>NC_060121.1:554176014-555533514 GCF_021461395.2 Schistocerca americana | reverse complement strand
CAGCAAATGCATACTGTGAACATTGTGACGTGCTACACTGACATACTGCCCCGTGGTTACCAAAGAGCAAGTAGTGGGCACTACTGGAAATTTCCCGATTTTCTGTGTCATCCAGCTGAGTGGGCCGTATCAACGGAAGACGTGATGGGGTCTTAGTTTTTTAGAGATGGGAAAGAGAATCGAACGATAGTGAAGCGTAAACGATATAGTGGTATGTTTGAGGTTTCAGTAGCAGATCAGCTTCATAAGTTTTGTGATCATTATTCTGCTTGGTTTTAGAAGCATGGAACCACGGTCCACTCTGCCAGAGTGCCAATGTCAGTCGTTTGGAAGCTCTTTATTAATCACGTAATTTCACGCTTTTGTCGACATACATTGACCGAAGATCTCAACATTTGTCAGTGTGAGAATTTTTATTGCAGGACAACATCGAAAGCAAAGCGTATACAACTCACCTAACAACAATCTCTGAGTTGAAAATGCGGACGCGAAAAGAAGTCGCTGCTACTCCTATGTAAGTGTTTCAAAACGCAGCGAAAAATCTCAGTTTTCACCTCGGGGGATGCTCACTTTTGAATGGCCATCATCTTCTGAACTCTTTAGCAAGTATTCCTTTGTTACAACATTGAATGCTACGCAATTTACTATTTCCTTGTAACTATAAAATTTACTACGTCTGAAACATACCTACTCTTTCATCTCATTTCCTTGCGTAATTTAGGTTACTAAATGTGATGAAATATCTAAAGATGCGTGCGTGGTTCCAGCGACGATGCAGTTTATGCTGACACCTGGCACGACGACAGTTACGTCGCGCAGTTCTTTGGAGAGGCAGACGATCAGGGCTTGGATGGCGAATGTTAAAAGGGTCGTTTTTGCTTTAACTCTTTCGGTGGAATTTCTTAGATGAGCGGATGCAATTCTAGGCAGAGTCACATGCTGTTTTCATTGACGAGATGGCGCGGTTCGCTTGCGCATAAGGAACACATCGTTATTACAATTTTTCCATTAACTTCACTCTACTTCCAATGTTTCTTTTACTCATTGTATAGTTATTCAGCTTATTTATGGCTTGTGTGAGCCACAACTCTTTGTTTTATGAATAGGTTTAAGTTTCACACCCATGTGGGTGAGGATAGCCATCCAGTTTTTCATAAGCCGTTCTTGTATAACACTTATGTTGCCTCTCTAACTGAAAACAAGCCGTTTAAATGTTACGGTAGCTTTCTGTCGAGCATTATCTTCGAGTGTTAAGAAATATGTGCTGGATAGTTTTCTTTCTTCATGAATCTGAAGTGTACATGTACGAACAACAGGTCTAAGTATTTCCTTGCACCTCAAACTAATGTTTCACGAATAACGTATGTTGTTATCTCGTAACATCTCCGTTGTTTGTGGACTCGCATTTTTTGATGGGTACGATAATTTCTGAGTCTACCTTATACGTCAGACTTGTTTGAAAATGCTACCATTGAAATAAAGAGAAACTATAACAGGCCGCTTCCAGATGTGAATGATTTCCCGTAAGATTTGTTACCCTTTTTACACTTACCACCAAATTCATGCTTCCATAAGCCTACAATAGCTTGTGGTATGCGTATGATACTACTGAACTGTATTTTCATCTCTAGATGTATAGTTAAGTATTTTATTCATCTGCAATTTTCAGCACCACAGGGTAAGTTGATGAGCAGTGTATCCAGTCATCATATGCCGTACATTTCTTTGATCCATGTTTAACGCACCTCTCTTTACATACTGAGTTAATACACTTATAATTTGCATTCAGTGTTAAACAAGCTGCACTCACCTGTGCATTGCACGGATGGTTCCAGTAAGGGAGAATCCAGTTATATTAATGTTCTCAGATGCATTGTTGTACATCTTCAGGGTCATAATCCTTCAGTAACGTCGTCGCTAATTTTTGACGTTACTAGATGAGAAGGAGCTCCATAGCAGACGTAGGAGCCCGCATCTCGTGGTCGTGCGGTAGCGTTCTCGCTTCCCACGCCCGGGTCCCCGGGTTCGATTCCAGGCAGGGTCAGGGATTTTCTCTGCCTCGTGATGGCTGGGTGTTGTGTGCTGTCCTTAGGTTAGTTAGGATTAAGTAGTTCTAAGTTCTAGGGAACTGATGACCATAGATGTTAAGTCCCATAGTGCTCAGAGCCATTTGAACCATTTTTTTTGCAGACGTAGGTAAACGTAAGGCGAGCAGGCAGCAATTGTATGATCAAAACGATACAGCTGTAATTTTCACTATTTGCTTTATCCCTCATTTTATGAATCGGGCATATAATGGCCAAGTTCCACTGGTCTGGTATCACTTCCTTTTACCATATTTCATCTATCATTTGGTGGGCATATCTTGTCAGATGTTCACCTCCACCCTTGATCATCTTTACTGAAATGTTATTACTACCTGGAGTCTTATTATTGTTTAGGCTTTTTATTGCCTGTCTAACTTCTCCTGTTGTTGGTGTGGATACCGGTATTTCATCCTAACATTTTTCCATGGTTGGTCACTCTCAGTTTCATTGTCTTCCAGCACTTCTCTCTCTGCAGTGACGTTCAGCAGCCCACCGGTCTAAAATCTGTTCTCTTCCTATCGAATTTCCTTCTTTATCTCTAAAGAATACAGTATGTGATTGAAAGCCTTTCTTCAGTTCCCGAACTGTCTTGTACAATTTCCTTACTTCTTGGTTGCTGTATTCTTCTTCTAGCTCCAAAATCCATTTCATCTCTAATTCTCGTTTCGTTCTTCTACAAATTTTATCTGCGTATTATCTTTTCTTAATGAATTCTTTTGTATTAGCCCTTGTTGCCTGTTTATCACTTCCTTCCTCGCCTTATTTCTCTCTGCCATAGCCTTTTTACATCTTCATCAAACCGCCCTGCCCTTTCTGTACCTAAAACTTCTTCTGTAGTTCTTGTAGAACATCTTTCATCATACTGCACTTCCCTTCAGATGCTCTCCACAGCCCAGCTTTGTTTAGCCTCATACTTCATCTGCAACTCTGTTGTACTTTTCGGACAATCCCTTCTCTTTTAATCTGGAAACATTGTATCTTCGTGGAGCTTTTCTCTTCCCTCTGGGTCTAAAGACAGCTACGCGTTGACTGTATTTCACTCTTACCATATAATTATCCGAGTTGCAGTCAGCCCTCCTGCAGCTATCAATATCAAGGATGTCAGAAGCATGTCACAAGTCAATTACTACATGATCAATTTGATTAAAAGTAGTTCCATCTGACCAGCAGCATGTTCTTTCTCTGTAGCCACCTATTCACTACCATTGCACTGCCCATGACAAAGTCTATAAGTCTTTGTGCGTTTGTGTTTGACATCTCATGCAGAATTTCGTTTCCTACTGTCTCTCTAAAGGCTTCTTCTCTTCCCACTTTAGCGCTGAAGGCGCCTACCACCATTTTCTGCTCCAGGAAGCGGTCATAAATTTTAACCCTGCAAATGAAGGAATGTCCACTCTCAGAATGAAGGCCCACTTCAATATCACTCTAGTATGTGTGCAGGCACATGCAGAAGACGAAGTGAAAGATGAGTTTTACGATCTACTGAAACAGGAATTAAAAGATATATCCAGGAAAGATGTGAAGATAGTGATAGGTGACTTCAAAAGTGAGACAAGAAGAACCCTTTAGAGAAACAGCTACCAATTTAGTAAGATTAAAACAGTACATTTGCAATTCATTTCATTTCTTTTGTGACACTGATTTCAGCTTTTCCTGTTTCCTCGCAGCACCCAGTTAACGCAGCGCGCAATGGAACATTTTGATTTTAGAGCAAAAAATGGGAGGGATGGTCCAGTTTTATTGTATTGATGTGCATTAACAACGTATCTTTAAGAAAATTATCTTTAATTTGAGTGCCAGCCTAACCAAAAAAACTTGTTTCCCAATAAAGGGAAAGAAACGATGTGGCCAAAACCAGGAAAGTAAACGCTGTGGAGGAATAGAGTAATTTAAGTAGGTTACCAAGCAAAGAACCTTTAAGTTAACATACATGGTGAGTCTGTGACGAAGTTACAAACGTTTAGGGATGATGGAGAAGGATAAATATATCAATCTGATCCGGAAAAGACCAAGTTATAAGCGAAAATCTTTCTGATACCACTAATAATGGAATACAGGTACCAGTACTGTTTTTGCTAAGACTGCTGGGTATGCAACTTTCACAGGTGGTGGTATGAACCAAAACAAAAATAATTTCTATTAAATGTAGGATCTAAAATACACACGTTTAGAGCTATGAGCATTTGTTGAATGGAACCGATGTGTTTCATCGTGTCGAACAATGGCTCACAGTTCTTAGGTTATATACTTTATAGAGTCCATGTTAACTGGACACTTTTTCTTCTTCTGCTGCATACTGCCATCTCTGAAAATTGCGTTCTCTACAGTCTTAGCAACAACAGTATCGGTACATATACTTCACTGGCAAAATTGTCAGAATGATTTTCGTTTATAACTTTCGACTCTGTCGATTGTGAGCCAGTGTCCCTTATCTCAAATTCATAGCTTTCGTTTCTCAAAATGGCTCTGAGCACTATGGGACTTAACATTTGTGGTCATCAGTCCCCTAGAACTTAGAACTACTGAAACATAACTAACCTAAGGACATGACGGACATCCATGCCCGTGTCAGGATTCGAACCTGCGACCGTAGTGGTCACGCGGTTTCAGACTGAAGCGCCTAGAACCGCACGGCCACACCGTCCGGCTTTCGTTTCTCCATCATCCCTAAAAGCTTGCCGGCCACTGTGGCCGAGCGGTTCTAGGCTCTTCAGTCCGGAACCACGCTGCTGCTGCGGTCGCAGGTTCGAATCCTGACACGGGCATGGATGTCTGCCATGTCCTTAGGTTAGTTAGGTTTCAGTAGTTCTAAATCTAGGGGACTGATGACCTCAGATGTGAAGTCCCATAGTGTTTAGAGCCATTTCACCCATTTTGAACCTACAAGCTTGTAACATATTCACGGAGTCACCCTGAACACATACAAGAGCTATTAGTTTACTACGGTCCCACCCGTGATCTAGGGGTAGTCTGCGTTCGGGAGGTGAGCAGCGAGGACGTCTTGTTTACGTCCAGTCCGCAGAGTCGCGAGCGCTCGTAGTTTGTTTTCTTCCGCGTCGCAGCTAGTACTCGCGTCCGTCGACATTGAGGTGCTATGTCTCATTTTTACAGAAAAGATACCATCAAGACCAGCTTCCAGCCCGACCACGCAAGACCACGGGGCTTTGAAATCTAAGGATTCATGCGTGACGACGTTCAAATACGACCTCAGCACATCATCGATATCCACCTATCCATCACAAGTAGCGTCGTTTACGTCAAGATGGTCGATGACGAGTTATGTCACGCTGCTGTGAGAAGATGCGCGCACACTCTCAAGTTCAAACAATTCGATGGTCACATCGGGGTGGTTACCGTTGACCCTGCAGGACTAGGATTACGCACACTGAGTCTTCGAACCCCCGGTCGAAGTGCCGCCGGACGTAGTTACCACAGCTCTCCACCCGTATGGGATAGTAATTAGCCACGTGGCCGAAAAATGGAACACCTTCGAGACATACCAGGTTCTCAACAGGGTCCGACAACTCAAAATTGAATTAAACAAACACGTGCCATCCTATTTAGTCATAGGTGGATGGCGAGCAACCGTAATATACGATGGACATCCTCGTACTTGTTCTGGTTGCGGCCAGGAGGGTCGTGTACGCTCGGCGTGTATTCAATGTCGCGTTACAAAACAATGTTCAAATGTGTGTAAAATCTTATGGGACTTAACTGCTAAGGTCATCAGTCCCTAAGCTTACACACTACTTAACCTAAATTATCCTAAGGACAAACACACACACTCATCCCCGAGGGAGGACTCGAACCGCCGCCGAGACCAGCCGCACAGTCCATGACTGCAGCGCCCCACACCGCTTGGCTAGTCGGGTTACACAAATTCCACTAGATGACCAGGCACCACTTCCTACGCTCACGGACCTACTCCTCAATTACGCAGAGGTGACACGATCGACCGTCATGGCAGACGAAAGACCACTTGGAAGACAGGAAGCGTTAGAATGCACACCCGTCGCCAGTCCTGGATTGACCAACACCATTACGGAGTCCACAGAGATTGCAGAAAGCCGCTCATCGACTCCACAAGAGGATTCGGACGAAATAATGGAACTCGACGCTTGTGTTGTACCGGCCTCTCCTTTTCTCCCTGAGGGGGTTGCGGTGCGGGAACCACACACTCTGACGGACAAAGAAATCCACGTTCGCAAACAAAGGTCACCGAGGAAACATAAAAAGCAACTTCGCACACCCTCAGACAATTGCCTCCAGCGGACGTCTTCTCCAGTTGACAACCGGATGGCCGACGAGACGAGAAAAATGGGTGACATAGGGTCGCCCTCACCTCTCACATTCTTTGATTTCCATACAACCAGAAGCAACTGAGGATTCACCCTTCAGCTCACAAGTGTTCTACTGCAGCCACTGTCATCTTACGGATCTTGGGCGGACGAGATTAAAGACGATTCTACGCCCACTGTGGTGGATGAGGAGAGGGGTCTCTCCTCCCACACCTCGGCCCCTCCCGAGTAGCAACAGATGACGGCGCGGATGCGGCCTGCAGATCACAGGCTCAACTTTTACGTCGACGCTGACTACAGCCTCCACTGCAGGAGACGATCTACAGCCCTATCGCTAAGCGTCCATCAACATTAACACCATTTGGGTACGTGCTCCAAGACATGCTCAATGCAGTAGACGTTGACAATGTCTACCTCCAAGCAGTCCTCGTCGCCGATTCCTGGGATATGTATGGTTATACGACTCATGTGCCCCACGCCTCGCCGTTCTCCTCAGGGAGGGCCTCGAGGCGGACGAAGTACGATATCTCCCCAACGCTAGAACAATGGCCGTAAAGGTGCTGGGCGTCCAGTTTATCAATATTTACGCCCCTTCCGGAACGAATCGCCGTCACGACCGATCGCTCTTCTTCGCAGAAAGAGCAGCGCCGCTTTTTCAGGGAAGAGCAGCGCCGCTTTTTCAGGGCAGGCACGATGACTTGATATTAGGGAGTGATCTCAGTAGCACTCAAGCACCTAAAGATCAGCTGCCATCCCATTCATCGTTCCCCGAACTTGGGACACTCATCAGCGATCTCCAGTTGGTAGATACATGGGAACATGTCCGAGGAAATCGACCGAGATACACTCATTTCACGAGTCAATCGTCTAGTGGCATCGATAGGATCTACGTCTCCCGTTCTCTTGCAGCAACAATGAGTGACGCAGAGGTGTGGCCAGCAGGCTTTTCCGATCACGAGGCCTATATAACTGCCGTGGCCCTTCGTTGCCAACCGGTGTGGCGCAGCCGACATCCCTGGAAATTGAAGCTTGCTCATCGTGCTTCTCCTGATTGTCGATGCACCATCGAGGACACGTGGAGTTCGTGCGTCAGCCGCCTCCCGGCGTATCCTACATCGATAAGTTGGTGGTTAAACTGTGGCAAGCCGGCCCTACGGAGGAACTTTATTACGTACAGTCGTGAGACCACTGCTTGGAGGCGGTAGACCCTCAATTTTTATTTCACCGTCCATCGCGAATGTGCCTCCTTGCCGCCCACACCGGAAGGACAGCGTGCAAAGGCACAGATCGACGCCCATATGCGCCGAGATCTCGAAGGGACGATCGTCCGAATGCGAAAACATGACAGACTCGCAACAGAACTACCCACAATGCAGCCCGTCATTCGGGAACGTGAACTACGAAGACGGGCGCTGACACAGGCCATCACCAGTGCGAACGGCCGCCACCACACCACACAACCCGACATGGGTGCAGCCTTTTTAGACCATTACGCACGACTTTATTTTGCTCAATGTTCCGACCCGACAACGGTGACAGAAGTCTCACTGGATTTACAAACTGAATTATTGAACGAAATTACGGAAGACGAAGTCATCAACGCCATGGGTAAAGGAGCGGCGAACAAGTCTCCTGGCTCTGTGGAGTTTTATAGAACTTTCCAGATTTACTGGCTCCCAAGTTGACAGACATCTGTCGGAAGCTTATGTCCGCCGCGGTGCCGCTCCCAGCGGCCTTCGTAGGAGGAATAATTATACCTGTTCACAAACCTAAACGTGGGGCCCGAATACATGGTTACCACCCTTTAACACACGTCAACTGCGACATGAAGATATTCACCAGACTATTCTTCTTTCTTTTTGGATCATCAGTCTTCTGTCTGGTTTGATGCGGCCCACCACGAATTCCTCTCCTCTGCCAGCCTCTTCGTTTCAGAGTAGCCCTTGCAACCTACGTCTTCAATTATTTGGTGGATATATTCCAATCTCTGTCTTGGACAACAATAACATGGAAGTCTACCCTTTCTCAGAAGAGGAGGTTGCTACCCACATAAAATCACTAAAGAGGGGTAAAGTTCCCGGGCCAGACGGCACTGTGGCGGAGGTAGTACAATTCCTAGCTCCCCAGCTAACTGCAACACTCACTCACCTGTATAACGAATGCCTCAGACAACGGAAGTTCCCGAAGATCTGGAAGACAGTGAATGTTGTGATCATCAGAAAAGGACCCGATAAAGACCCAACAGAAAATCAAATAGACCCATATGTTTGCTGGACATACTTGGAAGATACTATAAAAACTACTGGCTGACAGACTGGCTGCACACCGAGTGCTGCGTGGGATGAGCAGCAGGCAGTTCGGCTTCAGGCCTGGGCGATCGGCATCTGATGCAATCGCCCTGGCGGCTGAGGTCTGTGGCTCTACCCTGCATAAGTACGTAGTGGCCATCATGGTAGACATCAGTGGCGCCTTCGACAACCTGTGGTGGCCTTCACTCTTCTCCTGTTTGAGGGAGAAAGAGTGTCCAGGGCCGATATATGGCTACCTGAGGAGCTATTGTGAGGATCGTGAGGTCTGGCTATCATCCCCTAGCGGGAGAATCGGAAAATCGATAGCAAAGGGATGCCCCCTGGGTTCTGTATTAGGACCCCTGCTTTGGGACATCCACATGGAGCCGCTATTGGATACTTTACAACAAAGTTAAGAAGTGCTAGAGTTGATAGCCTACGCAGATGGCCTCCTCCTGTTGGTTGGCGGCCGTAGTCGCGAGGACAGAGCCCAAATAGAAAGAGCCATGAATAAATTGCAACTGTGGTGCCAAAACACCGAAATGAAAATATCACCAAGTAAGTCAACTTACCTATTACTAAAAGGACAGGTGACTAGAAACCCAACTGGGAGAATTGAGGGCTCACCGGTTCTTTGGCGATGCGAGGCATGGTACTTGGGAATCATCATTGACGAAAGGTGGAACTTCGGGAACACGTGACACTGTAACCCAGAAAGCCCTTCAAACACTAAACAATCTCATCTCCATCAGACACACAAGATTCCATCTTGCTGGCCGGTGTGGCCGAGCGGTTCTAGGCGCTTCAGTCTGTAACCACGCAACCGCTACGGTCGCAGGTTCGAATCCTGCCTCGGGCATGGATGTGTGTGATATGCTTAGGTTAGTTAGGTTTAAGTAGTGTTCTAAGTTCTGGCGGACTGATGATGTTGAGTCCCATAGTGCTCAGAGCCATTTGAACCATTTGATTCCATCTTCCCCCTCATCTCATAAAACTATATCACAACAGTAATCTAACATCATTAGTGGGTTACGGCTCGGGAGTCTGGGCACACAGGCTCACGAGGGTTGTGCCCGCCATGACAGTGAGAATGGTTCAGAGAAATATGATACTGAGGTCTGTGGGGACCTATAGAACATCCCCGGGGGGAGCCCTATGAGTCATAATGGGGCTCTGCCCCCTGGACATCAAAATTCAAGAACAGGCTGCGTGGTTCTGGGAATACCACGAAGATAGAAGAGATATCAGGCATTGGGGTTGAGGATTAGGGTGAGATAAGGTGAAGAGGCGAGCAATTGTGACGAGAATTATGGGAAGCTTAAGAAATAGGTCGTAGAACTTTTGAATTTCTTCCTAACGTCAGGGAACGACTGAACCTACTCGAGGACTGATCCATTTTCTTACTGGTCATGGGCTATACCCGACATACACTCCTGGAAATGGAAAAAAGAACACATTGACACCGGTGTGTCAGACCCACCATACTTGCTACGGACACTGCGAGAGGGCTGTACAAGCAATGATCACACGAACGGCACAGCGGACACACCAGGAACCGCGGTGTTGGCCGTCGAATGGCGCTAGCTGCGCAACATTTGTGCACCGCCGCCATCAGTGTCAGCCAGTTTGCCGTGGCATACGGAGCTCCATCGCAGTCTTTAACACTGGTAGCATGCCGCGACAGCGTGGACGTGAACCGTATGTGCAGTTGACGGACTTTGAGCGAGGGCGTATAGTGGGCATGCGGGAGGCCGGGTGGACGTACCGCCGAATTGCTCAACACGTGGGGCGTGAGGTCTCCACAGTACATCGATATTGTCGCCAGTGGTCGGCGGAAGGTGCACGTGCCCGTCGACCTGGGACCGGACCGCAGCGACGCACGGATGCACGCCAAGACCGTAGGATCCTACGCAGTGCCGTAGGGGACCGCACCGCCACTTCCCAGCAAATTAGGGACACTGTTGCTCCTGGGGTATCGGCGAGGGCCATTCGCAACCGTCTCCATGAAGCTGGGCTACGGTCTCGCACACCGTTAGGCCGTCTTCCGCTCACGCCCCAACATCGTGCAGCCCGCCTCCAGTGGTGTCGCGACAGGCGTGAATGGAGGGACGAATGGAGACGTGTCGTCTTCAGCGATGAGAGTCGCTTCTGCCTTGGTGCCAATGATGGTCGTATGCGTGTTTGGCGCCGTGCAGGTGAGCGCCACAATCAGGACTGCATACGACCGAGGCACACAGGGCCAACACCCGGCATCATGGTGTGGGGAGCGATCTCCTACACTGGCCGTACACCACTGGTGATCGTCGAGGGGACACTGAATAGTGCACGGTACATCCAAACCGTCATCGAACCCATCGTTCTACCATTCCTAGAGCGGCAAGGGAACTTGCTGTTCCAACAGGACAATGCACGTCCGCATGTATCCCGTGCCACCCAACGTGCTCTAGAAGGTGTAAGTCAACTACCCTGGCCAGCAAGATCTCCGGATCTGTCCCCCATTGAGCATGTTTGGGACTGGATGAAGCGTCGTCTCACGCGGTCTGCACGTCCAGCACGAACGCTGATCCAACTGAGGCGCCAGGTGGAAATGGCATGGGAAGCCGTTCCACAGGACTACATCCAGCATCTCTACGATCGTCTCCATGGGAGAATAGCAGCCTGCATTGCTGCGAAAGGTGGATATACACTGTACTAGTGCCGACATTGTGATGCTCTGTTGCCTGTGTCTATGTGCCTGTGGTTCTGTCAGTGTGATCATGTGATGTATCTGACCCCAGGAATGTGTCAATAAAGTTTCCCCTTCCTGGGACAATGAATTCACGGTGTTCTTATTTCAATTTCCAGGAGTGTATTTATGTCGGTTCGGGAAAAGGGCCACACCCGCTTTTCAATTATGTAGCATCCACATTACATGACCAATTACCTGATCATGACACATACCACTTACTAAGATAAAAAGACACTTTTCAAACTCTTAACCAATTGGCGGATGAGGTATCACGAGAAATGTTAAAAGAATACCTGAGGGACGTAAAAACGTAACAATTTGAGACAAACCAAATACTGAATTTTGCGCCCTATTCCCATGCCGCCTGTGCGTGGACAGGCCGACTTTCCTCATAGTCTAGAATCCGCCGCGTACAGGGCTAGGGGGAGTGGGGTACGACATCACCGATACAGGACAAAGCACCGGACTTGACTTAGGTTAGAACAAGTTAGCAGGACTTAGATTAGGAAACTGGCTATTTAGGAACCTGCAGCGAATAACATCCTTGGCCTTCCCAGTGTCAGGGGCACACTCATCGGGAATAGCTCGATGGGCAAGGTTCTAAAAAGTAGGTTTACATCCTACTGACACAACTGTGACTCTCCAGGCAGTAGATTAGATTACATTAGATTAGATTAGTACTTGTTCCATAGATCATGAATACGACACTTCGTAATGATGTGGAACATGTCAGGTTAATAAAAGGTGTCTGTACAAGATATTACATTAGACAAAATATTACTTGACACTCAATATTCTTAATCTTTTTTATTTTTGTTTTTTTGTGGGGGTTGGGAAATTACCCACTTATTATATCCAAAAATTCATCTAATGAGTGGAAGGAGTTGCCATTAAGAAATTCTTTTAATTTCCTTTTGAATGCTATATGGCTATCTGTCAGACTTTTGATGCTATTAGGTAAGTGACCTAAGACTTTTGTGGCAGCATAATTTACCCCCCTCTGAGCCAAAGTTAGATTTAACCTAGAGTAGTGAAGATCATCCTTTCTCCTGGTGTTGTAGCCATGTACACTGCTATTACTTTTGAATTCATTCGGATTGTTAATAACAAATTTCATAAGTGAATGTGAGGCTACAGTGAAGATTTCTAGCTCTTTAAATAAGTGTCTGCAGGATGATCTTTGATGAGCTCCAACAATTATTCTGATTACACGCTTTTGTGCAATGAACTCTCTTTTACTCAATGATGAGTTACCCCAGAATATGATGCCATACGAAAGCAGAGAATGAAAACAGGCGTGGTAAGTTAATTTACTCAGATGTATATCGCCAAAATTTGCAGTGACCCTAATAGCATAAGTAGCTGAACTCAAACGTTTCAGCAGATCCTCAGTGTGTTTTTTCCAATTCAACCCCTCATCAATGCATACACCTAGAAATTTTGAATATTCTGTCTTAGCTACCGATTTCTGATCGAAGTCTATATTTATTAATGGGGTCATTCCATTTACTGTGTGGAATTGTATACACTGTGTTTTGTCAAAGTTTAATGAGAGCCCATTTGCAGAGAACCACATAATGATTTTCTGAAAAACATCATTTACAATTTCACCAGTTAATTCTTATCTGTCGGGTGTGATAGCTATACTTGTATCATCGGCAGATAGTACCAGCTTTGCATCTTCGTGAATATAGAATGGCAAGTCATTAATATACATTAAGAACAGCAGAGGACCCAGCACCGAACCTTGCGGCACCCCATTCTTGATTGTTCCCCAGTTTGAGAAATCACCAGTTTTTGGTGTATTATGGGAACTGCTTATTTCAACTTTCTGCACTCTTCCAGTTAGATACGATTTAAACCATTTGAGCACTGTCCCATTCATACCACAGTACTTGAGCTTATCTAGAAGTATTCCATGATTTACACAACCAACAGCCTTTGATAGATCACAAAAAATCCCAACGGGTGACTTCCGGTTACTCAGAGCATTTAATATTTCATTGGTGAAAGTATATATAGCATTTTCCGTTGAGAAACCCTTCTGGAAACCAAACTGACATTTTGTTAAAACTTTATTATTACAAAGGTGTGAAGCTACTCTAGAATACATTACTTTTTCAAGAATTTTGGATAAGGCAGTCAGAAGAGAGATTGGGCGGTAGTTGTTGACATCAGTTGTATCCCCTTTTTTATGCAGTGGTTTAACAATGGCATACTTCAGTCTATCTGGGAAAATGCCCTGCTTCAGAGAGCTATTGCATATGTGGCTCAGAATTCCACTTATTTCTTGGGAACAAGCCTTCATTATCCTGCTGGAAATGCCATCCATTCCATGTGAGCTTTTGTTCTTGAGAGAGTTTATTATCTTCCTAATTTCAGAAGGAGAGGTGGGTGGAATTTCAATTGTATCAAATGGTGTGGGTAAGGCCTCTTCCATTAACTGCCTTGCTTCTTCTAATGAACATTTAGATCCTATTTTCTCTACAGCATTTAAAAAATGATTATTCAAAATGTTTTCAACTTCCGGCTTGTTGTTTATCAAGTTTCCATTCGCTTTGATGGTGATGCCGTCATCCTGTACTCTTGGTTGTCCTGTCTCTCTTGTAATAATATTCCAAATTGTTTTGATTTTGTTATCAGAGGTATTAATCTCAGACATGATGCACATGCTTCTGGACTTTTTAATAACCTTTCTTAATGTAGCACAGTAGTTTTTATAATATTTAGCTGTTTCTGGGTCATTACTCTTTCTTGTTGTTAGATACAGTTCCCTTTTGTGGTTTATTCCTTTAGTAAGCCAAGGTTTTTTGCATGGTTTCTTATAATTAGATTTAACTACTTTCTTGGAGAAACAGTTTTCAAATTCTCTTACAAGTGTAAAGTGTATCATGAAATAAGTTATATTTTAAATTAGCATTGGGTTCCTTGTACACCTCATCCCAGTCTAACTGCTGAAGATTTTCTCTTAAATTTCTAATTGTTGAGTCTATAATTGAATGCATTTGGAGGGTAGTTTTTAATTACTGAATGGAGCTATGTCATATACTGTAACTAGCTGAGCATCAGGATGAGAAAGCCCATTCTCAACAGGACAAGAATTTATGTTTTTAAACCTATGTTGGTCTATAAAAGTGTTATCTATCAATGTGCTGCTGTCCTTTACTACCTGAGTAGGAAAGTTAATGACAGATGTCAAATTGAAAGAACTGAGCAAGACTTCCAGGTCATTCTTCCTATTACACTCTTTCAGTGAATCAACATTGAAGTCCCCACAAATAATAATTTGCTTTCCCCTATCTGACAGATAGCACAACAAGGCATCCAAGTTTTCCAGGAATAAATGAAAGTTTCCTGAAGGGGACCTGTATACTGTTACAATTATAGAAGAGCCCTCCTTCAGTTTAAGTTGACAGGCACATACTTCTATATGTTGCTCTAGACAAAACTTTTTTTCTACACAGTGATAACTTTTGACATATATGGCAACTCCTCCTCCCATCTTATTCTCTCTACTCATATGTGCAGCTAGTTTATAACCACTGATATTTACCATTTCCATATCAGATACAATGTGATGCTCAGACAGGCATAGTATATCTATTACATTATCAGATTCAATGTCATCTAAACAAACCAGGAGCTCATCTACTTTATTCTTCAATCTCGGAATATTTTGGTGAAAATGGTAACATTATTTTTTACTTTACTTTTGTGAGAATCTCCTTTTTTCTTTGATCCACCAATATGTTGGTTAAATATGGTAACATTATTATTTATTTTCCTGTTGTGAGAATTTTGTGTGTTTTGGACCTCTTTAGTACCTCCCTGCCTGAACTTCTCATTGGAAACTGATATTAGTCTAAAAAAGAGGTACATCCATGAGTACTAGTGTCCCCCCTTATGGATGTCGCCAAAACCCCAGTACTAGCAGACTACTCTTGGCCAGGAATGCCCTTTTTGCCAGTGCTAGTCTGCTTTTCATGTCCTCCTTGCTCTGTCCGACATTGGTTATTTTACTACCTAGGTAGCAGAATTCCTTAACTTCATCTACTTCGCAATCATCAATCGTGATGTTAAGTTTCTCGCTGTTCTCATTTCTGCTGCATCTCATTGCTTTCGTCTTTCTTCGATTTACTCTCAGTACATATTCTGTACTCATTAGATTGTTCATTCCGTTCAGCAGATCATGTAATTCTTCTGCTCTTTCACTCAGGAGAGCAATGTCATCGGCGAATGGTATCATTAATATCTTTCACCTTGAATTTTAATTTCACTCCTGAACCTCTCTTTTTATTTCCATCATTGCTTCTTCGATGTACAGATTGAACAGTAGGGGGAAAGACTACATGCCTCTCTTACATCTTTTTTAATCAGAGCACTTAGTTCTTGGTCGCCCACTCCTATTATTCCCTCTTGGCTCTTGTACATATTGTACATTACCCGTCTCTCCCCACGGCTTACCCCTACTTTTCTCAGAATTTCGAATATCTTGCACCATTTTACATTGTCGAAGGCTTTTTCCAGGTCGACATATCCTATGAACATGTCTTCATTTCTCTTTAGTCTTGCTTCCACTGTCAACCGCAATGTCAGAATAGCCTCTCTTGTGCCTTTCCTTTTCTAAACGTCACCTAACACATCCTCAATTTTCTTTTCCATTCTTCTGTATATTATTTTTGTCAACAACTTAGATGCATGAGCTGTTAAGCTGACTGTGCTATAATTCTCGCACTTGTCAGCTCTTGCAGTCTTCGAACTATGTGGATGATATTTTTCCGAAAGTCAGATGGCACGTCGCCAGAATCATACATTCTACACACCAACGTGAACAGTCGTTTTGTTGCTACTTCTCCCAATGATTTTAGACTTTCTGATGGAATGTTTATCTATTCCTTCAGCCTTACTTGACCTTAAGTCGTCCAAAGCTCTTTTAAATTCTGATTCTAATACTGGGTCCCCTACTCTTCTAAATCGACTCATGTTTCCTCTTCTGTCACATCACACAAATCTTCCCCTTCATAGAGGCTTTCAATGTATTCTTTCTACCTATCCGCTCTCTCTTCTGCACTTAGCGGTGGAATTGCCGTTGCACTCTTAATGTTACTACACTTGCTTTTAATGTCACCGAAGGTTGTTTTGACTTTCCTGTGTGCTGAGTCTGTCCTTCGGCCATCATTTCTTTTTCGATTTCTTCACATTTTTGATGCAGCCACTTCATCTTAGCTTCTCTGCATTTCCTATTTATTTCATTCCTCAGAGACTTGTATTTCTGTATTCCTGAGTTTCCTGGAACATTTTTGTACTTCCTCCTTTCATCAATCGAATGAAGTATTTTTTCTGTTACCCATGGTTTCGTCGCAGTTACCTTCTTTGTACCTTCCCTTTTTAGAGATGTCCATTCCTCTTCAACTGTGCTGCCTATTGAGCTATTCCTTACTGCTGTATCTATAGCCTTAGCGAACTTCAAGCGTATCTCGTCATTCCTTAGTACTTCCGTATCCCATTTATTTGCGTATTAATTCTTCCTGACTAATCTCTTCAACTCCAACCTACCCTTCATCGCTACTACATTGTGATCTATGTCGGTTCCTGGGTACGCCTTATAATCCAGTATCTGATTTCGAAATCTCTTTCTGACCATGATGTAATCTAACTGAAATCTTTAATTTATTACAGAACTCAATTAGTCTCTTTCCTCTCTCATTCTCCTGTAACCTTTTCTTCTACTCCTTCCCCTACAACTGCTTTCCACTCTCCCATGACTATTAGAGTTTCGTCTCCCTTTACGTACTATATTATATCCTCATATACATTCTCTATCCCCTCAGCTTGCGATGTCGGCATGTGTACCTGAACTATCGTTGTCGGTATTGGTTTGCTGTCGATTCTGAAAGGAACAACCCTATTACTGAACTGTTCACAGTAACACGCTCTCTGCCCTAACTTCCTATACATAACGAATCCTACCCCTGTTATACCATTTTATGCTGCTGTTGATATTACCCAATATACATTTGACCAGAAATACTTGTTTTCTTTCCATTTCACTTCACTGATCCCTAATCTACCTAGAATGAGCCTTTGCATTTCGCTTTTCAGATTTTCTAGCTTCCCTACCACGTTCAAGCTTTTTATATTACACGCCCCGATTCGTAGAACGTTATCCTTTCGTTGGTTATTCAATCTTCTTCTCATGGTCACCTCCCCTTTGGCAGTCTCTTCCTGGTGATCCGAATGAGGGACTATTGCGAAATCTTTTTCCAATGGAGAGACGGACACTTTTTTCAATTACAGGCCCCCTGTCCTATGGATACACGTTATGTGTCTTTAATGCAGTGGTTTCCATTGCCTTCTGCACCTTCATCCCGTTGATCATTGCTGATCCTTCCACCTTTAGGGGCAGTTTCCCACCCGAAGAACAAGAGAGTGCCCTTAACCTCTGTCCGTTCCTTCGCCCTCTTTGCAAGGCCGTTATCAGAATGAGGGTAACTTCTTATGCCGGAAGTCTTCGGTGACAAATGTTGATTATTAATAAAAATTTAAGTGGTGGCGGGTTTCGAGCCTGGTGTCGAGGACGTTAGGCTTACCAATCAAAGACGCTACCCCCTTTTATTTTTTTTAGTTTTTTCTCTTATTTTTTTGTTTTTTTTTTTCGCTGTGGGGAGGCACTGAAGGGAGAGCAGGGAGGGCAGGGGCCGTAACCCGAGGCCTGGCCACAATATCCCCCTCGCCTGTCTAGGTATCAGGGCTGGTGAGGGGAAATCAGGTGTGGGATTTTTTTAAAAAAATTATTTTTATTTATTTATTTTTAAATATAGTTGTAATTAGTCATCGAAAATAAATGTACCTAGCACCCAATCGTGTTCTGAATAAACAAAACAAATATGTCGGTACCTTCCTACAACGAAGTAATATACATGAGGAAAACGAAATATGTGCTTCGTACACGATGCAGAAGGGTGTGTCGCTACTCTGCTTACGCTTCATCATCCAGGTACGTCTTCACGCAAGTCGTATGTTGTTCCACCGATAATCACACATGATCTTGTCAGCTCGGTCAATGGGTATCTTGTCCTATCTGTTGATGATCCAGCTGTGTGGAGGGTCTCGTAGGGCGCTCCCTAAATAATTAGAAAAATATTGTCCTTATTTTGAGTTCCGTACAATCTTGCATTGACGTTCTTGTAGGTAGTTACAAAAGTCCAATAGTCTTTAGGTTCATCGTGAAACAAGTATTGTACCGCATGCCCGAGGACCCACGTGACTGCGTTGGTATTGGTGCGCGGGAAATACTGTTTATCCGGAAATAGTAGAAGCCGAGGTGTGATGTGTTCCGGAGTCAACCGTAGAAAATACGACAAAATTTGTCGCGCCAAATACCATACGTCTTCTGCCGCACCACATGTGAGACGGTGCTCCTCCGTGTCCGGTATTCCACAGTCTGCACGTAGAGGCCAGTCTGCAATATTTATCTTGTGGAGGCGTGATCGGGTAATCTGTTTACCGTTGACTGTGATGTACCGTGTGGATCGGACGTCTGTATCCAGTGTAACCACGTGTATCGTCCGGCACACCACCTTCCAACTAAACTGACGGTTTTTGGCCTCCACGATGTTTGGTAGGCGTCCCTGCTGTAAGACGCATTACATATCCCGCGCCGACACCTGTTTCGTCGGTGGTACTGCGATACGGGCATAACTGTGTTCGATGTAAACGTGCCCGAAGTAGTAGAAGGGTGGGGGTATGTCTTGCGCCGTCAGTGGGGGCATAAGAGAGGACCGAGCTAAGGATTCCAGCAGCAAACTTGCCAAACTTTCGGAATAGTGGCGCCACAGCATGATGTGTGAACTGACAAACAGAGCCACCGCTCTGTCGAGGACATGGACTAGGCCAAAACCTCCCCTTTCTGAGGGAAGGGTCAGTGACTCATAACTGGCTTTGAAGAGCATGTCTGTACTGACCTAGGCCCCGAATGCCGCTAGAAGACGTCGAGCCATCAGTAACGGTACTGGAAAGGACATGCGCTACGTGTGGAAGGCGCGATGCGAGGTAAACATTGACGAATGCCGCTAGAAGACGTCGAGCCATCAGTAACGATACTGGAAAGGACACGCGCTACGTGTGGAAGGCGCGATGCGAGGTAAACATTGACGAAGTGTGTCCTTTGAAGAATGTCGAGGGTCCGCAGACGAAGATTGGAGATCTGGACTGGAATATGTTGTAATAAGCGGCAGTAGTTAAGGGCCGCAGTGCGTCGTATGTCGGCTTGAAACTCTATTCCGATACATTTGATAGTGCCACTAAGCTCTAGGGGGTCGACACACGCTGCGGTCAACCCGTCTCCTATTGTCATGGCGACCGATTTGGTCACGTTGAGACAGCTGCCGGAAGCCACACCGTATGTGGTAATCCGTTCTAGTGCACTGGTTACATCGTCACCACTGCGGAGTACGCGAACTAGGTCGTCTGCATATGCTGTACAGCGAAATGTGACGTCACATAAGGTGAGTCCGGCGAGGCGTTGACGGAGGTCAAAGAGGAGTGGTTCCAGTGCCAGAACGTAGATTAAGGTCGACAGAGGGCACCTTGACGCACCGATCTGAAACTCGGGAGGGACTGCGTGAGACGCCCGTTTACGATCCCCTTGGAAGTCGCTCCTCGTAGGAGGTGCATCACGACATCTGTGGGCACTGCATGTGTTGGAGAACGGACGTTAGGTACGCGTGATCCACTCGATCAATAGCTTGGCTAAAGTCTAGTGATGCCAGCGCTCCCGGCATGCGGCGTGCCCTCGCCAGGGCTAGTATCTCACGGTATCGACACAGTGCTGCGTGGCCGCGTGGTTAGAGGCGCCATGTCACTAATCGTGCGGCCCTCCCGCCCGAGGTTCGAGTCCTCCCTCGGGCATGGGTGTGGAGTGTTGTCCTTAGCGTTAAGTTAGTTTAAGTAGTGTATAAGTCTAGGAACCGGTGACCTAAGCAGTTTGGTTCCTTAGGAATTCACAAGCATTTGAACATTTTTTTAATGCTATGTGGATGTTATTGATACCCCCTAGGCAGGCCTGATCTGGTGAGATGACATGAGGCAGTATCGGTCGTATACGGTTTGCTAATAGTCTGAGGATATTGAAAGGGTAATACCGTACGTAAAGGGAGACGAAAACTAATAGTCATGGAAGACTGGAATGCGGCTGTAGGGAGGGGAAGGAGTAGAAGAAAAGGTTACAGGAGAATATGGGCTTGGGACAAGGAATGAGAGAGGAGAAAGACTAATTCAGTTCTGCAACAAGTTTCAGCCAGTAATAGCGAATACTCTATTCAAGACCCACAAGAGGAGAAGGTATACTTGGAAACGGCCAGGTAATACGGGAAGAGGTAACTGAGAAATGAAATAATTCGGAAGCTCATGGAAGCTAAGACGAAATGGCTGCATGAACAATGTGAAGAAGAAAAAGAAATGATTGTCGGAAGGACTGACTCAGCGTATGGGAAAATCAAAATAACTTTGGTGAAATTAAAAGCAAGGGTGGTAGGTAACATCAAGATCGCAATGGGAACTTCACTGTTAAAAGCAGAAGAGAGAGCAGATAGTTGGAAAGACCACATTTAAGGCTTCTGTGAGGGGGAAGACTTGCCGCATGTGATAGAGGAAGAAACAGGAGTCGATTTAGAATAGATAGGGGATCCGGTATTACAATCAGAATTTCAAAGAGGTTTGGACGTCAAGATCGAATAAGGCAGAATGAGTAGATAACATTTCATCAGAATTTCTAAAATCATTGGGGGAAGAAGCAACAAAACGACTATTCACGTTGGTGTGTAGAATGTATGATTCTAGTGACGTACCATCTGACTTTCAGAGAAATATCATGTACATAGTTCGAAGACTAAAAGAGCTGACAAGTGCGAGAATTATCGCACAGTCAGCTTAGCAGCTCATGCATCCATGTTTCTGACAAAAATAATATACAGAAGAATGGAAAAGAAAATTGAGGATGTGCTAGATGACGATCAGTTTGGGTTTAGAAAAGGAAAGGCACAAGAGAGGAACTTCTGACGTTGCGGTTGATAATAGAAGCAAGATTACGGAAAAATCAAGACACTTTCATAGGATTTGTCGACCTGAAAAAAGCAATCGACAATGTAAAATGGTGCAAGATGGTCGAAATTCTGAGAAAGATAGGGAATTTACAACATGTAAAATAAGACAGGGATGTAGTCTTTCCCGCCTACTGTTCAATCTGCACATCGAAGAAGCAATAATGGGAATAAAAGAAAGTTTAAGAGTGGAATTAAAATTCAAGGTGAAAGGATATCAAAGATACGATTCGCTGATGGCATTGCTATCTTGAGGGAAAGTGATGACGAATCACATGATCTGCTGAACGGAATGAACAATCTAAACTGAGAGTAAATCGAAGAAAGACGGAAGTAATGAGAAGTTGCAGAAATGAGAACAGCGAGAAACTTAACATCAGGATTGATGGTCACAAAGCAGATGAAAGTAAGGAATTCAGCTACCTAGGTAGTAAAATAACCAATGACGGACGAAGCAAAGAGGACATCTAAAGTAGACTAGCTCTGGCCAAAAAGGCATTCCTTGCCAAAAGAAGTCTGCTAGTATCAAACATCGGCTATAATTTGAGGAAGAAATTTCGGAGAATGTACGTTTGGAGCACAGCATTATAGGTAGTGAAACGGACTATGAGACAACCGGAACAGAAGAGGATCGAAGCATTTGAGATGTGGTGCTACAGGCGAATGTTGAAAATTGCGTGGACTCATGAGGAGGTTCTGCACAGAATTGGAGAGGAGAGAAACATGAGGAAAACACTGACAAGGAGAAGGGACATGATGGTAGGACATCTGTTAAGACATCAGAGAATTACTTCCATGGTACTAAAGGGAGTTGTAGAGGGCAAAATCTGTAGAGGGAGACAGAGACTGGAATACATCCAGCAAATGATTGAGGAATTAGGTTGCAAGTGCCACTCTGGGATGAAGAGGTTAGCAGAGGAGAGGAATTTGTGTCGGGCCGCATCAAACCAGTCAGAAGACTGATGACTCAAAAAGTTTCGATCGGTCACGAAATGGAAACCACAATGAAAATCTAAGAAATGTGACTGATGCCCGAACTACAGGGTTACATGCATCGAGAATAGAAAATAGTGCATTGAGGATGAATAGCCACTAGCCGAAATCTGGATTTGCGTGATAAAATCTAAAAAAGGACGACTGATTGCTGCACTCTATAATTTATAAAATCAAATATGTTTGTTTACAGCAGTTGGCTACATCTTCCAGCTAGTTCTCAACATAGACAGTTCTTGTAGCGTTGTACTAACTCTCCAATACTCTCGTGATAGAATCCAGTCGCCTGTGCTTTTCGCCAATTCTCTACTTTGATCTGATGCTCGTGTCTGTGCGAAAATGTTGTCTTCATAGTTAGCGCTTGAATTGAGCAGAGATGAAACTCATAGGGAGCCAATTCGGGCTGTATCATGGGTGACCAAAGAGGCGAAATCTGTCATTAGACACTTGGAGGGGACACTAATATCTAGGCATTCTTACACGCTCAGTGCGCTCAGAACTGAAAAGAAATACATGACGCAATCGGTAAGCATACTAGAGACTCTTCTTAACACATCTATGCAAAGCTTCATCGGATGTTCACTGCGGTTTCGATTTCACTACCAATCGGACGTTAATAAACGAGCAGCCATCGTATATAATCAAATGCTACAGCATAAAATATCGATACAGTACCAGTGATCTGCCTAGAAATGTGTAGTTGTAATAGATTCCAAATTCCTAATAATGTAGCATTAGGAATATGTACCAGACAAAGTGGAAATTTCAACAGCGCACTAGATACATCTTCGGGAGTAAGGTCCAAACACCCAACTGGAGAACCTAAATGGTGGTTACTTAAGTCCCATCTTGAAACTCTGGTAATGGTTCAGTAACAAGACTAAGATAGCTTTATTTCGCCATGACTTTCTAACTGCACAAGTCTCTAATGACTTTTCCATAGACGAGTCGCTAGTCTATAAGATCCGACCGACTGGAAGGGGCTCTTAACCAACGTCCTATAACACGCTGGTAATGGAGAATCCAGCATTCGGCTTTCGCCCGCAACCTTGTTAGCTAGCAATGATTTATAATTGGGAGCAAGGGAAAGGGGTACCAGTTTCGGCGTTCCACTTGCAATTCAGGAAAATCCCGTGATATTGCTTCTGTAGAACAATAGTTTGAACATAATTGTATTTTAATGCTGTGGTTAAGATGACCCAGCAACAGACCTGCAGACAAAGTGGTTATGTACGCACTACGCACGTAATGCACTTGCGTGACATTCCATTAACGAGGTAAAATATCGAAATGTCAAGGGATGGGAATGGGCGAGAGAATTTTTTGGATAGTCCTTTCCTTTTTGACCAACGAGATATTAAAAGTAGATTTAAAAGAGGTAGAAGCGAAGTTCTTAATGTCATTCGAGAGCTTCTGAAAAGAAATGTGTAGTGGAATCAGACTTCTTCGGTATGGAGTGAAATATTTTGTAAACGTTTCCGGAGAAATTTCTACATTTGATGACGTGGACAGCCGGTCCAACGCAGTTTCAGTTGCTTTCCTGCAAACGTCGGGTAACGCGTCGAAAGAGCTGTGCTGGAGGTCTCAGCCTCTGCATTACACTGCGGAACATAATTAAATGATTACTTTTTGCAAACCATATAATTGCCTCCCATTGCGACGAATAAGTTTGAAATTCGACTCAAATCTTCCTCTGTAATTAGCATGGCGCCCTGCTACGTCACCTTCGGGCGCGGCAACGCTTCAAACAGCAAGGTGTGGACACATATGAAAAAAAAGGTCACAACCCAAAAGATCATGTAACCTGTGAGGTTGGTTAATGATGTTACATTGGCACCAGGTTTCACTGCAATTCTGTCCAACGCCACCGTGTACGTTTCACACAATGGGTAGGCCGCCACACCCCCTCTCATCCACATTTCACCCTTCTTTCGACGTCTCTGCGATGGAGATTAGAACCAAGGCAACCAGTGTTGCGCTGTTTTTCACATACACTTCCACTCAGAATGGACACGAAAATTCTTCAAGGGGGTGGCATAAATGGTGTCAATGAAACCAGCCCTTCCCTGGGGCGTTGATAATACCCACACATTTCGCAGTTCGCAGTGCGATGAGCAGCGGGAAGCTGTTCGTGACAGACTTTGACAATGTTGGCTCTTTCGGACGTTTCAACCTTTCTCTACGGACGTTGCGGTGCGTCATTCCCATTCAACATGATCGTACCCCTTTGGAGTGCAAAACGACCGCAATTTTCGCTCTCGTATACAGGTTGGAATCACTAGTGACAGTTCCAAACCATTCGACCAAATCTGAACGTGATCCGAAGCAGTGAAGGATATTTATGCTTTTTCAACCCTACTGTTTTCCGCTCTCCTTTGGCGTGATCATGCAGAAGTGCAACATTAACATGTGCGTCAATACAACAGCAAAAGATCCCTCTATGATGCCGCAAATTCGACAACACTCTTGCTGCCACAGACCAATGTACTGACCACGTTACAAATATACTAGTCAGAAAATTCGACACCGATTTAGCCGGGCGGCTACTCTAGCGCCTGAACATTAGGCGACCCCTCCGACACCCGTGGGTGGGTTTTGCATACCTTCAGACGCTAGCGCAGCCTCAAGATGAACTGACGTCGAAGTTTCTGACAGTTGCTTCTGTAACGCGCTCAATAAAGCTGCGTGCATGGCACCGACAGTGTTGCCGAAATGGGAGGTCTTAGAGGGACCAACTGACGTTTTATTAACGAGCATGTTTATGTTCCACCCACGTTCAAATTTCCTGAATGGTTTTGAACTCTCACTAGTGGTTCCAACCTGTACACGAGAGCGAAAATTGCTGTCGTTCTGCACTCCGAAGGGGTACGATCATGTTCATTGGACACGCAGCCCCACAATGTTCTTAGAGAAGAGTTCAAACGTAAGAGGATGTCATTGGTGTCAACTGTTGTCAACAACATCTTCCTGGTGCTCATCGCACTGCGAACTGTCGTTTTCGACTGCGATATGTGTGGGAATCAACGCCACCACAGAAAGGGGTGATTTCATTAATGCCCTGAGGCCTTTTCTTCTTGATTCTGAGTGGTAGTGTGTCTGAACTGTTTTTCTCGGCCACCAGCAATAAAACCGGATGATTTCAACGCTGTGTGTCGCGGTTCTGATCTCCATCGCAGAGACGTCGAAAGAAGGGGTTAAATGTGGGTAAGAGGGACTGTGACGACCTACCCATCGTGTGACTCACACGATGCAGAATTTCAGTGAAATTTGGTGTCAATGTGGCATCATTAACCGGCCTTACAGCTAACATGAACCTCTGAGCTGTGGCTTTTTTTTCCGCAAGTGTCGATACTTCGCTGTTTGATGCGTCGCCGAGCCCGAGGGTGACGTCACAGGGCGCCACACTTTTGCATCTTTCCAAATTAAGGTTTTAGTTACCTTTGAGCCAAATTTCAAACAAGCGTCGCAATGGGAGACAATTAAGTAGTTGCGAATAAGTGACCCTTTGATTGTGTTGTGCAGTGTATGCGCGGGAAAGGTTGAGTAAACTTCTCTCTCACATTTAACGTTTTGTGAGTAACGTCACTGAAATCATAACAGGCCTTACATAATCAAATATACTAGTCGCCTCGAAAAGCATTAGCGACTTCTGTACTTATAGACACATTTCTTCACAAAATATAAAAAACAGGATGCATCAGAATCTCGTGCAAATGTTGATCTCGTGCTCCGTGTTTCTGTACCATCTCTTACTCTAAAAAGCCATAACTCATTCACTTTGACAATTAGATAGCCTGTGCGTTAGGCAATGCAGATCGCTAGTGCTGAAGGAAGCGAAATACGTTTTACTATCGGTAACCATGAAATTAGCACTAAACATTGAATAGCTTAACAGCAAACTGGCAACCAAATATTTGAGGATCACAATGAACTTAATGATTAACTTTCAGTTCCTAGCATTCTCCTGGTTAAAGCGATGTGGTGCAGCGCTTGAATGGAAAGGAATGAAGTTTAGAGTTTGAAGTCTTGTCGATGACAAGATCATTAGAAACTTGGCACAGGTTCGAATTTGGGGACGATGGCGTCAAGGAATATCGTCTCTGGTTACTATTCAAAACGTCCTAAGTCCCTGGTCCAATCCCAGCCACCACATTTATTGTGAATAAAATTCATCAACAATGGCGGCCGAAGCTTTCTGGCATAAGGAGCTACTTCCATTCCGCCAACGAAATTGTCAAGGAGATCCGAAGAGCTGAAAGAAGTTCAGGTAACCCTGTTGGCTTGGGGTGGGAAACTGCACAGAAAAGGTGGATTAATGAGCAATGATCAACAGCACGAGGACGCAGAAGGCAAAGGAAACCACAGCATTAGAGACTTAGGTATGAGTTGACGATTAGTAGCTGTATGAAATGTTATTCCAAATTACTCGATGAATGCGAATTTCATGAGATTTGCTGAAATGAGTATGAACGTATTACGCCTTGTAACATGCGTCAATTTGTGGCGGAGCGGACCCCGAACTCTGATTTCCCGCTAATAGCAAGCGATCGCCTTGACAACTTCGGCTGTCCACGCACGCTTTCCTGTCAGATCAAAATGGATAACCGAAACAGGCAACCGCTTGGAATAAGCAGGCAATCCGAATTCGAGGCCCAGTTCAGCACAAATTTTCATCTGTCACAGTTGGGTAATACATCTATACCCATTGCATCTGCTGTCATGAAATTCGCATTCATCGAGGAAGTTGGAACAGTATTAAGGATATTTAATGTGTATCCAAAGGACTAGAATGTGGTGGGGGGGGGGGGGGGGGGGGAGGGGGCGTGATTGTGAACTCTACATTGGCAAAATATTCCGGATTAACCCCAATTCGTATTTCCGGCAGGGGAATGCAAAGGGGGAGGTAACTATCAGAAAAGGATAGAATAACCAACGAAAGGATAATGTTTTACGCTTCAGAGCGTGCATTGTCAGAAGCCTGAATGTGGCAGAGAAGCTAAAAACTCGGAAAAGGAAAATGCAAAGAATCAATCTACACATAAGGGGGATCATGAAGCGAAATAGAAAGAAGATAAGGACTTATGGTAAGCTGAATACGGGGTAATATCAACAACAGCAGAAAATAGCGTAACTGAAGTTAAGAGGTTAGGTCAGAGAATGAGTTGCTTTGAACAGTTTAGTGATATGGTTATTCTCATCAGAATCAAGAACAAACCAACGCCATCAGCAATAGTTCAGGTATACATGCCGACGTCACAAGCATAAGATGAAGATATAGAGTATATGAATGCATTAAATGGTTAACTCAGTACGTAAACGAAGATGATAATCCTCGTAATAATGGGGTACTGCAACGCCGTTGTGGGGAAAGGAATTGAAAGTGTTGCTACCGGAGAACATGCACTCACTAGTAGAAACGAAAGGAGAAAAACTAGCAGAGTTCTGCAGTAAATTTGAGCTCGTAATAGCGAATACACTCTTCAAAAATCACAAGAGAAAAAATGGTTCAAATGGCTCTGAGCACTATGGGACTTAACATCTGAGGTCATCAGTCCGCTAGAACTTAGAACTACTTAAACCTAACTAACCTAAGGATATCACAGACATCCATGCCCGAGGCAGGATTCGAACCTGCGACCGTAGCGGTCGCGCGGTTCCGGACTGTAGCGTCTAGAACCGCTCGGCCACTCCTGCCGGCGGTCAACAGTGTCACGACGATGTTGCACAAACTTAACAAATAACATGAGTACAATACGCCGTAAGTTACCACATGACATACAGGGGTTGGAAAAAAATATGGGAAGATCATAAATACATCACCATTCTTCATACGGTGTAGGAAAAGGGTGGCATTCAAAACATTTATAGTCGCCATGTAATGGATAAATGCAGGTGCTGTACGGTTTTCAAGGGAATCTTACACCATTCTTTTTGCAAAAGAACGATGATGGAGGTCACTCACTATTCTCTCGTAAGTAGACGCACAAATGCTCAATGATGTTAAGATGTGGTAGGTGTGATGGCCAGGGAAGATGCGACAGTTCATCCTCATCGTCACAAAACCAGACAGGGACGATGCGAGCCGTGCGAGCAGAGGCCCTGTCGTCTTGCAACACCGCGTCACCATTTTAGAACTTACGTTGTACCATACGATGCACCTCATCAGCCAAATTGGACGCATAATCGTTGGCAGTAATGCGACCTTGCACGGTATCCATGGGGCCCAAGGAATACCATGACTTGGCTGCCCAAATCCTCGACGAATCCCCGCCATGTTACATTCTTGGGGCGTAAACTCGCCTACAAGTTGGAAACAGTGTGAAACAAAATTCATCCGACCAAATGGCATTCTTCCTGACATAGTCCAGTTTTTATGGCTGTAATACGACGTTTTCGTGTTGCGCATTTTGCGCTTATGGTGAGTGGTTTTGGAATTCTAGTTCGCCCTGCAGTTCACTGCTTGTGGAAGCTCCCCTTCGTATAGTTTTGGCGGTGACAGCGACATTCAGTTGTCCAGTGACCGTCCGTCACCATCATTTAACACACGCTTTTGTCCACATTATTGACTTCGGGAATTACATTTCTCCTCTTTCCCTGTATACGGTATAAATCTTCGATACGGTGCCTCTTGAAGCACCAAATACTTCGACCACCATGGTTACGGAAGCACTTACCATACTGTAGAGTAACCTGTGGGCTTTGCTTCCATCTGCATTTATGTTCAAGCATAGATTTTTCGCGGTGTTTCTATATTTCTGTTCCGGCGCTTATTGTGTCGCGAATAACTATGAAATTTCCAGTAACTATGGGGAAGAGAGATGTGACTTTTGAACTGCTGTGTTTCAATACATTTCAATATAGTCACCGATAATTTGCTTGTCATTGTTAACTGTTATTTTTAGCGTGTCGGAATACCATGACTATTACTCTTAGCTTAGGGCGTCTAAAATGTCTCCTGTCTCGATTGTTCAATGTTTCTATTAGTAGTGTGCTAAACTCCATTCTCAAGATGTCTTATTTTTTCTGTTTGCGTTTGCTTCTGTTTAAAGCATGTTATTAATTAGTCATGAAGTGTGTGCCATTTGAATGCTGTCGCCGAGACGCCTCTTTCTATGGATTAGGTATTATTTCGCAGTAGAAGTAAGAATGAACATCGACTTTCAGCTGTTCCACCCGCTCTCAACCTTTATTGTTCCATACGTGGGCTTAAACAACGTTCCAGCAGCACACGTATTTTAATATTCGCACGAAATATTGCATTTTTCATCCCGCAATACTATACGTACATAGACGTTCGTAATACCCTACACAGTTATTTATTAGTAGGTTTCTTCGGCGCAGCGAAGTTTTATATTTCAGATGATATGTGGAAATATTGTAGCTCACGTGGATAATATCAGTGACTTTTTTTTAACAGAACCGTCGTTTCGTCGAATTTCCGGAGCTTTCACAGGAGGATTAATGAATGAAAACGCTGCACCAATCAAGGTGTCCCTCTGCAGTGAATTAGAAGCACATGTTGGCTGCAATGTTTGAAACGCAATTGTGTTTTCCTATTATTTACGATGCACTATGGAATTGACTTTAATGAAGAAATGAAGGTTAGGTATAAAGTTCCATCATCGACGCTGTCCTTAGAGATGTAGCACAAACTGGAACATTAGAGGAGGAAAGGCTTCATCCTGGAATTCACCCAAAGTAATTTATGATAGGTATGAAAAGACTCTATAAGACAATAAAAGACTCACACGAAGAAATTATTAGAATGCGACAGAAATCGATAGGTGCCATGTAAATGTACAGACAAACAAATGACTGCATTTACAGAAAAATTGAATGATTAATTCAAGAGAAATAGGTTTACAAACTGAGCAAGCCAACAACGCGTTGGGCGACCTCTGGCCCTTATGCAAGCAGTTATTCCTCTTGGCACTGATTCACAGAGTTGTTGGACGCCCTCCTGATCGTGTCAAGTTCTGTCCAATTGTCGCGTCAGCTGGTTGCAGAGCTCAGCCCGTAATGCTCCAAACATTCTCAGTCGTGGGGAGAACCAGGGACCTTACTGGCCAAAGTATGGTTCAGGAAGCACGGAGATATGCAGTAGAAATTCTCACTGTGTGCAGGCGGGCTTATCTTAGTGCCGCAGATGGCAACCAAAGGGGACCTGATATGAAACGAAGTGGTACCAGAGGCCATCACTCCTGTTTATTGGGCCGTATGGCGGGCGACAGTCACACTCGTATCCCACTGACGTCCCCAGACACGTCTTCGGGCTGGAATCTCCTTGACTGGAGTACAGCTGTCTTCATTGGTGAGTTCCGCTTCGAACTGAGCCCTGATAACCAGCGAATGCGTTTCCGGAGAGGCCCTAGACAGCGGTGGGATACCAGACTGCCCGCCATACGGCCTGACAACTTGAAGTGATGGCCTGGGGTGCCATTTAATTTCATAGCAGGAACTCTGGTTGTCAATGCGACACCCCTAGAGTTCAGCGATACGTCGACGATATTCCACACCACGTTTTGATGCCCTTCAAGGCAAGACATCCTATGCTTATGCCTCAGCAAGATAATGTCCACATGCATGCGGCAAGAGTTTCTATTGCTTGTCTGCGTGCTTTCCAGTTCCTACCTCGGTCAGCAAGGTTACCAGATTTTTCTCCAATTGAAAACATTTGGAGCATTATTGGCAGGGTCCTCCATCCATCGGGTTTTGACGATCTAACGCGGAAGTCCGACAGAATTTGGCACGATATCCCTCAGAAGGACATTCAACAGCTCTATCAGTCTCTTTAATAAATCACCCATTTATTTTTTGAAATTGTAATCATTTGTTTGTCTCTACATGTACATCACGGCTACTGATTTGCGTCCCACTTGGATAATTCGTGGGGCGTCATTTTTTTAAGAGTATATTAGCCATTAAAATATCAACACCATGGAGGCAAAGTGAAGCAGCTGTCAGATTGGCATGAAGTGCACACCATGTGTGGATGTGTAAATGAGTAACATTCCGGCACAACCGTTCGAAGTAGGTACGTGGACCCTTCCGACCATTGCTGCCGGGTGCTTTCAGATGTTTCACACCTTCCACGCTAACCGCAAAATGCCCGTTGGGGCATACAACGTGATTCATCTGTCCGCCACTCAGTGGACGTCCTGTTCCCGTACTGGCGAACAAATTCCAGCCTTCGTAGCCGATGAACAGCAGTCAGCACGGGCGCCTGAAAGAGGCCCTGCTGCGGACCCCCATACGCAGCAGCATTCGCTGAACGGTCGATGAGTCATTGTTGGTAGCCCTTTGTTTCATCTGGGCGGTCGCTGCTCAAGAGTTGCACGTCTATTCGCTGTTACACATCTCTGTAGCTGTCATTCTCCCTTGTCATATATGGCCCGTGGTGCACCACTGTTGCCACGCCGCTGGTTTTGGATAGCACCATTTTGCCAAGCACGGTATGGTTTAACCATGGCGGCACGCGAATGCTTTAGAGATTTAGCCGTTTCGAAGATGCTTCCCCCCTTGGCCCGAAAGCCAATGGTCATGTGTTGTCCGTGTCCCTCCGAGACGCTTTATATACCCTCCACTGCTAGTTCTGCCACATGCCGTCTGTGAACGGTTATTACACGCAGACATCCAAGACAGGTGGTAGTCACATTAACATCACTCTACCACGTACAACATACTTACTATAATCTGTACTATGTAAAATAAGTAGATTGTCTGGTTAGGTGTAAGAGAGGGTCTGACGATCCTAATTTGCCACGTTAAATAAATCAATAAATAAAATAAATAAGTAAAATGATTGTGACTAACCTTCGAGGCGATCGTGACGTTATTTTTCAACAATGTAACACAAGATTGTATGTTACTCGTGTTTCCCTGATCTGTTTCAACGCAGAAGTTCGATTGTTGTCCCGGTCAGGACGTTCTCTGTATCTCACTCACTCACATCTGATGATGTATTGTCGAGAAACCACTCACCATCCACTAGGATTGATAAAGTCTTCCGTGGGGTTCAAGCAGCATCGAAGGCCTCACCCGTATCTGTCCCCAAGCTCACTTCGACTCGATGAACAACCGGATTCGAGCAACTGTGGCACCTTTATGTGTTATATTTCGCCCCTATACACAAATATAGTCAACCATTCTTGCCACAGATTCTGTTATTCACTGTCCACCCTTGTGTTATAGCTTCAGTGATCAGCAGTGTAAAACTAAATGTCTGTATTGGGATCTAAAAATCAATGTCTTAACCACTGCGCTATCATGAAATGAATCATTGTTTAACTTTTCCCATAAACCCATAATGTTCCAACTTGTATAGCAGGGCTCACACAAACAAATACCCTTGTTCAATCACAGAATGTATCTACCTCCCGCATTATCATTTACCCTTTCACATAAAAGAACACATTGCATTTTCTTCTCATATTTCTTTCTTGTAATCAAATTCCAGGTCTGACAATAAATTATGTGTACCAGATGTGTTACTACACTCTTATTCATCACCTTTACAAACACCTTTGAAAGCACTAATAGCGCGGATACGGGCCTGTAGTTGTCTCCATTATTTCTTTCTACTATGCTATAACTAAATAATTCACCGTAACGTATGCTTCATTACTCTTCAGTGATTCAATAATTGATTCAAGCTGTTCATTGCTCGTTTCCTGTAATAGCGTGTGACATAAGAGTGGCAGAATATCAGGTTCTAAAAGTTCTGGCTACTTAACTGTGGCAACCAGTGTTTGCCTTAATCTGTCTACTATTGACAGGAAATGGTTGCGAAATACTGAGCATAACTTTGGTCGCTCACTAGTACCCTAGTAGTATCATCTTCCTACAAAAGAAGGATGTGATACGTTAAATACCCACATTCTCTTCTGGCCATATGAACTGCGAGAAAAAGAAGGTGAAATACCCAGAAGACACGGTTTTATTTCAATGTAACTTCGTACACGTACATACCATAGATGCATATGTAAATTACTTGTGTTGAAGTTGTCTGTGACACATAGAACGGCCACGACAGCGAATTAGTATTGTTCGTGTTTCGTGTTGTTACCAGACCTGATGGGGTTTATAGGGAACATGAACATCCTCAGACATCGAGTGATCACTGTGAACGACACGGCGATACGGCGTAATGAGACAGCGTTATCAGCACCTGAAAAATTTTGAAAGGGCTTCATTGTGGGTTTGCAGTTGACCGGCTTGTCGAAACCTGCAATATCTAGATTTGTGGGACATTCAGACTAGGGCCGTTGATAAAAAGTATCGGTACATAGATATTACCCAGAGGTCGATTTATATGATATCGATATATATCATATCGATATATATGGTGTAAGTATAGGTGGCACAAAAGAAGTTCATTTTCATGGATGCGGGGTGGGGGAGGGGGGATGGAATAACGAGATTTACTATGTGAAGAAATGAAGAAATACGACACCACTTGCGTTAAAAAACAATTTGTAACGCAACTAGTATGCTCTTTCTTCTCATCGTCATTTTCCAAAAACTGTTGCTGAAAATTATGAACAAAAATCTAAGTGACAAGAATGGTCTTTGTGGTGGGCGGAGATGTGTGAGGGGGAAATGCTGACGTAATCGGCGCAATGTTTAGCTTCAGTACGCAATTTTGACACGACAACTGCTAGATCGCTGGCTTTGGCAGAAATGAAAAAGGAAAAAACAGGAAAGTCGACATGAAGTGTTGCTGACAAATCCGACATGTGACGAAATCGAACGACGGACCCATCGGGCACGTTTTATAGTGACACTTACATGCAGTTACCATTGTTAGCAAAGTGGTTATCGCCAAGTGTAAAGGTGCAACGTTTTCCCTTCAGTATTTCAAAAAATGGTTCAAATGGCTCTGAGCACTATGGGACTTAACATCTATGGTCATCAGTCCCCTAGAACTTAGAACTACTTAAACCTAACTAACCTAAGGACATCACACAACACCCAGTCATCACGAGGCAAAGTAAATCCCTGACCCCGCCGGGAGTCGAACCCGGGAACTCGGGCGCGGGAAGCGAGAACGCTACCGCACGACCACGGGCTGCGGACCCTTCAGTTTTTGATCTGAGGGGGATACGCAAGCTGGTAGCTTGTTGATGTACGAAATATCTAATAATAAATCAATACTTAAATATATACGTCTAAAATGGGAATTATATTCACAATGTGGAGCCGATATTTTTGTAGGCCGTTACGTCGATATTTTTTCAGTCGGTAGATCGATACTATTTTTCCATCTATAGAGGACCGATACTGATAATTTTTTAAATATCGATGTATCAGTTTCCCGATATTTTAAAAAATATCAACAGTCCTAGTTCGGACCCATGTTCCAATCGATCGCGTCTGACCAGAAGAAAGGGTCTCCGTGTGGTGAACCAAGCGTATTGTAACCTCAACACGTCTGTGCCTGCCATTCGAAAAAAAGAAACAGGCTCTCCCTGCACCATTTTTGTGTCATCCTGCACCGTCGGTCGGAGACCAGCATCAGTCGGACTAGGGAGCTACCGCCCCTTGCGTAGGCTGCCGTCGACACCACAAGACGAACGGCTGAGAAGCATGGCGTCGCACTGTGCTCAGTAATGAATGGCTGTTCTGCACCACCCCTGATGACCATCGTCGGCGAGTATCGTGACAACCTGGGGACGGACTCCATTCTTCCATTGTTTTGGAGAGGCAGAACGGTGTTACTCTGACGTCTTGATGTTTAACACGTGCCTAGTCATTCTGTCCCTTCTTCTTGGTCGTGTTTTCCATATGTTTATTTTATCGGAGTATCCTTTTTGTAGATGTTTCGCTGATAACATATTGCAAAAACACATTCGCCTGTTTTGGCCACGTTACGCCCAGCTCGTTTTTCCTCGGTGATCAGACGAACTTCAAATAAATTTACTGCTGGTCGTCAGACTGTAAGAAGGGGACCAGACTTACGTCGCCTTGATTAACTTTTTAATGGACCATAAAAGACGTGGAGCAACAACAGTGTCGTTCGAGAGAGACGGATTTGAAGGGTCGGATTCGGGAGGCAACACGATCGCTGTGAGCAGCAGAGAGACCTTGCAGTACGATATTATGTGGATTAAGGCGGCAATATTTCCAAAACCGATGAAAGAGAAACGAAAATAGGTAAAATATTATTTTGGGAAAATCAGATTAATTCTCATTTAAAAATAACGAAATTGTGTTCAAAAATGGCTCTGAGCACTATGGGACTCAGCTGCTGAGGTCATTAGTCCCCTAGAACTTAGAACTAGTTAAACCTAACTAACCTAAGGACATCACAAACATCCATGCCCGAGGCAGGATTCGAACCTGCGACCGTAGCGGTCTTGCGGTTCCAGACTGCAGCGCCTTTAACCGCACGGCCACTTCGGCCGGCCACGAAATAGTGTACTTCAAAAATGGTACAAAACACGTTCACTTAAAATCTGGCGTGAAAAGGAAAATCTATTTTCGTATCACAATGTTAGCAAGGTAATTTTAACAACACAAATTACGCTAAAAAATTACTTTTCATTTCCTTAATCTGTTTTCAACTCTTCGATTTCAGGTAGGCTTTAGATATCATCGATCTGCTAAATATACCAAAACACTCCTCAGACAAGGGGTTTTCAGTTTTTAGAGGCCTGTTCAACAATACTGGCTGGATACTGCCCTCCAGTTGAAATTCTGGAGTTGGATTAATGTCTCGAGTTTCCACTAAATTCCAAGAAATATGTGGTTCGCCACTCAGTTTACTCCTAACGGTCAACTCAAAACGCAGCGTAACAGAAAGCTCGTTATCAAGAAAACGGACTGTAGTGCTAGATCTGGACACCATGTGTACACTTCAGCAATTCATATTTCTCTTACTTCGGTGCAGAAATTAACACATTATAAAGCTTTATTGAGGGTACGTTGCTAAATTACTGTGAATTTGAATCCAGACGACCGCCCTGTTCTAGATTTTTATGTTTGAGCAGCCAATTTACGGCAGTAGACGACGCGAAACGAGGTTCCGTAACTATGCAGTGCAGACACGACTCGGAGGTAATGGATTCTCTCTGTGGGAATGCGTTAAAAACGCTGTTATGCACATTTACTGTGTTTTTCTTTTTCCATTCAGTGAGAAAGCTCTTAGCTAGTAGAGTGTCCGCCCCTTTCGCCCGCCTCTTTTGCCCGAAGACTCCTGAGACGTGAATGGCCACAACGAGCTCCTTGGAGAGGAATTTCTTCAAAAGATTTTTAGCTGCGTCTACACTGCCTAACACGGACCTCCCTTAGGTTTTCCCTTTCCCTTATACATATTGTTTTTAAATCCCTGTCATTCCTGTGCGAAATATAAGTGTGCTCAGCAGATAGTATGTCATTAGAACACTCTCTGGTCAAGACTCAGTCTTTCACTCTGCTACGGAGTGTGCGCTGTTTTGAAACTTGCTTTCAGTTACGTAATTTTATTTCTGTTAATGGTTACAACAGGAAAACTCTTTATGCCATGGTTGTCTGCACATTCACTTTCACTACTTTTTGAGGTTTTAGAATCAGATAACGGATTTGTCTTATGTGTATTCCGACTACCTGGGAATCTTTTAACCAGCTTCTTGTCTTTCTCTTCAGTTCCAGCAACTTTAGCAATGAGTCCCAGGCTATGCCGAGCACCTTTGTGTGGTGTGCTGTACGACCACCACATATTTCGAATAGCTCTTCATCTGTAAAAGGGATATTACATGCCTGGATGACATCTGTTTCTTCTATTGTTGTTGGCTGGTAATACTGACGTCTTAAAAAACCTTTCATGCACAAGGTCTGACTCCCTTTCCCTCCTGTTTGTGATTTTCTTATTTGCTACTTCGAGATTCCTATCACAAGCTTTTACAGAAATCCCACTCTCATTTGACTTAACAGCTATATTCTTCAGGGCACTATCACAAGTAACTTCCCAGCAATTTAAATGAATTCTTCTCAATAATTATGGTTAATATCTGCAGAGTTTACTTCAATTTTGGAATTATAGTCTTTGCCATACCTCTTTCATACCGACCAAGAACTTTTTCTTGTTTCCATCCATATTTCCGCATTTCACATTGGGCAAAATAGCTAAAGTATATCTAGTATCGTGTCTTTTTACCTTAACATGTCGCCAAATTTGAAATTAATATGTACGACACAATCTGTAGCTGCATTAATGTAATCGGAGATTGGAACCAAGAACATCTTTTTACTGACATATATATGTAACCTACACCAACATCCCAACCCATACACATTATAAAAATGACTATATGTAAATACGCATGTATGTATGTTCCATATCCCCTCCTAAACTACTGCACCGATTTTAAGAAATCTTGATAAACATATTGTCTGTAAAGAATCGCTTTGGAGGTAAAACCACTTACCTATCAAAGGGGTGGGATTGGGGGGGGGGGGGGGAGGGAAGCAGTGTAACCCACGACTTTTTTCATCCAATATTTGAGTTTGAGTACATTTTGTGACTCGCAACAAATATAACACATAATTTCGAAGCTTTTCGAAACTTTTTCTCGCTGACAACCGTCACAAAATAGTAAAAGGAAAAAAAAACGTTCATCGCTTACTATATTTACGCTATAAATGCAAAGAACTGCCACATGAAGAGTGATGTTTAAATTTATTACTTCTTTACTGCTAGCTGTATTCGCGAGACACATTTTGCAGACAGTATTGATGTATAACACTGAATGTACCAGCAAAATTGTATCAATGTACTACACATAGTTCAGCAGATAAGAAGTGATGCACACTGAAAAACCGCCGTATCATGCATGACGTTTAAATTTATTATTCCTATACTACCAACTCTAGCGGGGCGAAACTTTCTAGGTATACAGGTATGTATCCGAGTATGTATTTATTCCAATCTTCTATTAGTCCTTCTCCTCCTTCCGCCCCCCTCTTCCTTTTTTCATCTCCTAATAGCCCCCCCTTCGCTATCCATCTCATTCGCTCCCTCTCTCTGTCCACCTCCGCTACCTCCACTCTCTGTTTATAGAAGATTTTGAGGAACAGGTCCTAGAGTCGACTGCGTTGAAACCTGCATGTATTTTATCCACATGCAGATGATACTTTTTGTTCATAGTAGAATTTAAACGACATCTGAATTCAAACCACCCGAATATTCATTTCACGATGGACGTGGAAAAGGATCACTCTACCGTTCTTTCCTTGAAGTTTCGCTCAGGAGGAAAGTTAATGGTACACTGGAACAAGTTGTTTACAGAACGCCAACTCACACCGACTTGTATCTTGTGGCGAAATAAATAACAAAACATTTTGTTTTTATTGTGTTTTTTAACTTTAGAATTTTTGAAAGGCTTTTTTACGGATTGTATTGATCGGCTTGAATGCGGACAAATACAGTGCTGCGTGAAATATGCCTGTAATATAATTTACCATTCCGATTAATTACATTTTGAATTCTACGTCATTGTTGATTTAATCAGAGTTCTCACCTTAGACGTAGAATTGGTCCTTCTGCCACAATATTAATTCATCAGTCGCCATCGAAGTTCTTCTCTTTGTTGACCGTGTGTATCTTCCTAAGTCGGCATCGGTTCACTTCACGAAGACGGTGGAAACCAAGGAATACAATGCTACGTTGCTTTAAATAATTTTCGTAACACTTCGATACTTCTCACTATTTTTTTATTCACAAGACAATAAGACTTGCTCTGCTCGTCGCACAAACCATAATTACTAACAATATGGCTGGCTTTCCGCAGACACCAAAAATTACGTCCATCCTCCACGAGGCAACAATCGAAAGTGTTCCTTAGCTCCTTCTTGGAGTATGAAACAAAAGAGAATCCAATGTGAACATTACAAAGATTATAATCTACATGCCTCTCAATTTAATCTTTGGCGCAACCTTTAAGGTATTGTATGTCTCTGCGTCGGAATGTGTCATTACAATCTACAGGTTGATAGCTGTCACCATCCGGGACCCTTCAGTCTGGAACCGCGCAACCGCTACGGTCGCAGGTTCGAATCCTGCCTCGGGCACGGATGTGTGTGATGTCCTTACCTTAGTTAGGTATAAGTAGTTCTAAGTTCTAGGGGACTGATGACCTCAGATGTTAAGTCCCATAGTGCTCAGAGCTATTTGAACCATCCGGGACGGCAGGAAGTACCTTTGCCTACAGGATCCAGTTAGATGAGTTATACCATCTCGAAGTCAGCTTTCGCCACAATGGTTATAGTAAAAAAAAACGTGCATCGGCTGAGTGATGATAGTAACGAGGCAGGACCTAAGTCTACGGGCTTTTTGCGTTACGGCGGAAGCATTTCCAAAAAGACTAGCAGTATGTTGCAGAAATATGATGTGAAACGTGTTTCCCAACCACCACCTAACATTATAGGCTTTTTAGGAAGCGTGAAGGACGATCTTTCTTTGCGTAAAGCGGGTGTGTATCGTAGTCCATGTAGTTCTAGCGTGTCATAATATTGTGATCAGACCATATGGACGGTGTAGGACCGGTGTACTGACCATAAGCGTCACATACGCTTATAACAGCCGAGCAAATCGGCTGTTTAAGAACATTTCCATGACCGATCGTCCTAAAGAAGACAATTCAAAGGTTCTGTCATGCACTTCCAGCTATTATTAAGGAGGCAGTCGAAATTGATTTAGCAAGTGACCATATAAATAGAGATGGAGTTTTTGCTGAAATCCTTTGGTAATCGTGCTCTCTCTCTCTCTCTCTCTCTCTCTCTCTCTCTCTCTCTCTTTTCAAAAAGCAGAGGGGTGGGGTTAATGCTATCTCAAGTGCTGGTTATTAATATTATTCACTATTGGTAACTCCTGACATCGGTCATCTTTGGTTTTGTGGTGGCGCTAATATGTGTGTGTTTTACATTTCCGAATATGCTCTGCATATAGAGGTTTTAAATTCTCTTGCACAGCGCTCCCTTGCTGCATTTGTGCTTTGTAAAAGGCAGGGTGAACACCTGTCGAAATATCGAAGGTTTGAAGACATCATGTGACTGCATTCCCGTTCGTTATTTGGATTATAGTTCCTTTCTGCGCTTACGTCACGCCCACACGTGGGCCCATCTTACTGCGGGTAATTTGATACAACTGACATGCGCGAGCCCAGCTCTTCACTTCCGCGTCTTATGTTGGCGTTGGAGGATGACATGAGCGCCTGGTGCCAGTTGTGCGCCATTCAGTCGCAGTGGTGTGTCCTTTGCAGCAGACACTGAGGAAGAACTGGACACAAGTTGTCATATACTGACGACGTAAAGACATGTACGCTGTTACGTTTAAGGCTGTTGGGAGCATTCAAATATAGGAAATAGAGACACAATGCAGAGAGAAGGAAAAAGTGGTAGAGTTTAGATTACTGAAACTAAATGGTAACACTACAGCCCTGCAAATTGCAGACGGTTTGGACATCTGTCCAAGGGGAGATGTTTGGATTCTGAGAATTAACTGGAAATTCCATCCACCGCATAGAAGCTGTCATAAGGCGTCACAGTAGAGGATGGTCACGATGGGGCATGTCTTAGCAGAGGCAGCAGGCTTCACACTTGCTCCTGAGAGCCGCCATGTCAGTGGGTTTACACAGGTTAGAGTGCTACTACAGCAGTCCCCACTAGCAAAAGAACAGAGGGCGGGGCCAAGTGACTTAAAACACCGTTGTTACTAGCCATAATAGGAATGGCAGGCACGTTTCGCTTTCAGCTAAGCTCTGTTGCTATCAAACTTGAAATTTCTTAATTTTAGTCGAAAAGTACCCCTCCTATCGAGTAGGAGAAGAGCAGAAATCTAATGTGGTTAGTCAGAGGCTCCCTGGAAGTTCAGATCGAATCTTCAGACTGGCTGAATCTTGTTAAGCACCGTTGGATTGGTGGATTGACTATACTAAGGGAGAAATAGTGAGCCGCACAGTTCTTTAAAAACCTTTTTTTTTTTTTTTTTTAAATAGGGAGAGAGTGTCAGATCGTTGAGGCGCCGTATCGCTCGTGGCCGGCCTCGGTAAGCGCCGACAAGTCTCTTTTTCTCACCTGGATGCCGCTCTCAAGTTTGTACTTAACATGCTGCTAGTGTTTGCTACCTCTGTTAGCGTTGACCCCCTTGGATTCAGACACTGACTTCTGTTGTGCAACCAACTGCCTCCTTTACTTTTTCTAATGTTTAGAATTAGTCTTCAGTGTAGTAGTTAGTCTGATCGCAAGTAAATGGTGTTAAACAGACACGTGAATTCCATGAGTCTCCTGCTGCAAGCATCCTGTCGAGTCTCAAAATCTGGGCCTCTTGTCGAAGCCCTATCACAATGTTTGGCGCTGATCTAAGTCATCCACATTTCTTCACTCGGAATTTATCTTTCTACATTTGCTTCTGTGCGGCTGGTCCTGGCGGAGGTTCGAGTCCTCCCTCGGGCATGGGTGTGTGCGTCTGTCCTTAGGATAATTTAGGTTAAGTAGTGTGTAAGCTTAGGGACTGATGACCTTAGCAGTTAAGTCCCATAAGATTTCACACACATTTGAACATTTTTTTGCATTTGCTCCTTACCACTCAGAGACTGACCTTAAACTCCATCTTCCCTTTATCATCTGTTAGGGCACGACATAGGTAAACATTTTCTGATGTTGGATATGGGGTATGTCCTTAATGATTTTTTTAGATAGATAGGGGCATCACACATAAGCAACCCAACGCCATGACTGGACTGACGGCTTTGAGACTGAAATGCACTGCAGTGAGAACAGACGAAGCGCAGAGAGCAGAAGAAAGATGCAGAGGTCTGCAGATCGATGCCTGATGAGGGAAGAGGTGGCCATGGCAGCCCTATCTACACGACTTCACGACAATGCAAGGTTCGCATGAACAATCGACTGACAACGAAATGACGCTTTGGGTATAGTTGAGGACTGCCAGGACAACGACACACGGCGAGAGCACCACGCAGCAGCAGAGGACGTGCGGCGCCTTCGCGACTTTAAGGCTGCAGCGTTGGCCAGCAAGCAGATGGCAGGCAGCAGTGGGCAGCGACCTGGCACAGCTCGGCTGAGGGCAACACGACACTGCCGGCATCACACAGCCACGTCCTGCTCGGCTCGACTCAGCTCAATTCAGCTCGGCTCAGCTCACCTCAACTCGGCCCAGCATTCTGCTTTCAGTTCTTCTCGTCTCGCCTCTGCACAACATGTCAGCAGACAAAAGTAAGCCATGGCCTCGTCTAACAATGCAGTTGCCGAGGATGGAGCAGTAATATCTAACAATAGTACCATTAAACTCATTCCCCAGTCTTTCAGTGGTGCAAAATGTGCGTTAAATGAGTTTATTAATACTGTAGACATAGCTTTTGAATTAGTACTTGAGGCAGACCATTCAGTGTTGTTAAAATTCACAAAAACCCGTTTCAGGTCCTACACTATGTACTCTGTTTGTGTGTGAATTATGTTTCACATGGGAAGAAGTAAAAAATATTTTGTTGGAAAATTACGTATGTAAGCCCACTTTGGATTAGTAGGCTTGTAATATGTTTTCTGGCGGACAGTCAAAGGGAGAATCGATTGCAGATTAGGCCAATAATGTAGATACACTTAAACATCAGTTTTATGAAGCTGTCCGTAGTGCGATTAGAACTGGTGGGATCTTTGTCATTAATAGGAAAATTAAGCAGAGTAGTATTCATTCAGGGCATCTATGAAGAGCGCATATAGACAATTGTGCATGCAACGGCCAAAAATATCATCCTCACTGAGGGTGCTGCGGTAGCTTTGACGAAAGAGTCGGCAAAAATATCCACCAAGAAAATAGGATTTCGTCATTAAGTCATCAGGACATGAGGGGGAAGGTCACGCTTGAGTGTTTCTCACGTTGACATGTAGATCACATGTCTAAGGACTGCAGATGTAACGTCAAGTGTAAAACCTGTGGCAAATCAGGGCATTTAACGTGAGACTGCTAATATGAGAAAAGTATTCGCCAAGTAGAACCGGCACAAGTGTGTCGAGAATCAGAGGCCCTAAAGACAATCAGATGCGAAACTTACAGTTTATTGGGACGCGAAGGTCTTTGTAAGAAATTGAAGCCAGTTGTGTGTTTCGCTTACCATAGGCAAGGGCACATGGTTAGAGACCGTGCTGAGAATGCAGGGAATTCTGTGGAAAATAGGGAGTAGGGAAATAAAAGAAAAGCATAAGATTACAGTAGCCTTATGCTGAATTGGGAAAAGTATTCAAAGTAGACGGTGAAAGTAAAAATGAGTTTGTAGAACTGAATTGCCGACAGAGTACAGAAAGCCCATTAAGATTGCTTTAGGTAATGGAGCACAAATTAGCTTGTTCAGTATGAAGTATCTCCAAGGCCAGGCCGGGTGTAGACCTAAAGAAAACATAAAGAGTAAAAGTATCACAGGTCTGGTCATACATACATACATACATACATACATACATATGGGATGGCAGTTTTATATCTTTGAATAGATCAAAAATTAAGAGTCTACATTTACATATACATATACATGGATACTCTGCAAATCACATTTAAATCCTGGCAGAAGGTTCATCGAACCAACTTCACATTTCTCTGCTTATCAAATCTCGTATACCGCGCGGAAAGAACGAACACCTATATCTTTCCGTACAAGCTCTGATTTCCCTTATTTTATCGTGGTGATCGATTCTCCGTATGTAGGTTGGTGTCAACAAAATATTTTCGCATTCGGAGGAGAAAGCTGGTGATTGGAATTTCGTGAGAAGGTTCCGCCGCAACTAAAAACGCCTTTTTTAATGATGTCCAGCCCAAATCATGTATAATTTCAGTGACACTCTTTTCCATATTTCGCGATAATACAAAACGTGCTGCCCTTATTTGAACTTTTTCGATGTACTCCGTCAATCATATCTGCTAAGGATCCCACACTGCCCAGCAGTATTCTAAAAGAGGGCAGACAAGCGGAGTATAGTCAGTCTCCTTAGTAGAACTGTTACATTTTCTAAGTGTCCTGCCAATAAACGCAGTCTTTGGTTAGCCTTCCCCCACAACATTTTGTGTGTGTCTCTTCCAATTTAAGTTGTTCGTAATTGTAATTCGTAGGTATTTAGTTGAATTTACGGCCTTTAGATTTGGCTGCTTTATCGTGTAACCGAAGTTTAACGGATTCCTTTTAGCACTCATGTGGATGACCTCACATTTTTCGTTATTTAGGGTCAACTGCCAATTTTCGCACCATTGAGATACCTTTTGTAAGTCGTTTTTCAATTTGTTCTGATCTTCTGATGACTTTATTCGTCGATAAAAGACAGCGTCATCTGCAAACAATGTAAGACGGCTTCTCAGATTGTCTCCCAAACCGTTTATACAGATAAGGAACAGCAAAGGGCCAAAAACACTAACTTGTGGAACGCTAGAAATCATTTCTGTTTTACTCGATGACTTCCCGTCGATCACTCTGACGGGAAATCACGTATCCAGTCACATAACTGAGACGATATTCCATAAGCGCACAGTTTCACAAGCTGCTTATGTGGTACCGTGTCAAAAGCCTTTCGGAAATCCAGAAATACGGATTCAATCTGAAATCCCTTAATAATAGCACTCAACACTTCATGTGAATAAAGGGCTAGTTGTGTTTCATAGGAACGATGTTTTCTAAATCCATGTTGACTGTGTGTCAAAAGACCGTTTTCTTCGAGATAATTCATAATGTTTGAACACAATATATGTTCCAAACTCCTGCTGCATATCGACGTTAAAGATATGATCCATGTAATTTATTGGATTACTCCTACTACCCTTCTTTTATATTGGTGTGACCTATGCAGCTTTCCAGTCTTTGGGTACGGATCTTTCGTCGAACGAACGGTTGTATATGATTGTTAAGTATGTAGCTAATCCATCAGCATACTCTGAAAGGAACCTTATTGGTATACAGTCTAGACCAGAAGACTTGCTATTATTAAGTGATTTAAGTTGCTTCACTATTCCGGGGATATTTACTTCTACGTTGCTCATGTTGGCAGCTGTTCTTAATTCGAATTCTGGAATATTTACTTCGTCTTCTTTTGTGAAGTGAAATATAATTTTCATCTGGTAAGAGATGAAATGGATATTTCCTACGCTGGTTTAATTGGTAGAGACTTTGTTACGAAGCATAGTGTAATAATTGATTCTACCAAGGCAACCCTGTGGATCGGGGACGGGCCCGTCAAACTGTGTGTGGAGTCAAAAGTGCAATACGCAGGCATCCGGGCAAGGGCTTAGAAAGCCACAAACAGATTTTGAAACTGCAAAGGTAGACACAACGCAGAGAGGAGGCAAAAGTAGTAGCGTTTAGGTTACCGGAGCTAAACAGTAACACTAGGGCCCTGCAAATTGCAGACGCTCTAGGCAGCTGTCCCAGGGGAGAAGTTTCACTTTAGAGAATTAACTGGTAACTCCACCCACCGGCTAGAAGTTGTTGTAAGGCGTCACTGTAGAGGATGGCCACGAAAGGCATGTTTTAGCAGAGGTAGCAAACTTGATACTTGCTCCTGAGAACTGCCACGTCAGTGAGTTTACACAGGTTAGAGTGCTACTACAGCAGTCCCCACACGCCAAAGGACTGAGGTCGGGGCCAGATGACGTAAAACACTGTTGTTGCTGGCCATAATAGGAGTGCCAGAGACGTTTAGCTTTCAGATGAAGGCTGTTGCTGCCAAACTTGGAGTTTCTTAATGTTAAGTCCAGAAGCATCCCTACCTACTGAGTAGGAGAAGGGTAGGAATCTAAATGTGGTTGGCCAGAGGCGCCCTGGAGGTGCCGAGTGACCCGTCAGGATGGCCGAAGTTTGTCAAGTGCCGGGGGAGTGGACGGTCGACTATAGTAAGGGAGAAATAGTGCGCCGCCACAGTTCTTTGAAAGCCTATGCTTTTTTTTTTTTTTAATTCAGTGAGAGTTTTCAGTCAGATCGTTGCGGCACGTACTCTGTGTTTCTCGTAGCCAGCCTCGGTGTGCTCTGACATGTCTGTTTTCCTCACTTGCACCGTTGCTCTCAAGTTTGTGCCTAGCATGCTGCTAGTGTCCGCTTCTTCTGTCAGCGCTCACCGTCGTGGATTCAGATACTGACTTATGTTGTGCACCGGCCGCTGTGACCGAACGGTTCTAGGCGCTTCAGTCCGGGACTTCACTGCTGCTACGGTCGGAGGTTCGAATCCTGCCTCGGGCGTGGATGTGTGTGATGTCCTTAGGTTAGTTAGGTTTGAGTAGTTCTAAATCTAGAGGACCGATGACCTCAGATGTTAAGTCCCATAGTGCTTAGAGCCATTTTTTCTGTTCTGCAACCAATTCCCTCCTTCGTTTTTTCTAATGTTTAGAATTAACCTTCAGTGTAGTAGTTGGCCTAATCGCTAATAAATAGTGTTAATCAGACCGCTGAATTCCATGAGTCTCCTGCTGCAAGCGTCCTGTCGAGTCCCAAAATCCCTGCCTCTCGTACGTGCCCTGTGACAGTGTTTGGCGCTGATTCATTTTATCAGTCTGCCTTCACTGGAATTTATCTTCCTCCATTTACTCCTCACCACTCGGAAATTGCAGACTAACCTCAAACGCCCTGTCTTCTCTCCACCCTGTGTCAGTATACGACCAAATATCCATTTTGCAATCCTGACTTACGTTTTCCATACTTTCGTAAATCGGCGCAGGCGAACGGTGTGGGAAGGCCGCGGCCGACTGCTTCCTCTCTCATTCTACATCAGAGCAGGTGCTCCATGTCTAATGACATCGCCGCCGACAAGAGCGTCAAACCGCAGTCTCCTGCTTTGCCCCCTTCGTGCTTTTAGTACACAGGAGACAACTATACAGCGGAATTGTGGCGTCTGGAACCGCTGGTCCGTCAGTCTCCAAGTTTTAAAACACACCAGCTGTTAAAATACAGCTATGATGGCCTTAAGCCTCCTGAGGGCCAGAGCTGTTTTAGAAGCATATTAATAATGAACTTCTCTGAATTGTATTACATCAATTTTTGACAAAGAGCTTAAATATGGAATGGGTATTTAAATGAAGATTGAATCTGAATCGATAAATGAGATTGCTGGTCTTAGAAAAATTCCTCCTTGAAACAAAATCATATATCTACTTTTATCAGAAAGGCTTATTAAAAGTTAAATTACATATTTAATCTGAAATGAACTGACCATATTTTTATCAAGATCTTTATGTTATCGCCGGTAGGTGTGGCCGAGCGGTTCTAGGCGCTTCAGTCTGGAACCGCGCGACTGCTACTGTCGCAGGTTCGAATCCTGCCTCGGGCATGGATGTGTGACGTCCTTAGGTTAGTTAGGTTTAAGTTGTTCTAAGTTCTAGGGGACTGATGACCTCAGATGTTAAGTCCCATAGTGCTCAGAGCCATTTGAACCATTTTTTTTATTTATGTTATCACTTTTTTATTTGAATGAAAGTTGTCTCCTGCAAAGTATCAAAGGCGCTAGTAACAAAGTCCAAAGAAAGAACATTGGCCTTTTCCAAAATCACTTTTCTTGCACCTCGAACAAGCAATTGTTCTGCACACTAACACAAAAATATGCTTCACACGCTTGACACGTTACTTTGGTTTTTTGCTGTGACCACGCTTCTGAAAACACAATTTTTTGGTTTCATCATGACTGGAAGATACCGTTTTATCCTCTGTGGTTTACCACTGTCATTACTTCTCTTCGGTTTCTTTGTATGCTCGTCACTGTTATCTGTCACTGGAAGTATCTTCTCCTTTTTCCAAAAATCCCTCTACCAAAGCTACCTTGGAAGCCAGGAACAATCTTTCTGGGCTCATTCAATTTAACCTTGTCCAACTTGTATCCGCACCCCCCCCCCCCTACTGTTTGCAGTTTGTCAATCAGTGAAATGAAAAATACACTCCTGGAAATTGAAATAAGAACACCGTGAATTCATTGTCCCAGGAAGGGGAAACTTTATTGACACATTCCTGGGGTCAGATACATCACATGATCACACTGACAGAACCACAGGCACATAGACACAGGCAACAGAGCATGCACAATGTCGGCACTAGTACAGTGTATATCCACCTTTCGCAGCAATGCAGGCTGCTATTCTCCCATGGAGACGATCGTAGAGATGCTAGATGTAGTCCTGTGGAACGGCTTGCCATGCCATTTCCACCTGGCGCCTCAGTTGGACCAGCGTTCGTGCTGGACGTGCAGACCGCGTGAGACGACGCTTCATCCAGTCCCAAACATGCTCAATGGGGGACAGATCCGGAGATCTTGCTGGCCAGGGTAGTTGACTTACACCTTCTAGAGCACGTTGGGTGGCACGGGATACATGCGGACGTGCATTGTCCTGTTGGAACAGCAAGTTCCCTTGCCGGTCTAGGAATGGTAGAACGATGGGTTCGATGACGGTTTGGATGTACCGTGCACTATTCAGTGTCCCCTCGACGATCACCAGTGGTGTACGGCCAGTGTAGGAGATCGCTCCCCACACCATGATGCCGGGTGTTGGCCCTGTGTGCCTCGGTCGTATGCAGTCCTGATTGTGGCGCTCACCTGCACGGCGGCAAACACGCATACGACCATCATTGGCACCAAGGCAGAAGCGACTCTCATCGCTGAAGACGACACGTCTCCATTCGTCCCTCCATTCACGCCTGTCGCGACACCACTGGAGGCGGGCTGCACGATGTTGGGGCGTGAGCGGAAGACGGCCTAACGGTGTGCGGGACCGTAGCCCAGCTTCATGGAGACGGTTGCGAATTGTCCTCGCCGATACCCCAGGAGCAACAGTGTCCCTAATTTGCTGGGAAGTGGCGGTGCGGTCCCCTACGGCACTGCGTAGAATCCTACGGTCTTGGCGTGCATCCGTGCGTCGCTGCGGTCCGGTCCCAGGTCGACGGGCACGTGCACCTTCCGCCGACCACTGGCGACAACATCGATGTACTGTGGAGACCTCACGCCCCACGTGTTGAGCAATTCGGCGGTACGTCCACCCGGCCTCCCGCATGCCCACTATACGCCCTCGCTCAAAGTCCGTCAACTGCACATACGGTTCACGTCCACGCTGTCGCGGCATGCTACCAGTGTTAAAGACTGCGATGGAGCTCCGCATGCCACGGCAAACTGGCTGACACTGACGGCGGCGGTGCACAAATGCTGCGCAGCTAGCGCCATTCGACGGCCAACACCGCGGTTCCTGGTGTGTCCGCTGTGCCGTGCGTGTGATCATTGCTTGTACAGCCCTCTCGCAGTGTCCGGAGCAAGTATGGTGGGTCTGACACAGCGGTGTCAATGTGTTCTTTTTTCCATTTCCAGGAGTGTAGTTCTTGCACTCTACTTTTCGTTCGACCTTTGATCTTATAGTAGCTGATCATTTTGTCGATGATGTCTACACCTCCCATGTTGAAGCTGTACTGACATTCTCCCAACAGGAAGCCTCTCAAATTTTTTTCCACAATTTCCTCCTAGCACTGCCTGTATTTTCATCTGGAATCTCCTCAACTTTAGTATGATGTTGATGATCATCATCATCACCATCATCACTATTATCGCTTGATGAATCATCTGCATGTTGTGCCTCCTGTTATACAGTGTTTCATCCACATCTGCTTGCTGCTGATGACTATTGTCTACATGATCATCTTCCTCTCCATTGTTAAAGCCCTCCAGGTCAGAAAAATCTCTATTCTTCAGAAAATTACTTTGAGTTGCACTTACGAATAAGTATGCAAAAAAGAGATGGTGAATAATTACGCAGTGTAGTAAGAGGACAAAATGTTAGTAACAGCGGACAAATCCCGAACGTAGACTCACAGGATTCTTTTTTTGGTTCACTTGTACTCCTCAAAAATGCAAAATAGAGGACACTGATTAAGAAGAACAAGTATTTCTTCCACATGACACATAATTATGATCAGTCCTGTGAGAGAAGATAGAAACAGGGGAAAGCGCGAATAATGTTTTTAGAGAATTATGAAATGATTCTCTCCCACATTTTCGAAAAAATAGTGTAATCAGTACCGTACAATAACGTCAATGATAAATATAGCACATGGACAGCAGTAAGTGCACGAGCCAGAATATTCCAAAATATGTATGTAAATATTGATAAAAAGTAAACTGCTAGAACATATTACCGAGCTGCTCAAACAGCTAAATTCATGTACATTTACTCTTTGCATCACTGATGGTCTAAATGCAAAAAAAAAAAAAAAAAAAAAAAAAATCAGTCTGTTACTTTATTTTAAGTACTTCCACTCGTTAAGTCCTTATGACCTAATATTCTATGGTAACCTATCTCTTAAAAATACTGATTTGACTATAAATAAACTAGCAGCCTTCAAATACTTGATACACACTCTGAATAACATCTCACTCAGCATAGAAAACTATGAAAATGAGTTAGTAACAATACAGTTCATAGCCAAAAACAGTGAATATAACACCCATATAATGCAAGGACAAAAACAAAATCAAAACAAAATAAAAAGAGGACAAGTATGGGTAGGACTCTCACTCTGAGAGTTCCGTACAAACATAATTGTATGTACAGACAGTTCATCTATAGATTTTCATGAGTGCGTTTGCTAGTATCAGAATATGTAACATAAATGACGATATCTTTTAACAGTAATGACTTAGAAGCTTATTTGTTTTACATCGCCAAGGGACTGTAGACCTTAGTATTAGACATAAATTTCAATATGATATAGCTCAACCCTTTCCAGAGAAAAATTTGTCTTAACAGGCGGACAGGCGACAACAAGTGATCCTTTAAGGGTTTCGTTTCTATCGGTTGAGATACGGCACCTTGAAAATGAAGCCAAGTCAGACGACAGAAACATCACAAAACTCAACACTCAATACAGGTACGACAGTACATACAAACATTCACAACATAAATATGACTAACAAACATAAATGGTACACTTTAACATATACATACACATTACCATATGTTCACAACTCATCATACAATAAAGCAAATATACAACTCATCATACAATAAAGCAAATATACTAAAGAAACAAACATTGTACTTAGATACACAAGAGAAACACAATCCAGTTGCGTTTACAAACATAAACCAAACAAGCTAGTATACAACAGTCAGAACGTCGATTGCAAATCAGTGTACCTGGGAATCATAGGCAGAAATTTCAAAACTAGACTCGAAGAAGACATAAGACGCTGGAAGTGTCGAAATAGCCATTTTACCTTCGCTGAACGCCTAATAAAGCATGGGCATGAAACATTAAACTTGGAGCAATGTATGAAAACTATTAGAATAAACAATCGCTAGAGAAAAACATTTAACAACGAAGCGAAATATGATAGTGAAAGGGCACTATAGGAGCCTTTCATTAGTTCAAGCTATCATTTTAGTTACTGTGGTGACATCGCTTGTGGGCCAGGAATCAAATGAGTCTCGGAACCTTTTAGACGGACAGTATACTTAAATAAATATGTATATTATTGGCCACTCAGATGCTTTGTGAAGCAAAGTAAGCGAAATACGTATCACACAAAGACGAACGGCCTTTTATTTAGCTACGTAGATGGAACATGACTCTAAGAAGATGTTAGTAATGGTAATAATAACAATAATAATAACGAATAAATAAAATTTAATAGCCTTAGACAAACTGTGTTGTATGAGAACAGAATTCGCCATTAATTTCACAACGATCGGCAGAGCGGCTACCCCGTCAACTAGTTAGGTAGCCAATAGCTACCAGCTGGGAATGACCAGGCTGCACTCACCAAAGGGTTCAAGGAATTTAACCCAGTCTACGCTGCTAGAACCTCAAACGTATTTACTACAGCAGTGTACTGTTTTCTGCGTCCCTTCGACCAACTTTAAATACCCTCTACTGCTACTGCTGCCATCTGCCTTCTGTGAGTGGTTATTGCACGTTGCCGTAGAACATAGGCGGTGGTCACGTTAACGTGACTGGACTGTGTATGTTGAATTGTACAGCTTTGTAATAGCAACTAATAGTAACACTGCTGTTAAGTATAATCGCACTATTACATATTGTAACACAATTACAGCCCATTAAACACTATGAGGTAATGGACTACTCTAGGTAATAAACAAATGAAAAAAGTGAAAATGTCCTAGTGGATACTTGTCTTGGTGCAAAGAAGCCCATTTCCTAAGATACGTATCTTGGCTGCAAGTTCCTGCACGGCCGAGCGAACGATATATTTCTGTCCTCTCGGGCGCTAGCGGCGTTAGGTTGTTGAGATCCTGCATGACGCTGAGTATGGCCCTCGTGCGGATATCGATTCTATGTTCACGCGACAGTCGTGTGATCGCGACCAACGCGAGAAACATTATCGTTGAACAATAAAAGGCAGTCTCGACAGGTTGCGGCTTGTGGCGCAGGTGAATTCCAACACGTGCTGATAGATTTTTCTCCGTACATGGTGCACAACGTCATCTTCTCACTAACAAACTCAAATGTGATTAATAGTAGAGAATCCCGCTGCGCACTCTTTTTCTTACATGCAAATTGTAGATGGCTTTACCACTACCTGTTTTTCGCAGTTGCGCTGAAATGCTAACGCTTGCACATCAAAGGGAAAAGGGCTGCCCAAGGATGTTACGCTAATGTCTATTGGAATACTGCAAAGACCAATATGTGACGCTGTTAACTCCAGCATCAACAGTTACCAAACGTATTACGGAAACACAGCCTCAGGGCTCAGTTTGCGTGTCCGAATTCTGCAACGTTAATTTAGAAGCACTTCTCGATATATTACAAAGCACCCAGGAATTGCTAGGAGTTGTTGCATATGCTGATGATTTGTTACTTTTAGCGCACGCCAACAGTCGAGATTCGCCAGAAAATAAATGTGGAAAACTCCTTGGAATCTCGCATCAGTGATGCTCGCAGATGCGACTCAAGGTAGCTGCATCGACATGTTACTAAAAGAAAGACTTACTAAGGGATTCATCAATTAAAATAAATCAGGAGATAATTCGAAGTCATAATGTCAAGCAGTGTTTAGGTTACACCTGGATGAATGCTGGATATTCAATGCTCTCATGGAAATTGCTGCAAGGAAGGGAACTGTGTAATGCATAAAGTTATTAATATGGGGCAAAGGACGTTTCGGCTGCCCCTGGATGTAATTAGACTATAGCACGAGTGTATGTTAATTGCAGTTGTGGTCTATTGTACCAGTGCTTAGGCACACAGGTTACGACTAGTCAAACCTGCCGTTGCAGTAAGAAAAGTACAGCGAGGAATTCTGCTAAGATGTAGCGGGGCTTCCAGCACCACATGTGCTGAAGTCTTAACAATATCAATGGGCTACCATCTATTGGCTGAGGGAGAAACAACAAAGGCGCGTAAGTCCTGTATACCATCATGGTGAACGTGATCGTAGCCCTCTAGCTCTACGATCACACGTCCCTGTAAGGGAATGAGTGAGGGAGCTGGTCACAAGTGAAGAGAAGAAGACTGAGTTAGTGTAGTGATTTGCTCTAATCTGCAAGCAAACGAGCAAGTGCACGTGCCCGGGAAAAGCAAAGGTCCCGAGTTCGAGTCTCTGTCCGGCTCACAGACTTAATCTGTCAGGAAGTTTCAACAACCACTCGTATTGAAGAGAATGGGGTAGGGGTGAAAAAGCAGTATAGCCCAAGACTCGCAAATACTCATAATTTAATCAGCCAGTATTTGAGAATGAGAGCACTTAGAGACTTGAAACAAACTTTACGCATAATTTCGAACATTTATGAAACGTTTTCTCGCTGATTACCCCCACAAAATGATGAGAGGAAAAACTTTTATCGCTTACTACATTTTCGCTGTTCATGCTGTAAGTCTGCCAAATGAAGCATGATGTTTTAATTTATTGCTTTTTTACTACTAACTATATTCGTGACACATTTTGCAGACTGTATTCACATATACCACTGAATGTACCAGAAAAACTACATCATTGTACGACACTTATTGCAGGAGACACAACGTCAGCAGGAGGCATAGCGTCATAAACACTGAGATACGTGAAAACTACCGCATCAAGCAAGGCGCTTAAATTTATTACTCCGCCGCTACTAACTCAGTTCGCTACTGTTTTCGGTGACAATTTTCACATATGCTACTGATTGTATGACTCATAGTTCAGGAGATATGACGTCGTAAATACTGGGATGTGTGAGAATCTGCCAGATCATGCATAACTTTTTAATATACACATATCAAAAAAAGTTTTGCGTCACCTTGGTTGCGAGAGTTCCGGAACATGTACAAAAAATTGGAATAGAGATCACCATAAACACCATTTCCGCACTTTTTATTGCTCATTAAAACCACACATTGCATGTTGTACCACTATACAGCGAGACCTTCAGAGGTGGTGGTCCAGATTGCTGTACATTCCGGTAGCATGTCCTCTTCCATTGATGCATGCCTGTATTCGTCGTTGCATACTATCTACAAGTTCATCAAGGCGCTTTTGGTCCACAAAGTTCCACTCCTCAAAGGCGATTCGGTGTAGATCCCTATGAGTGGTTGGTGGGTCACGTCGTCCATAAACAGCCCTTTTCAGTACATCCCAGGCATGTTCGATAGAGTTCATGTCAGGACAACATGCTGGCCACTCTAGTCGAGGGATGTCGTTATCCTGAAGGAAGTGATTCACAAGATGTGCACATTGGGGGTGCGAATTGTCGTCCATGAAGACGAATGCCTCGCCAATATGCTACCGATATGGTTGCACTATAGGTCGGAGAATGGCATTCACGTATCGTACAGCCGTTACGTCGCCTTCCATGACCACCAGTTGCGTACGTCGGCCCCACACACTGCAAAACAGCAGGGGATCTCCACCGTGCTGCACTCTGTGGATAGTGTGTCTAAGGCCTTCAGCCTGACCGGGTTGCTTCCAAACACGACTCTGACGATTGTCTGGTTGAAGGCATATGCGACACTCATTGATGAGGAGAACGTGATGCCAATCCTGAGCGGTCCATTCGACATGTTGTTGGGCCCATCTGTACCGCTCTGCATGGTGTCGTGGTTGCAAAGATGGATCTCGCCGTGGACGTCGAGAGTGAAGTTGTGCATCATGCAGCCTATTGTGCACAATTTGAGTCGTAACACGAGGTCCTGTGGCTGCACGAAAAGTGTTATTCAACATGGTGGCGTTGCTGTCAGGGTTCCTCCGGGCCATAATCCGCAGGCAGCGGTCATCCACACCTGTAGTACCCCTTGGGCGTCCTGAGCGAAGCATGTCATCGATAGTTTCTGTCTCTCTGAATCTCCTCCATGTCCGAACACATCGCTTTGGTTCACTGCGAGACGCCTGGACACTTCCCTTGCTGAGAGTCATTCCAGGCAGAAAGTAACAATGCGGACGCCATCGAACCACGGTATTGACCGTCTAGGTGTGATTGAACTACAGACAACCCGAGCCGTGTACCTCTTTCCTGATGGTATGACTGGAACTGATCGGCTGTCGGACCCCCTGTGTCTAATAGGCGCTGCTCATGCATGTTTGTTTACAGCTTTCGGCGGGTTTACTGACATCTCTGAACAATCAAAGGGACTGTGTCTGTGATATAATATCCATAGTCACGTGCATCTTCAGCAGTTCTGGGAACTGGGGTGATGCAAAACTTTTTTTGATGTGTGTATTACTTCTTTACTATTAACTCCATTCACAACACGTTTCACGGACAGTTGTCATACATACGACTGGAAGTATTTGTACAAAATCATGTCATTGTCCAGCACATAGTTCAGGATATACGACGTCATAAACTTTGAGCTGCGTGAAAATGCAACTACAGGGCAAAATTCGCTAGACATGCAGGTGAAATACGTGTACAAATATGCGTGAAATTTGGTAAATATGTGTGAAATATATCTGACATGTGTGTATGCATCCTAAACCCCTGGAACGATTTCGTACACATATTAATTAGAATCTGGAAAGAAATACCGTAGGGCTAAGAACCATCAGCACCCTATTGGGGTGAATGTGATAATATGGAGAGATAAGGGGAGGGCGAGGACACGAACAGACAGGGAGGGGGAAGTCAGAGATAGGAGGTGGAGGAGGAGATGAACAGAAAGAGAGGAGGGGGAGGAGGAGATGGACGGAGGTAGAAGAGAGGGAAATGGTCAGAGAGAGGGGAGAGTAGAGATGGCCAGAGAAAGAGGGAGGAGGAGATAGAATTAGAGGTGGACAGAGGAGATCGACAGAGGGAGGAGGAGCAGACTGACAGAGAGAGGGGAGAGAAGATGGACAGAGAGAGGGGCACCAGGAAATGGACAAGGTTTAGGGGTGGTGGGCGTAGGAGGTGGAGAGAGTGAGAGGCTGGTAGAGATGGACAGAGAGGCAGGGATGGAGGAGCTGGACTAATAGAAGGTTTGAACAAATATAAGGGTAACGCCAGGCACACAGCTAGTATAGAAATATTAGTATTAGTGTTAGTAATCGGAACATAATTCGCAGCAGTAGTAGCCGTTGGCGAAAAAAGTAATTAAATTAAATAAACAACAATCCTCGTGGCGGAAGTACTATTAGCAACATTCTGTTTTATTCTTTTGTACTAATAACTGTAACAGTTATAGTGTTTGTTATTGTAACAATAGTATATGGTGTTGTAACAGTAGTAATAGCAGTAGGTACAATGAGAACTGTAAATTAGTCAAGACAATCTGAAATACCGAAAACCTATGGCTATCATTCTGTCACAGTAAAGTAAGCACCGACTGGGAGTGGACAGAGATGCTGTAGGAAAACGATAGGTAACCATCTAAACGTTAGAATGACAGTAGAAGAAAAAGTAACGACAAGAAAAAAATAAGTGTTATGACAACGTAAATTTAATTCCTGTGCAGTACAGGAAAGAAAGGTACAGGAAAATAAGTAGATTACGAAGAAAAATCATGCACATATAATTCTATACGTAACGATCCATTGTTGTTATCAAGAAAGTGTACTACGAGGGTAATGCAACACATTTTTCTCCTGAAAGCAAGATGGTTTAATCCACGATTCCAATATTATTCCGCATTATTTTGGCTACTAAACCCTATTAGCGGACTGATGACCTCAGATTGTAAGTCCCGTGGTGCTCAGAGCCATTTGAACCAAACCCTATTTTTGAACACAATCTCCGTTCAGTGCGACATCGTTACGCCACGTTACTGAGAAGACCTGCATGCCAACACGTCACCGCTCTACTGGTCGACGTCAGAACCATCGTCTTGCTGCATCAGTAACCTCACTATCAATCATGCACTCCTACCCTGAAAGTGCATCCCTCACTGGGCCAAACAGATGGAAGTTTGGATGGCGCGAGATCCGAGCTGTACAGTCGATGAGTCAGAACAGTAGAATGAAGTTCTGTGAGCTCCTCTCGGGTGCGCAGACTCATGTGAAGCCTTGCGTTGTTGTGGAGAAGAAGTTCCTTTGCTTTCTGTGTGACGACAAACACGCTGAAGTCGTTTCTTCAATTTCCTGAAGGCAGCACAATATAGTTCTGAGGTGATCGTTGCACCACGAGGGTGGACATCAAGCAGAATACCTTTGAGTACCCCTGTTGGTGGACGAGTGTGTCAGTACCGGGAAGAGAGACGTCCGGTTGAGCAGCGAGGTGTTTGCGACCTGTCGACGACCTCGAATGAGAGTGTCCGCACGTTCCAACATTGCAGGAGTCGCACCTTTGTGCGGTCGGCAGGCACGCGGTTAATCGGACAGTTTTGCGCGACTTTGTTGCGATGATGGAAGACGCCTCGCTCAACGACTCCCAGTGCTCTTGTTCACTGCCAGGTCTTCGTAGACATTCTGCAAGCGCCTGTGAATATGTACGATGCTCTGGTTTCCCGCCAAAGAAAGTGACAGCTCCCTGCTTCGAACGCACCTCCGTTACAACCATTTTGAAGGACACGTATAGCGCCGCCACCTATTGGAACTTCATGAAACTATAGGGGCAGAAAAGGGAACATTCCAGTATGCTCACAATAAACATCGCATTTCTTCAAGCGGAATTGGCCGAGAAACAAATTTGTTGCATTTCTTACTGAATAACATCCAAGCCTGTAGTGTAGTTCATGCCAACCGGACGATTGTTGCACGCCACTCTCTTGGGCGTCAGTGGAGTAAGGGACCGCTAACTTGACAGCGTACTGTCACAGTGCTCGTGGTCTCCATAGCAGCGCAGTCTTCCTCCGGCCAGGAGCAGCGAGCCAGCCGGCGCGGCGGTGACGTGTGTCGGCGGGGGCGGCCCTAGAGGGAACGCTGACGTGGCGGCCCGGAGCCGGCGGTTCACTTGAGCACGGCCCCCCGCCTCTCGCTTTGCCGCCCAGAGCCGCCCCTCGCACGCCGCCGCGACATTACTCGCCTACCCGCGACGCGCTCTGGAATTTTCTAGAAGAGAACTCAACTAAGTACACGTCTTAAAGCACGTGGAGCACTGTCTTTTCACGAGCACTACGATGTAACCACCTCTTAGTTGATAACACAGCTTGTAGAAAAGCGCATAATTGCTGAAGGATTGTACTTACTACAGAAAATAGGTTAAAGAAAGGCGAACATGCTTTTGTAGCATTTGTAGATTTCGAGCAGCGGTCGCCCAACTTCTGACGTTTCTGATCTACCGTACCGTTTTTAAATCCTACTGTGAGTTACCAAAAGAAACTAGGACAGAAATGAGTTTTTAAAACAAATCTTAAATTTGTTTATTTAAACCATTCTCACGAAAACCATAAACTGAGCTGTATCAACTATATATCGATTTGTGAAGCTGTAGCGAAACACCGCTGTAGCGATCAAAATCGGTATCAAGTTATGAAGTGGCGTCAGAACTTACGGTCACAACCCTCCTCATTACTGTATTTGCAGAAAGCTGTGCTAGTTTAATAGCACACATTACTTTAGTTTTATTTTTGAAACTATCAAATAGTGAATCTGCAGCTTCTACAAATCCAGTTTTGATTAATTCGGTATCTTCGTTCAGTTTCTTAGTCTAAGCAATATTTTTCGAAACTCGGAATCACAACAATAGACGTCTCACTCCAGGCACCTACACTACAAAGAACGTCAAGGACAGTTTGGAAAGCGGAGAAGAAATAAAACTTTAAGTCTTACAATAGGACACACCAGATAAAAGGCAGTATCAACCGTTTTCTTAATTCCATTTCATATCGCTTCAGCAAATACTCTTCTTCTTCTTCTTCTTCTTCTTCTTCCTCTTCCTTCTTCTTCTTCTTCTTCATCTTTGTCTCATTCTAGCTTTCTCCCGTCTTCATCTTCCAATTAATCTGGAAGTGGAACAGGGATTTATTTCAACAGTGATAAACAGTTGATTAAAAGACTAACATGCAGCTTTGGCAGACGGATTAACTGCTAAAGTCACTTCATACTGAACTGGCCACATAATTTCTTACTGCGTTTCTTGAACAATCTGTTTTGAGAGCAAATCTAATGGATAGTGCATCCATCATCGTAAAGTATACCGATTACCGATTTTCTTTTATCATACTGAAAAGGATTTGACCCAGTATCATCCTTCCCTCGATGGGACACACACATCTCGTAGCCCTACTGTACATCAATAGTCTCTTGTGACTATATGGCCCATTTGATTCTCCAGCAGTGCGTAACGTTTGTACATGACTATCTTGGGTGATTCTGTATTTGTGTATGGTAATGGAGAACATTTCTGTGCACGAACTGATAAATCTCTGATCGACATCGTGCGCATGTGCACTTGCCCCGTTACAGCAAAAAGGGAAGAACATTCGGCAACCAGGCTACACATGATTAGAGAGTGGCTACTCTGTTTACAGTTTGCTGAAAACTGGAGAGTAAAGAAGTGCATATGAAACAATGAAGAGAGTCAGTGTAGGCTCATATAAAATTATTATCCCCTTTAGAGATGTCAAGAGACGGCCGTCGTAAGGTTCCAAGAACAACTTCAATTTCAGTAAAGCTATTTTGGGTATTACGCCGCGTCATTATGAAACAACTTAGATGCCGGCGTTTCGACCGAGTTTGCAGCGATCCTCTTCAGGCTGACTAATTCCTGAATTCCAATGATGGTCTTCCCCTGCATAAAGTCTTATTTCGGTTGTCAGGTGATTACTAACATCACATTCGGCGGTGCCATTGGACAATTAGAAGTAAAGATTGCTATGGAGGGGTGGCTGCACTGTATGTGATTGGTAGGCGGTACCGAACTGGCAGCTTCTATCCAGCACTGGTGTTTTTCTGTGGCGAAACTTTGATGCCGCACGGTAGTTCTCTTGTGGTCGTTTGTTTATACTGTTGGCTGACGAAGACACACGGCCTTATGGGTAGATATCACTAGCAACCAGGCCGTCGGTACCTTGCACCTGTTCATACTATTACGGCGTTTAATTATTTCGACAGCCTCTTATTTTTCGCTGCGGCTTGCATGAACTATGCAGAGAGGATGGCTACAAGTTACCGACTGCCTGGCTGCCAGCAATCCTAGTCCTTCAGGCCGCGGGTGATCGCCAGCCAGCAGTTCCACATGATCCGGGTTCAACAATATAAACAAGTGGCCACCACAGAACTTTTATATGAAATAGAGAATTGGGAATGAAAGGAAAGGTATGGATAGAAATTCGTGACTTTCAGCCGCACACGGCATTCTGATAATGCAACGCCGAAAGTTGAAAATTTGTGCCGGATCAGGACTCGAATCCGGATTTACCGCTTCTCATCAGCGGTTGCCGCAAGTGCTTCAGCGATCCGGATACGGTCTCTGACTGAGTCAAATTTCCATCATCTTAAAGTATAGCGATTCCCCATTTTCTTTTATCATACTGAAAAGGATTTGACTCGATATCATCCTCCCTCGATGGGACACACACATCTTGTAGCCCTACTGTAAGCACGCTGCAGTGCAGTGTCCCACACCCTTTAATCTCCTTCTCTCAAATTATTGAATCCCATAGGAGCTCGGATGATATTAGTGTATCCGCACTGAAACAGATGTCAAGGAGCCGTAGCATTCTTGCAGAAATGTATATGTTTGAGGGGAGTATGTTCCGTCGGACATGTCAAAGTGGAAACACGACGATTTATCTGACGTCCAAAAGGGCATGATCATTGGCTTCCGGGCGAAGGGTGTGGCACTTCCGAAACCGTCATGTTTGTGGTTTAAGTATACCAGTACCGTGCATGGCAAATGGCGCTATCTAAACCCGGCGCCGAGGCAACTCTGCTGCAGCAAGGGCCCTAGATGACAGATCTGGACGACAGCTGCGAACAGAAGCGCAACTGTTGAGCAGCTAACGCACATGAACCAAGGGGCTGCCAACAGTGTCTCCTCAGAGACCGTTCAGAGAACTTGGCTGCGTACCGGCCTCCGCAGGAGGTGTCTGGTTCACGTATCCTTGCTGACTGCTGTTCATCGGCGACGAAGGTTAGAATTTGCGCGCCAATACCGCAGCTGGACGTCCACTAAGTGACGGCAGGTGGTCTTTTCAGATAAATAACGTTTTATGCTCCATCGGACAGATTGCCGTTGGCGTGTACGGCTCTGCAACAATTGTCGGAAGGATCCAGGCTGGAGGTGAGGGCGTTTCGTCTGGGGAATGGCTTCGTGGAATTCCCTGGGTGATCTCGTCATTCAGGAAATCACTGTGGATCAACACAAGTATGCATATATCCTTGTGGACCACGTGTACACCTACACTGAGTTTGTTTTTCCCTCGGCACGATTGTAGCTACCAGCAGGACAGTCAGCGTGTCACACGGCTCTCAGTATACGTGCGTGGTTCGATGAGTTCCAAGATGAGTTTACGGTACTTCCCTGGCCAGCAAACTCCCCGGATTTAAACCCAATCGAGAATCTGTGGTATCGCTTCGATAGGACTGTTCGCGCCATTGATCCTCTAGCGGGAAACCTAGCGCTGTTGGCCACGACACTGGAGTCGGCATGGCTCCACATCCTTGTCGGCACCTTCCAGAACCTCACTGCCTCTCTTACTGCACGCCTGAGCTGCAAAAGGCTTTTGACTGGTAGTCTCACTAATAAGACTGGATCGTGTACTACCACTGGGTAAAAGCTGCTTATTCTCTGCTGGCTAACAATTACCTGCCCACAGTAGCTCAGGCAATAGTCTACGTACAGCCACCGCTCTCTAGCAATCTTTATTTCGAATTGTGGAATGGCATTTCAGAATGTGACGTCTGTACCCATTGGCCAACGCCATCCTAAAATGTGATGTCAGCAGTCATCTCAGACCGAAATAAGACAATATATACGGGAAGGCCATCACCAGTTAGTTGCCCTGAAGAGTACCACTGCAAAATCGACCACTTAAGTTGTTTCAGTGTTTCATAATGATATAGCCCAATATCGAAATTTTTTCAAATTTTAAAAATGAGTTTGTAAAGTATTTAAAATTACAGTTCCTACCTACATATATACCCCGGCCCGGCGACTCTGAAAGCCTGTCGGTATGCTTGGAACTCGATCTCGGCCTGTGTAAAAATTGGGACTTGGTACGGGCGCTGATGACCACGCAGTTGAGCGCCCCACAAACCAAATATCATCATCATCATCATCATCATCATCATCAACAACAACAACAACAACATCGATCTCAGCCGCTAGGCGGAGCACTGATTGCCACAAGCACTAAGAGTTTCCTGCCGGGGAACTACACATCGATTAGAGCTGGCAGCCGCCCGTAAGTTCTCCACAAAGTGACACAGGAATCGGGGTGTAATCACATCGCGAGCGTCTCGTTGTAACGAACCGTTCTACGTGGTCCTCAATCTCATTACGTCTCTGGGTATCGCTCTGCGGATTACTCGTTGAACTTCTCTTATCTGAAGTGCAGTCTCCATTTGTCCGTTTCTTTATTCCTTGTCTTTTCAGGCCAGACAGTCCAGCGACAAATGGTTCAAATGGCTCTAACAACTAAGGGACTTAACATCTGAGGTCATCAGTACCCTAGACTTAGAACTACTTACCCTAACGATATCACACACATCCATGCCCGAGGCAGGATTCGAACCTGCGACCGCAGCAGCAGCGCGGTTCCGGATTGAAGCACCTAGAACCTCTCGGCCACAGCGACCGGCTCAGTCCAGCGACATTGGATTTCTTTTGAGCCGTTCACAACATTTGATCGAATCTTGGTCACATATTTGTAGACTGTAATCATAAGCCAATGATGAGACCGTTGGCTCTATTGGTGAGTTTGCATGAGAAAATTTGCACTGCTCTATACCTGACAACAGGTTTTGCATAATGTTAACAGTAGATGACTGCATAACCTACAACAGCAGCTGATTTCGTCTGTGCAAACAACATAACAAGCAACAAAGCCGTTTACTAATATACTCAAACGGCGACGTAATTTGGGCACAAATGAATGCGTGCACATGTCAAATCCACCCACAATACTTTTCTATAATTCTAGAGTAACCATAGGCTCCTCAATCCACGGCTTCTCAGATTGGTCTCTATGTGTGGGGATGACTAACTGAGGTTCGACTAGCCATTTTCTATCGTCGCTCATCGCACATTGTCCCAAGTGGAGTTAAAACAATGCGAACCATGTTTCATCCATCATATTACCCTTTCAGTCATTGTTCGTCCATGCTGCATGGCGTCGGCAGAAATTAATTTGTTTCGGAGGTTTAAGGACTGGCCCCGGTGTGTGAATATTTAATTTCTGCAGGTGACAGTAAATGTTGATTACAGAACCAGTGTGAAACATGTGGCCTGAAACCTACATCATTTCTTTTTGTCAGTTATGTTCATTATTCTCCGTAAAACTTCATATCTGTGTTCACCGATCCCATACTATAGTAAATTACTGGTTTCCATTGACACCAACTCTTCACTGGCAATACGTTGCCTCGAGCCATGCATGCTGTCAGAATCCTGGATACAGATGCTCTGAAAAACTAACACAATGGCAGCTGTCGACAATCTTATTTCACTACCCACCCTTCATTAATCCGCAATATTGACAATAGGAAAAGCAATAGTGTAGGTGAATAGGTTATTCGTGAGAATTTTTGGACGCTTACAAAACTGGTAAGCTATCATACGAGTGTTTTGGACTTATAACTTATTTCGTAGCAAATCAGCATTTGTGATTCTTAGTTCTGCAAAATCGCTCGTTTTTGAGAGTTCGCGGAATCTACCATGGTCCTTTACATAATCTGAGACCAGCTCCTAGTAAATTGGCGTTTGTGATTTAGTTACTGCAGCAGATATTTTAACATATTGTATAACATCTAGCTTTACCTTAAAGAGGAGTAGCCCTACACATTTTCTGCATTTATCGGCCGGCCGCTGTGGCCGAGCGGTTCTAGGCGCTTTAGTCTGGAACCGCGCGACCGCTACGGTCGCAGGTTAAAATCCTGCTTCGGGCTTGGATGTCTGTGATGTCCTTAGGCTAGTTAGGTTTAAGTAGTTCTAAGTTCTAGGGGACTGATGACCTCAGATGTTAAGTCCCATAATGCTCAGAGCCATTTGAACCATTTTTTGCAGTTATCGTAAATTAACTCGAGCACGCTAACAATAATAATTATCCTCAAAGCATTTTAGGAAACTAGTAATTTTTACCATATGTTTCAGTGTTGCCTTAATGTAAATATCGTTTTCTGTATTTTCTTCAATTTTTATAGGGAATTAGCATCTTTTTAGCTCAACAGATTGAACGATGATCAGCGGCTTCATTTAAAGTTATTTGTATACTGGCTTGTAATACAATGTACCAGCCAGAATGCATACCCACTGTGAATGCTGTTCTCGAAAATGGGATGAGTTGGCTGGCATTCTTAAGCAGCTGGAAATCGCCCTGACTACTCTCAAACGATTGGCAACGGCTGCAAATCAGTGTGTTGGAAGAGCTCTCAATAGTAGTGTAGCTGTGATATTGGTACCAGAGGTGCGTCTAGTACTATCCTCTACTGTGAATCATTTCTCCTCTGTAGAAAATACGGTATCTGTCATTACTGGGCCACTTGACTGTGAGCGACGTGTCAGTATTAGATCTAGGCGTCCTGTACAGGGTAGATGGGTGCCAGGGAGACTCACTTCACCCGTTTTGGGGAAGCCTGTTTTATCTGGTGTCAAGAGGATCCAAAGCAAAGGTTAGGGGTTCATTAACTGTCGGCAGTTCAAACAAACGGTGAATGGACTCCAACGTTATCTTGGATCATTCCAGCGACTGGCAGAGAAGCTTGAGCAGACCAACCTTGAGCATGGAATTTCAACGAAGCTCACAGTTTGCACCATTGCCTCCAGAACTGAGCGTAGCCCTTTGGGTCTGAGTCGAGTGGAAGTTCTGAACCAGAGACTCAGAAGGTTCTGTGACAAGCTAGGCTGCGACTTCCAAAACTTGCGCCATAGGTTTTTTTTAAATTAGTCGACTCTCCATCCCGTCCAGATAACGATAGCTCTGGGTAACCCGGAAATATCAATGTAACATCAAAGGAAATGTCTATCATGGATGAGAGTATTAAAATCCTAATGGTAAACTGCCGAAGAATTCCCAACAAAGTGCTGAAGTTTGAAGCGCTCATGAAAACCTGCGAAGTTCACATAATGCTAGGTAAAGAAAGCAGGTTGAATCCCAAAATTAATAGCAGTGAGAATTCTGGGGAAAATTTAAGTGTATAGCGAAATAATAGGTAAATGGGAAATGGAGGTGCTGTATTTCTCACAGTAGACAAGAAACCCAAATTCACTGATGCAGAAATTGAAGATGGATGAGAGATTGTTTGTGCTGGATTCAGTATCAGAGGTGAGCATAAAACGATTATTGGGTACTTCTATCCCCCACCAGACTCATCTCCTTATGTAACCGAAAACTTTAGGAAAACCTCATTCACTTGCACCTAAGTTCCCCAATCATACGGTAATTATCGGTGGAGGCTTTAATCATTCAACAATTAAGTGCGAAAATTACAGTTTTTTTTAGTGGTGGGCGTGAAAGACGATCTGTCAAACATTACTAAATGGAGTTCGGGCGCATATAACAAATCATATACGTGATTCTGGATATCTGTTAATCATTTAGTTCATTCCGTGCTCAATACATCGTTTGTCCGATGAAGAACACTGTATTAACATTGATACACATCAAATTACTAGTCACACATGTTTAATTTTAACATTAAAGTAAATATCTTCATCTTCTAGACTAGAGTCAGTCCTAGTATTTAATTAACAATTTTTCTATACAGTAGCAGAAATTTGAAATAAACGATTATAGATGAGATTTAAAATGTTCTTGGTGACCAGTCACCGAGCAAACTCACTTTGAACAAACTGTGTCGATTCTAAGCCACTGGATATTCTCGCAAATATATAAGTGGTACTTCAGCCTGGTCCAAGGGTACCACTGAAAATACAAGCAACTGTAAAAAAAAGGATAAACCTCCACAGTTACATACACCTATATTGGTTTACCCATTTTTGTCCATTCTACTTATACAATATTTTCAATAGTATCATTGAGCCACGCTGAAGTATCACTAGAAACATTTGTGTAAATGTCAAATACCTTAGAATGGACTGATTGTCCTTTTTAAAAATGTTCAAACGCCTGTGGATTCCTAAAGGACCAAACTTCTGAGGTCATCGGTCCGTAGACTTACACACTACTTATGCTAAGAACAATAGACATACACATGTCTGAGGGAGGACTCTAACCTCCGGTGGGAGGGGCCACGCAATCCGTGGCATGGCGCCCCAAACCGTGCGGCCACTCCGCGCAGCATTGTTCTTTTGCTTAGGGCATAGTGGCATCGCCTATACTTCACAGGTGTTTTCAATCTTACAGATTTCTTCTAAGATTATTTGGTATGTTTCTTGTTTGCATACATTTTGCAACGATATTTTTTTAAATTTGACCTGTAATCCCAAGTAACCATTGCTGCTATTATTCGAAATGAAATAGACATAACCTCTGTAATACAATCTCCTTTATTTTGTTTAATTATTTCGTATATATTATTGTTCATTTCAGTCTCTACAGACCGTTGCAAATGTATGTTTGCACTATAACAGGTACTGGTAATTCTGTTTCTAGGTGTAAGGAATAGCTCGTTATGGTTCTCTCGTAAACACTCCCCTAAATCAGGAAGATAAGGAAAATTAAATTCTACTTACTGCTAACTACCTTTCACTGTCCTTGTAATTGCAAGGAAACAAGAGTTTTGCACATGGTTGGGACTGACGCATTCTACTGCGTCACGAATCACGATAACAACTGATGCATCAGTCTACAGGCTTACGCAGAGAATTCTACGCATTTTATCTCTACGAAAGCGGTCATACTTCATTAGTTCCTTTTCATGTAGGATCGTTATATTTGTATCTTGTTGAAATAAAACCATATCATTGCAATCCGTTCAGATGTGCTGAACTTGCAATCTAATGAATTCTATACGTTGGTACTGTTAAAAGTTTATGCCAAACAGGGACTAGAATCCGTATTTCCTGCATTTCGCCAGCAGACGCGTTAAAAATTACGGAATATGAAAATTCAGGTGTCACAACGTAATCACTGCACAGTAAGTTCAGCGCTTCTGAACGGTCTTCGCTCATTTAATTTAATGGCATTCTATCTCCATTGATATCATCAATGAATCTCTCCATCACGTCTGAACGAGTTTAAACATATTCATACTTCGTGATCTTTGAACCTGAGAACTCACTTCGAACAAGATATAAGTCGTTGAAAGGGTGTCTTACTTCCTACAGCTCGCTCTTTGCCATCTAATCTGTGCCGGTTATTGTTCCTCATATTCGAGCCTCGTCAAGATGGAAACTCCACCTGCCTGTCCTCATAAAATATACATATGTGTCTGACAACGTTTGGCACCCAGTTTGGACATACCAATTTACTGTGACTGCTTTCTTGCCAACACAATATACTTCCCTGGCATTTAGAAAACAGCCACTACTTTGTTCTCAACAGCCAGCTGTTTTTGCATAATGCGAACTTGTTCTCCTCTTCTAACAACTATACAAAATATACATATGGCATGCCTATATCAGTTTCCTTGGCGCTTCAGTGTATTAACAACCAAAATATGCAAGCATAACAAATATGTGGTAAGTTCCTATGGGACCAAACTGCTGAGGTCATAGGACCCTAGGCTTACACACCATTTAATGTAACCTAAACTAACTTACTCTAAGGACAATATACACACCCATGCCCTGAGGGAGGACTCGAACCTCCGATTGGGGGGGCCGCGCGACCTGTGGCTAGGGGCCCTCAGACCGCGCGGCTACTCCGAGCTTGGTGTTTTTGCACCTGATGCATGCACCCACATGACGAGTTTAGTTTTGATACAGTACACTGTGTGGCATACATGTGGTGCACCGGATGTGTCTGCTAGCAACCAATTTTTCACGGACGTCCGTAGTTGTCGTTGGCAAGTTGTGGTTGTTTATTGATGGCACACAGGAGCGCAAGTGTGTGCGCAGTTCTACTTCTTAACTACACGTCGTGAGCGTGATTAATTGCATTAATCCTGAAGTGTATTGTTTAAACTACTCCATGAACCTGACTGTTGATGATTCGTTATTTTATTTATTCGGTATGAATAATTAATTTTTTGTGTTAATGTATAAGAATTTATTAAGATGTACTCTGAGATAAAAAAAAAAGCATGTACCACGAAATGGGTAGTGCTGAGGTACATGTACAGATAAACGAACGATTGCAATTTCAGACAAACTGGATGATTTATTCAGGCCAAAAGAGCTTGGCAAATTGATGAAGTTAACAACGCAAGCTGTTAGTCGGCTGTGCATTGTCTGACAGAGTTGTTGAATGCCCTCGTGAGGGATATCGTGCCAAATTCTGTTCAACTGGCGCTTTAGATCGTCAAAATCCCGATCTGTTTAGAAAGTCCAGCCCATAATGCTCCCGAATTTCTCAATTGGGGAGAAACTCTGCGACTTTTCTAGCCAAGATAGGGCTTGGAAAGCACGAAGACAAGCTGCAGAATCTCTCGCCTTGCACGGTCAGGCATTATCATGCTGAAATGTAAGCCGAGGATGGTTTGCCATGAAGGGCAACTAAACGTGGCGTAGACACACCGCTATGGTATGAGGCTGCCGCGGATGAGAACCAAAGGGGGGCTGCTATGAAACGACATGGTATCCCAGATCATCGTAGACGTGTCTGGAAACATTCTAAATGGCGCTAGGATATCAGCCTCGTTGTCGCCTGCCGTAAGGCCCTACAACCAGGAGTGATGGTTTGGGGTTGGTGGAATGAGTCATTGAAATCTCTATGATGGGAAGAATTGTCTGATGTGACACATGAAGAAACAGGAGCCGATATAAAAAAGATAGGGGATCCAGTATTAGAATCAGAGATTAAAGGAGATCTGGAAGACTTCATATCAAATAAGGCGGAAGGAATAGATAACATACCATCACAATTTCTAAAATCATGGGGCGTGGGGGGTGGCAACAAAATAACTATTCACGTTAATGTGTAGAATGTATGAGTCTGGTGATATACCAACTGACTTCAGAATAATATCATGCACATAATTCCGAAGACAGCACGAGCTGATGACAAGTGAGGGAAGTATGACACATTCTGCTTAACAGCTCATGCATTCAAGTTGCTGACAAGAATAATATACAGAAGAATGTAAAAGAAAATGAAAAATGTGTTAATGACGATCAGCTTGTCTTTAGGACAGGTAAAGGACCAGAGAGGCACTTTTGACGTTGTGGTTGATAATGGAAGCAAGACTAATGAAGGATCAAGACACGTACATAGGACTTATTGACCTGCAAAAGTATTCGACAGTGTCAAATGGTGTAAGGTGTTTAAAAGTCTGAGAAGACTAGGATAAGCTATAGGGAAAGACGTGTAATATTCATTATGTACAACAGCCAAAAGGGAACAATAAGAATAGAAGACCAAGACAGGAGTAATCGGATTAAAAAGATAGTAAGACAGGGATGTAATCTTTCGCGGCTACTGTCAATCTATACATCAAAGAAGCAATGACGTAAATAGAAGTTCAAGAGTGGAAGTAACTTTCAAAGTGAAACGATATCAATGATAAAATTCACTGATGACATTGCTATCCCCAGTGAAAGTGAAGAAGAATTACATGATCTGCTGAATGGAATGAATAGACTAATGGGTACAGAATATGGACTGGATGTAAATCGAAGAAACACGAAATTAATTAGAGGTAGAAGAAATGATAACAGCGAGAAACTTAGTATCAAGATTGGTGAAGCAGATGAAGTTAAGGAATTCTGCTACCTAGGCAGTAAAATAACCAGCGACGGACGGAGCAAGGAGGACATGAAAAGCAGACATAAAAAGCAAAGTGGCAAAATGAGCACTCCTCACCAAGAGTAGTCTACTAATATTAAACACAGGCATTAATTTGAAGAAGAACGTCCTGAAAATTTACGTCTGCAGCTCAGCATTGCATGTTAGTGAAACAAGGACCATGGGAAAACGGGAACTGAAAAGAATCTAAGTATTTGAGATGTGGTGCTACTGACGCATGTTGAAAATTAGCTGGTATGAGAGGCTCTCCGCAGAATCAGAGACGAAAGGAATGTACGGAAAACAATTAAAAGAAGAAGGGGCAGGATTTTAGGACATCTGATAAGACATCAGGGAACTCCCATGGTACTAGGGGGACCTGCAGAGTGTAAAAACTGTAGAAGAGGACACAGATTTGCAATACATCTACCACATAGTGGAGAACGTAGACTGCACGTTGTACTATGAGATGAAGAGGAACATAATCTCTGTTCAATGCGACGGCCTTACGCCGCCTTACTGAAAAGGGAAGAAGAATTCGTGGCGGGGCACTTTCAACCATCTAGGCGAATGATGACATCAGAAGAAAGTACAACATTCTTCATTTCATATATTTCCAATTTACACATATCCTGCTACAATGGTTTGAGGAGCATGGTGGTGAACTCAAATCGATGCCTTGGCCACAGATTCGCGTGATCTTAACCCAATGGCACAAATCTGGGACAGTATTGGGCTCCAGCTCCACCCTCCACAAAATACCTGCCCATTATTTTACGGGAATTACGTGAACTCTGAATAGACATCTGTCGTCATATAGTCCTACCTCCACAAACCAATTAAGGACGTGTCGAATCCACCCCACACGGAATCACTGCTGTATTGCGTTGCAAAGGTGAACCAACATGTCATTAAGCTGATGGGCATGATATATACAAAAGAAGCCAACAAGATTCGGAGGTATACTACGTGTTCAAATGAAAGTCTAGATGTATTGAAACTTCGTGGCAGATTCTGGTCTGCGCACTGATCGCGCACTTTCACTTCGTCCTCTGTTCAAATGGTTCAAATGGCTCTAAGCACTATGGGACTTAACATCTGAGGTCATCTGTCCCATAGACTTAGAACTACATAAACCTAACTAACCTAAGGACAGCACACACATCCATGCCCGCGGCAGGATTCGAACCTGCGACCTTAGCAGCAGCGCGGTTCCAGACTGAAGCGCCTAGAACCGCTCGGCCACAGCGGCCAGCTCATCCTCTATGATCCGCGCAAGTTGGCTGGCTTCGTGCCGCTCCGGAATGTTTACTCTCTCTGCACGAAACAGTATTGTGCCCCTAACAATAAATAGTCTTTGTGAATATATTGTTGATCCGTGTGCGATGTTGTACTTAGCGATTGTTAATACTATTTACAGAAATGAACTGGTCCTTTTAGCGACTCGCCATCAACATATGCGTTACCGCCGCAACGCATTAACCTGTTACACGTTTATTTCTCTTATAAGCAGAAAGCTGCCTGCTCTAGAATAAGGAGACGGTATTTGTCACAGCAGCCAAAGTGCTACGAACCGATCGTTAGCTTCCGTTCGCAGCATCCTCCGCTCAGGGGCCAAGTAAAAGTGTACAATCAGTATAGTCTTCTGTAATTCTGTATCTATTTCGTCACAATTTGGTTAATAGAGATTAATAATGCAGTGTAACTTCATAGATGCGCGTTTCTGGTGTGTTGACATCGCAGTGAAGGTCCTTACATATGAACTGAAGCCTGAAGCTCTGACTTCAAAATGCACATTTGCATAGTAATACACTATTGAACAGAAGAAGACCAGTTTTACTGTCGCAGTTTTGCCAAAAATAGCCACTAAGGCTACAACGAAATACAGTCTTCGTGATTACCCCTCCCAGAAACTGAGCAACTACGTTGCGAGAATTCGGTCGATATGTGTGTTACTAATGAACTAGATACCTGCTCTGTAGTAATCGTCGAACTTCCGACGAGATGAAATATTCTTAAATCTTGATTTGACGCCAACGACTTCTACATCAGTATTCAGACAACTTGAATTTACAATTGGGCACTACATGTTGACTATACACCAGACAAGAGATTAGTCATTAGCATGCATCTTTATGTTAAACTGACATTCAGTTGAGATTCAACCAGTTGAACAAAACTCTATTACAAGAAGATTAAATATATATATTGACATTGTTGCTATACAACATATTCGACTATTAGAGTCGATGATATTCCATCGAGCAGCATACTTGATGCACTTGTAGTGGCGTCAAGCAGAGTTCCTACCATCTCAGGAAGCCCATAAGGAGTAGCTCAGGCAAATAAAAAGAACATCCATAACAAAACGTTCTCCGTAATATACTTTAAAATAAATAAAGATAGTAGCAACCCTCAAAATTACCTTTCGACTCAAGTTTTGGAAACTCGCAACTAAACCCTCTTGTTCACTTACATAGGGCGTTAGGAGAATTAGTGGAGATACTGTGATCATTGGTACCTTAGTCTATACGCACCTCAGAGTGTTATTTTTTTTCTCCGTGTCTGACTTTCTGCAGTCCTGTCACATAATATACTACCTGATGTTTTCTGCACGATAGTAACTGCTTCACTAACAAGTATGTGAGCTACGCCTGCCTGTGTAGATTAACAGTTTTACGTCCATGGATCCACAGTTTAATACCTTACCTGCTTCCCAGGGAAAATAAGTACCCATTAATGACTTACTCTTCTCACAAGTAGTTGGAGGTACAAACCAACCTAAAAACATTCTACTCCTGATGGCTATAATTATTAGCCTGCAAACGAAGTAAAAACTGCTGTAATGTTGTTCAATACACTGTCCTCGGTCACCAATAACAATATCTGCACTTTTACCTCTAACAAGCCGTATATCAATCTAGTGAGAGATTTTTTTATTAATTAAATGGTTTCCTTTTTTGAAACCATTACCAATAAAATAGCAGAAAATCTCTTACCCTCCCAACGTTTAACGTTAAAGTTTCGGTCTTAGTGCGAAATGTAAGCAAACAATGGTATACGCGCAATGTAACTTCACCCATTTCTGGTAGCACAGGAATCGGTGACAGTTCGCTTACTTCGTGCCATTATGGAATGTTTCCGCCCGTTGCCAACCTTAGCTATTACACAACAGAACACGCCGTTGCATTGTAGTAGGCACTGTGAATGTAGCGTTGATTTCAGTGTGCTGCTTATTATTGCGAGAACGAGGCAGGGCTTGTTTCCCCTCTGTCTCTCCTCCCTCTGCAGCACGCAATAACCTTGCCGACAATCGTGTGCTTATGCGCCGAGCGTCGCCTGTAAAAGGGCTAAGTCGTGTAGTGCGTATAGTAATAGTCCCGGTCTGATGCTGGTGCCATGCACTCACTCCATAGATACTGCTACTCCGTGGGGCCAGTGCGCGCGCTCAGCTGGCGCCGATCGCGGCAGCGTCTCTGCCTCTCGAGCAGAGAGGGCGGGATCCGTCACTTGAGGCGGCGCAGAAACGAGCGGTCCGCCGGCCCCCTTTGTGTAGCCGAGCATAATCCGGCACCGGAGAACAATCCAGCGCGATTAGCCTGCTGCTGCTAGCTGCCGCATCACGTCTTCATACAGCGCAAACAGTCCTAAGGCAGGCAGCCACCCCCCAGAACGCCAAGAAACTTGTGTGTACAAGAAGCAGTCGCAAACTTTCAAACATCACTTATGGCAAACAGTAGCTGTTACCCCATTATTTAAAAAAGGGAATCGCAGAAAATGTCACATGTCTGAACTCCGAATACAAGATGTATGTAAAACTAATAACAAACAGACTAAAGGTACTTTCCCGGAGAAAACAATCAGCCCACATGACCAGCTAGCGCCTTTGCTGACCATGAGAAAGTTTTCGACAAAGTTAACAGAGTTAAATTATGGGAGTTTTTACAAAAGAAAGGTATATCCCAGCATCTGTTATAGCATCTGTACGTACTTCAAAGCCGGCCGGAGTGGCCATGCGGTTCTAGGCACTACAGTCTGAAACCGCGGGACCGCTACGGTCACAGGTTCGAATCCTGCCTTTGGCATGGATGTGTGTGATGTCCTTAGGTTAGTTAGGTTTAAGTGGTTCTAAGTTCTAGGGGACTGATGACCACAGCACTTAAGTCCCATAGTGCTCAGAACCATTTTCGTACTTCAACGTATGTACATACACAAAAAAATCAAAGTACAACAGGGAGGTTCGTTTGCTAGAATCTTCTGTCAAGGAGTGAGGCAAGGGTATCCTTTATCAACCATATTATTTAACATACTGGTATACATAGACGACATGACGGCAAAAATTAGTGCACCATTATAAGCTTAATAATAAAATTATAAATACACTCATGTTAGCAGATGATCAAATAATCTTAGCGGACTGGTTGGTTCAAATGGCTCTGAGCACTATGGGACTTAACTGCTGTGGTCATCAGCCCGCTAGAACTTAGAACTACTTAAACCTAACTAACCTAAGGATATCACACACATCCACGCCCGAGGCAGGATTCGAACCTGCGACCCGGTCGCGCGGCTCCAAATTGTAGCGCCTAGAACCACTCGGCCTCGTCAAGATGAACAGAACGAGTGATGAACGAATTCTAAGGAACGGTCTTTCATAGTTCACTTCGGTGGCAGCTGCCTACTTATAGTTCCCGGGAACGGTAAACGGTCGGTCTCGTTCCCGCAACGGCACGTCGGCCGGTCTCGTTCTAGCCTCGGTCCCGTACCCATCTGTCTCAGTCTCGCTCGGCTGGACTCGTCCTTCTTCGCATGGCCACTCGTCGCAGTTCCACTGCCGACTGCTCATACTTAGTTCAGTATAGAGTTCTTCGCTTCGATCGCTGCTCACGCCCATTCTAGATCTGTTCCAAACCTTTTTTGAACTCTGAACATCTGGTTCGTTTCGTATTCTATTCAGCGTCCATGACCGGTAATTAAAATGTATTTATAATTACGTAAATTACATAAAATTACGTGGAATGTAATACATACGTCTTTTCAGGTAACAAAACGGCATATCAGCTTACTTCACTATTTCGATCAATAGCTGAAGAAATACTTGTAAAAAGGCAAGATTTTTTTGTTATTACTCATGCAAAGTAAGTCGGCACTGCACATACGAGTGGCCATTTTCCATATTTTTTTGATCCAAGGTAAAAGAGCATGTTCGTTGTTGTGGAAGGCAGACCTACTTACAACCAAATTAAGTCCGCGTACCATAATCGTGTGTCTGGTGTCACATTTTGTAAAGAGAATATGATAACTTCTACAATATTATTTCAGTGCTACAGGGTGGCGCACGAAAAATCGCTCCCGAGTATTAGACTGCTCATTGTCGCCTACCAACAGTCATCTATTGTTTCGAAGTAGTAGTTTGCATTACCTTATTTGTTATTTCTTCACTGCCTAATTATTACATGTTTATCTATTCTGCTCGTAGCAGTCAACAAATCCTGCGTAACTGGCAAGCAGTCTGTACTCGGGGCCGGTTTTTTGTGCGCCACCTTACATTATTTCACTGCGATCAGCCACATAACGCTACAGTTGGCTAGATGCGAGGTTTTGCAGAATCACGAAAATTACAAGCGTGTGAGAATTCTGTTATGAATAAAAACTCTATACTCCAGGGCGGAGGCAAGTGCCCCCTCTTGGCGCCTTCCATCTTCAGTCACTTAAGCTACTAATTTCCAATTTTTCATAAAAACTGTATACCAAGCACAAATGGACGGTGAACGAGTAAAAATGAACGGTTCGCAAAAAAAGAGCGATCACCAGTGAACTAGTTCCCAAGGATGAACGAGTTTGCCCATCTCTAGTGACAAGAGGAAGCAGCGCCATGTAGCACGAAGTCTAAAGTGTACACCTGCGAATTTTAAGCATTTCATCCACACCAAAAATGTCTCAAATCTTTAATTTCTTGAATAGCTTGCAGTTCATATCGATAACTAAACTGCTGCAGACGTAAGTATTACAAAAGTGACAAGGAAATACACACTAAGACAAAAAAGCATGCACAATGAATGAATTATCCGAAATGGACGGAAATCGGTAGATATGATTTACATGTACAGACAAACAAATCAATACAATTTCCGAAAAATTCATCATTTATTCAAGAAAAAAGAACCGCTTCACAAACTGAGTAAATAACTCGTTGCTCTGCCTCTGGTCCTTATGCAAACAGTTACTCGGTTTGGCACTGATTAATAGAGTTGTTGGATGGATACTGAGGATGCCCAACTGGCGTGCTTGATTGTCAAAATCACTATGTATTTGGAGGACCTTATCCATAATGCTCCAAATGTTCTCAATTGAAGAGAAATCCGGTGAACTTGCTGGCCAAGTTAGGGTGTGGCAAGCAGGAGAAAGCGACGGCATTACCTTGCTGAAATGTAAACTCAGAATGGCCTGCATGAAGGGCAACAAGACAGGACGTAGAAAATCGTTGGAGTACCGCTGTGGTCTAACATTGCCGCAGATGATGACATTAATAGGATTCCACATTAGTGCGGAACTCTTCGAATCTGTTCAAAGACAAATGGTATTAGTAAGCATATAACAAGAAAACAAAAAGAAAGTTTTACCTCCATTGTTAACACTTAGCTATACCACCCAATCAACTGTTAAATTTTCTTATGAATATTAAATGAGTTACAAATTCGATGGGATAGTAGCTATAAACGGAAACTGAAATTCCCTTTACAAATTACAATCGCATTGTGCCGTGTTATGTGTTTCCCAACGTGCTGTCAACCAAAGATACGTGCCTGCCACGTTGCGTGTGCCCTTTCTGCTACAGTTACGGCAGGGTTGTACATTTTCCCAACTGCCTGACGAGCTAGAAATTTGGAAAATTTCAACATTTCTTTAAAAGTACTTGCAATGTGTCTTTGTCGGACAGGGAACCACAAATCCCGTCTCCAGTGAAATGAAGTAAAGAACAACTGTTGTCCAAGGAGCGGGTACTAACCATAATTACGTTCATGGAAGATCGTCCGCAGCTTATGCTAATAAGCCATGTCTCCGCAATATCCTTTCCTCCAGGAGTGCTAGTTCTGGAAGTTTCGCAGGAGATCTGTGAAGTTTGGAAGTTAGGAGACGAGGTACTGGAGGAAGTGAAGCTGTGAGGAGGGGTCGTGAGTCGTGCTTGGATAGGTTAGATGGTAGAGCCCTTGCACCCGAAAGGCATAGGTCCCGAGTTCGAGTCTCGGTTCGGCCCACAGTTTTAATCTACTAGGAAGTTTCACAACAGGTATCATGTTGCAATGTCGCCATTGTAAAACACACACACACACACACACACACACACACACACACACACACACACACACACAAAGACACACACGAAAAAGATGGTCTCTAGCAATCAAAATGCTCTTTGGAACTTAATTCCCGCTCACGTCGGTAAGTTACGCTTTCTATTTTCTATAACAAGACATGAGGATAATTAGGAAATGGAGACTGATACCAACACTATAATGTAGCTCTAAACGTAAGCTTTTACAAACTTCAGTGCCGGCCGCTACCTCTTTGCACTGAATGTTACGATACCATTTTTTGAAGACGTGAAGAAGTTTCAAGAGTACGAGTAAACACAACTTACGTCATTGTTGTTTCCGCTAGAGCTAACTAAATTCCGCGAATACTTAAGAGGTGGTTTGTCCATACAACAAATTCGGCAGGTTCAAATGGTTCAAATGGCTCTGAGCACTATGGGACTCAACTGCTGAGGTCATTAGTCCCCTAGAACTTAGAACTAGTTAAACCTAACTAACCTAAGGACATCACAAACATCCATGCCCGAGGCAGGATTCGAACCTGCGACCGTAGCGGTCTTGCGGTTCCAGACTGCAGCGCCTTTAACCGCACGGCCACTTCGGCCGGCTCGGCAGGTCCAGGGACCTCACATCACAGTGCTTATTGTTTCGCGAGAAAATTAACCGTCAGCAATTTTGATTTGAAAGTAATAACACTATTTAGAATTGGTGCGTATGATTGTGAAGTACTTTTAACGTGCTGGAAATAATAGATAACTGACATAAAACTGTATGTATTTTCGAACGTTCGGAGAAAACATTCGATGTAATTTCATATTATTGAACTACTTTTTACGTATTTTTATTGCAGATTGATGCACAAATTTTATTTACATTCTGTGTTCCACTATGATCTGCTGTGCATTATGACGAACTTGGCGCCACAACATTGTCGACAGAGATAATTGGTTCAAAAATTCTGACAAAGCTCGCTCAAAAACCATTCGCTGATATGCTGCACATCAAACGACATGGATCGCTTAGCGAAACAGTAAAACTACCAAAATACTCCCAAAGTATGACAGCTACTCGTCTAAACTAAAGGTAGTGATAATCCCATTTAGTGCTTTTTTGTGCTTCTATTTTATATTCTTTACACTAATTTTGAGTTTAGGAACACTGTGCTTTTACAGTATTTTTGTTTATTAGTTTCCATCACGAAGCACAAAATAGATTAGGTTTTCTTCCGCCATCACTTAAATTGCTGACTCCGGGCAAAGACTTCGAAAACCCCGGACATCTGTGTCAAATCAGATTATTTTCCAAAGCAGATACGACTGTCGACGATAAGTTGGCCGATATAAATAAAAAAAATCTTCACGAATATAAATGATACAAACTAATGTAGTGTAGTATCGAAATAAGCGAAGTGGAGTGGAGTGAAACGTAAGCTGGTACAGTTGGCTTGCCCGTTCTCAGCTGTTACGTGGGAGGCGTGGTAGGTATCTTCGATTGAGGCCGACTTTTCATTGCTCACAATGAAGAAGTTGGGAAGTGGTGTATAGGAGAGCGTCTAAACGTGCTTACCATTGTTTTTTTTTAAATAAAACGATCGAAACTGTTTACTCATCAGTCCACATCTAATGACTTTGCACACGCGTCAGTACCCATTTAAGAATTTTGACTGAGATTTATTAAAATCTATTTATTTCCAATCAATCTAATTTCTTCAAGCACAACAAAGGTCCAGGTTTACCAGGAACAGCTGTACAATAACCTCACCAAGATGCACCCGGATGCCCTCAAAACTAGGAAAAACGGGAAAACCGTACTTAGGGCAGCCGTAGGCTTTCCCAACCAATATGTTGAGCCGTTTTTCTGTGTGTTACAAAATTGTATTTTGAACAGCGATCTGATACGACGATTCTTTCTAAACGTAATACGAACAACGAGTGCAAGTGAGTAATGTCTGAAGTGTTTACTGCGTGTATATAGAGCAAATATTGTACAATGACTTGTACATCGATGACTAAAGTGTTATTGTTGACTTTTTACCGTCTAATAAACTAATTTTACTATATCTTACGAAAACGCCTGTGAATCGAAAGAGAAAGTGTCACTTTTCGGGTGATTACACCAAAGAGTGATCTTTTGTGAAGAAAATATGTATGTATCAGGAAGCGTAGTGAGATTTGTAGCTGTTTCATCTCAGTAACTCGCGGAGGCAATGAAGATGTGAGGCTTCACATTTCTACGCAGAATCATACAAATAGATGAGTGGTATCATCGACATCGAAGCCTATTTCTGCGTTCATGATTAGAGAAGATACCCAGGAAGAATTGCTCACTGCTGTTGCAAAACTAATAACAGCTTATAAGGTTGTCAACCGTCCTCAATCTTTCAGTTCTCTCGACTGTGCCGTAAAACTGAATGCCGCCATGTATCCTGACTCCAAAGTCGCCGCAAAACAGTCTACAGCCAGAACCAAAGCTACAGCAATTGTTAAAAATATTCTCGCACCACGCTCCATGTCAGAATGCGTAAAACAATTGCAAGAGGTTCCTTTTTACGGCATAGGCACCGGTGCATCGAACCTCAAGGTTGACAAGATGTTTCTTTAGTTGTTCAACACTAAGAGAAAGGAAAAAGAACTGGTTGGGACAGTCACTGAGAAGGGAGTGCTTGCTAGCAGATGCTTTGGAAGGATTGGTTTGTGGGAGAAGACTGAGAGGAAGAAGGAGATACAAGATGATAGACGACATAAAGGGAAGAGGAAATTATGCAGACCTGAAGAGGATGGCAGAAGATCGGACAACCTGGAGAACTACCATGTGAAAACCTGCCTTTTGGCAGAACACTGATGATGATGTTCAACACTTTACTGAAACTGACCTTAATCCAACACAAGTTGTTGAATTTTGATTCGCTGAATAATGAAACATCGGAGGCAACTGCAAAACTTTTGTCTAGATGCTTTAAGACAGTTGCAAATTCCATTAGATAAAGTAATCGCGTTTCACGAGAACAGTACTAACACCAACTCGGGAGGGCTTCATCGACACGGCCAGCGGAATGTGTTTCGCCAAATTAAAGAACTAGAAAATAATGTAGAAGAAACTGGATGCCCTCCCCATATTCTTCACAATACTGTGCCAAGCGCTACTGGAGTTTTTGACTGTCGACATTGAAATAATCGTCATGAAAATATTTGTTTTTCAATATACACGGTAAGGAAAGAGAAGCTGAAAGAGTTCTACTTATACGTAGATGTGAGTCATCAGACACTTCCATCTCACTCAAAAACAAGATGGCTGTCGTTAACGTCCGCTGTTAGAATTCTTAAGCTATGAATTCCATGAAGCAATTTTTTTTGAAGCCGAAGACAAACAACCTAAAATAATTTCAGATTTTTTCAGTAGCACAATCAGTGAAATTTACTTCACGTTTCTACAATCAAATTTGGCTCTGTTTGAAAAAATACATAAAAAGCGTGGAGAAGAATAAAGTCTCGCTAACCGAAATAAGAAATATATTAATCGAAAATTAAAGATGTGTGAATGAAAGGAAGATTGGCAATTTTATTGGCATGTATACACACATGAATGTGAACAAATTAAAGAGTGAAAACCCAACCAAGAAATAACTAACTGGATTTTGAAATTTGAGAAAGGACAATGGCTTTCTACACGATAGCATTTGAGTACTTACAGAAGTGGGCTATTTATTTTAATAAATATCAAATATTTGATTGGATGACGCTATCTGAAACCCTAAATTGGGTTATGACTGAAAACACTATTATATACCCGAGTAAAAATGATGCGAAGATTTCAGGAGACCGTTGCTTTCAGGAATATATGTGTCTGAAGAGTTTTTTAGAAACGAAGCGTGACCCGGAAAATGAAAGTCTAATACTCACTCCGTCGAAGAAAGGTAGATTTACTTAGTTAAGGAAATCTAAAATCCTGAACGCAAATGCCAACTGCTAAAATTATGCGAGTGTTTGTTTTGTATTCCCTCACACGACGCCACTATGGTAAGAGTATTTTCCCTGATATCAGTCCAGTTGACTGATGAAAGAAATCAACTGTTGCCAGGGACTGTGGAATCAGTCTTACAGTGCCAGTTTAACTACAAGCTTACTTACCTGGAGTTTTATAAATACGTAAAAGGGAAGAAAGTCTTGCTGAAAAAGGTGAAATCTTCCGAATATGGTGTACTCCTCAAACTGGGGAACTATCAAGAATGGGGTTCCACAAGGGTCAGTCTTGGGTCCTTTATTGTTCTTATTATATATTAATGACTTGCCATTCTATATTCATGAAGAGGCAAAGTTAGTTCTCTTTGCTGATGATACAAGTATAGTAATCACACCTGAGAAACAAGAATTAACTGATGAAATTGTCAATACTGTCTTTCAGAAAATTACTAAGTGGTTCCTTGTAAACGGACTCTCACTGAATTTTGATAAGACACAGTACATACAGTTCTGTACAGTGAATGGTATGACGCCATTAATAAATATAGACCTTAATCAGAAGCATATAGCTAAGGCAGAATATTCCAAATTTTTAGGTATGTCCATTGATGAGAGATTAAATTGGAAGAAACACATTGATGATCTGCTGAAACGTTTGAGTTCGGCTACTTATGCAATAAGGGTCATTGCAAATTTTGGTGATAAACATCTTAGTAAATTAGCTTACTACGCATATTTTCACTCATTGCTTTCATATGGCATCATATTTTGGGGTAATTCATCACTGAGGAATAAAGTATTTATTGCACAGAAGCGTGTAATCAGAATAATAGCTGGAGTCCACCCAAGATCATCCTGCAGACATTTATTTAAGGATCTAGGGATATTCACAGTAGCTTCTCAGTATATATACTCTCTTATGAAATTTGTTATTAACAACCAAACCCAATTCAAAAGTAATAGCAGTGTGCATAACTACAATACTAGGAGAAAGGACGATCTTCACTATTCAAGATTAAATCTAACTTTGGCACAGAAAGGGGTGAATTATGCTGGCACTAAAGTCTTTGGTCACTTACCAAATAGTATCAAAAGTCTGACAGATAACCAACAAGTATTTAAGAAGAAATTAAAAGAATTTCTGAATGACAACTCCTTCTACTCCATAGAGGAATTTTTAGATATAAATTAAGAAAAAAAAATATTAAAAAAAATAAAAAAATAAAAAAATAAAAATAAAAAAACACAAAAAAGTAGTTATATTAACTTAAGTATGTTGTTAAATTAACCTAATTATGTCATGTATTGGAAAATTCGACTCATTCCACATCATTACGAAATATCGTATTCATGATCCATGGAACTAGTATTACTCTAATCTAATCTAATCTAATCTACTTATACGTAGATGTGAGTCATCAGACACTTCCATCTCACTCAAAAACAAGATGGCTGTCGTTAACGTCCGCTGTTAGAATTCTTAAGCTATGAATTCCATGAAGCAATTTTTTTTGAAGCCGAAGACAAACAACCTAAAATAATTTCAGATTTTTTTCAGTAGCACAATCAGTGAAATTTACTTCACGTTTCTACAATCAAACTTGGCTCTGTTTGAAAAAATACATAAAAAGCGTGGAGAAGAATAAAGTCTCGCTAACTGAAATAAGAAATATATTAATCGAAAATTAAAGATGTGTGAATGAAAGGAAGATTGGCAATTTTATTGGCATGTATACACACATGAATGTGAACAAATTAAAGAGTGAAAACCCAACCAAGAAATAACTAACTGGATTTTGAAATTTGAGAAAGGACAATGGCTTTCTACACGATAGCATTTGAGTACTTACAGAAGTGGGCTATTTATTTTAATAAATATCAAATATTTGATTGGATGACGCTATCTGAAACCCTAAATTGGGTTATGACTGAAAACACTATTATATACCCGAGTAAAAATGATGTGAAGATTTCAGGAGACCGTTGCTTTCAGGAATATATGTGTCTGAAGAGTTTTTTAGAAACGAAGCGTGACCCGGAAAATGAAAGTCTAATACTCACTCCGTCGAAGAAAGGTAGATTTACTTAGTTAAGGAAATCTAAAATCCTGAACGCAAATGCCAACTGCTAAAATTATGCGAGTGTTTGTTTTGTATTCCCTCACACGACGCCACTGTGGTAAGAGTATTTTCCCTGATATCAGTCCAGTTGACTGATGAAAGAAATCAACTGTTGCCAGGGACTGTGGAATCAGTCTTACAGTGCCAGTTTAACTACAAGCTTACTTACCTGGAGTTTTATAAATACGTAAAAGGGAAGAAAGTCTTGCTGAAAAAGGTGAAATCTTCCGAATATGGTGTACCAACAACTTCTGCCGCTACGAGTTCCATGTAACAGTGTTCTATAAAAAAAGTAATTATATTAAATAAATTTTTTACTTCATTTCTACACCTCCGCCTCAATACTGTCCGACGAGGTCTCAGCTAGATGTGGCAACCCCAAATACCAAGTATTTTACTTTGTATCGTCCTCTGGAATAATTTATAATTAATTTTGAGACAGTCTGCACAAACTTACGCCTGCAATCTTCCTGTAGTTGCCTCGGCCCGCAACGGTGAGCAACACTCTATTTTGCTTGGCGATAATTAGAGCATCGACAAAAATTTGGAACGATGATTATCGTACTCTTCCCATTTAGCGCAAACAAAATCAAGAGTGCTATGGGCAGTTTGTCAATCTCATTGTCTCAGTAGGTGCAATGGGATCTTGTTTGTCTGAACTAGGGCATCCGGATAATCAAAAGCGCTGATAATACAGAAATTCATAAGAAATTAGAATGACACGGGTTAAATGGCATAAGCACACTCATATTTTTTCCTATAAATCCACTTATATGTTACTTTTATATAAATGTTAGTTATATGTTGAAACGAACACAGTGTTTTATACACTGAAACAATATTCGTATGTCATTTACGTTTAGCTCGGTCACACAGGCTATACGCCAGCACTTGTTCGACCGAAGTTGTTTCTGCCTACCGTTCAAAATAAGGCCTCATTGGTTGCGTTGTTGCCTCTACATGTGCCATAATGCCTTCACACTGAGCGTCAAATTCGCTTGATAATCCATAATCCTATGACCATTTTCTGCAAACGAAATAACAACGATAATTTCGTCGTCATAAATCATTGTCCGGAAACGGAATTCCTCAATTTCTTTCCAGTTGTCCTTCGAGTCTGACTTTTACATTTGCAACAAATGGAGCCATACAGCACCTTACAGCTCAGTGTTGTTAACTGTTTCTGAGCCACTGTCAGGATCTGTAATGGCGGTTGGCACAATTTAAATGTTAGTGCTTGTCGTCATCGATTATTGCAACTGTTACTATCGGAGTATCAAATTCTGCGTTTTTATTGTACTAAAAACAGACAAAAACAAAAAAAATTATGGTACGTCTGAACCGAAGATCGGCGGCGATTTAAGGGCTGGACAAAAGAAATTCGCTGTTGTGTCTGTGTAAGTAGTGATTTAAAAATCTTATTTTATCTTGATGACAGAGAGACGTATTACTCACAAGAAGTATTTTTCCCTGCAGTCTGGACGAAGCTAATGAGAGTCAACTCTGAGGGTAGTTCCAGTCTCTTGAATAATGGATCAAAAAGCAAGGTGCTTAGCATCAGTACTATAATTACTGTAATAATTTTTTTAAACGTTACTTTTGCATATCATAAGGAAGTAAAACAATGCATTTCAAAAAATATAGTTATATATGTATCACACAACGAAAAGTCCAGGATGGAATGAAGATGATGTTATGGAAAGTATATACTGCTTCTGATGGTTCAAATGGCTCTGAGCACTATGGGACTCAACTGCTGAGGTCATTAGTCCCCTAGAACTTAGAACTAGTTAAACCTAACTAACCTAAGGACATCACAAACATCCAGGCCCGAGGCAGGATTCGAACCTGCGACCGTAGCGGCCTTGCGGTTCCAGACTGCAGCGCCTTTAACCGCACGGCCACTTCGGCCGGCTACTGCTTCTGACCATACAGAGGAAAAGGGTGAGTTGCAGATAAGCACAACAAAAAGATATCTATACATTTGAGCTTTCGGCCACAAGGTCTTCTTCTGAAAGTAGAAAATCATACACATTCACAGCAACTCAGACACACATGAAAACACTTCTCTGACTGCTGACGCCGGTTCAGTCGGAGTCATTCCGGCTTCAGCGGCCAGAGACAGTCGACATGGTTGTGAGAATTGCACTTGTGTAAATGCGTGTGTATTTTCTACTTTTAGAAGAAGGTCTTGTGGTCGAAAGATTAAATGTGTCGCAATCTTCTGGTTGTGCCTGTCTGCAACTCAACGTCTCCTCTATGTCCTGGGTAGCTATACTTCCTATGGTTATGGATGTATTGTTGAAAAGGGGTCTCACAGGCGTCCACAAGGGGAAATACTTGCCTCTTCCAGGTATGTAACTACAGACTTTTTATTCGGTACAGAAATCTCGTGAATTTCTGACAGTCACTGTCTGTCTCTGCAGTAAAGTACATACAGGGTGATCAAAAAGTCAGTATAAATTTGAAAACTTAATAAACCACGGAATAATGTAGATAGAGAGGTAAAAGTTGACACACATGCTTGGAATGACATGGGGTTTTATTAGAACCAAACAAAAACAAAGTTCACAATGTGTCCGACAAATGGCGCGTGAAAGATCTCTTGCGGGCGTTGTTTGGTGATGATCGTGTGCTCAGCCATCACTTTCATCATCTTGGCCTCCCAGGTCCCCAGACCTCAGTCCGTGCGATTATTGGCTTTGGGGTTACCTGAAGTTGCAAGTGTATCGTGATCGACTGACATCTCTAGGGATGCTGAAAGACAACGTACGACGCCAGTGCCTCACCATAACTCCGGACATGCTTTACAGTGCTGTTCACAACATTTCCTCGACTACAGCTATTGTTGAAGAATGATGGTGGACATATTGAGCATTTCCTCTAAAGAACACCATCTTTGCTTTGTCTTACTTTGTTATGCTAATTATTTTTATTTTGATCAGATGAAGCGCCATCTGTCGGACATTTTCTGAAATTTATTTTCTTTCTAATAAAACCCCATGTTATTGTAAGCATGTGTGTCAATTTGTACCTCTCTACCTACATTATTCCGTGATTTATTCAGTTTTCAAATTTATACTGACTTTTTGATCACCCGATATTTGGCATTGCTGACGCTGACGAGAAAACTGCAGCCTTTGAAACCCCTATACATCTTGGGTTTTCTTAATATCACTCTGTTTACGGAAAATTATGCAGATTTGTGCGGCTGCGGTTTCGGCGCTGATCTGTAGCTAAGATTACTACGAAACTTTACAGAACCGTGCCGAAATAATCTCCACTCTCTTTCTGTCGCTTCCTCGTTCAGCCCTTACTGAGCTGTTGAAAGGATACGCACGGATTCCGCCACTGATTCCTAACAAATAAAAATGGCAGCAGCGCATGTGTCAGTCATCCGTCCGCAGTTCGCATAAAGATGCCTCCTTTCTCTGATGCAGGGCCATAGCTGGAGAGGGGGGATGATATGAAGAGTATCAATCTTCTCCCTTCCCTACACGAAAATAATCATGAAAGAATTTTGTAAATGGTACCCTCTTTTACGACATTTTAAGAATCTTCGAGTTTTTCAGGCTGCAGTTTGATCCCACAGTAATCGAAGTGAGCTATGTAATGGAGCCATGCAGTATTGTATGCCATTAATTATTTAACCGGGGTTTTGTCTTTACACTACAAAATCATTTAAGCGGGCTTATTCAATATGACCGCTAGTGAACTTACGTAAGAAGATGTCCGAAACACACGTACGATTTTGGAAACGCATTGGTATGAGAACCAAAGAACTTCTACCTTAAGCGAGAGCTGTTTGCAGTAGTACCACCGACCGGTTTCCGTGGAATCGGACTCCCTTTCCTGTCGTGTTGTGCTTCATTGATGCTGACACAGTAGAATATTTTGATTCTAATCTAGACATTAGTCAGTTGTTTACCTACTGAGGTGGTGTTGCAAGTATTTTCGGTGTTCAAAATGGTTCAAATGGCTCTGAGCACTATGGGACTTAACATCTGAGGTCATCAGTCCCCTAGAACTTAGAACTACTTAAACCTAACTAACCTAAGGACATCACACACATCCATGCCCGAGGCAGGATTCGAACCTGCGACCGTAGCGGTCGCGCGGTTCCAGGCTGGAGCGCCTTTAACCGCGTGGCCACACTGGCCGGCTATTTTCGGTGTGAAGTTGTAAAATGAAACGAAGACAGAGTTCAGTACAGAACTTCGTTGTTGCAATAAAACAGCCGCATGTAGACCATGCTCATGAATCGATCACCTCACAACTAATTGTATGAAGGCTACTGCCACCGAATTACAACGGAAAACCCAAGCCACAAACTCTAGGTAAGTGAAGAGGCCATGGAAGTTCCGGGTACATCTTCAATCTCTTAACATGAACTGACACTGAAACTTGTTAGTGAGTCTTGGATGCTACCTAAATATTTTGCTTTTCATGTCATGAAATCTAAAAGAAAGTTGCGCTTCCACCATCAGTAATTAAAAGACTATGCTCGGTTGGTGCAATCAAAACTAAATCGGGCTCTCGGCTCTGTGTGAGTACTGAGTTGTGTTCAGAAAGAACAATCTGGAAATGGTAACACTAAAAATTATGCTTATTATTGCTGGTTGCAGATTTCAACAAACTTTTGCTATCTTTAATGTTTCGGCAAAAGTCGTTGCATGTTGCAAACATGAAATTAGAAGGAATTCATAATTCTGCTTTTACCATACTGACATTCAGTTTGTATCTAGCATTACACCATAAATGGTCATATGACTAAAGACACTTTCCACATAGGCATTGCTGCATGGAACCGCCATTATCCTTTTCATAATACTTTTTTATGTTAGGCTATTCTTCTCCGTTTAAATAGGTTTTCCACGAAAACTTAATTCTTCCATAGTTTTATTTAGTGTACAGATCTCTTCTTATAGGCCATCTTTAACAATGTCTTCTTCAATAACCACCATCTAACCTTTGATGCTTGTACAACCTTTCATACATGGAAGTTACTGCTGCTACTCCACGTAAATGAAAATATTGTAAGGAGAGTTTTCGCAGTCAAGATAATCTTCGACTTTTTGGTAGCCTACGAGAGTTCCGATGTTGAAATAATTTCGCTCGACCTCATATACTTTTAACATTTATACCATTAAAATGATCTTATTACACTAATATTAACTTACCAAATCAGTAGGAATATTGATATTATGTTTCATTACCTCGCAAACAGATTAGATACGCGTGCTAAATCAATAAATTCAAATGTGTTCAACTCTGAGGTTTAAATAATTAACCGGTGGGCGGCGTAGGTTGGCGGGACTCAGAGAAACAGAGAGACGGACAACGATCAGACAGGGTCATAAATTGAGCATGCTCCGGCTGGCAACAGCGCACCACATTTTCACTGACCAGAGTTTGCATATCAACAAAGAAATTAGTGATAAAATGGAATTCTAAAAACATTGAACACTGACTGAAAAAGTGAACAGTTCGGTAAAAAAACCGAACACCTGGCAATCCAGGTAGTCAGAAAAACTTAATGCGCTTGTATGCAAGGAATTTACAAAATAGAAAGAGCCATGTTAACTGGTTAGGAAACACGAACAAAGTCATTACCACAAAATGAATGTCTTGGTAGCTGATAATTCTGTTGCTAACTTTACTCACATACAGGAAGATGTAATCAGTTAGACGAACTTTGCGCTTAAAAATACAACAAAGACTTGGCCCGTAGTGGAAACCATCCATATTTTATCATCAGGCTGGAATGACGATAATGTCAGAGTGATACTTAGAATGTGTGTGAAAGGTAGAGATGTGGCTCTCAAAAAGCATATATAAACCGCGTCTTTAAACGCACTCTACACACGTACGAGCATCCGGAACGATATAATATCCATTTGTGGATATTTATTTTAAGAAAAAATAATCAGTAAGATAACAGGTCACAGTATTTTTCTATTTTGGCAGATGAAAGCCTCGATATATTGAGGAAAGAGCAAATGTTGCAGTGTCTACGCTACGTTGGAAGATCATTTCGGAATAACAACTATGTTCCTAGGGAAGTTTCTTAGATTTTGTTCCAGACCGTGACGTTAACAGGTGTAGGGTTAGCGATAGTGATCATGAACCTTGAAAGATATACATTTGATGTGTCATTTTCGTGTGGGGCGTCCGCAATGAGTGGATACCTGCGAGGGGCGCAAGCTTAATTTGTGAAAGGTTTCCTCAAGCTAAATTCGTACACATTTTGTGCACATATTTGCTCTGTTCAGCCATTTCGAAATTGCATAGGCACAGTATCCTCAGCGTTCTCAAACCATACAAATATTCTAAAAGAAAGAGTTACTTTCGCAGTTTTGTTACGGCGTATCAGAAGGGCGAATCTTTTGTCCATGTGTGAAACTTTGTCGGTTGAAAGACACGATTCACTAATAATATTTAACAAGATTTATATTCCAATCTTGTACTTTCTGGAAATGCTGAAAGAGAGCGAGAATCTATATGCGTCGACTAACGCCAGCCAACTCCTTTGTGCGTCTGGTCTCACTTCTTGTACTTACTGACACGTTTTCATAACTTTATTTATAAGCACAGCACTTCAAAAAGTCTACAGTGATCTATTAGAGCAACAATATTTTTGTGACGTCTTGAGCGCAATACGTGAAAATGCAGATTCAGAGGACTGTTCTCTGAAATAAACGTGATAGCAGAGGAACCTGTAATCTAACTACTTATCCCTTGTAGAGGCATAGATCAAATGTGGGACTACCATATGATGCCAATAATCCAGAGGATTATTTAAGAATAAATATGAACGAGGTCAGTTCAAAAAATTTCCGCGACAATGGTGTGTCGGAGCGAAATGCGGTTGGCATCTCTGCACATGCCTGTGTTTAATATGTAACTGCCGGAAGTTTCATTGTCGTATGTCCGTTATTGTTCAGTGCTGTACTGCGTAGACCGTTGTGTCGCACACTTTGCGAATTTCTAGATGGCAGAATTAGGGGACCAAAGTCTCTGCATCAAATTTTGCTTCAAATTCAAGATAATCTTTACAGGACACACCAAATGATGCCGGAAGCTTACGGTGATGAGTGCTTAGGGCGTACTCGGTGTTACGAATGGATCGCACGATTTAAAAATGGCCAGACAGAAGTTAAAGGTGACCCCCGTTCAGAACGCCTTTCGGCGTCTACCGACGGCGCTCATGTCAGGAACATCAATGAAATTGTGCGCACCAATCGAAAACTGACTGTCGGAAAGATTACAGAGGAATGTAAGATTTCGGTTGGATCATGTCATGAAATCCTGACACAGCATTTTGGAAAGCATCGTGTTGCCGCCAAGTTCGTCCCACGAGTTAAGGGGTCAAGACCAGAAGGACCTTCGCCTCGCAATCTGTGAAGAGCTTTTGGATCGCGCAGATGAGAACGAGATGTTCTTAAATCAGGAGTGGTGACGAAACGTGGGTCTACGGCTGTGATGTGGAGATCAAGGTTCTCCAAGACCAGAGAGCTCGTCAGGCCGGGTCGAGTGTCAGAGTCATGCCCATACTTTGCTTTGACTTCGAGGGTTTCGTTCATCATGAGTAGGCGCCACAGGGAGAAACTATTAATCGTTGTTGCTATCGGTACGAGCTGTGACGCCTGCGGGAAGGAAACGGCCTGAAACGAGGCGAGACAATTCATGGCTCTTGCATCCGGTAACGCACCCACACATTCATTCCTGATTGTGCATGACTATTACAGAAAGAAAGAAACCACTGCGGTGCCTCATCCTCCGTTCGCTGCAGACCTGGCCCCAGCGGACTTTTTTTTATTTCCAGAGTTGAAAACCCCGCTGAAAGGACGAAGATTTGCAACGACAGACGAGTTAAAAGAAAAAGACGGTGCTTCACTCGAACCAGCAATATGCGTACCAAGACAGCTTTCGGAAGTGGAAACGGCATTGTAAGCGGTGTATCAATTATGGAGGAGAGTATTTCGAAGGTGACCGTGCACAATAAGTAAAAGGCAAGCGTAGAAAAATTTTATACACAAAGTTCCGGAATTTTTTGAACAGACCTCATACATCCCATTATTAAACGACGTAGCAGCGCAGCTTCGTGGAAGATATGTGAATCATAAGCCACTGATTTCTGTATTAGCTTCAGTTTTGCTAAAACAGTGGACTGAAGAACACTTTGCTGACATAGAATCCATTTCTACACCTTTCCGTATGTTCCACGTTGTCGAAATTGGGTTAAGGTCAGAAAATAAATTTTGTAAGTGGAAATGTAATTTTTTGGTTGATATGACCTGTAACTTGAAAGTTTTGGCCACAATTTCATTATCCACAAATACACTTGAGATAACACTCTCAACGTTAAGAAGATCGAAGAATTATTTGTGTAACAGCAGTGAAATTACCAGGCTATCTGTCCTAGCACTGTTTTCTCATCATCGGAGCCTCATCTATCACCTGCACCCTGACGAAGGAACAGAAAAGTAGGCTTCAGTTGCTCCTCGGAGACTTGCCGTGTAATAAAATGTAACATTATGTCTACTGAAGTACATGTGCGCATTTAGATGTACTTATGTTGCAGTGCTTTAGAATATAAAATATATGTTACATGACTTTGGTCCTGCTTTGATCCACGACGGAATCACAACAGTAATTTATCATTTGTTTGTGATAAAACATGTGGCTTGCTGACTGTGTTCAGTTTACATGGCAGAGCAACTGTAACACAATCCGAAGAAAACAGCCACACTATATTGCAAAAGTGTACATTTATACTTAATCTCGGGTACATCAGCCAAAAGAGGTACCTGCGTTAGAAGAGAGGGAAAAAAGTGTGCAGTTTCGACCTCTAAAACACCTGCTCTCTGGGACTGGGACCTTCTCAAAATCTATGGGTGCAACAGTCCGCAACATGCAACCACAGAACTACTGCATTCCAATTAGTATGCTGCAAAAAGTGCACAGACGAAGATTACCATGGTGTAGTCCTAGGCCGCTAAATGTACATTCTAACTATCAATTTGAGAATGACTTTTTGAGGTTTCCCCCATTCATATAGTTGTTTATTGGCCCTGCGCTACACTTTACCTATACAACCCAATATTATATAGCTTTAAAACGACAAAACGTTCAATGTCAGTTATACCAGTTGACAATAAAACATCGAAATCATGAAACAAATGCAATAAGTCGTTAACACTAACGAATGTGAAGTTTTATAAGCAAAAAAAGTGTCATACATGACATCAAAGTTTAGTAAAATACTTCTTTTAAAGTGTCTTACCCGTTACTCCACTTCAAGGGGCACTAATGTGCCATTTCTGGTGATATCCACAGAATACTTTTTTCCCATTCATGATTTTTAATGTTCAGTTTCAGCCTAACATTACGGGTATGAATAAATTACTTTTGTGGATGTTTTCGTTTCATAACTAGCTGTTGCTTGCAGCTGCACGTGCATATCAATAGTTTTGTTATGATGAGTGATGGTGATTAAGTAAGCTACTATACTTGCAATAACATCAGCTGGCCTCAAGCCTCTGTTCAGATAAACACAGCCCGTGATGTGCACCCTGCTTTCCCTCTCCCAAGTTGTCCCAACGCACGATGCTTCGGCACATGCAATGTAGCTGCCGAGCAGTGTGTACAGAGAGCCACGGACACAAGCCCACATTTATGCATCCTGGTGCTGAAATAGCTATACATTACACAACGTGCACATTTTGCAACCAATAGTGTGGAAGCAATATTACACGCAGCGAAGATCATATAAACACTGTTTACATTACTTTGAATCGTATCACGTAGCACAAATCAACCAGTAAAACAATTTTACAACTATGATAAAGATCAAAGTCAAAGAGTTAATAGCTGTTCAAAGAGCAAGTATTTTCCCTATTTCGCGTAATATTTTTCAAATAAATATCTTGAACTCCACACTTTCTAAAGCAGCCTTTGTTCTTCGTCAGGGTTCAGGCTGTCTCCGTACCACAAATTTCATCGAAATCCGTTCGGGAGGTTAGTCATGAAAACACAACAGAGTTACTTTTAAATTTATAATATCAGTATCGATAAAACTTCCAGTTACGATGTCTTTTTTTTTTTTTTTGGTAACCTAATGTTTATGAAATGAAGCCTGTACGGCGCCCAAGCTTTACTCAAGTTACCTGCGAAAACTCCATGAAAATTCGTCTAGTAGTTTTGGAGAAGCGTGTTCAGACAAACAGACACGACAAGTTTTACGGATTTATTATTAGCGTCGATTCGTTAGGTATTCTTGATTTGATCGGAAATAATTTCAGATTGTTGAATCAAAAAGATAGAATCTATACTTATGTTCATAAGATAAAAGTATGTTCTTTGCATATAATATTGAAATATGCCTACTGTACAGGTACGAAAGCAATGTGCCCTAGAAATACTACGTCCTCCCGGTGGAGGTTCGAGTCCTCCCTCGGGCATGGACGTGTGTGTTTGTCCTTAGGATAATTTAGGTTAAGTAGTGTGTAAGCTTAGGGACTGATGACCTTAGCAGTTAAGTCTCATAAGATTTCACACACATTTGAACATTTTTGAGAAATACTAAGTAGATAAACGACCAATCTCTTGAGAGACAATAATTTTTATGTAATTCTGGCTAAATTTAGTTCCTTGGTTGTGAAACGTTTTCGAACTCACGGAATCAGTTAAATCAAAGCTTGCAAATTTTGAATCTTGCCCCCTCCCCTTCCCCCCCCCCCCCCCCCCCTTTCTGGGAAATTTCTGCGGACGCCCATGCTCATACTACTTGTTTTTCTGGCATATAGGCTGCCTTCAGAAACGGCAAGACGTCTGCCGTCCGGCGTTGTGCTCCGCGCCTATTCCTCGGAAGCCTTGCCGGAAATTTGCCGGCCGTCTGTAACCGGCGTCACAAGTGGCTGGCGTATCTCGCGCTCTGTAACCCTACGAAAGGTTCCGCATCATCTGCAACTTCTTTCGAGCTTACAGATCACCGAAGGGCGAGTTCTCAGTCCCTTTGTAAAGTTGTCATCTCTTTGCTTGTCGTCAGTTCTTAGGGCCCTTGTTCGCCACGACAATTTTCGCTATCTGCCGATCCTGTAGATTCCGCGTTGCTACGCTACTGGCCATTAAAATTGCTACACCGAGAAGATGACGTGCTACAGACGCGAAATTTAACCGACAGGAAGAAGATGCTGTGATATGCAAATGATTAGCTTTCCAGAGCATTTACACAAGGTTGGCGCCGGTGGCGACACCTACAACATGCTGACATGAAACAAGTTTCCAACCGATTTCTCATACACAAACAGCAGTTGACCGGCGTTGCCTGGTGAAACGTTGTTGTGATGCCTCGTGTAAGGAGGAGAAATGTGTACCATCACGATTCCGACTTTGATAAAGGTCAGATTGTAGCCTATCGCGATTGCGGTTTATGGTATCGCGACACTGCTGCTCGCGTTGGTCGAGATCCAATGACTGTTAGCAGAATATGGAATCGGTGGGTTCAGGAGGCTAATACGGAACGCCGTGCTGGATCCCAACGGCCTCGTATCACTAGCAGTAGAGATGTCAGGCATCTTGGCATCTTATCCGCATGGCTGTAACGGATCGTGCAGCCACGTCTCGATTCCTGAGTCAGCATATGGGGACGTTTGCAAGACAACAACCATCTCCACGAACAGTTGGACGACGTTTGCAGCAGCATGGACTATCAGCTGCGGTTACCTTTGACGCTGCATCACAGACAGGAGTGCATGCGATGGTGTACTCAACAACAAACCTGGTGCACGAATGGCAAAACGTCATTTTTTCGGATGAATCCAGGTTCTGTTTACAGCATCATGATGGTCGCATCCGTGTTTGGCGACATCGCTGTGAACGCACATTGGAAGCGTGTATTCGCCATCGCCATACTGGCGTATCACCCGGCGTGATGGTATGGGATGCAATTGGTTACACGTCTCGGTCACCTCTTGTTCGCATTCACGGCACTTTGAACAGTGGACATTACATTTCAGATGTGTTCCGATCCGTGGCTCTACCCTTCATGCGATCCCTCCGAAACCCTACATTTCAGCAGGATAATGAACGACCGCATGTTGCAGGTCCTGTACGGGCCTTTCTGGTTACAGAAATGTTCGACTGCTGCCCTGGCCAGCACATTCTCCAGGTCTCTCATCAATTGAAAATGTCTGGTCAATGGTGGCCGAGCAACTGGCTCGTCACAATACGCCTGTCACTACTCTTGATGAACTGTGGTATCATGTTGAAGCTGCATGGGCAGCTGTACCTGTACACGCCATCTAAGCTCTGTTTGACTCAATGCCCAGGCGTATCAAGGCCGTTATTACGGCCAGAGGTGGTTGTTCTGGGTACTGATTTCTCGGAATCTATGCACCCAATTGCATAGAAATGTAATCACATGTCAGTCCTAGTATAATATATTTGTCCAATGAACACCCTTTTATCATCTGCATTTCTTCTTGGTGTAGCAATTTTAATGGCCAGTAGTGTAGTAGTACCTGGCGCCATCACAAGAAAACTACCGGTTTGGCTGCAAGGTGTAGTATGCGAGCTACTACTGGCGAGAAATACCCATTTGCGAGCTCCGCTGGGTCGTGAAAACCATTTGCGACGTGCTACGGTTTCTCTCTATGCGCAAGATCGGGAGAAACACACTGGTTGCACTGGGTGATTACAATAATTTTAGTTCAAAGTCACTTATCTAGTAAAACTAGATGGCTCGAGCTCCCACGTGCTTCTCGCACGAAAAATAAATAACAATTATCACCCAAGCACCTGCAAAGCCTGCATCCCCTTGGGGTTCCGTAAAATGTGGTTGGACTTATTAATTACATTGGCTACGTTAGGTCTGAGGGATGCCAACCACATCCGCTGCACTATCCTCAATAATTTTAAATTAATATCCAGTTGATAAAAGAAATGTTAGCAGTCAGGAATAATTTTTAGTGAACACAATACAGTTTCAACTAAATGGAGTTCATTTTAAATTTTTCAGAACAGATTTGACTGAAATACTGTTAAGTGTTCTTGATTTGACCTCAGATATTTTCCGAGTTAGTTCAACGGCGCCACACAAATATTAATCACAATCATTCAGTAATTATTCACTTAATGTTTCTTTTAAAGTAGCTGAAATCCCGAGATGAACAAAGTTCCGAGCGGAGAATACTTCTCGAAAAAAAAAATAATAAACCAAACACAATCCGAAGTCCAACCGCAAGCTGAAATCACTGTCCCACAGCGGTTGTTCAGAGTTAAAGTTCGACACGACTCCGCGGTACGAAAATATTCTAAGTCGAATTCGTGTACGGACTTTTGCCAATCACACGTGCTACCCTTTTCAACTCAACCGAATGACTGCTTACCACAGAAAATGGCCACCCTTAAAAGCCCTCGGTTGAACACTCTGAAGTCAAATCAAGTTTGTTTGCACATAAAATTTACTTTTACACTTAATATAGATATTATAAAATGCATGTAACACTTCTATTCAGACGGAACTTTTCCTCTGAATTCAGATTCATCATCAGAATTTCTGTACAGGATCTTATTCTCATATTATTAAAATTTATGTGTTCTTCGTATAGAACTTTTCATTATTTAAAATACTTTCATTGCATAAATAACTGATATTATTATTGTATTACCTATTTCCTTATGTTTACTTTTCCGTACTGTCGCTATCTTTATAGTTCCTATTTTTTATTTATCAAAATTCTGCATTTTTAACCACAAAAACAGCATACAGCTCCTCATTTGAATTTTTAAAACATGTAAAAAAGCTACATATATATCTTAATACTACTCATTCAGACCTTTCATTTGACACTTCGTTCGTAAAATTTTGTCAAAGCGTCTCCAAGGTGTTCAATTTACAATCTTACTTAATTATTGAAATATTCAATTTATTATAATTCAAAAACTACAAGGGCGACTGGAGGCGCTTTTATATGAGCACAACCGGCTAATTTTCTGCTTTAAAATGAGCCTACAAACTCCTTTGTGCCACGTTGGGATCAGTTTTTATTTATTTCCACTTCATACATTCACTTTAGCTCTATGCTAAAAGCGGCCCGGAGAAAGCCCGCCATGAGCCAGCTTGCCGGCCGTAGAGTTTCCCCGCCCCATGACTGGACGCCAAATTGACCGTACTCATTTTAAAGTACCGCCATCTGTCGGTCAGTGCCGAAGCTAGGATGATTCTGCTGCTGTCAAGACGGCTGACACACACCCATCTAAGATGTAAACACGCCAGATTCTCGACTGCCACTTTGTCGCGATTTTTACTACAGAAACTGCGGTCTTCACATCCCCCCCACCCCCACCCCCACCACCAAAGCCTGACACCTCACAAGCATCACATCCCCGTTTTAGAGCAGCCCAGTCACTTGGATCTGAGCTGTTGACCGTCCGTGTTGCGTGTTTCTTATTAAAATGATCCCGTAATTGAGTATTAATTGTGACGAACTATCACGCTGGTGGACATACGTGTAGTGCTGTGAGGGCGAAATTCAAAGACAGACGACTGGGAGTCAAAATATCTGTCGAATTAGCTGGACTGGGAATGCAACACGGACGCCTCCTGTTCTTGGGCAATCGCCTAACCGAATGAGCTGCCAAGGAAAGAGTCATAACCTGCCTCCGCAGCTTTTTCCAGCAACTCTCTTCTACTTTCCGAACTTCCGTAGTCGACTGCATTTACGTGCTTCGAGCTTTACGAGCTTCGAAGGCTGCACTCTCAGTCCTTCAGGATGATTTTAAAACGCTGGGAAAGGGGGAAGAAAGAGTACAATATTAGAGTTGAACGTCCCGCTGACGACGATGTTATTAGAAATGGAGCACAAGCTCCCGTTAGGGAACAAAGACAAAGGAAATCGATCGTCCTATTTTTTAAATGATGATGCAAATCAGGTTTGCTTTAAATACACACTGTAAGGGTCGTGGGCGTTTGTTACCATTGATTTTGGACGTCGTCAGTTGATGTTAGCCACGAATGCCTGTAAGACGACAAAGAAGCCATTATCGAAACCTCACTGAATTTCAACGAGATCGTGTAATAGCGCTGCGAGAGGCGGGATATTCCTTCTGTGATGTTGCAGAAAATCTTTGCAGGCATGTAGCCGCTAAACATGATTGCTGGGAGCGGTGGTCACGGGAACAAACGATCGCAAGAAAATCTGGCTCCGCCTACCACGTGGCACAACCGAAAGCGAAGATCATCGTGTTCGGCGTATCTGCATTAGCAATCCGAGCAGCAGCTCGCACCACAGTGGCATAAGTACTCTTGTTACAAATCGCTTACCTCAAGGATAGCTCCGAATCAGACGCCCTGTAGCGTGCATTCCACTGACCCCAAACCATCGCCGTTTGCAACTTCATGGGTGTCAAGCAAGGGCTCATTGGAGGGGAGGGTATAGGTCTCTTGTGTTTTCTGATGAAAGATGGTTCTACCTCGGTGCCAACGATGTCCATGTGTTGGTTAGAAGGAGGGCAGTTGAGGGCCTGCAACCAACCTGTCTGCGTGCTAGACACATTGGACCTACGCCTGGAATTACCGTCTGGGGTGCGATTCCGTATGATGATGATGTTTGGTTTGTGGGGAGCTGAACTGCACGGTTATCAGCGCCCGTACAAACTCCCAACCTTTGCTTAGCCCAAACTCGCCACTTTCAGGAATTATGATGAAATGATGAGGACAACACAAACACACGGTCTTCTCGAGGCAGATGAAAATCCCTGACCCCGCCGGGAATCGAACCCGGGACCCCGTGCTCTGGAAGCGAGAACGCCACCCCGAGATCACGAGCTGAGGACGCAATTCCGTATGACTGCAGGAGCACTGTTGTGATTATCCTATAAACTATGACTGCAAATTTGTACATCAGTCTGCTGATTCGATCTGTTGTGCTGCAGTTCATGAGCAGCATTCCAGGGTGTTTTTCAACAGAGTAACTCTAACCCACATAAAAAATATTAAATTTAAATTTTGTTTTAAAAGGTATTTTCTTATATTAACCAACAAATTATTGTATACCATAGGAAAGGGCATGAGAAATGCTGTAAATTGGTGTGTGTCCCGGGTCTGTAGCTCAATTAGGAAAGCTTCTACAGCAATTCTATAAACTGCCCTTCCCTGTTTTTGGGCCTATTAACAATAACTTAACAGATTTGTAATTCAGAAACGAGTTGACACTTCAAAGTAAAATTTCATATTTTTCTAATTCTACACCAACACTACACCTGTGCTAAATTTCAAGAAAATCTGAGAAGATGAGATTTAGGCCCTGTGTTGATTTGACGTGGTAAATAAGACAGACAATTCAGACGTGGGAATAACGTTGGGGCACTTCATTTGAGGAATGCATTATGACTTACAAGTGTGCACAAACATCGAAATACTGCTGTCGCCAAATGTGATTTGATCTATAAGTTAGATCAGTAATGCGAATAAGTCAGCCACATGTGTTTTGTACGGTTATAGAAGAGAACTTAACGTATTCTTATAAATAATACAGACAACTTTTGGTTTCTTTAAATGGCAATTTTACTTTCATAGAAAGATCAAAGTATATACTCATCGCCAAATGTATCTTAGCTTGTAATATAAGGGGTTATTCCGTGACGGTGTTTTAAGCTTTCTGGGATGATGGAGAAAGGTTAATATATCAATTTGAGGTAAGAAACACACGTCCGGAAACGACCGAGTCGAAAGTTATACTCGAAAATCATTCTGATACCTCTGACAGTGGATCTCTTCTACTGCAAGCTCTTTGATTTCCATATTTTGGTATGACAGAGTAAAAATAAAAAATTGTCTGGTAAAAATGGACTCTCAACTGCATATCTTAAGAGCTGCGAGCACTTGTTCTGTAGTAGAGAAGTGTTATAGTAACGAAGATGAACAAGTGCTCATAGCCCTTAAGGTATGCACTTTGGAGTCCATCTTTACGGGAATTTTTTTTTTTCATGTTTTGGCCCGTACTGCTTCCACCCAAAATATGGAAAGCAAAAGGCATGCAGTACAAGTGGTCAACTGTCAGAGATAGCAGAACGATTTTTGGTTATAACTTTCGACTCGGTCGTTTCCAGATTATGATCCGTTACGTCAAATTGATACATTTACTCTTCTCCATCATCCGTTTGTAACATCATCACAGAATTATTATGCATATTGCTAGGGCGAATAAGAGAGTAACATGTATTTTGTACTGCTTCTTCTTCATCTTTTCATGGTGGCCGTCTGAAGATAATACGATCTTCTGTTCAAGCTGATTTTCTTCTGGGTCTCGTTCTCTCGTCGAAACCTGCGAAAGCCCGAATTTTTTATTTAAAAATCAGTCTGTTGTGCATCTGTGGTTCCTGGATTCCCATTTTTTCCACAAGCCTTTGCCTCTATTGGATGCAGCGTACTTCGGTTCTGTCCATCGCAGTCGCAATATCCTCCTTCTCAGGAGAGTTGTAGAGCAGTATTACAGACAATTCAGACGTAGAAAAAACTTTGTGATCTTTAATTTGAAGATCCACTGCGGCATGCAATAAGTACAAAGGTCGGACTGTAGTCGTATTTGGGCGATAAGCGTGAGATCCAGAGATCAAGACTTCTGACTCTGGGGTGCATACTAGTTGGGTGTTTCGTTTTAATGACCGGTAAAATACTGGGTTTTGATTGAGAGAGCAAAGAAAGAAGAAAATTGTTGTTGTTGTGGTGTTCAGTCCTGAGACTGGTTTGATGCAGCTCTCCATGCTAATCTATCCTGTGCAAGCTCCTTCATCTCCCAGTACCCACTGCAACCTACATCCTTCTGAATCTGCTTAGTTTATTCATCTCTTGGTCTCCCTCTACGATTTTTACCGTCCACGCTGCCCTCCAATGCTAAATTTGTGATCCCTTGATGCCTCAGGACATGTCCTACCAACCGATCCCTTCTTCTAGTCAAGTTGTGCCACAAACTTCTCTTCTCCCCAATCCTATTCAATACCTCCTCATTAGTTATGTGATCTACCCACCTAATCTTCAACATTCTTCTGTAGCAACTGGAATCACTCAACAGAGGAAAGTCCACTGGACCTGACGGGATACCAATTCGATTCTACACAGAGTACACGAAAGAACTTGCCCCCCTTCTAACAGCCGTGTACCGCAAGTCTCTAGAGGAACGGAAGGTTCCAAATGATTGGAAAAGAGCACAGGTAGTCCCAGTCTTCAAGAAGAGTCGTCGAGCAGATGCGCAAAACTATAGACCTATATCTCTGACGTCGATCTGATGTAGAATTTTAGAACATGTTTTTTGCTCGCGTATCATGTCGTTTTTGGAAACCCAGAATCTACTATGTAGGAATCAACTTGGATTCCGGAAACAGCGATCGTGTGAGACCCAACTCGCTTTACTTGTTCATGAGGCCCAGAAAATATTAAATACAGGCTCCCAGGTAGATGCTATTTTTCTTGACTTCGGGAAGGCGTTCGATACAGTTCCGCACTGTCGCCTGATAAACAAAGTAAGAGCCTACGGAATATCGGACCAGCAGTGTGGCTGGATTGAAGAGTTTTTAGCAAACAGAACACAGCATGTTGTTATCAATGGAGAGACGTCTACAGACGTTAAAGTAACCTCTGGCGTGCCACAGGGGAGTGTTATGGGACCATTGCTTTTCACAGTATGTATACATGACCTATTAGATAGTGTCGGAAGTTCCATGCGGCTTTTCGCGGATGATGCTGTAGTATACAGAGAAGTTGCAGCATTAGAAAATTGTAGCGAAATGCAGGAAGATCTGTAGCGGATTGGCACTTGGTGCAGGGAGTGGCAACTGACCCTTAACATAGACAAATGTAATGTATTGCGAATACATGGAAAGAAGGATCCTTTATTGTATGATTATATGATAGCGGAACAAACACTGGTAGCAGTTACTTCTGTAAAATATCTGGGAGTATGCGTGCGGAACGATTTGAAGTGGAATGATCATATAAAATTAGTTGTTGGTAAGGCGGGTACCAGGTTGAGATTCATTGGGAGAGTCCTTAGAAAATGTGGTCCATCAACAAAGGAGGTGGCTTACAAAACACTCGTACGACCTACACTTGAGTATTGCTCATCGGTGTGGGATCCGTACCAGATCGGGTTGACGGTGGAGGTAGAGAAGATCCAAAGAAGAGCAGCGCGTTTCGTCACAGAGTTATTTGGTAAGCGTGATAGTGTTACAGAGGTGTTTAGCAAACTCAAGTGGCAAACTCTGCAAGACAGACGCTCTGCATCGCTGTGTAGCTTGCTCGCCAGTTTTCGAGAGGGTGCGTTTCTGGTTGAGGTATCGAATATATTGCTTCCCCCTACTTATACCTCCCGAGGAGATCACGAATGTAAAATTAGAGAGATTAGAGCGCGCACGGAGGCTTTCAGACAGTCGTTCTTCCCGCGAACCATACGCGACTGGAACAGGAAAGGGAGGTAATGACAGTGGCACGTAAAGTGCCCTCCGCCACACACCGTTGGGTGGCTTGCGGAGTATAAATGTAGATATTGATGTAGCACCACATTTCGAAAGCTTCTATTCTCTTCTTGTCCAGACTATTTATTGTCCATGTTTCACTTCCATACATGGCTACACTCCATACAAATACTTTCAGAAACGACTTCCTGACACTTAAATCTATACTCGATGTTAACAAATTTCTCTTCTTGAGAAACGCTTTCCTTGCCATTGCCAGTCTACATTTTATATCCTCTCTACTTCTACCATCATCAGTTATATTGCTCCCCAAATAGCAAAACTCCTTTACTACTTTAAGTGTCTCATTTCCTAATCTAATACCCTCAGCATCACCCGATTTAATTCGACTACATTCCATTATCCTTGTTTTGCTTTTGTTGATGTTCATCTTATATCCTCCTTTCAAGACACTGTCCATTCCGTTCAACTGCTCTTCCAAGTCCTTTGCTGTCTCTGACAGAATTACAATGTCATCGGCGAACCTCAAAGTTTTTATTTCTTCTCCCTGCATTTTAATACCTACTCCAAATTTTTCTTTTGTTTCCTTTACTGCTTGCTCAATATACAGATTGAATAAGATCGGGGAGAGGCTACAACCCTGTCTCACTCCCTTCCCAACCACTGCTTCCCTTTCATGCCCCTCGACTCTTATAACTGCCATCTGGTTTCTGTACAAATTGTAAATAGCCTTTCGCTCCCTGTATTTTACCCCTGCCACCTTCAGAATTTGAAAGAGAGTATTCCAGTTAACGTTGTCAAAAGCTTTCTCTAAGTCTACAAATGCTAGAAACGTAGGTTTGCCTTTTCTAAATCTTTCTTCTAAGATAAGTCGTAAGGTCAGTATTGCCTCACGTGTTCCAACATTTCTACGGAATCCAAACTGATCTTCCCCGAGGTCGGCTTCTACCAGTTTTTCCATTCGTCTATAAAGAATTCGTGTTAGTATTTTGCAGCCGTAGCTTATTAAACTGATAGTTAGGTAATTTTCACATCTGTCAACACCTGCTTTCTTTGGAATGGGAATTATTATATTCTTCTTGAAGTCTGAGGGTATTTCGCTTGTCTCATACATCTTGCTCACCAGATGGTAGAGTTTTGTCAGGATTGGCTCTCCCAAGGCCGTCAGTAGTTCTAATGGAATGTTGTCTACTCCCGGGGCCTTGTTTCGACTCAGGTCTTTCAGTGCTCTGTCAAACTCTTCACGCAGTATCATATCTCCCATTTCATCTTGATCTACATCCTCTTCCATTTCCATAATATTGTCCTCAAGTACATCGCTCTTGTACAGATCCTCTATATACTCCTTCCACCTTTCTGCTTTCCCCTCTTTGCTTAGAACTGGGTTTCCATCTGAGCTCTTGATATTCATACAAGTACATCTACGACTGTAGTCGTATTTGGGTGATAAGTGTGAGATCCAGAGATCAAGACTTCTGACTCTGGGGTGCACACTAGTTAGGTGTTTCGTTTTAATGACTGGTAAAATACTGGGTTTTGATTGAGAGAGCAAAGAAAGAAGAAAGAAAGAACCAAAATCTGATAGAATAGGCACACTACCCTAGCTAGTTGTGAATGTAAGTGCACTTAGTAGCAGCGAGAGGCGAGCGATCGTTTAGAAACGCGTAGTCAGAATACGTGGAAAGCAGGAAGCGTTCAGGTATCTATAATAACGGCATAGTAGATGCTCGTTGCTGATGATCCTGGTAGACTTATTCGCATTTCAAGTGAAACCCTGTATCCGAAAGTTCTACATAGTGATTCTCTATAAGTTTTGCGTGACACTAAAGGAATTGTACAAGACAAATCTTCAAAAAAGGTGGGTGTAAAGAAAATCTAGAGGTCCCACGGCACTGAGCAAAGTTAATTTTATTTATCCTGTCCAGTCACGTTACTGCGACCACCTGTCAGATGCCTCAATAACCACCTTCTGCTGTGCGGGGCGTTGCAAGACGAGCAGGCTGAGAGTCAATGAGGCTCTGGATTTGTGGAAGGGGTGTAGAGCTACGCCGACGCCAGTGGCACTGCCGCTAGGTTCCCCAGTTGAGGATCCGTCGAGCGAACTACACGATTCAGGTGGTACCGCAGATTGTCGCCTTGGTTCAAATCCGCGGAGTTTGGTGGCCTGGGCGATACGGCACACTGATTCTGATGCTCTTCGAACCACAAACGCACACAGTGACCTGTGTGACACATTGCATTGTCCTGCTGTAGATGCCATCGTGCCAAGGAAAAGCATGTAGGAATGGACATTGCCCCCAAGGATACATGCATATTTGTGCTGATTCATTGTGCCTTCCAGGATAACGAGATCATCGTGGGGACGCCACGGAAACATTCTCCAGACCATAATGCTTCCATTTATAACCTGGATCTTTCCGAAGATTGTTCAGGGTTTATGCTGTCAAATGTTTCATGCCGATGGAGTCTTAAACGTGATTCATCTGGAAAACCACCTGTCACCATTCAGTATACGTCCAGCTGCGGCACTGGCATGTAAATTCCATCCTTCGTCGCCGATGGACAGCAGTCAGAATGGGTACACGAACCTTGCGCTGCTGCGTAGGCCAGTACGCAGGAACGTTCGCTGAACTGTAGTTGAGCAGACACTAGTGGTAGCCCCTTGGTTGATATGGACGGTCAGTTGCTCAACAGTTGCACGTCTGTTCACTCGTACCCGTCTCCGCAGCCGTGGTTCACCCCTGTCGTCTATGGCCAATGGTGCACCACAGTTGCCTCGGCGCCGGTTTTGAATAACGACATTTTGCTATGTGGAGAGTACTTTAACAACGTAGCCACGCGAACAAACTTAGTCGTTTAGGAAATGCTCGTAACGGTGGCCCGAAAGCCAATGATCACGCACTTTCGGACGTCAAATAAATCGCAACGTTTCCGAAACACAACAACTGCACTGTTTACCGCGCTCACCAGACATGTTTTATTATGCTGCCACCTGCCGTCTGTGAGTGTTTCTTGTACGTTGACGTTGAACATAGACGGTGGTCAAAAAAATGATTCAAATGGCTCTGAGCACTATAGGACTTACCGTATGAGGTCATCAGTTCCCTAGAACTTAGAACTACTTAAACCTAACTAACCTAAGGACATCACACACGTCCATGCCCGAGACAGGATTCGAACCTACGACCGTAGCGGTCTCGCGGTTCCAGACTGAAGCGCCTGTAACCGCTCGGCCACACCGGCCGGTGGTCTCATTAATGTGATAGTGACCACTAATCACAGACTGTGATGATTCATAAATTCGTTCCCGTCGTTAAGATGATTCCATCTTCCCCCTTTTTGCTAATCATATGCAACAAATAACGTTTAATCAGGAAAATGGAATTGTAAGTTAAAAAAAATGGAATTAAATAGACACAAAGCCTTAACAAAAAAATATTAATTGGTAAAGTAGAAGAATTTATCAAACACAGATTTAGATGTTTGTGACATATATCCTTTGTTACATAATAAACGTGTTGCAGGTGGTGCTTGCGTTACTTTGTCAAAGAAATACGTTCTAGCTCCAGTTGCCTCAACTTTGAAAGTGTCAGATTTGAAGCGAATTACTAAAGAATTTACTAAAAAGAATCTATCATGCACCATAAGGCTACAAACACTGGTGTGCAAAATTTAAGGACGAAAGTAGATTTCGCATGATTAGCAAGTAGCATAGCTCGATGAAACTTGAACCATACACAGAAACAAACTGATATAGTATAGTGCAGAAGGTAACTGAAAGAAACACGCAATGAGATGAACAGGAATGACACTTGTTTTCAAAGACGGTAATTACACTGAAGCCAACGCTATTTATAATGGTTTCCTGCGAATTACAAACGGCGGGAAATGGCACTTAGCAGGGTGTGTAATCACCACGGGTCGTATGGAATGCTCTACGCCAGGACCGAATTCACTCTTGATAAGACGCACGTGGGAAAGGAGTACGGTCACAATGACGTTGACCGTGAGTGTACCGTGTTCAAAAGCATGGAGGTCAGTATGCTCATGGAACATTATGCCTCAACATTATGCCTCCCCACACCACAACAACTGGACTACCAAACCATCAATTTCCACAATGTTTCTGCGTGCAGCAATTGTTCCTGTCTTCCGCCGTATGACGGTATGTTCAGAATCACTAATCAAACTGAATCTGCTCTCATCTGAAGAGAGCACACGATCCCACATCCCGTTAGTCCAGTCCCCACGTTCTTGGCACCATCGTAAATGGCGCCGCCTATGTGCAGGTGTCAGAGGAACACAACATACTGGCCGTCGAGCAAAGATAACAACCCCATGCATTCGATGTGCCACTGTGAAGCTTGAGACTGCGTGCCTTGCAGTCCTTTTAAGAGTTACTGAATGACTTTCTAAGACTTGTTTTGCATACAAATTAGTTTGTTGAGTCACATATTCTAAAATTTCATCAGTTACAAAATATTTGAAGAAATCGTATGGTGTCTTGCCTTTGAGAGTTAGTGCAATAGAAACATTTACACCAGAACTGGAATAAATAAATATAAAGTTTTCATATTTTTGCCCGTAACTGGCCCCCAGGCAATCTCATTAGAATTCATTCTAAGTGTGTCATCTTCAGAACTTTCTGATATTACACTTACTTCAATTGAACCTGAATCAACTGCAGTAGTTATGGCACTAACACTGTTAGAGGTGCTTTGTGGCCTGGTTTTTACAGCTGTGAAGTCTGGTTCTTTGACTGAATGTGGACATAAAACTCTTCTTCCTACCTTCACTGATGTGATTCCATCATCAGAACTTCCGGTTTCGCTTCCAGTCTCCTCTGGTAAAAATTCGTCTATCACCAAAGAAAGACACAGAATCTTCGTCACTTATGTCGATAACTTCATCTAAAAGCTGCTGTATATGTCTTTGTTCATCTTCATAACTTCTACGAGACATTTTCTTCTGCCACAATATCACTTTGTTACGAAGGAAACAACACTGAATAAAGACTGTAGCAACAATACAGGAAAGCAATAATGGAACTGTACACAAATAATGCTGTAAAGTGAAAAACTGACAGGAGTACAAACCCTCAATTATTAGCGACATAGCAAATGACACTCCTGGTACCTTTACTCTGGGGCCATATGAATCACATGTAACTCACAAAATATGTTTTTAAAAGGTACTAAAATTTCATATCTTCACTTTATTTCCACTTAACAAGTTTACTTGGAGCAAACTAAAGCAGGATATTGAAAAAAAGTAAATGGCCCCAAGGGGTCGGTAACCCAACTATACCATGGCAGTCAATGTGTTAAATGCGGTTGCAATTGTGGATCCATACTTGCCTGTTACATCTGCTGCTGTAGTTGACCGTTGTCTCTTCCTCTCCTTCGGGCAGCAGTGTCTGTGGTTCGGAAAGTGCGCTATGCACGTGAAACATTGCTGCGAGTAATACCAAACTCATAGGCTATATTCGTCACACTTCGCCCTTCTTCCAGTTTCTCAATGTTTCTTCTCCAAGTGAAGTCATCCACTGTTGTCTCCGGGTCATGTTGTAATGAAAAACACCACCACAGTGCACCATAACTTCTTTCAGACAGGCTGAAGCTGTTTTGCGCAATCGATAGTACTGATAAGTTCTCTTGCAAAGCACCAGACCGCGCCATTATGCTGCTTTCGAAGTTCCTCACGAAATACACCTCATTTGACACACGAGAAATTCCGTAAGCTTCCGCACATTTGCAAAGTGGGCTAAGTGACCAAACGTCCCGGAAAACCGGGATTATCCCGGTTTTCATCCCTGTGTTCCGGTGTCCCGAAAATTTGTTTCGGGACGCTCAAAAGTCCCGGAATTCAGTTTTTAAATACATTTCGTGAAACTGTCTCAAATTTTTGGGATTTCGCTACATTAAAGGAAATACAACACAAGAAATTAATATATTTTAGTTTATTTGTCTAAAACCTCCATTGTGCCATACTAGTAATCACAGTATCAGTATTGATACACTCAGGCAATAATTTACTTTGAGCGGTACTTTGGCCAACAAGTAGTAAGTTGTATTATTGTGACAGAGCTATGAAACCGTCCGATTGACGCGCCATTTACTCACACACCCATTGTCAGAACAGTGTAGTAGTTGATGTTTTGTCAGACAAACTGCAATAGTTTTTTCTCATATTAGTGGTATTATTGCTGCAGTACTGTGAAACGCAATGCCGAAACGTGCCTGCAAGTTCAGTGACTGTTATTCCAAGGAATGGAATTTCATTAAGAAAGGTCGTTTTGATTACGAATCACAGTGTTCCGTAAGTAACTGTTTTATTAGTATAGGTCATGGTGGACGTTCCGACATAGTTGATCACTTCAGGTCAAAGAAACACATTAACAGATACAGTGCACCGAGCTGCAGTAAAACTCAAAAATTATTTTGTGAAACATCAGTCAAGTGAAGAGACGAAAGTTCGAGCAGCCGAGCTTACGCTAACCTACCACACGGTAAAACATCACCAAACTTATAGATCTAGAGATTGTACTAATAAGCTTAAGAACATTATGTTTGATGATTTTTCCGTTGCGAAGTGTCAGCCTTAGTGAAATGAATTATTGCTCCCCAGAGCGTAAAGGAAAGCCTTGAATACATCAAAAAGTCTTCTTTCTACGAGATATTAACTGATGCCAGCAATCATAAGGCCACTAAAATATTTCCGTTTGTTGTTCAGTTTTTCGATATTAATCAGGGAATTCAGACGAAACTTCTGAAGGTGAGTTCCCTACCTAATGAAACATTTGACGAAATTTCAAGATTTTGTGTGAATACTATCGAAATATTTTATCTTGAGAAAAATAAATGTGTGGCATTTTGTGGAGACAACACCAATACAAACTTTGGTGGTTTAAAAAGACAAGGCAAATGCAACGTATTTACCAAATTAAAGGCAACATTGCATGAAAACATTGAAGGCATAGGGTACCCGGCACATGTTTTACACAATAGCGTGCAGACATCTGCTGACAATTTAAGCTGTGATGTTGAAACTATCGTCATGAAGGTATACTCACACTTTTACATATATACTGTTAGAACAGAGAGGCTTAAGGAGTTCTGTGATTATGTGGGAACTTAATATATGAATGTAATGTGTCACTGGAAAACTCCCTGGTTATCACTGTTCCCAGCAGTTGAAAGAGTAATCCGCCTGTTTGAACCGTTAAAAGATTTTTTCCTAAATGAAGACAAAGCCCCCAAAATATTGGTTAAGTTTATCAGTAACCCTTTAAGTGAAGCCTACTTATGGTTCATTCACAGTCAGCTTAGCACTTTGCAGCATGGGAAAAGGATATTGAGGGAAGCACGAAAAGTGTAATAGAGGTAAATGATGTTTTGAAAAATATTGTGGAAACTGTTACTAAGAGGAGAGAACAGCAGTTCATTTCTTTTAATGTTAAATCTGTCCTTAAACGAGCAGAAGTATCAGAAGCAGCGGAAAGGAGTTTTAGAGAAGAAATTAACAAGTTTTATGACACTTGTGTAGAATATCTCAGCAAGTGGAGCGCCTCATATTTACCCTCATCGCCGGTGTTTGATTGGATGCTACTGAAGAGAGTGCCAAACTCGGTAAGTGTTGAAGAGACAGTTTCTTATTTGAGATTGACATCGATGATTCCATTCTCTTTGATCAGTTCGGCATACTGACAAATTTTGTTGAAGAAAGTCTTCACAAGTGGAATGATGAAAAAAAAAACACCATTGGAATGTCATGAGAAGTGCGTGAGTTTTTTTAAAAGCTGTGACTGTCTTCAGCATTACTCTGAGTTGGTAATAATTGCAAGGTATTTATTTGCAATCCCAGCCCATAATGACAATGTGGAAAGAATATTTTCGTTCATGGATATCCAGTGGACTGATGAAAGAAACAGAATGGAGGTGGACTCTCTTGAGGCAATCCTGCAGATCCTGTACAACTACAAAATGGATTGTGCAGAGTTTTATCACTGTGTCTCAAAGAACAAAGACATAATCAAGAAGGCTGGAGGCAGTGAAAAATACCTTTTTCTCCAAGGACAGTCAATTACATTTACAAGTGCTCAGTAATATTAAAGCTCATGTTAATATTAATTGATTAAAAGTTGAATGGCTGTAAAATTTTGTAAAATCGTAATACATTTCTTTATTACTGTATACGTTTATTAAATGTCATTAATTATACAGAGAATCTAGATTATATACATCTTTTGTATCCTCTTATTAGTTATAATAATCGGGTTAACAAAATGTATCAACAAAACATTAATATTTAAAATTAAGAAACCTGGGTACATGTGGAATGAGGTGTCCATTGGAACCCGGATGAATGTGTCCCGGTTTTCACCGAAAATAATTTGGTCACCCTAGCCTAGTCCCTACAAAATCGCCATAGACTATTTTCCATTTTTCCGTTAAATAGCAGGGATGTCAGGAAAATCATACTCCAAATATTCTGATTAATAAATCTGTTACAAGACGCGAAGACACTAATCAATCTACATCTACATCTACATGTCTACTCTGCAATCCACATTTAAGTGTTTGGCAGAGGGTTCATCGAACCACAATCATACTATCTCTCTACCATTCCACTCCCGAACAACGCGCGGGAAAAACGAACATCTAAACCTTTCTGTTCGAGCTCTTATTTTATTTTGATGATCATTCCTACCTATGTAGGTTGGGCTCAAAAAAATATTTTCGCATTCGGAAGAGAAAGTTGGTGACTGAAATTTCGTAAATAGATCTCACCGCGACGAAAAACGTCTTTGCTTTAATGACTTCCATCCCAGCTCGCGTATCATGTCTGCCACACTCTCTCCCCTATTACGTGATAATACAAAACGAGCTGCCCTTTTTTGCACCCTTTCGATGCCTCCGTCAATCCCACCTGGTAAGGATCCCACACCGCGCAGCAATATTCTAACAGAGGACGAACGAGTGTAGTGTAAGCTGTCTCTTTAGTAGACTTGTTACATCTTCTAAGTGTCCTGCCAATGAAACGCAACCTTTGGCTCGCCTTCCCCACAATATTATCTATGTGGTCTTTCCAACTGAAGTTGTTCCTAATTTTAACACCCAGGTACTTAGTTGAATTGACAGCCTTGAGAATTGTACTATTTATCGAGTAATTGAATTCCAACGGATTTCTTTTGGAACTCATGTGGATCACCTCACACTTTTCGTTATTTAGCGTCAACTGCCACCTGCCACACCATACAGCAATCTTTTCTAAATCTCTTTGCAACCGATACAGGTCTTCGGATGACCTTACTTGACGGTAAATTACAGCATCATCTGCGAACAACCTAAGAGAACTGCTCAGATTGTCACCCAGGTCATTTATATAGATCAGGAACAGCAGAGGTCCCAGGACGCTTCCCTGGGGAACACCTGATATCACTTCAGTTTTACTCGATGATTTGCCGTCTATTACTACGAACTGCGACCTTCCTGACAGGAAATCACGAATCCAGTCGCACAACTGAGACGTTACCCCATAGGCCCGCAGCTTGATTAGAAGTCGCTTGTGAGGAACGGTGTCAAAAGCTTTCCGGAAATCTAGAAATACGGAATCAATTTGAGATCCCCTGTCGATAGCGGCCATTACTTCGTGCGAATAAAGAGCTAGCTGCGTTGCACAAGAACGATGTTTTCTGAAACCATGCTGATTACGTATCAATAGATCGTTCCCTTCGAGGTGATTCATAATGTTTGAATGCAGTATATGCTCCAAAACCCTACTGCAAACCGACGACAATGATATAGGTCTGTAGTTCGATGGATTACTTCTACTACCCTTCTTAAACACTGGTGCGACCTGCGCAATTTTCCAATCTGTAGGTACAGATCTATCGGTGAGCGAGCGGTTGTATATGATTGCTAAGTAGGGAGCTATTGTATCAGCGTAATCTGAAAGGAACCTAATCGGTATACAATCTGGACCTGAAGACTTTCCCGTATCAAGCGATTTGAGTTGCTTCGCAACCCCTAAGGTATCTACTTCTAAGAAACTCATGCTAGCAGCTGTTCGTGTTTCAAATTCTGGAATATTCCATTTCGGAAAACTGCGTTCAATAACTCCGCTTTAGCGGCACAGTCGTCGGTAACAGTACCATCGGCACTGCGCAGCGAAGGTAAGGACTGCGTCTTACCGCTTGTGTACTTCACATACGATCAGAATTTCTTCGGATTTTCTAACAAATTTCGAGACAATGTTTCGTTGTGGAACCTATTAAATGCATTTCGCATTGAAGTCCGTGCCAAATTTCGCGCGTCTGCAAATTTTAGCCAATCTTCGGGATTTCGCATTCTTCTGAACTTCGCATGTTTTTTCCGTTGCCTCTGCAACAGCGTTCGGACATGTTTTGTGTACCATGGGGGATCAGTTCCATCTCTTACCAATTTATGAGGTATGAATCTCTCAATTGGTGTTGCTACTACACTCCTGGAAATTGAAATAAGAACACCGTGAATTCATTGCCCCAGGAAGGGGAAACTTTATTGACACATTCCTGGGGTCAGATACATCACATGATCACACTGACAGAACCACAGGCACATAGACACAGGCAACAGAGCATGCACAATGTCGGGACTAGTACAGTGTATATCCACCTTTCGCAGCAATGCAGGCTGCTATTCTCCCATGGAGACGATCGTAGAGATGCTGGATGTAGTCCTGTGGAACGGCTTGCCATGCCATTTCCACCGGGCGCCTCAGTTGGACCAGCGTTCGTGCTGGACGTGCAGACCGCGTGAGACGACGCTTCATCCAGTCCCAAACATGCTCAATGGGGGACAGATCCGGAGATCTTGCTGGCCAAGGTAGTTGACTTACACCTTCTAGAGCACGTTGGGTGGCACGGGATACATGCGGACGTGCATTGTCCTGTTGGAAAAGCAAGTTCCCTTGCCAGTCTAGGAATGGTAGAACGATGGGTTCGATGACGGTTTGGATGTACCGTGCACTATTCAGTGTCCCCTCGACGATCACCAGTGGTGTACGGCCAGTGTAGGAGATCGCTCCCCACATCATGATGCCGGGTGTTGGCCCTGTGTGCCTCGGTCGTATGCAGTCCTGATTGTGGCGCTCACCTGCACGGCGCCAAACACGCATACGACCATCATTGGCACCAAGGCAGAAGCGACTCTCATCGCTGAAGACGACACGTCTCCATTCGTCCCTCCATTCACGCCTGTCGCGACACCACTGGAGGCGGGCTGCACGATGTTGGGGCGTGAGCGGAAGACGGCCTAACGGTGTGCGGGACCGTAGCCCAGCTTCATGGAGACGGTTGCGAATGGTCCTCGCCGATACCCCAGGAGCAACAGTGTCCCTAATTTGCTGGGAAGTGGCGGTGCGGTCCCCTACGGCACTGCGTAGAATCCTACGGTCTTGGCGTGCATCCGTGCGTCGCTGCGGTCCGGTCCCAGGTCGACGGGCACGTGCACCTTCCGCCGACCACTGGCGACAACATCGATGTACTGTGGAGACCTCACGCCCCACGTGTTGAGCAATTCGGCGGTACGTCCACCCGGCCTCCCGCATGCCCACTATACGCCCTCGCTCAAAGTCCGTCAACTGCACATACGGTTCACGTCCACGCTGTCGCGGCATGCTACCAGTGTTAAAGACTGCGATGGAGCTCCGTATGCCACGGCAAACTAGCTGACACTGACGGCGGCGGTGCACAAATGCTGCGCAGCTAGCGCCATTCGACGGCCAACACCGCGGTTCCTGGTGTGTCCGCTGTGCCGTGCGTGTGATCATTGCTTGTACAGCCCTCTCGCAGTGTCCGGAGCAAGTATGGTGGGTCTGACACACCGGTGGCAATGTGTTCTTTTTTCCATTTCCAGGAGTGTATATCTTTGAATTTGAGCCACATCTCCTCTACAGTTGCATAGTCAGTTCGGAAGGAATGGAGATTATCTCTTAGAAAGGCGTCTAGTGACACTTTATCCGATTTTTTAAATAAAATTATTTTGCGTTTGGTTCTGGTGGATTTGGAAGAAACGGTATTGAGCCTAGCTACAACGACCTTGTGATCACTAATCCCTGAATCAGTCATGATGCTCTCTATCAGCTCTGGATTGTTTGTGGCTAAGAGGTCAAGTGTGTTTTCGCAACCATTTACAATTCGCGTGGGTTCGTGGACTAACTGCTCGAAATAATTTTCGGAGAAAGCAATTAGGACAATCTCGGAAGATGTTTTCTGCCTACCACCGGTTTTGAACAAGTATTTTTGCCAACATATTGAGGGAAGGTTGAAGTCCCCACCAACTATAACCGTATTATTTATTTGTTACGAGACACAAATTTTCTCTGAACTGTTCAGCAACTATATCATCGGAGTCTGGGGGTCGGTAGAAAGAGCCAATTATTAACTTAGTTCGGCTGTTAAGTATAACCTCCACCCATACCAATTCGCACGGAGTATCTACTTCGACTTCACTACAAGATAAACCACTACTGACAGACACAAACACTCCACCACCAATTCTGCCTAATCTATCTTTCCTGAACACCGTGTGAGACTTCGTAAAAATTTCTGCAGAACTTATTTCAGGCTTTAGCCAGCTTTCTGTACCTATAACGATTTCAGCTTCTGTGCTTTCTATTAGCGCTTGAAGCTCAGGGACTTTCCCAGCACAACTACAACAATTTACAACCACAATTCCGAAAGTTCCTTGATCCAAGCACGTCCTGTATTTGCCATGCACCGTTTGAGATTGCAGCCCACCCCGTACTTTCCCGAGGCCTTCTAACCTAAAAAACTGCCCAGTCCACGCCACACAGCCTCCGCTACCCGTGTAGCCGCCAGCTGAGTGTAGTGAACTCCTGACCTATTCAGCGGAACCCGAAACCCCACCACCCTATGGCGCAAGTCAAGGAATCTGCAGCCAACACGGTCGCAAAACCGTCTGAGCCTCTGATTGAGACCCTCGACCCGGCTCTGCACCAAAGGTCCGCAGTCGGTTCTGTCAACGATGCTGCAGATGGTGATCTCTGCCTTCACCTCGTAAGCAAGACCGGCAGCCTTCACCAAATCAGACAGCCGCTGGAATTCAGAGAGAATTTCCTCAGATCCAAAGCGACACACGTCATTAGTGCCGACATGTGCCACCACCTGCAGCTGGCTGCACCCTGTGCTCTTCATGGCATCCGGAAGGACCCTTTCCACATCAGGAATGACTCCACCCGGAATGCACACGGAGTGCACACTGGATTTCTTCCCCTCCTTAGCCGCCATATCCCTAAGGGGCTCCATTACGCGCCTAACATTGGAGCTCCCAACTACCAATAAGCCCACCCTCTGTGATTGCCCGGACCTTGAAGACTGAGAATCATCCTCTGAAACAGGGCAGGCAGCTGCATCTGGCTCAGCCAGAGACAGTGCCTGAAACCTGTTTGTCAGACGCACCGGGGAGGCTTTCTGATCAGCCTCCGGGGACGTCTTTCGCTGCCTGCCACGCCTTGGAACGACCTCCCAATTAACCACAGGCGAGGGCTCAGCCCCACTGCGGGCAGCAACCGGGGCAATAAAGCACGCTTAGTTGTGACGACTCCACATAATTTATTTATCTTATTACAATTACGACGTTAGAACCACAATGTATTACTTATAATATGCGACTTTCGGAAGCTATTTTTAATCATGTTATGGACGTCAAAGACCACGTGAAGAACAGAGGTTTTCGTAGTCGGATGGTGATTAAATCTGTGATTACCGGCTGGAGTGGCCGAGCGGTTCTAGGCGCCACGGTCGCAGGTTCGAATCCTGCCTCGGGCATGGATGTGTGTGATGTTAGGTTTAAGTAGTTCTAAGTTCTAAGGGACTGATGACCTCAGAAGTTAAGTCCCACAGTGCTCAGAGCCATTTGAACCATTTGAAATCTGTGATTACGGAAAACCTCGTCTCGCGTTATGGCTTTTAGCACCCTTCAGTGAAGTGGAAGATCAGTTATTTCCAATCACGAAAGTCTACAGACCGAGTTAGCGCTAAGTGAGCTTTTGATTGTAGCTCTAAGTAAGAGGTGGATTAGACATGAGCGTAACACGTCACGACAGACAAGTTGACAGCGGGATTAAGTGACCAACCAAGCGAAATCCCAATGTCCGCTCCATGAATTCTCGGTATGCAGCTGTTAGTACCCATAAGGTGAAAATCTTATTGGATCACTCTCATAGAAAAATATCGATGAACCAGTAACTAACCCACACTGCAGACAACATGGGGAGTCAGTCTGCTATCATTTAGACTACAGATGCCCCAAGCACATTGAATTCCTACTAAACGACTATAATAACTTGAGGTGTGTGTTAATATACGGTCAGCACGCGAAAAAGTCGTTATGCCCCACAAACTGTGAGTTTTAAAAATTCTCCGATCAAGATAAACCTGTGAGCACAGCTCTCACAGGTACAGAGGGCAGGGTCTTCGCTAGTCAACCTGCCACCTGCAACATCCTGTGATGTCGGTATTCTTACCCAGCCTAAGGAATATTGGGGGCAGTGGTCAAAGGGGACTCAAGGCAAATGCTGCAGGTCCGGGGTGCGCCCAGATACTTCTGCACATTCCTTGTGTGAACGGTCACTAAGTGAACTTCAGAAACCCAACTGCATCTATCGCTCTTTATTTCTTGTTTTTGTGGTCTTCAGTCCAAACACTAATTTGATGCAGCACTCCACGCTAATCTATCCTGTTAACGTCTCATCATCTCTAGATAAGTACCAAATCTACAGGGTGTGGACAAAAATATGGAAAAGTCAGAAACACAACACACTAGCGTGCCTGATACGGCATAGGAAAACCATTAGCTCACAAAACAGCATCCAGTTGTCGTGGAATGAATAAATAAAAATTCTGTATGGTTATCAAGGGAACCTCAAGCCATTCTTCCAGCAAAATAGCGGCAAGTTCAGATAACGATGGTGGAGATGAATAGCAATCACGTAGCCTTCTCTCCAAAGTAGACCACAGTGGCGCGATAATATTGAGATCTGGTGACTTGGTGGCCATGAGAGATGCGACAATTCACCCTCGTTCTCACAAAACCAGTCCTGGCCGATGCGAGCTGTGTCTTCGAACACAACATCACCATTGGGGAACAAACATTGTTCCATCGCCCAGTAACCCAGGTTTTACGGCTTCGGCACCATGTTTTCCTGACACGGACGTTTACCTCACTAATGAGAAGTACTGGAATTCCAACTCGCTCTGCAGTTCTCTGCTTATGGAACTCCCATTGTGCTGACTGGGCTCACGAGTGCACATTCAGTTCTGGACTGACATTAGCAGGTGTAATACTATTATTTTTCGTTACTGTCCTCTTCAACGACCGCCTGTCACGATCACTCTACATACACATTCGTCCGCGGCGTTTTCCCATTTGCCCTGTACATGGTATAAATCTTCGATTACGGTGCCTCTTGAAACACCAAACCTTCGGCTACTCTGGAGCGCCCACCATAGGAGCACCAACAATTTGTCCACGTCCGACTTCACTTAGTTCAACATAATGCACTCGCAACTACACAGCACACTGTTCTGACTACGACATACACTTGCGGTGTATTGCGGACATTGAACAGACGCCGTTCATAGTCAGATGCCACAGCGTAAACTGCAGGCACGGCTAGCGTCTGCATTCATTTTCAAGCACGTATTTCTCCCCGTGTTTCCATGTTTTTGTCCAACTCCTGTACATCCACTTTAATCTCCTTACTGTAGGCCAGCACCTCCCCCCCCCCCCCCCATGCTCCACCCACTAACACAACCTATCTAGCCTTTGCCAAATGAACTGTTCCTTGAGGCCTCGTGATGTGTCCTGCAACCTACCCCTTATTTTATTCAGGTTGTGTTTTCATCCCCATTCGATCCAGTGCCTCTTCTTTACATATCCGATCTAGAAGCATCACATTTCATAAGATGTTATTACTGAACCACCAGTGTAATAACTCAACGTCACAAATCCTAACACGAAATATTTAGAGAAGAATGGAAAGACTGATAACATCGGGGAAGGATCAGTTTGGGTTCCGGAGAAATGTATGTGCACGCGAGGATAAACAGACCTAACGATTTATCTTAGAATATCTACACTATTACGTGAAGACAGGTCGTTGTTTAACGTTGTTACCAAAAGTCTCGAAAAATTCTAGTGCGATTTGCTTCAAATTTGTACACGATACTCTAATAAGCGTTCGGAATAACATAAACTATATATTGGGTTCCGCGGCAAGAGTTAGTTGACATAAAAGTTTTCTGAGTATCGTACAGCGACAAAATGCAAAAAACTATACTGGAGCAACGTTTCGGCTACGTTTACACTAGCCTTCTTCAGTAGACCCAGAAGAAGGCCATTGTAACCGTGACCGAAACGTTGTTTCTTCAGTACAGTATTTTACGCTATGACGTGGTACGATACTCAGAAATCTTTTTTGTCAACATACATATAATACACAATAGGGAATAGTTGTTAGCGAAAATCAGGAAAAGATCTTGACTGACTCACTTCATACTTTTTTAAACATTCAGATGGATATAGGCTACATATTCTTTTAAACAACAGTTGGACGGGTATTCTGTCAAAACCAACGGCGAGGAAGATAACGCTGTGCTTTGCTATACTGTGAAAATGTGCGTTTTCGTTTTCTTTCTATCATAAAAAAGCAGTGCATGTAAACCGTTAGACAAATTGTTCCTCGAGGAAAGTCGTGTTTATGGCTTATGATGAGAATACTACTACTACTAGTACTACTATGGAATCAGAATCGTCCGAAACTTTGTAATGCTACCTGTTGGCGGATTAACACTAGGAGGACGGCAAGCAGGCTACTACCTACAAAGACCGACAGGGCCAAATTGGCCCCATGTGTATTTTTCTTTATTTGATCAGATTGTGATAGGTAATGAAATGTAACACACATATATAGCTTTTGTTGATTTTTATTAATAAAATAAATACATTACACACACACACACACACACACACACACACACACACACACAGAAGACAGACACACTAACCACCGTAGTTCACTGCTGTTTACTGCTGCACTTGTAGCACCACACTCGTCTTCTATTCTCACATTTGCCACATACTGCTTTCTCACAACCTGAACAAACAGTAGCAGTATGCTTTCTTTTACATGAGGTACGAATTTTACACTTCTCTCTCTCTTAGTTGCCCTCTGTGGTCCGCCTTTAGTGTCTGCATGATTCTGGTCTGGCTCTTTATTTCTTGATGATACATACTGCGCTCGAAGCTCTTCACACAAATCAAAAAAATACTTCCGCTTGCGAAGTCGCGTTCCAGTCACTTCCTTGTACAACACCCAGGAATTTATGGCCGCCAAATCAAGAATGTTGTAAAATACATGCATTGGCCAAAGTCTTGTACCGGCTTTTGTGGAGTACATCCTTGTCATTTGACCGACAACGTCGACTCCAAATTTTGTTTCATTGCAGAATTGCACTGTTTCAGAAATCTTCTTCTGACTATCGGACAGGGATGCATGAGAGTGAAGTGAACTCAGTAACACACATTCTTATTTGTTTTCCCTTGATAAACTGTTAGTGTTGTTCCATCATCACTGTTTTACACAATAGTCGAGTGGAGTGGTTGTTTTCTGGCCTCTGCAGCAGGAGGCACCTCCCTTCGATTACGGTTCAAAGTACCTACTAAAGTTGTGGATGCTGCCCTTAGACGGTTTGCAAGGCGAAGTAAAGTAACTGTCAGCCTAAGCATGGTCCCATAAGCCTAATAACAACATTTTCACCTACGCCTTGGTCAGCTGGTCGAAGGGGATCAGCACCAGTGTATGGGAATTCATTGAGTATGTATTTACTAGAAACACCTACAAGTAAGCAGAATTTTATGCCAAACTTATCTGGCTTGCTTGAAATATATGGTGTGAATGGGCATCTTGTTTTAGACGGCATAAGTTGTTCATCAACTGTAAGATAAGGTTCTGCTTTATAGCATGATGCACTGTTTTCTATGAAAGCATTCCAAGTATCTGAGACAAGAGCAAATTTGTCAGCCTTGAGGCGTTCAGATCTAGTGGACTTGGTGTCAAACCTCATATACTTCATTATTTCGATAACTATTTCGTCCCATAGTTTGTCTGAAAAACGGAGGACCCCATACTGTTGACCATAGGCTTTTGAGAGGAAAATTCTTTGCCCCATACACACGTTTTGCGTACATTATGGCGGCAAAAGCATCCAGTTCTTCAGTGTCTACTGTCCAGGAATAGTCTTGTGTTCGACGACGAGCCTCAGCTTCAGTACAGTGCTTGATGTGGCGCATCATGGAAGCACTGAAAATTAACCGCCAAGCACTAAGAAGTTTCCCACTCTGAATTTTCCTTTTAGCATATGATGTTGGTCCCGAGCTCTCCCGCAAAATGTTATGATTTTGTAGACGACCTGAAAACATATGAAAAAAAGAACAGTATTTCTAGAACGTGTAATGTACTGATATTATATGAGTATATCTGTTCTTGTAATTTTACAAACTAAAACTCTACACAAAGAGCAGAAATATTACTGACCTGCATTAGAACCCAGTGGTACAATTTTCTTTTTCTTCAGTAGGTTGCCCAGATCTGACTGACTTCCGGGAGAAGCAAATGTTGTCCGGGTTGCTGATCTTATAGAGCTAGAATTTGGACCATTAGAAGGCATGCTGGGTGTAGAAGCTTCATTTTCCCCTAAATTTAGCGGAAAACTGTCCTGGGCTGTGTTTACATCATCACATTCGTTGCACGAATCACATTCTTCATCTGCACACACTGGAACTACTTCACTTTCTTCATTGTCCTGATCGCTGTCGGAAAACTCAAATTCTTCACCTGAACTTTCATCTTCTATTTTTCTCAGTTCTGCTAGTATTTCAGCGTCTGTTAGCCGCTTCTCGTATTCGTAGCTCATGACTGCAGGGACAACTCTCAGATACCGTCACAACAGACAATAACTGAAATCCTTGTGTCAACTACCCAACAATCAGCACTGGATTGAATGACACTGTTGTCACATATTTGAACAACAAAGGGACAACAGTTGATGTGATTTAATACGCAATATTGCAAAGAAGTAGCATCTAAATACAGAGAAATGTTGGAGGGGCCAAATTGGCCCCGCCGTCCTTCTAGGTGGTAAGCTTCGTATTTCACAACCTAATAAAAATAGGACACTCCAAAACGCGGTGATTAATATTTCATATGACTGATGAAAAGTCACAAAATATCAAGTCAGTCGAACTTACAATTCGCTCAGAAAACAAGTGGAAAGACCGAAAAGGGGCCAATTTGGCCCCTCGGTCCTTCTAGTGTTAAAACTATGTGAAATACCGGACAGACAGGACGAGGAAAGATGTGAGAGATTTCAAAATCTAATATAAGCTTAACTGTTAGCAAGCCTTTTCTGGAAGTATTGGCTTTGAGTATAGAAGTGCAACATGGAAAGTAAACGGTACAGATAGGAAGAAAATTAAAGCTTTTGAAACATGGTTCTCCAGAAGAATGCTGAGAATTATATGGGTAGATTGGATTAGTAATAAAGAAGTACTGAGTCTAATATAGGAGAGAAGAAATTTACGGCAAAACTTGACTTAAAGAAGGTATTAGATGATAGAACTCATCCTGAGGCCTCAAGGAATTGTCAGTTTGGTAATGAAGGGCACACCAAGACGAAGAGGCTTACACAGGATAGACTAGCACGAGTCTTCAGACTGAGCAGCACAACAAGAATAACGACTGTTTTCTACTCTGCACTATGTATGGTCCACGTTTCACTACCATATAAGACTACATTCCAAAAAAGACTTCCAAAAATACTTTCTAATTATTTATACTTGATGTCATCATATTAATCTTTTCCAGTAAATCGGGTTCCCGGGTTCGATTCCCGGTGGGGTCAGGGATTTTCTCTGCCTCGTGATGGCTGGGTGTTGTGTGATGTCCTTAGGTTAGTTAGGTTTAAGTAGTTCTAAGTTCTAGGGGACTGATGACCATAGATGTTAAGTCCCATAGTGCTCAGAGCCATTTGAACCATTTTCCAGTAAATATTTTCTTACTGTCGCCAGTCCATCTTTACGTTTCCTTTGCTGCCCAAATAGCAAACGCATTTGGGGAAGAAGCTAAGTTCGTGGAAGCCACATAGTCGTTGCCTATTGTTAATCAAGAAGGAAGGAAAAAATAACAGAAAGAATAACGCATGCACCTACTCCATTGTTTGAGCGTATGTTGAGCTTGTCATTGCTTATCAGCGGATTTGAAAGAAAAATATGAAACTGCACATGCTTTCAGATAGAGTGAAGCATTTCACAAACATTTCGCTCCTGCATAAAAACATAAAACTGTTATTTCATTTTACAGAATACCATTTGGTAATTAATCCGGTTTCAAACAAACTGGCCATACATCACGCATATTTGAGCTATAATAAATGTGTAAGAGGAAAAAAGTCTGTTTCCTACACAGAATGTTTCTTAGGCTATGAATTTCAATTGCCTGAATTTCAATGGCCTGGACTTGGATATTAGAAATGACTGCAGCAGGTAGCCAAAGACTTCGCTCGACATTCTTGAGCGTTTTGCACATATAATAACAGATTTCAAACATTTATCCAAAACGCAGCTGAAACTGTACAGTATGTCAACGTAGATCTACTCATACAGCATAGTTTTTCTCCTTTCATGTGCGTATTTTTCCGTGCGCCTGTAGCAAATAACAGTGATTTACCATCGCCATACAAATAAACAAAAGATAAAAATGCAAAAAATACCTGTAATATTACAATCTTTGAATCCTACGGAAAACAAACAAAAGCGTTGTTCCGAGATCACGTGTCAGTACCAGATTAATGATGACATGCGCAGAACAATCCGCAGAACGCAACGCTCATAAGAAAAATATTTCTACTCTATGATTCCGAATTGCACTGACTAAATCTTGCTTAGTATAATCTTTGATTGTTCTTTCTTATATCTTCATATTATGCTTGACTTCGATACAGTAAATTCATGTAAGAGGATTTCGTCATGTACAGAAATTTTAAGCCTGGACAAACCGAACAGATATAATATTTTTCGAAACCCAAGGCGTTTGTTTATCAACGAAAGACAAATCGCTATAGAAGAGGGTAATATGGAATAGATCTTTTGTAAAATATGTTACAGTTATCCTTCGCTGAAAATAGTTTCTCACCAAATTCACGTATTGCGAGGTAATCATAAGCGCACAGCCTATTATGAAGTTTGAAATAACTTTTTATCTGTATTTAATAGTAAAGAAATATAAATTGACTAGTGTTGTATTATATCTACAAACATATCTGTGCTTCTTAAGGACATGCAATTTCAAAGATAAACACACAGTGGTCCAAAAAATTTTGTCACATGCGATGGAGTATAGTTTACATGTTGTGGCGCTAAGAAACGGTTATTTTTGTGATTTCTTGTATTATAGCCTTACTAGAAGAGACACGCGGTAGTACAAGTCGCAATGGCGAAGTGGAGCGTGTGGCTGGAAAAGGCAGAAGATATGTCAGACTATTTATTGAGGAAAAGCAAGCGTATATTGCCAACATTCGCCAGATTATGTCTGGTTTCTACATTTATGGATGATGGTATCCGAATGCTACTTCAGTGGTCGGCACAGATGGACTATATTGAATCCCTGTGGCATTATGGTAAAGTCGCATCGTTTGCCTTTATCTTACTGAATTGTGTGGTACAGTTAGCTGGCTGTTTAGCTGTTCTTATAAGAAAACACGTTACAGAAGCGTGCTTTGCTCTAAATTGCATAGTCATTCTGCAGGCATTTGTTTATGACATTTGGTGGGTACGTTATTTTTTTCTCCGCACTCTTGGAATAGCTGGTGGCTTGTTGTTACTTGTAGCCGAAAGCAAAGTAAAAAGAAAAAGACATTTCGCTGGTGTTCCGTCAAGAGGTGAGGACAGACCAAAGAAGTATCTACAGCTTACAGGGAGAGTGTTGCTAACATTAATGTTTTCATCTATATTGCATTACGATACAAAATTTATTAACATACTTCAAGACGTGGTAGAAACCGCTCTTATGGTATTTGTAATCATTGGTTTCAAAACTAAACTGAGCGCTGCAGTTCTCATTGCCTGGCTTACTTGTTTTAATTTCTACGATAACCCATGGTGGAACGTTTTCGAAAATGACGAAGTAAAGGACATTCTCAAATACGAGTTTTTCCAGGTTTTATCTGTAACAGGTGGACTGCTAATGGTGATTTCTTTGGGTCCTGGCGGTATGTCTGTGGATGAACTTAAAAAAGAGTGGTAAAGACATAAGCAAAGACGTGTGATGATTATACTGTAATATTAATAATAAGTCTTCTGAGTCTTATTTGCATTATTAATAAACACTATTAGTACTTTTGCAGCAACTAACATTTTAACTGACATTTGAACGTTTCTATTCTGTTATAATTACTACATTTTTAGACATTTCAACAAACAGATTGGTTGTTTGTCATAAAGCTGCATTACTGCATAAAAGAATGATTAGCAAGGAACGCTTTAGTCTGCTGAAAATATGTTGCATACCCAATGCAAGTAATACACGCACACCTCTTCTGTATTACGTGAGGACAGAAGCCAGTTTTTGCAGAATTATGATTGGTCTATGCTGTCTCAACAGAGGCGGCTTGCGTAGCATTGTTGGATATCAGTGACGTTCCTAGGAGCAAGTAATTTGACATTGCTCTCGTATCTCCTAGGCAGGTGGTTCCCAACCTGGGGGTAATTACCCCTTGATGGGTAAAATGAAATTTTCTGAGGGGTAAAAACTAAATGAATTGATTCTGTTTCAGTCACGAAACTAAATTATTTTCAAAAGATCGTTAATATTACCACAATTTTGTAAAACGCTAATATGGTTTATGTAAGTTATCGGTAATTACTTTTTCTCAATTAGTAGCATTAATCCTGTGGGAGTTACAGGTTTCTCACATAGTCTACCAGCTACACACATATGCTGTGTTATGTTCCATACATTGTCGATGATAAAAGTGAGACAAATACGTAACAAATTGTAAATATCTCGAGAACATATCTTCTCCAAGTTGTAGGTAGCACCTGGAGTTCCCCAGAAATTGCTTCATTAGCCGCTTCAAACCAGATAAATCAATTAATTGACAGCAGGTCACAGCAGTAACTACATAATATTGTAAACAGTATTGATTAGACTGTTTAGACGCAAAGCACTAACTACCTGAAGTTGTCCAGTTTGTGCAAGGAAGTGTCGCAATAGAGAGGAGTAATGCAGGGGAAGCATGTTTTTGCGATGCTCCGCAAATTGCTTCATCATTCATTCTATCGCGCGCGCGCGCGCCCGCGCGCGCGCACACACACACACACACACACACACACACACACACACACACACACTAAACATCATTCATCTTCACATCTTTCATCTTTTTAAAAACAAATGTTCCAAGAAAAATCTTCCATTCTACACAGTTTAGTTAGGTGTTAAGGTTGGTGATAGTGTGGGGGAGGGCAATAGACGCAGGGGCTGGGGAAGTGCTGGGATACTAGCTAATGTCTGATTGCACTAAGGGGTAATGGTCTAAGAAAGGTTGGAAACCACTGTCTAGGCAGATGTGCGTCTTCTTGGAAATGTCCACTTTGCTCTTTACATTAATTTCCACGCCGTTCACATATGATTCTTATTGTGGGGATTTTTGTTACGCTACTGATTCAGCATATCAGTAACATTTATAAGCGACCATGACTGTCACAGCTCGAATATGGAATGTTTTGTTGCCTCCTTTATTCGGTAATGATTATTTTTATCTCACTACGTATCTCGATCAAGTTTCCGGTGACAGTGGTATACTGTGGAACGTTCACTCCAAGTCCTCATTCGTATCTCATCGGCTGTGCAACAGAGATATTTGACATTTGCTTATTTTAAATTGATAGTAGCTATGATTCCATTGTCATCATTAAATTGTTTCATTTGATGCTGTAAATGATTTTAATAGGTTTTGTTACTGTAGTCTGGTAGTTCAGTGGGTGTATGTCAAGACTGTAAACCCATAGGTTGGGGGTTCAATTCACAGTCTGTCCTAGTATTTTGTTCTGTTGCCTGTCCCTTCTTTTCTCCTCTTACAATGATTTTGAAATGAAGTGAAATATTGCACTGTAGTATGGAGTTCACGTTGAACTGTGAAGTCCCGCCCGCTGTGACGGCAGAGTTAAGTTACAATGTCGGAGGAAGGGAACGGCGTACTTTCCCACCTCCGAGACGACTGTACCTAGTAAAGCACCAAGATGCTTAAATTAACCTTCCGTTTGAGGACAGCTTTACCATAGTACTGTCGTACTACTTTGAATTTTCACTGCTTCTGATAGGATAAATTTAAAAAAAAACTATTTGCAGGACGCAATGGATACTTCGACTTAAAATATTTGCAAAAAGTGGCCTGGAACAGAATGAATGTCAGTGCGATAAAGGCACTTACATGGTTTCAGGCTTGGAGAATTAAAGCGAAGAGTAATTTAGTACATACCGGTACTGACATTTTCGAAAATTTTAGTATTGCACAAATAAGAAATGTTGCTCAGTATTTATGATTACATTCATTTAAGAAGTTGAAATATGTTTGCATTGACGTAATCCATCATTAGCAGAAATGCAGGGTAGCGTTAAATTAGTAATTTATTAATATTTACTTCTTTCTTAAGACAGTAACTTTCACCGTCTTAGAAAATTTTAGCTAGTAGTGAATAGCTGATCAAATAACATATCATTCAAATTCCCACATTACTAAAGTGAAGTAAGAAATGTGCTTATTACTTGAAATCGTATTTGGAAAAAAAATATGGACATTACGGGACCGTAGTCGATAACAGGCTAACCTGTTTAGAAAGTTGAAATGGTGGAACAAATGACAGAGCTGCATCTGTCATACGTCACCATAGCGCTGGAAGCGTGATAATACAAAATCAAAGAACAGTCGTAATCTCGAAGATTCAAAATATATTTGTAATAATATGGCGATGAAGTTACTTATGTTTTTGTCTTTTTGTTATGTTACTCTAGTGCTACTGCCTATTGCGGCTGATCTTATTTGTTTAGTCCTTATTTATTTTAAAATTGTTCACGTTTACTGCTAAAAAAAGACCACTATCTCGTTGCAGACAAATTACAAATTCGACTTTAATACGAGACAAATATTTTTTTACGAGATGCACATCTTAGGCTCTAGAACCCCAGCAGCTCTGAAAAGTAATTTCAGATTTTTTCGTAAGATAATGTCTGGTGAATGAACTTGAAGACTTGGGTTAAAAATGAGGTTTAAGTTGAAGTTACTACAATTGGATTTCTTCCCTGATCTATACCACGCCTGTTGTGGTGAAGCAGATAGCGTGTAATATTTTTGGCATTTTATTACGTATTAAATTTTAGGTATTGAGAAAGTAATATAGCATTTGAAGTACACTCCGTGATAAATGCGCTTTCGTTAGTAGAGTTCGAAGAGAATAATTTAATTTTGGGGCGCTGTCAATTATCGTCCAATTAGTGATAAAGAACGTCCGCCAGCGTAACTTCGCGTTTCCGAATAATTAAAGCAAGTTTGTTCTTCTACTGCAAATCCTCATTCTGTTCTGCTTTTTGTAAGAACAATAAATTCTTATGTATGAGATATATTTTACAGACTTTGTAATAAACTTCTCCACCCATCACAGACGCTCTCTTGCCCGATAAATTACGACAACTTCATAATAATATTTGCTATTTGAATTAAGAGTTATCTCAGCTGGATACATTTAGAAGTTGTAATTTTTTGATGGTGTCAGAAGCAATTAGAATTGTGGTGGCAGGGTCGGCAACCGCAAACAGTCGCAGTTAATCAGTAGCTTGACTGGTTAGTGTAACACGATAATTGTCTATGGACTACCGGGAACTGCGTTCGAATAAGAATTCCAGAAGAAGCAGACCTATCTAAAGAAACAAAAGAACATGCGTATGTGCAGTAATCGTATCAATGCTGGACACTTTGTACAGTACATTGAATGTTTCATTCAGAAATTTGTTTTAGTTGAATTATTATTATTATTATGTGCGATTGGACCCATACGGATCACGCAAAGCTTTTCCGATTCAATTTTTTAATTCTCCAAACTTCTCTCATTCTTTCCCCATGAGTTCTCTTTCTTTCCTCTGTCCATTTTGTCCCCTGTCTCTTGCAAACTTCATTCTCGGGCTGTACTTTCCAACTATTGATTTTTTGCCTGTATACATTTCTGTTTATAACTTCTGAAGAATTTATTTGTGCATTTGCTAGATCTGTTTTGGTTTCTTGTATCCAGGGTATGGTTTTCAATTTTTCAATGTATATTAAAGTTTTGTGGGAGAGTCTGGGTGTTGGGAGTCTGTGGATATGACCGTAAAATTTTAGTCTTCTTTTCCGGATGTCTGCGGCGAGGTTAGATAATTTTTCTGTATTTTTCCGAGACTGTAACCTGTATCCATCTTCCGTTCTTTTTGGGCCAAGAATCTTTCTGATAATTTTGCGTTCCTCTTTCAGGATGCCTTCCAGGTCGCCTTTTCTATGGAGTGTGAGTGTTTCGCTGGCATATAGTGCTTCGGGCTTGATTACTGTATTGTAGTGTCGTATTTTTGAGTGAATGGAGAGACATTTTTATTGTAGATGTTGTGGGTTTTCCAGTATGCTCTTTTCAGTTTTTGCAGTCGAACTTTTTGTGCAGTTTTCTCTCCCCCTGTGGGTTCTAGGACCTCGCCTAAGTATTTAAAGAATGGAACTCTCTCAATTTGTCCATATTTTGTAGTCAGTTTTTGAGTTTCAAATTTTGAGCAGATGAATTTGGTTTTTTGGAAGGAAATTTGTAGCCCAACTTTTTCGGCGCATTCTTTGAGAATGTCTATCTGTTTAATTGCTGTGGTCTCGATTTCTGCTAGAATGGCCACGTCATCTGCAAATGCCAAGCATGAAATTTTAATACCATCTTTAGATCTTCCTAGTTGTATAGGCTTCCAGTAATTTTGATTCTTCAGTTCTTTTTCCCATTCTCGGATGACTTTGTCTAAGACAAGGTTGAAGAGGAGTGGAGACAAGCCGTCACCTTGTCTGACGCCGGTTTTGATCAGGAAGGGCTCTGATATTTCACCCAGGAATTTTATCTTAGAAGTTGTGTTTGTGAGCGTTTCTTTGATAAGGTTTAAGGTTTTCGGATCGAGTCCTAGCTCCTCAAGGATAATAAAGAGAGATTGCCTATCGATTGAATCATAAGCCTTTGCGAAATCAACAAAGGAACAAATGATCGGACTGTTCCTGACTGCTTTGTATTTTAGTGTTGTCTTCAAATTGAAAATTTGTTCTGCACAGGATCGGTGAGGGCGAAAGCCAGCTTGGTATTCACCAATACTGTGTTCGAGTTGTTCTTGTGTTCGTTGAAGAAGACAAGCTGAGAGGATTTTATAAGTGACTTGGAGAAGGGAGATTCCTCGATAGTTGTTTATATCTGCCATGTCTCCCTTTTTATGCAGTGGATGAATTAGGGCGCATTTCCAATCTTCTGGTAGTTTTTCTGTCTGCCAAATGTCTGTGATGATTTGAGTGAGTTCTTTGAGGGAATTTGGTCCAAGATTTTTAAGTAGTTCTGCAGTGATATTATCTTCTCCGGATGCCTTGTTGTTTTTCAGTCTATGAATATGTCTTTGGATCTCCTCTAGTGTAGGTGGTGGGGATTCTGGATTTGTGTAGATAGCAGTTTCTTGAGGGAATCTTGAAGAAGGTTCAGGGCAATTGAGGAGTCCGGAAAAGTATCTTGCCAGCTCCTCAGAATTTTCCCGATTTGTGAGCGCTAGTTTTCCATCTGGTTTTCTGAAACATAGATTTCGTGAGCCGTATCCATTGATTCTCCCAGCAAAGGTCTTATAGAAGTCTCGTACATTATAGTTACGGAAATTTTCTTCAATAGACTCACACTGTTCATTGAGGTACTTCCTCTTGACTTGTCTGATTGTTTTTGCCACTTGTCTTCTGGTGTTGTGGAAGTGATCTAGATTTTCTGGGGATTTTTTACTGTTATACTTCAGAAAGGCTTTCTTTCTTTCTTCCAGCGCTTTTTCACATCCAGAGTCCCACCAGGGGTGTTTTGTGTTCTTTTTCAATGGGATCAGTTCTCTTGCCTTCTTTGTAATTTTTGTTCGAAATTTTTCCCAAGAGTCAGCTGGTTCCTTTTCCCACTCCTCCTTCAGATTGGTTTCTTTGATTGTTCGTGTGTCAAATTTCATCATGTGTGTTTTCTTCGGATAGAATTTTTTTGGGGTGAATTTCACTTTAATACGTGTTAAGTAGTGGTCTGAGTCAATGTTCGCCCCTCTGCGGACTTGGACATCATGGATCTCTTTCTGTACGAAATAGGAGATGGCAATGTGGTCAATCTGATATTCGCCGATCTCTTGTATGGGGGACCTCCAGGTCTTTTGTTTTCTAGGTTTTTTTCTCAAAGATGTAGACATTATTTTTAGATTATTTTGTTGGCATAGTTTAATAAATCTCAGTCCGTTTCTGTTGGTGAATCTGTGTGCTGAATATTTTCCTACAGTTTTTTTGTGTTCTTTCTCTCTGCCAATTTGTGCATTGAAATCTCCCATTAAGATTTTGATATCATCCCGGGGAATTTTGGCCGTGACATCTTCAAGTTTAGTCCAGAATTTTTCAGTTTGTAGTTGGCGTTTTTTGTCGTCTATGTTTGTGGGTGCATGAACATTTATCAATGTGTATTTCTTGTTGGCGCACTGGATACGCATGGTCATGAGGCGATTATTTATGGAAGAGACCTCTCTAATTGAGCCTAATATATTTCTGTGCACCGCAAATGCCATGCCCAGGAGTGGCGTACCATTGGCAATTCGTTTGTCAGTCTTGCTCTTGAAGATGCGATAGTTTCCATATTCTATTGTATTTTCATCCGTGAATCTAGTTTCTTGTAACGCTAAGATCTTAATTTTTTGTTGGTCTAGCTCTGTTACTAAGTTGTGTAATTTTCCAGGTTGAATTAGGGTCTGAATGTTAAAGATACCAATGTACATGGGAACCTTGGGACGAAGTTTGCTTGAGAACTCTGATCGTGATGGCCCGGGTTCCCCAGAATCCGAAAACCCAGTTGTCGTCTGTCGACGAGTGGATTGGTTGCCACCTGGGGTAATTCTGTCATTACTCTCACGAATCATGATAGCTTGTAAGTTTTGGTCCAGTGTTTCCACTGGGTGTTTAGAACCAGGGATTGTCAGTTCCTGGAGCATATAATACAGCCGCACCTACTAGATGGACAGACGCTGACCTCGCTGCCGCTCGACTCGAGTACAGACGCATTGAGGATTTGGAATGTGAGATTTTTTTTCAAGGTTTTCTCCTATAGATCCGCCGTGTTCTGCGTTAACAGGGTCACCTCGTGTAGGATGTGGCTCTTCACCACGCACGGACGGTCTTGGACGTAGCTTCCTCAGAGGCAAAGGTCTTGCATACCTCCTCAGCTCATCCCTGGGGTGGTGAGGACCAGTACTGAGTCAACCCCAAGCAAAGGTGCTACCTCTACCAACCACCTTGACCCCTTAGTTGAATTATATATTTTAATTTATTGCAAATTTTTAGGAAACGTGTCTTAATGCCCGTTGTTTAATAATTTTAGTGAAATTTAATTAAAAATCAGGCAAAATACAACCCAACAAATTTCAGTAAAACAATACTAATAATAATAATTATTATTATTGTTTTACTGCTTTGGCACTTGACTTAGTGTCATTCGCTTCTTACTCCCCAGTACAATGTTGTTATGTTTGAATTACAAGCACTTAATTTTGTACACTCTTTAAAATGGTCTTCGTTCATCATCGATCAAACCTTGTGACACAGAACGTATTCTGGAGGTTGTGGGATAGTCTTTTTACGCAGACGGGCGGCCATACAGCCATGTCCAGCAATCAAACGGAATATGGCTGCTACTTGGCCTCTTGGTCCATAAGGAACTACCGAGTCTTCTGAGGTTTTTCCAGATCTTGCCTCACATGACATTTTATTGTATCATTTTAATTCTTCTTGAAGTGTGCTGCTAATAATGCGTTTCACTGCAAAATACCACTTGATAGTTTTTGCAGTCCGTTTAATATTTGTGCCCTTTTTGGCTATAATATTTACCTTTTCATTACCATTTAAGCCACAATGAGATGGTATCCACTGAACTGCAGTTGTCTTGTTCTTCTGTTGTAGAATTTAATTACCTTTTAGACTTTTTAAACCTGAACGATGTTTGGATCTTTTGTGTTGATAACTGCCGATACTGATGCTCTGGAATCGCAAAATATAATTCTTCGTCGGATGTGTGTAAATAGTTGTTTGACTGACTTGCTGCAGTTCTGATGGTTTCAACTTCACCTTCAAAATTTGAATGGTGTGGTCGTAAAGTTTGGTAGAAAGAGAAAATTTTGCTCTATGTTCCTACGCCAAGATTTCCAACTTTTTCCTTAATGAATCATGTGGATGTGGAGCCACTGATCTTCAGGGTATCTCAGATTTTACTGTTTCCAATACTGTTGCTCTCATTATTCTTTATCTGTTTCACTTTTTTTGTAATTATCCACTATGTCTAGCTGGTATCGCAATTGGTCCATAAGGCATTACCGAGTCATCTATGAGGTTTTTTCAGATGCTTCCCTAACATGAAATTTTATTGTATTGTTTTAATTCTAATTGGAATGTGTTGTTAATAAAGTGTCAATCACATATTGTTAATTGGAGAGTGTGTGAAAATAAATTTTTCAGCATCAACTTTCGGTAACTTGTACTGTGATCTTACGTCTTATGCTTTTTGGACGAAGCTATTTTGTGTTTTCAATTATCTGCTGTTACTGCCACATGAATCTTCATATTTTAGGCATGTAATATGACTGCGCGGACGAATCAGTTTCTCATATTAAAGCAGTGCTAACTTTTCAATATTTGTTGCAATAGGTTCTAGTCTAGTTAGAATCCTCATGGGTATACAAGGTGTTGATTTTACTCCGCCGGTTATAATTCTTAGTGCTTGGTTATGGGCTTTTTCTAACCTGTTAATATTTCTGGTAATAGCTGCAACAAGTGCTTCGCTGACATCTGTTAAAACTGGTCTTACGTAGGCTTTGTAGATGATGTTGAGCACTATCCTTGAACATCCTCATTTACTACCGGCTCATCTCTCTTCAGTATACTGTATGGTTTCTCAGCAAATTATTAGATCTAAATAAAATTTTTAAATGTTTCTCAGTTTTTCGTGGGGTATTCTTTTGATTTAATCACTGCTTCAGTTCTGCGTGGCATCGACTCTGCCAAATGTCGAAGGAATTCTTGTGGTTCGATAACTCTGAACCATGAACTGACGATGGCCTCTTAGCAGCTGCCCCCTTTTATTTCCGTCGCAATGACCACAATTTCTCAGTCCGGTTGAGGTCGAGACTGCTGCCAGGCCAAGTCAGCCCACTAACGCAATAGTCAGCGAACTATTTCTTATTAGTTCTAGTTCTGTGACATGGCACACTGTGTTGCTGAAAAATGCACTACTCAGTGTTACTACGAAACAAATCAGGGATAGGGGTCAACAGTTTCAATACTGAAATTTCTTCTTTGTTCTTTTGGCGTTAATGTTGCCCTGTAAGACTTTCAGGCGCTCAATGCCATGCCATGCCATGCTGCCCCCACGCCGAGACACTCACGTCAGACATATGGGTCAAGCGCACGGCCCGATTCCACCCGCCTACTTTGATCCATCACGTCCTGTGTGGCGTCATGAGTTTACGCTGCGAAGGATGTAAGCAACCTGTTATTAAATGTTACCTGTGGCTGATGTAAGCTATGATGTTTGTCCTACTGCCTATCTCTGTGAGTATTTGTCTGTGCGTATCTGCATGTATGTGTTCGTTTGTTAGCCGCGCGGTGTGGCCGCGTGGTTACAGGCGCCATGTGACGAATCGGGCGGCCCCTCCCGCCGGTGGTTCGAGTCCTCCCTCGGGCTTGGGTTTGTGTGTTGTATTTAGCGTAAGTTAGTTTAAGTAGCGTGTAAGTATAGGGACCGATGACCTCAGCAGTTTGGTCCCATAGGAATTCACACAGGTTTGAACATTTTTGTACGTGTGTTTGTGGTTTGAGTATGTTCACTGGCCAACCTAGGTTAGTGTAGGATCGACTATGCTTGGTAAATACGTTCCTGTGATATTTCTTATTCACCCTAAGTTCGTGTTTTGTTTCTGAAAGGGAAATTTATTCCTATCGATGGTTTTAAATTTTGTGTTTCGTTACCTTAATATCCAGGGCTATGTATTTGGTATTAGTGCGTGCGTTTCACTTGTATAGACCAGAAAAAATTACGATTGTGCGATTTTTGCATTTTTATGTTTGGTTTATTCTAGACAAATTCCTGTATGTATTTCGATTAACTCGTTGTTTTGGTGAGGGGAGTGTCTGGTATCGCTGTCTTCGCTTGAGCTATAGGTCAAGCGAAGTATTCGATTCCAATTTTGTAATTTCTATACATTTTCGTTCCGTTTATTCTACATGAATTGGTGTGTTCTATTTTTCAATTTTTAGGTTGCTATGGAATGATCTTATCTTTATAACCTCTTTTAAGTTCGTCCCCGTCCAAAACCCCCTTATTCTCGCGGTTGTCTCGTTAATTTCATTTTCTTAGCCGATTGAAATATTTCGCGCGTTTTTGACATTTGTTTATAAATATTATGGTCTATGCTATGGCTGGGCAAACGATACTGGTACTCGAACGGCTTCGGAATTTTACGATACGCCGAAGCGTTCGACACAGTATCGAACTTGTTCGAACAATCTCGTGACACTTGGATAATGCGGCGCAAGTGCAAACGATACGTAAGAAGCTACGAACTAGCCACAACAATAAGCTAAAGCCCTGTTTAAAATTTGACAATATCGTGAAACATGTTTAAACAAATTTTACAATTCGAGTTCTCATACATTTCCGGCATGTATGGATATATAAACATTTAAGCTGATTTTTAATTAAAAGTAACAAAGACGAAAATATTGCTTGACTGAACCCCGTATAATATTTTATGTGCTTATGAGAGACGTTAATGATTTACTAAATACGTTTTATATGATCGTTTCAGTCCCTGTTCACATTTTTTAATAACAGATGAAAACATTATCAAATTTTAGTCAGTTTGAAAACAAGACGGCAACATTCAGGTGAACACAGTCAATACAATTAACCAAGAATTAAATGTCGAACAAACGAAGTAGATTGTAATTTTTGTGACTGTAATTTTTATCATGAGAATTAATTACAGCGGCAAGACCCGTGCTGGAGTTCGTCACTTGATCGCAGGACGAACGAGACCTCGATAAATGGACACAGTGGCGCCTGCAATCTTATTTATTTATTTGTTGCCGTTGCTGCGCGTAACCTGCGTGCTACAAAATATTTAATCCGTGTTTCACAGGTACTTATAATTAAAATCCACAGCATATTAAAAACGCTAAGATAGGTCGTTGTGATAAGCATCACAGTCTAGTACATACAGTCACGACACTCACTGCTGTGAAAACCAGTGTTGCCAACACTATACAACTTTTCCAACCAGCCTGAGCGTAAAGATGACTAAAAAATGCCTTAAAAGAGCTAGATTTTTACAATTTTGTTCAGCACCATAGAAGTGATAATAGAACGCCATTCACTCGGGAAATAGACTATATAATTTTTTTTTGACTAGCCTTACCTAAAACTGGATAAGAATGTCTCTTCATTATTATCGTTATCGTCCTTTGGTAAGAGAAGCAGCAGTACAAGTTATGGTCTCGATTTATATGCTTCAGTTGTTCCAATTGTTTTGAGGACTGACTCAGGAAGTACGTAATTACGGCTGCACCAATTCTTTCTGCGATGACTTGCACGAATCCCTAATATGCCGTTTACCATATCCGTACGCATTCAATTCCTTATTTTCGTTTTCACGGGATTCAACTGACTGAATATTCTTTCTACATCGCTGGCGTCATGGTAATTGAAAAACTCACACCCGAAATCGACAGAATTGTTAACGTTATCTCATTGCACAATAGTAATTTTTGCCACTGTAATTCAATTCTTGTAATTTTATCATCATCCAGTTGACAGCTTTCTACCAGGGGAATTAACGGTTCTTTTGTCAGTACAAGCTCCTTTTAAACTGCATTAAGCGATAATTACCTCAATACCTCAATGTTCTTTGGTATTCTTTGCTGTAATTGTTTAACAAGCGAACAAAGAAATTTCGCACATCTTTCTCTAATATTTTTTCCTTCTTCTTCGGCTATTTTGTTTCTAATTTCTGAAATTATTTTTCAAACCAGCATTCAAGATATAGCTTTGTCTCTAGGAAACTTCGAAACCTGGTCAAGATGTTTTTTTTTTTTCTGATATGGATATGTGGTTATCACAACTTGCTTAAGAAGAGACTGAAAAAGAACTACCAGGTCATCTAATAAACTGCACAGGTCCAAACCATTTGTCTTTGATTCCTTATTGACTCTCTGAAAAAATGACAGGATAGGTTTCAGAAATAGCAAATATACCAAATTGAATTCGTCACTGAATATCGAACAGAGCGTTTCAGTTGTGAAACATTTTTCACTGAGTCTAACAATTTGAAAATGAATTTTTAGCTAGAGCCTTTGATCAATCATTCTGCATACCGCAGATTCAATAGATAACCGTCTCGTGTCACAACCTTAGGGGATTTTCCGTGCTTCCTCAACATCATTTAGGACTGAGAGAATCTGGGGGTAAAAGAGCTGTCGTGAAGATCGAGGAAACCAGTTGTAATTTTACCTAATAAAAAAGTCTAAATTTCTTGGAGACATTCTGCAGTTGCTGCAGAGGTTGCCAACTGAATGGAAAGACAGACGCACCTTGTAAATACCCAATGTGGAACCTTTTAAGTACCGTATTTCATATACACCGTTAATAGTACTGACTTTCACACTAGCGTTATCTGTTTCTATTCCGTGAAATTTCTTTAAATATAAATTAATTTCTTTCAACACATCTTTAATAGCAGATTCAACAGACTCAGCATTGCCGTTTTCAGGTTCGACTCTTGTAAGAAATGTTGACAATGTCTTGTGAGATGTTTTGCTTTGATAAATTACTGCTATTGCTAGAAGTTTAGTGAGACTAATGTCAGTTTATTGGTCAATTAAAATACTGTACATAGCATCATCAACATCAGGTCTCAGATCTTTCACAAAAAAGGGCCCAAGAACATCCTTGATAATAACACTACACTTTTTACGATGTAACTTGCAATAACTCTATCCTTGAACCTGTTTTTACACATTTCTCCTAAATGATCACACGAAATTATAGCAAAATGAGCGGACAAGAAAAGCGCAAGCGACCCTTCAACTTCGTTACGTCCTACGGAATCCTTCAGTGGTTTGGAAATAATCTTTTCTATCTTTGAGAGGAAAAAGAAGAAACAGCAGTTTTAGTCATTTTGTTTCTGCATTATTTTCTTTGCCCGCTAACGGAGCTCTTACAGTACACTCGCACACTTTACAGAATGCCTTTCTGTTATCTCCTCTAGCTTGTGATAATCACTGCAAAAACTTTGGATTTTTTAGCCACTCTTCCCTAAATTTTTGGGTGTAACTCTACCCATTTCAATAGAACTATATAATCAGTCGCCATGATGAGAAGCACAAGCAAGGCTCATACTAGCACGAAATCAACAATAACTGAGTAATATAAATAATAATAAGCATCGCTCGGGAATTTGCGTTTAGTTCAACTGCTCAGTCCTCGACAATGGAGATACAGTAATTATAATGAAAATATTATATCGTATCATGCATTACTAAAGTTAGTTAAATGAGCATTTCATTGTATTTTAAAATACTTTAATTTTTGTTCCAGAAATATGAATGTTACGCTTATACCTCTAAACATCCGCCCCGGTAACTGTGATCAGCGCGACAGAAAGTCAACCCTAAAGGCCCGGGTTCGATTCCCGGCTGGGTCGGAGATTTTCTCCACTCACGGACTGGGTGTTGTGTTATCCTAACCATCATCACTTAATCCTCATCGACGCGTAAGTCGCCGAAGTGGCGTCAAATCTAAAGACTTGCACACGGCGAATGGTCTACCCGATGGGAGGCCCTAGTCACACGACATTATTTACCTTTAAATAACAAAAAGTATAAAAGTTTCGTCCCCCCATAAACCATGGACCTTGCCGCTGGTGGGGAGGCTTGCGTGCCTCAGCGATACAGATAGCCGTACCGTAGGTGCAACCACAACAGAGGGGTATCTGTTGAGAGGCCAGACAAACGTGTGGTTCCTGAAGAGGGGCAGCAGCCTTTTCAGTAGTTGCAGTGGCAACAGTCTGGATAATTGACTGATCTGGCCTTGTAACACTAACCAAAATGGCCTTGCTGTGCTGGTACTGCGAACGGCTGAGAGCAAGGGGAAACTACAGCCGTAATTTTTCCCGAGGGCATGCAGCTTTACTGTATGGTTAAATGATGATGGCGTCCTCTTGGGTAAAATATTCCGGAGGTAAAATAGTCCCCCATTCGGATCTCCGGGCGGGGACTACTCAAGAGGGAGTCGTTATCAGGAGAAAGAAAACTGGCGTTCTACGGATCGGAGCGTGGAATGTCAGATCCCTTAATCGGGCAGGTAGGTTAGAAAATTTAAAAAGGGAAATGGATAGTTTAAAGTTAGATATAGTGGGAATTAGTGAAGTGCGGTGGCAGGAGGAACAAGGCTTCTGGTCAGGTGAATACAGGGTTATGAATACAAAATCAAATAGGGATAATGCCGGAGTAGGTTTAATAATGAACAGGAAAATAGGAATGCGGGTAAGCTACTACAAACAGCATAGTGAACGCATTATTGTGGCTAAGATAGATTCGAAGTTCACTCCTACCACAGTAGTACAAGTTTATATGCCAACTAGCTCCGCAGATGACGAAGAGATCGATGAAATGTATGATGATGAGATAAAAGAAATCATTCAGGTAGTGAAGGGAGACGAAAATGAACTCCATACTAGAAAAAGGGAGAGAAGGAAACATTGTAGGTGAATATGGATTGGGGCTAAGAAATGAAAGAGGAAGCCGCCTGGTACAATTTTGCACAGAGCACAACTTAATCATAGCTAACACTTGGTTCAAAAATCATAAAAGAAGGTTGTATACATGGAAGAAGCCCGGAGATACTGACAGGTTTCAGATAGATTACATAATGGTAAGACAGAGATTTGGGAACCAGGTTTTAAATTGTAAGACATTTCCAGGGGCAGATGTGGACTCTGACCACAATCTGTTGGTTATGAACTGTAGATTAAAACTGAAGAAACTGCAAAAAGGTGGGAATTTGAGGATATGGGACCTAGATAAACTGAAAGGACCAGAGATTGTAGAGAGCTTTAGGGAGAGCATTAGGGAACGACTGACAAGAATGGGGGAAAAAATACAGTAGAAGAAGAATGGGTAGCTTTGAGGGATGAAATAGTGAAGGTAGCAGAGGATCAAGCAGGTAAAACGACGAGGGCTAATAGAAATCCTTGGGTAACAGAAGAGATATTGAATTTAATTGATGAAAGGAAAAAATATAAAAATGCAGTAAATGAAGCAGGCAAAAAGGAATACAAACGACAGGAAGTGCAAAATGGCTAAGCAGGGATGGCTAGAGGACAAATGTAAGGATGTAGAGGCTTATCTCACTAGGGGTAAGATAGATACTGCCTACAGGAAAATTAAAGAGACCTTTGGAGAAAAGAGAGCCACTTGTATGAATATCAAGAGCTCAGATGAAAACCCAGTTCTAAGCAAAGAAGGGAAAGCAGAAAGGTGGAAGGTGTATATAGAGGGTCTATACAAGGGCTATGTTCTATTATAGAAATGGAAGAGACTGTAGACGAAGACAAAGTTGGAGATATGATACTGCGTGAAGAGTTTGACAGAGCACTGAAAGACCTAAGTCGAAACTAAGGCCCCGGGAGTAGACAACATTCCATTAGAACTACTGACGGCCTTGGGAGAGCCAGACCTAACAAAACTCTACCATCTAGTGAGCAAGATGTATGAGACAGGCGAAATACCCTCAGACTTCAAGAAGAATATAATAATCCCAAACCCAAAAAAAGCAGGTGTTGACAGATGTGAAAATTACCGAACTATCAGTTTAATAAGCCACGGCTGCAAAATACTAACACGAATTCTTTACAGACGAATGGAAAAACTGGTAGGAGCCGACCTCGGGGATGATCACTTTGGATTCCCTAGAAATGTGAGGCAATACTGACCCTACGACTCATCTTACAAAATAGATTAAGGAAAGGCAAACCTATGTATCTAGCATTTGTAGACCTAGAGAAAGCTTTTGACAATGTTGACTGGAATACTCTCTTTCAAATTCTGAAGGTGGCAGGTGTAAAATACAGGGAGCGAAAGGCCATTTACAACTTGTACAGAAACCATATGGCTGGTATAAGAGTCGAAGGACATTAAAGGGAAGCAGTGATTGGGAAGGGAGTGAGACAGGACTGTAGCCTATCCCCGATGTTATTCAATCTTTATGCTGAGCAAGCAGTAAAAGAAACAAAAGCAAAATTCGGTGTAGGAATTAAAATCCATGGAGAAGAAATAAAAACTTTGAGGTTCGCCGATGACATTGTAGTTCTGTCAGAGACAGCAAAGGACCTGGAAGAGCAGCTGAACGGAATGGACAGTGTCTTGAAAGGAGGATATAAGATGAACATCTAGATGGGTAGATCACATAACCAACGAGGAAGTATCGAAAAGGATTGGGGAGAAGAGAAGTTTGTGGCACAACTTGACTAGAAGAAGGGATCGGTTGGTAGGACATATTCTGAGGCATCAAGGGATCACAAATTTAGTATTGGAGGGCAGCGTGGAGGGTAAAAACCGTAGAGGGAGACCAAGAGATGAATACACTAAGCAGATTCAGAAGGATGTAGGTTGCAGTAGGTACTGGGAGATGAAGAAGCTTGCACAGGATAGAGTAACATGGAGAGCTGCATCAAACCAGTCTCAGGACTGAAGACCACAACAACAACAACAACAAGATGAACATCAACAAAAGCAAAACGAGGATAATGGAATGTAGTAGAATTAAATCGGGTGATGCTGCGGGAATTAGATTAGGAAATGAGACACTTAAAGTAGTAAATGAGTTTTGCTATTTGGGGAACAAAATAACTGATGATGGTCGAAGTAGAGAGGATATAAAATGTAGACTGGCAATGGCAAGGAAAGCGTTTCTGAGGAAGAGAACTTTGTTAACATCGAGTATAGATTTAAATGTCAGGAAGTCGTTTCTGAAAGTATTTGTATGTAGTGTAGCCACGTATGGAAGTGAAACATGGACGATAAATAGTTTAGACAAGAAGAGAATAGAAGCTTTCGAAATGTGGTGCTACAGAAGAATGCTGAAGGTTAGATGGGTAGATCACATAACTAACGAGGAGGTATTGAACAGAATTGGAGAGAAGAGAAATTTGTGGCACACCTTGACTAGAAGAAGGGATAGTTTGGTAGGGCATATTCTGAGGCATCAAGGGATCACCAATTTAGTATTGGGGGGCAGCGTGGAGGGTAAAAATCGCAGAGGAAGACCAAGTGATGAATACACTAAACAGATTCAGAAGGATGTAGGTTGCAGTAGGTAGCCGGCCGGAGTTGCTGAGCGGTTCTGGGCGCTGCAGTCTGGAACCGCCCGACCGCTACCGTCGCAGGTTCGAATCCTGCCTCGGGCATGGATGTGTGTTGTGTCCTTAGATTAGTTAGATTTAAGTAGTTCTAAGTTCTAGGGGACTGATGTCCATAGAAGTTAAGTCGCATACTGCTCAGAGCCATTTGAACCATTTTGCAGTAGGTACTGGGAGATGAAGAAGCTTGCACAGGATAGAGTAGCATGGAGAGCTGCATCAAACCAGTCTCAGGACTGAGGAGCATAACAACAACATAAAAGTTTCGTATTTAATGTACTGCTTACTCTCGTTATTTACACTGTTGAGTACTAGTAGCAATTTCTTAACAGATTTTATAGTATAATCAGTTGCAGAGACGTAATTTTTATACCGTAACCTGTTAATACAACATTATTGTAATGCAACATTAAATTTTAGGAATGAGCGAAAGGAATATAATATTAAAAAGACTAGGATTCAACCGAGAATATTTTAAAAAGACTAAATTTCCCACTAACTACCAGATTTACATTTTCCAACAATGGCCTTTCAAAAAAATTATTATGCGCGCAAACAAAGTTGATATCTGGTGCGGTGTCTGATGGGAGCGGCTGTAAATGGGAAATGCCTTTACGGTCACTCCCAGCAGCCAACGCGCCGAGTGTTAACTTTGTTTGCGGATACAGTAGAACTAGTTGGAAGAAGAGTAAAATGTTAAAAACTGTGGAAACTTTTACCGTCTGACGGTTGGAACAAAGCAAGCGCCGCTAACGGCGAGAAAGCAGAGATTAAAGTTTGTTTTTAAATAATTTTCTTTCTCATTAAAGATATAGTTTTGAGTTTGAAGCATTAGCAAACTATCGAAAGACTTGAGTTATACTAAAATAGATGTCGAAATAGCTGAATTTCACTGATTCAGTGCCGTAAGCTACAACTTATTCGTGAAGAAATACTTTCGAATATGTGCATAACTACTGCTTATACGGCTGAAATCAAGAGAAGATAAACATTTCATTGATGAGAAACATACATTTTTATTGTTGTCTGTTCGTATTAAGACAGGCGCTTTCGTTGGCACTCAACAACTTTCTGTAGCATCTAATGATTCGCACTTGACTGTCCAATGCACAATAATTTTTTCTAAATGTAACTGTTTCTGCTCCAAAAGCGAAAGTGTTGAAGATTCTTGCCGTTTTTGGCACAGGTGTAGCAACAGTAGTGGAATTGGTTTCTTTCTTGTTGGGCAGTAGTTTTAGTAATTTTGACGCTTTATTGTCACATGTGTGGTAATCCCTTGAGCTACAGCTGTGGTGGTTTATTTGGTACGTTAGATAATGTAGGTATTCAGTCCATGGAGGTTTCCTGCGTTATACATTCACTGGTTTGAATGGATCAACAAAACTTCACTTTGTTCAATAGATATACGATGTCTTTCAGCAAAAGATCATGTCTTACGCTGTTTAATAACTACTTTTTCTCTTAAAAGAAAACTACATTCGTTAATAAATATCTATAGGTCACAAGAGAATTGTAAATAACCTGTTCTGTAATGTGCCGTTTCATACCTCCCAGGGTAGTAAGAAACTAAAGAAATACAAATGTGGCATCATTTTTTAGTTTTTGCCGATTTTTATGGCACTAAATATGCTTTCCAGTGTATGAACTATGTTACAAATCAATGTAAATGATACTGTTCCCACTCATCTGATACCGTATTGAGAAGTGTTGCTTGCTAGCCACTTGGTGCGCTGCTGTGGCACAGTATAACAAGAATGGGAAAGAGTGAAGCGCATGTATGTATTAGACTGTGTCACCGCGATGGCATCAAAAAAAGTCATTAGATCACAGGCTGATCAAAAGATCGAACAGAAACCGAAATTTCATGAACTGCGACGTAAACTGTTTGAACAGTACGAGTAGAGTTCACACACAGCCGTAGGCCTGTTTTGAAGAGTGTAATCGGCCTGTTATTAAATGTTATATGTTGTTGTCTTAGTAACTACGGTAAACAGTCGTCTTGACTAGTAAAATGAAGTCACTGGTCAAAGCAGACGGGAGGAATGGACCTTACTCTGTTCGCAGACATAGATCGTTCTCTCAGCCAAGTAGTGTCGCATAGCCGCATTACGTAGCTTTACTCAGTAAACGGGCTTGTTTGCATAAAGACACGTAGCTATACAGACAGTGAGACGACGTCTGGAGCACTACCGACGGTCAACGCGGTGAACCATTGTTGCGGCTGCACGTGGCGTGGCGGCAGAGGGGCGCCGGCAGTGGTCACAGGGGTGGCAGCACGTCGTTTCTTCAAAAGAGTGCCAGTTCTGCATGCAGCACCACCATGGACGTCTCCGTGTCTGATGGCTATGAGGAAGGCGAACGTAGTCATATTGCATTCGTCATTGATGATTTATCGGGATGTATATATGCATGCAACCAGCCGCTGTTTTGGATTCCTGATACGATTTATTGTGTACCATTAGCTGGTTTTCGAGCAACTGCAACCTCTTCATCAGTTGAAAATATTACACGACATTATTTGCCCCATGAGCAACTAGACTCTGTGGTCGCGGTGTTGGTTGGCGGAAGTTTGGAAACTTTGTTATTGATAAGGAAAAGCTTATGAAACGAAAAGCTTGTTACGTTTTAGGTACTTACAGTGCACTGCCTCGTGGTTGTTGTGCTCTGGTCTGCAGTCTGAGAACTCACCATGCTCTTCAATCTCGCGCAAGCCTCTTCATCTCTGAATAACTACTAGAACCTACATCTTTCTGCTACTTTACTCATCTCTTGGTCTCCTGGTCTCCCGCTACGATCTTTACTCTCGACCCCCCCCCCCCCTTTCACCCACACAGTTTCCTCCAATACTGAATTGGTGATCCCTTGATGTCTCAGAGAGTGTCCTGTCAATTGATCTCTTCTTGTAGTCGGCTTGTGCCACAAATTTTTTTTCTCCCCAGCGCTATTCAGTACCTCCTAATTTCTTACGTGATCTACACACCTGATCTCCAGCATTCTTCTGTAGCACCACGTTTCAGAAGCTTCTATTTCCTTCTTGTCTAAACTGTTTACCATACATGTTTCACTTTCTGACAAGGCTATACACCCTGACGAATACTTTCAGCATAGACTTTCGAACGCTTAAATCTATACTCGACGTTAACAAATTTCTTTTCTTTAGAAACGCTTTTCTTGACATTTTCAATCTACATATCTATCCTCTCTACTTCGACCATCATCTGTTATTTTGCTGCCCAAATAACAAAACTCATCTACTACTTTGTGTGGCTCGTTTCCTAATCTTGTTCCCTCAGCATTGCCTAATTTAATTTGACTACATTCCAGTATCCTTCTTTTGCTTTTGTTGGTATTCATTTTACATCCTCCTTTCAAAACACTGTTTATTCCGTTCAACTGCACTTCCACGCCCTTTGCTATTTCGTGGCATTCATGGGAAAATCCGTTCTACTAATGTACATTCTCAGGTTTTACAGTCATGTATACAGTATTTAGCTGCACTTGGTTTTACACTTATTCACAGTCAGTAAACATTGAATGTAAATCCAAAAAATATGAATATAATAGATATCCATCTTTACCACGTCATGACTTTTAGCCTGAAATACATGTTTTGCAGAATAAATATTTGCAAGTATATATAAATGGACGTAAGTGAACAAAACTAGCCGCATGTGTTCTTAGATTGGCAATATTGTTGCAATATGGACTGAAAAGTTACGCAAATGATAAACAAATGAAGGTAAATATTTACTACGTGATTAAAAGTGAACAAGTTACTACCATATGTGACCGAGCATTTCTTTGTGTTGCTATGGCAATATAAATAATAAAGAGCAAAGAGTTCTGAGTAAGCAGACGGTTTTGACATGACTACGACAATAATCATTTAGGCAAGAAGATGAATGTATCTTATTATTGTCCGTTTTGTTTTTTATTGGTGCCAAGATATCTTGGAAATTCTGGAAGAAAAAACTGTGTTTTGATTCAGTTTGTTCTTTAAGGATTTTCTGAGGTCATTTTAGCTTTATCATCATGTTTCAAGGATTAGGCTGTTGCTTGTTCCAGGATCAGAAGGAAAAGCATTCCCATCATTATGAGGTATTCCCTCTTCTCCCATTTGGCTTGTAGTTCACGACGTCTGGGCCTTCTCATGTTATCTGCAATCTTCGACATTTCTTAATTTTTTCATTCATGTTGAAAATATTTAATTCTGCTCTCATATCTTCATTTCTAAATTTCTTATCATTTCTCTTCTTGTGCAGCCCTTTGTCTTCCTTAGGAACCTAATCTCTGCTGTTTGAATTTAATTTTCTTGTTTTTTCTTTTCTCTTTTTTTTCCTTTTTTTTTTTTTTTCTTTTTTGTAATCCAGCTTTCTATTTCACAGGTAACACGGAACTGCTATCATTTGACAGAATTTCATGATGGTCTGTTTTTGTACTTTATAGTCAAATGGTACCATTGATGTTACCTGCAATCTTCGACATTTCTTAATTTTTTCATTCATGTTGAAAATATTTAATTCTGCTCTCATATATTCATTTCTAAATTTCTTATCATTTCTCTTCTTGTGCAACAAGCAAATGATACCATAGATAGCTTGGAATTATTGTATTTTATTTTCAGTATCAGAGTCAAAATCAAAACTTGCAGCACAGCCTAAATAAGAGATTAAAGAGGCTTGTTCTATGAATTATCCACAACCGTTCGTGATCTAACTGGATATTTTCCTTGAAATGTTATTATTTTCGTTTTATCACCTGAAATTTTAAATTTGTATTTATTGCATATTTCGCTCAACATCTTTGGAGGTTGTCTTCATTCTTTTGAATAATAAAAATATCATCTGCAAACAGAAGCACATTCAGGTATTCCTCAACCGATATCTTAATTCCTTTGTTTACATTAGATTTCCATTTACGAAGAATAAGGTCAATGTAAATATTAAAAAAGGGTAGATGATAGTCCACACAATGCATGTACTTTTGTAAACCCTTTTCACTTCCTAGTAGGCGGCACGGGAAGCCGAGCGGCTCTAGGCGCTACAGTCTGGAACCGCGCGACCGCTACGGTCGCAGGTTCGAATCCTGCCTCGGGCATGGATGTGTGTGATGTCCTTAGGTTAGTTAGGTTTAAGTAGTTCTAAGTTCTAGGGGACTGATGACCTCAGCAGTTAAGTACCATAGTGTTCAGAGCCACTGAACAATTTTTGAACTTCCTATTGGGTGATAATGATATCCACATTCAGATATACAGGGCTATTACAGATGATTGAAGCGATTTCATAAATTCACTGAGCTCCATTCATTGACATATGGTCACGACACACTACAGATACGTAGAAAAACTCATAAAGTTTTGTTCAGCTGAAGCCGCACTTCAGGTTTCTGCCGCCAGAGCGCTCGAGAGCGCAGTGAGACAAAATGGCGACAGGAGCCGAGAAAGCGTATGTCGTGCTTGAAATGCACTCACATCAGTCAGTCGTAACAGTGCAACGACACTTCAGGACGAAGTTCAACAAAGATCCACCAACTGCTAACTCCATTCGGCGATGGCATGCGCAGTTTAAAGCTTCTGGATGCCTCTGTAAGGGGAAATCAACGGGGTCGGCCTGCAGTGAGCGAAGAAACGGTTGAACGCGTGCGGGCAAGTTTCACGCGTAGCCCGTGGAAGTCGACGAATAAAGCAAGCAGGAAGCCAAACGTACCACAGCCGACGGTTTGGAAAATCTTACGGAAAAGGCTAAAGCAGAAGCCTTACCGTTTACAATTGCTACAAGCTCTGACATCCGATGACAAAGTCTAACGCTTTGAATTTTCGGCGCGGTTGCAACAGCTCATGGAAGAGGATGCGTTCAGTGCGAAACTTGTTTTCAGTGATGAAGCAACATTTTTTCTTAATGGTGAAGTGAACAGACACAATGTGCGAATCTGGGCGGTAGAGAATCCTCACGCATTCGTGCAGCAAATTCGCAATTCGCCAAAAGTTAACGTGTTTTGTGCAATCTCACGGTTTAAAGTTTACGGCCCCTTTTTCTTCTGCGAAAAAAACGTTACAGGACACGTGTATCTGGACATGCTGGAAAATTGGCTCATGCCACAACTGGAGACCGACAGCGCCGACTTCATCTTTCAACAGGATGGTGCTTCACCGCACTTCCATCATGATGTTCGGCATTTCTTAAACAGGAGATTGGAAAACCGATGGATCGGTCGTGGTGGAGATCATGATCAGCAATTCATGTCATGGCCTCCACGCTCTCCCGACTTAACCCCATGCGATTTCTTTCTGTCGGGTTATGTGAAAGATTCAGTGTTTAAACCTCCTCTACCAAGAAACGTGCCAGAACTGCGAGCTCGCATCCATGATGCTTTCGAACTCATTGATGGGAACATGTTGCGCCGAGTGTGGGAGGAACTTGATTATCGGCTTGATGTCTGCCGAATCACTAAAGGGGCACATATCGAACATTTGTGAATGCCTAAAAAAACTTTTTGAGTTTTTGTATGTGTGTGCAAAGCATTGTGAAAATATTTCAAATAATAATGTTATTGTAGAGCTGTGAAATCGCTTCAATCATTTGTAATAACCCTGTAATCTTTCATAAGCTATTATGGCTCACTGTCCAAAAGCATTCTCAAGGTTGATAAAGGTCATATTATGGGCTTCTAAATTAAACTCTCTTTGTTATTCTAAAATGTTTTAATTATAAATGCTTCGTCTGATTGTAGCTTGTCAATGTAAATCCCTTAATTTTTCGAGGAGATTCAACAGTGCCATTTCTTCAGCACTAGGCAGCACAGAAAGGTTGTCGCTTATATCATCAAGTGTGTGCATGACGAGTAATGTACACTGATGAGATAAAGCATTATGACCACCTGCTTAATAGCTTGCTTGTCGTCTTAGGAACAAAATACGCCACTGATTCTGCATTTGATGGATCCAACAGTTTGTTGATAGGTTTGTAGAGGTATGTGGCATTAGCTGTTTACGTACAGGTCATGTAATTCGCACTGATTTGCGTGCGCGGGTGACGGCGCCCGATAGAGACACAGATGGGTTCCATAGGATTTACAACAGGCGAATCTGGCCGCCGAAACATCAATGTGAGTTCATTATAATGCTCCTCAACCCATTGTAACACGGTTCTGACCCCGAGGTGTGGGCAATCATACTGCTGAAAGATGACATGGACGTTGGAGAAGACATCAACCATGAAGGGTTGCAGTGGTTCGCAGCTGTCTGCGTGTCTTTGATTACTGCCATATGTGCCATGAAAGCCCAGGAGAATGTCACTCATAGCGTAATACTGCTCTCACCAGCCTGCGTTCACGGCGCGCTGCACCTTTCGAGCCGCCGTTCACCTCGATAGCGGTGTTTGTAACGAGACGAATACGACCATTATCTAGTTAGCAAACATGTGATTCACCCGAAGGGTCAAGAAGTTTCCATCGATCGACGATCGAATCCCTATGGTCCCGTACACACCGCAGCCAGAATTGACCGTGTCGTTGGGTCAACATGTGAGCACGTAGGGGTGTTCTGCTGCGGAACTCCATGTTCAACAATGGGCGATGAACGGTGTACTCCGAAACACTTGCGCGTGCATCAGCATTGTGCTCTTTCTGCAGAGATACCACAGATCACCGTCTATCCTACTTTTCACAGCAGACAAGCCTCCGAACCCCACGCTCTGTGAAGAATCGTGGACGTCCAACCATCTGGCGCCTAGTGGTAGTTTGACTGCTCTTCTACCTCCTTCCGTAGATGCTCACGATAATAGCACGTGAACATTAGACCAGCTTCGCCGTTTCCGAGAAAGTCGTTCACAGGCTCTGAGTAATAATAATCTGCCCTCTGTCAAAGTCGCTTATCTCACTGGATTTCCCCATTTGCAGCCCGTATCATGCCTAGGGTGATCCCCAGTCAGTGTCTGCTCCGCTTACACACTTTTGTTACCGCGGCATGTGCCGGCAGCACATGGAGCGGTGAGCAGTGGTCATAATGTTTTGGCTCGTAAGTTTATGATGTAAAATTGGACTTCTTTAAGTTTCTGAGTCGGAGGGCATCCATATGTTCTTTGTAGTGGGTCGCAAAATTTCTCCCTGTTTGTCCTACGTAGAAGCAAGAACAAGAGCGTATGAGTTTGTATATGGAGATTTTTGATGCCACTCTCCCATGGATTTACCATTGTGATCAGTTTTATTTATAGTTGGTACACAATACTACGTCCTCTGGTTCGCACAGCCAGTAAAGTAGGTATTGTGTTGCAGACTTGTTAAGGCCAGCCGTTGTGCCCTATCTTCGAGGATTCCGTGTCGTTTTGGTTCAAATGGCTCTGAGCACTATGGGACTTAACATCTATGGTCATCAGTCCCCTAGAACTTAGAACTACTTAAACCTAACTAACCTAAGGACATCACACAACACCCAGCCATCACGAGGCAGAGAAAATCCCTGATCCCGCCGGGAATCGAACCCGGGAACCCGGGCGTGGGAAGCTAGAATGCTACCGCACGACCACGAGATGCGGGCCCGTGTCGTTTTGTTTCAACAAGTTAACGCAATACTATACTGATCTACCGCGATACAGAGGATATTCTACCATTGCCTTGACCAACACACTGTCCAGACCTCTTATCCCCAGAAAACATTCAGTCGTGGATTGCCAACGGACTGGCGCGCCATCATTCACCAGCCTTTCCGATTGACTACCTCTGGCACGAAGGTGAAGTAGTGTGGAATGGCGTACGCGCCTCCTGCTACGCAGTATCAGTTCCGTTGCCGGATTACAGCCATTGTTGCTACCAGAGTTGGCAGCCCTATGTAATATATTTTGCACCCTGTGTACCTCCAAATCGCGTACAAATGTAATCATGTTTTGGTTTTATAATACTGGTTACTTAAGTAGAATTTTTTTATTTGCTCTTCTCCTGGTATAGCATATTTTAACGCCCACCTCACAAGAGAGGAAATGTATTGCGCTGCAGCTGCTACATTGCCTAGTTTTTTAAGCAATTTGCAATAATTAACATAAAGTCCTCGAAGAAAATGTTCAGTCACTGGTTGTGAAACAGATTTTTTTAATATTTGTCTTGACTTATAATTTTTTTAATGACCGGATTTGCTTCAGTACGAAACATTTGTTGATAAAGAGTCAAATAAGTGATTAAAAACACTCTAGGAAATACAATGTTGTTGTTATGCCATACCATCAAACATTAAATATACCAAAGCATATCTGACTACATCTGTCACAATAGAAGTCCTCCAACTTACCATCCAAATTTACATGCCACGTCACACGATATAATAGTGGTTTGGTAAAACCCAAGTTACTCGTATACCCCGCAGGGCAATTGCCAACAGGTCTGATACATTTGTCGTATATGTATTTATTTATTTAGCTTATGGTATGACACATTACATTGGAAACAGTATAAAAGCGAATATACATTGTTACAATATAGGATGCAAACATAATAAAAAAATGTAAATCGAACATTGGCACATAACAATAAATGTATAACTACATTACAAAACAATAAAATTGCATAAAGTTCAGGTTCCAATATTTTCAGCGATCACAATTCCACACTTAGATTCTGCAGCCACTCCACAGCTTGTGGTGTTGCCCCCAGGGAGTCATCATCAGTGCCGGTGAACGCCCTCAGCGGACACTCGCTGACGATGTGGTGGATGGTTTGATCTTTGGCACCACAGTCGCACTCATGGTCAGGTCTCAAGCTCCAACTGTATATCGAGGATCCGCATCGGCCATGACCTGCCCGTATTCTGTTCAGTCTTACCCAGGTTTTCCTTGGGAGGTGAAAGCCCGCTGAATGGCAGGAGGTCTCAAATAAAGTATGCCATCTTGGATTGGCTCTGTTTCTCCAGTCCATTCGCCAGATTTCAACGCAACTGTAGTTTTGGCTCAGAAGTTGTTGTGCAGTCTTCACAGGAGGTTTTCTGGATTTGAGTCTTCTAAATATTGTAAGGTCCTGGTGAATTGGCAGGACTATATTACTGGAGAACTTTTTAAACTCTCGTATACATCGTCGTATATAAGGCGGTTCCATGTTACCGAGCACTGGTAGCCAGTAGAGTGGAGCGGTTTTAATAGCTCCAGCAATTATTCGCATCGTCTGATTTGAATCATATATGAGTCAAAACTGTATATCCACTACGAATTAATAATAATTTGTTGAGAATACTGTTCCTGGATATACCTGATTAAAGCTTGTGTTTTGACAGCTGTACAACAAAATTACAAAAACTTCAACTTGCAGACTTTGTGATGTTCTCATCAAGTTTTATACCTTTGGAAAACCATAAATTTTAATCAAGTTTTCCCAAGAACAGCATTACCAATGTAACCTTCCCACCGTAATTTTAAAAGAAAGAAAATGGACAATACTTAATAGAAATGGGGACCCAAGTGTAACCTCCCCACAAAATTTTTAAAGAAAGGACGATGCTAATTAGAAATGCTGATGGACATTGCTCTAAGCGTAACCTGCCCACAATGAAATGTACTGACAATGGCAACAAAAATGTGAAATTCGCAATCTGACTCAAATATAAATCCTTCAAAAAATTAAAGTAAGGACGATACTAATTAGAAATGCTGATGGACATGGCTCTATGCGTAACCTGCCCACAATGAAATGTACTGACAATGGCAACAAAAATGTGAAATTCGCAATCTGACTCAAATATAAATCCTTCAAAAAATTAAAGTCCATTCAGTGACAGGAAAATTCAATTAAACCGAAATATCGGTCTTTGGCCCTGTGTAAAACAATCAGAATTAAAGTCTTACCTCAGAATAAATGGATGTCACATATCTGCTCTTGTTGTTGCGCACCGCTTGGAGGAACTGCATTGCAAATAATAATATTCTCTTTTTTTTGTGCTTTTTAGTGGAATTTTTCTTCAAAAGAAGTGGAATGAAATGGGAAGTGCAACGAAATCTTGAGTTCAATAAAAAAATTAAATTTTTGAGAAAATGCTTTTGAAATAAAAAATTATTATTGGGAGACTTGTTGGAGAATAATTACAATAAATAAAATTTTTCATTTGTCTAATTACAGTTAATTAATTAATCATTTGTCATTTCAATATAGTAAGAATTATTAGCCTTAATTAATTACAAAGCATTATTAAACAGTCACATTCTTTTCTGGTTACAAAGTATCAACATTGGAAACAAGAGCTAATCAATGGCATAATTAATCACAATTCTTCAAGTGACAATTATTGGCACTCAGTGGCCAACAAGTATTGAATAGAATCATCATTCAGTATTATTCAGGTTATTACGAAGTCATTATTAAAAATCAGTTAATTACAGTCAAATCATTAATAATCACAGGCATTATAAGTGGTATCATTACAATAAACAGTGGCAGTTATTAGCTAGTGACAAAGCATCATTTTGAATATAGTCTCATTAAGAGGTCATTAATCAAGTGACATGCTATTCAGAGTTGATCAGTATTATTCAGAATTATCATAAACTAGTGACATTATGTGGGACTGGTAATACATTTTTTTTGGTAGCAATGCATTGCGTTGGGATCGATAATTAATTGCTGAGGCATAATACTTTTTGCTTTTGACCTATTGCTGCAAATGAGGATAGGTAACGTCATTCGTCATGAGTCAGCTGTAGCAAGATTATGTAACAAGGCAGTACATGTGATCACATTTATAAATGATAAACACAAATGGGTAAAAAATATAAAAATGCAAGTACTAGAACAGGTATAATAAGTAACAGGTTTAGTAATTGTCATGAAAAACTTCTCCTGGAAAAAAAATACAAAAACGGATTATTGACCTGAAAGAAGAAACGCACACTATGCTGAAAAGTAGTGAACTTCGAATTAACAGGCAGTGAAGTGTGTATAAAAATGTGTTCCATAGCTGTCCTTTCCAAAACTTTCAGTCATCCTACTATGCAATGTAACACCTGCTGTCAAAGCAAACTGCAACAAATACTTAAATAACTACGTAGCATAAATACATTACTTCAACATTATCCTCATCTGTAAAGAAAAAAACTTCATTATCCATATCATCATAACTTCACCATTATCATCACCTGTAAAGAAAAACTTCATTATTCATAATACCATTTCCTTCATCATTATTCATCAGTATTCACTATCATCTGCAAAAAATCACTTCATTACTCATTACATAACTATTCCTTATCTCTAGCATATTTCATCACTAAAACTAAGATGTGTAGTTCTCTCTGACAGCCTGCATCAATCACCTTGTATTCTGAAAGAAAAAATTAGTTAAGACTGCTATTCTTCGATGAGTATAGTATATTCTTGTTAATGTTTGTTAATCCTGATCCATTTATTCTTCCTCATAAAGTTATTGCATCTCCTTTCGTTTATTCCGTAGGTGAAATTCCCATTTCTGTTGAATTTATTTCTTACACGCACCATTTCTTTCTGAAATTGATGACAGAGATTAATGTCTTGCATTTAAATCATATACCCACTAAATAATGACTGGTTTATGGTGACATAATTAGCCATACAGCATAACATGACAGAAAACGTAATATGTTAAAGACGTTGACAGTGTTCAGATGCAAAAATGTACACAGAATAATACAATGCAGTAGCAAAAAAAAATGTGAAACAGTCACGATGTTGAGATGTCATAAGGCAAAAAAAATGTCAAAGTCGACTGGTGTGTGTTATATCTTAACTATTTCATAGTGCATACAAACAAAACTGGAGTACAGTCATATACACAAAAAAATGGAAAATGTGCACGGTCTGATGTGTAACGACAAGAAAAGCGACCTGCTAACCTTACCTTGCCGGGCACTTGCCAAAAAAAAATACGATAATCATCAATAAGTAGTCACATAAATATAATTGCAGAAATAGTCATAAATGTGTAAATTCATCTGAAAAAATATGCATGGTCTGATGTGTAACGACAAGAAGAGCGACCTGCTAACCTTACCTTGCCGGGCACTTGCCAAGAAAAAATACGATAATCATCAGTAATTAGTCACGTGAAATAATTGCATTAGTAAATGGCATCATAGTGTGTTGAATCATACAGTGGTTTCACTCAATAAACGGTTTAATGTTTGATATATGGTGATTGCCTCTCGATTTTCTAGTTCTCAAAGTTTCGACATGTACAACATTGGGGTGAGGGATGCTGCGAATCCGATATGGACCTGCGTATAGAAGTTCAAATTTACTGCACTTACCTTTTAATTTGCTGGATAAATAGTGTGTACGTACTAGTATCTTCTGTCCAACGTGAAAGACGCGGCGTGTACAAACCTGTTTTTGCTGTCTTCTCCGGCGCTCTGCGGCACGTTTGATGTTGTTCAGCGCAATGTCAATTATTTCGTGGTGTCGTAGGCGACGACTTTTGGGAAATTCTATTAATTCTTTAATTTTGTTCGGTGGTTCAACGTTTTTCAGTATAACAGTCGGAGATAGCATAGTGGATTCATTTGGAATGGAATTAATTACATCTTGGAATGAGAGTATGTGTGTATCCCAATCAATATGTCTTTTGTGGCAGTATATTCGGCACAGTTTACCAATTTCCTTCATTAATCTTTCACAGGGGTTCGAAGAAGCGTGGTACTTGGATATATAGATCGGAGAAATGTTTCTAGCTCGTAACATGCGTGTCCATACGCTACTACGAAATTGAGATCCATTGTCAGAAATTACTTTCATTACATGCCCTACATGAGATAGAAAATGTTTTACAAATGCATTTGATACAGTTTTAGCAGTTGCTGAATGTACATGACACTGAAATTTGTTTTGCAGAAGTTGGTTGCTACGTCTTGCTGATTGTTGCTGAGAGAACGCGATAGTGCGTCTGCTATAACATTTTGTGTGCCGGGAATGTGAACAATTGTAAAATTAAATTCCTGTAAATAAAGTTTCCATCTACTTAACCTGTCGTGAGTGAATTTAGCCGAAAGTAAAAATTGTATCGCTCTATGGTCTGTGTAAACGGTGGTATGTCTGCCATAAAGAAAGTGCCTAAATCTCGTAAAAGCCCATACAACACATAATGTTTCCAATTCTGTAACGGAATAATTTCGTTCAGCAGGTGATAAAATGCGGCTTGCAAATGCGATGTTTTTAATTACTATTGAACCATCTTCTTCAATTTCCTGGAAAATATGTACGCCTAAGGCGGTGTTGGAACTGTCGGTGGCAATGGAAAAATTTCTAATAAGATCTGGGTGCGATAAAAGTGGTGCATTCAACAGAGCATGTTTCAAATAACATTCTCGTGAACAAAATTCTGCGTGTCAAAAGTAATGTTTGCGTTTCTGTAATATGCAATCTGTGCTGTATCTGGTTAAAATCTATCGTACGTGTTATTATTTACGCGCGAATGTTGTGGCATATCCACTATATGAACTGTTCTGTTATTTCTTACTGACGTATTACGCTATCGATGACACCTATTGTCTGGATCATTCATGATTATTTGTTGTTGCTAATGTTGTTGCTGCTCATAAGATCGACTGTTATTAAATGTACGCTGAAAATTGTGCTCATCATTTTTACGTCTGTCAAGATAGTAATTTCTATACGGCGTATTGCTATGCGAGTTGAAATAGTGTGTTGTCTGTACGTAGTTATTTCTTTGCTGCCATGCGTTACTATTTGTTGGGGCTGGGACTATACGTGCACGCGGCGAAACATTAAAGTTTGGTTGACCTTGCAGACTGCATTGTTGGTTACGTATGCTAAGCGGCTGACTTTCATGCTGTTGTGGTGAAAAGGTCTATTGTTACCAAAAAAAAAAAATGCGTTTGCTGTTAATTTTACACATACTGATGATTACGTTTTTATCTGTAATTAAAATTACGGCGGTAGTTGTCATTACGGGAGTGCCTACTGAAAATTGTCACATTCGGTAAAAAATTTGTCATATCCGGTTTTCATTGTCATTTTCCTTAATTCTAGGTAGAGCAATAGTTAAAGAGCTATTTGGATAGATATAAAGGATAGTAGAAGAGAAGGCAGCAGTGCAGAAAACTAAAGATGAAACAGCACTACTACAGCTCGGGGCCCTATGCTCGCTACGGCACATATTCATTAAAGCGTAATGAATCCCCTGAGGTCTATTACGCACTGCAAATAAATTTTAGCTTTTGCGTTGCAGGCAATTGCGGTATAAATTCAAAAGCAAATAGTTGTATCCAAGTTAATTCTAGTTTCTGCATAATACGTAATGTTGATGAAAATACAATAGCAAATTGTCGCAAGTGCAAAGCTAGTTTCTGCATTACAGGTAATAGCGGTGAATGTACAAAGACAAATTGTCGTATACAGTGCAAATCGCGTATCTGTGTTCTGCCATTATTAAATTCTTTACATTTTCTGGCTGATAAAAATTGCTCGTAATCTACGTTCTCGTCATTGAATTTGAAAACACGTTCGGGTTTGTGTGTGAATCTGTTCGTCTGTGTCATTTCGGATTTCAAGTTGCGTAGCTTTTCAGATTTTAAGTCGCGTGGCTTTTCGGATTTTAAGTCGCGTAGTTGCTGTAAATTGCTCGCATTATACGCGCTGCGTGACTCTGACAAATGCTCGCAACGTGGCGGATTCTGTGACGTATTGGTGACTGAAATAGTTTTCCACTCTGTTACTGTAACACTTTCGTCAATTTGGTTGATCTGTCGTGCAAATTTCTCATCAGCTTCCGTATTCGGAGTGTGTGAAACTTCCACTGACTCTAAATTAATCTCGTCGCGAATCTGTACTTCGTTTTTAGGACATTCTTCAGTGACTGCATTAATTTCGTGTACCTGTGTTTCGTTCGCTGAACATTGTTCGGTGACTCCAATAATCTCGTCTTTATGTGATTCTGTTGTGCCTACACGTGTGCTACTTAATTCCTGTGCAACAGTGCCAACTTCTTTATTACTGTTTTTAGCACAAGCCTCAGTATCCTCACGTAAATGTACTTTATTGTCCCGACATTGCACGGTAACAGCTGTAATCTGCTCACTAACTTGTTTGTTCTGTTCTTTAAGGTCGTCTTGTTTTTCGTTCGTCAGTTTGAAACTTTCATCAATTGTTTCGCTAAGTTGTTTGTAATGGTTGTCGAAACTTTCACTCTGTTGTCCGGTCCGTTCAATAAGTTTGTCTAGTTTCTTGTTCCGTTCACTAAATAGTTGTTGTAACTCTTTACGACTGTTGTCTTGCTTTTCTATCATTTGGTTAATTAGTTGCAACACTAGTGCCAAAAATTGATCAAGGCCAAAATTAGCGTTTATACTCTCTGTGCTGTTTAGTGGTGGATCTGGAATTGTCTTGTTTTGCGTGACCATTTGGTCATTCTGTAATTTACAAAAAGGTTTCTCACTCGAGTCCGTCGTATTTTCGGTACACTGACCACTTTCACGAGAATTTTTCAAACCGGGTGTGTTAAGCTCTGCAGCGCTCATTGCAATAGAGCGTCCCGCGTCATCAATTGTCGTCAAATTAACAGACGAGGCAATTGGGTTCGTTTGTTCATCATTAAGGTAAAAGTCATCATTAATGGTTGGAATGCACTGATTGTTAGTGAACGCAGGATTGTCATCATTACGTTGCGTATCACAATTACTATCGGTCAGGTTGTTTAAGTCGGTAATTTCATTCACAATACTTCGCGATACACTATTCACAGTCTTTCGCGGCATTTTTGCAACAGTCACAAATATTCACAAAACAATAAGCACAGTGCAAAAGCAACACACAAATACAACAAAGCAACAAACTGCCGTTGACCTGTAGAGAGAAAGTCACAATATTATTAACAGCGTTGCGCTAAATCCTAATTATATCTAAGCAAACAAGAGCAGATATCTGACTGTTGTTCAAAAGACTCTCAACGAAATACGATCCTGGACTGGGTGTCGCCAAGTGTAACCTTCCCACCGTAATTTTAAAAGAAAGAAAATGGACAATACTTAATAGAAATGGGGACCCAAGTGTAACCTCCCCACAAAATTTTTAAAGAAAGGACGATGCTAATTAGAAATGCTGATGGACATTGCTCTAAGCGTAACCTGCCCACAATGAAATGTACTGACAATGGCAACAAAAATGTGAAATTCGCAATCTGACTCAAATATAAATCCTTCAAAAAATTAAAGTCCATTCAGTGACAAGAAAATTCAATAAAACCGAAATATCGGTCTTTGGCCCTGTGTAAAACAATCAGAATTAAAGTCTTACCTCAGAATAAATGGATGTCACATATCTGCTCTTGTTGTTGCGCACCGCTTGGAGGAACTGCATTGCAAATAATAATATTCTCTTTTTTTTGTGATTTTTGTGGAATTTTTCTTCAAAAGAAGTGGAATGAAATGGGAAGTGCAACGAAATCTTGAGTTCAATAAAAAATTAAATTTTTGAGAAAATGCTTTTGAAATAAAAAAATTATTATTGGGAGACTTGTTGGAGAATAATTACAATAAATAAAATTTTTCATTATCTAATGATTATATTAATTAACAGTATACCTTATTCCTCATCTTGACCAGTGTTGCCGACCGCCTACATCACACAACCGCACTGGGCTGCTACTACTGACCGACCGCTCTGCATGACGACTACCGACTGAGTACTGCTCTCAACTAGACAGAGCTACAGACTCGGAACGACTGCTACTGACAGACTCGCAACGACTACTGTACTGCACTGGCCTACAGCTACTGACAGACTGAGCAGCGACAGACTAACAGACTGAGAACCGCTCGCAACACTCGCGCGGTCAAGCGCATACTCTCTGGTCACAGATGCTACAATGCCTCGCCATCGCTGCTATGTTACATACGTGTTTCACCAATGAAAAAAAAAAAAAATTATTTTTAACTTGATCGGATATACATTTTTCATTCGTACGTTACAGATGTACTAGACGCCTCCTGTTGGCAGCTGTCTTTCAGCCTGTATCAATAACGTGGATTCTACCAAATCAGTATTTTATCCTATGACGCTGCGTGTAAATTTTGCTGATAAGATGTAGGGGTTACTACTATGAACGATGCAGTAGGTACGGTCGGGTATGTTCTGGTTCATTTGACGTTTAATGAAATGGTGTAATAACAACGTTGTGTTTTCTAGACTATGTATTGATTAGTTTTATTTTTATCTCAAAATATCAGGATGGTTCATTCTGAAGCGAAATCCGTCATTTTAGAAAACTACAGCACTCAAAGACAATAAAGAATCCGATTAAGCAGTTACCTATATGAAGTCCAGGAATGGTATTATAGTCAAAGAACGTTTCTGCGAAACGAATACCATTTTCCCCAAAACTAGCAGTTGCAGAGAGGAAATATTCCCACATTTGGTGGAGATTTATCAGAAGCTCTTGCCTGTATTTTCAGCGATGAAGAAACGCGTGCCTTAATTCAGATATCACCGTATTTGTTTTGTAGATAGATTATATGAAAGATGCTCCGTAATTACAACCACAGATACGCGGAGAAAACTCACAACAGAGTAAGACACAGTCGCAATTCAAAAGTTTGTGAAATACATGAGCCACGTAGACATATAAGGAAAAGGATTACAATACATTTTACAGCAATTAATAATGAGAAACTTTGGTTCAAAATAATGTGGCCCCTTTCTGGCCAAAGGCAGATACACTATGTGATCAAAAGTATCCGGACACCCCCAAAAACACACATTTTTCATATTATGTGCATTGTGCTGCCACCTACTGCCAGGTACTCCATATCATGGCCCTCAGTAGTGATTAGACATCGTGAGAGAGCAGAACGGGGCGCTTTGCGGAACTCAATGGTTTCGAACGTGGTCAGATGATTGGGTATCACTTGTGTCATACGTCTGTACGCGAGATTTCCACACATCCCTAGGTCCACTGTTCCCGATGTGATAGTGAAGTGGAAACTTAAGGGGCCCGTACAGCACAAAAGCGTACAGGCCGACCTCTTCTGTTAACTGACAGAGACCGCTGACAGTTGAAGAGAGTCGTAAGGTGTAATAGGCAGACATCTATCCAGACCATTATACAGAAATTTCAAACTGCATCAGGACCCACTGCAAGTACTATGACAGTTAGGCGGGAGTTGAGAAAACTTTGGTTTCATGCTCGAGCGGCTGCTCATAAGCCACGCATCATGCTGGTAAATGCCAAACGACTCCTCGCTTGGTGTAAGGGGCGTAAACATAGGACTATTGAACAGTGGAAAAACGTTGTGTGGAGTGACGAATCACGGTACACAATGTGGCGATTCGATGGCAGGGTGTGGGTATGGCGAATGCCCGGCGAGTGTTATCTGGCAGCGTGTGTAGTGCCAACAGTAAAATTCGGAGGCGGTGGTGTTACGGTGTGGTCGTGTTTTTCACGGACGGGGCTTGCACCCTTTGTTGTTTTGAGTGGTCCTATCACAGCACAGGCCTACATTGATGTTTTAAGCACCTTCTTGCTTCCAACTGTTGAAGAGCAATTCGGGGATGGCGATTGCATCTTTCAAAACGATCGAGCACCCATTCATAATTCACGATCTGTGTCAATGTGGTTACGCGGCTATAACATCCCTGACAAGGACTGGCCTGCACAGCGTCCTGACCTGAATCCTATAGAAAACCTTTGGGATGTTTTGGAACGTCGACTTCATGCCAGGCCTCACCGACCGACATCAATAGCTCTCCTCAATGCAGCACTCCGCGAAGATTGGGCTGTCATTCCCCAATAAACCTTCCAGCACCTGATTGAAAGTATGCCTGCGAGAGTGTAAGCTGTCATCAAGGCTGAGGGTGGGCCAACACCATATTGAATTCCAGCGCTACCGATGGAGGGAGCCACGAACTTGTAAGTCCAGGTGTCCGGATAGTTTTGATCACATAGTGTAGGAAGGCACCGTCAGAAGCGAAGGTTGCGTCTGGCGTACCTTAAGGCTGAGTTGTAAGTCCATTGCTACTCACGATATGTGTAAGTGGCCTTGCAGGTAAGCTGTGTAGCACTATGACGCTGTTAACAGACGACGAAGATGTGTACAGAGAGGTAAGCAGCGTCGTGCGAGAAGCATAGAGAGCATTATGTGTCATCAGTGCCTGTTCCAAATATGAGAAGTTGCTAAACGTGAACAGATGAAACGCTTCAACCACCAAATAGTTTTGGCGTCCAGCATAAAGGGTCGCAGGAAACAAATTCCCTACCACAGAAACGTTGTTGCTCTATTTAAGTGGCGATCTTACATTCTTGCAACTAGACTCATCACAGGGTGAAAGGAAACTCAAACACAAATAATATTAGAAACAACATAAATGACAAATAACGATCATTTATTGAAATAAATTCTACACGAGTACTCATCTTTAGTTTGATGTAAGGCGTGGGACTGAAGTAAAGGTTCTGAACACAGGTGTTGGCTAGCTAATCTAATAGCTGTTCAGTCTGCAGTGCTGCCGACTGTGTATTATTCAGACTCTAGCAATGATAAACACTTTGATACTCGGCGTTGAATTTCTGGCGATCCCTTACAGACAGCGGAAGAATCCTCATCTACAATCTATTCAGCAGACAAAATAGTCGCTGGTGTCAGCGCCGTCTGTGGCGGTAGACACAGTTATTGCCAGATGTATAGGGGACGACAGTTGGTTTTGCGGCGGAGGCATAATGTGGTTCTTGTCGTGTTCGCCATCTATGTCGTTTAGCTGTGTACTGCATCTAACGGTAGACTTAGCAAAATATAAGGTGTGTAGATACGAGTGCATGCTGAAAAGTAATGTCTCCGAATTTTTTATGTCAACACTCTTAAAGCTTTTTAAATAAAACAAACGTTATTAACATTCTACATCTTTACTTTCCATGTCTACGTATTTGTTGCTGAATATAGTCACCCTGGCGACTAACTCATTTCTCCCAACGAGAGACAGTTTGTCGATACTGTTCATGTAGAATATTTGACTCTGTTGACGGAACCACAATGTCACCTCTGCTTGTACCGCTCCATCATTATCAAAGTGAAGTCCTCGAGGGTGTTCTTTAAGTTATGGAAACAAATAAATATCGGATTGGGACCAATTCAGAACTGTATGGAGGATGATCGATGACGGAGGACCCAAGTCTTCGGATTGTTGCAGCTGTTTCAGTACTTTGGTGGTCTCTCATTGTCATGCGGAAGTGCTGAATGAGAGGATGCTCCATTTCTGAAATTCGATTATAGCACGCAGTTCCTCATGCACCGACATAGGTACGTTAACACAGCGCCATGTTACAAGCTATAGTTCGGAGTGCTTTAGCGACAGGGGGTTGCAACTTACCTCAGCGAAGCAGGAAAGTTGACCGAACAATACGCATGATGTGTACTACCTTAACTGATGTTGAGAACAGAATAAAAAAAATCGGAGGCATTACTTTTCAGCACGCCATCGTAGATGTAAAAGTCGAATATCATTTGATAACGCGATCGCTATACACTCACTGGCATTAGCCACATCCTTCAAATATCTAAGAGCTACTTTCCAGAGTGACTTGCGATGGAATGACCGCAAAAATGTAGCCCTTGGGAAGGAAGATGCCAGACTCAGATATATTGGAAGAATTTTGAGGAAGAGTAGTTATTTCTGAGGAAGAGTCGCTTGCACATGAAAAAGGTCGTTTGCAGTTAAGTATTGTTCGTCTGTCTTTACAAGGTTTGATTAACAAGTATGAGTCTTAAATGCTCAACAAACTGCCGTGAGAAACGCTACAAGAGAGGCATTGTGGCTCATGGAAAATATTAACACAGTCTAACATATTTAGCTTATAACAAGATTATTCAGAATGTACACTGCTTCCTCGAATATGTAGCATAACGCAGGAGGAATAGTCAGTATTGAGGGATATGACAGGAACGATCGTTCGAAGCAAAAGTCTAATAAACATATGCTCTAAAATGTATACCTTAAGAGTTATTAGCATTTGTTCATTTTTGCTCCTGTGAAACAACTCTTCTACTGATCAAGTGCTCATAGCTCTTAACGTGTAGATTTCAGATATGCCCGCACACCCACCGTCGTGGCGACTGCGCAGATATGGCTCCGCCCCCTCCACCCCCCCCCCCCCCCCCTCCACCGGCATGGTAGCTGATCTCAAAAGTTTGTGTATGTATTGTCCCGGCTAGTTAAGAACCATTCACTGCCGTGTGGATCGGGCAAAAAACATCTCTGAATCACGATGTGAATCTAGTCGTGTGAACTAGCAGTAGAAAATTGATCGCGTTTTTCCAGAGATATTTCATACACTTTCAACCACGACGGATCCAAAGGCAGTTTTTTTATTACTCTGGAGTAAGATATCAATTGAGTTCCAATCTGTTTTTACTAATTTGTTTCCCTGAGTATTTTGATTTAGTTACTTCAGGAATCTGTATGCATTCGTTGAATTCTATTAAATCTGTTTGTAAAAATCAGCTTCCTTCAATAACCCTTGAATGTTCACAGATATTATTGTCTATGTACTAGCTGATTATGGAATTTAGTAAACACTGGGAATGTCTCTTATATTTCTGCTTTATTGACACAATTAAGTTCTTAAATTAATGATGGATGGCATTGGGGGATCAATGAAAGGAGAGTTGATCCTAGTGTGTATTGTTTCGGTATGATAACAGTCAGTCAGTACTACATTCCTTCGTGTACCTATCACCAAAGATATGCTTTCCCATGAAACTGTCCTTTGCTATTTATGTCTCAGGGCCTTACAATGTCCAAGCTTCTCAATTCGCACGACACGATATTAATTATGGGTTCGAATCTTTTCAATGTCTGTTCAGCACAAGTTTAGTCTTTTAACGGGCACTGTTTTTCACTTATCGTTTGTTAACGGAATCACCTTGACAACGAGCAGCAAAGATACTAGTGTGATAAGGTCCAAACTATTTTCAGTCCCAACACTCTTTAATAATTCGCATGCAGCGAATAAAGTCCTGGTCGAGCGGTTCTGGGCGTTTCAGTCCGGAACCGCGCGATCGCTACGGTCGCAGGTTCGAACCCTGCCTCGGGCATGGATGAGTGTGATGTCCTTAGGTTAGTTAGGTTTAATTAGTTCTAAGTTCTAGGGGACTGGTGACCTCAGAAGTTAAGTCCCATAGTCCTAATTCAACATAATCCGTATTGTCAATTAATCTCTTCAAAATCGTAAGTATACGATAGTAACGTTTCGTTTAACACGTACGATCACTATTCACTTGAATATCACTGTTCGTACACCAAATCACCTCTATTTGACTCCGTCTCTGAATTTATCCCAAAATAATCCATTCTCCACCACTCCAATGTCTAATCCAGTTCTAAGAATGCAATTTAATTAGACTTCTGATCCCAAAATTCCGACTACCACGGAAGAACTGCGAGCACACTCGCCACCGCTGAAAACAAAAACTCAAGAGACCTAACAATGCTGCGCTTTGGTTTATATATTACATTCAAAACGAAACGCACGTCTGTCTTCCTTGGATTGCCTTTCTACTACTTTGCGTTACTCTATTTAGAATATCTACTCTTTGTAAAATTTTAATTATTAATTCGAAATACCACTATTGTTTTTTTGGCTCTTAGGTCATTTCGTATTACAGAATTTAATCTAATATTCGTTTCTGTATAACCACTATCTAAAGGGCGGTTACACAGAGCACATACACTACTGGCCATTAAAATTGCTACACCAAGAAGAAATTCAGATGATAAACGGGTATTCATTGGACAAATATATTACACTAGAACTGACATGTGATTACATTTTCACGCAGTTTGGATGCATAGACCCTAAGAAATCCGTACCCAGAACAACCACCTCTGGCCATAATAATGGACTGATACGCCTGGGCATTGAGTGACACAGAGCTTGGATGGCGTGTACAGGTATAGCTGCCCATGTAGCTTCAACACGATACCACAGTTCAAGAGTAGTGACTGGCGTATTGTGACGAGCCAGTTGCTCGGCCACCATTGACATGACGTTTTCAATTGATGAGAGATCTGGAGAATGTGTTGGCCAGGGCAGCGATCGAACATTTTCTGTATCCCGTACAGGACCTGCGACATGCGGTCCTGCATTATCCTGTTGAAGTGTAGGGTTTCGCAGGGATCGAATAAAGGGTAGACTCACGGGTCTTAACACATCTGAAATGTCACGTCCACTGTTCAAAGTGCCGTCATTGCAAACAAGGGGTGACTGAGACGTGTAACCAATGTCAATGGCACCCCATACCATCACGCCGGGTGATACGCCAGTATGGCGATGACGAATACACGCTTCCAATGTGCGTTCACCGTTATGTCGCCAAACACGGTTGCGACCATCATGATGCTGTAAACGGAACCTGGATTCATCCGAAAAAATGACGTTTTGCCATCCGTTCACCCAGGTTCGTCGTTGAACACACCATCGCAGGCGCTCCTGTCTGTGATGCAGCGTCAAGGGTAACCGCAGTCATGGTCTCCAAGCTGATAGTCCATGCTGGTGCCAACGTCGTCGAACTGTTCGTGCAGATGGTTGAAGTCTTGCAAACATCCCCATCTGTTGAGTCAGGGATCGAGACGTGGCTGCACGATCCGTTACAGCCATGCGGATAAGATGCCTGTCTTCTCAACTGCTAGTGATACGAGGCCGTTGGAATCCAGCACGGCGTTCCGTATTACCATCCTGAACCCACCGATTCCATATTGTGCTAACAGTCATTGGATCTCGACCAACGCGAGCACCAATGTCGCGATACGATTAACCGCAATCGCAACAGGCTACAATCCGACCTTTATCAAAGTCGGAAACGTGATGGTACGCATTTCTCCTCCTTACACGAGGCATCACAGCAACGTTTCACCAGGCAACGCCGGTCAACTGCTGTTTGTGTATGAGAAATCGGTTGGAAACTTGTCTCATGTCAGCACGTTGTAGGTGTCGCCACCGGCGCCAACTTTGTGTGGCTGCTCTGAAAAGCTAATCATTTGCATATCACAGCATCTTCTTCCTGTGGGTTAAATTTCGCGTCTGTAGCACGTCATCTTCGTTGTGTAGCAATTTTAATGGGCAGTAGTGTATTTACTACATTATTTGCTTCGAAGGATCGTTGCTGCAAATCCGTGAATACTGACCATTCCTCCTGCGACACGCTGTATATCGTGCACAGAGACTACCAGGTTAAAATTAGAGAGATTCTGCCTGACACAGTGGGGTACCAACAGTCTATCTCATCCGCACACGGAACACTGGTTCCAGCTAGACTGGCTGTTTGGCACTATTAGTCACCATTGCGACTGGATAAACACCTTGCTGTGGGCAAAGTACTGCCTAATATTTCAGTATTTCTCGCTGAATCAGTAAAAGCTGGTCATACGCCACTGTTTTAAAGGCCAAATGAAGTACTAAATAATCAGTAGATAAATAAATAGAAATAACGGTTAATAAAATCTTCCGGGCCTTCCAGCCGCGTCAGTTGGTTAAAATCCCAGCGAGAGCGTAACGACCTTGCGCAGCTGAAAGCCCCAGCATATTTTTATGAATTCATATCTCCGCGAAACCAAGCATTCAAAACCAACGATATATGTGTGAGAACGATCCCATACAATAATGATGCTGTCTACAGTTAGTTGTTCATACTTTTAGCCATAAGTTTGTTCATAATAAGCAAGCAAACATATTTTAATAGCTGCCTAACATCAAAACGATAAATCAACTGAATAATAATTTAAAATATCAGTGCAAAAACCAGTTACTTAGTGCAAGCAGAGCATTTACAGACAATAGTGAGTGCAGCATTAATGCGCAGTGCTGCACATTAATACATTAAGAACTAGTAGAAGAATCTTAAAAGTTCAGCACACAGGTAAATCAATTTTTTATAGTAAAGCAAGATCACAAACAAATTGCGATAAAGTTCGTGTGAATGCAAAGAACCACTCACTGGAAACTGACTTGATGTTTCTGATTCCAATCCGAATTCAAACTCCTGCAATATTTCTAAGTATTCGACTCGCGATCACCAAATATCCAAAGTTCCCCTAACTCAGTCTGAATCCCCAGCGGATCTGTGGCCGTCGAACGCGATACAAGACCTTACCAAACTGAAGACAACTCGACAAAAGACTTTTAACTCTGCTCTGCATGCTCATTTAAAGCGTCGGTCCCATTACTACTACATTATTGAATACAGTTTCTTACAATAGGACCAACCACTCGATAAAGTTGCACTTGAGTTGTACATACATTTTACAATACAGATAAATATTCTTGGTGAGTTTGCGACCTCAGAAGAAAACATTCAAATCCATGTCTTGTAATAATACTAACTGTAAGAAATTTAATCGCCACATCCGACGCTGCAGCCTAACCAGTCAGAAGACCAACTTTACGTACATCAGCGCTGCAGCTTGACGCCAGTCCAGACATCAATTTTGAATACAATACAGGATGTCAGAGGAGGAATGGTCGATATTCAGGGATATGACAGGAACGGTCATTCAAAGCAAAAATTCTAGTAAACATGAGATCTAAAATGCAAACCTTAAGAACTATGAGCACATCTTTTTCAATAGTGCAAAACAAATCTCTACTACTGCAAGATCTTTGTTTTCCATATTTTGAAGGAGATAAGCATAGGCCAAAATAAGAAAAATATTTCCAGTCAACATGGGCTCTAAACTGCATTCCTAAAGAGATACGAGCACTTCTACATCTTCACTACTGTCAAACACATCGCTTCCACTGAACAAGTGGTCATAGCTCTTAAGATATGCATTTTAGGGTTCATGTTCACTAGCCTTTTTTTCTTCGAATGATCGCTCCTGTCATGTACCTCAATATTGACCATTCCTCTTGGAACACTCTGCATAACATGGAATTATAGTTAAGTAAATATAGGGCCCTCATGTTATTTTTAATGAACCACGTTCCCGTAATGAGTTCTTAGTTTGGGCACGTTTCTTTATATTACTCAATAAACTGTTTTAACTATTCACTAATTCGTTTAATACTAAAAGTAACTAGTTAGTTTCATTGCTGGTATCAAGAACTTTTAAACAACGTGTCAAATGTATATTATGAGCGTCTGTTAGTTTTTATGAATTTTATAAACAATCATAATAACAGATGATAATAACTTTATCAATAATATGTTTTGAACTGTTGTCTTTAAGGCGTTTTAAGTATTTTCAGTTAATATTACAATGAATAACTCTTACCACCAATTCAAATTCTTGGAAGTGACAGGATTCGAAACCCCTATCTGCGGATTAAAAACTGACCGTCTTAAGCACAACGCCATTCCACCAATAGCATATGCTACGTTTCCGAACGGTATGATATGTTCTGTAATGTCACACCTTATCCATGAAAAAGAAATGATATACAGAGTGAAAGCGGCGCAGTGCGTCTTCAACGTAAATGTGGACCGTCCATCTGACTTTTGAATTCCATGAACGGAGTTACGAAGAACATACGCGAACTGAAAGTGACACAGTAAATAATCTACTAGGTCTTATGAGATCTCTTGTTTTGGAGATGCCGTGTGTGGGAGAATGTGAGAACTCAGCAGCTGCTAACGCAAGTGTTACTTGACGCAGCCACGAGCTGAGGAAAAGTTTCTGGAAAATTTTACTACTGCAAGTGGATTTGAAAATGAAACGTATTATGTCTTAGATTCCATCAGACTGATAACTTTAACAGATATCAGATATTCGATTTAAAGAATGTAGGGAATGGACTGGTCCCGAAAGCATGACAGTACATTTACAGAGGATGAAGCTTACCACTACGCCACGTGCAGATATGTCTCTGTAATACCGCGGGAAGACTGACAGAACTCCCTTCATACACTTCCGCATGCTACAGTGCTGCCAGATTCTGCATATGGCCGGGAATATTGGAAGCCATAAGTGAAAGACCCGGACCGTATCTGAGATGGACGGGCGGTGGGCAGGTTTTATGTCTAATAATGTACTTTTTTGTCATCTCGATTTAATATTCTGAATGTTTTCCATTTAAGATGTAACACTGAGTAACTAAAATTCAATATTTCAACTTAGATTTCAGCCTTGATACCTAAGCTAAGACTGCTGTCTAATGTCACGTTCCGAGTAGGCTAACCTACGTCAGTAAAGATGTACACTGTGAAAGGAGGCACAACACTGTAGTTTCATGTTCGCTTAGTGGTAAAACGCTCAATTTTCACTGTACTGGTTGATATACAAGTTGGTTCAAATCTGGCGGGAGAAACACTGTGGTTTGCAAGTCTCTTTCTCGCTTTATTTATTCGATCTGCAAACAGCCACAGTCATAAGACAATGTATCATAAGCCATCTCACAACCTCCATTCAATGCTTTGAAGGATTGTGCAGAAGTGTCTGTTTTGGAAATACCGAGTTACTACACAAGAAAGATTCTGAAAAGGCTCCGAGGAACTATAAATGACACCAATTTCTGTGTTGTTTATCGTTTATGGAATCAGCGCTCGAGACAGACGTTATGGAAGTAATGAATATACTGAGATAAATATGGAGATGAAAAACATATTGAATAGCAGAATTGCACGCTTTTTCATGTCTTTCTTTTTGTATCTGCATCAGAAGAGATACATTTTCCTTGTAAATGTACATTTTTATTACTGTGTGGTATACTTGACTCAATTCACAACTGTGACTGACACAGTCTTCGTTCATTACATCAAACTTTCGTCGTAAGACAGATACGCTAAGTGTGTAATTCAGCTGCGTTTTTTTATACATTTCAATCATGGTCAGTTTCTAATCCGCAGGTACGGGCTTCGAATCCTTTCACTTCTAAGAATTTTAATTGGTGGTAAGAGTTATTAATTTAGGAGGACAGCGAAAATTATTAAGTACTCAACAATTGCAAGTATGAACACCGCCGGTATTGCACCATTTCTTCTCTTTATGTACTGTGATTTCATCGGTATTGGGATACTGCCTGCATGTAAATAAAGAGAACACAATTTAATATGATGCTTTTCCTCGACGTGAAAGAACTAAATACTCTCTTGTCATCGCTTCTTCGGGATTGACGTCATGCATCATATGACAAGAAGAATTAGTTTCATGCTTGCCTCTGCCTTTTTGATCAAAGGTCGTAAAATAATTTAAAATCAAGAGTATATCGAACGACTGCAAAGAGTGTAACAGGCATCCTGGATTTTATGTGTAGTCTGCTCCTCTGTAGAGAAAATGAGAGATAAGACAGCCGGCCGCGGTGGTCTAGCGGTTCTAGGCGCTCAGTCCGGAACCGCGCGACTGCTACAGTCGCAGGTTCGAATCCTGCCTCGGGCATGGATGTGTGTGGTGTCCTTAGGTTAGTTACGTTTAAGTAGTTCTAAGCTCTAGGGGACTGATGACCACAGATGTTAAGTCCCATAGTGCTCAGAGCCATTTGAACCAGATAAGACAAACGAGTTTTCCTCTTCTTCGAAGGAGAAAAAAACGTTCGTTAGTCATAAAAAGTTTCTCCCAAACAACACAAAAATTCCGTACTGTGTCCAGTTTCTTTCCTCCTCCACAACTGCATCTAGCCGGCAGGGAATACAGGTAGCAAGTTACCGGATGGGTCTGTTATTCCGTGACAACCCTTCCCATGCGTTATGAACTGCTTCGGACAGCCCTCTCTTGGTTTTCGGTACTGTTCTTCTACACCTAATAATTATCTCCATCTCTGCCCATACGTGCTCAATGGGACTGAGGTCAGCATCTTTGGGAGGTCAGTTCAGTACATGAACGGCTGCGTTCAATTGAATCCAGCGTTTTACAGAGTTCGCCGTATCGACATGTTCGAAGATTATTCTACCTCCAGAAAATCACTGATGAACGCAAGGAAGCATTACGTTCTTCAGTTCAAATGTTTCAAATGGCTCTGAGCATTATGGGACTTAACATCTAAGGTCACCAGACCCCTAGAACTTATAACTAATTAAACCTAACTAACCTAAGGACATCACACACATCCACGCCCGAGGCAGGATTCGAACCTGCGACCGTAGCGGTCGCGCGGTTCGAGACTGTAGCGCCTAGAACCGCTCGGCCACCCAGGCCGCCGTACATAAATACAGTGTCACACTGTCCCATTAACGTAATTACGTGTCAAACGCCTGCATAGCCACCATAGTTTTCTACACGCATGTAATCAATAAACTGCATGTGCATTGTCAGACTGTTATAGATAACATCAGATAATTCGCATATATCGTTGATGATTAATTACTCTCTCATGTTTAGTATTGTTTTAACAACACTAAAAGAAACCTTACGAAAATTGTGCACTGTATTACAAGAAGTGAAATAAAACTACCCAGGAAAACCTTACGACGAAAGTCTGTTTTGATAAAACTGAGTATCTGTACACAAGCGTGCCTCTATCGCCACGAATTAGAGTAAAATACTACTTACTTAGATTTCGATTGGGTCTGTGTTTAATTGGTATGCTGTGTCAAACTCAACAGCTATGCAAATGTGGCATTTCATAAATAAAGCTTTGTGTTCCTAGAGACCCAAATTTTGCTTGTCAGCAACGGAAAGAGGGGTTACCTGTTGTGCAGCATTGTAAGTTTTTCACCATTGCACTGCGAGCTGAAAGTATTTTCTTGCGATTTCCTTATCGATGTTTAATCTGACTGCTTGTAGCGCTTTCACAGAAGGGATAAAAACATTACGTTCAGCGAGACTGGAACCGCGAACCATATCAACCGCTTGTCCACAGGTCAGCACGCCACCACAGAGCTGGCGAAGAGGTATGTGTTGTGCTTGCCTCTTACGTGTGCAATAGTGGTTAGAACTCGTAAACCTCTATTTAAAGGACGAGATTAGTTGCGATTTCCACATGCAACGACTTTCCTGGGCTGAAAACCGTAAATTTACAATCTTTTGTTACACCTCAAGCGATAATAACTGAGGTTATTCAATGGAAATGACAGGTAAAATCAAGTGAACTTTGAGGCTTAATTCTGTGCACACCAGGAAGTAACTCGTCGATCACAGAGTTGCCAAGTATACCTTGCCTTGTTGCCAAATCTCAATTACAGTACTAGTAGGAAGGAGACGAACCGATGTGATCCTACAGCAGGCTGGGAAGTGACCATAGCTGGCGTCTCAAAGACGCAGCTGCTACGGCCTGGAATACGTAATGCGTCTGATTCGCATTTCTGTAACTAGGTTTAGGGGTGGAGCGTAGTTACTAATAATACTCAGAACTGACTGCAAACTAAGCACCATAAATCAGTAACTCTCATTGTCGTTTTTATATTTCTTTCGTAACTGTACCCAAAACTAAGAAACTCATTCACGGACGTTTTCGTGCCTGCCGATAGTTGAGCACACCAAACAAATAAAAATAAAAAATAGTTCAAATGGCTCTGAGCACTATGCGGCTTAACTTCTGAGGTCATCAGTCGCCTAGAACTTAGAACTAATTAAACCTATCTAACCTAAGGACATCACGCACATCCATGCCCGAGGCAGGATTCGAACCTGCGACCGTAACGGTCGCTCGGTTGCAGACTGTAGCGCCCAGAACCGCACGGCCACTCCGGCCGGCAAATAAAAAAAAAAAGAATGTGTGTGTGTGTATGTGTGAGAGAGAGAGAGGGGGGGGGGGGAGGGAGAGAGAGAGAGATAAATAAAGATAAAAAAGAATGAGAGGGAGGGTAAAAATTGCTGTAAAGAAATTGAATACCGGTATGTAAAGAAATCTGTCATTAAAGTAACACGTTCCACATCGTTACGAAATGTCGTATTGATTATCTATGGAACAAGTATTAATCTAATATAATCCAATCAGATCATATTGCTGAATAGTCGTGAAGAATCATGAAGTACCGTAATTCTCGCCAACATCAGTAACCAAATCTAAACTTGAAAATAAAAGACGACAGTTTTTCTAATTAACCGGGACTCCTATCAAGGCCCTTTCATCCCTGTTAACTAACCACGAAAGATATCTGATATATCTCCATTCAGAAGTAACAAAGTGTGTATGCATTTAAAGATGAAGTGCATGACGTGCAGTTCTGTGACGGAGGTACGAACCCAACTTGTAATCGCATTGTTAACTAAGTAAAATCAAATGTTACGTATCGGTTTTTGTTACCAGCTGCAAGATGTTTGAATCTGAAATAAGGATACAAATTTTTGTGCCTGAGCGACAATCGAACCGCACTCCTATCGTTCTTCTTTATCGTCCACGAATATAGCTTAAGTATCAATTGCTTACTCCCAACAGTAAGATGTGTGTTTGACCAGAAATTGTTGGCAACACGTGAACAGACATTAAAAACACACGTTAATTTTCACTAGCAGACCGTTGTGCACGTGATAGGGCTTGAAATGAAATTATGAATATTTTTGTATTGGATCGGAAATCGGACCCACATACATTTGCAGGAGACCTAGAGAAGATTGCAGTCTTGGAAAAAGGAACGAAATGATTGAACTATACTGTTCCGAGAGATTCAGATCCTCGAAAGAGGAGATACGAATTTGAGTCACAGTCCAGCACCAAATTTTTCAACGTCTGTAGTTCAATCAAGTACAAGTAAAATAAGAGCCCTGTTCCTTTAAATGGCTATCGCTTCATCAAATAAAATAAAATTTTGTAAAGAAAGTAAGTTTACTGACGACAGTATTTCTGTTTATAATGACCTCCGCCTATGTCATTTCCCAAAGCAAACCGGCTGTGTCCAGTTGGGAATGAAGGAACGTGATGTTTAATGCGGACTCTGGATTATAACGTCTTTCTCTTGAGGTTGCCAGAGGTAAAGTAAATTTGTTTGTGCCTCTTAAAAGTAAATGCCTGAACCCACGCACTGCACTTGTGATAGTTCGTTCCACCAGACTATTGTGGCCACATTTCCCAGCCCCAGGAGTGTGCTGTAACGGATGATGTGCTTAGCTTACAAAATTCGTCACGGTGGAAAAAATGTGAGTCTATTAAATGGTTAAGTAAAAGGAATCTTCTGACGCGGAGATTATGCTATTCACACGTCAGCAGGGTGTAAAGACTCTTCTAGGCATCATAGCCTCGATGTGAAGCCATTTTGAAATTTTCACTAATTCAGGAAATTTCTTAGTTCGAGAAAATCCACTATGAAGTTACCGGATAATTCGATTATTACCGTCATTGTTACTATCATTTTCTTCATACCGCTGCTGGAACACATGTGCTTGAAGATCATTTAAGGCCTTTTGGTCATTATGGAAGTAGTTGCCCAAGAACAGGTTCTTTCCCTGTCTACGGAATCCTTTCCATGTTAATATCAAACATCAGCAATTACTCGTAGATTACATTAAAGGTAAGGTAATTGATGAAGACGTTACTTGATAACAAAAACGCGCTGCCTTTCTCCATTTACTTGCGCCTTGAAATGGCTGTCGAATATTGCCAAACCAAAAGCCAAGGTATCTTACTGCCTTCTGATATACGTCGCTGTCAGTTCTTCCATATGATTTGGTCGACGTGACCTGTTTCAAGTTGTGTATGACAGAGAATGTTTTAGAAAATTGATTGTTTTCCATTGCAATAAACAGAAAGATTTTCATTCTAAGCTATCCAAGTTACAAATTTTCGCAATATTAGTTCAATTTTAATATTCGCTTCTATAATGTAGGAAAGTATTTCACAGTTGCAAAACCTGCATCCGACTCATTGTCCTTACACTTAGTCGCTGACCATAAATTCTAGCTCAGAGTGACGCCAGTTTAAGTAACCTAATGTAGCGAAGACTGTTTCCCAGTGCTCTTTCTCACCGGAAAATATGCAATTCACTCATTGGGCTCCATAAGTACACTGCAACAGTAATTTCTGTGCGTATGCAATGCATACGGATTGTAGAAATTAGTGGTGCTCTCTCTTCCACTTCTGTATACAATATGCCTGACCTAAACGGGACCGAGCGAGGTGGCGCAGTGGTTAGCACACTGGACTCGCATTCGGGAGGACGACGGTTCAATCCCGCGTCCGGCCATCCTGATTTAGGTTTTCCGTGATTTCCCTAAATCGCTCCAGGCAAATGCTGGGATGGTTCCTCTGAAAGGGCGCGGCCGACTTCCTTCCCTGTCCTTCCGTGATCCAATGAGACCGATGACCTCGCTGTTTGGTCTCTTCCCACAAACAACCCAACCAACCAACCAACGTAAACGGGCTCTTTATAATTACAGGCCCTGGGTGGTGCAACATCATACTGACAACAGTAATGTGCTTATACTGGCAACCTCACTGTTCGTTTTACCTGATTTTGTAATCATTTAAATAAAACAACATGACCTTCCAGTGGGAGACATTTCGTCCCCCTTTTTCTCATGTGGAATTTGTCAGTAAGCTTTTTGCCTTCCAACCAGCGAAATGCGGCACAGTACGGCCGGTAAACGATTCAAAAACCACGATTTAGTGCCGTTAAAACGATTTCTTTAAACACTGGCGTAGCTGAAGGAATTTAGTTTCTTCTTAAATCGTCTTATGCAACAACGTTCACAGATATCTCAAGTAGGAAAAGCTCTTTATCCAGGTATGATGGTTGTAAAACAAACTTCCCACAGTTTGTGTCAGGTTGATCTTTTCGTCTAATAGCACTGCGTAAGTATTTTGTCTAAGAGGTATCACAAGTAGTGTTCCTGTAGCTGTGGGAATCATTGGTTGAAAACAGGTTTAACACCAGTGGGTACAGCGCTGCTAAATATTCAAAATGATTATCAACCTAAGTCTGAGTTCATCCACAAACTGAGGCATATTTATAATACTGAAGCTAGACTGCGTATCCTTGTCTTCCTCGAGTGGGCATCGGAAAGCGTTTACACACACGTATACAATACAATGAATACTTCGAACGCTATCGTTAACGTTGCTCTCGTAAACTAATTTTGTGTTTTTAATTCTTCTGGTTCTTAAGCGTACAATATGTGTTGTAGATACAGTCTTAGAGAAAAAAACTGACCGCCGAGTGGTTCACGTAAGGTGGACAACACAGTCAAGCTCCCCTCTGAATTCTATGTTCGGCAATATTCTCGATCTGGCAACATTGTAGACTGCTACCCTTCCTGGAGGAACTCTTGACTGCAGTCAGAGTACATCACTCTTGTCTACGACCGTAGTCTTGAGATAAAACGTGAGACTAGCTAATACGACGTCTCGTAACCAAAAGCACATCTAGACAAAATTTTTTTTCACCCCTTTCCTCTCAGTGCTGAAGCTATGAGTATAATTCAAGCGAATCTACAATATATTTCACTTTCTGCCACATTGGTAGTAACAGTTTAGTTCAACAATATTTTAGCGAACACTGCATGCGTCTGAATTCTTTGGGACCCTACCGTTTGCTGCCTACCTGCGGGGCTGAGGCACTGTGCTGCCTCGCCTTCTGCCAACAACGTCTGCTCCACTCCTCACTCTCGACAGTGTAAAAGCTATACTGTTGTTGAGTGGTGACCCATAAAATCTGTCTACGTTTTGTGTTTCACACTCGATAGCAATGGAGGCACAATACCGTTTTTATTTGATGAGTATTTTATTACACTAGTATGCAATACATCAATGTGGCATGGAATTAATTTCGTTGTTTCTGATCCAGTGCACTATAATTAAAGCGTCACATCCTGTACTTTTTCCTTTCACAGGAGATTCTTCAAATAATTAATTTTTGTCATAGATTCATATGTGTTAGTCAAGGCACAGACAGTAAATGCAATGTAAAGTGTTTGGTTTCTTTCTTTGATTCCCTATGGTAAATGGATGCGAAACATAGTGTCAATACCTTGCAGAACCTGGTCTATAGCTACTAAGACAAATTGCTTGTTTTGAGGTCCATACATTAAATAATGGAGAAGTGAACGCTGTTCAAAAGTGATATTTAAAATGTTCAATTGGATTTAAGGCGAAAAAATTGCCCATATTTGAAGCTACCCAGAGAAAAAGTAAGTTGCTAGAGCTGCTGTTAGCAAATGTCTGCAGAGAGTTCCTAGTTGCACTGTGGAAATTTAGCATAGAGGCCCTGTAGTAACCAAGAGGTTCCTTTCCTTCCTACTTATCACCCTGGCATTGAGTCTTAAGTGAAGAACAATATGGAATTTCTTATCATTGACGGTATATTCCAATTTCTTCAGAGACGCATGTATTGCGAAGAAGCTTGGCAGTCAGAAAGCCGAGATCTATGACCATTAACACAACTTACTGTCATCTTCAACTTTTGTAGTCCTATTTTCTTCAGTTGCGTGTAATATTACGGCATATTGATAACAACTATGAGAGTTACTGACTTATGATGCTTACTTTGCAGTCAGTTCTGAGTATTATTAGTAACTACGCTCCACCCCTAAACCTAGTTACAGAAATGCGAATCAGACGCATTACGTATTCCAGGCCGTAGCAGCGGCGTCTTTGAGACGCCAGCTATGGTCACTTCCAGCCTGCTGTAGGATCACATCGGTTCGCCTTCTTTCTGCTAGTACTGTAACTGAGATTTGGCAACAAAGCAAGGTATATTTGGCAACTCTGTGATCGACGAGTTACTTCCTGGTGCGCACAGAATTAAGCCTCAAAGTTCACTTGATTTTACCTGTCATTTCCATTGAATAATCTGAGTTATTATCGTTTGAGGTGTAAGAAAAGATTGTAAATTTATGGTTTTCAGCCCAGGAAAGTCGTTGCATGTGGAAATCGCAACTAATCTCGTCCTTTAAATAGCGGTTTACGAGTACTAATCACTATTGCACTCGTAAGAGGCAAGCACAACACAAACCTCTTCGCTAGCTCTGTGGTGGCGTGCTGACCTGTGAAAAAGCGGTTGATATGGTTCGCGGTTTCAGTCTCGCTGAACGTAATGTCTTTATCCCTTCTGTGAAAGCGCTGCAAGCAGTCAGATTAAACATCGATAAGGAAATCGCAAGAAAATGCCTTCAGCTCGTAGTGCAATGGTGAAAAACTTACAATGCTGCACAACAGGTAATACCTCTTTCCGTTGCTGACAAGCAAAGTTTGGGTCTTTAGGAATACATAGCTTTATTTAAGAAATGCCACATTTTTATACCTGTTGAATTTGACACGGCATACCAATTAAACACAGACCCAATCGAAATCAAAGTGGTAGTATTTTACTAATTCGTGCCGATAGAAAATGATTCAGATGGCTGTGAGCACTATGGAACTCAACATCTGAGGTCATCAGTCCCCTAGAACTACTTAAAGCTAACTAACCTAAGGACATCACACACATCCATGCCTGAGGCAGGATTCGAACCTGCGACCGTAGCGGTCGCGCGGTTCCAGACTGAAGCGCCTAGAACTGCTCTGCCACACAGGCAGCAGTGCCGATAGAGGCACGCTTGTCTACAGATACTTAGTTTTATCAAAACAAACTTTCGTCGTAAGGTTATTGTGGGTAGTTTTATTTCATTGCACAATTTTCGTAAGGTTTCTTTTAGTGTTATTAAAACAATACTAAACATGAGAGAGAAATTAATCATCAACGATATATGCGAATTCTGTGATGTTATCTATAACAGTCTGACAATGCACATGCAGTTTATTGATTACATTCATGTAGAAAACTAGTTCTGAGCTAAAGCTGTCAAACAGGGTTTGAAGAAGAATGAAATGCCACTACCAGATGATAGCTAATGTAGAAAATACTTTTCTGACTATTTTGGGACGATGCGCTCTCCCCATACATAATACAAAAGCTTCGAGATGCATCTGCTGCCTGGCCATCTATTAAAACTGAAAAGAGCAAAATGTCGCAGAAGTTAGCCCTTTTTGTTCAAATGTTCAAATGTATGTGAAACTTTATGAGATGTAACAGCTCACGTCATCAGTCCCTAAGCTTACACACTACTTAACCTAAATTATCCTAAGGACAAACACACACACCCATGGACTCGAACCTCCTCCGGGACCAGCCGCACAGTCCATGACTGCAGGGCCTGAGACCGCTCGGCTAATCCCGCGCGGCTTAGCCCTTTTTCCACATGTGGCTATTTTGGGTTGAGAAGTGAAGGGAATTATGTTCAAAGTTCCATTAAATTGGTAACTTCAGCAGACAGCAGAATTGCGTTGTAAAAAATGTAGTAGCGAATGTAATAGAACTAGCGACGTCTTATCTATGGCGCGCAACACTAACCGTGATGCTACTAGCTGTCATCTAGCTACAGCTCCTCCAGAAGTCAACAACAATTCCTCCAGAACTTCCGCATTCCACAGTGCTGTGATTTCAAATGGCTCTGAGCACTATGGGACTTAACATCTTAGGTCATCAGTCCCCTAGAACTTAGAACTACTTAAACCTAACTAACCTAAGGACATCACACACATCCATGCCCGAGACAGGATTCGAACCTGCGACCGTAGCAGCCCCGCGGTTCCGGACTGCAGCGCTAGAACCGCACGGCCACCGCCGCCGGCACAGTACTGTGAGAGAATGCATATGGACAGATCTAGACTTCTGAGAGACAGACAGTTACAGCTTTTCTTTTGCACTGCAGGACGTTTTCAACAAACAGATAGCGCAATAGATTAGCTCAAATGCAAAGGAACACTTCCTATATAAATTTCTGCATCCTACACTGTTGGCAGTTCTGTGTAGGTGGCAGTTACGTGATTTTATTTCGATGATTACAAAATAGAATCGTATGTCCGCACTGGGTAGCCGAGGCAGCTAGTTCATGGCGACTCGGTCGACCAAGTAAATGAATATACTGAACATGCTGCAAACCACTACAGGGAGCCTGTGAGTCAGAATTCTCATCGAGTGTGCCGCAACAGTGTTATGATAGAAAAAGGAGTGGTACAGAAGAGGATTTGGTTGTCTGTCGGATTGATGATAGGTTCCTATGATGGTTGTCTGGGTTCAATTCCAACTTCTGCCGATGATTTTTAATAGGGAGAGACAGATTCTATTCTCTTCTGGCTATGCCTAGTGAAGAATGGCATTATGGTCTAAAATTCACATTAAACATGATATTCCTTCTCTACCAAGTAGATGTTAGGTTGGAGCACAACAAAGTCAGGAGTGGCAAAATGTGGGAACTCTATCACCAGTAACCTCTCTTATACTAGTTATTTCTTTCTAGTGACGAAACAAACGTCATGTAGGGTCACGGGACCCTTATTCCATCCTTTATTTCAACTTCTGTATGTCGAAAAAATTGGTTCTGAACTTGGAATGCAACTCAGAGCACCCTTAACGCGGAATGTGATCCCTTCGTGACAATACAGCTCGACTACAATTTGCTGTTCGTTCAAAACTGCAGATTCCTCAACATCTCCACATATTGCGTGTGAATGGGTTCGAATGCTGATCCAGCACTAAAGATTTCATTATATATTGTCAAGCTCTAGCATGAGAACACCTATCTGCTGGTGGATAATAATTTTGATTTCTAATGCATTTTCATTCGTTGTCAACACTAACGATATCTGACGTTTTTGACTCCCAGTGAGACACAGAACTATTTGAGAGATCACTGTAAGTTCGAGGACGCTATTCCGAGCTGCTGATGGAGAAAAATTCGGTAGCTGATTTCTCTTTGTGTGTAGTCACCAACGGTATGTGTGGGGTTCGATTCCCAGTAAGCACTGAACTCTTCGTCATATTATTTCTAGTTCAAACATGCGCACATGTCGCTGCTGATGTAACAAACCCATATTTAACGTTCGCTTACTCTAGAATATAACAGCGATAGGTGCTGGGTTGGAGTCCTGGGAAGGAAAAAATTAATGTTTCGTCTCGTCATTTCAGTTAAAACATATAGCTACTGCCGAGAAAATCCGATATGTCACAGTTGATTGTGCTTCGATAACAATCCGATAAGGTTCTGGGTTAGAATCCCTGTCAAACACGAAGCTTTACCTCACGGCATTTCAAGTAAATTACTTGTGAAGAAGCAATATTTAACATCTCTCGTAGTTCGTTAACAGGGACAATAGATGCTGGGGTAGGAATTGTCGTCCATTAGAAATGTCTACGTTATGTTATCTAAAGTTGATATTTGCTAACTGATACTTCTTAAAATCGAGGTGTATAACTCTCTTTATGCCTGGTCAGGAATGACTGTTAGTTTCCGTCAGTCACGAAATCTTAGTCTGCATGACCTGGGTTTGAATCCGTATGCAGAACGAGACGGTTCGTCGTGGCATTTGAAGTTCATACATATTCTCAACTACCTGCTCGTGAATAACTTAAATTTTTAATGCCATTTTGTGTTAAATAACAAGTACGGTTCGTTACTTTGAAGAGGAAATCATGAATACGACGAACTTACTACGTGGATTACGTATCTGAGGTAGTAATGAGACTGGTAACATTTCAGGTATGTCATTTATTGCAATAAGTGTGAGCTTACAAGCCTTAACGACAGTATTGTCTGTGATAAGATGTTCCCTGATATTTGTAGTATGGTGTTATTACTTTACATCTTGAGTTATTGCGATATAGAGCAGAGTTTTCTAGTGGTGACTTGTTGGAGCCATTTCAATAGTCAAACGACTGTACCAAGGAGCGATTAGAGGACCTGCTAGACAGCTGCGTTATGCGGGTTGCATGCGAATCAGCAATTCAGGTCGTTCGGATACTTTTGAGGACGACTGTACATTTCTCCAACCACACGGCGAGCTACGAATTAGGCTATTTTCAACATTTTTTAAAGACACTTGCAGCGCTACTTATCAACTAAAATTTTGACATAACGTTTCATTCGTTTATTATTCCTTTATAAGAAGTACAAGGGAAAGTTTTGACATACTGGACTGGATCATTCCCTTGTTACGCAGGCTGGTCGCAGAGCTAGTTAAGACCGCCCCAGTGACAGAATATAGAGTAAAAATTGTAATATTCACCGAAAATACCTAAAATACCTAGCAGATATGCTACGAGCAAACTAAAGACAGCTTATGAATCACTGGTATGAGCTGAAAACATATTAGTGATAAAATTAAGACTATTTGTGATACGTGTTTAAAAGCTCTTGGTACCTGCAATGGAATGCAAGACAGCTGCGTTATGTGGGTTGCATGCAAATCAGGCGAAACCCAATTCGGGTCGTTCGGTTACATTTGGGTATGGTAGTACATCCCTACCGTAGCAAAGACAGCGCGCGCAACACGGCACGTCGAATAACATAACACAGCACAACGTGTACTTAATTTTTAAATCCAATTTCAGGCCTGTTGATTGCTTCTCTGACACTATTGTTCACAATTGCTATTCGCTCGAGTTTGCAATTCATCTAATATCCATAATAACCTGCAGCTATCTTTGCTATGTCGCTGAGTATTAACAATGCTTAGTATTAACAATGGTGATAAAATTCAATTAATTTCCAGTGTGTTTCTTTAGTATATGTTTGTTAATATCATGTGCCTTTGTGTAGGTTCTAGAGTTTCACAGCAATGTGCAATCTAGTTAATGTTTTGAACCTTGTAAAGATGAAGTATGAAGAACGTGGTATGCAATCAAAATCACCTACCTCTCCTGAAAACCAACATACGTATTATTTATTATTTTACTTATTTGATATTCCTTCGAGTGAGGTCTATATTTCGTTAGAAATTGTCGAAGAACTAGAAGAACCAGCAAATAACTCTGACGATTCATTTAACTGTGGTTCGAACGATGATTATTGTGCTAATTAAAGCCCAGAACAAAAATACAGTACGTTCCCAGCCTAAAGAAAACATGTACATTGTTAGTTTTCAGTGACAAAGAAAAAGCTGTAAATTTTTTGGTTAAACGAAGGAGGGAAGAAACAAAGTCAGCGCTGTGCAAAACCAGTTTCTTTTCGTAAAATCTGAATGACAACTGCGTAATTGGAAGAAAGAATACACAAAGTACGAAATCTGGGCCAAAATGAAAGTCGCAAATGTGTGAAAGGAAAACTATTCGAAAGATTTACAACTGCTTGTGAGAGTCAGTCAACCGTTACCGAAGGGAGATCTACGAGGCTGCGTCCTCTGAATTGTGAATGATATTTACATAACTGACTTCAATGGTTCTTCGGCCTAATTAAAAGGATTCAGGATATTACACGGAAAATTGCGGAGTTTATTTCAGATAAAGACAGAGGTGTTGCTATGTCAAAACCAAAAATCGAACAAAAGCAATGAATTATCTTCTACAACTGGTAAGAACATGTGTCGGACGTTTTAATGAAAATGGGGACCCGGAACGATGAAAGTGGCAACATTAATGTTTTTGGATTTTTTCATTATAAAATTATTTGGAGTTTTGTGATTAAAACAAATCAAGTTTCACTCTTTTAATGCGAATTTTAAGTGTGTTTTTTATCGTTTGAAACTTGCGCCGCATCGCGCCGCGCCGCGTAAATGGCCGTGGTGACTTGATGTGTTATCTCTGATTGCACCACTCGCTGTCTTTAGGCAGCGTTTCTTGGTGGAATTCGCCGGTATTTTGTTTTCCAACGTCGTAGGCCTTGATCTCTGTGACAAATGAATGTGTCCATATTCGTAAACATAAACGACACGCCGTGTTTGTTGATTTGTGAAGTTAGCTATGTGTGTGTTGTTTGGCTCAATGAGTTTGCGTATTTGACGAATTTTTCTCGTATCTGTTATACGTATTTGGCTTGTGGATATAAATAGGCCCCGTTTCAGCAATCGAGTGTATAAGAAAAGACGCAATGAATGGAATAAGAAATTCTTTGTCGTTTCGAAGGGAGATGCTGTTCCGCCTGCTTCAGAACCACTTCAATACTGTGTGAAAAAACTTCTTCCAGCAAGAAACGTTTTGACAGCAAAGAAACATTTGAAAACTATGAAAGTGACAGTAATGATGTGAATGAAATAATTGACATTTTATTGCTGTCTAATATTTTAAAACATAATGTATTATGCCAATTTTGCAAAGAAAGAGGAAAGGCTGTGAAGCGATGGAAGTAGAGTGAGTGAAAAGATTTTTTTCCAGCTATGAGGAGTGGTATAATGTATGATATACCAACTATCTAGGGGACTGTGATCCTAAGGGATATAAAACTGTAGAGAAACTCAAACCATATGGCAATGAAATTCACATTAAAAAACGGGAATGTATTGGGCATGTGAATAAGCGCATGGGGGCTCATTTGCGCAAACTGAAGCAGACATTAGGATCCCAGAAGCTTAGCAGTGGTGAGATCCTTGGAGGAAGAGGAAGATTGACAGATGAAACAATTGACAGACTGCAGAGGTATTACGGTTGTGCAATTAGGCAAAATATAGGAAGCACTGAGCGTATGAGGATATCAGTATGGGCATTATTTCATGCACTATGTCCCACAGGTGATGACTCATGGTGTAAACACCAATCAGGAAAGGAGTATGACCATAAAAACAGTTTGCCAAATGTTGTAATTCATGTAATTAAGCCCATATTCAGAGATTTGTCACAGAAAAATTTATTGGAAAAATGCCTACATGGGAAATCACAAAATCCCAATGAATGTGTGAATAATTTATTTTGGATTAGGATTCCAAAAACAGTGTTTGTACAGATAAAACCATTGCACTTTGGAGTGTATGTTGCATTTCCAACATAGAATGCTGGAAACATTACAAAATATGATGTGCTGAAAAGTTTAGGTTTCCAACCAGGCCACAACACCATTTCCACAATGCGCCTAATTGATGAAGAAAGACTAAGAGGTGCAGCAAGAAGAGACAAAAGTCTACAACTTGCATCAAAAGGCGAGAAGAACACGAGAAAAAGAATAGGATGCTAATGTTCCATCATATGCAGCAGGAATGTATTAAAAATCTTTGGAAGCCATTCCCCACAAGTTTCAAATTTTCATATTTAAGGAACATGTTCTCAAAAAGTATTAACAGGAGATGAATCAAAATTATACACAATATTATTTCATTTCCTTCATTGTTATAACAAATTGTAAAAAGTATTATATAATTAAGGAGTTATAGAAGGAAAAATGTAAAATTTTAGAGAAAACACTTCCAAAATTTAAAAACAAATTGTAAAACAAAAACCAATAAATATTTCTTAACATGGCATTATAGCTTTGTAGAGAAATGTTCATTGAAAATATTGTCCAAATTTCAGAGCCATATTTTCAACGGTTTTAGAAAAAATGTTTCTTATATTTGCTGAAATTAACATGAAGGAGATAGAATGTTCCAGCTTGCCTTTAGTCATTTGTGCGTTGTCAGTTTGCATCACCACGTATTACGAATTTGATCAAGTGAGCTTGGTACAGTATGCAGAATAACGGTCACGCCCATTTATTACCCCACACAATCCTCTATAAATACAATTAGTAACTACTGTGACGAATGTTGAAAATTAGGTGGACTGATAAGGTAAGGAATGAAGAGATTCTGCGCAGAATCGGAGAGGAAAGGAACATGTGGGAAACACTGATAAGGAGAAGGGACAGGATGATAGGACATCTATTACGACATGAGGGAATGACTTCCATGGTACTAAAGGGAGCTGTAGAGAGCAAAAACTCTAGAGGTCGACAGAATTTGGAATACATCCAGCAAATAATTGAGGACGTGGGTTCCAAGTGCTACCCTGAGATGAAGAGATTAGCTCAAGCGAGGAATTCGTGGCGGGCGGCATCAAACCAGTCAGGAGACTGATGACACAAAAAAAAAAAATACTGTGAAGTGCCTTAATTCATCAATTTTTCTTTTAACACATGTGCCTGGTGTAAAGAAAAAGATAGTTTTCATCATCCAGTAGACACTTCACATTTTTGAATCGTGGTGCTGTAATTGTTATAAAACATCTCATGTCAACAAATGAAAGTCCCGATTGATGGAAGTCGTCTGTAATGTAACATCATGCACTGCCTTGATTTTCTTTCCTGTGTTAGACAATTGCATAACAATTAAATTTGCAACAGTTTATCTGTCGTGTGAACTGCAAGCTTTCAAAAATTTAATTATTGCAGACATTTTTGGCATTGTTTAAGTGCTTTAAATTGGAGTGTATGCACTTTGAACTTTGCTCTAGGGGCGCTACGTTCTCTTGTCAAGGCTGCATCTGCTCATTTGCCGGATCGGCAAGTAGGACTGAGTTGGCAGCCCTGCAGCCAGGCGACTAGCGCAAGTTTTGGTATTCTCGTAAAGATAAGTTATTTTGGATTATAATAACATTTAGTTTAGTACTGATTACGTGGTAAATAGGTGTTTTAGTGTGCTTTTTAAGCGTACCATTAAAGGTTTCATTTTTCTTTACGTAATATAGCAGAAAGCGCGGAAAGAGCTTACAGTCGGGTTACTGTTGTATTTTCTGTTTACGTTTTGCCGCAGCAAATCTACAGAATTTCGTTTAATTGTTCTTTGCTCTCTCCAGCAATTTAACTGTAGCATAGGTCTTCATTATTTAACTCACATTTCCGGCAAGTTTAAGTTGTTGTTTCAGAAACTTTGCCCTGTTATCTATCTGTAATTTAACTGACTTATTCTTAATAAACTATTACGTTTATCATGAGTGAAAAGTGCTTGACTTGGCGTAGAATTGTTAGGTCGGGGCTTTGGTGTGACGTGTGCTGTAGTTTTCTCCATGTGGGTGACTGTAGTGGCGTGGGAATAGAGGAAGTAAACGAGACTCACCAGTGGTTTTGTAGGATATGTAGTTGAGATAGGAAGATACTAGAACAGGAGGGGAAAACTGCCGCCCTTCAGGCTGAGTTAGACAAGGCCAGGGGAGATCTTGACAGGTTAAGGGGGGAGAAGGGTAAAAGAGAGGCGGGAAGTGGCAAGAGGCAACAGGATTAACAGGCCTAGAACTTTGTCTGATAGCTTCGTGGTGAATATGGAAAATAGATTTGACCTGTTGCTTCAGTTAGAAGCTGGTGAGCCTCAAGTAGTTGCAGGTGTAGACAGGGCACAACTAAATTTCAGCAGCAAATTGAAAAGTAAGAATGTAGGGAAATCAGTAAAGAGAAAGAAAGTGTTGTTGTTAGGTAGTTTCCATGGAAGAGATGTTGGCCAACTTTTTCAGGATGAACTAGGGTCAGAACATCAGGTCACCAATTTTTTTAAAGCTAGTGCTGGTTTGGAGCAAGTGACAGAGGATTTAGGATTACTTTGCAAAGATTTCACTAAGGAAGACACTGTGGTTTTAGTGGGTGGGCCAGGTAATAGTTTTGAGAGAGATCCTGGGTACAGTATAGAGTGTGACCTGGCAAAGACTGCATCAGCATCGGAGCATACTAGCGTTGAGTTTGTATCTGTTCTTGGGCGCCATGGCCGACCTCATTTGAACTCTTCTGTCAAGAGAGTCAATTTGGAGTTCTAAAGGCTTCTTATGTCGGGTGCACACATTGATGTGGTTCCTGCTGATTCTCTCAATAGGTGGGATTATACTAGGCATGGCCTTCTCGTTAACAGGAAAGAGAAGGATAAACTGCTTGGGAAATTAGCAGGAAAGTTAAAGGGCGGAGGCACTGTCATAAGTGATAAAATATCAGTGGCAGAATTTCAGAAAAGATTCTTCATCATATTAAGTGTATATAGAGCACCTGCAGGTAACTTTAATCTGTTCATAAACCACCTAGCTGTACTGGTCCAATTAACAACCAAAAACAAAGAAATAGTGATTGCTGGTGACTTCAATGTAGATTTCCTTAAAGACTCTCCCAATAAGAACTTATTTGAGGTAGTAACACTACCATTCAACCTAATTCCCACAGTAAAGTTCCCCACTAGGGTAGCCAATTGCTCACAAACAGCCATTGATAAGTCCAATGAACAAAATTATATCACAGAACCAATAGTCAATGGCCTCTCAGACCATAACATGCAGCTCCTTCTGTTAAATGTTAATACTGAAGAGGATATAGAATGTGTTAAATCTGAGCTCAAGAGGGTAATCAATAAGCCCTAAAATTTATTATTTTAGGACACTCCTCAAAGACATTCACTGGAGTGATGTTTACAGCGCTCTTGGCATGAATGACAAATATATCACTTTTGCTAATAAAGTGCTTACCTTATTTCAACACTGTTTTCCTCCAAAACTAACCAAAGTTAGAGCAAAGTCTACAAAGAAGCCATGGATTACTCAAGGAATAGAGGTATCTTGTCAAACAGAAAAGAAAACAGTATCGGTCAATCTGAAACAGTTCTGATGTTGATGCTATAGCACATTACAAGAAATACTGCAAAATATTAAAGACTGTAATACAGACAGAAAAACAAATATATTACAAGGAAAAGGTAGCCATATCAGATAATAAAATAAACACAATATGAGACATAGTGAAGGAGGAAACTGGTAGAAAAGACATGAAGAGGGGCATCTAGCATTAAAAGCAAATGCTAAATTGGTGGCAGATGTGTGTAGGGTTGCAGAAAAATGAAAAATATAACACTTTTGCATTTTATAACTGTTGCTGAAAAGATGGGGTTGTCAGGTTCTGTAGATGCTGCTATGGAATCCCTTAGACCAGACATTTCAAGTAACTTCTATAATATGAATTTGACCCTCACTACCCTAGCAGAACTAATATCCATCATAAAATCTTTAAAATCAAAAACATCTAGTGGGTATGATGAAATATCAACAAAGTTAATCAAAGAATGTGATTCTGAGTTAAGTAACACATTAAGCTATCTGTGTAACCAGCCGTTTATCAGTGGAATATTTCCTGGGTGGTTGAAATATGCTCAAGTTAAGCCACTGTTTAACAAGGGCGATAAAGAAATAGCGTCAAATTTCCGTCCAATTTCACTTTTTCCAGTATTCTCAAAAATTTTAGAAAAAGTAATATACAGTCGGCTTTATAACCATCCTATCTGAAATAACATGCTGTCAAAGTCGCAGTTCGGATTTCTAAATGGTTCTGATATTGAGAGGGCTATCTATACATACAGTGAAAATGTACTTAATTCATTAGGCAAAAAATTGCAGGCAACTGGTATATTTTGTGATCTGTCAAAGACATTTGACTGAGTAAATCACAATATCCTTTTAAATAAGTTAGAATATTATGGTGTAACAGGAAATACTGCAAAATGGTTCAAATGTTATATCTCTGGCAGGAAACAAAGGGTGTTATTAGGAAAGAGACATCTATTAAGCTATCAGACATCATCCAACTGGGAAGTTATCACATGTGGGGACCCACAAGGTTCCATCTTAGGGCCCTTACTTTTCTTGTGTATATCAATGACCTTTCATCAGTAACATTACCAGATGCCAAGTTTGTTTTGTTTGCTGACGATACAAAAATTGCAATAAATAGCGAATCAAGTGTAGTCTTAGAAAGATCGGCTAGTAAAATATTTGTGGACATTAATCACTGGTCCATAGCCAATTCTTTGTCGCTAAACTTTATAAAAACACACTACATGCAGTTCAGAACATGTAAGGGGTGTCCCACGGGTATATGCCTAACATATGATGATAAGCAGATAGAAGAAGTGGACAGTGTTAAATTATCTGGATTACAGCTTGATAATAAATTCATCTTGGAGGAGCACATCGCAGAACTGCTGAAGCATCTTAACGAATCTCTATTTGCAATGCGAATTGTGTCAGACATAGGGGATATAAAAATGATAAAGCTGGCATACTACGTTTACTTCCATTACAAAATGTCGTATGGGATTACTTTTTGGGGTAATTCATCAAGCCAAGCTAAAAGTTTTCCGGGCACAAAAACGTGCAGTAAGAGTTATATGTGGTGTGAACTTAAGAACATCCTGCAGAAGCCTGTTAAGGGAACTAGGGATACTAACTACTGCTTCCCAATATATTTATTCCTTAATGAAATTTATCATTAACATATACCACTTTTTCAAACCAAAAGTTCAATTCATGGAATCAATACTCGAAATAAGAATAATCTTCACAAGGATTTAAAGTCACTTACTCTTGTACAAAAAGGTGTGCATTATTCAGGAACACACATTTTCAATAACTTGCCAGCAGCCATAAAAAGCTTAAGAACGAATGAAATTCAGTTTAAGAGAAGCCTAAAGGATTTATTGGTGGCCAACTCCTCCTACTCCATTGATGAATTTCTCAGTAGAACCAACTGATTTGTTTGTGTGTTTGTTTGTGTGTGTGTGTGTGTGTGTGTGTGTGTGTGTGTGTAAGTACAATATAACTTCTTTACAATTTCAGTGCAGTAATGTGTTCATTGTAAATGTGTGTGTGTGTGTGTGTGTGTGTGTGTGTGTGTGTGTGTATGTGTGTAAATACAATCTAACTTCTGCACCATTTAGTGCAGTAATATGTTTATTGTACACAAGTATTGTAATAGTTCTATTATATTATAAATTAAAAAAACATTTCTTTTATTTTTAAATACAGTGCGTTAATGCGATCTTAGTGAATGAGTATTTCTAAAATGATTCTTTCATACGGTGTTTAGTAAAAAAAAAAAATGACGATCATTCCACTTGGGACCTGTGGAGGGTACATTAGCTTACTTGTTTCAGTTGTAAATATTTGTCATGTATTGTTGTTTCTCTGACATGTTCTACATCCTGGAGGACCTGCTCACTATGGATCAATTGGAATGAAAGAAAAACTCTTATCTAATCTAATCGTACACTTGGCGGAAAGGTCTGTACAAGCCGCTGTTATAAGCTGTTCTCTGTGGGGTAAAAATGCGTAACTTAAACATTGTTTAAAAAATATTGACACTGCGCTTTAGCAACTAAAATTTTGACAGTGCATTTCTTTCGCTGTGTTCTTCCTGTGTGAAAAATTTCAAAATGGATTTCGACATGTACGATTGGACCATTCCTTTGTGAATTCCCGTGCTATCGGTGTCTCTCGCTGGCGTCTCACTGCCCCATCTACATCTACGTACATACTCTGCAAGCCACAATACGGTGCGTGGGGGTGGGCACCCCGTGCCACTACTTGTCATTTCCTTTCCTGTCCCACACGCAGATAGAGCGAGGGAAAAACGACTATCTATATTCGTTTGTATGGATCCTAATTTCTCGTATCTTATCTTCGTGGTCATTACGTGCAATGTATGTTGGCGGCAGTAGAACTGTTCGGCAGTCAGCTTCAAATGCCGGTTCTCTAAATTTTCTCAGTAGTGTTTCTCTAAAAAACGTCGCCTTACCTCCAGGGATCGCCATTCGAGTTCCCCAAGCATCTCCGTAATACTTAGGCTACGTGTTTTTCGAATAAATCTAGCCCGCCTCTGAATTGCTTCTCTGTCTTTCTTCCATCCAACCTGGTACGGATCCCAAACACTCGAGCAGTACTCAATAATAGGTCGCACCAGTGTTCTACATGAGGTCTCCTGTACAGGTGAGCCAATCCTTCCTAAAATTCTCCCAATAAACCGAAGTCGACCATTAGCCTTCCCTACCACAGTTCTCACATGCTCCTTTCACTTCATATCGCTTTGCAACTTAACGCCCAGATACACTCCTGGAAATGGAAAAAAGAACACATTGACACCGGTGTGTCAGACCCACCATACTTGCTCCGGACACTGCGAGAGGGCTGTACAAGCAATGATCACACGCACGGCACAGCGGACACACCAGGAACCGCGGTGTTGGCCGTCGAACGGCGCTAGCTGCGCAGCATTTGTGCACCGCCGCCGTCAGTGTCAGCCAGTTTGCCGTGGCATACGGAGCTCCATCGCAGTCTTTAACACTGGTAGCATGCCGCGACAGCGTGGCCGTGAACCGTATGTGCAGTTGACGGACTTTGAGCGAGGGCGTATAGTGGGCATGCGGGAGGCCGGGTGGACGCACCGCCGAATTGCTCAAAACGTGGGGCGTGTGGTCTCCACAGTACATCGATGTTGTCGCCAGTGGTCGGCGGAAGGTGCACGTGCCCGTCGACCTGGGACCGGACCGCAGCGACGCACGGATGCACGCCAAGACCGTAGGATCCTACGCAGTGCCGTAGGGGACCGCACCGCCACTTCCCAGCAAATTAGGGACACTGTTGCTCCTGGGGTATCGGCGAGGACCATTCGCAACCGTCTCCATGAAGCTGGGCTACGGTCCCGCACACCGTTAGGCCGTCTTCCGCCCACGCCCCAACATCGTGCAGCCCGCCTCCAGTGGTGTCGCGACAGGCGTGAATGGAGGGACGAATGGTGACGTGTCGTCTTCAGCGATGAGAGTCGCTTCTGCCTTGGTGCCAATGATGGTCGTATGCGTGTTTGGCGCCGTGCAGGTGAGCGCCACAATCAGGACTGCATACGACCGAGGCACACAGGGCCAACACCCGGCATCATGGTGTGGGGAGCGATCTCCTAAACTGGCCGTACACCACTGGTGATCGTCGAGGGGACACTGAATAGTGCACGGTACATCCAAACCGTCATCGAACCCATCGTTCTACCATTCCTAGACCGGCAAGGGAACTTGCTGTTCCAACAGGACAATGCACGTCCGCATGTATCCCGTGCCACCCAACGTGCTCTAGAAGGTGTAAGTCAACTACCCTGGCCAGCAAGATCTCCGGATCTGTCCCCCATTGAGCATGTTTGGGACTGGATGAAGCGTCGTCTCACGCGGTCTGCACGTCCAGCACGAACGCTGGTCCAACTGAGGCGCCAGGTGGAAATGGCACGGCAAGCCGTTCCACAGGACTACATCCAGCATCTCTACGATCGTCTCAATGGGAGAATGGCAGCCTGCATTGCTGCGAAAGGTGGATATACACTGTACTAGTGCCGACATTGTTCATGCTCTGTTGCCTGTGTCTATGTGCCTGTGGTTCTGTTAGTGTGATCATGTGATGTATCTGACCCCAGGAATGTGTCAATAAAGTTTCCCCTTCCTGGGACAATGAATTCACGGTGTTCTTATTTCAATTTCCAGGAGTGTATATTCCTTTGTATGGATCCTAATTTCTCGTATCTTATCTTCGTGGTCATTACGTGCAATGTATGTTGGCGGCAGTAGAACTGTTCGGCAGTCAGCTTCAAATGCCGGTTCTCTAAATTTTCTCAGTAGTGTTTCTCTAAAAAACGTCGCCTTACCTCCAGGGATCGCCATTCGAGTTCCCCAAGCATCTCCATAATACTTAGGCTACGTGTTTTTCGAATAAATCTAGCCCGCCTCTGAATTGCTTCTCTGTCTTTCTTCCATCCAACCTGGTACGGATCCCAAACACTCGAGCAGTACTCAAGAATAGGTCGCACCAGTGTCCTATATGAGGTCTCCTGTACAGGTGAACCAATCCTTCCTAACATTCTCCCAATAAACCGAAGTCGACAATTAGCCTTCCCTACCACAGTTCTCACATGCTCCTTTCACTTCATATCGCTTTGCAACTTAACGCCCAGATATTTAATCCAGATGACTGTGAAATGAAATGAAATGTCGTGTGACGAGGGCCTCCCGTCGGGTAGACCGTTCGCCTGGTGCAAGTCTTTCGATTGGACGCCACTTCGGCGACTTGCGCGTCGATGAGGATGAAATGATGATGATTAGCACAACACAACACCCAGTCCCTGAGCGGACAAAATCTCCGACCCAGCCGGGAATCGAACCCGGGCCCTTTGGATTGACAGTCTGTCGCGCTGACCACTCAGCTACCGGGGCGGACCAGATGACTGTGTTAAGCAAGACATTAGTAATACGATAACCTAACATTACGGGTTTGATCTTCCCACTCATCCGCATTAACTTATATTTTTCCACGTTTAGGGCTAGCTGCCATTCACCACACAAAATGGAAATTTTGTCCAAGTCGTCTTGTATCTTTTACACCTTACCGAACACCATGTCATTATCAGTAAAAAAAACCGCAGGTTGCTGCCCACCCTTTCCGCCACATCAGTTATGTACTCGTATGTAGAGAACAATAGCGGTCCTATCAAACTTCCCTGGGGCACTGTTGACGATACCCTTGTCTCTGGTGAACTCTCGCCGTCGAGGGAGACATACTGGGTTCCATTATTTAAAAAGCCTTCGAGCTACTCACGTATCTGTGAACTTATTCCATATTCTCGTACCTTCGTTAACAGCCTGCAATGGAGCACTGTGTCAAGTGCTTTCCGGAAATCTAGAAGTATGGAATCTTCCTGCTGCCCTTCATCCATAGTTCTCAGTATATCACTTGAGAAAACGGCAAACTGAGATTCGCACGAGAGATGCTTTTTAAAACCATGCTGATTCGTGACCATCTCGTAAGCTTCTCAGTCTCAGGAAAGTTATTATATTCGAACTGAGAATATCTTCAAGGATTCTGCAGCAAACAGAAGTTAGGAATATTGGACTGTAATTTTGAGGGTCCTTTCTTTTACCCTTCTTATGTACTGGAGTCACCTGCTCTTTTTTCCAGTCGCTTGGGACTTTGTGCCGGGCGAGAGATTCACGATAAATGCAAGCTAGGGAAGGGACCAATGCCGTAGAGTACTCTTTGCAAAATCTAACTAGGATTCCATCCGGACCTGGTGATTTAGTTGTTTCTCTACGCCAGGTATGCTTAAAACTATGCCATCCATAAGGGAGTCTGTCCGATGATCAACTGACTGTATGTTTGTACGATTCTCCTGTGTGAACGATTTCTTGAAAGTGAAATTTAAAACTTCAGCTTTCGTTCAGTCCACGGACGAGCCTGACTCACATAACCCAGTCACATCACGAAAATGCGCTGGCCACAAACCGCCCAACCAAATACTCAGCACTCGCCCAACTCTTAGCGGTCTAGCCGCTCGTAATTCACATGGTACATTACGTATCCGCCACATACTCTCTGGCTTGCGTAGGAGATATAGATAGACCTCTTCTTCTTCCCTCATCTAAAGAAATTTCTAGCAACAAAACGTTTTGAGAGAAAGTATATGATTACGGCAGCCGTAATAGATAGTCTGCAGCGCTAGTATCAGACTTGTGCAAAGAATCCACTCACTAGAAAATTTGTGGGCCAAGTACCCCGCGTGCTCTATTCACACACAACGTCTTACAAACAACTGTTGTAGCTGAACAGGTAGATCCCGTGTGCAACAGTGCACCACATCGTTGGCTACTGTCCAGGATACAATCATACCGAGTGTCTTCGATAACATGTGAATGGCTCCAGAAATAGCACCCTGTATGTTACCCTGGACGGCGAATGAAGTAACATCGGCTGCGCCCTAATCAAGTGTGATAATACTTCTAATGTTATCGTTACACACAAATGATTTATCAGACAGGCCCAGTAGAACTACGAGGTTGTTCGCTGTCGATGTTGTTGTGAGCAGGAAAGCATCGTCATTGCGCGATAATAAGAAACCGCATCACGACTCGGACGAAATTTCCATTTGAACTAAAGAACAGCACCTCTGTTTAAATGTGATGAATGTAAGTTAATGCCTATATCAGTGGCAAAAGTCCCAGTACTATCTGACGACATCCCCTCCCTGATAGCCACGCGAGTTAACGCGACCGCTTCAGGGATGGGGAAGTATGCTGGCACCGGATCGATGATGGGACGGTATGCCAGCCAGCCAGCCTGGATGTGGTTTTTGGGCTGTTTTCCACGTCCCACTAGGTGAATACCAGCCTGGCTCCCATGTTCCACCTCAAATGCAGGCTACGCAAACATTTAGAACACTTTCTCACACATGCACATTTACTGTACAGGCAGATAGATTGGGTACACTGCTTCTGTCCTGGGGGTGGATGGCTGGCTGATAACTGTAGTCGTTTAGTCGTCTTAACACTTACTCAGCATCAGTACCTGATTATAAGATGAATGGTGAACCTCTTGACACATCACTATGATCGGTACAACTGTCTGAGAGCAGTATTAAGAAGCAACATAACATAAGGCGATCACGTAAAGTCAGTGTTATGGAAAGGAACAGGAAGGCTCTGCTTTGCTGGAAGAGTTTTGTGACAAGGCAGTGTATCTGTAAAGTCAAATCGCATAAAAGACGCTAGTTTAACCAGTTATAAATATCATGTAGGTATCACAACAGATGTGGAATCAATTCAGACATACGCTGCTTGGATAAGAACAGCTCGGTGCAGCCCACGTGAAAGTGTAACAGGTAATGTCAGAACTTAAATGAGGTTTCTTGGAGGAAAGACGACACAGTTCTCGGGAAACCCTGCTGGGCAGATTTAGAGAGCCTGTATTTGAAGAAGAATACGCGACCAGTATGCTGATACCATAGTAAATCATGTGTAGGGTTCAAGAGAATAAGATAGGACAGATTAGGAAACGCTCAGAGTCATACAGACAGTGGTTTTTCCCTTGCTCAATACGTGATTGGAGTAAGAGTCCAGCCGGCCGGAGTGGCCGAACGGTTAAAGGCGCTACAGTCTGGAACCGCACGACCGCTGCGGTCGCTGGTTCGAATCCTGCCTCGGGCATGGATGTGTGTGATGTCCTTAGGTTAGTTAGGTTTAAGTAGTTCTAAGTTCTAGGGGACTTATGACCACAGCAGTTGAGTCCCATAGTGCTCAGAGCCATTTGAACCATTTTTTGAGTAGGAATCCAAATCGATAATACTGATACAATGTGTTTGCCATGTAACGTATATTGGCTCGTGGAGCATATACAGGGGGTTAGAGGTATAAGACCAGACATTATAATCATTGCTACCTTAATATGTACCCACTTCAGCCGTGTTAGGTGTTTTTTCTCTGTGTCTGTCATCTTACAATCACGTCACATTATGTACCACCTGATGTTTCCTGCACGGTCATATCCGCAACACTGAGTGGGCAACGTATGCAAGCATAGACTACCCGTTTTGCCTCCATGTGTCCACACTTCAACACCTGAACTGCTGCCCAGAGGAAAGTAAGTGTTAAAGGCTTGCTCTTCTTACATGTACTTGAAGGTACTAACCAACATAAAAACATACTACTCCTGACAGTGTGAAAATGAAGTAAATACTGATGTATGATGTTCGGTATACTGTCCTCAGTCATCAATAAAAATATTTGCACTTACACCCCTAGAACCCCGTATGTAGATGCAGATGTTTTTCCTATTGCAAATTTGATACGCCTTGGAGTCACGCTTTGTCGCAGAGATGGTGGCCAAGCATGACAGAAAATTAAGGGCAGGACGGGGTAGTGTAATCTAGTTCAATAATAGTAGACTATAGACTCAATGAATCATAGAATTCTTCATAGCAATGAATCATAGAATGCTTCATAGAAACCCACAAATACATTTACGAAAAGGATCACACATCTAATAAATTATAAAACACCGAAAGGAGTGCCAAAAGTGCTGTTACTATGGATGATGGTAGTTTCAGCGCTCGGTCAATAACAAAAAAACTACACATAAGACAAGAAATCGTGGAATGTATACGAGTATAGAAACCAAACATGAAAAATGTAGGGCGACCGATAGAGACTATCCAATGATGGTGCACGGCAGTAGAATGTTGAAGATCGCCTTAGCGGCGGCATAGAGGCTTCTGCGGTCCGGATGCGTTCGTAATAGGTCGTAATTTCACTGAATCTAACAGTCGTCGGGTTTTCGTGGTCCAGCGGTAAAGCGTCTGCCTGCAACCTGACAGATTGTGGGATTGAATCCGGTCGGGCCACAGGAATTTTCATTGTCATTCACCTAGTCTCCACCTCTCCAGGACGTGAAGAGGTGCCAGGAACGACACGCGGTTCGGATTCCGTATTAAACTGTAGGTCCCCTTCCTATGGCTGAATAAGTGGGATAGTAGCGTAGTGACATGCAAGTCGCTAAAGTGGCTTCCAACTGAATGACTTGCACCAGATCATTAAGCCACACTAAATTATTGTGATGTAATTGTTGTGAGTATACCTGGATAAGAATAACGAAGTGTGCGACAGATAGTTGCTTACAAAACATTGACCATGGTTACTACCAACCACAGAACGAGCTTAGCTGCGACTTCTGTTTCGTTCGCTGTTGCCATATCGCTCTGCAGACGACAATCACGCCGCTAATTTCCGTTTTCTTCATATGTTTCCTTTCTTTCTTTGGGCTGATTCTTTTTATAATACGCAAAAGAAGGTCCGTAGCTATTAGTGAATGTGAAAAGTGGTAAGGCTATTACAATTCCACAAGGCGAAATAGGTACTGCAGGATAGCGCAAAACGTTCGAAAGAATTTGTTACTGAACTGAACAGCTGTTGCTGCCGCAGCCACATTAGGTGTGCGTGTAACAGCCAACCGACAACGTCTATCTTTTCCGTGCCCGCCGGTCGTTGCGTTAGTCTGATCCTAGCATTGAGAGCAGCAGACTGTAAATTGTTCTGATCGACAACCTGTTAAATTTGTGAGTCCTTAGGCACTCATCTAAACTACTGAAAACTGGTACCTGACTTGAAGATCTATGTGGCCTGGAAGATGACTGTACTAACTGCGGAAGAAACGTATTGCCTCTGTATAATCAGCCACCAAAACGAGACCGACTGCTGGCTTTGGGTATTACTTAAAACCTCAGTACTCAAACAAAACAAGAGAAACAGCCAACCTACGTTCATTTTCGAAGCTTTTTGGGAAACTGCGTAGACCCGTTACGTTGCCAGAGATTGGAGGCTCCTAATAGCTGAAGCCGCCTTCTGCTGTATCACTGCACGAGCCAACGTTCAAGTTCTCACAAGTGCTTACTTTTAACAGAAAACCCCATCTTCGTCAAATTACTAACTACGCAAGAATTACCTCTATAGCTACATTTCATCACTAGCTATTTAGTATCTCTCGTCTGCCCTCGCATCATACGGAAAATTCTTCTTCTGCCAATACAGGATTAGGCCTTATGGGCTGTTCCGGTTTCATCATCTGTTCCTCGGCCTTCCCACACTCCTGCATCCAATAGGACTGCACTTCACCGCTAGTGGAGGGATTTTCTGAAGTGGAATACGCAATACAAAATCTTTCTAGTCCTGCTCGCGGTTACTTTTTCCGTTAGTAGCTGTACTCCCCATTTCTTTCCTTATTTCTTCATTGCTTATTGACCGGCTGGTGTGGCCGAGCGGTCCTAGGCGCTTCAGTCTGGAACAGCGCGACCGCTACGGTCGCAGGTTCGAATCCTGCCTCGGGCATGGATGTGTGCGAGGTCCTTGGGTTAGTTAGATTTAAGTAATTCTAAGTTCTAGGGGACTGATGACCTTAGATGTTAAGTCCCATTGTGCTGAGAGCCATTTTAATTGCTTATTATCCTTTTTCTAGCGGAGCCTTTTGCTTAACTAAGAAACTTCATTTATGATGTTTGAAATTGTTTTAGGTCGTTGATCTTAACGCTATATTTTTTGATCCGTATACCACTGTGGTTAGTGCCATGTCTTCAAACAATTCCATTCAGGTTTGTCTTCTCGTTTCACCCCTCCATGTCATTATTCTTACCAAGCATTCGTTTATTAATTCAGATTTCTGACATTTCTCTCCCGCCTCCTTAGCCAAGGTCGCTAACGCACGCCTGTGAGTTGGCGGTTGATTGGGAGATCCGGTTCGAATCATAGTGGTGAATGAAACTTTCAGTGCCAGTATTTGACCGGCAAGAGGGTAGCGGTGATGAGGTAAAGTTCCTGATCACCAGTCTTCGCGTCAATGTCCGTGATTAAACTTCCAGGCTCTCCAGAATCTCTCATGAAGTGAGAGCTCGTGACACTGTTGATGGTTATCCGTCCGTCGGGTGAGGACTTTAAGTTCAGCGGCCCTCTTGGTACTGTTCTAGATGAGTAGGCTATGTGGCAGCACTGGGCTTCACCATCTCCCTTCAAATGGCTCTGACCACTATCACCCTCTCCCTTCCTTTCATACAAAAACATATAAAGCCAGCGCTTAAGTGTACAAGCGGTCATGACAAAATGGTTCAAGTGACTCTAAGCACTATGGGACTTAACATCTGAGGTCATCAGTCCCCTAGACTTAGAACTACTTAAACCTAACTAACCTAAGGACATCAGACACATCCATGCCCGAGGCAGGATTCGAATCTGCGACCGTAGCAGCAGCGCGGTTCCGGACTGAAGCGCCTAGAACCGCTCGGCCACAGCGGCCGGCGCGGTCATGACAATTATCCACACGACGCAGATGCACAATTGGCAGTTCACAAAAGGTCGCAGGAAGGCAACGGCAAACCACCTCTATTAGAGTCTTGCCATGAGCAGCGGTGCAGGGTTCCTGCATCTCCTTCCTGATACTCTCTGAGAATGGGACCACTTTGAACCTCTGATGTTATTTTATCAATCCTCAAAGGCTTCCTACGCCTTAATTACACCTGCCCTCCTTTATTAATTAAACTAGCTGAATCCGGCCACGTCGCCAAGTATTGCCGTAAAGAAATAAAAGAGAAAGCACTTGTTTATAATATGTATGGGATTTGGATACACGTCCTAATTTCGTTCCCTCCGCGTCTCTGTTTATATCTTCCTTCCCCGTCTCTCTGACCATCACCTTCTCTCCCTCGCTCTGTCCATCTTCTCCTCCCACCCTCTCTCTCCATCTCTTCGTGCCCCCTCTATCTCCCCATCTCCTCCTTTCCGCTCTCTACGTTAGTTTCCTCCCAACCCTCTCCCCATCGCCTTCATCCCCTTCTTATCTTGAGCCTTGTGTACTGTTATTGCAAATTCAGATTCTATAGCAGTTTACAATCATAAGCTGATAAGCTAGAAATAAAATTTTCCTGTTTTTTTTTCTTAAAACCGTCTGTGAGGAATAAAACAAAACAACGTATTGTTGTGTGTACAGTTTACGTTTAAAAATATGTATAATGAAAAAGAATATAAATAGGAGAAACCATTTGTCTAATGGTTTAAGTGCCCTACTATCGTAGCTAAAATTTCTGTTGACAAAAGAAACAAAAGCATACATTTTTATAGGAGAACATTTTCTTTCTCACAGTCAGTTTTAACAGAAAACCTATACATTGTTGTTTAAAGAAATATTAGTCTATGCCTATCTGAACGTTTAATAGAGTATCGTTTGAAATTTGTAGAAAATCGGTCAAGAACTTTCGATACTTTTGCTAACAACGTTTCATTATTACATATTTTACACATATATTTGTACATTATGTAGATTAAAAAACACATATTCTATATTAGTCAAACGTTTATTAGAGTAACGTGTAAAAATTTGAAGTTAATCGGTCGAGTGAATTTTGAACTTTTTAGTAACTGTGATACCCTTTTATATGTTACATAGATACTTATTTATTACGAATATTGAAAAATAATAGCCAGTGTCCACCTAAGTGTTGATTAAAGTACTGTATAAAAATTTGAAGTAAACCGGTCAAGAACTCTTCGAGATTTTTGGAAATAACGTTTCTCTTTTAAGTACTAAATATTTATTTATATATTACATATATTTAAAAAAATGGGAATATAATAACACGCATGTCGACATTTCGAGTCAGTCAACTGACTACTTTTCGTGTTTAGCGAGCATAAACATAGTCAAGTTGAATTTTTACACATAAAGATTCGCCAGTCGTACAGAGTGTGGCATTGCAATGTGCCGGCCAAAACACTATCGGCAAAAAAGTGGATTTTTCATATACAAAGTGTTACACTACGAGAAGTGTTGCTCGATCCCTACGGTAAGCCGGTTCGAATCCCGGTGGAGGAAAAAATTTTCACAGCCAGTATTTGATGGGGAAGGAGAGGAGAGGTGGTGGCAAGAAGTTCCTGATCACAAGACTTTGCGCCAATGTCCTGGTTTAAATACCAAACCTTTGCGTGATGTCTCATCAGGTGACAGCCTGTGACACTGTTGGTTGTGATCCGTCCGTCTGATGGGGACGTTAAGCTTGGCGAGCCCGTTACTGCTATTTGCGAGGCGTAGGCTATGTGCCAGCACCGGGTGTCACCCTTTCACTTCTCTCATCATCAGCACACAGTACAAACATTACAGTACCCTCCACACAGACACACACACACGCACACACACACACAATACACGTACATGTTGTTGTTCTGGTCTTCAGTCCTGAGACTATGTTTGATGCAGCTCTCCATGCTACTCTATCCTGTGCAAGCTTCTTCATCTCCCAGTACTTACTGCAACCTCCATCCTTTTGAATATGCTTAGCATATTTATCTCTTGGTCTCCCTCTACGATTTTTACCCTCCCCGCTGCCCTCCAATACTAAATTGGTGATCCCTTGATGCCTGAGAACATGTCCTACTAACCGATCCCTTCTTCAAGTCAAGTTGTGCCACAAGTTCCTCTTCTCCCCAATTCTATTCAATACCTCCTCATTAGTTATGTGATCCACCCATCTAATCTTCAGCATTCTTCTGTAGCACCACATTTCGAAAGCTTCTATTCTCTTTTTGTCCAAACTACTTATCGTCCATGTTTCACTTCCATACATGGCTACACTCCATACAAATACTTTCAGAAATGACTTCCTGACACTTAAATCTATACTCGATGTTAACAAATTTCTCTTCTTCAGAAACGCTTTCCTTGCCATTGCCAGTCTACATTTTATATCCTCTCTACTTCGACATAATCAGTTATTTTGCTCCCCAAATAGCAAAACTCCTTTACTACTTTAAGCGTCTCATTTCCTAATCTAATTCCCGCAGCATCACCTCATTTAATTGGACTGCATTCCATTATCCTCGTTTTGCTTTTGTCGATGTTCATCTTATATCCTCCTTTCGAGACACTATCCATTCCGTTCACCTGCTCTTCCCGGTCCTTTGCTGTCTGTGACAGAAATACAATGTCATGGGCGAACCTCAAAGTTTTTATTTCTTCTCCATGGATTTTAATAGCTACTCCGAACTTTTATTTTGTTTCCCTTACTGCTTGCTCAATATACAATATACACGTACATATAGTATTACAAATAATGTAATGGAGCATGTTGTTAATAAATAAACAAAAGAAACTACGAGACGTGTACAGCTTCCAGTTGTCCTGCGTGTTGTAGGCTGGCGCGAGACGCCGGAGGCTGGGTGCTGCTGCAGCTGTCCAACGGCTCTCTGGTGGGCGGCGGGGGCGGCTGGCGGCCTCGCGACGACGGCCTGCAGTCGCTGCTGGCCCGGCACCCGCTGCCGCAGCCGCAGGCAGAGCGGCGGCCGCCAGCCGGCGAGGCCAGGGCGCGGAGGCCGCGCGGCGCCGGCAACGACGCCGTCAGCCGCAACATCAGCCTCGTGCTCGAGAACCTGCTCAAGAACTACGAGAGCAGCCAGCTGCCCAGCCACGGCAGGGGTCAGTACCGCACCTGCCTACCTGCCTCTCGTAAGCGCAACTGACAGTGTCCACTGGCGTGCAAAACATAAGCACGACAGTAAACTCGTATGACGTGTCACTTGAGCCGTGCGTAGCTCATGTTGGTGCCCTCTATTATCTAACATCTTGTTGTACCATATGGCCGCCTCGTCATTTTAAATTTCAATTACTGATGTCACTGAATTACTGTCTTGCCTGCCCGTGAGTGGGAGCAGCAGTTCGAGACGGACCAGCAATGCAGTCGGGGACGGAGCCCCAGTGAGGTCGGCACAGCCAGTACCGGTGGGAACGACCGTTGGTTGGTCGTTAGGTCGGTCGTCTCTCCGACGACGTGTATTTTGGTCGGTTCCTTCCCGTGCAGAGACGTCGGTTGTGTTACCTCTGCATGGTTAGGTCAGAGCCAGTGTCTCCGGGACGTCGTCCGACCGAAGGAAGAAAGTCAGTTGCAGACACGCCAGCAGTGCAGTCATGATGTAGCAACAGTCGCGGACGGACGAGCAGTCCAGTCGGTTGATTGGCGTGGAGCAGCAAGCAAGCCCCCGTCCCACGGATTCGAGCTGGAGCCGTTGGCGGCGTGTAGTTAGACGGCTGAGGTGTTTTTGGTCCTTGTGGGTGCCAATATTCTGTGTGTCGTTGTATTGAAATCTTGTGGTCGTTTTGCTGGTTGCGTCGAGCGGAACTGATTTGATTGATTGGACGGTCGGCTGTCTGTCAGTTGAGTTGCCTTCCGATTAAGAGATGGTTGTCAGGCTGCCTGTCTCGCCTAAACGGGCGTTAGTGTTACAATTCCAGGCCGACCTTTGGAACTTCTAAGCGCCGTTCCGTGTGTGTTACATAGTAACTTCCCTGATTCAGTTTTAGGTACACTCCTGAAAATTGAAATAAGAACACCGTGAATTCATTGTCCCAGGAAGGGGAAACTTTATTGACACATTCCTGGGGTCAGATACATCACATGATCACACTGACAGAACCACAGGCACATAGACACAGGCAACAGAGCATGCACAATGTCGGCACTAGTACAGTGTATATCCACCTTTCGCAGCAATGCAGGCTGCTATTCTCCCATGGAGACGATCGTAGAGATGCTGGATGTAGTCCTGTGGAACGGCTTGCCATGCCATTTCCACCTGGCGGCTCAGTTGGACCAGCGTTCGTGCTGGACGTGCAGACCGCGTGAGACGACGCTTCATCCAGTCCCAAACATGCTCAATGGGGGACAGATCCGGAGATCGTGCTGGCCAGGGTAGTTGACTTACACCTTCTAGAGCACGTTGGGTGGCACGGGATACATGCGCACGTGCATTGTCCTGTTGGAACAGCAAGTTCCCTTGCCGGTCTAGGAATGGTAGAACGATGGGTTCGATGACGGTTTGGATGTACCGTGCACTATTCAGTGTCCCCTCGACGATCACCAGTGGTGTACGGCCAGTGTAGGAGATCGCTCCCCACACCATGATGCCGGGTGTTGGCCCTGTGTGCCTCGGTCGTATGCAGTCCTGATTGTGGCGCTCACCTGCACGGCGCCAAACACGCATACGACCATCATTGGCACCAAGGCAGAAGCGACTCTCATCGCTGAAGACGACACGTCTCCATTCGTCCCTCCATTCACGCCTGTCGCGACACCACTGGAGGCGGGCTGCACGATGTTGGGGCGTGAGCGGAAGACGGACTAACGGTGTGCGGGACCGTAGCCCAGCTTCATGGAGACGGTTGCGAATGGTCCTCGCCGATACCCCAGGAGCAACAGTGTCCCTAATTTGCTGGGAAGTGGCGGTGTGGTCCCCTACGGCACTGCGTAGGATCCTACGGTCTTGGCGTGCATCCGTGCGTCGCTGCGGTCCGGTCCCAGGTCGACAGGCACGTGCACCTTCCGCCAAGCACTGGCGACAACATCGATGTACTGTGGAGACCTCACGCCCCACGTGTTGAGCAATTCGGCGGTACGTCCACCCGGCCTCCCGCATGCCCACTATACGCCCTCGCTCAAAGTCCGTCAACTGCACATACGGTTCACGTCCACGCTGTCGCGGCATGCTACCAGTGTTAAAGACTGCGATGGAGCTCCGTATGCCACGGCAAACTGGCTGACACTGACGGCGGCGGTGCACAAATGCTGCGCAGCTAGCGCCATTCGACGGCCAACACCGCGGTTCCTGGTGTGTCCGCTGTGCCGTGCGTGTGATCATTGCTTGTACAGCCCTCTCGCAGTGTCCGGAGCAAGTATGGTAGGTCTGACACACCGGTGTCAATGTGTTCTTTTTTCCATTTCCAGGAGTGTATTTGGTTGATGTGTGGCCTTCAGCCGAGTTTTATATATCCTGAATTAATGTTCTTCCCTTAAGGCATGAGATTGTTGTTCTTATAGGCACCTTCAACCGAATATTACATCAAATCTTTTAAGGTCTTAAGCCGTTACATTATTGTGTTGATGTGTGGCCTTCAGCTGGGTTTTAATATCTCTTAAATTAATGTTCTTGTCTTGCCCTTAACGCACGCGGTTGTGATGTTTTTGTACGGGGCCTTCAGCCGAATTTGCTTCAATTGTTTTAAGATTAGGCCTTCTTCCGTTGGATTGAAACCCTTGTTACAGCTTAATATGCGGCCTCCAGCCGAGTTCCATTAAAATTAAAGAGCTAAGGCCTTCAGCCTGTTTAGATTGAAGATTTAGAAAATATTTTGGGGTGCACCTCCAAAAGAACCTTATATGCCAATTTCTTACTTAGGCCTTGCGTCTTGGATTTTGAGTGAGGACTTCAGCCGATCTTAATTTAATCAAACGAGATCCATTATAACTTTGAGTGTTTTACATTCTTGTGTAATATTGTGTGTGCACAAATAAAGTTTGTATGTTGAGTGCAACTGACAGCAACCTCATTTTGCCCCTTTCCATAACCTAATCCGCTCTGTCCTGCTAGCCCAGGCATTTCAACTGCCAGGTAAGATAACTCTGTGAAACTTGGGCCATACACATAAAGAACAGCTACAGTACATAGATGTGACAAAAGTCATGGGATACATATATGCACATATACAGATGGCGGCAGTATCTCGTACACAAGGTTTAAAAAGGGCAGACCATTGGCGGAGCTGTCATTTGTACTCAGGTGATTCATGTGGAAGGTTTTTCCTACGTGATTAAGGCCGCACGATGGGAATTAACAGAGTTTGAACGCGGAAAGATGGTTCCCATTTCGGAAATCGATAGGGAATTCAGTATTCGTGGATCCACAGTGTCATTACCTCTCACTGCGAGAAACGCAGTGGGCGACAGCCTTAAGGACCGAGAGCAGCAGGGTTTACGTAGAGTTGTCAGTGCTAACATGCAAGCTACACTGCGTGAAATAAACACAGAAATCTTTGTGGGATGTACAACTAACACATCCATTAGGACAGTGCAAAGTAATTTGGTGTCAATGGACTATGGCAGCAGACAACAGACGCGAGTGCCTTTCCTAAAAGCACGACTTCGCCTCCCGCGACTCTCCTCGGTTCGTCATGATATCGGTTGGACCCTAGACGACCGTAAAAACATGGCCGGGTCAGACGAGTCCCGATTTCAGTTGGTAAGAGCTGATGTTTGGGTTCGAATATGGGGCAGACCCCACGAAGGCATCGACGAAAGTTGTCAAAAATGGCTCTAAGCACTATGGGACTTTGAAACGACCCCTTCGAAAAATTATAAATGACAGTGCTGGAAAAACTCTTACGTTATTTGATTTTCAAACAGCTGAGCAAAACTGAACGTACTCAGTCATTTCTCTCTTTACTTATTCTGATCATCACTAAACTGACGCACAATATTTTTTTTAGCGCAAAGCAATCTGACTTTCAATAATCCCTACAAAAGAGCCTTGACTAACAATAACCTATACCTTTCATGAATCACTTATCTCAAAAAAATCTTCGTTACTCGAACTATTGTAATACAGCGAGCGCCAATGTTGCCAGCTAAATGAAAGATTCTAACTACTGAAGGCAGTAACTACTGATAGGCATAGTTAGCAAATGAAAGATCTGATAGAGAAAAAAATATATATTTACCTAAATAATGTTCAAAAGTCATCATATATGTATCTATCAATTCATGACATCCATCTTTACAAATTTCCTTTTTCCTGACCGACACACGTCCAGATCTTCCGCTTATTGCAACCTCTCAAAACTCAGGCATCTCTCTCTCCACATCCACCACTGCTGGCGGCTTACTTGCAACTAGTGATGGGGAGCTCGTGAATGAGTCGTTCAAATGAACGCTTCACTCCAGTGAAGTGTGAACTAACCACCCAATTTCAATGAACTGGTACTTCAAACTCTTCACAGATAACACACTCGACACTTCCTTCAAGTTCACTCACTCTCTTCCCCTCTCCCTCACCCCATTACATCGGCGTTACGTCACTCATTCTCCCTTCACTTCAGTCCCTCCTCTACTGCCTGTCGACGAATCGCGCGGCGTTTGTGGGAAACTATAGGTTTGCGATGGGTTGGGGAGGTGAGGGGCGATGGGAAGGCAGCGTCAGCTGTTTCCTGCAGTGCTGACATCATTACCCGTGACTACTTGTGCAGTTCAGTTATACTTTGCGTCTACCGGTAGCCTACCGTTGGCGGCGCTTTCGGACAAATTAATATTACAGATACAAACGAAGAGGCTGGCTGTGTGAGCACGCACAGCCAACATGAAAATAAAAGTTTTGTTAATAACACTGAAAGAGGGATTTTACCTGAAATCGTATCAATTACTACAGGTGACAGTTTACGTTTTAAATTTGGAGGGTTATATTATTCTCAACAAAATAAAATCTACAGGAAAACTTCTGAATAATTACTTAACGTAGATATATAGACTTTGGGACAGTGGTAAACATACTCACTCTATTTCGAATTAAATTTTAAAAGGAACATGAAATTGGACTGCATTTTGTTGGTAGCCCTAGTTTTTCCGTCCATGAATACAACAAATAATGTTTCACTTGGCTGATAAAGACTTTTTTGGGCGTTTCATGAGAAAATGTCGAGCAAGATTAAATGTAATACCTTCTTTATATGTGACAGGCTTCTCTGTTTATCTTTCCTTTGTCCCCTTCGACCACGCTCTATTTAAGTTAGCTCAGACGCTGTATGAGCGTAAAACGTTGCGTGCACGTTACTGCATAGTTGGCCATCTGTTGGTAAAATTATGAAGTATTACGAACCTTTATTGTACGAGCGAGGCGAAGCGAGCGTAGCCGCGGCTGAGCGGCGAACTGGACAACTTCGCCAGGCTTCCGTACTTCATGAATGAACTACTTCATTTGAACGCTTCACGGCAAAGAGTGAAATGAATGAAGTAGTTCACGGGAATCAACGAGTTCGACCCATCTCTACTTGCAACTTCCCAACGCTACGCGCTGTTCACATCCAACTGCCCAACACTACAATAGCGAATATTCCAACAATGCCGACCAACCACAGACTGCACACAGCACAGTCAGCGATTTTCATATAGAGCACTACGTGACGTTAGCAACATAATATCCTAAACAGCCCACTTACAACTTAACATCGGAGGTCATCAGTCCCCTAGACTTGAACTACATAAACCTAACTAAGCTAAGAACATCACACACATCCATGCCCGCGGCAGGATTCGAACCTGCGAACGTAGCAGCAGCGGGGTTCCGGAGTGAAGCGCCTAGAACCGCTCGGCCACAGCGGCCGGCCCAAAGTTGTCAACAAGGCATTGTTCAAGATGGTGGTGGCTGTGTAATGCTCTGTACTGTGCTTACGTGGAATGGGCTGCGCTCTTTGATTAAACTGAACCGACCATTGACTGGAAACGGTTATGTTTAGGTACTTGAACAACATTTATAGCCATTCATGGACTTCACGGTCCCGAGCAACGATGTCGTGTCACCGGGCCACAGTTGTTCGCCGTTGGTTTAAAGAAAATTCTAGACAACCGCCCAGATCGCCCGAAATGAATCCCATCGAACAGTTATGAGACATAGTCGAGGGGTCAGCTCATGCACAAAATTCTACACCAGCAACACTTTCGCAGTTACGGACGGCTCTAGAGGCAGGGGACTTCCATCGACTTCTTGAGTCCATGCCATGTCGAGTTGCTGCACAACGCTGGCCAAAAGGAGGCCCGGCACGGTATTACGAGGTATCCCCTGACTTTTGACACTTCAGTGTCTAGTGTATAGTACAGAAGGTAACAAAGAAATACGCAACAAGAGGAACAGACCCAAAGACAATAATTACAGTGAAGTCGCCGCGATTCATGATGGTCCTTTGGATGATACAAATGGCAAGACATAGTTCTTAATAGACTGTATGATCGCCACACCCGGCAATATATGCTCTGCAACGGACTCCCTTGCTTCCCACATGATGTATGAGTTCTTGCGATAGCGTGTTCCATCCCTCCACCAGCGTGCTTGACAGTTACCGGATGGTCGTTGGTGCATGTGGACGTGCTGTAACACCTCTTCCCGATGCATCCCGTACGCACTCCACGGGATTTAAGTCTGTCGGACGGGCAGGCCAGTCAGTTCGCCGAATATCCTCTCGTTCACCACCTCTTGTCATATGAGGGCACGTCGAACATGATTGTTTTGGTGGTCGAGGTGTTATGATGTAACCACGGATAATATTGCATTGAGGTACCCACCTCTAGATCTTTGTATTCATCACAACGTTATTGTGACACTGTAATCTTTCCTCACGTGCGTCTTTTCAGCGGTGCGTTCGGTACTGACTTTATTTTTATGGATGAAAATCGGCTACCACGTCGAATAGCACAGGAGGAGGACAGCTTGGAACGAGAGGATATTTGCCAAATGGACTGGTTTGGTCACTCCCTTGACTTTAATGACATCTAGCATGTCTGGGATGCGTTGGGGGAAGTATTGCAGCTCGTCATGATGTACCAACGACGATCCGGCAGTTGTAAACCGCACTCGTGGACGAATGGAACGGCCTACCACAAGAACCCCTTACCAACCTTGTATCCAGCGTGGAAGCACGTCGTAAAGCATGCACTGCTGTCTATGGTGATCACACGTCGCATAATCTAACAACTGTGTCCCACGTATTACAATGTCCGTGGGATGATCATAAATCACGGTGACTTCAGTGTAACTATTGGCTTTGAGTGAAACTGTCATTTCTGACCGTCTCAATGTGTATTTCTTTCAGTTACCTTCTGTACTATGCTGAAACAGTTCTTTTATGTGTGGTCCAAGTTTCATGGAGCTGTGTTACAGTGACGCATAAAGTCACATTTCTTCTAAAGGTTTGCGCAACAGTGTATTTGGCACTCCCTTGAAATAACACACTGGTCACTTTCGACTGATGTACATACTGCGTAACTGTTACCTGGCGTGTTCACTGAAGACGTTGGTAACGGCACTGAAATGTTATGCTGCGCGATTGTATGACGTGCCAATATGGAGACAAGACATAATGGCGGAAAGGAGCTGCCCCGTTCGCACATCACCTTGAGCACACTGTGACTGAAGCTACCCGATTTGTTGCTGTGTCAATGCGAGCTGTCCAACGTAGTTTTTTTTATTAAACTCTCATCATCGCGAAGTTTTTCCAACAAAATTACCGGTTTCGGCTGTGCAACAGCATCTTCAGAATTTGTTATTCTGCTGAGATATATACATGTTATGAACTGTTGCAGTACAACAGGAGGAGAGATTCTGAAGACGACTACTGCACAGCGGAAACTGGTAATCTTCTTCAAAACTCTTTGCGACCAAGATAGCTAAATAAAAAATTGAAGCGTTTGATCGCTCCCTAGAGGATCATTTTATGTCGGATTTTACTGTCCTACGTATCTACAAGGGGTAATGTACCAGTCGCAGCCATGTAACACGGCACGAAAACGGTGTTTGCAAAAAGATCCTAAGGGATAGGAGACGGGTGCCACGCATACAATGGCCGTCGATTTCAAACCCAACAGGTTTTGTCGCTGTCGATGAACTCAGGACCATCTCAACAAGTTTGCGAGTAAATACTGCGAAGGGATTACAGTTTTAAACATGGCTGTTACTCAGCAACCGTATACTAGTTGGAACATAGGATTACACAGCCAACCGGATGCTGAAACTGCGAAGGGTAGTGCACATAGTGGATATTTGAAGTCAGGTACCTCACAAGAGACCTTCACTTACAGCGGTGCATAAGGCTACTCGTCTTCAGTGGGCCAAACAACACAGGAACTGGACAGTAATTGATTGGACGCTTGTACACTGGGACGAGGATTCGCAATTTTGCCTCTTCTTCAAATGACGCAAGACATCGAGTGCACCAATAGTCCTATGAGGCGTTTAACCCACAGTGTGAGGAGGATGTAGTTCAGAATGGAGGTGGTACTATGACATTTTGGGAGTGTTTTTCACACAATGACTTGAGCTAGCTCTGTCAGATAACGTGAACGTTAACCTGGATGTGATCTGAGGTTTTCCAGGCCCGTATGCTGTTCCCAAGGTTCACGGGTGAGTTGCCGCATCTAAACGTCGTAAGTCCACGATTTTTCAGCGAACAACCGTTCCGCCATCATCAGATGGTGCTGATGGAAAAGTGTCTGTTGCGCGCAGGCGGTTATTTTTACCTAGCGGCCCAGAGTTCGGGCTTCGTCGGCCCAGCGCTCTGTCTGGTGGGGGTGGGAGTGCTACTGCGATGGTAGAGGAAAGAGAGAGAGAGAGGGAGAGAGGGGGGGGGGGGGGGCAAGACGCTGAACGCTATAGTTGAATTCTTTTAACTTGCCAGCTCGCGCATGCACGCCCAGACACGGGAGATTGCTGCGTTGCCAGTTGCACACGACACACGCGCCAATGGAAGCAGCGCCATAGTACAGCATAGCTCGCAAACTTACGTTTAGGGGGGAGCGCGCAGTTCATGAAGTAAAGCCACCACGGCCGCATTAACCCTTTCGCTGCTACAAAGACGTGCTCCCTGCCTTCCGCGCTGTGCGCGATTTTGTCACTGCACTGCTCGCCTGTGCAGACACATCGTGTTCCGACTGCTTTGACACTCTTATCAATCGATTCCACAAAAACTATTTGGCCCAAAAATTAGATTTTTACACATCTTCTTGACTGATACCTTCCCCCCCATAAATGACTTAATTTTGTTTCGATGTTCAACGCAGTTATTATGCAGCATTAAATATAGTAAACCATTGCACGAAATTTTGAAGAGTTTGCAGAGGTAAAAGTGCATAGGGTATACTTTCCGTATGGTCGATTTTAGTTGCCACAATGTTGAGAATGAAATGTGGACAAGATACCTAAATTTCATATAAAATTTACTGTACAACAATAGCTCATTTAAGTACCACATAGGTGTCGTATGTAATATTGAGAAATATTCCGTCTTTCGCGACTGTAATAAAAGTTTTATTTACACTGAGCACGTTTGGCTTTATTTTAAAGCATTTCAATAAATCAAAAGGAAGTAGACAAAATACATTAAACAAAACTGTGGACTTACAAAAACATTAGAACTTGAATATACCATCTATCAGTGAAGTGCTCTGAGCTATGTCAAATATAATTTTTGTGTGTGGCACACACAAACATCATTTATTTGCTAAAACACTGATCTGCCAACACAAACGTTGAATATTGTGTTACCGCAGCACAAAACTACGAAAGGTGACTTGGCAATGGAGGAGACAAAATACTGTCCACTGAAGATGCTTCAAAAGAGAGAAACGCGTCTGGTCTAAATAAGCTCCTTATTACAGTTGCAGAAGAGGAATATATTTCAGTACCATTGGTAAAACTGCGACTGTGGAAAAAAAACGAGAAAGAGAACATGAGTACCATTGTGTATGTGCCATACCTTTCATTGATTGAAGTGCTTTAAAATAAAGCCAAACGTGTCCGGTGTAAATAATACTTTTATTACAGTCGCGAAAGACGGAATATTTCTCAATATTACATACGACACCTATGTCGTACTTAAATTAAATGAGATATTGTTATACAGTAAATTTTGTATGAAATTTAGGTATCTTGTCCACATTTCATTCTCAACATTGTGGCAACTAAAATCGACCATACGGAAAGTATACGCTATGGACTTCTACCTCTGCAAACTCGTCAAAATTTCGTGCAATGGTTTACTACATTTAATGCTGCATAATAACTGCGTTGAACATCGAAACAAAATTAAGTCATTTATGGGGGGAAGGTATCAGTCAAGAAGACGTGTAAAAATCAAATTTTTGGGCCAAATAGTTGTTGTGAAATCGAACGATAAGTGTGTCAAAGCAGTGGGAACACTATGTGTCTGCACAGGCGAGCAGTGCAGTGATGACAAAATCGCGCACAGTGTGGAATGCGGCGAGCACGTGTCTGCAGCAGCGAAAGGGTTAATGAAGAAACAAAGCACTAGAAATTTCAAAAAATTGCATTCAAACGAATATAATTCGTGAAGTAAGGCACTACGATATTGTTTTTAAAGATTGAAAATATTAAGCAGTGCACAAGGTTTGAACTCATAACCTTTCGTGTAGCAGCCCAACACCTTAACCGTTACGCTAACGTACCTCGTTCGACTACATAATGCCATGAGAATTATAACACGTCACGCAAAATACTGACAAACACTGTTGGTATGACTATGAATTACTCACGCTTCGTCGAAGTACAATAGGAAATCGCTATTCTTTATTGCGAAAAAGCGGTATGTGAAAGTGATACAAACACCTTTCCTTGCTATCGCCTGAATTAGGAGTCTTATTGCTTGTTTGTTTTAATTAATTAATAGAATATGAAGCGATTGGTATAAAGAATGCTTTTTCCAAACTTTCTATAAAAGAATGTCTGCTATCAAGACATTGCTTTTGTTCTATTACTTTATTTATGACTGAACGTTTCTAAAACTGAAGACACTCGTCCATGCTCTGCACTGCAGTCGAGATCTGGCAATGTCGTTCTCTGTTCATTGGCTGACTGTGTTTTGTGACGTCAGATGCGCAGAACGAACCTAAACTCGGCCACCAACATAAATGACGCGCACTTTAGTTGCGACAGAGACGGCGGGTGGAAGGTAGCTGTGAAGGCTCCCCGTCACCACAGCAGCCGCACGCCCCCCTCCCCTCCTCCTCCGTCTCACCAAATCACCGAGCAAGGGGCGTGGCCAGCGAAGCCCGAACTCTGAATCGGCCGGTATAAAGAACTCCAGCGTACAGCAGATACTTATACCATCGGCAGCACCTGATGATGAAGGAATGGTTCTTCGCCGAAATATCATGGAGCTCCGACGATTGGATCCGACGGTACACCCGAGAACCTTGGAAGAATAAACCAGGATGTTTATTTCAACATTCTCCATACCAAGTATTGCTGTTTCTTCTACATCTTCACGATACTGTGGACACGCCCACCTTCCGCCAGCCGTTTTCACAGGGCAGCACACGTGCGAAAACTCTGTAATTTTGTAGCTCTGCGAGATCTGATTATCAATGACTGGTTTTAGTTTAGAAGACTGTCTTCCTGACCAAATTCAGATCATTATATAGAACCTTTGTGTAAGGAGTAGTCAAACGAAAAGGCACGAAACGTCGTAACAGTCAAACCGGTTGAAATTTGCATATGCCTCTTCGGAATAACGTAGTGAGACATGTAGACAATGGAATCACGCGTCGTCTCCTTCCCTAAAAAATTCAAAGGCAAGGTGATGCTCACCGTTTTCTTCTCGGCGTCCGAGGTCCGATACTTATCGAATTCCTCAAGCACGGAGAAACCAATAACAGTGATGTGAGACGCTCCATAGCAAAACGCCTGGACTGATCTTGTATGGAGATTCTGCTCCACGATAACGTGCGTCCACATGTCTCCAAGGTCACACAAAGTGTATTGGCCAAGTTCAAGTGGCAGTAGCTTGAGTAGCCGCCATACAGCCCGGCCATTTGGCCCTGCGACTATCACGTGTTTTGGTCCGCTAAGAGAAGCATTTCAAAGAGAAGCGCTTCAATTCGGACGGCGAACTGAAGGACAGAATGGAGGACTGGTTCCTGCCCCAGCCACAAGAATTATGGGAACAGAAAATCTTTTGGCTAGTGAAACAGTGGGATAGTTGTGCTCAGAACTCTGGTGATTACCTTTGAATCAAGACTTCAATTATACCCACAGTGTTGTTCCGTACCTTTGCTTTTTAACATTTCTCATAATTAAACTGTCTCTACTTGACAGCCCCCGTGAAAAATGAGTGATTGTAGAGTAATGAAGCTCTTTGCAAACATTTGTAAGGATATGTGGAAGAAAAATAAGGAAAAACCATTGATAGAAACATACTAGTATTTTAATTTCCACATGAGAGGGTAACATTTGTTAACTCAGTGCTATGGTTACATTCCAATTACAAATGTCGCTTAATGTGACTACCATCTGCTTCCACGACAGCCTGGTATGACACTAGAGATTGCTCTACTGCTGACCGAAAAATCTCAACTTTGATGTTGGCCAGCGAGGCACATCTCGTGCACTTCTTGAAGATTTCACGTGACGTCCAGCGTTCTCAGGTATGACAACAGTAACTTCTTCAACAATTTGTGGTGTAGTGTGTCGTCGGTATCTCCCAGGATCAGTTCACAAACCACCCTCCTTATGTGAACTTCCGAATCATGTTCTTCAACCCCGGTACGGGAATACCATCTCTCCGTATTCCTTTAATGCGTAGATACTTGAAAAGAGCAGTAACACAGTTGTTGTTGTTTTGATAAAACAGCTTTACGAGTAAAGTCCTGATCATTTTGCCCCGACCCATGTTGACCTTATGCAACTGTAATGCACACTGATGCTTGTGTTTCAGCCCTGTATCACCGGACCGGTACCATCCCTAACGGCAAGTCATGACACTAACGCTTCTAACAACGCAAATCCTGCAGTGCATAATCTGAACATCATTCCTATAAAGCTGGGCACTCAAACAATACATACACTCTAAGACGAAAAAAAGACACACCACGAAGGAATTATGCGAATGAGACGGAGATCAGTAGATGTGATCTGCATGTACCGACAAACAAATAATTACTATTTCAGAAAAAAATTGAAAATTCATTGAGGAGAAAGAGCTTCTCAAATTCAGAAAGTCAATAACGCGTTGTTCCACCTCTGGCCCGTATGCAGGCAGTTATTGAGGGTGGCATTGATCGACAGAGTTGATGGATGCCCTCGTGAGGGATATCGTGCCAAATTATGTCCAATTGGAGCACTAGATCATGAAAATCCCGGACTGGTTGGAGGGCCCTGCCTATAATACTCCAAACTTTGTCAATTGGGGAGAGATCCGGCGACCTTTGTGGCCAAGGTAGGCTTTGGCAAACACGAAAACAAGCAGTAGAAACTCTCGCCGCGTGCGGGCGGGCATTATCTTGCTGAAATGTAAGCCAAGGACGGCTTGCCATGAAGAGCAAGAAAAAGGAACGTAGAATATCACCGACGTACCACTGTCCTGCAACCGGTGCCGTGGATGACTACCAACGGTGTCCCACTACGAAACGAAATAGCACCCCAGATCATCACTTCTGGTTGTCAGGCGCTATGACGGATGGCAGCCAGGTTAGTAATCAATCACTGTCTGAAGCACCTCCAGACACATTTCGGTCTTGAATCTTATTGACTAGAGTAGAATTGCCACGTTCGTATCCCACTGCTGGGCGGGAAGTCTCTAGTCACGTCTTCGGTGGCTATTGGGGCGCAGTTCGATGCAGGCCTCATCACTGAAGTCAGGTCTAGCCCGGTCAATGAGATTCCCGTCCGAAGGCGATAACATAAGGAATAGGACGTTCTCCACAGATTCGACTAAAAAAGAAACATGTGGAAAAGTGAGAAAGAGAACGTATAGACCGATAAAACATGTGTTAAGACAGCGGGGAATAATTTCCTTGGTACCAGCGGGAGCTGTAGAGGGTCAGAACTGTAGAGGAAGACAGAGATTAGAATACAGTTAACAAATAACTGGGCACGTTGAGCTCAAGAGTTTCTCTGATATGAAGAAAACCGCATAAGAGAGAAATTTGTGGCGGGTCGCATCAAAACAACCAGAAGACAAAAAAAAGAACTTGTCACAAACAACCAACATTCAAATGCCATTTCCGAATGAGAAACGTTCTGCGTCGTCATCTTTTCTTATGTAACGAATGTTCACATCGTCGTGCTCGTCCGGTTGCGCTTAATGCTAATGATTTGCATATCCAAGCAGGTACCACACTCTTCCTGCCAGGTGAACGATTGTTGCATGTAGACTTCAAGGCGTTGCAATTTTAATGCCCAGCAATGTATTTCAAGCCATTTTCAATGTGTTACCGGATTTGTTTCTTCACTCGCCAACAGAGCCACAACCATTAGTGACTAGAGTCGTAAAACTGCCGTATGGTACAGTGTCTAGACGTCGACTACGGTAATTTTTCTAGTACCTTCTGTCGGTTGTGATTGTAACCACGTTACCTGCACGCTAGGTTTGTTGCATACCTCTCGGGCGTTATCTCATTCCGATCGCTTTGTTTGTGTATGTGATCAGTGTCTGACCATATTCCCCTGGAAGCTGAAAGCGGTGAATTGTCTAGAAACTTAGTGTGGATGCATAAAGGGCCAACTAACCTCCGGAACATTTTTGTTCTACGTGGTTCTCCTCCTGACTGTTACCTAAACATACACAATATTTGTAGCAAAATTGAAACTGTTATTGTTAAATTCAGATTTTACTCGAGAATGATCGATTTTTATCGTGAAACAGGGTGATGGTATGGCAAAAATTTTAAAAAAAAGTCGTATTTATCATATTGGACTAGGAAAAGCAGCTTCCTCAAGAAAAGGAAAATTTAAAAAATACAGAACAAAGTATATCAAACATCGCTTCAAGACTTCGTCAAACTTACATAAAACATGTTTTTGTTACTGCTGAACAATTTTCGCATTTATCAGTTATAAAAAGAAACTCGTGCCTTTGATCACGACGAAGAAAGTTCTGTTGAGTACAAAGTAACAACTGTTATATAGATTTTTTGCGTTTGTGCAAGTAAACTGTACTTGCATCAAAAGTAATTGTTTTGACTGCATAAAAGCGCGTTAGTTAAGCGAGCAGCTAAGTATTTTTGTAACTCACAAAATGCAATTTATATTTGGACAAGCATTGAATGATCCGTGGTTCTCATTATCTATTAAACAAACAATAAACAAAAAAAAGTCTTCTGCTCCCAGTTCCTTTCTCACCCATTCCTTTATGTGTCTTTCTCTACCAGTGCACCAATACTATTGGTAATCCTACAATTTACTACATCATTAATGTACTGCATCAAAACTATCGAGAGGTAGGTTTGGTAGAGTGCAACTCCCCTGACCGAACAGTGACGCGGTGCTGGGCAGGCGCCAGATGGCGCTATAGTTCAATTCTTTTATCTTGGCGGCTCGCGCATGCCCGCCCAGATGCGGGAGATTGCTGCGTTGCCAGTTGTACACGATGCACGCGCCAATAGAAGCAGCGCCATAGTATAGCATAGTTCGCAAGCTTACGTTTAGGGTGGAGCGCGCAGTTCATGAAGTAAAGCCACCACGGCCGCACTAACCCTTTCGCTGCTAAAAAGACGTGCTCCCTGCTTTCCGCGCTGTGAGCGATTTTGTCACTGCACTGCTCACCTGTGCAGACACATCGTGTTCCGACTGCTTTGACACTCTTGTCATTCGATTCCACAAAAATTATTTGGCCCAAAAATTAGATTTTTACACATCTTCTTGACTCATACCTTTTCCCCATAAATGACTTAATTTTGTTTCGATGTTCAACGCAGTTATTATGCAGCATTAAATGTAGTAAACCATTGCACGAAATTTTGAAGGGTTTGCAGAGGTAAAAGTCCATAGAGTATACTTTCCGTATGGTCGATTTTAGTTGCCACAATGTTGAGAATGAAATGTGGACAAGATACCTAAATTTCATATAAAATTTACTGTATAACAATATCTCATTTAAGTACCACATAGGTGTCCTATGTAATATTGAGAAATATTCCGTCTTTCGCGACTGTAACAAAAGTTTTATTTACACTGAGCACGTTTGGCTTTATTTTAAAGCACTTCAATCAATCAAAAGGAAGTAGACAAAATACATTAAACAAAACTGTGGACTTACAAAAACATTAGGACTTGAATATACCGTCTATCAGTGAAGTGCTCTGAGCTATGTCAAATATAATTTTTGTGTGTGGCACACACAAACATCATTTACTTGCTAAAACACTGATCAGCCAACACAAACGTTGAATATTGTGTTACCGCAGCACAAAACTACGAAAGGTGACTTGGCAATGGAGGAGACAAAATACTGTCCACTGAAGATGCTTCAAAAGAGAAAAACGCGTCTGGTCTAAATAAGTCGCTTATTACAGTTGCAGAAGAGGAATATATTTCAGTACCATTGGTAAAACTGCGACTGTGGAACAAAAACAAGAAAGAGAACATGAGTACCATTGTGTATGTGCCATACCTTTCATTGATTGAAGTGCTTTAAAATAAGGCCAAACGGGTCCTGTGTAAATAAAACTTTTATTACAGTCGCGAAAGACGGAATATTTCTCAATGTTACATACGACACCTATGTGGTACTTAAATGAGATATTGTTATACAGTAAATTTTATATGAAATTTACGTATCTTGTCCACATTTCATTCCCAACATTGTGGCTACTAAAATCGACCATACGGAAAGTATACTCTATGGACTTTTACCTCTGCAAACCCTTCAAAATTTCGTGCAATGGTTTACTACATTTAATGCTGCATAATAACTGCGTTGAACATCGAAACAAAATTAAGTCATTTATGGGGAAAAGGTATCAGTCAAGAAGATGTGTAAAAATCAAATTTTTGGGCCAAATAGTTTTTGTGAAATCGAATGATAAGTGTGTCAAAGCAGTGGGAACACCATGTGTCTGCACAGGCGAGCAGTGCAGTGATGACAAAATCGCGCACAGCGCGGAATGCGGGGAGCACGTGTCTGCAGCAGCGAAAGGGTTTTGAAGAGACAAAGCACTAGAAACTTCGAAAAACTGCATTCAAACGAATAAAATTCGTTAAGTATGGCACTTCAATATTGTTTTTAAATAAAGAAAAAATTACGCACCTCACAAGGATTGACCTCATAACCTTTTGCATAGGAGCCCATCACCTACACCATTACGCTAACGCAACTCACATGTATTCGTTATTCCTTAAGAAGTATAACACGTCACACAAAATACTGACAAACACTGTTGGTATAACTATGAATTACTCACACTTCGTCGAAGTACAATAGGAAATAAACAATTACCGCTGTTCTTTATTGTGAAAAAGCAGTATAAAAGAAAGTCTGCTATCAAGACATTGCTTTTGTTCTATTACTTTATTTATGACTGAACGTTTCTAAAACTGAAGACACTCGTCCATGCTCTGCACTGCAGTCGAGATCTGGCAATGTCGTTCTCTGTTCATTGGCTGACTGTGTTTTGTGACGTCAGATGCGCAGAACGAACCTAAACTCGGCCGCCAACATAAATGACGCGCACTTTAGCAGCCGGCACGGAGCGTGTGCTCTGCAACCGCTCGCTATCCGCTGCTGCCGGGCTGACGGCGTGCAATGGCACGCAGAGCGCGAGCGGCGCCGACGAACCCATATATAAGGCCGCTTCGACGCCGCCTGCACCGCGCCCAGAGATTGACTGCGTGCGTTAAACGGTGTGGCAAGCGACACATTTAATTGGTAATGTCGGACTCGACACCACCATTACGCACAGTTTTTTGTTCAGTTATCTCACTTGCCCGGTGCTTCTACAGTGATTTAGTATTTGCCTTCACTTTCACGACACGCACTTCTGTGTAGATTGTCAGCTATAACTCTCACTTCCATTTTCACTCAAACAACAACCGAATGACAGATTCGATAGATCACATCTTCTGTGCGTCTATTTGTTACGGTTTCAAGCGTTGTAACGTTTCTCCTTGAAACGCATTATTCACATAGTGCGACAATGTAATGTGACAGTTTTAACTGAGGTACATATTAGTACATACTATAGGGATTCTTTTAATTTTGTTCTCAAGTTTTCTATTGATTTTCGTTAAGAAAAATTGCAGCAAATCGTTCCTGTAATTCTAATTTTTTTTAACGTTTTAATACATTTGAAACCGAGCGACGTGGCGCAGTGGCTAGCGCACTGGACTCGCATACGGGAGAACGACGGTTCAACCCCGTGTACGGCCATCCTGATTTAGGTTTTCCGTGATTTCCCTAAATCGCTGCTGCGCGGGATTACCCGAGCGGTCTAGGGTGCTGCAGTCATGGACTGTCCGGCTGGTCCCGGCGGAGATTCGAGTCCTCCCTCGGGCATGGGTGGGTATGTTTATCCTTAGGATAATTAAGGTTAAGTAGTGTGTAAGCTTAGGACTGATGACCTTAGCAGTTAAGTCCCATTAGATTTCACACACATTTGAACATTTTAAGGGAGGACTCGAACTCGAACCTAAATCGCTCGAGGCAAATGCCGGGATGGTTCCTTCGAAAAGGGCACGACCGACTTCCTTCCTCGTCATTTCCTAATCCGACGAGACCGATAACCTCGCTGTCTGGTCTCCTTCCCCAAAACAACCCAACAACAATACATTTAAAAATTGAAAACGCTGTCATAATCTACTCATTAAGAGGCGTAGTTTTGTATTAAAGTTTTAACACAGAATGACAAGTATTACAGTTAGACTCTGTGTATATGTCTTGAGGCAGCATTAACTCATGCGCGCAAATAGCCAGATTATGCTTATCAAGTTTTTGAGACTGACAGCACTTAGTGAGTTCCATTAAAATCTACACATAATTCCCACCCATAAGAAATTTTTCTCGCTGACACCCATCACAGGATGACGTAAGGAAATAAGTTTATCCTTTAGCCAACTACATCATCGCTGTTAGTGTAGTAAAACTGTTGCACCAAGCATGACATTTCAATCCATTACTTCTTTACTAATACTTCAGTTGGATGGGTAACCATCCCGTCTGCCGAGCGCTGTTGGCAAGCGGGGTCCACTCTGCCCTTGTGAGACAAACTGAGGATCTACTTGACTGAGAAGTAGCGGCTCCACATCCGCATCCTGTGACGCCTGTGGACTGAGGATGACACGGCGGCTGGTGGGTTCCGTTTGACCTTCAAGGTCTGTTCGCGCAGAGGTTTTTTTTTTTTTTTTTTTTACTACTAACTATATTCTTAACACATTTTGCAGACAATGAACACATATACAAAATGGCTCTGACTACTATGGGACTTAGCTTCTGAGGTCATCAGTCCCCTAGAACTTAGAACTACTTATACCTAACTAACCTAAGGACATCACACACATCGATTCCCGAGGCAGGATTCGAACCTGCGACCTTAGCGGTCGCGCGGTTCGAAACTGTAGCGCCTAGAACCGCTCGGCCACCCCGGCCGGCGTACACAAATACAGTGTCACACTGTCCCATTAACGTAATCACCTGTCAAACGCCTGCATAGCCACCATTTGCAGCGTGTAGCACTGCGAGACGTGCAGGAACAGAGTCCATGAGGTTCTGGGAGGTCCCGACAGGGATGTGGAGCCATGCCGACTCCAGTGCCGTGGTCAGCTGCGCTAGGTTTCTCGGCTGAGGATCCATGGCGAAAGCAGCCCGAACGAAGCGGTCCCACAGATTCTCGATTGGTTTTAAATCCGGAGAGTTTCATGGCTAGGGGAATACGGTAAACTCATTCTGGTGCTCATCGAACCACAGACGAACTAGGTTTATGACACGTTGCATTGTCCTGCTGGTAGATGCCGTAGTTCCGAGGAATAAACAAACTGCATGTAGTGTTGGACATGCTCCCAAGGATAAATCCATACTTGTGTTGATCCATTGTGCCTTCTAGAATGACTAGATCACCCAGGCAATGCCACGGAAACATTCCCCAGATCATAATGCTCCCTCCTCCGACCTGAATCCTTCCGATGATCGTTGCAGGACCGTACGCACCAATGGCCATCTGTCCAATGGACCATACGACGTGATTCATCTGAAAATGTCACCTGTCGCCGCTCAGTGGACGTCCAGTTGTGGTACTGACGGCAGAATTGCACGCTTCGTCGCCGATGGACAGCAGTCAACATCGGCGCGTGAATCAGACGCCTGCTGCGGAGGCCCATACGCAGCTATGTTCGCTGAACGGTAGTTGAGGAGTCACTGTTGGTAGCCCCTTAAATCGTCTGGGCAGTCACTTGCTCAACAGTTGCACGTCTGTTTCCCTATACACATCACCGCAGCCGTCGTTCACCCCTGTCGTCTCCGGCCTGCGGTGCACCACACTTGCCTCGGCGTCTGTTATAGACAGCAGCATTTTGCCATGCACGGTATACTGTAAACACGGGGGCACGCGAAAAGTTCACAAACTTAGTCGTTTCGGAAATGCTTCCACCCTTGGCTCGAAAGCTAATGATCACAACCTTTTAGACGTCAAACAAATCGCTCCGTTTCCGCATTAAGAGCCGGCCGTTGTGGCCGAGCGGTTCTAGGCACTTCAGTCCGGAACCGCGCTGCTGCTACGGTCGCAGGTTCGAATCCTGCCTCGGGCATGGATGTGTGTGCTGTCCTTCGGTTAGTTAAGTTTAAGTAGTTCTAAGTCTAGGGAACTGATGACCTCAGATGTTAAGTCCCACACTGGTCAGAGCCATTTGAACCGCATTACGACAGCGAATGCACTCTTTTTTCCCGCGTCTTCTCCCCGCCGCGACATACGCTATATATCTTACCCTCCACCGCTAGTGCTGCCACCTACCGTCTGTGAGTGGTTATTGCACGTTGATGTCGACCATAGGCGGTATTCACATTAACGTGATTAGAACTTGTGCCACGAATACACCTGCAAAACTACATCATTGTACTACACGTGGTTCAGGAGGTATGAGGTCATATACATTGAGATGCATCAAAACTGGCTTTTGCTTAAAGCAGAGCCCAAGTTACCCATACTATACTCATCCAGTGTTTAATAGTAAGAATACTTAGTGACTTTCAACGAACTTTAAACGTAATTTCAAACTTTTTCTCGCTCGCATGCTTTACGTCAAATATTTAACACATTAAAGAGTTTGTAAAGTAACCAGATGTTTGACATGTTTTATGGATGGGGGTTTGAGTCTTTACAGAATAAGGGTTTTACTGGTGAATCAGAGGATAGAAATGCGTTTGAAATACTGTGAACAGTGCATATTATTCAACAGTGGAGATAGCGGCTGAGATTATGGAAAATGTAGACAGTAAACAGTAAATACCAGCAAAAGATGAAGACGTGAAATTCACATCTAAGCCATATTCGAAGAAGGCGGTGAAGTGGGTAGCTCAGAAACAACAAAGTGTCTACAAACTCTGAGGAGTGGTGACGGCATTCTTGTAAAAATAGGAAGGCGTGCAGAAAACAGACATAGATGAACGTAAAAGAAGTAGCTGGCAAACTACAAAATATCCGTTAACAGTTGAAAAAATCCCGCCAAACATGAAGAGCCACAAAATGAACTTAACCAGAAGTTTATAGAATTACTAAAGGATTTACCAGAGATTGCCGGTGCAGTACGACAGTTAAAATGACGAACGCAAAAGACAAAAGCAAAGTTTTCAGAAGACGGTGGATTACTTACTAGGTCAGGTACGAAAACAGGCTGCAAAAGTATAACGTCTTGCGTCTTGTGAGACATAGCTGAGAATGGAGAAAAACTGTTGTAAGCTTAAAGGGGTAAAATACGATATCTATCGAAGGAGATGCACAGCTCTAGCACATGCAGTGCTGAAACAGAAGTAATATCAATGGTAGAGCAATGTCCCCAGACTTCAGTATAAGAATTTCAAGACAAACAGAACTACTTGTTGAAATAAATGCGAGTTTGTACCGGTGAACGTAGAAGGGAATTCACGACATAATCATGTCGCTCAAATATGCATTTTTGACCGAACATTGTTTTATAGGTTTCTTTGACGTGCCACTGTTACATAAATACAGAGTAGGATTTAATAACGTTGGCTTCACGGAGAATTGTTGGGTCACGATCCATACGGGCACAAACTAACTTCTTCGAATTGATAATATGTAATTACAATATTCTTCGCTTCGTCCTATAGGTAAGCAGAGCGCTTACTGGCGGTGTTCGTCAACTGAGGAAGGTGCTGTAAACTTTTTTGTGAATATCACAGTGTGAATAGCTGGAATTTCTACGTGGTTACCATATATTTCCCTCAAAGAATTTGATTCATTACCATGTATTTGCTCAATACTAGAGGCATGTACATGATTGTGAGAACATTGTTTTGGAATCCCTACATATGCAATAATGTATGATGTAGTGAATGTTGAATATGTATTACAGCAAACTGCTCCTGCTTTAGGAGTATAATACTCATTTTTACACATTTCATATACCGGTATTATGCTTGCTTTATGTAGCGACATAACCCTTCCTGTTTTGAGTCTTCCTTTCTCTTCTTTTTATAGTTATTTCCCACGTTATTTCTCTTTATATTGAACCGATCTCATGGTTTTTTAGTCTATTTTATATTATGATACTATCACACATTGTAAGTCACGAAGTACTAGATGTTTCCAATACTGGTTGATACATTTTATGACGCAGGTGACATTTGGTTACCACCCTTTCATGCATAGTATATTGGTTCTTAATTAAAATAAAAAGTTATGAGTTATTATGCTGTACAAATAGTCAGATCTAGCTTCTGTGCGCCCAGAAAAAGCTTTCAGACAGTGATGACATGATTTAAGGCAGTCGCTATACCTGACACGCCAGCAATTGATGGAGTATTCTATTTCAATTATTTTTGGAATTTTGTTCGTACCTCATGTATATTGCTGTTAATATGATGTTTAAAATGTAATTTGTTCAGTGATATGCCATGTAACGTATACAATATTTTATGTCACATTTATATGCCATTATAAATGTGACTGTTATACATGGCATCCACTAAGTCTGTTACGCCTGCAATATATGTAACGTGCCTATGATGTAAGCTGTCGAGAGTCTTAAAGTCTTTGGATGAATATGCATCTGTGACAACAGATTACTAGCTGCTGTCAATTACCGCGTTGTAAATGGAGGAAACTTCAGAATACGATCTTAAAAGGCGTCACTGTTTCAAATATAAGTAAGAACTTTGTACAGTAATGTTTTATCTTAATGTGAGGTGTGTAAAATGTTATTTATTCATCGCGATGTATGCAGACAATGTAGTGCGTTTCCATGTTGGTTTTACAGGTGCTTGACAATGAGGCTCAGTCGAAATTAGCTAATCACTCGATTAAATAAACATCATATTACAACCTACTACGATCCTTATTTCCTTTCAGCAAGCATCTGGAGGCTGTGGATACCCACAAATACAAAATTTTAAGAAATAAAAGTAACTGCAAGTAATTAATTTCTGCAGCTGGTACACTTCGTTAATTCGTATACGTTTGAATGCTTCTGTTACAATCAACGTGTATATTTAATTTAGTCAGCGACCGCAATTTACTACTAAAGTCAACAGTAGCTGTTAGTTGTGCTGATCTTGAGGCACAAAAGATTAACAATGACTAGGTTCCTAGTGTGCTGATGCAAGTCCTAAAATTTCGTCGCTACGTTAAAGACGTGGCAAATACTGGTTGTTAACAGATGGTGAAGTACTCACACTAGTACCACGTCCGTGGGCATACGAGTATTTGGTGTACCATGAGCACATAAAAATACGATTTCCGATCTCGTCAGAGAGTCACCATGATTAACAACGCAATATCACATGCTGGAGAGTATACAAGGAATGAATAACAAGATCCATTGGAACCCCCATATATTAGTAACTGACCCTAGTAATCAACGGCGTATGTAGCTGATGCCTGCGTGCTCCTATGTATGGTTGTGGACCGTCATGTGACGACCATCTCGATTGGCCGCAGCAGACAGATGGTCGCTACGTCAGCAGCTCCCTGTGGGATTCATGCAGCGATCGATGGTCGCTGTCGAGTTCGATGTGTCGTCGTCTAACTGATAGGGATCTAAGTGGCCAGATGTCGTAGATAGCAGCTTGGCGTTGGACACTGGATATTCCATTTGTCGACCGTCGTATCGTCGCTTCGGTCTTGTTAAATTTGACAAACGACACTTGCCTGACATTAGCCTGTACCGAAGAAAGATAACAAGCACAGCATTGGACGAGAAAAAAAGAAAAGTTTCTTGTTTTAGACGGTTGGCAGGTAGAAATAGTAAATTACACTACTGGCCATTAAAATTGCTACACCACGAAGATGACGTGCTACAGACCCGAAATTTAACCGACAAGAAGAAGATGCTGTGATATGCAAGTCATTATCTTTTTAGACCATTCACACAAGGTTGGCGCCGGTGGCGACACCTACAACGTGCTGACATGAGGAAAGTTTCCAACCGATTTCTCATACACAAACAGCAGTTGACAGGCGTTGCCTGGTGAAACGTAGCCTCGTGTAAGCAGGAGAAATGCGTACCATCACATTTTCGACTTTGATAAAGGTCGGATTGTAGCGTATCGCGATTGCGGTTTATCGTATCGCGACATTGCTGCTCGCGTTGGTCGGGATCCAATGATTGTTAGCAGAATATGGAATCGGTGGGTTCAGGAAGGTAATACGGAACGCCGTGCTGGATCCCAACGGCCTCGTATGACTAGCAGTCGAGATGACAGGCATCTTATCCGCATGGCTGTAACGGATCGTGCAGCCACGTCTCGTTCCCTGAGTCAACAGATCGGGACGTTTGCAGGCCAACAACCATCTGCACGAACAGTTCGACGACGTTTGCAGCAGCATGGACTATCAGATCGGAGACCATGGCTGCGGTTACCTTTGACGCTGCATCACAGACAGGAGCGCCTGCAATGGTGTACTCAACGACGAACCTGGGTGCACGAATGGCAAAACGTCATTTTTTTCGGATGAATCCAGGTTCTGTTTACATCATCATGATGGTCATATCCGTGTTTGGCGACATCGCGGTGAACGCACATTGGAAGCGTGTATTCGTCATCGCCATACTGGCGTATCACCCAGCGTGATGGTGTGGGGTGCCATTGATTACACGTCTCGGTCACCTCTTGTTCGCATTGACGGCACTTTGAACAGTGGACGATACATTTCAGATGTGTTACGACCTGTGGCTCTACCCTTTATTCGGTCCCTGCGAAACCCTATATTTCAGCAGGATAATGCACGACCGCATATTGCAGGTCCTGTATGGGCTTCTGGATACAGAAAATGTTCGAGTGCTGCCCTGGGCAGCACATTCTCCAGATCTCTCACCAATTGAAAACGTCTGGTCAATGGTGACCGAGTAACTGGCTCGTCACAATACGCCAGTCACTACTCTTGATGAACTGTGGTATCGTGTTGAAGCTGCATGGGCAGCTGTACCTGTACACGCCATCCAAGCTCTGTTTGACTCAATGCCCAGGCGTATCAAGGCCGTTGTTACGGCCACAGGTGGTTGTTCTGGGTACTGATTTCTTAGGATCTATGCATCCAAATTGCCTGAAAATATAATCATATGTCAGTTCTAGTATAATATATTTGTCCAATGAATACCCGTTTATCATCTGCATCTCTTCCTGGTGTCGCAATTTTAATGGCCAGTAGTGTATATAAATGCGTGGTATCTGTTCTTTCGAACATGTTTAAAAGAACAGACAGCAAGCATTCATGTAACTTATACTCCTGCATGGGCAATGAATCCACCACCTTCAGTGCGGATGTGATGTACCATTGCGTCCAACCTCTGCGGGAATCTCAAAGTAGCGAGCATGAAGGACTGGACAGGGACTGCAAACAGGTGGCACTAGGTGGGAGTGTGAGTCGGCCGAGAGGCGTCCAAAGACGCGCATTTACCCAACACTCTGTCCGGCTAGCGCAATGGTTCACGCAGTAAGTAGGAGAGCCCGGGTTCGAGTCCAGGTACCACATGTATTATACGACGGAAAAGGAGGAGCCAAATGATAAGCGACGTGTCTGAAAAAATGTTCTCGAAGAAGAACAAATTTTCTCAGTTTGTCGAAAGTAAACGTTTGAATTACTCAGAGAGGTGGATGTAGGTGACATGAGATGTATTTTCCTGCTAGTGCTTCTTTTTCTTTCTAGGCCCGTATAAACATTTAAGCAGATTGAGCGACAGACGTCCGAAATAACCTATAACAGAAGAATGGGGCGCATGCACCTTCCACTGGCTGTATCGTCGCCAATGCAAAAACTTACTGCCCAGGCGTGTGTGGCTCCTACTGCTGTTGTTTTTAGGAATGAATGATCGTACGCCAGCTCTTCTGAAAGCACAACTCACAACTCCAGAGCTAATACGACTGCGCTACGAATGCTTGAGCCAGCATCTAAATATTAGCTTTCTTAGTTTAGTCTGAAGTGTTCCGGTTTCTGGGTATGTGCAATACTCAGGGCACTGTAGGCCTAAACTGCTAATTACTGTTGATGTCACTCACACTGATAACGTAATTATTTGAGGAGTTGGAATTCTTTAAATTTCACAACTATGGCTTTCTAAAGTATTTATCTAGATCGCCGTTAAATCGAGTATTTATTTTTCCCTCCTCCTTATGAAGAGAGCTTGGTTACGAAACAGCAAATCTGACTGCAATGAGCTTATTAAGTCTGCAGGGTCATGACATAAATAGCTCTGAAATTTGTTTTGTCTTGATAGTTATCATACAATTTTCTTGTGATCTGAATATTAGCTGAAGGCAGTTATACAAGTACAGTTCTACAAATGTTATGCACTCTTCTTGCTGCTGTTAATTTTCAAGATATAAGCAATATTCAAAAAAACTGCGTCACTTTAAATACTCAGGCTTAATATTCAATACCGGCAAGACTATAATTTCATTAAACAATGACCTACGTGAAACATATTTTTATCTTTGAAAATTAGATCAGTTTTCATTTATTACTTTGGGAAAAAAACATGAGGGACCAAGATATTGTTTTTGTACTGAGTATTTCTTACTCGTTGAAAATTACTAAGTCTAGGCTGTCTACGATGAATTGTAAACAACAATAAAACAGCGTTGTAGTCGGATATTTTGCTACTGTTCTCTACTAATATTTCCTGCTCTAAAGAAAAGGATGAGTCCCGTTTCTGGAATTGCCACAAAATAATCCACTAACACACAGTCACTAATAAAATCTCAGTTCAGCCAAATTCTGTGATGCTCTGATCTTTCTAATCGGAAAGGACCAAAAGAAAAGACACATAAAGACCTCTAGACGGTAGAGGCTGGCTTATAGGCACTATGGAACTGCAGCACCCCACATTTCCACTTGATGTTATTGACAACATTAAATATAGTGAGTCCTTTTTTCCTTAATTTTTACTTCGTATTTGCACACCATATAATGGTTCAAATGGCTCTGAGCACTATGGGACTAAACGTCTGAGGTCATCAGTCCACTAGAACTTATAACTACTTAAACCTAACTAACCTAAGGACATCACACACATCCATGCCCGAGGCAGGATTCAAACCTGCGACCGTAGCGGTCGCGCGGTTCCAGACTGTAGCGCCTAGAACCGCTCGGCCACTACGGTCGGCTACGCCATATAATACTTAAGCTTAATGTTATGAGAAAGATGTAGAAATTTCTCGATGCAACTGTGAGCTTCACAGTTCCAGTGGCGTGGTGTTCCCCTGTTGTGCGCGTGCGTAAATTGGAACTTGAAGATTTTCTAGCGGAAGGCAGTAGCTTTCTTCTTTCTTTTTTTTTTTGTGCTTAAGAACCGTGTATTGTATTCTTGAATGTGAACAAAAGTGGAATTAGATTATTTTCCTGCTTCAAACTATTCCCTTTGATCCATTTTCCTCGCTTCTTTTATTGTACAGAAAACTGAAACTATGGCCTTGCATTCCCAAGATTTAACTTCTGTAACTCCCAGCAGCTTTAGTTTCCATAGCTCTCTCTACACTAGATACATTTACCAGTACATCTACTATGTTACGATGTATCTCATCTAAACTGAAGCCACCTCACAAAAAAATTTCGATAGGATAATCAATAATGAGAGCGATGGGTTATGTTTACACACCAAATTACAGCTAAGAAAAGAGGTCGTTTAACACGTGATATTCTATTATCTTAGGTGTAAGTAAAAACAACACACATATTCGTTAATTCTGAATGGTACCAGCAGAAAGTTTGATTTTCGGCTGTGAATTGCTTTCTATGTTTGCTTTTTGGAGGTGATGTAACATGGACGTGGTTTCAGGAATGTAAACAAAATGAAAGGAAAAACTGAACAGCATTAGAAGTCGAACAAGTACGTTGATATTGTAGTCTCACTGTCACTTTTAGCAACCGTAAGTATTAAGGCGAAACTTAGCGGGACGTACTGACTTTCAGTCAAAAGCACAACGTACAGCTTAAATATAATGGTGCGCATTTTCTGTACGAAAACTTTAGAACTCCCTTCCGCGTACATGGTAAAAGAAAAGTCAGTAAATCCAGGGGTACTTAGATGATTGGTAAATGTGCATATAAATTAGCTTCATATATGGAGACCATTTAGAAACTAGTGCAGTCTTCAAAAGGTGTTCCTAAGACAATTCAGAATGAAACACTTGAGTGCCTGCTACAAATATACGATGAGGAGGTAAGGAAAGAAATTGAAAACTCTTTCTTTGTAAATGTTGGGGCTGCTGACACAACAGATATTGGTCCTATTTCTATGGTACATATTGAATGGGCAAATATTTGAGCATTTTCGGAGATTCTTCATTCGGGAAAAATCTAACTGCCAATGGCATATCAAACCGTGTAGGTGTGTGTAGAGAAGTGGCCCTGTGACGAATCAGGAAGGAACAGCGCGAACGTTCACCGGTGTGCCATTTGTCTGTTAGACGTGCTCGATGCGGGGCCACCGAGTCGTGTGTGCGTCCGACTTCACTATAGAGGGAAGGAAAAAGGAACAGCGAGGTATACGCATCAAACTAATTTAATAATGAGAAACACAGCAAATATTGCACAAAACGAATGAATACGTTTCTCTGTTATTCAAACATTTTTCTCGATATCACTACAACGTGCGCCCATTCTCAAGAAGTGTGTGAACGCCAGCATGCCACGTTCATTATCTACAAGGTGGAACTTCAACATACCATCTATAAAGAGAGTACATAAAAATCAGCAAGCTTTAGAAAACTGCATTACTGAAATTCAGTCAACATCAAATGCATATCAAACCATTGCAGAAACAACTGGAATTTTAAAACACCTAAACGATTGTAATTTCAAGTTTACCGTTTCCACCAGATTACGCCTCATTTTGAAATAATTTATATCCAAATGAAATATCGAGGAATTGATGAGCTTAAAGCTAGCAAATATATAACAAATTTATATAATGCTATTTTGGAAATGAGGAGCTGTGAGAATGTTTCGAAGAGACTCATGGAAGATGCTAAGGAAGTGTGACTGAATGTGTGTTGATATAACGGACAAATATTCTCCCACTGTAGTTTTAGTAGCTGCTCAACAGTTCATCAAGAAATGCTTCGCTAGTTTTAAGAATGAACGTACTACAAAAGAGACAGTGCTGATCTGATGACTGACCAAGAAAGGCTTGAATCTGAACTAAAAATATTCTGTTGTATGTCGGACATTCATGAATATTGCAAATCAAATGCTCTCCTGAAATTTATCTCGGAAAATAAATTATGAGAGGAAGTCAGATGAAAACAAGACAGACAATTCGGTATAACGAGCATGGAGTGGACGTTGGTAACGCAGGTAGGACTGTGTAGAGAAGTGGCCTCTATTGCGAGGAACAGCGCGAGCGTTCACCCCTGTGCCATTTGTCTTTTATATGACTATATGAATGCGTGGTGTCTGTTCTCTCGGACATGTCCAGCAGATGCGGTAACCACTGCGCCATCCGAGACACAGCGTCATCACAACTGCAGGGACTATCTCGGTACGCCTCACGGCCGATGCCGGCCGCGGCGGTCTAGTGGTTCTAGGCGCTCAGTTCGGAACCGCGCGACTGCTACGGTCGCAGGTTCGAATCCTGCCTCCGGCATGGATGTGTGTGATGTCCTTAGGTTAATTAGGTTTAAGTAGTTCTAAGTTCTAGGGGACTGATGACCACAGCAGTTAAGTCCCATAGTGCTCAGAGCCATCTGAACCATGTTTTTCACGGCCGATCCACACTCCCACCCAGAGCCACCTGTCCGCAGTCCCTGTCCATTTATACTGCCGTTCGGTACTCAGAGGTTGCCAAAGGAGGTCGGACTATTTGTGTATCGCCGCTGATTCTGCTTCATGTCCCGCAGCAGCTGACAGCGGTAATCCCCCTTCAGTTTTCATGTAATGTTCCACAGCTGCGGATTCTACGTGGAGTCTGTTCTTTAGGACATGTTCTAAAGAACAGACATCACACATTCATATAATTGATAAGCCAAGCAGGGCAATGGTTCCCCCTTCTTCAGGGCGGATGAACAAATGCGTCCGACCTTCTGCGGGGATCTCAATTCCTGTAAATATGGACCTTCAAAAGACATTTTAAATAATGTGCTTAAAAGAATTATTGACTGGACTTACGACAACGGTCTCTATTAACTTAAAAGAAAAAAAACATCCACTTCAATTTCCTGCATCTAAAAGCTTAGCAACAATAATAAATTAATCTAAAACATCGGCAAAAATTAGTTTGAACCCCCACCTTCTAAATCTGTAATTCTGTCTACTGACAAGAATTTTCGTTGTAAGAAATGTATTTTAGGATCTCTTAAGAAACTCAGTTCATCCACTTTCCCATTCAGTCATCTCAAGTCTTTGAGAGCAGCAAATCATACCCCGCTTTGTAGTAATGGCTTTTTGTTAAGGCCCCACATTTGACATCCGTTATATGCTGATGGATTTTGTCAACATCCCACGTTTTGAAGGTAATTAATGTTGATTACATTTATTAGTTATAAAATAATAGCATATAAGTTCTCACCCTTAGTATCCTGCTGACCTATTATATGTGATCCCTTTGTTTTGTATATATGTCAGTTCCCTTGTAAAGTCAGCAGGTGGCGTTTATTATTTATCCTAATTATTTTCATATCATGCTCTCTTGTAGTTGAGCTATATTGCATTCCCTTAAGTGCTCTGCAAGCGTTGAGTAGCTTGTCCCATATTTCTGATATGTCCTTTTTATCGAATGTCGATTATTTTACCTATTTTATCCATTATGTTTCTGACGTGCAACCACAGAAACCACATTTTATTATTTTGTTACTTCTTCCGTATGCCTTCCGGCCATCTTCAGAATGAGCTGGCAGACTAAAGCAACATCAGTCGCTTCTTTTTCAATCCGCCGAGTGTGCCACTGCGCATGCTACAACAGACGCACAAGCGTCAGAGACGTTGTTCGGCGGCAAAAAAATTGAGTCTGCGGCTACGTGGTCGATCCATACTAAAATTTTGATGTAGCATTATGGGCTTTATTTTCGCGGTTTATTAAAGAAAGCACCAGATTCCATGATTTGTCTACGCTAATAACACTATTTTCATTAATTAAATTCTTCACCAAACGAATTACACAACAGCTTCTTTCGCCATCGAGTCCCAAACAGATGAAATCGACGCTAGAATTTCTAAATTTTCGTATCGTGTACAAAGAGCGGTATCGATGCAGCACTCTGCCACAGCCTATTTATTGAGCAGTAAGGAATTGTTACTTAGGCAGCAAAATAGCCCATGGCGGACGGATCAAGAAGGTAAATAAATGTAAGTGTCGTGTGACTGGGGCCTCCCGTCGGGTAAGGCCGTTCGCCGGGTGCAAGTCTTTCGATTTGACGCCACTTCGGCGACTTGCGCGTCGATGGGGATGAAATGATGATGAGTAGGACAACACCCAGTCCTTGAACGTAGAAAATCTCCGACCCAGTCGGGAATCGAGTCCAGGCCCTTAGGATTGACATTCTGTCGCATTGACCACTCAGCTACCGGGGGCGGAGGTATAAAATGCAGACTAGAACTGGCATTAAGGAAATTCTTGGCCAAGAGAAATCTACTAGATCAAACATAAACCTTATTTTGAGGAGGAAATTTCTGGCAATGTACTTTTGGAGCACAGCATTTTATGGTAGTGAGACGCTGACAGTGGGGAAACCGGAACAAAAGAGAATCGAAGCATTTGAGATGTGGTGCTACAGAAGAATGTTGAAAATTAGCTGGACTGATAAGGTAAGGAATGAGGAGGTTCCCCGCACAAAACACTGACAAGAAGAAGGGACAGTGTGATACGACATCTGTTAAGACATCACGAAGTAACGTCCATGGTGCCTGAGGAAGCTGTAGAGTAAAAACTGTTGAGGAAGACAGAGATTGGGATATATCCAGCAGTACGTTGAAAGTGCTACTCTGAAATGAAAAGGTTGGCACAGGGTAGGAATATCTACGTACGAAAGGCCACACTCACAGAGGATCTTGTAAACTCCAGCCTTGCTGAGCATCAAGGCATCTTTGACGAAACCCAGAAGTGCTGCTGTCTTCGTTGGCGGGTGAAAAATCAGTTTAACTTTATGCTTCGTGGGGTCCAACCTACTTTTAACGACAGGCTTTCCACATATGACAGGAGAGCCATAGGGTTAAATCTCTCTATAGATTCTCCTTCGTTCCTTATGTCCACCTTAGGTATTATTCGGAGCTCTTTACGAATCTGCTGTGGAGAAGATCCACTTGCTTCAAAAATTGCTTTCAAGCGTAGAAACTCAGTCTGAACAATGCTATCGTCCTAAATGCTACGTGCTCTGTCAACCAAAGATCCGAGACATTCATAGTCTGGGAAAGGTTATGGGGGCTATTCTACCCGTTTCTTCCACATTCTCCCAAAATACTAATTTGCAGCCTGAAAAGGTCTGTCTAATTGATATAACTGATATTAAATGTTAGATACCACAGCAAATTCGATAGTGAACTCAAAAACTCTCCCGGACATTTCCTTACACTCTGCAGAAGAATTACTATTTGGGAACTAGTATTGCATTAAGAGCAAAAGTATTAATTCTTTCTGTTGTACAAAATATTCTTTTCTATTGGGAAAAGAATCTTTAAAGGGTCAGCATATGATCATACTTCAATACAAATTAGATAATTTATATACAAACTGACTCGTCCCACATCATTAATGCATATCGTGCAAGTGCCTCATGGAACGTACAACTAACTATCTAACCATCCATGGTGGGCCTTTTTTCTATTTCTTCTATTTTAAATTTTTCTGTATTTTCCTTTATCGCGTAATTATATTGCTGCAGCGCAAACGTCACTGGCAGCACAAAGTTTTGGAAGTGGATTTGACAGCGAAGGGGGCCTGTTGAGCTGAGCTTAAAAATTTTCTTCCGCCAACCAGTAGGCGCTGAGCGGTGCTCTCCCCCTCCCACCCCCCTCCCGCCCCCTCTCCCTCTGTCACTCTCTGATAAGCGGTTCCCAGGAGTGAACGTCTCGAGTCTCCACTTCCATTGGCGCCGGCATTGCCACAGTAAGTGGGGTGGATTTTTCCTACGTCCTTATGCCATATGTTTTAGGCAATGATTTCTCCTATATTCCAATTAAATTGCATCCACAAAAGTAAATGTTATTATAATGTGTCTTTAGTGTATCTTTGCTCTGTTCCTCGAGGATATACCATTCTTTAATCGCTGCACAAATGAACTTCTTCGTCAGCCATCCCAGAACTTAATTGCAAGGTACAAAGTCCATCGCTTCCAATTATATAACATCTGACGATACAGAGTGATCCTTCTGCCTCTATCGACGTCGTTTTGTGCAACCAGCAATGTTAAATCTGGCCTTCAAAAACTACTCGCTCGGTACGCACAAACTAATCCTACAGGAAAAATAAGCAGGACGTTTTTGTAGGAAATGTAATATAATTAAATTTTGCACTAGGATACCTTTTCGCTGGAGACCACAGTTTTCGAGTTACTAAAGAAAAACAAAGAAAACTGGCAATCAGACGCACCTCCGACTTCACACTCATACCTCACCACTCAGGATTCCAGTATGTTACTTCTGGCACTCCCTCCTACCACTGTACAAAGAATTCCGACTCCACGAACTATCATTGATATTCGACCTTTTCTGGTCTCTATTGATGGGGCTATTGCGCCACAAGCGCAGTCGGCTATGTCGTTAACATTATTAATTTAAAAGTGCGTGTGAGGGTAACGAAAGAAAAATGACTTTTGTAAACGTTGCGCTAATACTACTTACAGTGACAGTTCGATCCAAACTTAACTCTTACAAGCACAATCATTTAACAGTCAGAAAGCCTAACGAATACAACGATGTAATAGTTTATTTTGTTCTGTTAAAATTCACAAAATTGGTAGGTAAAATTAACACAAACGTCAGTTACACAATTTGTAAGTGCTCGACTAAGTCGGTGGCGCAATAAGGCCAGACTAAATTTTTGTACAGTGGTAGGAGAGAGTGCCATGAACAGCGTACCAGAAATCCTGACTGTTGGGGGTGGAGGTGGAGGAGCGTTTGAAGGTCAGCTTTGTGCGTTTTTCTTGACTAACTCGTAAAACCGTGGCCTCAACCGAAAACGTAGCCTAGTAACAAATTCAGCTGCATTAAATTTACTTCAGAAAGGTCCTGTTTGTTTTTTCTGTAGGACTAGTAGTTCGCACGTAACGAGCGAGAGAAAATGAAAATCTCGCAAGTGGTCTTGAAGGCCAGATTTAATATTGCAGTTAGCATAAAACGACATCGATAGGTGCAGCTGAATCATTCTTTATGTTCATGCATGTTCAGAAAAAGCAGAACACCTTGACCAACTATAGATACGACGCCCATATTCACAGGAGATGTACATTTGTATCGCCTGTAGAAATGATCAGCACCTGAACCGTGTCGGTCCCCAGGTTCAAGGTCAACGTTAATATCGCGGCGCAACACCTTGTCCGAATAACATTGCAGGACAGATCTGCGTCCTCCTCGGCTCTGGCGCAACAGTGTTAACATGTCGTACACTATAAAGGATGACAGTCCTTCGCCGTTTATTACAGCAGGATGTGCAAAAACTTACTAGACGGCAATGGTGTGTGAAACGACGTCACGGGGGCAGGAATGGCATCAGATAGTGTTTTCGGACGAATCCAGGATCTGTTTGTTTGCAAATGATGGTTGCATTTTGGTTTGCCTCAGTCGGGGGAAGCGGCATCACAATGACTGCTTTCGCACAAGACATACAGCGCCAACTCAGAGCCTAACGGTGTGGGTTGCTATTGGGTACAACCACAAATCACAGTTGCTGCGTGACCAGGCACTGCGACCAGTGTGACCCATGTGCCTGATATCCTGCGACCCGTAGCCATGCCCTCTCCGCACAACAGCCCAGGCACCGTTTTTTTAGCAAGACAGTGCCTTCTTGGTGTCACTGGATGTCAGCTATTTGCCTGGACTGCCAAAACACCAGACTTGCTGCCAATCGAAAATGTGTGGGATATGATGAATAGACGGGTGCAGCTCTGTGACCCAATGCCAACCATCACATATGAACTGTGGAACGAGGTGAAATCAGCTCGGGTGACCGTACCACAGGATGCCATTCGCGCCTCATAGGCGTCGATGCCATCACGCATGGAACAAATTATCAGGGCCCATGGCGGACCCTGTGCCTACTAGGCAACAGAAAACATGCAGAACCGAGGTGATTGAAATGCTAATCATTTCTGCAGAACGTACTAATGTACATGTCCTGTGAATATGGACGTCCTATTTCTATTCGTTCGAGGTGTTCTATTTCTTTCTGAAAATGAGTGTACGTGTCCGTTTTTTCATAGTCCTCCACAGACCGTTATATTTCTTTTTTAGAATCGTGTAGTTACTTCTTGCCAAATCTTTCCTTTTGTTTCTTCACTTAATGTTCAAATGTGTGTGAAATCTTATGGGACCTAACTGCTGAGGTCATCAGTCCCTGAGCTTACACACTACTTAACCTAAATTATTGTAAGAACAGACACACACACCCATGCCCGAGGGAGGACTCAAACCTCCGCCGGGACAAGCCACACAGTCCATGACTGCAACGCCATAGACCGCTCGGCTAATTCCTTCGGCCCTTCAGTTAATCTCCATAACTTGGGGCGTGTTTTGGAGGGTCACGACATTTTCCATTTCCGCTTACCGCAGACAGGGATAACTTATGTGAAGGTTAGTCAGTCCCTCCAAAGACTCTTTGTTTGCAAAAGAAAATTCGGAAAAACAATCTCAGAAGATACACAAGCGACATGGCTACTTCCGAGTCATGGCGTATCACAGCTGTTTCGGTTACAGTACGTCTCGTCTTTCTTCTGGATTTTCTCGCTCTCGCCGGCTGCTCTGACCGAGTGGTTCGAGGCGCTTCAGTCTGGAACCACGCGACCGCAACGGTCGCAGGTTCGAATCCTGCCTCGGGCATGGATGTGTGTGATGTCCTTGGATTAGTTAAGTTTAAGTAGTTCTAAGTTCCAGGGGACTGTTGACCTCAGATGTTAAGTGCTCAGAGCTATTTGAACCATTTTTCTCGTTCTCTTTCCATCCTTTTCCTCCATATCTGTTTGCTTTAAGTGCGTTAGTTGCTCACAATTATTTCTTATACTAGCTAATGAGTAACACGGGTTTTTAAAAACTATCCACCTTCAGTCAAATATTGGATAATAGGTTCTCTTAATGTAACTATATGACTTCTCGTTTCTGTTCTTACTGCCCTACCATGGTTCTTTGCTGAATTACTCATGTGCTAGCACGTTATATCTTGGTAATGATAATATATTGTCACGCCACATTAATGTGACCAACGCCTATGTTCGACGTCAACGTGCAGAAACTACTGACAGACGGCAGGTGGCAGCACTAGCAGTGGAGGGTACGTAAAGCGTCTCTGGGTGACGCGGAAAACATTGCAGTCGTCGCAGTAATGCCGAAACGGAGCATTTTATCTGACGTCCAAAATAACATGATCATTGGCTTTGGGGGAAGGGTGAAAGCATTTCCGAAACGGCTAAGTTTGTTAGCTGTCCGCCCTAAACCGTGGTTAAAGTAGATCGTGCGTGGCAAAATATCCCTATCTAAAACCAGCGCCGAGGCAACTGTGGTGAACCACGAGCCATAGATGACAAGGGTGACCGACAGCTGCCCGCGACGTGCCCGGGTAAATAGACGTGCAACTGTTGAGCAACTGACCGCCCAGGTGAACCAAGGGGCTACCAGCCAATTCGACTCATTGTCAGATTGTGTAGCTTGAGATTTTTCCGACAGACTAGTTGGCTTTTTCGTCGCTAGGGCACTAGTGTCGTTCCATCTATCAGATGGTAGCAACTTTCACAGAATTGAGTGTCCTGACCGTATATGGTAGACTGTGATGATAGTGCGTTGACATGGTGATTGACATTACCCTATTGCTGGTGACCATCAGTCCCCCGTAACATGTAAGTTACATCAGCAGTAGTGCCGTATGTGTTTTGTTATGTCAGAGAAAAAATATTTACGTGTTTTGATGTATTTCGGTGGAGCGAGCGAGGTGGAGCAGTGGTTAGCATATTGGACACGCATTCTGGAGGACGACTGTTCAAAGCCGCGTCCGGCTATCCTGATTTAGGTTTTCCGTGATTTCCCTAAATCGCTTCAGGCAAAGGGCATTTGAAAGGGCCAACTTCCTTCCCCATCCTTCCCTAATCCGATAGAACCGATGACCTCGTTACTTGGTTCCCTCCACCCCAAATCAACAAACCAGCCAGCTATTTTGGTGCAAGGATCGAACTTCTGGGAGATCGAAGATTCCATCATTGTTTTTCGCCATATATTGTTTAAAAATAGTATTTGATGCAATGAGAAGATACACTGTGACATTAAAAGTACCCAGACACCCGGCTGAAAATTACTTCCAAGTTCGTAGCGCCCTCCATCGGTAACGCTGAAATTCAATATGGTGTTGGCCCACCCTTAGCTTTGACTACAGCTTCAACTTTCCCCGGCATACGTTCAATCAGGTGCTGGAAGGTTTCTTGGGAAATGGCAGCCCATTCTTACGGAGTGCTGCACTGAGGAGAGGTATCGATGATGGTCGGTGAGGCTTATCACGAAGTTGGCGTTCAAAAACATCTCAAAGGTGCTCTATAGGATTCAGGTCAGGACTCTGTGCAAGCCAGTCTATTACAGGGATGTTATCGTCGTGTAGCCTCTCCGCCACAGGCCGTGCATTACGAACAGGTGCTCAATCGTGTTGAAAGATGCAATCGCCATCCCCGAATTGCTCTTCAACAGTGGAAAGCAAGAAAGTGCTTAAAACATCAGTGTAGGCCTTTGTTGTGATAGTGCCACGCAAAACAACTTGGAGTGCAAGCTCCCTCCATGATAAACACGATCACACCGTAACACCACCGCCTCTGAATTTTACTGTTGGCACTACACACGCTGGCAGGTGTTCACGGCATTCGCCATACCCACACCCTGGCATCGGATCGCCACATTGTGTACCGTGATTCATCACACAACACAACGTTTTTCCACTGCCCAGTCGTCCAATGTTTACGCTCCTTATACCAAGCGAGGCTTCGTTTGGCATTTACCGACGTGATGTGTGGCTTATAAGCAGCCGCTCAACCATGAAATCCAAGTTTTCTCACCTCCCGCCTAACTGTCATAGTACTTGCAATGGATCCTGATGCAGTTTGGAAATACTGTGTGATGGTCTGGATAGATGTCTGCCTATTATCCATTACGACCCTCTCCAATTGTCGACGGTCTCTGTCAGTCAACAGAGGTGGGCCTGTACGCTTTTGTGCTGCACGTGTCCCTTCACGTTTGCATTTCACTATCACAACGGAAACAGTGGACCTAGGGATGCTTAGGAGTGTGGAAATCTCGCGTACAGACGTACGACACGAGTGACACCCGATCACCTGACCACGTTCGAAGTCCGAGAGTTCCACAGAGCGCCCCATTCTGCTCTCTCACGATGTCTAATGACTACTGAGGTCGCTGATATGGAGTACCTGGCAGTAGGTGGCAGCACAAAGCACCTAATACGAAAAATGTATGTTTCGGGGGTGTCCTGATACTTTTGATAACATAGTGTATTTCTTCGGCTGAGCTTAGCGACATGTTCAAATGCTACGAAGGGACCTGTGTCAGATTTTCTACAATTTTTAGAATAGGAGTTATGACAAACATACATCTTGAGAAGGTTCTCGCACACAGCCAACGCCCAAGAAGGCCGTAACAGATGCTAGCATAAATATGAAGATTTCTGAGGAGACAAAACTTGTAGTTGGCTTAGAAAACAATGGAACGCTTCATGTGAACTGACATCACAACTGCTCGAACTATTAGAACGATCCACGACCACTTTCACCGCATATACAACAAAATACATTATTCAGGCTGCTACACCTACAAGTGTTTAGATTGGTCAAAGACTGAGTGCTGTTCACACTTAAATGTTTGCCAGAGGCTTCATAAAGCCACTTTCAGACCATTACTCGACCTCTCCAGTCTTGAATAACATGTGAGAAAAATCAACACCTATATCTTTCCTTGCGAGCTCTGATTTTGTTTATTTTATTACCATTGTCATTTCTCCCTATGAAGGTGGCGGTCAACAAAATATTTTGCTTTCGGGAAAGAAAACTGGCGACCTAAATTTCGTGAGAAGCTCTTGCCACAATGAAGAACTTATTTGTTTTAATCACTGCCACTTCAAGCCGTTTATCATATCCGTGACAGCCGTGCGGTCTAAGCACCTTGTCACAGTCCGCGCGGCTGCCCTCGTCGTCCCTTGGGTATGGGTGTGTGTGTGTTGTCCTTAGCGTAAGTTAGTTTAAGTTAGATTAAGTAGTGCTTAAGCTTAGGGACCGATGACCTCATCAGTTTGGTCCCATAAGACCTTACCACAAATTTCGAAATATCCGTGACACTCTCTCCCCTGTTTCGTGATACTAGTAGAAAACGACCTGCCCTCTTTGAAAATTTCGATATCCGCCGTCCATTCTACCTGGTAAGTATCCCATAACGTGCAGCAAGAGTCCGAAAGAGCACAGACAAGTGTAGTGTATCCAGTCTCTTTAGTAAATTTGTTGCACCTTCCACATATTCCGCCAATGAAATGCAGTCTTTGGTTCGCTTTCCCCACAACATATTCTGTGTGATGATACCAGTTAAACTTGTTCATCGCTGTAAGCCCTATGTATTTACTGGAAATACAGGCTTTAAATTATTGTGAAGTCGATGTTTAAAGGAATGTTTTAGTAGACATGTAGAGGACATGTCACTTTTAATTACTTAAGGTCAGTTGTCACTTTTTCCACTACGCATATATCTTTCGTAAACTTGCAAATTGTTTTGATCTTCTGACGACCTTACTAGGTGGTAAAAGACGGCATCATCTGTAAACAGTCTAAGAGGGCTGCTCTGACTGACTCTTAAATAGATAATATAGATTAAGAACAGTGGGGGCCCTATAAAAATTCCTTGGGAATCCTATTATTAATGCATGAGAGTGACTTTACAGAGTGCTGAAGTTGGGAATAATTTTGGTTTAGGCTTGTGATGATAGCCAGTCATATATCCTCTGTTTCCATAGAAGGCTGAGCCAGTATTCACTTGATGTGCCATTTTGGCCTTTATATTCATAGACTTTTAATCTTCGAGCACTGTATATTGATTGAATGTATTCTGAATTGACTCTAGAATTTTGTTCCAAAGGTCACATATCTGTGCAGGAAATACGGATTAGATACGAAATTTAAGAAATCAGAGTACATGATTCACAGCAAAAACACCAGACAACCCTTGAAAGTAACTGAGTTACATAATAGAGGTGACATCAGTGCTAATTCGAAGCCACGTATTGGCATTAAAATTGCTATTATAGCGTATCGACCGTATTGTCAAGAAGTTAACTAGAGCAGAACTGAGTTGCAACAGAGTCAGCTGCAGCCAGGCAAGAGTGTTATGCACTGCGAAGCAATACACTGCTGACAGGCGCTGTGAAGCAAAGCCAGCTGGATGCAGTATAGTAACAGTCGATGCTGCAATACACTAGAGAAGGAAGGAAGCCTTTCCTAATAAGCCACCACAGAAGTGTTTACAGTACGTGCCTTAAGCCCTAAATGAACATAGTCTGGAGCATATAAGTACTCAGCCATTTGCGTACTAAAATATTCTCATCTCAATATCATAGCCTACACCATGAGCCTGTGACACCAGGAGCGACATCGTGGAATGCAATACGAGGATCACTGTTTGACCAAGGAACAAGGCAGCCTGCCTTGAGTCATGAGAATTTTGCCGCCAAAACAGAGAGCCACCCGCTCGCCGGAGGGATGTTACGGCCACCCCCCCCCCCCCCCCCCCCCCGCCCCCACAGTATTGACAGCCAGGGACATCGCTGACAGTGACATTCGAGTGACACCATGCTAGGTCCCGCTCTTTTCACTGTCAGTAATGCCAGACATCTAATGTTTCACATGAGAGGCAACTGGATACCTCCACCAAGCTATTCCTGATGTGCTGCAACTCAGAGCTGGAATAAAGAAGTAAATTAAATCTATTGTCGTCCTGACGCCTCATTTCACTCTCTATGAGTGACAATTCATGCGTCATCTAAGGCTGATGTCAGATCATTGACACTCCCTACTTAGAGTGCTGTTTGAACCTACAGCCTACAGCATGGTGAGTGAAAATATTTTGCTTTTATCTTGGTCATGGAGAAAATGTTTGATGGTCGTGCATTTTGTAAAGTATATTTTATTGCGATTAGAGAACCATTCAGTCTATCTAGTTTCAGAGGTAATGGAAGACACGGTTGGTTGGTGCCTGTTAAATGTGCAAAGTGTTACCTTGAGGGCCACTTGGCACCATTTACAGAATCAGTTCTGGCAAAACATTATACATGTAATCGTGTAGGGCATATGGCTAGGCAATGCTGGGAGTTGAGATGGCTCGTGACTAGATGGAATTAAGTTAATGTATTTTGTTTTCTTGTCTTGTGAGTGTCGGTTCTCAAAATGGGTGTTGTCAAGGACAAAGCTTCGACAGAACCTGAGACGCAAGGTGTGGTCAGAGCTGGAAACAGTATGCGTATTGTTACAAAAGGTAGCACAGTTAGCAGCAGATAAAACAGAACTGCGTGGGTTGGTAGAATCACAATTGTCACAGCGGGGTGTGCATTTGTCAGTTGCAAGTGTAACTGCTCCTTTTTCTGGTAAGGTAACCAAAGGTGTGCAGGCCTTTGTGGGAGACCTTGGAAATCTGGCTGACATGAAAGGTTGGTCTGATAAGGAATTCTTAAGTGTTGCAAAAATGAGACTAACAGGAAGCTTAAACTTATGTAGGATATACAGAAGTGCTTAAAGGAGCCACAACATTTGAAGAACTCAGAGAAGGGTTAACTTGGTGATATACGAAACAAAATAGAGCCAGACGCTATACTACACAATTAGGGTTAATAACTAAGAAAAATACGCTAACTGTGGAAAAATCTGGGGACATGATAAGGAAAATTAATGGATGTACATATGAATTAGGACAAGATGCTGCACCCAATGAAAATATTTTGCAAGAAGCTGAGCAGAGGGTGCTCTATGCTTTTTTAAGTGGGTTGCATGCAGTAATGTCAAGATGTGTACAGACAGTGGGTCCGACGGATTTGCGCTCAGCAGTGCAGCTAGCTACAGAATGTGAGGAGATAGATTTGTCGAGAATGCAGGGTAAACGGACAGTGTTTGCAGCTAGTATAAAATGTTTTAACTGCGGACGAATGGGGCATGTAAGGAGGCAGTGTCGCCAACCTCAGGCTGATGAGAATAATGTAAGAGGAAGTTCTAGTTTTGAAGGTAGAGGACTAAGGAAGAATGAGGTGTTAAACGCCAATGGGTACCCCAAGTCCACTGACAGTCATTCCCAGTAAGATTGGATTCTACTAAATCGTATGCAGAGGTGGATCGTGTGATAAGATGAATAGTAGAAAAAAAAGGGTTGCAGGATATTATTGGTCGGTGTCGGTCGCCAATAGTGATTTGCTGAAACGTAAGTAATTTCTTTATTTATTTTTTATTTATTTATTTATTTATTTAACCTGATGGGATTAGGGTCATCAGAACCTCTCTTACATCGGACCAGTGTTCCACACATGCAGCATTTCACACATCAGAGTTACATCATGACAATAGTTTAAATAAGAAAATTAGATTACTCTAGTGATAAAATGAATAAAGAGTAATGACTAAGATCTGATAAAGTAAATGCTCGCAGTATTTTTACAACAGGTGCTATACATACAAATTATGATAAAAGCAATAATTATAACAGCAAAAAAATCAAATAATAATGATAAACATGAGAAAAATTGGCAATAGTAATGAAGATTTGTGCAGATGTACATTAATATCTTGGTGTGAAAAGTAGATGTTTACTAGTATAGCGAGTTTTTGGGAAGGGAGATTTAAGGAGGGGGAAAGAGGGAAGTAATGAGGTGAAGTGCATTCATGTACAGAGGAAGGCATTAATGTTGCTTAAGTAGATACGTCATTAACTTTTTTTGAAGCCGGACATGTTTTTAAGTTCTCTAACATAACGAAGGAGGTTATTCCAGAGTCGGGTTCCCGCTACTGTAAAGGACTTGGAGAAGGTGACTGAGCGATACAGTGGAACAGAGAGGATTTTATTATGATGGGAACGTGTGTTTCTGTCATGTTGTTCCGACATAAGCGTTAAGGACGAGGAGAGATATGAGGGACAGTGTACATTTATAAGTCAGTAGATGAGACAGAGTTTATGGAAATCTCTGCGTTTGTCTGCACGCAGCCAGGACAATTTTGCATATGCTGGTGAAATGTGATCAAAAAGTCGAACGTCACAGATATATCGGACGCAGGCATTCATAACCAGTTCCAGACGTCGCGAATTTTCCTGAGAGAGGCCTTGTAGGATAATATCGCTGTAGTCAATGATTGGGAGTATAAGCGTTTGTACTAATTTCTTTTTCAGATCGAAAGGGAAGAGTTTTTTTATATTTTTGTAGGACATGAAGGGATGCTGATGCTTTTTTGCACACTGCAGTTACGTGCTCTTCCCATTTTAGATTGTCTATTATTACTCCCAAACTCTTTGCTGAGGAAGAGAAGTTAATATTTGTTCCATTTAGGATAAGAGATGGTACGGATTGCCGATTTTTTGGGCTAATGACCTTAGATTGACCAACAAGTACCGCTTGGGTTTTAGATGGGTTTAGTTTTAGTCCTATGTCCTGTGCCCATTTTGATAGTGCATCGAGGTCAGTATTGAAATTTTCAATAGCTTTCTTAAGATTGCTTGGTTTCGCACTTAGGTACAACTGAAGGTCATCAGCATACATATGATATTTGCAATAGGTCAGAACCGATGACACATCATTGACATACAGGGAGAAGAGTATAGGACCTGAGCCTTGGGGAACGCCTGACACTACCTGCCGCCATTGTGATTTTATATTCCCGGACAGGACCCGTTGCTGACGACGCGTCATGTATGAGCGGAACCATTGCACTGCGCTTGGTGAGAAATTTAGACCGCTAAGTTTGGCTAGTAAGATGTCGAAGTCGACAGTATCAAACGCTTTGCTGAAACCTAAGAAGCAAATGATAGTCACTTCTTGTCTGTCCATGGCAAGTTTCAGGTCATTTGTCACCTTTATCAGTGCGGATGTTGTGCTTCAGTGTTTACGGAAACCTGATTGGTATTCGTCTAGTAGGTTGTTAGTAGTTAGGTAGTTGGTGAGCTGGTCATGGACCATATATTCTAATGCCTTTGATAGTACAGGAAGAAGGCAGATAGTCAGAGGGTGTTGTGGCGATGTCCTTTTTAGGCAGTGGCTTAATGTGTCCCAGTTTCCAGGCCTCAGGGAAAACACTTGTGATTAATGAATCGTTGAAAATGTCTGTTATAGAGGGCAGTAGTTGATCAATAATAAGTTTTACCATCTGGATAGTGATGCCATCATGTCCAGTAGATGCTGATCTAATCCGCATTATGGCTTTCTTGACATTATTGCAAGTGACGTGCTGTAGATAGAATTTTTCTTTGCTACAGTCGTTCATCCCCATGAAGTAATCAATGATTCTCTGTTTTTTTGCGGTTCAATTGTGGTTGTAGGTAATGTGAAGAATCGGTTTAGTTCTTCAGCTGGGACCATGGGATTTTCTGCAACTTTTATTTTGCCTAAACCGAGACTACGGAGATTTTTCCACAGGATAGCTGGTCTAAATCTATTGTCAGCTAATGTACGGGCATGCCCGAGCTTAGCGTTTCTAACCGCTTGACTGGAGACCCATCGTGGTACAGATTACGTGCAGTGGGGGATAGAGATGTCACACCATTAGGATCAGTGGATATAGACTTTTGTCTGGAAACGGTTCAGTTTAAACAGTATCTAGAGAGTGTGCCACACATGAGAGAGGGCTACGACTTGATTCTAGGATTAGATTTCTTATATCAGTACTGTGCCATAATTGATCTTTGGCAGCATAGGGTAGAACATGACGGTAAAATGTTTCCGTTAGGTGAAGTCATTGCCAGTGTAGCGAAGCCGTGAGGGGAGTCCGTCGTGAAAGACAAACCGATTAAACTGTGAATGATCACACTAGGACTTCATTTGCACGATTGTGCCTAAGGGAACTGGGAAATCACTTTGGGTCAGTGTTCATTCCAGAGGAAGAAAAATGGGACACAAAAGGTGTCATCCATGTACAATCGCTGGACGCCAATGAAACTGCATTATGAGGAAAAGTGAAGGCAGTAATAGGGAATGGGTGGAAAAGTTACTTTCGAAATTTAAGGATTTACTTTTTTCCAAAAGGGCAATTAGCAGCTACGCATATTACACAGCACTGCATACCAGTGGGAAATGAATCACCAGTCTACTGCAAACCATACACAATACCTAGGTACTTGCAGCCAATTTTGGAGGAATTTATTGAACATCAGCTAAAATATGGAATAATTGAAGAAAGTAAGAAAGTAATGTGGCATGGTTTTGGCAGAAGTAGTTGTCATGGCAAAAAATCAATGGATGTAGCACGAAAATGTAGATTTTGTTGTGATTACAGACATCTAAACAGCTCTCCGCTGCGGTGGTGGCTCTCACGTGAATCAGGGCAGGCTTCCCTGTCCCGTGGTTCAACAACGGTTCCTGTACTGCACAACAGCATGTCTCTCTGGGTGTCACAGGCTCGTCGTGTAGGCTGTAATGCTGAGACGAGAATATTTTAGTACACGAATGGCTCGGTACTTATACGCGCCAGGGCTTAAGGCACGTACTCTAAACACTTCCGTGGTGGCAAGTGAGGAGAGGCTTCCGTCCGCCCGTTAACACACTGCAGCATCGGCTGTTGCTATAACGCGCCCCAAGGAATATTATGGAACCAGATGAAAATCGGATGGGGTGAAGTCGGGACTGTACGGAGGGTGGCCGATCACAGTGAACCCAATGAATCGGATTGTTGCAAATATAACAGCACCTGTGTGTGGTCTGTCATTGTCATGCTGAAGGACGGGGTGCTCCACGTGCTGACGAACTCCTCAGATCCGAAATACGATTAGAGTACGCTGTTTCTCACCCAACGCCATGTTATACGCTCTAATTCGGAGCCCTCCAGCGGCAGAGTGCTGCAAATATGTAGACACGAGGAATAAAGACGTAGAATGTTAATTAAGTTTATTTTATTGAAAAAGCGTTAAGTGTTTTTTGCATAAAAAGATTCGAAGGCTTTACTTTTCAGCTCTCGTACGTATGTCCTCAAAAATTTTTTACGTTCAATTACAGTACATTGTTAATTTTTACTTGTTGACCGTGTAACTACAACTGAATTTTCGTGCCATACGCGTTTCGCCTTTACTTTCTGCAAGGCATTTTCAGTGGCCTGGAATATGTACATATTTTTACTACTTAGTTTACATTTTGGGACACTGTATATGTAGGTTATAAACAGTTCTGGTGGTTGGTTTTTCTATGGCGTAGTAATATTTTAAATTCTACTTACAGGTTCCGTGGCTGATTTTCTACATGTTATGTTTTAGTTCCGTTTTTGGCGCTATTCTTCTTCTTATAATTGTCATTTGGGTTTTTGTTTTCCAAACTTCACGGCACTAGTAATTGAGCACTTATTTTGATGCTATGGTTTGGTTTGTGTCGCCGACTGTCGGATGTTGTTGCCAAAGCTCGAATGTTATTCTCAACTTTCGACAGTAATTTATTTTTTATTTTTTTGAGATATTTGTGACGTGGTTGTGTTGTGTGTGTGTGTGTGTGTGTGTGTGTGTGTGTGTGTGTGTGTGTGTGCGTGTGTGTGAGAAATGGTATTTGTTTCAGTACGCCTTGTTTTTTTTTGCTTGCTTGCTGCATTATATGTTATATACATCAAATAGGATCCCACTCGCCAAGGGAAACTATGATAAAGAAATGAGTACAATCACACAAATAGCTATGAACAATGGTATGACATACTTGTAGTACACAGACTCAATCAAAAAATAAACACAAATATAAAACAAACAACATTTCCAGAATACAAAATAACTCGCAAGCTGCAAGTTCACAAACACATACACACTATGACAACATCGCACAGAAAAGCAGACGGCACACTATGACTTACACACATAAATTACCACACAGAGTGGCAAACATACTAAAGAAACAGGTCTTCCAAATAGCATATAAAACTGTGCAAGCCCTCCAATCGAACTTAAGCCAACCAACAACTAAGCGGGATAAATTCCAAGGATCAGGAATATACAAACTTGAATGTCAAAGCTATCACGCAATATACATAGGAATTTTAAAACACGATACAAAGAACCCATCAAGTGTTGGAAGTATGAAACAAACAATTCTACATTTGCAGAACACTTAAAACGCCATAACCACTATCCTAAAAACATGGAACAGTATATGAAAATAACGAAAATAAACAACCATGACAAATAGCTTACGCAAACGCAAGAAAACTTCCACATCCAGAAAGCCGTCGCTGAAAATAAACATGTGATAAATGAGCAAACACACATTAGTACAGTCACCCTATTACACTGAGTAAAAGAAATGGTAAGATAAAAATTATTCATCTTGCACATGCAGCCACATTAAAACAAATACATACCTTCCTCTCTCTCTCTCTCTCTCTCTCTCTCTCTTTCTCCCTCTCTCTCCCTCCTGCCTTCTAGTCTCATACACAAACGCACGCACGCAAAGAATACGCACCAAAACAAATACCATGTTGTTGTTGTTGTGGTCTTCAGTCCTGACACTGGTTTGATTTAACATACAAAAAAGGCGTAGGCCTACTGAAACAAATATCATTTCACACATACACATACACACACACTACTCACACGCGAAAGTTGGCAACAACATTCGATCTTTGGCACAACATCTGACAGTCGGGGACACAAACCAGAACATAGCATCAAAACAAGTGAACAGTTACCAGCGCTGTGAAGTGTGGGAAACGAAACCCAAATGGCAATTACAACAAGAAGAACAGCGCCAGAAACGTAACTAAAACACAACACGTATAAAATCATCCACGGAACCTGTAAGTATAATCTAAAATTTTACCACACCATAGAAAAAGTAACTCCTTATAACCTATGAATATCTGGTCACAAAATGTAAACCAAATAGTAAAAATATGTACATATTCCAGGCCACTGAAGATGCCTTGCAGAGAATAAAGGTGAAATGCGTGTGGCGCGAAAATTGTGTTTCATTCAGTTGTAGTTAGACGGTCAACAAGTAAAAATTAACAACATACCGTAATATTACACGCAACTGAGGAAGACAGGACTACAAAAGTTGAAGATGTTTTACGTACAATTCCACTTACTTTGCGCCATAAAGGATATAACTCTTCGCTCAACAAATTCAGTCGTCAAAGCATTATTTCAAAATGCCTTCTTGCAGCTAGACCTTTCATCGTCCTACATCAAAAAACGCCCTTAATTCCTCTAAATTCACCGTCCTTTTTGTCACATCTTCACCTGGAAAAATGGCATTATTTCAAAGAGGAAGAACGAAAGTTAGTGCGTCACTGTTCCTGTGATTTCTCTTTCTGATGATATGACAGACATCGCCAACCGACTACCACTTATTAACACTACTGCAGCAACGCGTCGATTAGTGACCGTTAATATCCCGCCTAATCGAGTGGAGTTCATCAAACTCTGAACGCACTAAGCATTGTAAGCTCTCAATAAAAATTTTACCGCACAACTGGTCGCTTCTCTTCTTCCTCCCTTTGCAACATCTCTCCTTTTTGTGATACGGGCTGAATACTACATATATCTGTAACAGTCTTGGTATTCGTGGCCAGTCTTCATCATAGAAATAATGGCTGGAATTGTGATAGGGTGAGTCGATCTCTTGAAGGAAAGAAGATTACGGAGTGTAATGTCCCATCAACAGTACGGTCATTAGATACGGAGCACATGCATAGATAGCCAAATAATGGGGAAGCAAATCGTCCGTGCCCTTGCCAAAGGAATCATCCCGGCATTTTCCTGTAGCGATTTAGGGAAATCTCAGTAAACATAAGTCTGGATGGCCAGACGCGATTATAAATCGTCGTCCTCCCGAATGAGTCGAACTTTTGGCTGTAGTAGATGTACTGTAGAAGGTCCTGACCTTATGTCTGACAGCTCTGATTTAGACTCTTTCCTCACTGCCTTGCGTTTTGACGACACTTCAACACCTTCGTTCAAGTTGTTTGATTTTTTCGTGCATGAACAGATGCGTTCTATCGCAGCAGCTCTGCTTTCGCACCATTTGACCCCAGATACACCAGTGTGTGAAACAAAAGAGTAGTGTCAGCGGCTGCTATTGGCGGCCAGTGAAATGAGAGCGATCATTCGATACGTAACGGCGGTGCCCCCTCTGATTTACCGATTGCATTAGTTTTTCTGTCAACGGTACGGGACAGTCAGCCGTGAAATGAATCGATAGCGAAGACGCGGATGAAATCAGACACGCGCATTTGGCGCCTCTGACAGCTGTAGGCGATGCGGTTATCCCGTTTTTGTGCTGTCGAGTGCGAAATGCTGCTGCACCGCTCCATGCGTGCCCAGCATTATGATTGCGGTTTCAGCAGTGGAGCCACAACGCTGATGCAGCACGATATCTCTCTAGTTTATTTAAACAGCATTGGCGCACCGCTATCTGTTGCATTCGGTATCAGGCTGTAACTTTTCACGTTGTCTATTCCGATCCAATCGTTATAAAGCTAAGACGCGCAGTTTTTAATCGGAACACCCCTCAGTCACGCTTAAAGAATGTTCCACAGCTTTCTTAATGAGCTCCTGAGACTAGAGGAGCGCGCAGGTCCTAAAAGGAGATGGCGTCACTACGATGTGGCAGTTTGTGGGGGGCAGTGCGCTCATGCAAAAGCAAATAAATAAAAATTTAACAAAAATAAATAAAATTCTTGCTGGTAAGTGGCTCCAACCTTGTGCAGTTGAAACTCTGAAGGCTATGACGACAGTTTAATATTAGAAAGAAATAATAAATCCACCCGCTACAAATACTACCACTGTGTTCACGGTGCTGACTTCATTTATAGTAAGACTTTTTTTCCGTAAAGGGGGTATCAGTTGGACCATAATGCATCCCAAAAGATGGTAGCCTTCAGTAAGCTGTATGAGGGGGCCACAATCGGTTGAAAAAATGCAGAATTTCCTGTTGGGCAGCATGGAATACTGCCACTTTAGCCGCTGTAGTTTCATGAAGTGTCGTTAGGTGGAGGCGCTATAAATACACTCCTGGAAATTGAAATAAGAACACCGTGAATTCATTGTCCCAGGAAGGGGAAACTTTATTGACACATTCCTGGGGTCAGATACATCACATGATCACACTGACAGAGCCACAGGCACATAGGCACAGGCAACAGAGCATGCACAATGTCGGCACTAGTACAGTGTATATCCACCTTTCGCAGCAATGCAGGCTGCTATTCTCCCATGGAGACGATCGTAGAGAATGCTGGATGTAGTCCTGTGGAACGACTTGCCATGCCATTTCCACCTGGCGCCTCAGTTGGACCAGCGTTCGTGCTGGACGTGCAGACCGCGTGAGACGACGCTTCATCCAGTCCCAAACATGCTCAATGGGGGACAGATCCGGAGATCTTGCTGGCCAGGGTAGTTGACTTACACCTTCTAGAGCACGTTGGGTGGCACGGGATACATGCGGACGTGCATTGTCCTGTTGGAACAGCAAGTTCCCTTGCCGGTCTATGAATGGTAGAACGATGGGTTCGGTGACGGTTTGGATGTACCGTGCACTATTCAGTGTCCCCTCGACGATCACCAGTGGTGTACGGCCAGTGTAGGAGATCGCTCCCCACACCATGATGCCGAGTGTTGGCCCTGTGTGCCTCGGTCGTATGCAATCCTGATTGTGGCGCTCACCTGCACGGCGCCAAACACGCATACGACAATCATTGGCACCAAGGCAGAAGCGACTCTCATCGCTGAAGACGACACGTCTCCATTCGTCCCTCCATTCACGCCTGTCGCGACACCACTGGAGGCGGGCTGCACGATGTTGGGGCGTGAGCGGAAGACGGCCTAACGGTGTGCGGGACCGTAGCCCAGCTTCATGGAGACGGTTGCGAATGGTCCTCGCCGATACCCCAGGAGCAACAGTGTCCCTAATTTGCTGGGAAGTGGCGGTGCGGTCCCCTACGGCACTGCGTAGGATCCTACGGTCTTGGCGTGCATCCGTGCGTCGCTGCGGTCCGGTCCCAGGTCGACGGGCACGTGCACCTTCCGCCGACCACTGGCGACAACATCGATGTACTGTGGAGACCTCACGCCCCACGTGTTGAGCAATTCGGCGGTACGTCCACCCGGCCTCCCGCATGCCCACTATACGCCCTCGCTCAAAGTCCGTCAACTGCACATACGGTTCACGTCCACGCTGTCGCGGCATGCTACCAGTGTTAAAGACTGAGATGGAGCTCCGTATGCCACGGCAAACTGGCTGACACTGACGGCGGCGGTGCACAAATGCTGCGCAGCTAGCGCCATTCGACGGCCAACACCGCGGTTCCTGGTGTGTCCGCTGTGCCGTGCGTGTGATCATTGCTTGTACAGCCCTCTCGCAGTGTCCGGAGCAAGTATGGTGGGTCTGACACACCGGTGTCAATGTGTTCTTTTTTCCATTTCCAGGAGTGTAGATTTAAAAAATGGCGTCTCTAACGGAGGTGCATACCTAACAGAGAGCTGTCATTGAGTTTCTTTTGGCGGAAAACCAGAGTATCGCAGATATTCATAGGCATTTGCAGAATGTCTACGGAGACCTGGCACTGAAAGAAAGCACGGCGAGTCGTTGGGCGGGGCATCTGTCATCATCGCAACAAGGTCGCGTAAACCTGTTCTACACACTTCAAAAAAAGTTTTCCATCATCTCGATTCAGAGAGTTCCGGAACCTGTACAGAAAATTGGAATAGAGATCAATATAAACATCATTTCCGCCCTTTATATTGCTCATGAAAACCACACATTGCATGTTGTACCACCATACAGCGAATCATTCAGAGGTGGTGGTCCAGATTGCTTTACACACCGGTACCTCTAATACCCAGTAGCACGTCCTCTTGCACTTATGCATGCCTGTATTCGTCATGGCATACTATCCACAAGTTTCGCAGGAGAGCTTCTGTAAAGTCTGGAAGGTAGGAGACGAGGTAAAGGCAGAAGTAAAGCTGTGAGGACGGGGCGTGAGTCGTGCTTGTAGCTCACTTGGTAGAGCACTTACCCGCGAAAGGCAAAGGTCCCGAGTTCGAGTCTCGGTCCGGCACACAGTTTTAATTTGCCAGGAAGTTTCATATCAGCGCACACTGCGAGTTCGAGTCTCGGCCAGGCACACAGTTTTAATTTGCCAGGAAGTTTCATATCAGCGCACACTGCGAGTTCGAGTCTCGGCCAGGCACACAGTTTTAATTTGCCAGGAAGTTTCATATCAGCGCACACTGCGAGTTCGAGTCTCGGCCAGGCACACAGTTTTAATTTGCCAGGAAGTTTCATATCAGCGCACACTGCGAGTTCGAGTCTCGGCCAGGCACACAGTTTTAATTTGCCAGGAAGTTTCATATCAGCGCACACTGCGAGTTCGAGTCTCGGCCAGGCACACAGTTTTAATTTGCCAGGAAGTTTCATATCAGCGCACACTGCGAGTTCGAGTCTCGGCCAGGCACACAGTTTTAATTTGCCAGGAAGTTTCATATCAGCGCACACTGCGAGTTCGAGTCTCGGCCAGGCACACAGTTTTAATTTGCCAGGAAGTTTCATATCAGCGCACACTGCGAGCTCGAGTCTCGGCCAGGCACACAGTTTTAATTTGCCAGGAAGTTTCATATCAGCGCACACTGCGCTGCAGAGTGAAAATCTCATTCTGGTATCCACAAGTTCATCAAGGCTCTGTTGATCCAGATTGTCCCACTCCTCAACTGCGATTCGGCGTAGCTCTCTCAGAGCGGTTGGTGAGTCGTGTCGTCCATAAACAACCCTTTTCAATCTATCCCAGGCATATTCGATAGGGGTCATGTCTGGAGAACACGCTGGCCACTCTAGTCGAGCGATGTAGTTACCCTGAAGAAGTCATTCACAAGATGTGCACCATGGGGGTGCGAATTGTCGTCCGTGAAGACGAATTCCTCGCCAATATGCTGCCGATATGGTTGTACTATCGGTCGGAGGATGGCATTCACGTATCTTACAGCCGTTGCGGCGCCTTCTATGACTACCAGCGGCGTACATGCCACCCCAAAACAGCAGGGAACCTGCACCTTGCTGCATTCGCTGGACAGTCTGTCTAAGGCGTTCAGCCTGAACGAGTTGCCTCCAAACACGTCTCAGACGATTGCGTGGTTGAAGGCATATGCGACATTCAACGGTGAAGTGAACGTCATGCCATCCCGAGCGGTCCATTCGACTTGTTGTTGAGGTGATCTGTACCGCGCTGCATGGTGTCGTGGTTGCAAAGATGGACTTCGCCATGGACGTCGGGAGTGAAGTTCCGCATCATGCAACCTGTTGCGCACAGTTTGACTCGTAACACGACGTCCTATGGCTGCACGAAAAGCATTATTCAACATGGTGGCGTTGCTGTCAGGGTTCCTCCGAGCCATAATCCGTAGGTAGCGGTCGTCCACCGCAGTAGTAGCCCTTGGGCGGCCTGAGCGTGGCATACCATCGACAGTTCCTGTCTCTCTGTATCTCCTCCATGTCCGAACAACAACGCCTGGACACTTCCCTTGTTGAGAGCCCTTCCTGGCAGAAAGTAACAATGCGGATGCGATCGAACAGCGATATTGACCGTCTAGGCATGGTTGAACTACAAACAACACGGGCCGTGTACCTCCTTCCTGGTGGAATGACTGGAACTCATCGGCTGTCGGCCCCCCTCATGCATGGTTGTTTACATCTTTGGGCGGGTTTAGTGACATCTCTGAACAGTCAAAGGGACTGTGTCTGTGACACATTATCCACAGTCAACGTCTATCTTCAGGAGTTCTGGGAAGCGAGATGATGCGAAACTTTTTTTAGTGTGTGTATATCCGGCGTGCCGCCCGGCCACATACAGCTGTGACTCCTCCAATGTTGGAATGTGCGAACACTCTCATTCAAATAGATCGACGGATCACAATCAAACACTTCGCTGTACAACTGGACGTCTTGTTGGTAGTAATGACATACTCCTCCACCCGCTGGGGTACTCAAAGGGGCTTGCTGGGTTCTTCGGTGTCTAGCAGAAGACCATAAAGAGCAACGAAGCACCGCCTGTACGGAATTTCTTGCGCATTACGGCTGTGACAACTTCTTGACGAACATCATTACAGCCCATGAAACATGGGCTCATCACTTCGAACCGGAAACAAAACGGCATGAGGTGACGCCACACCATCACTTCTCAGAAGAAGTTAAAAACCGCACCCTCTGCCAGTAAGGTCATGGTGGCGGCCTCTGGGACTCTGAAGGGGTTATTCTGTTTGATGTCCTCCATCATGGTTCAACGACCAACTCTGAAGTTTATTGTGCTACCCTCAGGGAACTGAGGAAGCGGCTTCAACCTGCTCAGCGCCACAAAAATGCAAACGAACTTTTCCTTTTACATGACAACGCAAGGCCTCGCACAAGCCTGAGCACCCGAGAGAAGCTCACAGAACTTCATTGGACTGTTCCTCCTCACCCAACCTACAGCCCGGATCTCGCACCTTCCGACTTCCATCTGTGTGGCGCAGCGAAGGATGTACTCCGCGGGAAGCGGTACTTGGATGCTGGAGAGTGGTACCAACGCGGGCACACAGGCCCTCCCAGTAGTGTGGCGTAAGGCCGTCGCATTGAACGGAGATTATGTTGAAAAATTGGGTTTTGTACCCAAAAGAGTGGGGAATAATATGGTGTATTGGAATCCTGAATAAAATCAACCTGCTTTCAGGAAAAAAGGGTGTTGCATTACTTACTGAACGGCCCCCGCACTGCTCTTATGTCTTCTCTTCTAGTAGTCTGCCCCAGTGTAGTGGCAGGCGAGTTATCGGGTCTCGGTCGGGTACTGCTTTCCTAAAAGGATTCCTTCCTCACGTCACTCGGATATTCAGACATAGTGAAACTCCCCCGATTACATTTTGCTATTGTTATCAGCCGAATAATGTAACAACCTAACCATTATCTTAACGTATGTGATCCAATGGATAAGCGTTAATCAGTTGTAACCGCTACGGGAGTTGTTTCAGTCGGAAGTTGGCTGTTCGATAATGCTATATTCAACGAGTAGGAGTTATGCATTAATCAAGGTAGCGATGAGTTGAAGCTATCGTTAAACGAAATTGGACACAGTCACCACCATTGTCATACACTCGTGTTCGCATTTAACCCTTAAGTAGTAACATATTATTAAATACACAAGTGCTGACATCAGTGAATTTTCGCCCAGCTCAAAATTATAGTTGCTACATTGTAAATTCATCATACCGCTACAAAATAATTCAAAACACTCATTATCGTTGATGTAATATGTAAACCCAATGCTATGGCTTGTTAGAATGTTAATCACATGCCATTAATAACGATATTCCTTGCAGGATAAAAATAACAAAGACTTGTCAAGACAGTTGTTCTTTTGCTGAAATATTAATACATATCGCAGTAATTTATGACTAGCTACTATTTTTGCAAATCAATTCACTTTTTCCCTACGGATGAAATTCTTAAGGTCCTGAACTTCACTGTATGCTACTCGTCACTTCTTTTGCAGGATTTGCATCGTCCTTGTCTTGGACCCGGCGCGGACGATTTGTTGTCTTCCGTCGGTGATTTAACTGGCAAAGAATTATTTTCCTTCAGTACAGTTTCTGTCTTCATCCACAGGTCACGTGGAAGATTCCTGATGGTCAGTCTGTGCTGCATTTATTTTGTTGCCAAATCAAGCCATAGTTTCTGAAGAAACTGCAATCTTAAGTAATTTCACTCCTTGAGCTACATTTATATATTGCCATCTTAAATATGCATTAATTCCACTTACGTTCAGTCATCACAAAATACAGGCAGAAACCATCGTCGGATGCGTCTGCTACACGAATAACTCTTGCATATTTGGTCAAATGAGTCGACCCCTCCTTTCGTTTCATTGTAACTTCATCGGTTTACGGTCTTTTTTTGTAATTTGGGAAATAGATGGCATATAATGCACAGTAGAATCTACTAAGACAATTTCTCCCTTACTTCGTGAAAAGCATACCAGTTGTTCATTTGTGTTTGTAGACTTTGATCGTACTGTTGTCTGAAGAGCTTCTTTGGGAATTTCTTGTGTGTTCCTTCGTACTGTTCCTGGCAGTTACACTATGACTCAACATCTCCAACATAAAATGGAACGATATAAATCGATTATCTGCAGCTATGTTTGAATTTGTGTCGTAAACTGGTTCCATTAGTTCTTTTATCAAGTACTGTGCCAGAGGTTCAGGCCCACTGTAAGTTTCTTTCCCCACGTACGGTATTTCTGTGATCAAACGTTTAGATTGGGAGTCACACCCGAACACAAGTTTTAGAGCGTACTAATCCAGTTTGTTGGCAATATGTATGTGGAGTTCACATCGATCTCTCAATCCTAAAAGCTGTTCATCACTGGTGCATTCAACAGATTGTCTGTAGCACTCTTTGCAGTGTGTGAAAAAACTGTTCCAGAAATTTCGGATATTTGTTAAATTATGCTAGTTTTTGCTGGCTGCCCTGGTCTGCTTGACATTGAATCTCAAACAATTTGTAACAAGTCCGAATATCATCAGTGACATAACTTCCCAAAGCACAATAGAAAATCACAGCTCACATGGTTATCTTTTCTAACAGCAGTGACAAAAGACAGGCCGATGTATGCTTACAGCTCTGGTAGTGTGATATCAGCAGTAAATCTCTGTTCGTAAGAATATCTCTCTTTGTAAAGCCACTTCTTGGTTGGTGTGACGAACAATATCATTCAGCAAAATTTCATCAGAGAAGAGACGCCAACATTCTTCAGCACTTTGAACTTTGCGAGCATCATCCTGTGGACCTGGCGTAGCTGTTGTGCATACAGGGTGACAATTATTGAATTACATGAAACAAAATCGTCATAACTTCTGAACGGTTTGCGTATGGACGTCCAAACTGCACCAGTTGGCAGCGGGGCACGATGGGAATTAGTAAGCGCGGTGTGGTTTGGTTTAGCGACGAAGCTCACTTCCGTTTTGATTGTTTCGTCAATAAGCAAAATTTGCGCATTTCGCGATCGAGAAGTCTCTTCACGCTCACCGAGTGACTGTGTGGTGTGCAGTGTCCAGTCACGGAATAATCGATGCGATATTCCTTGATGGCACGGTGGCTACTGAACTGTACGTGAAGGTTTTGGAAGATGACTTCATCCCTATTATTCAAAGTGATCCTGATTTCGACAAGATGTGGTTCATTCAAGACGGAGCTCGACCCCATCGAAGGAGGAGAGTGTTTGATGTCCTCGAGAAGCACTTTGGGGACCGCATTATTCTGGCTGTGGCGTACCTGGAGGCCACTGGCATGGGCCTCCATTGGCCGCCATATTCTCCGGATCTGAACATATGCGACTCCTTTTTGTGGGGCTACATTAAAAACAAGGTGTGCAGCAATAGCACCAAAACCATTGCTGGGCTGAAAACAGCCATTCAGGAGGTCATCGACAGCTCGATGTGCCGAAACTTCCGCTATTCGACTGCGCCGCATCATCGCCAATGATGGCAAACATATCGAACACGTCATAACCTAAATCCGAATATCTGTAGTGTCGTTTACACGTTGAATAAAGTATGTGCACACCGTAGTATGTAACTAATTTACGATTTTTTTCTTATAGCTCAACAATTGTCACCCTGTATATATTCTCTGAAGGAGTCTTTTGCCCCTTTAGTATAGTCTTCTTCGGAATAATGATGTTCTCTCCCTTAATTTTAAACCGGGAACTTTCGCTTCTGCGTATTTTTGGATGTCGTATATCCTCATCTCATTCTGTCTCTCAACCCTGTTATTTTCTGGAGTAAAATCGCTATCACTCTCACCTCTACCAATAACATCACCTTCAACGTAATCCTGTTCATAGATGTCTTCCTGGTCTCTACTTTCTTCATCAGGTGGCTCATCTTCGTTAAAAACATTGTAAACTCATCATCTGCATATTTCTTCCTGTCAGTAATAGTGTACTCCATATTCACAAAACCAACACTGAAGTAATACTGAATTCTCGAAAAGATTATACTCTAAAATACAAACTGACACCAATGGTAACATCGGTTTTCTGTACAGAAATACTGAGCACAGGTTTCAAAAATGGCTAGACTTATACTACTAAAAAATGAACATACCAGGATCGCCAACACTCTAAACAGGTATGTTACTTCACAACAGATGTATCAAATTTGCCTAGGATGAAGTTTCACCCATGTTATCATTTAAGGTTTAATCTCAACACATGTCAAATACAATCAAATATCATCACACGCTGTTGTAGTAATCTCCACAAGTCATCCTCACGGCAATCCATAGACCGGAGCGATAGACGCGAACGAGTGATATCGGTACTCCGTATTTATCATCACTTATTGGTAAAAACAGTTTGTCACTATTCGGTATATTTCTTGTGGTTTTATGGCGGTCAGCCCACGGCGATGGGGACACACATGCAGCCTGTTCGATATGCCTTCCTCCAGTTACACCTTTACAGTGACTAACTACTCCTGACTCAACTGCTTCTCACAACAATGTCACTCGCTGGACGCACTCGGCGCTTCATTAGCGACCTGTGCGAGTAAAATATTGTCGTTGAGTAAGAGATAGTGGATCCCTTACAACAGGTTTCTAGCAAGTGACGTAGGTGAAATACTGCAAGGGATCCCATTTATCTTATTCGCGGCATTGGTCTCGGTTAAAATGAACAAAGCCATATCCACAAAGCCGTGTGCTCACATCGATCAACGATGAACAATTCACATACGTTACAATAATGCTTTTGATTGATACTGAGTAATAAATTACTTTCCTAATGACTACAGTAGTTAGTCAGCGATGCTCATAGACCCGCGCCAACTCGCAATCACATTTCCGCCGACAAGACGCACACCCCATGAACTGCCACTGCGGATCGCTTTCTGGGACAGTGTTCGTGACAACCCAACAACGTACGAAGTGATTCAGATGTTAATATATTTTCTTCTTTTACAAAAGTTATAGTTCGTTTATTATCTTTTTTTTTTTTTGTCATCAGTCTACTGACTGGTTTGATGCGGCCCGCCACGAATTCCTTTCCTGTGCTAACCTCTTCATCTCAGAGTAGCACTTGCAACCTACGTCCTCAATTATTTGCTTGACGTATTCCAATCTCTGTCTTCTTCTACAGTTTTTGCTCTCTACAGCTCCCTCTAGTACCATGGAAGTCATTCCCTCATGTCTTAGCAGATGTCCTATCATCCTGTCCCTTCTCCTTATCAGTGTTTTCCACATTTTCCTTTCCTCTCCGATTCTGCATAGAACCTCCTCATTCCTTACCTTATCAGTCCACCTAATTTTCAACATTCGTCTATAGCATCACATCTCAAATGCTTCGATTCTCTTCTGTTCCGGTTTTCCCACAGTCCATGTTTTACTACCATACAATGCTGTACTCCAGACGTACATCCTCAGAAATTTCTTCCTCAAATTAAGGCCGGTATTTGATATTAGTAGACTTCTCTTGGCCAGAAATGCCTTTTTTGCCACAGCGAGTCTGCTTTTGATGTCCTCCTTGCTCCGTCTGTCATTGGTTATTTTACTGCCTAGGTAGCAGAATTCCTTAACTTCATTGACTTCGTGACCATCAATCCTGATGTTAAGTTTCTCGCTGTTCTCATTTCTACTACTTCTCATTACCTTCTTCTTTCTCCGATTTACTCTCCAACCATACTGTGTACTCATTAGACTGTTCATTCCGTTCAGCAGATCATTTAATTCTTCTTCACTTTCACTCAGGATAACAATGTCATCAGGGAATCGTATCATTGATATCCTTTCACCTTGTATTTTAATTCCACTCCTGAACCTTTCTTTTATTTCCATCATTGCTTCCTCGATGTACAGATTGAAGAGTAGGGGCGAAAGGCTACAGCCTTGTCTTACACCCTTCTTAATACGAGCGCTTCGTTCTTGATCGTCCACTCTTATTATTCCCTCTTGGTTGTTGTACATATTGTATATGACCCGTCTCTCCCTATAGCTTACCCCTACTTTTTTCAGAATCTCGAACAGCTTGCACCATTTTATATTGTCGAACGCTTTTTCCAGGTTGACAAATCCTATGAAAGTGTCTTGATTTTTCTTTAGCCTTGCTTCCATTATTAGCTGTAACGTCAGAATTGCCTCTCTCGTCCCTTTACTTTTCCTAAAGCCAAACTGATCGTCACCTAGCGCATTCTCAATTTTCTTTTCCATTCTTCTGTATATTATTCTTGTAAGCAGCTTCGATGCATGAGCTGTTAAGCTGATTGGGCGATAATTCTCGCACTTGTCAGCTCTTGCCGTCTACGGAATTGTGTACATGATGCTTTTCCGAAAGTCAGATGGTATATCGCCAGACTCATATATTCTACACACCAACGTGAATAGTCGTTTTGTTGCCACTTCCCCCAATGATTTTAGAAATTCTGATGGAATGTTATCTATCCTTTCTGCCTTATTTGACCCCTCCAAAGCTCTTTTAAATTCCGATTCTAATACTGGATCCCCTATCTCTTCTAAATCGACTCCTGTTTCTTCTTCTATCACATCAGACAAATCTTCACCCTCATAGAGGCTTTCAATGTATTCTTTCCACCTATCTGCTCTCTCCTCTGAATTTAACAGTGGAATTCCTGTTGCACTCTTAATGTTACCACCGTTGCTTTTAATGTCACCAAAGGTTGTTTTGACTTTCCTGTATGCTGAGTCTGTCCTTCCGACAATCATAAGTACAGCCTAATCATTTTACTACCCTTCTGTAAATTCTCATTTGACGTCTTGTTTAATTAATAGACACAATGGGAGTTATCCCCTCATCAAGCATGGACCTCGTCGTCGGTGGGTGGCTTTGTTGTCTCAGCGATACAGATAACCATACCTAGGTTCAACCAGAACCGGAAGGGGGGGGGGGGGGGGGGGGGGATCTGCTGAGAGGCCAGACAAACGTCTCGTTCCTGAAGAGGGGCAGAAGCCTTTCCAGTTGTTGCACGGGCAACAGTGTGAATGATCGACTGATCTGGCCTTGTAACTTCAACCAAACGGGCTTGCTGTGATGGTATTGCGAACGGCTGAAACCAAGGGGGAAAGGCAGCCTTAATTTTTTCCCTAATGCATGCAGCTCAACTGTATAGTAAATGAGGATGGGATCCTCTGGCTAAAAAATTCTGGATGTAAAATGGTTCCTCCATTGGGATCTCTGGGCAGGGACTACTGTACTGTACTGATGGCAAACAGCTGGAGACAGCGTCTGCCGTAAAATATTTAAGCGTAACTATCCAGAGCGATCTTAAGTGAAATGGCCGCATAAAACAGATAGTGGGAAAAGCAGAAATCAGGCTCAGATTTAGGAAGAATCTCAAGGGAATGTAACTCATCCACGAAAGAAGTGGCTTATAAGGCGCTTGTTCGCCCGATTATTGGGTATTGTTCATCTATCTGGGGTCCCTACCATGTAGGACTGTTAGAGGAGACAGAGAAGATCCAACATAGAGCGGCTCGTTTCGTCACGGGATCGTTTAGCTGGCGAGAGAGCGTTACGGAGATGCTAAACAAACGCCACTGGCAGACTTTACAAGAGATACGTTGCGCTTCACGTAAAAATTTACTATTGAAATTTAGGAACAGCACTTTTCAGGAGGAGTGGGACAACATATTACTTCACCCCCATATACATCTTGCTTATTGACCACCAGGAGAAAAATCGAGAAATTAGAGCCAATACAGAGGCTTACTGACAATCATTCTTCCCACACACTATTCGCGAGTGGAACAGGGTTGGAGGGATCTGAAAGAGGTACCGAAAGTATCCTCCGCCACACACCATTAGGTGGCTTGCGGAGTATGATGTAGATGTAAAGAGGATGTGGTCATCAGGAGAAACAAAACTGGCACTGTACAGGTCGGAGAGTGGAATGTTAGATATCTTAATCGGGCAGGTAGGTTAGGAAATTTAAAAAGAGAAATGTATGGGTTGAAGTTAGATATAGTGGGAATTAATGAAGTTCAGTGGCAGGAGGGACAGGACTTCTGATTAGATGACAACAGGGTTACGAATAAAAAATCAAAGAGGTAATGCAGGAGTGGGTTTAATAATGACTAACAAAATGGGAATGGTTTTACGCTACTATGAACAGCACAGTGAACGCATTATTGTAGCCAACATAGACACAATGTTAACACCCATGACAGTGGTACACTTTTATACGCCAACTAGCTCTGTAGATGATGAAGAACTTGAAGAAGTGTATGGGCAGTTAAAATAAATTATTCAGATTTAAGTGAGGCGAACGGACAGGAAGAAGTTGCTGTGATATGCAAATCATTAGCTTTTCAGAGCACTCACACAAGGTTGGCGCCGGTGGCGACACCTACAACGTGCTGACATGAGGAACGTTTCCAACCGATTTCTCATACACAAACAGCAGTTGACCGGCGTTGCCTGATGAAACGTTATTGTGATGCCCCGTGTAAGGAGGAGAACGGCGTACCATCACGCTTCCGACTTTGATAAAGGTATGATTGTAGCCTATCGTGATTGCAGTTTATCGTATCGCAACATTGCTGCTCGCGTTGGTCGAGATACAATGACTGTTAGCAGAATATGGAATCGGTGGGTTCATGAGGGTAATACGGAACGCCGTGCTGGATCCCAACGGCCTCGTATCACTAGGAGTCGAGATGACAGGCATCTTATCCGCATGGCTGTAACGGATCGTGCAGCCACGTCTCGATCCCTGAGTCAACAGTTGGAGACGTTTGCAAGACAACAACCATCTGCACGAACAGCTCGACGACGTTTGCAGCAGCATGGACTATCAGCTCGGAGACCATGGCTGCGGTTACCCTTGACGCTGCATCACAGACAGCAACGCCTGCATTGGTGTACTCAACGACGAACCTGGGTGCACGTATGGCAAAACGTCATTTTTTCGGATGAATCCAGGTTCTGTTTACAGCATCATGGTGGTCACATCCGTGTTGGTGACATCGCGGTGAACGCACATTGGAAGCGTGTATTTGTCATCGCCATACTGGCGTATCACCCGGCGTGATGGTATGGGGTGCCATTGGCATTGGTTACACGTCTCGGTCACCTCTTGTTCGCATTGACGGCACTTTGAACAGTGGACATTACATTTCAGATGTGTTACGACCCGTGGGTCTACCCTTAATTCGATTCCTGCGAAACCCTACATTTCAGCAGGATAATGCGCGACCGCATGTTGCAGGTCCTGTAAGGGCCTTTCTGGATACAGAAAATGTTCGACTGCTGCCCTGGCCAGCGCATTCTCCAGATCTCTCACAAATTGAAAACGTCTGGTCAACGGTGGCCAACCAACTGGCTTGTCACAATACGCCAGTCACTACTCTTGATGAACTGTGGTATCGTGTTGAAGCTGCATGGGCAGCTGTACCTGTACACGCCATCCAAGCTCTGTTTGACTCAATGCCCAAGCGTATCAAGGCCGTTATTACGGCTAGAGGTGGTTATTCTGGGTACTGATTTCTCAGGACCTATGCACCCAAATTGCGTGAAAATTTAATCACATGTCAGTTCTAGTATAATATATTTGTCCAATGAATACCCGTTGATCATCTACATTTCTTCTTGGTGTAGCAATTTTAATGGCCAGTAGTGTATGTATCTAAGTACTACTTGCTTGTTTGAATTTGTGAGATATGATGTGTGGGGTATTATTGTGTCCAGTGTACTGGGCTTTTAGTATGTGTTGAATATGTGCTGGCTTTTCTGAAACTTTATGGTAATTCCCAAGATATTTAACTATTTCGTCTTTTTCTAATGTAAATTTTGTGTTATCGTGATTGGAATTTATGTCTGCACGTAATTGGCCAAATTTTTCTGCTTGGTTCATCTATCAGGCAATGTGGAAAACTGGCAACAGCGGTGCTAGCTTTCATCATGTTTCCTTCGGCATATGGAGTATAAACTGCAGCATAATCGTGTGGTTACATGATGTCTTTCAGAACCTGAAGACTAAACAATATGTAGATATGTCATTATCGTCTAACGTGAAGTCGACAGCGAGCCCTTTCATTGACACATTATTGCAAATCGCGGTTGACAATCGCGACGTAGGTTTTTCCTGAACCAGATACTGACTACACACATTTAGCACGAAGCCACGTACAAAGTCCAGTGACCGCACAATCTCAGATCTGGAGTCTTCCATACGTCGAATATCTATGATTTGGCCGCTGATGTAACGACAGTCACTTCCATAGCCAGTACAACGTATGAATACATCGTTCGCTCTCTTCAACACAGCAGCTATTAATAACACAATTGCCCATGAAGAAGTAGGAGGCCAACAGGCATTCTGACACACTTTCCCATGCGTATATACATACTGTATACGTGTATGTACCGTATCCATAATGTAACAAGCTACACCCATTTTTGTGATGTCATCATGCTCCTTCTCTTTCCTAAGCCACGTCCCTTTTCTTGGAAACGTATCAAAGAGCATTCAAGAAGCTTAAGCCGCAGCCCTTGGCCAGTCAAAGGCCTATTAAGAAGATCTCTCTATCACAGCCCAGCTTTTGGCAGCCAATCTCATTTTTCAACTTCTTTTTTATGTCGAACCCCTTGGTCAATCAGTGAGCTTCTGACCCAAGGCACAGATCTAGATCTCTCATTCAAAAATTAGCATTTTACCATTTTTAAACTCCACGTTACTCCACACCACTTGACTAATCGTTGAGTTTCGAAGTCAAAACACATAGCATTTGCTCTCTGCCAATCACAGCCCAGGATTTTAACATCCCTTCAAGGGAAACATCCAATCACATCCGAGTATTTAACAGACATTAAAATGAAACAACCAGACTACATCTGCAGCTACATCTGCATCTACATACATACTCCGCAAGCCACCGGACGGTGCGTGGCAGAGGGCAAACTGTATCACATTAACAGTCATTTATTTTCCTGCTCCACTCGCAAGTAGAATGAAGGAAAAACAGCTACCCTCATGCCTCCGAACGAGCCCTTACTCTTTATCTTCGTCGTCCTTACGCGAAAATTATGTTGGTGGCAGCAGAATCGTTTTGCAGTTCTTTAAATTTTGTCAATATTGGTCCTTGAAAAGAAGGTCGCCTTCCTCCAAGGAACCCCATTTCAGTTCTTCACGCATCTCTGTAGTACTTCCGTGTTGTTCAAATCTACCGGTAATAAATCAGCCCACCTCTGAATTGCTTCGATGTCACCCTATAATCAAACCTTAATCTCCATCTTGTTGTCTGTACCTCCCACTCGACAACAAGCAAACTTTGATCACTGCATCAGAATTTAAAGAAACCATTGATTATCTGTATTACTTATCAAAACATGCAAACATTTGTTTTATAACAGTATAAAACACACATAGCCCACTTAGTGTCACCCCTCATGCACACATGTCACAATGGTACTTATATAATTAACATAACTGTCAAAAAATACGTAAAGATACTGACAGTGTTGGTGTAACTGACAGAATTTGCACCTCTAAAATGCTATTAAAATATGTAAGAATAGTGATGGGACAACCAACAGGCTTTTAATACCAAATTGGCCAGTTGATTGTTTTTTCATTCAGTGGGTTTTTTTTTCAGTCGAATTATATAGTCAAATGGAACTAGTCTCTGCGGTCACATGAACTTCATGATTCAGTCACTCTCTGAGTTTGAGTGATTTTACTCAATGTGACACAGCCAAGTGACACAGGTCCCTGAGGGTTGCGTCAATTATATGAATGTTTTCACTCAGTCTCTGAGGTTTACGTGATTTCACCTGTATACGTTTTCAGGCTATATGGCTGTACATGAACAATGACTAGGCTTGTCTAGTTTTAAAAGATTAACATCTGATGCTACATTATAAATTTATGATAAAATAAATGAATAATTACTTTTTTATTTAAATGTATTGAATCCCTGTCTTTCTCTTTCCACTGATTTGTACCTATCATAGATATTTGTCTTTCGGTAAATGCTGTGATAACGTGACCAGAAATCATATAAGACGCAGTTTTTTTACGTGTTTGGTGACCTAATCATTTACTTTTTAAGAATATACTGTCATTAGTCAGATGTACTTTTACATGAGAAATATTTGTCTTCATTTCTTAATTTTCTTTGAATCTCAGTAACTAATGTAGTTTCGCAATGTGCATCCTTGCAGGTACTGTATATCACATTGAATTTATCTTAAGGATCAGTTTCTACACAGTCATATGATTTTTTCCATTCCCGCACCGTTGAGAATTTCGACATTTTGATCCAGGCACAAAGTTCACTATTGAGTAAACACTGTGGTGTCACCGCCAGACATCACACTTGCTAGGTGGTAGTTTTAAATCGGCCGCGGTCCATTAGTACATGTCGGACCCGCGTGTCGCCACTGTGTAATCGCAGACCGAGCGCCACCACAAGGCAGGTCTCCAGATACGGACTAGCACTCGCCCCAGTTATATGGACGACGTAGCTAGCGACTACACTGACGAAGCCTCGCTCCTTTGCCGAGCAGATAGTTAGAATAGCCTTCAGCTAAGTCAATGGCTACGACCTAGCAAGGCGCCATTAGTAACATTGCATGTATCTAAAGAGTCTCACTTGTATCGCCACAATCTCCAGATGTACCAAAAGAATGGATTAAAGTTAAGTATTCCAGAAGCTACGTACTTTTCCTTATAGCTTTCATTACGTATCCTGTTTCAGATCTCACGCCCTCCTGCTTTAGCTTAGCGCGTGCCTTTCGGCTACTTCCGTGGCGTGGCTGTCTTGCTACGCCACAACAAACACCTTTTCATAAATACTGATGAAAAACTGTATGTAATAAACTGCAAATATCAGAATGACAATAACAGTTAAGCCACTTAACAACAGAGTTCAATCAACAATAATGATTTAGCAATGCCAAAATGATCAAATGTGTCTGCTTAGAACTGAATGCGTCAGGGATCAGGCGAATGTGTCAACTATTTTCATTGAGATGCTCCGACAGGCTGGTTTAACTCAAAAGAAATCAATGAACAATAATCCAACCGATCTGTAAAACTGCAACCAACTGAACTGACTGGTTTTATTCGGTTGCTCTCATACCCTGGTTTTTTTCAAAAGAATGAATGGTTAATTAAGTAAGTACAGCTACAACCAAAAGAGTCGATTGTTTTCCGACAACTGAATGAACGATTGTTTTCATTCAGTTGTTACCATCGCTAGCTTCAATTATTGTACTACACTTCAAATAAACCAAAAATTGTCTGCATTATTTATCAAAATACACAAATGTTTGTTCTACAATATTACAAAACACTTGTCGCATTACTGTTGCTCCGTCTTACCGGGTAAAGTGCATTTGTCGATGACAGCACTTCGATCTTTGTTCCACACTTTAACTAACAACTAGCCCCAATAAAATTGTTACAAGTGGTCCCCATAAGTCACCATTTTATAATAAAGGCCTGTTTTCCGCATAAGAAACTCAATTTTGCTTAACTTTGACACTGTGATACCATATCAAATCACTGGTACAAAAAATTCGGTGCTACTGGGGATAATGATGGGCAGTTGACATGGACACTTCCATTACCCCCATCATGGAAATTATTATTACCACAAATGTATGGTGGATGTCATTGGCGTAATGGTGATCGGATGACGCAGTGACTCCATTACCCTGATCATGGTGACTACCATTACCCTAAATACTTGGTGGATACTATTGTGGTAATGATGGTCAGTTAACATGGTGACCGCTATTACCCCAGCCCTAGTGACTACCATTACCCAAAATGCATGTTAGATACTACTGGGGTGACGATAGTCAGTTGACATTCTGAATATCGTTGCCTCAATCATGGTGACTGCTAATACCCTAAACGCATGGTGTTTACTATTGGGTTAATGATGTCACAGTACAACAAATACAGCCGCGATTCTCCTGCTCATTTTTGTTACTTTGACAGCAGCGCTCCAAGCGTACGGTAAGCTACACTTCTGAATACGATATCGGATGAGAGCAAATGCTGTCGTTTATACTGATTTGTAACATAGTTTCTACAGCAGGAAGCGTATGTAGAGCCATAAAAATCAACAATAACTAGAAAACGACGCTACATTTGTCTGTCTTTAGTTTCCAAAGGACTCTGGAAGATATGGAACGGTACATTATGGGGCAGCTTAGTTACGGTTATTTTGTAACCTACAGATATTTACTGAAGAATGTCGTTTTCTCTGAAGAACAAAAAATGGCTAGTAAATAACAGAAGGCCTGCCATTTTGCAGAAAGACGTCGTATATCCACTCCACAACATGAAACTTTGTTCCCTTCCAGTCAAATCAATGGTTACTGAACGTAGGAAACTTGTATGGAATACATTACTTACATTATTTAACGCACCAAACAAGCCACAACAATTTTAGCTGAGGGCAAACCACACAGATGTGATAAGAAAAGTCAAAAGCAATAAAACTATTTCCCATCATAGAACACATCAATTCCTCAATTGTTGCTACATCTGAGACACGAACGTGAAGAACGTTCAACACATTCTCTTTTCAAACAAACGTAATTACATTTACAAAATTATTCGTGTATTAGGAAGACCAGTGAAGTGTAAGAACGTAATTAAGTAGAACATCATTAATCTTATAACTGGCTTTTTCGTCGCTAGGGCACTAGTGTCGTTCCATCTATCAGATGGTAGAAACTTTCACAGAAGTGAGTGTCCTGACTGTATTTGGTAGACTGTGATGATAGTGTGTTGACATGGTGACTGGCATTACCCTAATTATGGTGACTATCAGTACCCCGTAACATGTAAGTTACATCAGCAGCAGTGCCATATGTGTTTTGTAATGTGATAGAAAAAATATTTACATGTTTTGATGTACTCATAAAACACAATTTTATTTTGGTGGAGCGAGCGAGGTGGAGCAGTGGTTACCATATTGGACTCGCATTCAGGAAGACGCCTGTTCAAAGCCGCGTCCGGCTATCCTGATTTAGGTTTTCCGTGATTTCCCTAAATCGCTTCAGGCAAATGCCTGGATGGTTCCTCTGAAGGGCACGGCCGACTTCATTCCCCATCCTTCCCTAATCCGATAGGACCGATGGCCTCGTTATTTGGTCCCCTCCACCCCAAGTCAGCCAACCAGCAATTTTGGTGCAAGGATCTAACTTCTGGGAGATCGAAGATTCCATCATTGTTTTTCGTCATATAGTGTCTAAAAATCGTATTTGATGGACTGAGAAGATTATGAGATCAAAAGTACCCAGACACCTGGCTGAAAATTACTTACAAGTTCGTGGCGCCCTCCATCGGTAACGCTGGAATTCAATATGGTGTTGGCCCACCCTTAGCTTTGACGACAGCTTCCACTCTCCCCGGCATACGTCCAATCAGGTGCTGGAAGGTTTCTTGGGAAATGGCAGCCCATTCTTCACGGAGTGCTGGACTGAGGAGAGCTGTCGATGTCGGTCGGTGAAGCCTGGCACGAAGTCGGCGTTCCAAAACATCCCAAAGGTGTTCTATAGGATTAAGGCCGGGACTCTGTGCAGGCTAGTCCATTACAGGGATGTAATTGTCGTGTAACCACTCCGCCACAGGCCGTGCATTTTGAATAAGTGCTCGATCGTGTTGAAAGATGCAATCGCCATCCACGAATTGCTCTTCGACAGTGGGAAGCAAGAAGATGCTTACAATATCAATGTAGGCCTGTGCTATGATAGTGCCACGCAAAACAAGGGGGGCAAGCACCCTCCATGAAAAGCACCCTCCATGAAAAACACGGCCACACACGCTGGCAGATGATGTTCACCGGGCATTCGCCATACCCACATCCTGCCATCGAATCGCAACATTATGTAGCGTGATTCGTCACTCCACACAACGTTTTTCCACTATTCAATTGTCCAATGTTTACGCTCCTTACACCTAGCGAGGCGTCGTTTGGCATTTACCGGCGTGGTATGGGGCTTATGAGCAGTCGCTCAACCATGAAATCCAAATTTTCTCACCTCCCGCCTAACTGTCATAGTACTTGCAGTGGATCTTGATGCAGTTTGGAATTCCTGTTTGATGGTCTGGATAGATGTCTGCCTGTTACACATTACGACCCTCTTCAATTGTCGGTGGTCTCTATCAGTCAACAGACGAGGTCAGTTGGTATGATTTTGTGCTGTACGTGTCAATTCACGTTTCCACTTCACTATCACATCGGAAACAATGGATCTAGGGACGTTTAGGAGAGTGGAAATCTCGCGTACAGACGTTTGACACAAGTGATACCCAGTCACCTGACCACGTTCGAAGCCCGTGAGTTCCGCGGAGCGCCCCATTCTGCTCTCTCACGATGTCTAATGTCTACTGAGGTCGCTAATATGGAGTACGTGACAGTAGGTGGCAGCACAATGCACCTAATATGACAAACGTATGTTTTTTCCGGATACTTTTGATCGCGTAGAGCATACCTGAGCATAGCGAAAATAAGCAGTTTAATACAATTCATTAAAGATCTCATCAAAAACCACCAATTTTAGTAAGGTTTGTTGCGCAAAACCGTCAAACATGTAGATAAATATGCTAGTGGAATATAACCAAGGTAGACACAAGATCAAACGTGTTAAAAAAGTATTTTAGGCAGTCAGGAACATTAATTATATTTTCGTGATACACTATCTTCTTCCTGCCTAAAACTGTGCTTGGTCAGCGTCGCTTTAGTACAACCTGAAACATAGTCTCATCATATCTAAGAGGAACTGTCAACCACTACTACTGCATGTTATTTTAGCCGCATGCTTTTTTTTTTTTTTTTTTTTTTTTTTACTATTGTTGTTGTGGTCTTCAGTCCAGAGACTGGTTTGATGCAGCTCTCCATGCTACTCTATCCTGTGCAAGCTTCTTCGTCTCCCAGTACCTACTGCAACCTACATCTTTCTGAATCGGCTTAGTGTATTCACCTCTTAATCTCACTTTACGATTTTTAACCTCCACGCTGCCCTTCAATACTAAATTGGTGATCCCCTCATGCCTCAGAACTTGTCCTAGCAGCCGATCCCTTCTTCTAGTCAAGCTGAGCCACAAAGTTCTCTTCTCCCAAATTCTATTCAATACCTCCTCATTAGTTAGGTAATCTACCCATCTATTCTTCAACATTCTTCAGTAGCGCCACATTTCGAAAGCTTCTATTCTCTTCTTGTCCAAACTATTTGTCGTCCACGTTTCACTTCCATACATGGATACACTCCAAACAAATACTTTCAGAAACGACTTTCTGACACTTAAATCTATACTCGATGTTAACAAATTTCTCTTCTTCAGAAACGCTTTCCTTGCCATTGCCAGTCTACATTTTATATCGTCTCTCCTTCGACCATCATCAGTTATTTTGCTCCCCAAATAGCAAAACTCATTTATTACTTTAAGTGTCTCATTTGATAATCTAATTCCCTCAGCGTCACTCGACTTAATTTGACAACATTCCATTATCCTCGTTTCGCTTTTGTTGATGTTCATCTTATATCCTCAAATCTAGACACTGTTCATTCCATTCAACTGCTCTTCCAAGTCCTTTGCTGTCTCTGACAGAATTACAATATCATCGGAGAATCTCAAAGTTTTTATTTCTTCTCCAAGGATTTTAATACCTTCTCCGAATTTTTCTTTTGTTTCCTTTACTGCTTGCTCAATATACAGATTGAATAACATCGGGGACAGGCTACAACCCTGTTACACTCCCTTCCCAACCACTGCTTCCCTTTCATGTCCCTCGACTCTTATAACTGCCATCTGGTTTCTGTACAAATTGTAAATAGCTTTTCGCTCCCTGTATTTTACCCCTGCCACCAGAATTTGAAAGAGAGTATTCCAGTCAACATTGTCAAAAGCTTTCTCTAAGTCTACAAATGCTAGAAACGTAGGTTTGCCTTTCCTTAACCTAATTTCTAAGATACGTCGAAGGGACAGTATTACCTCACGTGTTCCAATATTTCTACGGAATCCAAACTAAACCAAACTGATCTTCCCCGAGGTCGGCTTCTACCAGTTTTTCCACTCGCCTGTAAATAATTCGTGCTAGTATGTTGCAGCTGTGACTTATTAAACTGATAGTTCTGTAATTTTCACATCTGTCAACACCTGCTTTCTTTGGGATTTGAATTATTATATTCTTCTTGAAGTCTGAGGGTATTTCGCCTGTCTCATGCATCTTGCTTACCAGATGGTAGAGTTTTGTCACAGCTGGCTACTTTCCCTTCTATGCTTAGAACTGGGTTTCTATCTGAGCTCTTGATATTCATACAAGCGGTTCTCTTTCCTCCAAAGGTCTCCTTAACTTTCCTACAGGCAGTAGCTATCTTACCCCTAGTGAGATATGCCTCTACATCCTTACATTTTTCGTCTAGTCATCCCGCCTTAGGCATTTGCACTTCCTGTCGTTATCATTTTTGAGACATTTGTATTCCTTTTTGCCTGCTTCATTAACTGAATTTCTATATTTTCTCTTTTCATCGATTAAATTCAATATTTCTCCTGTTACCCAAGGATTTCTACTATTATAAAACAATAATACATACAATGTAAACGTCATGTATGAGACACAAACCCGTAAGTTACACAATAATTGCATTCTTTCAGTAATTGACTCAATATTGAAGCTAATGTTTTGTATAGTTATAGAACAGTAACACATACACTGTAGACATGGATACAACATTGTGGCACTTAATCTTAGAGTCCACGGTTATGTCTTAGGCACCAACCCTTTAAGTTACATAATAATTGCTCCAAACCCTATGTATTTTTGAGGAATAGTACAACCATTTTAAGTTACACCCTTTACGTGTTTTTGATAAATAATACAGACGTGGAAGTAGTATTGTAATACGTGACATATACATTGTGGCTGATGAAGCTAACATATTTATGTTGATAAATGTTGCAGACATTTTAGACTTGTAAATATTGTTGCACCGGTATTGTCCATATTGTTAGTGTCTTGAAGTATTTGTTGACAGACATTCTTGACAAACATTGTGACAGAAGTGTGCATCAGTAGTACCAATAAGCGAGCCATGTGTATTTTGTACTGTTGTAGAAGAAAGTTTTATGTATTTTGACAAGAAATACAAACAATAATAGTTTCTTTTAAATTGTGGTACAATGAACAAAGTTTTCCCTCTGTCAGGTTAGATCGCTATTGTTGCGGAAGGGATTCCTTACGTATTTTGATGAATAATACTGACAGTTTAAATATGGAAAGTTTTAATTTTGCCTTTCACCTAGTCTGATACAGATATTGAACTTCCATCATTAACAGGTGTATCTAAATATGTGATGTCGTTTCTTAAAAGCTCTCTGCTTGGCCAAGGATGTGGCGTAAGATTCTTAAAAGCTCTTTGACTGGTCTGTTTGCAGAAAAAGTGGTAAGGCTGTGGGGTGGAGAAGGGAGGGGCGCGATGATATAGAAAGGCCACGTGGATCGTGACGTCATAGGTATGGTACATACAGGTAAACGGAATGTGTATACTCACCGAAAATTGTGCGAATATGCCTGTTGCCCTACTGCCTGAGGATACTAGGGAAAAATAATAGGCTCCATCTAACTTTTCAGGAAATTGTTGCTGTTTGTATGGCTTTCTCCCCCTACAAGCTTCTACCGGCGCTACGTCCTATAGTTCAGTGGAAATTAGATTTCAGAAACTTCATTAAGACAGGCGGAATCCGTTTAGCTGTGGAGGGTGTAGAACTGACAAACAAGTAAACACGTAAAGGTTAAGAGGTGCGTCCGCGTGCCTAGTACCGATGTCCATGTTTCGATTTAAACACAGCTTGATTACTATTTACTACAGATAACCTAGATTCTACTATGTATATGGTTTACATTCAATAATTCAGGAAGAACAAAATATGAAACCTCAGTAACTGTTGTCCTTCTTCGTGCATTTAATTCTATCTACATATGTTTCAACTATAACAGTTTCAGTTTGAAATATCATCCGTCACTGTTGCTACAATACCATTTTCACTAGTCAATGTCATTCTGAATTGTTCCCCATGAAAATCAAAAAAATTGGGATGAAACATTGTAAATGAAATTATTGTCTCTTATCATTCAACGTGATTGTTTTGAATCACAGCACTAATTCCTTGACAAGTCCGTGTTACCGTCATCTTTTCAACCGTATTGCTAATAATAATATTAATATTTTTCCTCTCACCATCTTTCTCTTGCGGTATTTGTCGTCTACATTAATATGACATTTTTATTTATTAAATTTGTAGGCCACGCGGCATAAGAATTCCTTGACAGTTGCAGCAGGCTGGGCACGGCACGTTCGCGTACCAACAAACAATCGTGTAAAGCGATTCTATAACGTCTCTATGGCAACGCCTCAGTGTTGTCTCAGCCTGCAGTCGTTTGCGCTTAGCAGCTGAAAGAGACCGCAACGTTTAGGATTTTTTGCTTTAATAATTATGAAAAATACTAACTTGCCTCTTTTTGTACGATTTATGTTTTGTTCATTATGACACGACGAGTGCGTTTTATGGTGTACTGGTCGTTGCCGATAATGCTTTTCTGTTTTCATTAATGTCGGAATACGAACCATCAGACGAGAGGCGACCGAACATACGCCACCTAAGAGAAGAAAATGTTATGCGCTACATTCTTCACAATGGAAAATTATCCTGCCTAATCGAAATGCATACAAAAAATGGTTATACCACTGTATGCAAATTGTTTCTATCTGATATTTTAATCAGGCATTAAGGAAGTTGTGGTTCAAACAACCACTGTAAAACTGTATTGTCACAGAAAGCATCAGTGAATGTCCAGAAGTTCCAATGAGAAAAATGATATCCCAAAAGCTGAGCGTGTGTGTTTTAGAACATACTTCTTGGCTTAAGTTGTAACAGCCTTGACTGCCAGATAAAACTTGCTCCTTCTCTTTGCCAGTCGTTGTGGCCGAGCGGTTCTAGGCGCTACAGTCTGGAACAGCGCGACCGCTGCGGTCACAGGTTAGAATCCTGCCTCGGGCATGGATGTGTGTGATGTCATTAGGTTAGTTAGGTTTAAGTAGTTCTAAGTTCTAGGGGACTGATGACCTCAGCTGTTAAGTCCCATAGTGCTTAGAGCCATTTGAACCATTTTGATCCTTCTCTGTACTGTTCTTGTTGTGGTCTTCAGTCCTGAGACTGATTCGATGCAGCTCTCCATGCTACCCTATCCTGTGCAAGCTTCTTCGTCTGCTTACTGTATTCATCCCTTGGTCTCCCTATACGATTTTTACCCTCCACACTGCCCTCCAATGCTAAATTTGTGATCCCTTGATGCCTCAGAACATGTCCTACCGACAGGTCCCTTCTTCTGGTCAAGTTGTGCCACAATTCTATACAATACCTCCTCATTAGTTATGTGATCTACCCATCTAATCTTCAGCATTCTTCTGCAGCACCACATTTCGAAAGCTTCAATTCTCTTCTTGTCCAAACTATTTATCGTCCATGTTTCACTTCCATCCAAATACTGTCAGAAACGACTTACTGACACTTAAATCTACACTCGATGTTAACAAATTTGTCTTCTTCAGAAACGCTTTACTTGCCATTGCCAATCTATATCTTGTATCTTCTCTACTTCGACCAAAAGTAGCAAAAATCCTTTACTAGTTTAAGTGTCTCATTTCCTAATCTAATGCCCTCAGCATCACCCGACTTAATTCGACTACATTCCATTATCCTCGTTTTGCTTTTGTTGATGTTCATCTTATATCCTCCTTTCAAGACACTGTCCATTCCGTTCAACTGCTCTTCCAAGTCCTTTGCTGTCTCTGACAGAATTACAATGTCATCGGCGAACCTCAAAGTTTTTATTTCTTCTCCATGGATTTTAATACCTAGTCAGAATTTTTCTTTTTTTTCTTTTACTGCTTGCACAATATACAGACTGAATAACATCGGGGACAGGCTACTGCCATCTGGTTTCTGTACAAATTGTAAATGGCCTTTTGCTCCCTGTATTTTACCCCTGCCACCTTTAGAATTTGAAAGAGAGTATTCCAGTCAACATTGTCAAAAGCTTTCTCTAAGTCTACAAAGGCAAAAAACGTAGGTTTGCCTTTCCTTAATCTTTCTTCTAAGATAAGTCGTAAGGTCAGTATTGCCTCACGTGTTCCAGTATTTCTACGGAATCCAAACTGATCTTCCCCGAGGTCGGCTTCTACCAGGTTTTCCATTCGTCTGTAAAGAATTCGTGTTAATATTTTCAGCTGTGACTTATTAAACTGATAGTTCGGTAATTTTCATATCTGTCAACACCTGCTTTCTTTGGGATTGGAATTATTATATTCTTCTTGAACGCTGAGGGTATTTTGCCTGTCTCATACATCTTGCTCACCAGATGGTAGAGTTTTGTCAGGACTGGCTCTCCCAGGGCTGTCAGTAGTTCTAATGGAATGTTGTCTACTCCCGGGGCCTTGTTTCGACTCAATTAAATTCAATATTTCTTCTGTTGCCCAAGGATTTCTTCTAGCCCTCGTCTTTTTACCATATTGATCTTCTGCTGCCTTCACTACTTCATCCCGCAGAGCTACCCATTCTTCTTCTACTGTATTTCTTTCCCCCATTCCTGCAATTGTTCCCTATGCTCTCGCTGAAACTCTGTACAATCTCTGGTTTAGTCAGTTTACTCAGGTCCCATCTCCTTAAATTCCCACCTTTTTGCAGTTTCTTCAGTTTTAATCTACAGTTCATAACCAATACATTGTGGTGAGAGTGCACATCTGCCCCTGAAAATGTCTTACAATTTAAAACATAGTTCCTAATTTCTGTCTTACCATTATATAATCTATCTGATACCTTCTAGTATCTCCAGGATTCTTCCATGTATACAACCTTCTTTTATGGTTCTTAAACCAAGTATTAGCTATGATTAAGTTATCCTCTGTGCAAAATTCTACCAGACGGCTTCCTCTTTCATTTCTTACCCCCAGTTCATATTCACCTACTACGTTTCCTTCTCTCCCTTTTCCTACCCTCGAATTCCCGTCACCCATGACTATTAAATTTTCGTCTCCCTTCACTACCTGAATAATTTCTTTTATCTCATCATACATTTCATCAATTTCTTCATCATCTGCAGAGCTAGTTGGCATATAAACTTGTACTACTGTAGTAGGCGTGAGCTTTGTGTCTATCTTGGCCACAATAATGCGTTCACTATCCTGTTTGTAGTATCTTACCCACACTCCTATTTTTATTCATTATTAAACCTACTCCTGCGTTACCCCTATTTGATTTTCTATTTATATCCCTGTATTCATCTGACCAAAAGTCTTATTCCTTCTTCCACCGAACTTCACTAATTCCCACTATATCTAACTTTAACCTATCCATTTCCCTTTTTAAATTTTCTAACCTACCTGCCCGATTAAGGGATCTGACATTCCACGCTCCGATCCGTAGAACGCGTCTTCTTTCTCCTGATAATGACGTCCTCTTGAGTAGTCCCCGCCCGGAGATCCGAATGGGGGACTATTTTACCTCCGGAATATTTTACCCAAGAGGACGCCATCATCATTTAATCATACAGTAAAGCTGCACGCCCTCGTGAAAAATTACGGCTATAGTTTCCCCTTGCTTTCAGCCGTTCACAGAACCAGCACAGCAAGGCCGTTTTGGTTATTGTTACAAGGCCAGATCAGTCAATCATCCAGACTGTTGCCCTTGCAACTACTGAAAAGGCTGCTGCCCCTCTTCAGGAGCCACACATTTGTCTGGCCTCTCAACAGATACCCCTCCGTTGTGGTTGCACCTACGGTACGGCCATCTGTATCGTTGAGGCACGCAAGCCTCCCCACCAACGGCAAGGTCCATGGCTCATGGACTATGACAGCAAAAGGTCTTGTGGATGCACAAGAGCTGTAGCAATAGCACAGAACGTGCGCAATGGAACAAGTCGCTACTGGATATACGCACGTGATGCTTCTAATGTTGGAAACATTAAAGGGTATCCGTATGCAGTGCATTATTTTAATATAGAAAGAGAAATATTTAAAAAGCTGGTAGATTTTTATGGTGATAAGTTCGAATCGTCCAAGGATATATTTGAAAAAAATCAAAAGTCACAAAAAGTGATGTAAAACTCAGTTAACTGCTTACAGCGCGAGTACCACTTACGTGAATTCAGTCTCCAAAAACTGCAAGGGACAGACGATCATCTTCTTGAAGCAAACTGTAAGGTAGTCCGCACACGGACCGCCTGAAAAGGAACGCAATTGGCAGGCGATCAACATCGGCAACTGGCTGCCGACGGGCTTACAACACAGTTTCGCACACGAAGCTTCTCAGAGGTTTTATTTTATGTCGTGTGACGAGGGCCTCCCGTCGGATAGACCGATCGCCGGGTGCAAGTCTTTCGATTTGACGCCACTTCGGCAACTTGCGCGTCGGTGTGGATGAAATGATGATGATTAGGACAACACAACACCCAGTCCCTGAGCGGAGAAAATCTCCGACCCAGCCGGGAATCGAACCCGGAAGCTTAGGACTGATAATCTGTTGGGCTGACCACTCAGCTACCGGGGGCGGACTTCTCAGACATGAGAAACTGAAGTTGCCGTTATACGCGCGGGAACTAGATGGAATATCCTTTGTGCCACCCGAACATCTGTTGGTTGTACTCAGCATGTCGAGCACAGATCCTAGCTCAGAGGTAGATCTGATTCTATATTATTATTACACACGGATAAGAAAACGAAGAAAATTCCAGATTCATCCATACCGTGCATCTAATGGAATATATATATATACTCCAGGCTGTATGTAGCTGCCGAGGAGCTGTAATAGACAGATTCGAAATTCATAGCTTTTTCTAGTACGACTAAACAGTGCTACAGTGATTTGGCGCAATTGATTTTGTCCACCATAACACATCGTTACTTTATTTTGGAAACCCAAATATCTTGAGATTTATGCATACGGAAATGTGGTGATGGTGTGTTCGTTAAATCACTATTGCATTTACACGTATCGGAGATTTGTAGCTTTTCACTGTTTGTTTCCACTTGACAATGTAATTTCACAAAACAACAAAGGCTGCTAGTCACACAGAATTCGTACATTTGCTTCCTTCCACTGACATTTTAAACATTAGACCTACAGTACACATACGTCATGTGAAATTCGCTTCCCTCGTCACACCCCTCTTTTTCTGTCAAATCTCTCCTGCAGCAGCCTGGGAGCAAACCTAATGTTTACAACCTGTTCGTTCATTTTCAAATTAAACCAGTACAGACATGTGTTCGAGGACATAACCCAACTCTGATCGCTTGGCAACGCGGACGCCGAGTTGATGGCAACTGGCTGCCAACGTTTAGCAAGCGACTGAAGGCGAGTCACTCTGCAACCGCGCTCTCTGCGGGGCCCTATTTAATTATACAAGTGATTCGTTGCGGACCGGTTACCAATTCACGTCGGCAACGAATTGCTTCTGAGTCGTTCCGTCTGCGGAGAACCTAACTACCACGTAATTAACAAGTGCATCAAATACTTTCAATGAGTTCAACTCACCTCTACAAACACCGAGAAACTAAAGAAACGTTTATTATTTGCAAGTGAGTAGCCCAGTTGCAAAAGCGACTAAGTCAGTTTTAAAAGATTTTTGGGAAAAGCCGAAAAAACGTAGACTCGTTCTTACAGCAATGTCACAACAGTGGTTAATGTCTCTCAAAAAAAGGAAAAAAAACTTAGCGACCAAATCACGCATGTCTCTATAATCCTACACTAACCCCTTATTAGCATTTTTATGTAAATATTTGTACTTATCCCGTTTTGCAACAGAATGGGCCAGTTAGACGCTTCTGAAACCGCATCGACGGCCATGATGGAATGCAGTCGGTTGCAAAACTGGCCGAAAAATTAATTTCGCTGTTTATCTGGCTATGTCGGTAAGAATAGTAGACTACTGTAGTATACTAAAATAATGCGAAAGGAAGAAAATTAAACGAACAAAGTGCTGAAATACTGCTTTATTTTAAATATTTAAAATGATTGAAAACTTTAAATAAAAAAAACCAAACATGAAATACTACAAGGTACAATATTAATATTACTCAGGTTTAATCACTCAATTCAGTCTTAACACCTGTCATGAACATGAGAAATCTTTGGAAACAAATCTTGGAAAAATGAAATACAGCAAAGAAACGATCACAAGGTAACATGAAGTATACAGCGTCTAACCTATGTTCGGGGAATTGTTGTCACCTAAGAGCTCAAAATCAAGTCCTTCATCCTCGCCGTTTTGACATTCTTCTGTTTCCATGATCTTCTGCTGCTAAAAAACATCAGTGTAGAATTTTAACTTTTCCTCCTTGGGCGATGTCTCTCCCCAGTGTAATTCTAAGAGCCGCTTGACGTCCACAATTTTAGCTTTTTTCAGTGGGACGCCTTTTGGAATCCCCTCAGGTAGAGTTTTTTTCGTAATACGTTTGCCTCTTTTAAGAATAGATTTCGGCTGTCCACTTGTAAGGTGGCGTGCTCTCCTGACCTTCATTTCTTACATATTCCGTCGTCAAAATCGTATTCTTCACATCAAGACGCTTCATTCGAACCCAAACTCGATAAGTTAGAGTCAATTTTGTATGAATTCATGTAAGCAATATGCAAATGTAATAAGTAAATTGCAATTGTGCACCGAGGTTGAAAAAAGTCGAGGCTGGCGTACACAATATGACGGCCACAGGAATTTTCGTTCTAAAGAGGAAACCAACCCACTGGGGAGGCCGTCCCTTCAGAGGGCTGGGTCAACAACATACCTACTTCGGCCGAAGCAACCGCCCAGAGAGAAGACAGCTTTTGCCAGAGCGAAGGGATAATGACACCCATGTTCGACTTAAAAGGAAATTCTGCTACATTGTGTGGGAGCACCCAGAAGAGGCATTTTTTTCACGGACCGACAGCATAGTTACAGCATTCCCACAGGAGGACAGTATACGCCTAACGGAGATGCTACAGATTTCCGCATTGGTCGACTCAAACGAAACGTCATTCTCCCGTTTAAAAGAGAAACGCTGATTGGCGCAATATTTCTGACGCAAACAGCCAGAGGAGTGAGGGAAGACAGCGAATGATATACCCCTGCAACTTTTCAAGAAAAAGGGGCCATCCGTTGTCCTCTTGGAGCAGTGCGCTCATACGTGTACGCAAAGAGCGAGGAACAAAGTCTCTCCTCAGTACTTCACTGGGAGAGCACCTCTGTCGTTAGCAAATCGGAGTGACACTCTATATTGAGTCGCTCGCAATTAAGCGTTGTTCACTGTGTTGGCCACCACACTTATTGTGCGGTGTGAACACGGACAGAGTACTAGTTAAACGCCCGTGAGCGAACATTGAGTGGCATCACGGTGGACTGATTATCTGACCAGTGTACCACGCCAATAGTTAGACTAGGGGTGGATAGGAGTCCTTGACTTCATCATGGCATAGGGAGAGTTTGATTGGCGAAGGTCAGTCCAGATACAAAGAGATAGTTGTGTTTTTTGTCAGCAGCGAGCGACGCTGGCAGTAGTCGTCGCAGCTTACGCTATTGTGCGCTACAATGTATGCGAGCCTCGTCTGTCCTCCCTAACAGTACACTCCATTTCATTTCTCACATGACAGCCTTGACCGTACCTAGAAAAGTTATTCAAGCTGTGTAGGCGTGGCTCTCAGCCATTCTGCCGAGTAAATAATATTCTTAAAGAAAAGGGAGAAAAGAACCTTTCCATACTTTGTAAAATAATAGCATTCCTATCCATAAGAGACAATCCACTGTTCCGAAAATAACCTTGAAATTTATTATTATTTTGTAAGAAAAAGTTTTACTTGATTTCTCAGAATTTTTGTAATAAATAATTTTTCGTTCGTTTAATGTTTTTCTTACACTAGCTAGCAACACTCCTGTATCCAAGCATTTCACTAGTTATGTAAGAATATACAGAATATTTTTGTGTCTTTTCCTTACAGCGGACGACGATATTTGGTGCTGAATATTTTACAAGCAATTCTTGTTGGTACATTAGGAGCGTCTGTCTAACTTCTGTAGTAGTGTGAGGTGGAAATTGTTTCTTGCAGGAGCCAAAAGGTACTTGTTGGATCAATCCATTGCGCAACTTGACAGAATAAAACCCACACACTCACACACTTTCAAAACTCAAGAATGCTTCTCCTTGCACAAGACATAATTCTCTGTTTGTTGTCTTTGTGATGATAATTCTCTTCGACTTTTGAAACTGGAAGTGCCAGAATCCAGGAGCTTTGATGACATCAGTGGAGATCTTCTTCCATTCTCTAACTTTGCAGTCATCTGACCGCAAATGCACCACTGTGGCGAATTTTTTCATTATACTGACGTATACTGTAGGGTTTTCGATTGCGCTCAGTTTTGAAAATTTTCTCTCCATGTTTCCAAAAACTCTATCAGGGAGTATAAAAGAATGACTGATGATCAGGAACCACACTTCAACGCTCTCTACGTGTACTGGAGCAACGTACAGGAACCAGTACATCGACAGCCCAATCATTGTTATATTCTTGTTTTGCCGACCGCATCCATCCGAAAAGAGGCGTAGTTTGGTGACACCATGCAAATTGGTGTTAAGCAGTTGATAATGAAGAGGTGAAGCAACCTGATTCGACCCCTTTACACATTCGTCCTCCAGCCAAACATACGAGGTCACATTGTCTTTCGTCTGATTGCTCGTAAAGGAACCTCGGCAAACCGTGAAATTATATAAATACATCTGTTGGGAATAATAAGCCGCCTGATCTGGGACTTTTGGAAGGACTAAATTTTTCTGGTAGTCATAACTTAAAATTAGTTGACCTTCGATGTCTTCCTTCAGTCTTTCATAAAGAACATCGCTCCGAACTCTGTGAGCTGTAAGATGATGCTCCCTGCCGCCGTTGGATAAGCAGCTGCAGCAGCAAGTCGTATACTCCTAGCTCACTCATTTGTTACATAGTTTAATTCTTAATTTCTTTGCGTGGAAACCAACCCACTGGGGAGACCGTCCCTTCAGAGGGCTGGGTCAACAACATACCTACTTCGGCCGAAGCAACCGTATAGTATTTAAGAGTTGTAGCATCGCGTTTTAGTACCTGAATAATGTAAATTCGCGTAGTCGTTTGTCTTCTGTTTTTGTTTTGAACGGCCAGTGTCGGTTGGTCACAGTGTGCTCCCTGCCGCCGTTGGATAAGCAGCTGCAGCAGCAAGTCGTATACTCCTAGCTCACTCATTTGTTACATAGTTTAATTCTTAATTTCTTTGCGTGTTTTTGGTACTTGCATTGTTTAATACATAAATTTCGGGCGTATTATAGTATTTGAGAGTGTAGCATCGCGTTTTAGTACCTGAATAGTGTAAATTCGCGTAGTCTCCTTCCGCCGCCGAGCAGTGTCAGCAGTGCGCAAGTAGCAGCATTACTGCATTTACTAGGCAATCTTGTATTTTAATAACCGTTTAAATTTTGTCGATTTGTTTGCGCTTTCTGTAGATTAGTTCAGACGTTCTTTGCAGAAGTTTTTAGCATGGATAGGGACTGCAACTGCTGTGTTCGGATGCAGGCTGAGTTGGCATCCCTTCGCTCCCAGCTTCAGGCAGTGTTGGCTTCGGTCACACAGCTTGAGGCTGTTGCCAATGGGCATCACTGTGGGGGTCCGGATGGGGGTTTGTCGGGGACGGCCAGCTCGTCCCACGCATCCCCTGATCGGACTACGACTGTGGTTGCCCGGGATACTGCCCGCATTGAGGCTGATCCCTCACCTGTGGTAGAGTGGGAGGTCGTCTCAAGGTGTGGCAGGGGGCGAAAGACATTCCGGAGGGCTGAACGGAAAGCCTCTCCAGTTTGTCTGACGAACCGGTTTCAGGCTCTGTCTCAGGCTGATACTGATCTTCGGCCTGACATGGCTGCTTGTCCTATTTCAGAGGTTGCCCCTCAGTCTGCAAGATCTGGGCAGTCGCAGAGGGTGGGCTTACTGGTAGTTGGGAGCTCAGACGTCAGGCGCGTAATGGGGCCCCTTAGGGAAATGGCAGCAAGAGAGGGGAAGAAAACCAATGTGCACTCCGTGTGCATACCGGGGGGAGTCATTCCAGATGTGGAAAGAGTCCTTCCGGATGCCATGAAGGGTACAGGGTGCACCCATCTGCAGGTGGTCGCTCATGTCGGCACCAATGATGTGTGTCGCTATGGATCAGAGGAAATCCTCTCTGGCTTCCGGCGGCTATCTGATTTGGTGAAGACTGCCAGTCTCGCTAGCGGGATGAAAGCAGAGCTCACCATCTGCAGCATCGTCGACAGGACTGACTGCGGACCTTTGGTACAGAGCCGAGTGGAGGGTCTGAATCAGAGGCTGAGACGGTTCTGCGACCGTGTGGGCTGCAGATTCCTCGACTTGCGCCATAGGGGGTGGGGTTTCGGGTTCCGCTGGATAGGTCAGGAGTCCACTACACGCAACAAGCGGCTACACGGGTAGCAGGGGTTGTGTGGCGTGGGCTGGGCGGTTTTTTAGGTTAGATGGCCTTGGGCAAGTACAGAAAGGGCAACAGCCTCAACGGGTGTGGGGCAAAGTCAGGACATGCGGGGACCAAGCAGCAATCGGTATTGTAATTGTCAACTGTCGAAGCTGCGTTGGTAAAGTACCAGAACTTCAAGCTCTGATAGAAAGCACCGAAGCTGAAATCGTTATAGGTACAGAAAGCTGGCTTAAGCCAGAGATAAATTCTGCCGAAATTTTTACAAAGGTACAGACGGTGTTTAGAAAGGATAGATTGCATGCAACCGGTGGTGGAGTGTTCGTCGCTGTTAGTAGTAGTTTATCCTGTAGTGAAGTAGAAGTGGATAGTTCCTGTGAATTATTATGGGTGGAGGTTACACTCAACAACCGAACTAGGTTAATAATTGGCTCCTGTTACCGACCTCCCGACTCAGCAGCATTAGTGGCAGAACAACTGAGAGAAAATTTGGAATACATTTCACATAAATTTTCTCAGCATGTTATAGTCTTAGGTGGAGATTTCAATTTACCAGACATAGACTGGGACACTCAGATGTTCAGGACGGGTGGTAAGGACGGAGCATCGAGTGACATTATACTGAGTGCACTATCCGAAAATTACCTCGAGCAATTAACCAGAGAACCGACTCGTGGAGATAACATCTTGGACCTACTGATAACAAACAGATCCGAACTTTTCGACTCTGTATGTACAGAACAGGGAATCAGTGATCATAAGGCCGTTGCAGCATCCCTGAATATGAAAGTTAATAGGAATATAAAAAAAGCGAGGAAGGTTTATCTGTTTAGCAAGAGTAATAGAAGGCAGATTTCGGACTACCTAACAGATCAAAACGAAAATTTCTGTTCCGACACTGACAATGTTGAGTGTTTATGGAAAAAGTTCAAGGCAATCGTAAAATGCGTTTTAGACAGGTACGTGCCGAGTAAAACTGTGAGGGACGGGAAAAACCCACCGTGGTACAACAACAAAGTTAGGAAACTACTGCGAAAGCAAAGAGAGCTCCACTCCAAGTTTAAACGCAGCCAAAACCTCTCAGACAAACAGAAGCTAAACGATGTCAAAGTTAGCGTAAGGAGGGCTATGCGTGAAGCGTTCAGTGAATTCGAAAGTAAAATTCTGTGTACCGACTTGACAGAAAATCCTAGGAAGTTCTGGTCTTACGTTAAATCAGTAAGTGGCTCGAAACAGCATATCCAGACACTACGGGATGATGATGGCATTGAAACAGAGGATGACACGCGTAAAGCTGAAATACTAAACACCTTTTTCCAAAGCTGTTTCACAGAGGAAGACCGCACTGCAGTTCCTTCTCTAAATCCTCGCACAAACGAAAAAATGGCTGACATCGAAATAAGTGTCCAAGGAATAGAAAAGCAACTGGAATCACTCAACAGAGGAAAGTCCACTGGACCTGACGGCATACCAATTCGATTCTACACAGAGTACGCGAAAGAACTTGCCCCCCTTCTAACAGCCGTGTACCGCAAGTCTCTAGAGGAACGAAGGGTTCCAAATGATTGGAAAAGAGCACAGATAGTCCCAGTCTTCAAGAAGGGTCGTCGAGCAGATGCGCAAAACTATAGACCTATATCTCTGACGTCGATCTGTTGTAGAATTTTAGAACATGTTTTTTGCTCCAGTATCATGTCGTTTTTGGAAACCCAGAATCTACTATGTAGGAATCAACATGGATTCCGGAAGCAGCGATCGTGTGAGACCCAACTCGCTTTATTTGTTCATGAGACCCAGAAAATATTAGATACAGGCTCCCAGGTAGATGCTATTTTTCTTGACTTCCGGAAGGCGTTCGATACAGTTCCGCACTGTCGCCTGATAAACAAAGTAAGAGCCTACGGAATATCAGACCAGCTGTGTGGCTGGATTGAAGAGTTTTTAGCAAACAGAACACAGCATGTTGTTATCAATGGAGAGACGTCTACAGACGTTAAAGTAACCTCTGGCGTGCCACAGGGGAGTGTTATGGGACCATTACTTTTCACAATATATATAAATGACCTAGTAGATAGTGTCGGAAGTTCCATGCGGCTTTTCGCTGATGATGCTGTAGTATACAGAGAAGTTGCAGCATTAGAAAATTGTAGCGAAATGCAGGAAGATCTGCAGCGGATAGGCACTTGGTGCAGGGAGTGGACACTGACCCTTAACATAGAAAAATGTAATGTATTGCGAATACATAGAAAGAAGGATCCTTTATTGTATGATTATATGATAGCGGAACAAACACTGGTAGCAGTTACTTCCGTAAAATATCTGGGAGTATGCGTGCGGAACGATTTGAAGTGGAATGATCATATAAAATTAATTGTTGGTAAGGCGGGTACCAGGTTGAGATTCATTGGGAGAGTGCTTAGAAAATGTAGTCCATCAACAAAGGAGGTGGCTTACAAAACACTCGTTCGATCTATACTTGAGTATTGCTCATCAGTGTGGGATCCGTACCAGATCGGTTTGACGGAGGAGATAGAGAAGATCCAAAGAAGAGCGGCGCGTTTCGTCACAGGGTTATTTGGTAACCGTGGTAGCGTTACGGAGATGTTTAATAAACTCAAGTGGCAGACTCCGCAAGAGAGGCGCTCTGCATCGCGGTGTACCTTGCTCGCCAGGTTTTGAGTGGGTGCGTTTCTGGATGAGGTATCGAATATATTGCTTCCCCCTACTTATACCTCCCGAGGAGATCACGAATGTAAAATTAAAGAGATTAGAGCGCGTACGGAGGCTTTCAGACAGTCGTTCTTCCCGCGAACCATACGCGACTGGAATAGGAAAGGGAGGTAATGACAGTGGCACGTAAAGTGCCCTCCGCCACACACCGTTGGGTGGCTTGCGGAGTATAAATGTAGATGTAGATGTAGAAATATTTCTTTTCCATTGGCTGATTTTCCAAGAAATCGTGCTTTGTAGGGACGAGCATGTGTCAAAGTAAAGTGCTCCGAAACCAATATTGAAATTATTGCAGAATATTGTCGGGTAGTGGTCATGCTTTACGTCCAAATCAGGATGTTTGTCACAGAACATTTCCCACATATTGGCGATGTAGCATTTCTCCTCTAGAATAGTGACTAACGATCGGTTTGAATTGTTCAGTGTGACTGACATCTGAATTTTTCCTATCTTCGTACCACTTCGTTCTTCTGACAAAAAATGGTTCAAATGGCTCTGAGCACTATGGGACTTAACATTTATGGTCATCAGTCCCCTAGAACTTAGAACTACTTGAACCTAACTAACCTAAGGACATCACACAACACCCAGTCATCACGAGGCAGAGAAAACCCCTGACCCCGCCGGGAATCGAACCCGGGAACCCGGGCGCGGGAAGCGAGAACGCTACCGCACGACCACGAGCTGCCGACGTTCTTCTGATACCTCCTCTTCTTTCAGCGGTTGCAGGTGCGGAATCGCTCATCATACTCTGACAAATTTTGTTGAGTCTCATTTTTTTGACCTGCAAAATCCCCATGAAAGCCGCCCTGCAAAGCCTGATGTTTATAGAAACTCCTTCACGTTTTTTTTTTTTTTTTTTTTTTTTTTTTGGGAACACAAACTCCGTGATTAGTTGCTTTCTTGATACTTCGTCTCCTGTAAGCTTAGATGTTCGAGGAGATGACACAGCGGCATGCTGTCGAATGTACTTGTTCTGCCATTCTCGGTTATTTCGTTCGTAACATTTTTGGTGGATCCGCCTTACGTCGTGCATAGTGAGTTCTTTACATTTCAGCTTTCCAGCAGGATGTTTACAGTTTGGCATCTGTGGAAACCATTCCGGTTGCTACCCACAGGTAAATGAAAAATGAAATTGAAAACTAACTGATAGTAGTTTTATGTCAATGCAATCATAAGTTCAGTGTTTCTATTTCCAAGTACGTTGAATTTACAAGAAATGTGTTCAAGAAACGGTTAGGTAATGTTGCTAGGTCATTAATTGGTTCAAATGGCTCTGAGCACTATGGGACTTAACATCTGTGGTCATCAGTCCCCTAGAACTTAGAACTACTTAAACCTAACTAACCTAAGGACATCACACACATCCATGCCCGAGGCAGGATTCGAACCTGCGACCGTAGCAGTCGCGCGGTAGGTCATTAATTCTAACAACATTAATCCAGTAATGAATATTTGAATATTACTGTAAGCAGTAATTTTCCTTACCTCTTCCTTTTCTCGACGTTTCGTTTCCATTGCTGTACATTCCGCCTTCTCTTCCTAGAAGTAGAGTTTCTCGTGGCATCTTCCCTCTCATCATTAACGCCAATCTCAGCTCTTTTGTCGTCGGGTTCGTCGATCGTCGGGTTCGTCGAAATGTACTTCAATAGTAGGAATTTCCTCTTCATTAGCCTTCTCCATTTCGAAATGTGCTACAATAAAACTGCCTACAAAGTAGCTTTTAAAATGCACAGTGGAACGAGTGTGATGGCAAGTCTTCTTATCATATAACAATGCCTTCTCGCACATTCTTTCCTACAATGTAGCAATAGAATCAAAAACATACTAGATCCACCCAGTTCTGCCAACCCAGACATCTTAGTCACATGTAGCTAAAAATCGGAACTTTTTAAAAGTGTTTCGTCTGACAAGTCGATATGTCCGGTTCTGCAACCTTACTCTTTGTCGGCGTCCATTATCCCACTAAGACTCTGCCTCTTTTGTAACCGGATAGGATTTGGCCGCTTTTGCAGCCTAACATAGCCGCAAGCGATTTTCGTACCTCATTTTAAAATACTTGGAACCTGATTAAAATACTTAGAACCGGATCGGTACATTATTACATATACCGTGAAAACCTGTACGAGAAAGTGCCTCTAACTCAATTTTCGATTTTTGGTCGCAAAGCCGCTTTTAAAACTGGGCTACTCTAAGTGTAGCGTACTAAAACCTTCTTCGTCGTGTCCCAGCAAGATGGCGCTACCTCTTTTACCAGCTGTAGACCGTTTACGGCGTTGCCTGCCTGACGTGAAGCCGTATCTCTTGTTGAAAGGGGAAGAGGAATGCCGAAAGTAGTTAGGATAATTTGTATCAAAAGTCTAATCCATTTTGAGAACTCTAAAGGGTCGATTAATATAAACAGGAAAGGATTTCAGAAGCTTTCAAGCAGAAATTTTAGCGCTGTAAAGTGATGCATGCACTGGTGTTGAAACAGGCAGTGCAATGGAAAAACTGATAAGCCATCTTGCAAGTTTATGATTTGGTGGTTTCTTATTCTATGACTGAACACAACTGTGTAAGCTGTAATGACATTGTATAATATTGCAATCTTGTCACGAAAATACACGCTTTTACACAGTTTACAATCTGACACTGTTAAGACAGTTGTCAAAATGACGTATCTTCCTCTGAAAGTCAACACAACAGTATTAAATTTTAACTCTCAGAAAGTTAAATAAACCTAAACACAACAATATTAAATATTAACTAGAAGTTTCATTACAAAATTATTATTACGATAACTTTATGATGTTGGCCAGTACTACGTTAAATCATCCGATTCCGGTTCAAAGTTCAGTACTATTTTTAGGATGACAAGTCTATGGAGGATGGTTAGTTTTGTGAAGAGTTTAGCAAAACGATTACTCGAGGTCGCTCGAGTTTACAGTGCACGCAAGCTGGTGAACCAACAAATTTACACCTCTGCATGCGGTATTTACAGGGTGTTTCAAAAATGACCGGTATATTTGAAACGGCAATAAAAACTAAACGAGCAGCGATAGAAATACACCGTTTGTTGCAATATGCTTGGGACAACAGTACATTTTCAGGCGGACAAACTTTCGAAATTACAGTAGTTACAATGTTCAACAACAGATGGCACTGCAAGTGATGTGAAAGATATAGAAGACAACGCAGTCTGTGGGTGCGCCATTCTGTACGTCGTCTTTCTGCTGTAAGCGTGTGCTGTTCACAACGTGCAAGTGTGCTGTAGACAACATGGTTTATTCCTTAGAACAGAGGATTTTTCTGGTATTGGAATTCCACCGCCTAGAACACAGTGTTGTTGCAACAAGACGAAGTTTTCATCGGAGGTTTAATGTAACCAAAGGACCGAAAAGCGATACAATAAAGGATCTGTTTGAAAAATTTCAACGGACTGGGAACGTGACGGATGAACGTGCTGGAAAGGTAGGGCGAACGCGTACGGCAACCACAGAGGGCGACGCGCAGCTAGTGCAGCAGGTGATCCAACAGCGGCCTCGGGTTTCCGTTCGCCGTGTTGCAGCTGCGGTCCAAATGACGCCAACGTCCACGTATCGTCTCATGCGCCAGAGTTTACACCTCTATCCATACAAAATTCAAACGCGGCAACCCCTCAGCGCCGCTACCATTGCTGCACGAGAGACATTCGCTAACGATATAGTGCACAGGATTGATGACGGCGATATGCATGTGGGCAGCATTTGGTTTACTGACGAAGCTTATTTTTACCTGGACGGCTTCGTCAATAAACAGAACTGGCGCATATGGGGAACCGAAAAGCCCCATGTTGCAGTCCCATCGTCCCTGCATCCTCAAAAAGTACTGGTCTGGGCCGCCATTTCTTCCAAAGGAATCATTGGCCCATTTTTCAGATCCGAAACGATTACTGCATCACGCTATCTGGACATTCTTCGTGAATTTGTGGCGGTACAAACTGCCTTAGACGACACTGCGAACACCTCGTGGTTTACCCAAGATGGTGCCCGGCCACATCGCACGGCCGACGTCTTTAATTTCCTGAATGAATATTTCGATGATCGTGTGATTGCTTTGGGCTATCCGAAACATACAGGAGGCGGCGTGGATTGGCCTCCCTATTCGCCAGACATGAACCCCTGTGACTTCTTTCTGTGGGGACACTTGAAAGACCAGGTGTACCGCCAGAATCCAGAAACAATTGAACAGCTGAAGCAGTACATCTCATCTGCGTGTGAAGCCATTCCGCCAGACACGTTGTCAAAGGTTTCGGGTAATTTCATTCAGAGACTACGCCATATTATTGCTACGCATGGTGGATATGTGGAAAATATCGTACTATAGAGTTTCCCAGACCGCAGCGCCATCTGTTGTTGAAAATTGTAACTACTGTAATTTCGAAAGTTTGTCTGCCTGAAAATGTACTGTTGTCCCAAGCATATTGCAACAAACAGTGTATTTCTATCGCTGCTCGTTTAGTTTTTATTGCCGTTTCAAATATACCGGTCATTTTTGAAACACCCTGTACCTTAGCTGCGATGAGCTGTCGTCTGCCCGGCTGTTCTTGCCCTCTGAAATTCCTACAAAACTAATTAAACCTTTGCTGAATTTTCCAACAGAAACTCTCCCTGTTTCTCGATATGCAAGAAAACATGAACTCATCCCCAGTCTCAGACTCTGGCGATATACACGCACATGGCTGGAGCAGCGTGCATATTACAATGCCTTCTCAGTTCTCGCAAGAACAATTAACTAACTGGCTGGTTTCTTTCTCCACACTTGAAGCTCACGACGCTAAAGCTAATTTGTAGCTGGATGTCAGCCGCTGTGAAAGCAGTGTTCACACAAATTTCTCCTCTGTGTCATACAGAGCGTTATGCGCCCCATTCCGCACTAGACGCCAGTTCAGAGATGAGTCCCCCGAAAATTTCCATCTTGTCTTTCTCATAGCCGAACTGTCTCTCCATCTGCGTTCTTTCGTTCTCCATGTCACAGCTTTTTTCCACCAACAGGAGCGTTCCTCTTATTTTGTGGAAACTCTCTCTACCAATCGCAAGGGTCCTACCATTAAACTGCGTCGAAATCTCGGCATTTTACTCTTTCCCAGTGCGTCTCCGCCAATCGGACGTTTTTGTGCCCACTCCAGATGCCTAAAAAGTTACATGTGTCTATCACGTGTGTAACACTCGCAGTTCACATGATCAAATGCGTTACTGGTTTTGTTCATATCCATTTGGAATTCTGAAATGCAGTTTTCTAAGTCTTTTTCTGTCCTCCTCCTGGTGGCCCGGCCTGTTACTCTGCTGAATTTTCCAGCAGAAACTCTCCCTGTTTCTCGATATGTGAGAAAACATGAACTCATCCCTAGTCTCAGACATGACTGGATCAGCGTGCATATTACAATGCCCTCTCAGTTCTCGCGAGAACTATTAACTAACTGCACCTGGTCGGTCAGTCGTTGACTCTCGCCTGGGACACCCCTTCAGTGGTTTCCGTGGTATCTACTGTGGTGTGGTGGCATTCGCCTCTGCCCCCCCCCCCCTTGCTTCCAAATCAACACGTTTCCTCTCGCTGCTTGGTCCATCTTCTGCTCATAGACATGCATTAAATAGGATCGGTGTGTTAGTACCGTCGATTGAGTATAATTCCTTTTTGCATTACATACTGATAGGCAAATTTGCTCATTACCGCTGAATTAAGTTAGGTATCATATTCACCTTCCCATTGCAATGTATAAAGTTCTTATGCAAGGTGCGAAACTTACCTTCATTTATTCTGCCACCTTACAACCTTAAGAACAAGTTGCATAACAAATTCTTTGGAAGCAAAAATAGATCCTTAGTAGTAATATTTACAATAGCAATAAAACACTTTTTTGCGTCGAATCTGGAACATTTTTAAAGTGAGCCCTTCAATACTGCAGGATCGTTGTCATCTTTCTGAGGACTCTTTACAGGAAGCTCGCCGTATTGTCTCTGCAAATTTATTTACATGAGAGGAGCACAATGTTCTTAACATTTCAAATTATATTGAAAGTGCTGTCCTGTATACCGATTGTTACTGCCTTCCAGAAATATTGAACATATTCCCAAAGACGTTTCAAATGAAAAAATTTTGGCATATTTCTTAAAAGAATCCAACGAAAACCAGCTCATAAATTTATAAAAAAATATCATTTTTGTTGTCAATGCCTTAAGCAATGATTGCCATGAAAAGGTGTTTAGCCTGCTAAATAATTTGTATACCAAATAGAGAAATCACGCAGCCTTTCATGAAGGCAGAGATAATAATTAGGTTAAACTTTGATGCAAACGGTTTGGATTTTAAATTTTTTCTGGATACTACTAAAGGATCCAAATTGAAGAACTCAGTAAAACCCAATGCTAAATACTTGGGGCAACGTAAAATTTAAGTTTAAATAAATTATGTGCCAATAATATTATTATTTTTGTATGGTGCTGATTTTAAAAATAAAAAGCAATATTTTGTTTTAAAATATTTAATTGAACAACAGCTCCCACGCAAATCCCAATATTTTGAAATTTTTTCCATATATTTTATTCTTCCTATCTGGCAGACTTCCCAAGAGACTCCAGCGACTCCGTGACTACACGGAAACGCACGCACGCTCGAATCAAAAACATCGCATTGTCAGCACTACAATGCTCGATGTCCATCGGGCTACCTGAAAGCTGGGCTTACGCTTACTGGTTTCTGTCTCCAAGACGTTCTCATTGCAGTCACGTACCTCATTAGATAACTCATACGGACGTCTTTTTTATAGCACCGTTCATTCGGCAGGAAAAGGAGTCAACAAGTCTCTCACTCGAGTCTTACACAACACAAAGACAGATAATAGGAAAGGGAACACAGTGCCACTGCTTGCACTGCGCACAGTGATAGAATGAGATATACCCTCAATAATCTTCGCCATATGGTTCTCGCTTTGTCTGTCTCCAACAGTTCTTTCTTCTCGTCTCGCTGATCCTTGAAATTTTGAAGTAACGGTACATCAACATCTACCAACCTGCCCCAGCAGCCAGACAAGTGACTGCAGATCTTTGAGACAGACAAGCATCTGTCATCAAGCGCACAATTACGCGGGGGGAAAGGTGTTTCGTGCAACTGGAGACGCCTTTGACTTTGTAACACGGCTACTAAATCATGGCTGTGGGAAATGTGACCAGCAGAATTTGCAGTACCTTTTTTATTTTGTTTTAAAACAAGTACAAAATTCACAAATAGGCCAAATCAAGTTGTAGCTCCCTTATACACAATACATGAACACGATGAAATTTTTAAAGTAATATTTATTAACTTTAATTGCTGTTTCGTTTAGTCGGTAGGTATATCGCCTGCCATTAATTGATTAAAGGTAACAGTTACACTTAAAACCAGAATAAGAAGATATGAAAAATGTGTTGTTGGATAGCCCAGCGCAAAATTCCTTTGAAATGAATGCCCACGTTACTAAAGATAACCATCCTTCTTTTGCCTTAAGTGGAAGCCATTGGTAGTAACCACAGTGAGGAAGAGATATTATAGAGGGTGCAATCTGCTGCATGATTTTGGAAGATGTGAGCCGGAAACAGATCCACTGAAACAGATGGATTTATGAAGATTCTTCGTTCTCGTAAGAATTTTTATGATGTCTCGCACTAGACAGTTTACAATTTTCCCAGAAGTCTGTCTTGCAAGGGACAACAAAGCACGCATGGAATCGTTGGGTAGGGATACCGTGCCAAATTCTGTTCAAAGTGTTCAAATGGCTCTGAGCACTATGGGACTTAACATCTTAGGTCATCAGTCCCCTAGAACTTAGAACTACTTGAACCTAACTAACCTAATGACATCACACACATCCATGCCCGAGGCAGGATTCGAACCTGCGACCGTAGCAGTCCCGCGGTTCCGGACTGCAGCGCCTAGAACCGCACGACCGCCAAATTCTGTCCAGCAGTAGAAACTCTCATCGTGTGTGGGCGGGCATTATAGTGTTGCAATGTGAGCCCAGCATGGCTTGCCATGAAGGGCAACAAAACGATGCATACAATATCGTCGACGTACCGCTATGCTGTAAGGCTGCCGCGAATGACAACCAAAGGGATGCTGCTATGTAATGATATGGCACCCCAAACCATTACTCCCGGTTGTTAGACCGTACGGCTGGCAACAGTCAGATTGGTATCCCACCACTGCCTAGGGCGTCTCAAGACGCATCTTCGCTCATCATCGGGGATCAGTTCGAAGCGGAACTCATCATTGAAGACAGGCCGAAAAATGTGTGTGGAAACACCCCGGGAATCGGTGGGATACCAACCTGACTGTTGCCCGCCATACGGTCCGACAACCAGGTGTGGTTGTCTGGGGCGCTTTTTCATTTCATAGCAGGACCCCCTTGGTTGTCATCCGCGGTACCCTTACAGCACAGCGGTACGTTGACGGTATTCTATGCCCCCATCGTGGGCTTACATTTCAGCAAAATAACGCTCACCCTCACACGGTGAGAATTTCTACTGCTTGTCTTCGTGCTTATCAAACCTTACATTGGCCGGCAAGGATGACGAATCTCTCCCCAATTGAGAGCGTTTGGAGCGTTATGTGCAGGGTCCCCCAACCAGCTCGAGATTGTGACGATCTAACTCGCCAATTGGACAGAATTTGGCACGATGTCCCTCAGGAGGACATCCAACAACTCTGTCAATCAATATAAAACCGAATTCCTGCATGCATAAGAGCCAGAGGTGTACCAACGCGTCATTGACCCGCTCAATTCGTGAAGCTCTTTCTCTTGAGTAAACCATCCAATTTTTTTGAAATATTAATCATTTGTTTGTCTGTACATGTACACCTCATCTACAGATTTCTGTCCCATTCGAATAATTCCTTCATGATACGTTCTTTTAGAGTGTAATTGCGCTGTCATGAAGGACGTTTCTATGCGAAGCAAGGAGGTTCGGCTGCGCCAGACGACATCATCATAGAATGTAAGAGATTTCAGTATCTTGGAGCCATCTGTAAACACTTCGTGCAAGTCGTTACAGAAGTTACATAGTTTGAACAAGGTTGAGACTTTTGAGTCACTTGAGGATACCGTTGCTTTACTAATTATCGATACACACGTCCTCTGGCTAGCTGTTAGTGAGCAATCTAAGACACGGCTTCTGCCGGATAGCAACACCCTTTTGGGCAAATCGCAACAACCTCGACTTGAAATTGTCTGACAGCTATCATCAAATAAGCCTTTCGCGCGAAAACGTGACGTGCGCCAACGCTAAATTACAACACTTGCCTTCGAAAACTGCAGATAAAGTTCCACAGACAAAATATGGACATCATAACATTTGTCAGCACTTTAAACTTACCTTAAGTGGCCCCTAATGGACCTCAGATTACGACTTGAGACACTAGGTTCGCCGTCTCTGCGTTGCAGATTCCCTGACCGCACTGCTCGCCCTTAAAATTTCAACACAAGCCGGTGACGTGCAAAAATCATCAAGGAATATTCTACATGCTTGGATATGCAAATAATTAGAATTTCGCCTAATCACATCAAACAAGTAGTACTAATACTATATACATTCTGTTCGTTGATAAGACCATTCAGCAGGTTTCTCAGAAATGGCATCTGAATGTCGGTTATTCGAGCACGAAGCAGGAAGTTAACCGGCACGAGTCGAAACTCAACAGTGGCTGGATTTATATCTACGTCGGTAGCTACATGACTACTCTGAAATTTCATGAAAAAATCTCGCTGCATCCAAAAACGCCTTTGTTTTAATGATTTCCACCTCAGCTCGTGTATCATGTCCGGGAGACTCTTTTTCGTATTTTACGATGATACAAAACGAGCTGTCATTCTTGCTTCTTTTTCGATACCCTATCTGATGTGGATGACATAACGCGCAGCAGTACTCTGTCAGAGGACGGACAAGCCTAGTGTAGGCAGTCTCTTTAGTGGACCTACTGCATCTCCTAAGAGTTCTGCCAATAAAACGCAGTCTTTGCTACGCCTTCCCCACAACATTATCGAAATAAAGTGTCTCAACAGAAAGTTTCTATTTGATGTGTTAAAAAAATAGAGGTTTTACTCTATCGACAGAATCTCTATGTATTATTGAAATACGCAGTTTAGGAATTTACTTCTTAAAATAAAGTCATTTAAATGCAGTCCAGCACTCATTTAAACGATGATCAAAATTTTACTTGATGGCTCGGCATGTAGACACTTCATCCACATCATACTCCACCATTCACCTAATGGTGTGTGCCGAAGGATACTTTTGTACCACTACCTGTGCCCTCCAATCCTGTACCACTCGCGAATAGCGCATTGGAAGAAAGATTGTCGGCAAGCCTCTGTATTGGTTCTAATTTCGCGAAATTTCTCCACGTGTTCATTACGCGACTGCGTAAGGGCCAATTTATGTAACCCCCCTGGAGATAATTATACTAGGGAAAATTTCACGAACTCGCAGTATAGACGCATTGGATGTGGATCAGTCTTGCTGAAACCATGTTCTTTGGTTATAACCAGGAAAGTTTTGTAATTCAGGCAAGAAAAAATCATTTAACATCGTCACATAACGTTCCGAATTCACTGTAACTCCACGACCGCTCTCGTCCCCGAAAAAGTACGGGCTCATTCTACTTCGAGCTGACATCGCAGCTCATGCAGCAACGTTTGGCAATAGAAGAGGTTTTTCATGCTTCTGTTTAGGATTCGCTATACTCCAGTAGCGGAAATTTTGCTTATTGACGTGACGGTTCAGGTGAAAATGAGTCTCGTCAGAAAACAAGATGTTGTTCAATGATGGGCACTCAGACACGTCGTTAACGAACTGCAGCTTATGTCTGTCATCCTGAGGCTTCAGCTCTTGCACCAATTTGATTTTTTAAGGGTGCAGTTCAAGGTCTTTTTGCAGAATTTAAGCAGGGATGATCCATGCTCATTTAAACAACGCGCACGCTTATGAACTGAGAGGTTAGGATCGTCACGAAAAGACCAATTTCCACTCTCCACGGATTCGCCCGTTCTTAATGAGCACGGTCGCGCGGATTTCGGTTTGGCCAATGTTGAACCTGTGTCCTTAAACGATTTGATCCATCTCCGGATAAGGGGAACACTTGTAGCATCATTTATATTATGCAATCCACAATAACTGCAAAATTTCCTCCATTCTACAGTCGCCGATTCACCATTTTTGTATAATTCTGGCACACAGAACGCGCGGTCCGCTCAGGAAGAGCGCTTCATATCGACTGAATTAAAGGCCAAGAAAGGGATGAACGTACCCCGTCACTTCTCTACGATTTGTTGGAGAGAGCTCTTCAAATATAAACTTTATTTTGTGACACCTTGTATAATCTTAGCGCTAATATGATTGAAACACAAGGATCTCTTGCACAGATTTGTGCACTAAATTTTGCACCCTGTGGGCACCAAAACGACTTACATATTTAGTGATATATTCCCATCCTACTTTATGTACTGTACGCGCATAATAAGATACCGTTGTTGGTTATCCTTTCCGTTGTTGGCTGTGTAAATAGCAACGTATGGAAGTAATGATAGTAGCTGGGCTGTGTATAGTCTCTGCTATGTGTTACCAGTGACTGCAGAGGTGGCCTCGCGACTTAAACGCACGCGGGATGGCTTGAAGCCTTCGGGAACGGTATCCCTCGGCCAAACCAATCAGAGCCCACAGTCGATGCGCAATACTAGTTTTCCGGCTGGCTGGAGAGTGCATATCAGCGTTATACTAGTGAGGGGGTGGGGGAGGGGGTGCTTTCTTTCCGCGAGGGAACTCGGGAACAAATTAATCCGGGGCCCGCAGCCCACACATCGCGGCCAGGCATGCCCGGCCTGTGCGCCGGAAATGGATCCGCCAGCCGCACGCCACCAGTAGGCCAGTAGGCCTCGGAGCTTGTCCCACTGCACGACTACCGGATACCTCACACCATTTTCCGCTGAATTTTCGCAGAAAATTAGTTGTGCTGTTAGTACATGGATTTCAAATTAAGTAGAATTTATGTATGAATGCATGGTTTCGCGGAGTTATGAATTAATAAAATTTTCTCGGGATTCCAAGCCGTGTCAGGTGGTTAAAATCCCACGAGCTTTCGACCGACCTCTCCTCAGTCTTTGTCAAATGGTAAGCCTGACTGCTGTGTCGCCATATATGGCGAGGAAGATAGCACTAGTGACGTCACAGCCAACTGTACAGCTATACAACGACGCGGCACAGCAGTCAGTCTTACCACTTGACAATGACTGAGGAGAGCTCGGTCGAAAGCTCGTGGGATTTTAACCACCTGACGCGGCTGGAATTCCGAGAAAATTTTATTAAAAGTAGAATTTATGGTCCAAATGTACGTAATGATTCTGTATCTTTTAGTTAAACACGAGGGCTCATAATAAGTGAAAAAGTCCGGGAATCTATGCCCATACAATAGGCCTTTTTACAGATACGAAGGCAAGTCAGAAATATTCCTTCAGGCAGGAGAGCTTCTGTGCACAAATCAGCATGAACTTAAAAAGCATCGCTTGTGCGAAACTAACATGATATTCTGCGAACTATGGACGAACGGCAACAGGCAGATTACATATTCCTAGATTTCCGTAAGGCATTTAACAAGGCGCCACGCTGTGCAGACTGTTGGCGAAGTTCCAAGCGTAGAGAATAGATTCCCAGATAAGTGAGTGACTAGCAGGCTTTCGTAATGGAATCCAGAACTTTGTCCTTGACGGCGAGTGATCATCAGAGACGAGGGTATCGATAAGAGTGTCTCAGGGAGGTGTGACGGACATGCATAAATGAACTGACGGATAGGGTGAGCAGCACTCTGCGACTATTCGCTCATGACGCTGCGGTGTACAAGGAAGAATCGGCGTTGAGGGACTGTTGGAGGATACAGGATCAATTGCACAGAAATTCTATGTTGTGTGATGGATGGCAACTTGCTCTAAGTTTAGAAAAATGGAAGTTAATGCTCATGAGTAGCCAAAACAAACTCTTAATGTTCGAATACAGTATTAGTGGTGTGCTGCTTATAATGGTTGGGGAGAGAGATATATGCAGCAATTATCGTTAAGCCACACCAAAAATTGTCTTCCCAGAAACTTGCGCAGGCGTAGATGCCTTCGCGTTAAGAACGTTGTGGCAGTTCTAAAACACAGAATTCCTGTTAATTGTCTTGTAGTTCAGTGTGCGGCTTGGTAATTTAACGTTTCTCCCCACTTATATGCAATACAGCCGTCGTGGCTGCGGCGGCTATTCTCTCTTCCTAGTGACTTCGTATCCGAAGAGCTAAATTTTAAAATAAAAGTCCACGTCGTATCGGGAGAAGGAATTTAGGACGAAGTAGAATAAAAAACTCGCGACTTCCGCATGTTGGAACCTTTACTTAATAAAATACTGAGAACTCAGTTACACGCGTCTTTCTCTCACCAGCTCAGAAGTCCGAAGGACAATGAGATCTGTGGAAAATGACAAATGAGATACATAAAATAATTGCTGTTTTGGTCTTTAAATTTCTGTCAGCGATGATATAATCATACACCCCGACGAGATCTTTGCCGTACGGAGACGGCGCGAATATTTATCTATGTGTGTAGGCCATTTAAAGAATCTACACACCTGCCCCTCCCCCCTCCCCTCACTTCATACTGGCGTGATCCATATCACTGGACGTCAGTATACAGTGGCCGTGCATTACACTATTTGCAACTTTTTTTGTAGTTTAAACTCTTGGCCTGTCAGGGTACTGAGACTTTTATTCGTGACCTAGTTTACCTTATTTACTCCCAGAACATGTCATTATATAATATATATCTAATTTTGTTTATTGTATACTTCACAAATTGTTACTACTACTATTTACAAAAAAAAAATTTTTTAAAGGTTGCGTCAAGAGGTGCATTTGAAATTCAGAATTAGTCTGATTATTGGAATGTGAAGGCTGGTATTGCGGCATTGTCCATCGCGCACATCCCACGTGACGTGAGCTGCTCGTGCACTTGAGTTTGTTAACGCTACGGTTAAGGTGTGCTGTCCATGAGCGTCCTACAGTTTCACTTGTTTACCAAGTGTCAATAAAAGTATTCATCACATTGCTGCAACATGGTGTGCTGAGGCTTGTGCATAATGGAACCATCCATGCTGTGGCGAGGAGTTTCATCGTTTACGGCCCAGACATTTGTTCCTGTCGTATCCACTCGTTTCAGTGGTTGAACCAGGCTCAAGCTATCAGCATCCCGAAGACACTTGATTGGGTTCAAGCTGTCTCCAGTGCCTTTATTCGTTTCCATACCCTCTTCGTGGTAGAATGTCTTGTCGGTACCCGAGTCCACCGAGGATTAAACGTTCGTTACAGCTCAGCATCGGCACACGTTTTCACAGGAACACACGGAATTACGGCTTTAAAACTGTCACTAAATGTTCGTAACACATTTACAGTTATTGGTTCACATGGTCCTATGCAGTCCTGGAAAACATATTCAGCTTTACATATTCTTTATATTTAATCCAGGTTACGATAAGTATTTAATATATTGTCACGCTGGGTTTGTGTTTTTCTTATTCCGCACACATAAATTTTCATATTCGATTTACATTTCTTTACATAAATATTATACAAAAATTTCCATAAACACTGTACAGAAATTATACATACAAAACAGTTAATAATACGTGCATCTTTTGTGTCATTATATCACGTAGCATCTTCCAGTTTTTACATTATCATTTTTAATATATAAGAAACTATCAGCCTCGATTGCGGTAATGAAACCAACCTTTACCTAGGTTTCAGCCCAAATAATTGAGCCTTCTGCAGAAAATATACCTGAATCTGTAATTTGTCTGAAAGGGCATGATCTAGAAATAAAATTAAAACACCCTGAATAGGCGTAGTCACATTTTAAAAATGCGGTACATACGTACTAAGTCAACACCAAGACTTGACTTAAACTCTGGCGTGCGCCTCGTCTCCATGGACGCCGTGCGATGGGCCGCGGGAGCTCACGTGAAACTAAGTAGGACTAGATAGCGCGCTGCAAACCAACACGGGGGTGAACATTGCGCATGTCTGAGACCATGACTGTCAAAGATAAAAGACCAACGCAGTTATATCTTAAAACAAATAACTTATAGAAAGGTTGAAAATCTTAAACATAAAGCCTCTGCACCAGGTTATGACAAAAATGTAACAAACTATGCATCGACTTATGTTAGTTCGAACACACTACCCCGGCTTACACTATTAGAATATATCGGCCCTCTCACAACGAATGTTGAAAAACGCACCCATCGTTATTAATGAAAGATGACATAGGACATAAAACAGCGAAACTGTAGTATGTAAACGCCATAATGCAATAATCTCGGTTAACCTGTACACAGATGGTCGAGTAGGTGTTTTTATCAGTTGATGTAGATATACTTCTTATTGCTGACATGCACTGAATGAAGAATATTATCAAGATTAATTTTTTATCTTATTACTAAAAATAATGCTTGAGTGAACGAACAACGCCACTTCATCGCCATGTAATAGCCAATGACCAGCTTAGGTCAAATTACGTTTTACATGTAAAAAATATGGTAATTACGTGAACGGAAGTGAAACGCCCTTTCATCGCCCTTATACTCTATCGACCGACAGCGGTCAATTTCACTACGCGCTACAAAAGAGTATTATCGCCTCTTATATTAAACGCTATTACTAAAGAGATATGATATGATAAAACGTGCTTGACCCGAAAAGACACGGCAGTTCCGTAGTATAAAGCTGGTTGAGCTACCCCGTATGTGGGAGATTAACAACGTGCTGGAATTGAGTAACGTATTCGATCCACCTTGTGTATTTGTGAAGGGTGTAAGTTTGGATAAATCTGTTAAATTCATTAAATATCCTCTTTATGAGACTTGCTTCTGGGCGAAATCTGGATACCAGTATATGTTTAACGTTGTGAGTGTTCATGAACTCTTTCCAACGGTTGCCTGTAAAGTACGACGCGTTGTCCGTCAGCAGTATTTCCGGCGTGCCTACACTGAGTAGATAACCCGTTGTAATCCTTCCGATGATGTCATTCTGGCACACAACACATTTCGGTATTACCTGTAGAGCTTTTCGTCTTAAATTTTGATAGTAACAATAAATGCTTATCTTACTAAGGCATTTGGAGACGCCCAAACATCGTGAATGTATAATATAAAAGACGTCAACGTGAGGGTCTGGTAAGGAAACACACCACTGGCTCTACACCTTGGTAAACCATAAAATTTTTTTAAAACTTGTCTCCATTGTTCTGCACCAGTTTTAGCCTCACCTTTTGCCATTAGGGATCTTTCTGCTGTAGGTTCTCCGTGCTTTTGCTCATCGTAATGCAGTATGGTTGTTGCGTTTTTTGTTTCATCAACAGAACCCTGATTCCTGAATTGTTCTCCACGAATTCCAAAAATTCGTCTGGGTCTTGTGGTAGTCTCAATAAGACATCACCAATTACGTTTTGATTACCTTTGAGACGCACAATTTCAAAATCATATTCCTGTAAATACAAACACCACCTAGCGATGCTCCTGTGTAAGGGTTTACAAGTGAGAAGGAAGAACAAAGACTGTTGGTCGCAATACACCTTCGTATGCTTTCCCCACAGGCAATATTCGAACTTTTTGAAAGCCCATATTACCGCGAGAGCTTCCAGTTCGGTCACGGAATATGATCGTTTAGCTTCAGATGGGGTCCTACTAGCAAAACTGATTACCTTGGGGATAAGCTCCCCATTCGTGTCAGTAATCTGGAATAAGCAAGGGCCCAGCCCTTGCCAGGATCGTCTGTACACAGACGTAAATCCTGGGTCATGTCACGATGATGTAAGATGTTGGCATTCAAAAGAGCTTGTTTATTGCTGCCAAAATCAATTTGGCATTGCTTGGTTCATAACCAAGCGTGGTTGTACCGCGGAAGATTCAATAGAGCATCACTATTTAAAAGCTGCTGTGGTATAAATTTTCTGAAGAAAGACACCAATCCAAAATATCCCTTCAACTGTTTCTTATTTTGAAGCACTGGGCAGTGTCTGATAGCATCGAGCTTCTTAGGGTCTGGAAGTATGCTTTGAGCTGATATCGTGTATCCAAGGAATTTAACTCTTTCCTTACAGAAATGTGCCTTCATTGGTTTGGCTGTGACTCTGTATTCTGAAAACCTTTACAAGACTTGAGCCAAGAGTCTTATGTGTTCTGTAGCAATCAGTAAATTGTCAACACACTGTGACTCTACTTAACAATACTGATCCTAAGACTCAATCTAAAGCAAAAATAAATACATAAGAACTCATAGCTTCTGCCCCCACATACAAAGGCAGTGTACGTATGACTATCTTCATGTTGTGTAATTTGCCAATATGATGCGACAAGATCTATTATGGTGAGGTACTTGACATTACAGAATTTTCGAAGTTGTTCTTCCAGGTTGTAAGGCCGCATCCTGAAAGGCACAATAATTTTATATACTCCTCATGTGTCGAGAACAAGGCAGACACTTACCGTCTGATTTGCTAATGGCCAAAATGGGGCTACAGTATGGAGATAAGGAAGGTTGTATTATTTCCAAGTTTAGCATTCCATTTATCTCTGTCCCCACAGCCTCCTCCTTGGCACATGGAAAGTTTTGTGTGGCTACACCTCCATTTTGTATTTTTATCCCTTGATTATGCCTGGTCATCATTCGAAAACATGAGCAAAACGCATTAAAAGCTCCCGCAGTTCTTCCTTTTGTTCTCCTGTAAGACGCACTGACTCACCTACCTCAGCACGCCCCCCCCCCCCGCCCCCCCCCCCCTGTGGACCCATGGTATTCCTGCGACTAAAGGGAGTCTCACACCTTTTGGCCTTTATGTGATGCCTCCCTGTAGGGTTTGACCTCCATTTTTCAAAATTTTCCTGAAGAGCGAGACAATTGGGGCAGGGCACCTTACATGGTGCATTGTGTCCATCGTGTATTGAGATCTTTTGCCCACTTTCTCGTCGTGGCATTGCAGTCCCGTTCATCCTCCATCTCTTGAGTGAGGACACCTTCCTGGGTGCGTTTTCCTCCACCCACTATGCATTGTCATTTTTTGTGCCGATGGTGATCATGGAATTCTTTGCACCTCATATCCAGCACGGTAGCCAGTACGTTGTGGTGGGGCCGCCATGTACCCTGTTGGTTGTAGCTCCCTGACTACACAGGGATCGCTCTGGTGATGTCTGCGCTGTTAACTCCCCATGTATGCCAAGGAGTAGATGCCCATCACCCTGGGGCATCAGGACTCCTGGCAAGGGCCATCCTGCCAGGTGGTCTTTGCTGCAGCTGGGTGGCACCCATGGGGAGGGCCCATAGTCGGAGTGGGTGGCATCAGGGTGGATGACATATGATGAAGCATACCACATCATCACTTTCTGGTGATCAAAACCCCAGCAGTCTCTAAGCGTTCCAAGTCTCAATACAATGCAAGGACATATGATCATAAATCGTTCCCCTCCCTCGCCACACCATGGGAGGTATGCCAGGCTAAGGATGGCAGCGAGCCTTATTGATCCCGGTACCTCATGTACAAGAGCTGATGGGGCTCCTTTGTCTCAGTGAAGCCTCAGGTTTTTGTAGATCATTTAGAGGATAAGTTTGGGGAGGTGGAGGGCTTGTCCAAAATGCAGTCAGGGTCAGTCTTGATCAAAACAGCATCCTCTACCCTATCATGGGCATTACTCACTTGTGACAAGCTGGGGGATGTTTCCATTACCATCACGCCTCATAAGAGCTTAAATATGGTCCAGGGTATTACATTCTACAGGGACCTTCTTTTGCAGTCTGACGACGAGCTGCATGCCAACTTAGAGGGACGAGGAGTTCTTTCATCCAGCACGTCCATTGGGGTCCAAAGGATAATCAGGTTGCCACCGGTGCCTTCATCATGACCTTTGAGGGTGACACATTACCCGTGAAGGTCAAGGCAATGGTCTACTGCTGTGATGTAAAGCCATTTACCCTGCCCCAATGTGGTGCTTTAAGTGCTGGAAGTTCGGCCATATGTCTTCCTGCTGTACTTCCAGCATAACATGTCGAGATTGTGGACATCCATCACATAGCTTTACACCTGCTTTCTGCATTGCCCTCCAGGAAACCTGGTTCCAGGCCATGCGGACCCCTGTCCTTTGCAGCTGCAGGAGATATTACAAGAATCATAGCGAATATAAAAGAGTGTTAGGTGGAGTTTGCGTTCATGTCCTGAACTCTGTGTGTAGTGATCCTGTGCCGCTTCAAACTCCTCTTGATGCTGTGGCTGTCAGGGTACGGACGACCCAGGAAATAACTGTCTGCAATGTATATCTCCCTCCAGATGGTGTGGTACCCCAGAACGTATTGGCTGCACTGATTGGTCAATTCCCTTAACCTTTTCTACTTTTGGGAGATTTTAACACCCATAACCGCTTGTGGGGTAGCACCATGCTTACTGTCGAAAATTTTCTGTCCCAACTCGACCTCTGCTTCTTAAATACCGGGGCCACCACACATTTCAGTGTGGTTCATGGTAGTTACTCGGCCATTACTTTATCAGTTTGCAGCCCAGGACTCCTCTCATCTATCCACTGGAGAGCACATAATGACCTGTGTGATAGTGATCACTCCCCCATCTTCCTGTCACTCCACCGATGTCATGCCCATGGACACCTATCCAGATGGGTTTTAAACAAGGCAGACTGGGTAGGCTTCACTTCTGCTGTCACCACTGAATCTCCCCCACGTGGTGCCATTGATGTTGTGATTAAGCAGGTCATTACAACGATAATTTCTGCGGCGGAAAACGCGATCCCTCGTTCTGTAGGATGCGCCCGGCGAAAGACAGTCCCTTGGTGGTCGCCAGAAGTCGCTGAGACAATGAAAGAGTGTCGGCGACGTCTACAGCGACATAAGCGGCATCCTTCCCTAGAGCACCTAATAGCCTTTAAGCAGCTTCATGACCACGTTCGCCTGCTTATAAAACGACGGAAATAGGAGGGTTGGGAGAGGTACGTGTCGACCACTGGGTGCCATACGTCACCTTCCCAAGTCTGTACGATGGTCAGACGTCTTTTTGGGTACCAGACCCCAACAGGGCTCTCTGGCGTTAACATCAATGGCGTGCTCTCCTACCGACGCAAACGCGATTGCCGAGCAGTTTGCTGAGCACTATGTTCGAGCATCTGCGTCGGAGAACTACCCCCCCCCCCCCCTTCCCAGCCTTTCGCACCCTCAAACGGTGGATAGAAAGGAAAGTCCTCTCGTTCACTAAACGCCACAGTGAACCCCTATAACGCCCCATATACAGAGTGGGAGCTCCTCAGAGCCCTTGCACATTGCCCCGTCACAGCTCCTGGGCCGGATCGGATCCACAGTCTGATGATTAAACATCTCTTGTCTGACTACAAGCGGTATCTCCTCGTCTATATGGAGGGAGAGCACCATCATTCCGGTGCTAAAACCCGGCAAAAATCCGTTTGATGTGGATAGCTATCGGCCCATCAGCCTCACCAACGTTCTCTGTAAGCTGCTGGAACGCATAGTGTGCCGGCGGTTGATTTGGGTCCTGGAAGCACGTGGCCTACTGGCTCCATGTCAGCGCGGCTTCCGCCAGGGTCGCTCTACCACTGATAATTTTGAGTCCCTCAAGTCTAATCATACAATTAAGGCTTCCACGACCGGATGTTTCAGCTGCAGAGAATTCTTCCGGGTTGTATGGCCGTGGCCCATGGAACTTTTCTGACGTTTCGTCCAAAGCTACGTTGGACGTCTTTGGAGGTGTTTCTGGTTGTGCTGAGCCTTGCCGACTAACGAGTCGGACGTCGAAGAATGGCCTAAATACTGTAAAATTGGGCGTGGTTGGATTTCATGTGAAATCCAGACCACGCCCACTTTCCACGGTATTCACGTGAAATCCAGACCACGCCCACTTTCCACGCTATTTAGGCCGTTCTTTGACGTCTGACTCGTCAGTCGGCAAGACTCAGCACAACCAGGAACCCTTCTGAAGATGTCCAACGTAGCTTTGGACGAAACGTCAGGTATAGAAGAGTTCCATGAACAACAGCCATACAGCCCGGAAGAATACCTCAAGTCTGCAATACCTCAAATCTGCCACCCGAACAGCATTTTCCAGACGCCAACACCTGGTTGCCGTCTCTTTTTGACTTACATAAAGCATACGACACAACCTGGCGGCATTGTATCTCTGCCCACATCTCTGGGGCCCGCTCCCGATTTTTATGGCTCTGAGCATTATGGGACTTAACATCTATGGTCATCAGTCCCCTAGAACTTAGAACTACTTAAACCTAACTAACCTAAGGACATCACACAACACCCAGTCATCACGAGGCAGAGAAAATCCCTGACCCCGCCGGGACTCGAACCCGGGAACCCGGGCGTGAGAAACGAGAACGCTACCGCACGACCACGAGCTGCGGACCCCGATTTTTATACAAAACTTCCTGTCGCTCCATACTTTCCGTTTCCAAGTTGGTGCCTTCCATAGTTCCCCCTGTATTCAGGAGAATGGCGTTCCACAGGGCTCTGTATTGAATGTATCTCTATTTTTAGTGGTCATTAACGGCCTAGTAGCAGCTGTAGGGCCGTCGGTCTCCCCTTCTCTGTATGCGGATGTCTTCTGCATTTCGTATTGTTCCTCCAGTACTGGTGTTGCTGAGCGGCGCCTACAGGGAGACATTCACAAGGCGCAGTCATGGACTCTAGACAAGGCTTTCAGTTTTCAGCCGCGAAGTCGTGTGACGTGCACTTCTGTCGGCGACGTACCGTTCATCCGGAATCTGAACTTTATCTTAATGATGATCCGCTTACTGTAGTGGAGACTTATCGATTCTTAGGATTGGTTTTCGATGCCAGATTGACTTGGCTACCTCACCTTCGTCAGCTTAAGTGGGAGTGCTGGCAGCACTTCAATGCTTTCTGCTGCCTGAGCAACACCAGCTGGGGTGCAGATCGCTCTACGCTGCTGCAGATCTACAGAGCTCTTGTTCAATCCAGCCTTGACTATGGGAGTCTCGTTTAGGGTTCGACGTCGGCCTCAGTGTAGCGTTACTCGATCCAGTCCACCACTGTGGCGTTAGCCAAGCGATGGGAACTTTTGGAATGAGTCCGGTGACCAGTGTCCTGCTGGAGGCCAGAGTTACTCCACTGCGGATCCGACGTGCACAACTGCTCGCCAGTTATGTTGCACACATTCGCAGCTCTCCTGAGCGTCTCCTTTTCCACCCCGCAGCAGTTCATCTCCAACATTGGCAGTCCAGGTCAGGGTTCACGATTGCGGTTCGCATGCGACCCTTTCTCTCCGAACTGGAGTCCTTCCCTTTACCACCTCTACTTGAGGTCCATTCACGTACACCTCCAAGGTGTACACCTCAGCCGCTGGCTGCAATGTATTCACTGCAGAGCTTGTGGCCATAGCTCGAGCACTTCAGTACATCTGTTCCTGTTGTGGTAAGTCGTTTCTTCTCTGTTCTGACTCCCTGAGTAGCTTACAAGCTATCGACCAGTGCTACCCTCGCCATCCTTTGGTAGCGAACATCCAGGAGTCCATCTCTGCTCTGGAGCGGTCCAGTCGTTCAGTGGTGTTTGTGTGAACCCCAGGACACGTCGGCATCCCAGGCAACGAACTTGCTTACAGGGTGGCCAAACAGGCTACGTGGAAACCGCTCTTGGAGATAGGCATCTCTGAAACTGACCTGCGTTCTGTCTTACACCACAAGGTTTTTCGGATTTTGGAGACGGAGTGGCATTACAGTATGCACACCAAATTGCGTGTCATTAAGGAGACTGCGAATGTGTGGAAGTCTTCCCTGCAGGCATCTCGCAGGAAATCAGTTGTCCTTTGTCGGCTCCACACTGGCCATTCGTGGGTCACACATGGTTACCTCCTCCATCGCGAGGACCCACCTCAGTGTCGCTGTGGCTCTGAAATGACAGTCGTCCACCTCTTGCTGGACTGCCCACTTTTTGCCGCTCTGCGGCGGACTTTTAACTTTCCCAGTACCCTACCCTCAGTGTTGAGCGACAATGCCTCAACAGCTGCTTTAGATTTACGTTTTATTCCTGAGGGTGGGTTTTATCATTTGATCTGAGTTTAATGCATGTCCTTTGTCCCTCTGTGTCCACCACCCTAGGGCTTTTAGGGTGGAGGTTTTAATGTGTTGCAGAGTGGCTGTCTTCTCTTTTTTTATTTTCATGGTCAGCCAGCCATGGTAATCTGCTTTCTTGTTTTTAATCTCTTCTCCCTGTTTCTTGCGTCTATCTGTAGTTTTCTTGTCCTGTTTTGTCCATTGTAGTGTTTGTTGTCCTTCTGTCATTCTTCTCGTTCTTCCTTTCTCCTGTTATTGTGCCGTACGTCTTCCTTGTTGTCTTTCCCTTGGGTAATTGTTCAACTGGGAACAAGGGACCGATGACCTTGCAGCTTGGTCCCTTCCCCCCCCCCCCTTTAAACCAACCAACCAGCCTTAGCACACACTATCTCAGGGTCTATTTCCTCCTCCTGTGATTACTCGGTTCCCTTAGTATTTACAAACATTACGGTAGGATAGAAGAACAGTATTCGAACGTCAGCAGTGTGTTTTGGTTTGCTTTCTCTGGCATTTGACTTGACAAGGTCTACTGAATATTGTTCGTCGTTCACAACGAAATGACACTTACCCATACCAATGTCAATTTGTGCTTGGTACTTCTAAGGTGTCCATGCCGGTAAGCCAGTTTACTATCAGCACTTCAACCACAAGAAAAATGCATTGAAAAGAGAAGCTATCAATTTGAATAGGAATCCATGCTTGCAGTTTTATGCCTTTAGACGTACCTCCTACAGCTGTTTGGATTTTACAATTTTGGACTTGAAACGTCGATATGTGTCCTCATTTTTGTAATTGTTCAGACAGACCTTTAAAATTATATTCGTGGTAACGCCAGTGCCCAGTACTATGGGTACCCGTAAACCAAGTATTTGTGCACTGATTGCTGCCTCTACTATGTCTTCATTTCCTCCAACTACATAGTTGGTAATATCTCCCTGATACAGGTCATCTTTGATATCACCACAGTTGTCGTTTTCTGAATTACTCTGAGTTAGGGTTAACCTCAACTACGTGTCCATTATGCGTATGGTTTCGCCATTTGGTGTCTTTCGCGGCTCTCGAATCGGAATTTCGTAGTCCCAGGCCGCTATTCCAAATGTAGTGATGATTGTACTGGTTATATCCAGGCGGCGGCGGGTAATTTTGTCGCCTGGTTGCATTCTGGCCTTCCCAGTGGACGTTCGGGTCATTGCCCCCGGACGGCGGCGCATTGTACGCTTGCTGACTATAACCTCTGGACATTAAATCCTGTCCAATTGAAATTCTGTCCTTAGTTACTTTTGTATCCTCACTTGAATTTGTGCCTCTATCCATTACCAAACTGGTTGCTGTTGGTATTGTTGCGAGGGGGATATGGCTGCCAGTCGTGTTAGTTGTTTTTATCATTCCCGGCGTGTTGTACGTTAGTTCGTGTGTGGTCCTCCTGCGCGCTATCACTTTATGGTTGCGCAGGTCTCTCTTCATAAATAAGATCAACATAATGGAGAACTGAGAGGAAATTCTCTATATCGTACTCAGAAGTGTTGATTAATTTCTCACGTATGTTGGCCGGTAGTCGGCTAGTCAAGATTTTTAGGACATCTTCGTGTGATTTGGGTTTGTCCAGTAACAAGTTTTATTTAGATACTTCTCGAAGTATGTTCTGAGCCCTCCGTGCTTACAGCTGAGTGGTGCCGGGTTAAACAATTCGCGCCTCAGTCTCTCTTGCACTGCAAGGGACCAGAACTTGTCTAAGAATGCCCTTTCAAACTGTTCGTAGGTGTGACATTTTTCCGCCATGTCAGTGGTCCACAGCAAGGCATCACCCTGTGTATAACTTATCACAAAGCATATCTTCTGCGCTTCGGTCCAACTCTTTGGGAAAACAATCTGGAAGGCTCTTATGTACACGACTGGTTATGTTTGCTTACCTTCGGAAGAAAACATCGGAAACTGCCTGTGTCGTAATACCTTCCTCCGCGAGCAAAGTAGAAAGGCATGCAGCACTGTCCGTTGGCGGCGCGGCATTGTTTTGATGTATCGGATCGTATTCCGAATACCTCTGGGCGACAGACAGAAGTCGGCAGCGCCTGCTGCATGTTATAGTTGCATTCTATTTCACGTGACAGGTTAGGGTTCAAGTGCGAATAGATGTTCGGATTATCTGTTCTGTCTGTTGACGTCTGATAGCTGGGGGTTGAATGTTCCCTTTCCTTTTCAATGTTACTAACGATGATAGTCCACGATTTTTACTCCCCTGATTTCAATCTCTGATCCTTTTCAGATCTTAGTTCTGCCTTCTGTACCTTCACTGCTTCCTCGATCACATCTACATAACCCTTGTGTTCCTGGACTACCTTCTGCGCCAGGGTACTGCCTTTGTATAGGATACCAGCCTATTTCCTTAATGTCTTTATGTATTCATTTTTGAAATGAATATTTAAACTTATGCTACTTAGTTGCAATGACAGGTCTTGCACCTGTTGAGGTCGAACTTTTGCACGCTGTTTGCAACCCGCCAACGGTACCTGCGAGTGTATTTATTTATATTGTGATTGCTCCTGCTGCATTTCTTCTGAGCCTCAGAGACTTCCATCACCTTTTCCGCGAACTGTTCTTGTGAGTTGCCTACTGATGACGCTTTTTGGCTTAAATTATTTATATCTTGTGACAAATCAGTGAGCAACTGTGTTTTTAGGTCTTTTCCCATACTCACAAGTGTATCCGAAAATTTATTTGAAAGATCAGCATGCAAATCTTTTGTCAAGTCATTGAACTATTATGTTATGTTGGTTTTGAAAGCATCAAGAGTTTGCTTTTGCCGTTCAAGTATTTCCTGTTGTGTATCTGTTGTTTTGTAAAATCATTAAATTTTTCGTTTTGTTGTTTTGAAAAGTCATTAAATTTTTCATCAGTACTTTGAGTGTTCGTTTTTGTTCTTCCTTAAACTGGTTCTTAAAATCATTGAAGCTTTGTTTAAATAACTGTTGTAAGATTTCCATTGTGATCGGGGTTTTCGGTGTGCACAACACACCCTGTCCAGTCACATTTGCATTAGGCGTAAGTGTGCCAGTTTTTGGTTTGTTTTCTCAACTTTGATACAGCTTCGATCATAGTCTATTTTCAGATATCCAAACGAGATTGTTAATGTTCAAACTGTTAACAAACTGACGTTTTCCGGTGAAATCAAACCATTTAAAATGATGTTCTCGGTCAATTTGAAGGCTGGAATTGTACGTGCTCAACTAATACGACATTACCTGCTCCAACCCTGTCAGGACGGTGCATGTTACCTTACGTTCCTTAGACAGGTGCTGCCAAGACCGTTCCGAAAGTACAGTGCCAGAAAATAAATTCAACACGTTATTTCCACCTTTCCAGGAACGGCGGTCACTCTGGACAAAGAACATGCAGCTCGAAGAGGACTTCCATCTAGCCACTGACTAAATTATTTAGTAGATAAAAAATTCATTCTCGCCCCGTACTGACTGGCTCGGCGACGTGTTATATACGAGCGAAGAATGAAGTGGTGGCTGCTCATGGGAGATTGGATTTTCGATGTCCCATAAACCTTCGTGGAAAGTCCGCAAGACGGGGGCCCGAATACGAATCTCTTACTTTTACGACTAGTTATCCATTACTTAAGGCGCCCGAGGGCGTACCACTGCGTAGTGCGAAGCTACTGTCTCGTGCCACCGATGCCTTATTAGTCTGCGCAGTTACACTTCCGCTGTGCTAACCAAATATCTCTGTCCCGTCCCGTGTATTACTTGTATGATATACAGGGTGAGTCGCGTAAGACGTAACACCCCCATTATTCCGTTGGTGATTGCACGTATCGACAAGCGGTGTTCGGCGAATCATAGCCGACTATGGGGCACATACTTTGGTACATGCACAATAATCACAACGTTTATATTGACCGAGATAATGAGGCAAGTACATGTTTTTTAAATGGGACGCTGTACTTCGTTTACCATCATTCAAACGCTCTGGAAAAGACACGTATAGTGATGTAACACATGTTGCTATTGTGATTCAAACTTTGCTTAAAAGGCGCTGGGAAATATTGTACGATTGAAGGTCGAGGCGGTCGGAAGCGGCTGCAGACTGTAAACACGCCTCGCGCGACCCGCAGGTCAAGTTGCCGTGCTCTATGCAGCATGCACGGCCTATGCTACGTAGGTATATCCTCATCCGCCCTCTTTTAAGGAAAGTTTGAATCGCAATAACAACATGCGTTACATCACTATACGCGTCTTTTCCAGAGCATTCGAATGATGGTAAAAAAAGTACAGCGTCCCATTTAAAAAACATGTACTTGCCTCATCATCTCGGTCAATATAAACGTTGTGATTATTGTGCATGTACCAACGTATGTGCCCCATAGTCCGCTATGATTCGCCGAAAACCGCATGCCGATGCGTGCAATCGCCCCCGGAATAAAGGGGGTGTTACGTCTTACGCGACTCACCCTCTATGCATGGATACATCAGTGTCCAGATATGACCTCTACTAAACAGGAACTGAAATCAGTTATATGTAATTCTTTTGAACTCATTTTCTAATGGTGGTCATGAAGTTGGCGATTCCTATTTGCAGTTACATCTACATACGTACTGCGCAAGTATCTATCGAAATTATGGAGAGATAGTCATTTTACAAGCTATGTACCAATGTAATTGCTCAGGTTATCTCTGCACGGTTGATTAATGGCGTACTTCCGGATGTTCTGCCGAGTCGTCGTTTCCATTTCATACACAATGTTTCGACGACCGATCCAGCCGCCTTCTTCAGGCGCTGCAATTTTTGCTGTTACAGGCATAATAGCAAAACTTGCAGCACGTGGAAAACCGACTGGGTCGATGTTCGAAATCCATACACATTCTAAAAATGAATATACTTATACACGTGTGTGTGTGTGTGTGTGTGTGTGTGTGTGTGTGTGTTTGTGTGTCTGTGTATGATGATCAACAGATCAACTACTTCTCCAAAACCAGTTGACCGATTTCAACCAAACGTGGGACACATATACCTTACTGTCAGGCGTTAATCACTGTGGGAGTAAGAACCACCTACGTATTAAAGAGGTTGTGACTGGAGTGACAAAGAAGCGTAGCAAGAGATCCCTGGGTTCCAAGACTTCATTGATCCAGTATTTGAGAATGAGAGTACTTACCAACTTGCAACAAACTTTATCCATAATTTCAAACGTTTCAGAATTTTTTTCTCGCTGATTACCTCCACATAATGATGAAAATAATGAAGTTTATCGCTTATTCCTCATCCGCTGCTGATGAAGTGAAAGTACCACATGAGGCATGACGTTATAATTTATTACTTCTTTACTACCAAGTGTGTTCATGACACATTTTACATGCAGTATGCATATACACCACTGAAATGTAAGTGTAAATTTATATCTTTGTAGGACACGTAGTTCAGGAACATTGAGATACGTCAAAAAGTGGCGCATCATGCATGACGTTTAAATTTATTACTCCTTTGCTACTAACTCTTTTAGCAGTAAATTCCGCAAACCATATCCAGATATGCCGCTGAATATACCTACGGTATTGTAATATTGTGTGAGACATAGTTCACGAATGTCAAGTCATAAACATTAACCACAAGGTCAGACAATGCGTGGTACGGGCGTCGACGTACAGCTATAAATAAATATCTGGGCAATGCCGAGTTTCTCTGCTAGTATTGCACATAAAATGGAAACAACTCGGCAGAACTCTCAAAAGCACGCTATTATATACACATTATTTGCTTGGATGTGTAACAGCATTACAGCCATTTATAGAATCCATTTGTTTTAGTCATCAGTCTTCTGACTTGTTTGATGTGGCTCGCTAAGAATTCCTCTCCCGTGCCAACCTTTTCCTCTCATAGTAGCAATTGCAGCGTACGTCCTCCATTATTAGCTGAATGTACTCCAATCTCTGTCATCCTCTACAGTTTTTACCCCCTGCAGCTTCCTTTAGTACTAGGGAGGCTATTCTCTGATATCTTAATTGATGTCCTACCAAACTGTCCCTTCTTTTTATCAGTATTTTCCATATATTCCCTCCCTCGCTGATCCTACGGAGAATTTCTTCATTCCTTATCTTATCATTCCACTTAATTTTCAACATTCTTCTGCAGCATCACACCTTAAATGTTTCTATTCTCTTCTGTTTCGGTTTTCCCATAGGCCGTTTTTCTCTGCCACTCAATGCTGTGCTCCAAACGTACGTTCTCAGAAATTTCTTTCTCAAATTAATACCTATGTTTGCTATTAGCCAGGAACGCTCTTTTTGCCAGTGCTAGTCTGCTTTTGGTGTCCTCTTCGCTCCATCTGTCATGGGTTATTTTGCTGTCTAGATAGCAGAATTCTTTAATTCTTCTGCTTTGTGATCACCAGTTGTGATGTTATCGCTGTTTTCATTTCTGCTGCTTTTCGTTACTTCCGCCTTTTTTCCCTTTACTCTCAGTCCATATTCCGTACTCATTAGACTGTTCATTCCATTCAACAGATCCTGTAATTCTTCTTCGCCTTTACTACGGATACCAATATCATCAGCAAATATTAACATCGACATCATTTCACCTTGAATTTTATTCCCACTTTTGAAACTTTTTTTTTGTTTACGTCATTGCTTATTCGATGTGTAGATTGAAAGTAGGGTGAAAGGTTACATCCCTTGCTTCATCTTCATCTTTTCTTCGGGTATTAGGCAGAAATTTCCTGTTACGGTACCCATCTCTGTCGGGCTCTTTCTCTGTCTCTCATAATTTTTTGCCTTTAAGGGGAGTCTTTCACTCTCCATTCTTTGTAGATGTTCGTTCCATTTTCTTCTGTAATCTCGAATTTTATCATTGAGGCTAAAGAATCGCAGTTGTTCTCAAATATCTTGGTTTGTCCCACATACCCGGCTTAATTTATCAAGCTTAATTTTAATATCTCTGCTATAGCCATATGTCATTTCACATCCGTGGTAATTGAAATGGTTTACTTGCTCTAAAATCTTCTGATCTTTCACTATTTTGGTTCTGATTTTTTCTTTTGAAATTCCCATGTTAAATTTTGCACTTATTTGTTTTAGCAAGTAGATTCCTTTCTGAAGGTCAGCTTCCTTATCTGCTAGGATCACTGCATCATCAGCATATACTAAATTACACTCCTGGAAATGGAAAAAAGAACACATTGACACCGGTGTGTCAGACCCACCATACTTGCTCCGGACACTGCGAGAGGGCTGTACAAGCAATGATCACACGCACAGCACAGCGGACACACCAGGAACCGCGGTGTTGGCCGTCGAATGGCGCTAGCTGCGCAGCATTTGTGCACCGCCGCCGTCAGTGTCAGCCAGTTTGCCGTGGCATACGGAGCTCCATCGCAGTCTTTAACACTGGTAGCATGCCGCGACAGCGTGGACGTGAACCGTATGTGCAGTTGACGGACTTTGAGCGAGGGCGTATAGTGGGCATGCGGGAGGCCGGGTGGACGTACCGCCGAACTGCTCAACACGTGGGGCGTGAGGTCTCCACAGTACATCGATGTTGTCGCCAGTGGTCGGCGGAAGGTGCACGTGCCCGTCGACCTGGGACCGGACCGCAGCGACGCACGGATGCACTCCAAGACTGTAGGATCCTACGCAGTGCCGTAGGGGACCGCACCGCCACTTCCCAGCAAATTAGGGACACTGTTGCTCCTGGGGTATCGGCGAGGACCATTCGCAACCGTCTCCATGAAGCTGGGCTACGGTCCCGCACACCGTTAGGCCGTCTGCCGCTCACGCCCCAACATCGTGCAGCCCGCCTCCAGTGGTGTCGCGACAGGCGTGAATGGAGGGACGAATGGAGACGTGTCGTCTTCAGCGATGAGAGTCGCTTCTGCCTTGGTGCCAGTGATGGTCGTATGCGTGTTTGGCGCCGTGCAGGTGAGCGCCACAATCAGGACTGCATACGACCGAGGCACACAGGGCCAACACCCGGCATCATGGTGTGGGGAGCGATCTCCTACACTGGCCGTACACCACTGGTGATCGTCGAGGGGACACTGAATAGTGCACGGTACATCCAAACCGTCATCGAACCCATCGTTCTACCATTCCTAGATCGGCAAGGGAACTTGCTGTTCCAACAGGACAATGCACGTCCGCATGTATCCCGTGCCACCCAACGTGCTCTAGAAGGTGTAAGTCAACTACCCTGGCCAGCAAGATCTCCGGATCTGTCCCCCATTGAGCATGTTTGGGACTGGATGAAGCGTCGTCTCACGCGGTCTGCACGTCCAGCACGAACGCTGGTCCAACTGAGGCGCCAGGTGGAAATGGCATGGCAACCCGTTCCACAGGACTACATCCAGCATCTCTACGATCGTCTCCATGGGAGAATAGCAGCCTGCATTGCTGCGAAAGGTGGATATATACTGTACTAGTGCCGACATTGTGCATGCTCTATTGCCTGTGTCTATGTGCCTGTGGTTCTGTCAGTGTGATCATGTGATGTATCTGACCCCAGGAATGTGTCAATAAAGTTTCCCCTTCCTGGGACAATGAATTCACGGTGTTCTTATTTCAATTTCCAGGAGTGTATTTAAAAGAATGTTCCTGTCGAGATAGATGCCTTTCTGAAATTCTGATTTCCATATATGTATTATTTCTTTAATGTATATGTTGAACAAAGTTGGAGAGTTGCAGCAGCCTTGTCGTACCTCTTTGTTAGTTGGTATCTCCTCAGTTGTTTTACCATTGAGATCTAGAATGATAAACTTTTTATCGCATTTACTAGATGCTTTGGACATCCGCGATTCGTCATTATTTCCCAAAGTTTCTGTCTATTGACATTGTCAAAAGCTTTTTTAAAGTCAGTAAAAGCAATGTGTGTTTCTTTATTATACTCTCGCCGTTTTTCTATTATTTGCTGTAGGATAAAAACTGCATCTGTTGTGCAACGCCCTTTTCTAAAACCCATTTGTTCCTCATGCAGTACTGCTTCTGATATGTTTTTAAGTCTTGTATTTAAAATCTTAGCCTACACCTTGTATTCTGAATCAGCAAACTTATTCCTCTGTGATTACTGCATAGGCTTTTATCTCCTTTTTTTAAATACTGATAGCGCTCTAGCTGTTTTCCAGTCTTTGGGAGCACTCTTTGTTGTGTATTGGCAGGAGCCAATCCACGGGGTTTCGAGGAAGCCGAAAGGCACGCGTTTAAGCTCACGCAGGCTGGCGTGAGGTCTGGAACAGGTAAAGGAAGTTATAGTAGCAAAGAACGTACGTAGCTGCGGGAATACTTAACTTTAATCCATAATTGGTGAACATCGGTCTGAAGGTACATGCATCACAAGATAAATAGCAAATGATAATGGCGCCTTGCTAGGTCGTAGCAAATGACGTAGCTGAAGGCTATGCTAACTATCGTTTCGGCAAATGAGAGCGTAATTTGTCAGTGAACCATCGCTAGCAAAGTCGGCTGTACAACTGGTGCGAGTGCTAGGACGTCTCTCTAGACCTGCCGTGTGGCGGCGCTCGGTCTGCAATCACTGACAGTGGCGACACGCGGGTCCGACGTATACTAACGGACCGCGGCCGATTTAAAGGCTACCACCTAGCAAGTGTGGTGTCTGGCGGTGGCACCACACTCTTCCTCTTACAACAATCGTTGAAGAGATGTAGCAGTCGTTGGTGTAGCATCATTTCTCCGTATTTTAATAATTCAGCATTAAGGCCATCTTTTCCTGTTCCTTTTCTGTTCTTAATTATGTTAGTGCAGAGGTTAATTTATCAGACTGTATTTCATCTAATCCTTTCTCGTCTAGTTGTTCAATTTCAGTTTCTTGTGCTGTATGATCATACCACAATTCGCTGTGATGATTTATCCACTGTTCTTCTTCAATACTATTTATTTGTATCTTCTCTCTTTCTGTTGTGTTTAAGGTTCTTAAAACCTTGAATACCGTTTGTTGTTTTCCGTGGTTATCATGTTCGATATTAGAAATAAATCTATCCCAGTGTTCCTGGTGTGCTTTCCGTACTACGCATTTCCTTTCCTACACCATTTTTAATCCGCCACTTTGTTCTTGGTCTTCCATTTTTATTGTTCCGAATTTGTTCTTGTATGTATTGCATAGTACCCCTCTTTCGCCATAACTTTTCTCAGGATTTCGAACATGTTGCACCATTTGACTTTGTCGAACGCTTTCTCCGGGTCGACAGATCCTATGAATGTGTCTTGATTTTTCTGTAGCTTCCGTTATCAACCGCAACGTGAGAACTGCGTCTCTGGTGCCTTTACATTTCCTAAATCTAGACTGTTCGTTGTCTAACAGATCTTCAGTTTTCCCACTTTTCCATTCCTCTGTAAATTATTCTTGTCAGCAACTTGGATGCATGAGCTTTTATGCCGTATGCGCGACAGTTCTCGCACTTGCAGTCTTGTGAATTGTGTCAACGATGTTTTTCCGAAAGTCTGATGGTATATCGCCAGTCTCATACATTCTACACATCACTGTGTATAATCGTTTTGTCGTCCAATAATTTTAGAAGTTGCGATGGACTGTTATCTTTCCCTCCTGCCTTATTTCATCTTAAGTCATCCAAAGCTCTCTGAATTCTGATTCTAGTACTGGATCGCCTATCTCTTACCTATCGATTCTTCTTCTATCACATTAGACAAATCATCCCCCTCATAGAGGCCCTTAGTGTACTCTTTCCAACAATTCGCTCTCTCCCTGCATTCCACAATGGAATTCCCATTTCATTCTTAATATTACCGGCCTTGCTTTTAATTTCACGGAAGTTTGTTTTGAATTTTCTGTATGCTGAGTCAATCCAACCGACAATCATTCCTTTTTCGATTTCTTCACATTTTTCTTCTAGCTATATCGCTTTAGCTTCCCTGCACTTCCTATTTATTTCGTTCCTAAGTGACTTGTATTTCTGTATTCGTGAATTTCCCTGAATATTTTTGCACTTACTTCTTTCACCGATCAACTGAACTATTTCCTCTGTTACCCGTAGTTTCTTGGCAGTTTTCTCTACAACTTCTGTGATTGCCTTTGTTAGAGATGTCCGCTCCTGTTCAACTGAACTGCCTACTGAGCTATTCATTATCGCAGTATCTGTAGCCTCAGAGAACTTCAAGCGGATGTCTTCATTCCTTAATATTTCCGTATCCTACTTCTTTGCTCTCTGATTCTTCCTGACTAGTCTCTTAAACTCCTCGGTACGCCTTACAATTCAGGACCTGATTTCAGATTCTCTGCCTCACCGTGATGTAATCTAAGTTAAATCTGCCAACATCACCCGGCCTTTTCCAAGTGTACCTCCCCCCCTTTAACAGAATGTTCGCTATTACTGGCTAAAATATATTGCAGAACTCAATTACTCTTTCTTCCCTTTCATTCCTACTATCAAGCCCATATTCTCCTGTAACCTTTTCTTCTACCTCTCACCCTACAATCGCATTCAAGTCCCCCGTGACTATTAGATTTTTATCTACCTTTACCTACTGAATTACATACTTTGTCTTTTCATTTGCCGCTTGCGACGTCGGCATCTATACCTGAATTATTGTTGTAGGTGTTCGTTAGAATCCACACATATTATAAAAATGGAAATATTTAACTTTATCTAACCAGAATATTTAAACAATATCTATATAACTGAATGTTTGCTGGCAAGCTAAGAAATTAATTGAATGTCTATCAGACGCGAAGCAGAGGAAATTGGATTAATAATGTCACTAGATTTCTCCTTTTGCTGAAAGAAATTCAATGTCTTCATCGTCCACCTGGTGTTGAATCCCTGCCTGAAAGATCTGACAAATGTGACTGTCGTTAGCTCTTGTTATTCACCAAACACCAGCACTGCGTAATATATCTGCCAAAGAAACCCGAAAACTTTGCTGAAATCGTTTACTGGCGAATGACTGTCTCTGCCGTGAAATCCTGAGTCTGATTTAAGAATCAGGGAGTTAGTCTAACGTGCTATCGCGAAGCTCAGCGTGTAGGATGATTGGCGCTCCTGGCTATGTTGTACATTAACATGCAGTTCCGTTTTTTAAAAGCTTACGTGAATCGAAAGGGCACAAATACATGGAAATGAATACATGGAAATACATGGAAATGAATTTTTTTATATGACATTGCAAACACAGTTCATTTTTTGTTTTCGTTTGTAATGGAAAATCTGCGAAATGAATAGCTACCCAGAGGCAACGGCAGGGTTGCCGTTAGTATTAAATAAAGATCAATACATTAGTCTTTGTCTCTATTCGTATTACACAGATTTTTGTAGCAAAGTAAATGACATTTTTTGTACTAAGTTATACGTTTGTTAATATCTTGATTTGTTTGTTTACACAACTATGATTTATGCGAAGACCGACATTTATTTAATTTAGTTGTTAAAGGAACGCAGTAATTTTTTTTCCAGCTCAAAAGTTCATCAATATGTACACCCAAAACTGACTCCGCTTTGCATGCTACATTACTGCTGTTTCCAGAATGATATTTTCACTCTGCAGCGGAGTGTACGCTGATATGAAACTTACTGGCAGATTAAAACTGTGTGCCGGTCCGAGACTCGAACTCGGGACCTTTGCCTCGGTCTGCCACACAGTTTTAATGTGCCAGGAAGTTTCATTACTGCTTGTTGTACAGAAATGAATAAAATACGTCTTTTCAAAAGTAAGACAGAGCCCATTTACAAAAAACAACATATTAAATCTTTCAAAGACGTTATTAACAATTTTTTTCTACTGCTTCTGTAACAGGACTGATTACAACATATGTGTCACCTGCCAAAACACCAACTCTGCTTGACTGTTGGGTGGAAGCTCATTCACATATACCAGCTATTAGAGTGGAACCAAACCAGAATCCTCTGAGACACCATTCTTGAGTTTCCCTATCAGAATTATTCAGAACCATTTCTTGTGTTCTTTCTGTTCCAGATAATTGAAACAATTTTTTCGTAACACCTTTAATTCCTTGCATCTCAAGAAAGAATGTCATAATCTCTTTAATGTGTTTCATTCGTGTGTGAAGGTGGGAAAAGCACACTTGAGCGCACTCTGACGTGTGCTGTCGATTGCCGTTGATCATTACGCCTACAATGGCTGTATACTTTACAGTCTTTCTGAAATAATACGTCGCATGAAAAGATGAATCTCTAACAGTATCTAACCACGTATTCTGACGCTTCTTAGTCAATTCATATGGCGCAAATTGGGAACAGCTGTTCCAATTGTCTTAAAACTTGTGAATAATGGCATTAACAAATGTTCTAACATCAATCTCAAAGACAACACCAGCGTCTGTTGCGCTTGTTCAATGTTGTCTGTCATTATGCTTGTTGACTGTTGAGCCGAGAGTGGCACAGCAGTCCTCGCTACAAAGTGTTGGTACCAGTTACCAGCAAGTTTCTCGCTCGCCGCCTTTATTACTTACAACAATATCCTATGCGGGACCATTGTGCCGGCCGTTGTGGCCGAGCGGTTCTAGGCACTTCAGTCCGGAACGGCGCTGCTGCTACGGTCGCAGGTTCGAATCCTGCCTCGGGCATGGATGTGTGTGATTTCCTTAGGTTAGTTAGGTTTAAGTAGTTCTAAGTCTAGGGGACTGATGACCTCAGATGTTGAGTCCCATAGCGCTTAGAGCCATTTGAACCGGGACCATTGTTAGTAGTTTGCAGCATGATTCTGTGCTTATGCGTTGCTCCATTCTAATGTGATGCGAGTCTTCACACTCACTGTCTCTGCCCACAACAGACGTACGTACCTACTACAGTTTGATGTTTTCCACCCTTCGTGGCACTTCTCGAGACGTTTCTTCAAGCACATTCGCATGCATACATTTTTAATACTTGTTCCTGCGTGTTGCGTTCTAGCCGTAGGCAAATTTACTGAGCATACTAGACATACCTTGTATGACTGTTACGACGTATAATTCGTAGTGAACATATTCAAACTTCCTGGTGTATCTCACTTAATTTACGATATTGCAGTGCCTGTGTTGTTAAAAAGTACAATGAAGTGTTCCTTCAGACATTCAAGCATATGGAATTTTGGGTCTGCGCAGATAGCCAAAACGGTGCCGGAACGGTAGCTCAGCGTGTACGGTCAGAGGGTTAGCCGCCCTCTGTAACAAAAAAACTGAGTTAATGGAACGACGATGAACTTGAACAAGCGTCATGGGATGTCTGCCCTGAACTAATAGAACGAAAAATCACGAACAAAATGAAAAAAACAGTTAAGACGACCTCTGGCATAAATCGGGAAATCGGGGATCGAGTCCCGGTCCGGTAAAAATTTTCACTGTCGTGATTCCATTATACAGCTGTTGGTTGTCGATATTCGCAACTGCGAATACATTTAACGTATTACCTAATTTACTTTTCTTATGGGTAATAAGCAAGAACTTCAAGTAGATGCCTTGCATCTCCACGCTAGCTCTAGTGAAACTGCACAGTGCCGGCGACTGTGAGGTGCGCCAGTGTTCCTGTTGTTGTCGATGAGTATGGCAGAGTGGCACTGCGGATATGCAGTCCGGTAACTCGTTCTACTCGGAAAGCATTAAGGCAGCCAGCGAGATCAGCTACTTGTTCGGCTGAGCAATAACTCGTCTCCTGATGACAGGAAAAATCTGAAAAAGTACTTCTACTGCCAGTTCTCGGATCGAACATCGTTGCATTATACCTGCCGGTATAGTAGAGGTTCCTCTAGATACATGACTAAATGCTCTCCGAGTTCAGAATTTGAGACCCGAAGCTTGCAGTAATAAAGTTCATTCATCGACAATGGAAGAGTTTGCTTGTTGCAGCTGTGTCGGCAGGGGAAAGTTTTCCAGCCGAACTACTACACCTTCCCTGGATCTTAGCGGAAGAGAGGGACAAAAAGTTTCCACGGCTTGAGTCTCGTCTGGCACAGTAAAGCCTGCCATCCAAGGAATTTATGTCTTTATGAAAAATATTGGATTTAGTAACCAACTTTTATAACTATATTAATTACTTTCAGCGTAGCCGGACTAAACAAATAAATGCTGATCAACAGGAAGGAGCAATGTTCATAAACTGCGGAATAAGAGAGTCCAAAACGACTCCTTTAATAACTTTATTGCCCTAATGAAACTGATATAGTTCATGTACAACACATTCATTAAATAACAAACAGTATTAAAAAAGGATACATAAAGTTCCTAGAAAAATTGTTGAACAGTTCATATACGGAAGACAGAGTTGTTTCAGACAGCTCTATTAAAGAAAATGTGCATTAGCCATATTGTTAACCAAGGTGGTAATTCTTCTGGAAAACCAATTCTCATGGAATTATATTTTACGTGGAAAAATCAGGGAAATCTCAGGGAATTCCACGAATTTCCTAAACTCTCATGGATGTATGAGTTCTTAAGCTAGTACAGAAATTTAATTTTATTGACTTTCGTAAATCATAATCTTTAAAATACTTAATATTTCAAAGTGAGTTAGTTATATGAACATTTTTCCACAAATTATTCCACATAAATTATCGGTGTTTGAAAACTACGATTGAAATACTGCTTATGGCTAATATATCTCAGCTGAGAGGAAGGAAAAGTCGTTATTGCTGCATATGCCCCCTGCCCACAACGTTAATTTATCAGGAGCTTTTATTCTTCCTCTCCATGCCTGGAATTCTCAGGGAATTTTTTTCTAGTTTCAGTAGCCACCCTGCTAACGCACAACGATGGCTACAGTTCAGTTTTCATCACAAACGTCCTTTGGCATAAAATCAACATATAGAGTACGAGCTGAACCAGAATCAGCATGTCAGCTACGAGCAGTGGCAGTAGAATTCTCGATATTACCTGACCATAGGGCCTTGGATCTTGTGGGTCAATCACGGGCACTGTTGCAGTTTTCTGGCGGTGTGTCCTCCGATCCGCGTAAAAAATTGGCTAATCCTAATCACTAATGCCATTTCGGAGGCTCTCGCCTACCGCATCTGCAACCCTTCGGGCATCTCTATCGCGCGGGCAGCCACCACTGCCGTTGCACGTTGCACATCGTTAGTACGACACGACGCCATCAAGACCGGCCACTCGAGAGGGAAATACTTTCAACAGCATTCCGCTACATAAGCCGGCGGCAGGACAACACGAGTCAGTCAGTTTTAGAGGGCCTCTCCTGGTCCGGACGACTGCCGCTACTCGCCCATCGAACAGGATTGCTCTCGAAGCACATCATTGGGATAAAGCTGCTTCAGAAATCATCATCGTTTCCTCTTCCGGACGTTAGCTTCTGCAGCAGCACAGTGTCTTCATCATTAGTTAAGTTATTCTGAATCGGACTTCCCGGCCTTCCGCCTTAAACTCTAAGTGTTCTTATTGAATCTAAACCAAAGCAGTCTTCATCTTCCGACTCAGGCTTACAGGCCACGCATTTAACAATCAGCCAGTGATCATTGCCGAACAGCAAGTACTCACTCCCGACTTGGCTCCAGGCGGTGCTTATTTCCCAGCGGAACATTCCACCAGTGTTTTTTATGTGAACTTAATCTCCGATCAGCGGCCTCGGCGCTTATTATCAGTCTGACCTTATTGTGATCCACAGTTGATTTGTATCTATTGTAACTGTAATTTTGCCCTTTATTTCCGTACCACCGAAGTAGACATTTTTTGTTCAATAAATTTGTTATATCCTGGACATTGCTTTCCTGCGTCGCGGAGCGTGACACTTCACTGATTATCGCGAGGTCTAAATCCACAGGTGATATACTATGGCTGTAGATAAGCCCACAGAATAAAACTTAAGTCAGCATGGCACCTAATTAGAGTTCATTTGCGTACTGCTTCAAATTAGACGAGAAGCTGCAAGTGTGCGAACCCAAGCGGAAGAACACAGCGAACGAGAATGTTTTGCTGGAATCCTTGAATAATCTTGAGTCCAGAGAGAAAAAATGAGACGAATCAAGTAAGTAGCCAAAACTCAAAATTACATCAGAACTTAGGCAATGCTCTGATCTAACTGCCATCTCTCTGTCAGCCTTGAGAAACCCAAAAATCTGATATGCAAATATAAACGATTCATCATTACAACACATGAATTGAAAGCCATATTAACTACGTGTCTGATCCTATACATACAGAAGAGCAATCAGAACATTCCGTCACTTACACATTGCTTGGCTAGGCCTCAGTGTCTGTTCTTTATTTAGTTTAAGTTCCGTTATATAACATTCTAAACAGACAGTAATCGTAACAGCTAATCGTCCCTGTGCGTGTTACAGATCATCCAACCATTGTGAGGACTAACATGCTGATACGAAGCATGGGACCAATATCGGAGCTGGATATGGTAAGACTCAGCGGCATCTACTTAGTAGACTATTAGTATAATATCTTTCTTTTGCTGCAGCACTGCCCACTCTCAGTTCACGGTGCTACATGGTCGAGATACGAGGACATACTTCTAGAATGAGAAGTCTGAAGACACTAAACTGTGGTAACTGATCCACAAGACATGTATCATATAAGGGACGATCAAAAATCGTCCTTTAGAAGGGCGTACAGTCCAGAATCGCTATGCGAATAAGGCAAAATCGCTGTGAGCATTGAGGCAACCATCCCACCGACCCACGAGGTATGGTAAAGCACGCTGTCCTGCTGCGTGAAGACGTCCGTAACTGCCTGCTGCACATCCTCGTCCAACAAGAATCGTGGACCCTTAAAGACTTTTTTAAGGGACGGAAGGCGTGATGGTCGCGTGGGCACAGATCAGGTCGGATGCTCGGGTATCTTCCACTTGAGTTGGTTTAACTTCTGCGTAGCTATATTTGCGATTTGCGGATGAGCATTATCATGAAGCAGCAGCAACCCTTGTCGCAATTTTCCCGGACGCTTCGCTTTAATTGCACGCCGTAATTCTTCGTTCTCCGATGGAAGTCTACCAGTGGCTGTCCTTCGACAGCCAAAATTAGGATAACGGCGCACTGGTCCTGTTTGGAGGCATGTGGTAATAACGTCGCCATAGTTTCCGTTTCCGAATTGACCGCACACACATCGGAAAGATACAAATGCCAAACTAATTCCTTGACTACATGTCGGTGCTTATATACCGGCGTCGGGGTAGTGCTATGTTGCGTATTCGCGGCAGCAAAGCCCTCGGAAGGGTAACTTTTTGATCGCCCCTTACACCACAGTGTCCATAACATGCAATTAGAAAAGTCCTCAGCCCGAGGATAATACATATTTTAGTATAAAAATGAGAAATGAAACAGTTAACAGATGGTATATTTGTCAGCGAGGTGGTATGTTCTCTAAGGAGAACTTGTGATTCTCCTTTTTGGAATATGGTTTTTAAACAGTCTATTCGTGAGGAATACTATCGTAAGACTAATCACGTTTCATTACAATTACACCTACTGATTTCAACGATGTTGCAACAATTTCGATAGTGGAAGAGTTACCTAATTTTGGAGAAGTCATCCGATTTCATGTGGTAGAGACTGATATAAATATGTAGCAATACGCTTCCCTGTAATGTATTGGTCTTTAAATGAATTTAAAACCGGTATTGTTGTGAATATACAAAATAGGCAGCATAAAACAGGTTTGGAAAATATTTCACGCACCTTAAGATAGGCATCCCAACTCACATAATCTGGGCGCAAATGATGCAAGTTGGGTTACGTATCCTCAGGTGCATGAAATATTTTCCAAGCCTGTTTCATTGCGTCCATCCTGTAGAAGAGTGCTAGCATAGAGTGATTATGTCTGTTAATAAAACTCCACTCACGCAAATTGTGGTAGTTTCAAAATTTTCATTACAATTTTAACAACTCACTTCAAATGACAATACGTAGAAATAGTTCTAAAATGAAATGCATCACTTCACTGAGGCAGCAATGGTATATAATTTTGAACAGTAATGAAATCCATTAACGAAACCACGTCCTTGTCATAACGTGTACTATCATGACTCATTAATATTATAACGTTATAGCTTCAAACATTAATTTGCAGTTGAAAAATCAATTGCACAGTAAGAGGCTGATAAAACCACGGAAACAGCACATCAAACAAAGAGACACTTATTGCAACTAGTAATACAGTTTCAGAATCACAGCCTAAACCTTTCGTAACATTACTATAAGTTTCAAGATATACTCTAAATAAGAATTGTGCATTTAATTTGAAATTACTAAAACTGCAAAAACTAATTATAATCTTGTATTTTACTAAAGCCTGTTTTGTAATATCTCACATATGTTGAACAAAGGATGATTTGAAGTCCTGACAGCCATTCTCAGCACAGTCTTTTATTCTGTTGTTAATATTTTAGCGCTAAAGACAAAATTTTACGTTATGGGGTAGGAACCTGTTCCAAATAGCACGAGTTATGTTAATCAATATCTGTACACACACACACACACACACACACACATACATACATACACACACACACACACACACACACACACACACACAAACACAAACACACAGACTCACAAACACCAAATGTAAAGACTGACACACACTCAGAGCAATAGCAGACACTCTTACTACTACCAACACTAAACAAGAGAAAAACGCATTCCGCACGTGAAAACAAAGTGCACAAAATGTCGAAATTGCATTGGTTCTTCACAACACAAAAAAATGAATATAATTAGTGTTAGTGAAGACGGTACGTGGTAAAATCTGCCACTTATGTGTGTAAAAACGGAAAGAATGGCGAAAGAAATAAAAAAACGTGAGTAACGACAATAATTAATACTGTTTATAGTAATAAGTTAAAACATAAGAACTGTTCGTGATCCTAGCAAACCAAAATTATGAGAAAAACTATATTGTTGGTGATCGCTGCTTTAAAATAAAACAAAACGCGTTTGGTCTTAATCACACTTCATTGCAGTCATAAAACACGTTATTTAACCTACAGCACTTGTATAACTGCGACTGTGGAAAACAGAAGCCGTAAAATAAAGTGTAAAATATGTATATAAGAGAACCGATTTCTTTTGAGTCTGGTAAATACAGGTATTCCATATTTTTACCAGAAAACAGCTGGAATTGAAAAAAAAATGAATTGACAGGAAAATGCGGTGTACTTTGCTCTGGGTGACTGTTTTGCAGGACTACTCTATGGACTGCTACTTCCGACAATACTGGCGCGACTCACGACTCAGTTTCCTGGGCCCCATCAAGAGTCTGAGTCTGAGCATCAAGATGCTGGAGCGCATCTGGCGGCCCGACACCTACTTCTACAACGGCCAGAACTCGTACGTCCACACCATCACCGTGCCCAACAAGCTGCTGCGCATCTCGCAGGACGGGGACATCCTCTACTCAATGAGGTGAGCACTGCTTTCTGTCCCAGCGAGGCAAGTGCCTCCAGCCCATACTAAGAAATGAGCTCAACATGTCTTCAGTAACAATAAAATAATAATAATAACAATTTGTGTATGCTGTCACACAATGAAGCAGGCCTGGACTGCTTCTCAGCGTCAGCCACACCAGAAACTGTCTACTTCGCAAACATGGCCTTCACTTAACTGCCTTATCAACAGATAGCGCTTCCAAATTCTGAAAAACTGGTGAATAAAGTTTCTCCCTACGACATTGGAATGATTAATTTGTTATGTGGTTTCTAAAAGTCACTCCCTTAAGCCAGTAGGCCGACTTGTGAAATTAAAAAGTCTTTGCTTCGTTACCGTCTTATTTTAAGAGTGGTAAATACTACAGCACTGCGCTGCCGTGATGTGTCTAATGTGTGAATCAACGTTGTCACCAGAAGATATTTACTAAAGGCGTGTAATGTACACTGACGGAAATGGAAAGTATTACACTATGAATCACCATTCCGATATTTATCAAATACCTTTTCCCCACAGCTTCGTATCTCTACGTGTTGGACCATAATATTGCACATCTCCATACCTCCTACTTGCCAAACTCTTCCTGTCCCCTGTCTCTGACCATCTCGTCCTTCCTCTTCCTTGTCTACCTCTTCCTCCCCTCTCTCTCACAGTCCATCTGCTCTCCATTTCTCTCTGCTCAGTCGTACGCATCCGAATGAGTAGCCCCTGAAAGACATGCCAATACTACCGGAGCCAGGAGGTTATAACTCTAGTGTATCATATTTGGTAGAAGTCGATCCAGGTTTAGGAGGATATATATATACGTTCTGTTTTATATACAGGGTGTTAGGTGTATAGGTACAGATATTGTGAGTCTTCCTGCAAATTCAGCACATAATTTACTATCTGATGTTTTCTGCACAGTCATAATTGCACTGTGGAAGAGACTATGCTTGTGAGTGTGTGTTATCTTTTTTTGCGTCAATGCATCCACATTTCAGTACTTGACCTGTTGACCAGAGGAAAATAAACATTAATAGCTCGCTTGTGGAACACATTTTTGGAGGTACTAACCACCCTAAAAAGCTACTACTTCTAACAGCTATAATTATTACTCTCAAATGAAGTAAATACTGATGTAGTGTTGTTAAATATATCAACAGAAATATCTGTACTTATACCCCTAATACCCTGACTTACATTCTATTCGAAAATGATGTCCATCGTCAGCATTAGTATGACGTGTGAACTCATTGTTCACTCATACGCTCTTGTATTCGTTGTGACACAGAAACAAACTATTTCGGAATGTAATTTCGAGAAATTTCTTGCCATGCTTAAAACACATGCTCTATGAAGATTTCTGGCTAGAGGCTTGTATGAAGGTATATGTCTTCCCATCGCATACCAGACATGCTCTAAGCATGATAAATTAGGGTTCTGGGCAGGCCAGTCAAGGATCTGTAAATTTCACAAGGCGTTTGTGGTGTGAACTACATTGCGAGGTCTTGCACTGTTCTGCCGAAATATTCTATTTGGTCACGAAGGGAATACAACACAATTTATCTTCCTTGCTACATTCTGAGGATCAACCAGCCTCCCTTCAACAATTACCAAATCAGTCCTTTTGTACTATCCAATAGCATTCCACACAAATCATCCAGAAGTTGGTGAGCTATGGGCCTCGAGAGTCGCTGCTTTCTGTGAGCTTTCACCAGGTCGTGACGGAATTGGGACCCGTTGCTAAACTCTTCAGAATGCCACTCACTGTCCTAGTTGACTCTGGCTCTGCACTGTGTGAATCTCTGCCGTCTGTGGTGTGAGGTGTCAGGATCGCGGTGACACTGGGGCTCTAACGTGAACGCGAGTTTCAACTATTTTCATCCATTTGCTCGTCAGATCCAGTCGAACAATCCTACAATCTGCATGTGGTGTAGCCCTTTTGTGAGAACCTCGATGCACAACTCGCCGAAGTGGAGTCAACTCAAAAGACTTGCACCAGGCGACCGGTCTACACGACGGAAGGCCCTAGCCACACGAGATTTCATTTGTGAGAACCATGGTATCTTGGCCCATTACCTCCACGGAACGAACTGTTCATACGTAGTTCCAACTGGCTTAACTAGTCGGGTGCAAGATTAAAAATGCCATTTCCCTTATGCCAACTGGGTGTGTACCCTGTTAAGTGCATTTTCTGATCTACTCATTTTTCCTCGCAGCATCCGTGGCAATGCGTTAATGTGTCGGTGTGATAAGTTTGCTTTTCCGGACTCGTCTCTGTTTACCGAGCAAGGTGGCGCAGTTGTAACACACTGAACTCGCACTCGGGAGGACGGTTGTTCAACTCCGCATCCAGCCTTTCAGTGTAAAGTTCACCGTGGTTTCCCTAAACTGTTTACGGCAAATGCTGGAACGAGTACTTTGAAAAGGACACAATTTCTTTCCCTATCGTTTCCCATTGCGAGCAAAATCTGTAATGGTATTCGTCCTCGGCAGGACGCTAAACCCTAATCTTTCTCCCTTTATTTTGTTTCGCGCTCCATAACTCGCCGCGCGTCTTGCTAGCTAAGCAACTCAATGGTGTTTCCCTTAACAGTTATCGTCGCGTCCCAGATTATATTCTCTCTGATACATTACATACCTAGGGATATTTTACCTACTTCCTTGAGGATGATCCATGGTCCACTGACGATATTTCGATATTTACAATTACTCGGGTCGTACATATTCAAAAAAATTCTTAAAAAAAAAAGAACATTGTCATATTGCAGATTAACTTTGTAATATAAACCATCTAATCAAAAGTATCCAAATAGGTGTTAGTGGACATTACTATGGGGCGTGTCTACCCTTAGTCTTTATGACGGCTTGAACTCCTCTCGGCACACTTTCAATGAGTTGTCTGCTTCTTCTTGGAGGATTGGCAGCCCATAGATCCCGAAGGGCCAAAATCAGATAAGATAGTGATGTAGGACCTGGGGTCCAGAGCGAATTCGACGTTCTAACTCACCCCAAAATTGTTCCTTTGGGTTCAAGACAGGGCCATGGGCATGCCAGTCCATTTCAGGAATATTACTGTCCACAAACCATTGCCCTGCAGTTCCTGCTTTGACTTGTTGCACTGTCATACTAATAAAATCATCGTACCCGAATTGTCGCTTTACAGTACACAGTTCATAATGTAATACAGCGCGATCATATCATTTCGCATTTTGCGCTTTCTTAACCTAGATAAGGGTGTACAATAAAACCACGAATAGGACCCCCATACCGTAACATCGCCTCCTTCGCATTTCACTTTTGAAACCACACACGATGGCAGATAACGTTCTGCAAGCATTCGCGAAACCCAGTCCCTTCCATCGGATTGCCACATTGTACAGCGTTATTCATCACTCCAGAGCACTTGTTTCCAGCTATCCAATGTCCTGTGACGTCGCGCTTTACACCACCTAAAGCGTCGCTTAACATTGCCTACAGAAATGTATCGCTAACGAGGAGCGCCGCTCGACCGTTATACCTTATTATTTTTCACTTCCGGTGCACCGTCAATGTACCTAGCTGGGCTGAGTGATTCCTTCCGCTGATTTCATGCAGTTTTTACAACCACCCTCTGGAACGATCGACGGTCCCTGTTCATGAGGTCTACCTGGTCTTTGTTTAGCTGTTGTTCTTCATCTGCGTTTCAACTCCACAGTCACATCACCAGCAGTCAACTCGGGCAACTCTGAAAGCGTCGAAATGACTCCGATGGATTTGTTACTCAGCCATCGAATGACTAGTCCATGTTCAAAGTCACTTAGCTTTTCTAACCGAACCATTCTACTATTACTGCTTCTCTGCTGACAACACAATACTCGCTGTCCCCTTTAATACTACCGGGTCTGCCTCTCGTGACACCTAGGGTCACTTCCACATTACATGCGGATGTCTGGATACTTTCGATCAGGTGGTGTACATACATGGATGAGGTCTGGAGACACCAGTAGACTATATAATGGTAAGACAGATTTAGAAATTTTAAATCACAAAACATTTGCAGGGGCAGAATTTATTCGACATGAACTTCAGAACAGAACTGAAGAATTTGCAGAAAGGTAGGAAATTAAGATAAGGCCTGGGTGAGTTTAAAGGAGCAGGATGGTATTAAAAGTATCAAAGAAACCATTGGGCAACGATTGACAAAAAAGGTAAAAGGAACACAACACAAAGCAAATAAGTAGCTTTGATAGATGATGTAGTGAACACAGATGGGGATCAAATAGATAAAAGGATAAGGGCATTACAAATCCATGGATAAAACACTCATATTGAATTTAATTATTGAAAGGCAAGAAGATAAAAATGCATCCAGTGAAGTAGGAAAAAGAGAATACCGACCTCTAAAAGATGAGATTGACAGAAATTGCAAAATGGTGAAACTGGAATAACCAACTCAAAAATGGAAGGGTGTACAACCATGTATCAATATAGGAAATTGAAGAGAAAAGAGAATCAGTTTTTTGACTATCAGTTGTTCGTATGACAAGCCCAGAGTAAGCAAAGAAGCGAAAGCTGAAAGGAATGTATAGAAGAGCTATACAAAGTAAACAAACTTGAAGACAGTATTGTAGGAATGGAAGAGGAAGCAAATAAAGATAAGAGGGAAGATATGATACTGCGAGAAGAATTTGACATAGCATTGAAAGACCTAAGTCGAAACAATGCTCCTGGTGTAGAACACATTCCTTCAATATCCAAGAGATATTTGGGAGAGCCAACAATAACAAACCTAAATATTACGAAATCTGATTCGCAACCTGCGAATCTAAATTCATTTCATCTGCACTATTTATCGGTGACATACGAAAACATCTGCCAAACAGGGACTCGAATCCAGATTTCCCGCTTAACGTAAGTGGTCGCTTTCACAACTTCGACTACCCGAGCACGCCTCCCGGACCGACCCAAACTTCCATATGTCACTACTAGTGTAGTGGAATTAGTCGAATGGAATCAAGCGATGCTGAGAGAATTAGATAACGGAATTCGACGCTAAAACTAATAGATGAGTTTTGGTATTTGGAGAGTGAAGTTACTGATTATGGCCGAAGTAGAGAGGGTGTAAAATGCAGACTAGCAATAGCAAGAAAGATATTTGCGAAAAAGATAAATTAGTTAAAATCGAATATAAATTTAACTGTTAAGAAGTCTTTTCCGAAGATATTTGTGTGGAATGTAGCCTTGTACTTAAGCAAAAGATGGACGGTAAGCAGTTCAAACAATAAGAGAACAGACCTGAAATAATGGTCTAAGAAAGTGTGCTGAAGATTAAATGGATAAACCGAGTAACAAAAGGGAGATACTGAATCTAAATGAGGAAAAAACAAATTTATAGCACAAGCTGACTACAAGATGGGATCGATTGATAGGACACATTTTGGGGCATCAGTTTGGTAATTGGGGGGGGGGGGGGGCGGTGTATGTGGGTGGCGAGGTGGGGGCAGGCTCTGGAGTGGAAGAGGTGGGGGGAGGGGTAAGCAGTTCAAACGAATATAATAAACAGAATTAAGCGCTTGTAGATTCCAGTAGCTGTCTATAGATGAACAGGCTAGCACAGGGTGCTATAGCATAGAGATCTGCATCAAACCATTCTTCGGACTGAAGACCGCAACAATAAGAAACGCACACGTTGTAAACACTTCCAATGGCCATGGTACTGTCTTTACGTATCCAGGAAAATTTACTTGTACATCTAATCCCGGTCCTCACTCCGCAAACCACTCATCGTTGTGTGGCGGATGATACTTATGGTACAGCCATCACCAGCCCCTTTCAGATTTCATTTACCATTGGGGAGCGGGACGAACGACTGTCGGTAATCCTTCGTATGAGCGATCATTTCTTTTACCTTCTCATTGTGGTCACTTCCTGCGATGAATGTGGGAGGATGCAATACGTTGCTCAACTCTTCCCGGAACGTGCGCTCTCCAAATTTCAACAGAAAACTTCTCGATGACACACAATGCCTCTCTTACAGCGACTGCAACTGCAGCTTCTTGAACGTCTCGCGTTTACTACATGAATCCGTCCTGCCTGGTATGTTGTAAGCCCCTTCTTTCGTGGATCACAGTTTATCTTAGCTTGGCGTCGCTCTTCCTTACCGTTAGTTGTACTTGATCACAACCACTTCAAATCGCTCCGATCAGTTACTCCTAGGTATTTTACTGCTGCTACCGTTTCTAATGAATTATCGTCAAATGCATATTTCAATGGTAATTGATCTAAAAATTAATTCTCCCAATGTACACCGCTCAGCAAAACTTAAGGAAAAGATAGATAACATATTACCAACTTGGTATAAATGAATGACAGTACGGGAGCATATTGTCTGGGGCCTCCCAGTCGTGCACAGACAGTTGGACATCACATGGCGCGAGTTCATTGTGACTGTAGCACCAAATGTAGCTGGCACCGCAACACAAGACAGTTGAAGGAACGAGGAAAGACAGTGCGAGTAAATCAGCGAGCAGTAACGGTGAAGGGATTAGCCGAGCGGTCTAAGGCGCTGCAGTCATTGACTGTGCGGCTGATCCCGGCGGAGGTTCGAGTCCCCCCTCGGGCATGGGCGTGTGTGTTTGTCCTTAGGATAATTTAGGTTAAGTAGTGTGTAATCTTATGGACTGATGACCATAGCAGTTAAGTCCCGTAAGATTTCACACACATTTTTTTGAGTAACGGTAACTGTGATAGTGTTCCTCATTACCACATGGTCCGGAGACGACATTTAGATGACTTCTCACAGACGAGTGTATACAAGAGTTTGGTATTGCTCGTAGCACTGTTTCACGTGCACTGAGAACGTTCCGAACTACAGACACTGCTACGCGAGGAAGAGAAGTCTGTAAACCACAGTCGACTACAGCAGCAGATGACCGCTACATCGTGCAGTAGGCTCGAAAGGACCCACATCAAACAGCAGGTTCATTTGCAGTCGTATTTAGTACGAATGCAAGGCACACTGTCACAGGCTCCACAGTGGCATGGCTACGGCGTGGGGGTCGTCTCTTTGCCCGACGACCAGTACGTACCGTTCCGATACCACCCTCACATCGGCGGCTTCCTTTGCGATGGCGCCAAGAGCACACGGACAGGACCAATGACGAGTCTCGGATGAGAGCAGAATCAGTCTGAGTAGTAATTCTGGACGTGCCCTAACACGATGAGAAACAGGAAAGTGTCATACACCCAGGAACATTGGGGAACACGATAATTTTGGTACTTCAAGTATAAAGTGTGGGTATGCATAACGCTGCATAGGTGTCCTGAGCTCCAGCTCATTGAACGCAGTACACTCACCGGTCAACATTACTGAGACGCTGGCCGGCCGGGGTGGCCGAGCGCTTCCTGGCACTAGTGTCTGTAACCGCGCGACCGCTACGGTCGCAGGTTCGAATCCTGCCTCGGGCATGGATGTGTGTAATGTCCTTAGGTTAGTTTGGTTTAAGTAGTTCTAAGTTCTAGAGGACTGGTGACCTTAGAAATTAAGTCCCAAGTGCTCAGAGCCATTTGAATTTTGAATGTCTGTATTAAGAACCAAGTACCGCCCTTTGTAATGTCCAGGAGACCATCATGAATTGCGATGACTTCAGAGTAGTAATTGTCCGTGAACAAAAGTGTCATTTCTGTTCGACTCATTGCGTATTTCTTCCGGTTACTTTCTGCTCTATTGCATAGCAGTTCTATCTTTGCAAGGCCCAAGTTTCATCGATCTGTTACTTGGGAATGATACATCATGCCAAAGTTACTTTCTTTTCAAGTTTTCCGCACCAGCGACTAGCCATTATTAACACGCCATCATCTAGACGAAAAGGGTCCTAGAAACGTACCCCGCTCCACAGACGCAGGTTGGTGAAGGCTGAGATATTTTATGGGGTACTTTCACCTGGCCTCACATGGGACCTGTGGTGTTCATCGAAGACACCATTACAGCTGTGGTGTACGTGAACACTATTGCAGACCACCTGTATCCCTCGATACTTGGTGTGTTCCTCGGCGGTCAAAGCATATTCCAGCATGCTAACTGTCCATGTCACGAGACCACAGTGCTGCAGTACTACAGTGATTTGAGGATCATGTTAGTGAACTCACATCGACGTCTTGGCCACCAACTTCGCGTGAAGTGGATCTGATGGAAAGCATCTGTAACGCTATCGGACACCAGATCCGCTTTCACAACCACCGGCCAGTAAATTGCGGGAAATACTTGAGCTGTGCGGTGACACTTGGAGCTTATACCTCTGGAAACCTACCAAGAACCAGCAGAATCCAGGCCGTGTAGAATCGCTGCTGTATTGCGTTCCAAAGGTGGGCCGACACATTATTAACCGGGAGATCATAACTTTTTCTCTCATCAGTTTATTTCAGAGTTCACACAAAGTTTATAATTCGTTGTTTGGTAGGACTATGTTACATGAGCCTAGTAGGAAGTTATTGCGCTACTTTTATTTCCACTATAATGGACGATCAAAAAGTTGCCGTTTGAGGACGTTGCTGTAGCGTATATGCAACGTAGGGCGACCCCAATGCGGGTATGGTTCAAATGGCTCTGAGCACTATGCGACTTAACTTATGAGGTCATCAGTCGCCTAGAACTTAGAACTAATTAAACCTAACTAACCTAAGGACATCACACACATCCATGCCCAAGGCAGGATTCGAACCTGCGACAGTAGCGGTCGCGCGGTTCCAGACTGTAGCGCCTAGAACCGCTCGGCGACTCCGGCCGGCAATGCGGGTATATAAGCACCGACATGTAAGGAAGGTATTAGTGTGGCGCTCGTGTCTTCCCCAGCTCGTGCCGTAAATACAGAAACGCAAACTATGGCGACGTTATTACCAGATGGGACCAGCGTGCTGTCATGCTTTTCAAATGGTTCTAATGGCTCTGACCACTATGGGTCTTAACATCTGTGGTCATCAGTCCCCTATAACTTAGAACTACTCAAACCTAACTAACCTAAAGACATCACACACATCCATGCCCGAGGCAGGATTCGAACCTGCGACCGTAGTGGTCGTGCGGTTCCAGACTGAAGCGCCTAGAACCGCTAGGCCACTGCGGCCGGCCTGTCATGCTTTTCTTAGCTGCCGAAGGACAAACACCGGTAGACATCCATCGTAGAATGAAGAATGTGAATAGGGCAGGTTGTCTGTCGAAAACCACCTGTTTGGAATTGGGATGCTGCTGCTTCATGATAACGCATGTCCCCATACCGCAAAGTCTGTAATTACGCCAATCGAGTGGGATATACTCGAGCACCCGTTCTATAATCCTGATTTCTCCCCATTCGATTATCACTCCATCGATCTCTTAAAACAAGCCTTGAAAGGTCAAAGATTCCTGTCTGATGAGGATGTGCAGTACGAAGTTCCGAATTCCTGCACGCAGAAGCGTACGATGTTTCGTGCGTAGGTGGAATGATTGCCTCAGTGCTCATGTAGATTTTGCCTGATTAGGATACCGATGCTGGACTGTACGGCCTTTGACCAAAAACTTTTTGTTCGCCCCTTATATATTACCGAGCAATACACAAGTTTTCTTAGATTTTGATGGCTTCCTCCACAGCGAGGACAATATCCTTGTACTGTTACAGATACCCCCAAAAGCAAACGGTACTGGAATGATGATTGAGAACTCAGTGTTACAGCGAGTTAAATTAAGAGAGTTTCTCTTTGACTATGTTTCTGAGTTCCGGTGTAACTACGTCATTACGACGAATTGCCCGTTCATCTATTGGCAATGTGCTATGAGTGATTTTTTTTTATGCGTCAAGTTGTAGGACCAAATTGAGGAGCAAATCTCCAAGGTCATGGAACGTGTCAGTACATGAAATTACGACACAAAAGTAATAACAGATAAAAATAAAATGTTTATGAACCCAGAAAAGTCAAGCTATAAGTTTAAGTAAACGCAGTCAACAATATAATCTGCTTAATTTTTCAAGTAACTCCTCAACAGAATAGACGGAGTGACTCACGAGGAAACTCTTCAGTTTCGTTTTGAAAGCGCGTAAATTACTGCCAAGATTTTTAAATTCTTGTGGTAGCTTATTAGAAATGGATGCAGCAGTATACTGCATACCTTCTGCACAAGAGATAAGGAAGTCTAATCCAAATGCAGGTTGGATTTTTGCCGAGTATTAACTGAGTGAAAGCTGCTTATTCTTGGAAATAAAATAATATTGGTAACAAGAAACGACAGTAAAGAATACAACGTACATCGAGAGGGCAATGTCAAAGTGCCCAGACTAGAGGACAGGGGTCGACAAGAGGTTTGCGGACTTACACCACTTATTGCCCAAACTGCTCGCTTCTGAACCAAACATATACTTTCAAAATAGAAGAGTTATCCCAAAATACCATACGACATAAGCGTATGAAAATAAACAAAGTAGACTAATTTTCGTGTCGAACAATCACTTACTTCAGACACCGTTCGAATAGTAACAATTGCCGCATTAAGTCTCTGAACAAGATCCCGTACGTGGGCTTTCCACGACAGTTTACTGTCTATTTTGAACATCTAGAAATTTGAACTGTTCAGTTTCACTAATCATATGCCCATTCTGTGAAATTAAAACGACGGGTTTTGTTGAATTGTTTGTTAGAAATTGTAAAAGCTAAGTCTTACTGTGCTTTAGCGTTAGTTTATTTTCTACAAGCCAAGAACTTGTGTCATGAACTGCACAATTTAAAACTGCGCAAGTGTTGGGCACAACATCTTTTAATATCAAGCTGTATCATCAGCAAACAGAAATATTTTAGAGTTACCCGTAATACTATATAAATAAGCAGCTAGAGTGGCTATAACACTGATCCCTGAGGCACCCCCCATTTGACCGTCCCACTCAGACCCCACATCACAGCCATTCTCCCTTTTTATAAAGCGGCTTTACTACTGAGTACTTTGATCGTACAGGAAACACACCATTCCTAAACAAAAAATTATAAATATGGCTCAGTACAGGGCTAACATGTGCATGTGCAATATTCTGCTAGGCACTCCATCATATCCATGAGAGTCCTTAGTCTTCAGTGGTTTAATTATGACCCATCGCCCTCTTGTCTGTAACACAGGGGAGTATTTCAGACATCAATCTCCTGGCAAATGCCTTTGCCAGGAGAGTTATATAATTCCCTGTAGAAACTAAATTTTTATTTAATTCACCAGCAATGCTCAGAAAATGATTGTTAAATACTGTACATACAACTGATTTATCAGTAACAGAAATATTTTTCCTACGAACTGACTTTATATCGTCGACCTTGTGCTACTGACCAGATACTTCCTTCACAACTGACCACATGGTTTTAATTTTACCCTCTGAATTAGCTATTTTGTTTGCGCATCACATACTCTTTGCCTTCCTAATATCATTTTTAAGCACCTTACAGTACTGTTTGTAGTGGGCAGCTGTAGCTTGATTGTGACTGCTTCCAACATTTTGACATAAATCCCACCTTGTTCTACATGATATCCTGAAGCCACAAGTCAGCCAGCCAGGCTGCCTTTTACTGCTAGCACCCCGTTTAGAACGTTCTAATGGAAAGCAACTCTCAAAGAGCATGAGAAATGTGTTAAGGAAAGAATTATATTTGTCAACTGTGTTATCGGCACTATAAACATCCTGCCACTCTTGTTCCATGACGAGGTTTTAAAAACTCTCTATTACCGTTCGATTAACTATCCTACATAGTTTGTAATTATATGTGACATTTGTTTGAGTATAAAAGCCTTTTAGTGTTAAAAGTTGTGCATCATGGTCTGAAAGACCATTCATCCTTTTACAGAATGCCCATCTAGTAATGAACAATGAATAAAAATATTGTCATGGCTTTGCTACTATTCCCCTGCAACCTAGTTGGAACAAACACAATCTGCATCAGATCATATGAATTTAGGTGATCTTCCAACGTCCTTTTTCTTGCACAATCACATACAAAATTAATATTGAAGTCACCACATATAACTAATTTCTGGTACTTTCTTATTAAGTGAATCAAGAACCCTCTCTAGCTTGAGCAGAAATGCTGTGGTCAGAATTAGGCGACCCATAAACAACAAAAATTAGAAGTTTAGTTGCATTAAATTCAACTGCCCCTGCACAACATTCAAATATCTGTTCAGTTCAGTGCCGTGATAGGTCCATGGACTCAAATGGAATAATGTTTTTTACGTACATAGCCACTCCCTCACCCCGCAAAGAACTCCTTGAAAAACAGCGGGATAATCTGTGTTCTGGTAAAGGAAGCCTCTGAATTGTCAAATTATTTAAGTGATCCGACATACCAATAATTTCAGAGTCAACGTCTGTAAGCAGTTCACTAACTTTATCTCTAATACATCATATTTTGATGAAATATCCTAATTCGTTTTCTACTTGGAAACATGACGTCCTCTGAAGATGAGTCCTTAGAGGGACTTACTTTAAGCAGGTATACCTATAAGCTGACTTAACTCTAAAAAAGGTGCAGCTCTAACAGCAGCTACTACAGGAATTTTTCCATGAATGATGCTGCCACCCCCCACTACAATGCCACCTATAAGCTTTGTCAGCCTCCCCCTCCCGTACCTATTGAGGTACAGGCCATGCCTAGAGAAACCCAATCTACTGACAGACTCAGCTGGCACAATGTGACCCATGCCCTCTGCCAGCAGTGCCTTCTCCAGCCCCATGTTAACGACCCTAACAGCCGCGTTAAGATGAGGCCGATCATGACGCTGAAACAGTTGCACGAAATGTCATGAGTGTTCATAAGAACTGGCGAGAGTGTCTTCACTCCGATCGTCCAAATACGTACTTCAAATGCAAATGTCATTGGCTTTTGGACATCTGAAAACACACCGTCTGTGAATAACGCCGGGATATTCTCTCTTACCATTTCAGCTGCAATATTTGTAAAATATTATTAGGTGTTTGATTCGGATCTTAAATTACGCTCGGATACTTACGAAAGACTGCTGATGCGGTCCAGATGTTCGACATCTGCTTCGCATGTGCAACTCACGTAGCTTCCACATCTGTCAGCTTCTACTGAGCCAGTTGGCTTAGTGATAATACGCTGGGCTTGTATTCTGAATTATGGAGGTCTTAGCCCCCGTTCGACCATTTACATTTTCCGCTATTTTCCTTTGAGTGCCCGTGGTTTCTGCCTGAAACCACCATTTTATTTTTTAATTTTTATTTTCATATTCAGTTGCTAGGATCACGCAACAGCTTTAATTACTCTTCTTTCCTAGTTGTCTTTTCCTTTACCAGCGAATCTTTTCACAGATATCCTTTCACTTTGAATTTTAACCCCACTCCTGTAATTTTCTTTTACTTACGTCATTCCTTCTTCGATGTGCAGATTGAATAGTTGGGGCGAAGGACTGCTTCCCTGACTTCTACCCTTTCTTATTCAAGCACTTCTTTCATATTTTCCCTTCTTATTGTTCTCTCTTGGTTATTGTAGATATTGTTTACTACCTGCCTTCCTTTACAGCTTACACTTGTTTTCAAGAGACAGTTTGTCGTGAGTAACGAGACGTGAGAAAGTTCAGGAGCTATAACTTATGTACCTGCTTATCAGCCAGAATTGTGCCACATCTAGGTTAAAAAACTTACTGCTTATGATAAGGGGCGGCGAACAATGACAGTATACATCAGAACCCTAACAGCCTTTGCAGTCATTCCATGTATGCTGCCGCTGGCTCATACGCTCATGAAATGGTGGTGAAGTGTTTTAAACGTAAGCTCACTTGTGACTGATTATACCAGAGGCACCTAACATTGGAGGGGAAAAAGAGCTCTCTGGTCCTAGCAACAGTTTCTTCAATATTTCGTTTCAATATTATTTCAGAAAATTGTAAATCGTTGTATAGCTTGCGCCATAAATTTCCTGAATGGAAGGAAGACAAGCTGTTACTATGGGCTCAGGTGTTAAGGAAAAAATTAAGGACCTGCATTTCAGTCTGAAAATATTTCTGGATCTAAAACACTTTACTACGCTACTCTAATAAATTGCGGACATCGAGAGGACTTTCCAAATGGTATTATAAGATGTTGCTGCCCACAAGTGCAAACTATTACCGTTTTTGTTAGGGTACCGACCGAGGCATAACGGGAAGACAACGTTTGCTGTGACTGACCACTTACACTGGACTTATTAAACTCCCACATCAAAATAATGACATCTGAGTAACAGAGGGAAAATATTACCCTGTAGTTACACAGGGGCAGGTAAAAAAAAATTCATATATTAGATGGAATAATTAATGTTTGGTTACTTCATCCGCTCTTTTAGTATCGTTTATAATAATGGCAGCTATATTTCTGAACAGCTAATTGTTATTGTTGTTTCTACAAAAGAAACACAGTATTTAATTTTTTTAAGTTCTCATACGTTTCTGACGGCATGGCTTTACTCGCTTTTTAGTTACTGTGACACAGTAGTATTGCTCCACTTCTTAACTGGGCTATAGTACAGTCTGCTTATCGTTACACGACATTAATAACTTTTAATCGGAAGGCAGAAGATCAAGATGATGTACTGTCGACGAATAACATTAAACATAAATAAAAAACGTATTCTTAAATTAGGTAATTAATCTCCACTGTCTTGTGTGTATCGTAATTTATCTTATCATTTACGCAAGGCTTGTTTTCTCCGTCTCAATTAATGTGTTGTGAAAAATTTCATTTATCTCAAAATCGTCCAGTGAGTATGATGATGTAAGTAATCAGAAGTATCTTGATTATACAGTGTGTCGCAGGATGAATGATCAGTATTCAGAGATATGACAGAAACGATCTTTCGAAGCAAGCAACTGTAGTAGACGTAGCCTCTGGAAGCTGTAGCTGAGAGCTGTGAACACTTCTTCATCTTCGGCACTGTGAAATAAATCTCTTCTACTGCAAGCTCTTTGCTTTCCATATTATGAGAGGTGGAGGTATAGACTAAGCAAGAAAAAAAGTCCTGTAAGCATGGGCTCCAAAGTGCATACTTTAAGAGGTACGAGTACTTGTTCATCCTCGCTACAGTGAAACACACCCCTTCTACTGAACAAGTGCTCATAGCTCTTAAGGTATGCATTTTAGATGCCATTTTTACTGACCTTTCTTGCTTCGAATGATCGTTCCTCTCATATCCCTGAAAATGGCCATTCGTTATGTAACATCCTATATAACCTCACAGCATTTATACACTCCTGGAAATGGAAAAAAGAACACATTGACACCGGTGTGTCAGACCCACCATACTTGCTCCGGACACTGCGAGAGGGCTGTACAAGCAATGATCACACGCACGGCACAGCGGACACACCAGGAACCGCGGTGTTGGCCGTCGAATGGCGCTAGCTGCGCAGCATTTGTGCACCGCCGCCGTCAGTGTCAGCCAGTTTGCCGTGGCATACGGAGCTCCATCGCAGTCTTTAACGCTGGTAGCATGCCGCGACAGCGTGGACGTGAACCGTATGTGCAGTTGACGGACTTTGAGCGATGGCGTATAGTGGGCATGCGGGAGGCCGGGTGGACGTACCGCCGAATTGCTCAACACGTGGGGCGTGAGGTCTCCACAGTACATCGATGTTGTCGCCAGTGGTCGGCGGAAGGTGCACGTGCCCGTCGACCTGGGACCGGACCGCAGCGACGCACGGATGCACGCCAAGACCGTAGGATCCTACGCAGTGCCGTAGGGGACCGCACCGCCACTTCCCAGCAAATTAGGGACACTGTTGCTCCTGGGGTATCGGCGAGGACCATTCGCAACCGTCTCCATGAAGCTGGGCTACGGTCCCGCACACCGTTAGGCCGTCTTCCGCTCACGCCCCAACATCGTGCAGCCCGCCTCCAGTGGTGTCGCGACAGGCGTGAATGGAGGGACGAATGGAGACGTGTCGTCTTCAGCGATGAGAGTCGCTTCTGCCTTGGTGCCAATGATGGTCGTATGCGTGGTTGGCGCCGTGCAGGTGAGCGCCACAATCAGGACTGCATACGACCGAGGCACACAGGGCCAACACCCGGCATCATGGTGTGGGGAGCGATCTCCTACACTGGCCGTACACCACTGGTGATCGTCGAGGGGACACTGAATAGTGCACGGTACATCCAAACCGTCATCGAACCCATCGTTCTACCATTCCTAGACCGGCAAGGGAACTTGCTGTTCCAACAGGACAATGCACGTCCGCATGTATCCCGTGCCATCCAACGTGCTCTAGAAGGTGTAAGTCAACTACCCTGGCCAGCAAGATCTCCGGATCTGTCCCCCATTGAGCATGTTTGGGACTGGATGAAGCGTCGTCTCACGCGGTCTGCACGTCCAGCACGAACGCTGGTCCAACTGAGGCGCCAGGTGGAAATGGCATGGCAAGCCGTTCCACAGGACTACATCCAGCATCTCTACGATCGTCTCCATGGGAGAATAGCAGCCTGCATTGCTGCGAAAGGTGGATATACACTGTACTAGTGCCGACATTGTGCATGCTCTGTTGCCTGTGTCTATGTGCCTGTGGTTCTGTCAGTGTGATCATGTGATGTATCTGACCACAGGAATGTGTCAATAAAGTTTCCCCTTCCTGGGACAATGAATTCACGGTGTTCTTATTTCAATTTCCAGGAGTGTATAACTTCACAGCATTTATTCTCAATACTTCAAGGTGTCACTACATAGCACTTCGAACGATGTACAAGTAGCAGATAATCAGAAGAAAATATGTCTTCTTAAGAGCGATAGGAGCATTAAGACAATGTTAAACGGGAATGACACCTTTATCTATTTTCTTTTACGTTCTTTGCAACAACAGGCATTTTGATCGCACCTAAAGTGGCCTTATCCGGTATGACGCATGAGAGATTTTGTGAAATCCTTTCATACCAGCGTCACTTAATCATTGTCACTGATGCGAAACAATAGCGATCGAGAAACAGGATTTGACAGAGCTGTCGAAAGTATTAAAATATTGGACTCAGCCGTAAATTACTCAGTATCATTCTCCTCATGTACAGGAAAGTTCAAAAATTTTACTACTCCCATGTGTCTGGTGTCAGGAATTCGTAGATTTTGAGACAGCTCTCGACAGTATGTAACAAAATCTATACTATCAACCCTTTTTAAATGGCAATACATTGGAGTTGGACAAAAATGTGGAAACACATAAAAAATGGATGCCTGAACACAAGTACAGATGCTAGCCAAACTTGCAGGTCTCGCTGTAGTATTTGGCCACGAAGGGCACCTGTGCTCAGTCGTGGTCAGTAATTATTTTATTACGTCGGAGCTAAGTCAATTCAAACTTCGGCAAACTGCTGGTGCTCTTATGGTGTTTCTGTAACGAAAGTGACCGAAGCTTTTGATGTTTCAAGACGCTTCACATCGAAGATTTATATCCCATATAGGGGAAGCAGGAAAGCGTCAACTGTAAGATACAATACGGGCGGAAGTTAATTCTACATCTATCGATGACTTTCCATCAAATAGAACATGTTGCGTCCTCCTAACCAAGAAGGAATTCTCAGACCAGTCGGACATTTCATTTGATACCCCCGTCTGATCTTACTTTTACTAATAAACGTTTATGTAGCACTTTGGCAAATACTTTTCGGAAGTCAGGAAATATTGCATCCGTTCGAATGACTTGATTCATAACTTTCAGGATGTTACAACAGCACAAGTCAAGTCTGGCATGATAAATCTCTTAAGTATCCATATTGGTAGTCAAGGGGGAGGTAATTCTGTTCGAGATATCTCGTTACGTTTGAGCTCAGAGTATCTTCTACGACTCTACAACAAGCAGTTGTCACAGATATTGGATGGTAGTTTTGTAGATCACCTTGTGTCCGAAATCATTAAATAACAAAATAGCGCCAGGCGATATTTTCTGCGACCTATCTAAGGCATTTGACTGTGTGAATCACAGTTTTCTCCGAGATAAATTGACGTTATATGGAATTGATGGTGTAGCCAAACTTGGATAATATCATATCAAACCCAACGAATGCAGAAAGTTGTACTTAGTAGTATGTAGTCTGGCGTTAGTATTGTGACGAGAGAGAAATCACGTATGGGGTTCCCCACGGCTCAATCTTAGGTTCGCTATTTTTCCTTACATAAGTATGAATTTTCGTCTAATATGCAACAAGCAGAATTGTTTCGCTTTGCAGATGACACTAGTACTGTGATCAATCCAAGAATACATAGAGGAACAGAAGAAATCTTTTTTAAAAGTGTCGTTGACTGGTTGTCTGCTAATGGTCTCACTCTCAATTTTAAAAAGACACGCATATTCAGTTCTGCACATCTATGGGTACTACACCAATGATAAGTGTAACACATGCTGAAGAAATAATAAATGGGATGGAAACTTCAGAATTAATTAAACTGGAAACAACACATTTTGGGGCTCATAAAACAACTTAGTTCCGCTACATTTGCGCTTAGAATCATTGCAGATCTTGGGGAGAGACATATTTTGCATATTTTCATCAATAACGTCATATGGAATAATGTTCTGGCGTGATCCTTCTTTAAGAAAGAAAATATTCATCCCTCAAAAACGGGCTGTAAGAATGTTATGTGGTGCTCACCCACGATCACATTTTGACTACTGCCTTACAATATAATTATTCCCTCATCGAGTTTGTCGTAAGAAATCCACAACAGTTCAAAAGAACAATGATGTTAATAATTACGATACCAAAAGAAAAGAATCTCATTCATCATTCCACATTAAGATTATTTTTAGCTCAAAAGAGTGTGCAAAACGCAGCTATCAAAATTTTTAATCGTTTACTCAGTGATATAAAATGTCTGACAGACAACAAAGTAAAATTTGGAAACAAACCGAAAAAGTTTTTTCTTGGCAGCTCCTTCTACTCTGTACAAAAATTTCTGTTTTTGTTAAGTTGTGAAAGGTGGTGGGCAGGAATTACTAGCTCAGATCTGTTTATTTAATAATAATCATTAAAAAAATTGTAAATGCTCAGCATGTAGCCATATTTACAAATTAATCTGCAGTCTGAATGCAAAATGACTCGTCGGACATCATTTCGATTTATCGTGCGAATGATCCGTGGAACATAAAACTAACTAGCTATTCGGAAGGGAACTCGGATTATCGATAGGCTATCAGAGATAATGTGGCTAGCAAGCAGCCACAGTTCCCCGCTGCTGTGCAGACGGCACAAGCGGACACTACACTGAAGGATTTCTGCGTTTAAAGCGCATGGTCACGTCCTGACACTTCGTCAGCGGAACTACAGCAAACAACTGAGGTGCCATTCATTAGTGAAATGTTACACCAAATTGCGCGGGTGTTCGACCCACTCGCCGAGAGGTTGGCAACCCCGCTGTTACGTGATTTAAAATTTACCGAATGGTATTTACAAGTTCGTCTGACCGAACCAGCCATGAGAGTAACATTTATGATACATATCCATAAATGAGGGTGGGTCGAGGAAAGGGAAACAAAATGAAGGTTCACTGGTTGAGAGAGTATGTGGTCACGTTTCAGTTATTACAAAACCTAGTAAAATTTACAAAGAACTTGGCAGTAAGAGGTCACTTATCTGCACGGCGTTGCTCTCCCTCTAGCCAGGATGCGTGCATCGATTCGGCTGGAAAGGGCTTCAAAAAGCTGGCCCACAAGCATTGTAGCTGAAGCTTCATATCTTGGATGAACTGGGACAGATTTAAAGTCCGAGTTGGATCCACATATATTCCACTGGGAACGATCTGGAGATCTTGCTAAACATGGGAGTACCTCAGAATCACACAGACTATTCATAGCAATACGTGCCATGTTTAGACGAGCACTGCAATGTAGAAAAATGACACCACGACTCTGTCGCACGGAGGTAACACTTGACGACACTGGGTGGCCGTGACGCACCGCTGTGCCGTCAGATTTCTCTCAGTCACTACCAGCCGAGATCTGAGGTCACGTCTGGTTGTTCCTGACGCTACGAGGCCAGTAGCTATACCCCGGCCTCTCCAAAACTTTGAAAGAATGGGACCTCTACCTATATCGCCGCTGTACTCTCCGATGATGGTCAGCCGGGATAGTGGAAAACCGCGTTTCATCGATGAACACTTTGCGATGCCATTCATCAACGACCCATACTTCTCGATCATCGCATCACTCTAAACGTTGTTGCCTTAACGGCAACCTAGGCATGGAATGGTAAATCCCTAGTCAGGCAGTTACTTGTCTCCGACCAATGGTTCAGGATGACACTGAATGTTTTCTCAAGTCCATTACTTGTTCTCGGATGGCAGGCGCAGATGTGAAGGTGTTACAATGCGCTTAGTGGTCAGATACGGCCGACTGCAACGTTGATGACGAGCGCCTCTGCCCTTAAATTCTCATACAGTCCAGCATCAGACCACTCTCACCTCTGGAACAGCCCACAAATCTGGATACTGCGCGATTTGACCAGCCGGCCAATTTGAGACTCATCACAAACTCTGTCTGGTGCTGATGACGCTGTCTCACGCGGGTTTGTGCCATCTTCGTTTCTTTCACTGTGATCACTCATCTGACGCTGTTCATGCCCCTTATATACCTTACCAGGCCTGGTAACAACACAAAATGCAAACAGCACTAATCTATTCTGGTGGCCGTTCTGCCTGCCACAGAGAATTGCAACTCTAATCATACCCGCCGTTGGTGCGTACTTGTATGAAAGTACAGTGACTTCTGACCAAATGTTCTGGATGCTTCCCTTTTTTGTTAGGCAGTGTACGCATATAATAAAAAACGCAAATATAAGGACGTTAATCATAATGTTACTGGTTTCTGTGTTTTTCGTACTATTTTTATGCCTGAATGTGAAGCTGGAAAACTAAAATTTCTGTTCACAGACTGGACCGTATGAAGCCCCATGATGGTTGGAGCAGATTTCCTCCCACCCGTGTGTTTTCAATTGAAACTGTCGAACCGCGCCACTCAATACAGTGCTCGAGTCTTACTTGCTTACAGTCTTCTCTCTTTCGGCGTTAGTTCTCGACTGATCTTATACATGTACGGTGACAGTGCTGTTCATCTAGCCAGGCATTCACTACAAGAATTTACAATGGGACCGTACCTACTTGTCATTGCCTATTTCGTCCAAATGCATGGTATATGCAGATCTTGGCCGAAATGAAACAGAAATGAGAGCTCCGGATGGTCAAGCGTTTGGAAAAGACAGCATTTTTGGCGGTGGTCGAGCGAGGCATGAGCCATTTATGATAGCGCGGATTTCATGCAGTGGTTGGCGCAGCGAAAAGAGTACAGAATGGGAATCTGAAGGTCGTGGGATTATTTTTTCAGTTTAAAGTTTTGCGTTGCTTACACTGCAAATAAACTGAAATAATGTTCAATATATTGTATTTTCGTGACGAAAAAAGATTGCCATTGTACAGTATTAAAGTGATTTCCACGCTGCACTCCGCTTTTGCAACCCTGTGACATCTGTTTCTACGCAGGTAAAGAATTTAACGAGAAATCTGCAAAACTAGAAATCTTCAAAACTACTCTTATTCCGTCGAGGGAGAACAAGAAGTCACATCCCCAGAAGACTGTATCAAAATACATTTCATGCCAATACTTGGTGAAACGATGTGGTCCGCGCGTTTCGTTGCTAATGTGTGACCAGAGAGACCTTTTATGAATGTAAACCAAGTTTGTTTTTCTACAAAAACTTTACAACAACCATGTAATTGTAAAAATGGAGCGTTTATAACGTGTGCAAGGTGCCGAGAAAATTATCGCTTCGCCTGTTTTTACGATGAGTATTACCCCAACACTTGTAAATCATCAGCTATAAAACAATAAAAGTGTCTAATGTTATACACTAAGTGTTCGTGTATGCCTTGCAATCCCTTACTGGAAATTCATTTGCAATCCGAAATTTTGCTTCGCCTTTTATTTTCACGCCTTATATGAAAATATTAATAAAGGCAATATACTGAGAATTTTTTCGGTTTCTCTGCAGCATAAGCAACATATAAACAGAAAATAAGTGTCCACGTAGGGACTCGATCTCACATCCCTATGATTAGCATTCTGTCCTCTTTCCGCCGCGCCAACTGCTACCTGGAAACTAAGCTAACATAAATGGCTCATGCTTCGCCCGACCCGTGCCAAACATGATATTTTTTCTAAACGGTTGGCTATCTGGAGTTCTCACCTCAGTAACTTTCAGTTGTACCAAGCCCTGCATATATTATAAATCTGATCGACATAGGGGATGACAAGTAAACGCGGCCCCTTGTCAGTCATCACCGACCGTTCGGCAGTGCCATTATTACGAAATAAATCTCGGGTGAACAGGCTGGTATGAGTGTGCATAGGACACAATATTTCGGCAATCGACCACGTTGCCATAATCAGGTGCGCTGATGTACTGACCGGCGGTGTTCCGGCGCCATGTATATATAGGACAATCCCCCTCCCGCTCCTCCCTCAGGCGCTTCCTGCGAGTCGGTGCGGTCCGCGCCCCGCGCGCGGTCCAAGTACAGCGTCCGTTCTCCCGCCGTCTGGGCGCTGCGCCCTAGGTCTTCTCCTTCAGGAGGGTCTGCCGGCACCGCTCTCGCTATTCTTCCCTCCTTCCCCGAAGTCGGTACACCCTGGGAAGTATCCCTTTTCTTCTGAATCCGGGTGATCGCGGGTTCCCACGCCTTGCTAATGATGTAACCGCTGTTACGATTTAGTTGTGGCTCCCTTACTCTGATCTCTATGGCTTCTTTAATGACACAGTTCCAGTATTTGGAAGTCTGTGTCAGGACTTTGGTTTGGTCATAATCCATGCTGTGGAGTTCCGACGGGCAATGCTCAGCGATTGTCGACATACTAGGCTGTTGCAGTCTAGTGTGCCGTTGATGTTCTCGGCATCGGTCCTCATTGGCACGAATGGTCTGCCCTATGTATACACTACCGCATTGGCAAGGTATCTGATAAACCCCTGATTTACGTAGACAAATGTTACATATACATGGCGCTGGCCCACCGCCGGTCAGTACATCAGCACGCCTGATGATGGCAACGTGGTCGATTGCCGAAGTATTGTGTCCTATGCACACTCATACCAGGCTGTTCACCCGAGATTTATTTCGTCATAAAATACGCCTGGAGAAATTGAAGAATCACAGTGTCATTATTGTTACACCGACCACCACATCATTCAGTAGCGAGTCATACTTAACTTTTTGGTACGTATGCCGAGTAGGACAGTTAAAATTACTTCTGATATCCTTCTAATAGACGGATATGAACAATAAACTGAGCTTCATCAGCGTTAACTGAAAATCGTACTTTAAGTGATACCGCGATTTTCGGGACGGTAACGTCTGGCGTTGTGCTGGAGGCTCTTCGCTGTGTGGGGGCGGCGGCGGCGGAGGCGGCGGCGGCGGCGGCACAGCCACTCGTAGCGGTCCTCCAGCCGGCCGACGACCTGAATAATCGATTGCACTACGCACTCGAGAAGCGGCCGCGTTAGCAGGTTTTTAAGTATTCATCCGCTACACACTCTTCTCACTAAGCGATTACCTAGCATAAAGCGAGCACAGATTCCGCCTCTCCCTGCGTCCGCCTGGTTACGATCACTATACATAATGCTTAATATTCGGTCAAGTAACACATCGTCTTCATTTTTTCCATAAGGTGCAACGCAAGTGCAGGAGTTGAACAAAAATATGGAAGCATCACGAGAAATGCGAGCTTGAACGTAAACACAGATTCCAGCTAAGCCTGCAGGATGCGCTATTTTATCGAAAGGCACCTGGGCAATGTCATCAATACGTTGCAGGTGTCAGTCGTGACAAGACCAGTGTTCTGTGTAGTTGTGATGCATTATGTCGGGGCTAAGTGAATTCGAACGTGGGAAAGCCGTTGGGCACGTATTGTGGATGCTTCAGTAAACAAAGTAGCCGAAGTGTTCAAGAGGCACAGCATCGAATATTTACACCGCGTACAGCGAAAGCGAGAAAACATCATCCGCTAACTTACGACGGGGACGAAAGTGTGTGTTGAGTGATCGTGACGGACGGTCATGGAAGAGGACTGTGACAAAAAAAAAAAGTGGACGACAGCTGCAAAAATCACAGCAGAACTGAATATCGCAGTCGCGAATCCTGTCAGCAACAAAGCAACACGAAGGGAGCTCCAGTAGCAGGGAACCGCAGGTCGAACTGGAATTCCAAAAGCACTCATCAGTGACGCAAATGCCCGTAACAGGAACCCTTGGTGCCGAAGCCATAAAACCTGGACTATGGAGCAATGGGTGAGTCTTGTTTCCGAATTCTGGCCGACTTTTCATCCCAAGAGCGAGACGTGGTGAGGCTTCGGTGATGACTTGGGCGCCATATTGTGGTTCCTCTTCGGATGTCACACTACTGCCAAGGATTATGTGACCATTTTGGCTGATCAGGTCCATACCACATTACATTGTTTGTTCCCCAGTGGTGACTCAGTGTTTCAAGAAGACAGGGCCCCGTTCACAGAGCTCGCATCGTCCAGGACACGTTTTGTGGACGGGAGGATGAATTGTCTCATCTTCCATGGCGACAAAAGTTGCCAGGCCTGAATATCATTAAGCCGTTTTGGTCTTCTTTGGAGATGAGGGATCGCTATTCACTTCCATCATTGTTACCTGAACTTGCCGCTACTCTGCAGGAAGCATGGTACAAATTCCCTTGGAACCCTTATAGGATCGGTATATGTCCATTCCGAGACGACTGCGAACTGTTTTGAATGTCGACAGTTTTCTGACGTCGAATTAGGCATAGTAATGTGTTGCGTTTGTGGTGTTTCCACATTTTTGTCCCTCCCCCCGCCCCCCTCCCTTATATGATAGCAGACACTAGATTACTGTTGGAAGAGATTTCGCGTATTCAACTTTTCCTCAATGCTTCACAGCATGTAAATATGGAAATTTCACACTCATCACATTCACGATGGGGGAACGCTGCCAAATGTCACAAATTCGAGGAATGGTCCGTTTATTAAATCCTAATTAATTTTTGTGTCCATACTTAGGCAAAAAATCTCACTGGACAGCATAATAATCATCTGGAGAATCATCACACTAATGCTGTGTAACACCGCCTCAAAACTTGATAATTACCAAAATATGGAGAGGAACAGAGTTCTTAAGTTTATTCAGGTATACCGTCTTTAGATAAAAACCTCTCATTGATGACTGGATCCCAGAGAGCTAGCAAACTGCAGGGATGTTGACTGCTACGTTTCATCCACTGATCCAAATAGTCCCTTTTATTTTCTATGGGATTAAGTTGAATGGCTTGATGGGATTACAAGGACCAAACTATGAAGTCATGGGTTCCTCAGACCTTTGTGTGTCAAGCCGCGAATAGTCCCCAGTGAGAAAGGACATAAAAAACAAATCCCAAAGAACCCTGTTATTCTCGAGAATCAAGAAAGCAGACAGAAGCAAGTGGAACTGAGAAAGGGATAAAAGGGTGAAGGTGGGAGAGATGCCTGGCCAGAAAGGAGCTGGAGGTCCCTGGAAATGGGACTGAGGCTTGGTGATTTAACGGGCCAGTTGAAGTGCGCTAAAGTGCCCAAGTGTTCGTTCACAAGAGACGTACACATGTAGCCCTGTAAATACAGATGTTGTCTTCTTGGAAGAAAGGAGTGTCCACAGCATACTCATCATGATAACGTCAAACCAGTGGCAATACTTCGTTACCGATGACGTTGAAATAAACTTCGTAGTTCATGTCTTCAGTAACTTGAATGAATGGAGCCAAGTCATGGTACGAAAAAAACCATAGAACCACCTCTGTCCTGAACTACTCTATTCACGCATTTTGGGTTAAACACCTTATTGGACTGTGTGCGCTCGTAATGCCTTGCATAATTTGAAAAATAAGCAAAATTGCGACTTTTCCGACCACACCACTCGTCTCCATTCCGCTACTGCCCAATTTCTGCATTGTATGATTCACTGACGATGTTCTCTTTTGTGTGCCCCTGCGGGCGATGGCCTTTCTGGCGTATCTGACTGCAAATGTCCACCGCATGCTGATCCCTGCTCACTGTTAACGCAGAAGCTGTTTGAGATGGACCTACATCCTGTCGGATTTCAAACCGACTGTCATTGACATGACAGTAACATTTGTCTCCAGTTCCTACCCATCAGGATCTTTTTACAATCATTGTTCATCCGTCATATTACATGGCTCCGAGTGGTACACCCAGTTGTACAGTTCGCATTAATACATAAGCACCTTACTCCACGACGCGATCATGCACGTGTCCTTACACAATAGCTCATTTCTCTCATTTTATCACGTTTTCATGTCGATCCATCTTGCTGTTCTGACTCTATCCAATCGACTGGCACATACACTCGCCTTAAACGCCTTGACCTGTGTAAGTAGCGGAAGGCCGTATGACTACATGGTACCAATTATGTACCATCTATAGCACTCCAACTAAACAGTGTGCTGTTTTGATGAGGAAACTAATCTTTTGTCTGGAGATCTCGTATCCCATATTTCATGAAAGTATGAGTTTCTCGTTTGAGTATTCTCCAGTCATCTTCAGTTAAGAATTAATTCTTTCCAGTTTTTGATTGTAGTTAATTTTACAACACTGCCACTATTCCAGAATGAAATTTTCACTCTGCAGCGGAGTGAGCGCTGATATGAAACTTCCTGGCAGATTAAAACTGTGTGCCCGATCGAGACTCGAACTCGGGACCTTTGCCTTTCGCGGGCAAGTGCTCTACCAACTGAGCTACCGAAGCACGACTCACGCCCGGTACTCACAGCTTTACTTCTGCCAGTATCTCGTCTCCGGTAGAGCACTTGCCCGCGAAAGGCAAAGGTCCCGAGTTCGAGTCTCGGTCGGGCACACAGTTTTAATCTACCAGGAAGTTTCACTGCCACTATTGTTAGATGAGACTGAGGGAACTGACCTAATGGGTAAGACGTTGGACTCTTTGAAATTATGCACATATAGGAGGCACAACGTGTGTTTTTTAAGGAAATACCATTTTAAAACAAAAAAATAGACGTTTATTAGCAATTTTACTTTTAGGTGAGAGCTTATACTTTAATCTACTGTTCTACATAATTCCCACCAATATTAAGGCACTTCCCGGATCGCACAACCAGTGTTTGAATACCATCATCATAGAAACCTGCCACCTGATTAGGCAACCACTGGAACATGGTAATTTTGACATCATCGTCGTTGTGGTGCTGACCACACAGATGCTTCTTGGAAGGTAGAGGCACGTGGTAGTCACTGGGCGCTAGATCGGGGTTGTCTGGAGGGCGATCTAGTTATTCCCAGCCGAATGATCTGATCAGCTCTTGAGTTCGATTGGTCGCGTATTGACGGGCGTTGTCATGAAGCAAAACGATTCCCTTACTCAGCCTTTTTGTTCTGGATCGCACGGAGCAGTATTTTTGAGGTCTCATATTACATCGTAGAATTTATTGTGTCACCACAAAGCAAAACATCCACAAGCAATACCCCCTTTCTGTCGCAGAAAACAGTACACATCATTTTCCGGGCTGAAACTGTTTGCTTGAACTTCACATTCTTGGGTAATGTTGAATGCCGAAACTGGTACTTTGATTCATGCGTAACATAAGACACCCATGTTTCGTCACATGTGACAGTTTGGCTTAAAAACCCGTCACCTTTCTCACTGCACCACTCTGGGAAAGTCAGAGAACTGGCTAAACAGCGTGAGCATAACTTTCGATAATTTACACGTTGTGCAACAATTGTATAGAGCACTTTTCTTGATATTTGAGGAAACTAATCATATAAGATCGAAATGGTAAGGCGTCTGTTCTCTCTCACTTTTTCATCAATTTCTCCACTAAATCGTCAATAATGACTGAAGGTCACCCATGTCTTTCCTCATCACCCACATTTGTACAGTCATCTTTAAAAACTCCACCCATGTCCGTACCATCCTATCGCTCATAATGTTTTTCCATACACTTCACTGATCAAAACGAATGACCGCGTGGACTTCACAGTCGGTTGGATACTCAGTCGGAGGAGGCGTTTCATATACAAGCAAACTGAAATACGCTAAATAATTACGTAGTGGCGTCTGTGGCTTGCCAACAGGGGGCAGTTCACAGCGCGCATGCGCCAAATGCCTACCGCTGCGCTGCAGCGGCGGAATTTCGGAACATTACCGACTTTAAAAACGCGCCTCGTATTAGCAGGTGTTGGCCATTGTTTGGATGCAGACTTAAGAACAGAGCTCAGTGCCATTATCAGAGCACCAATAGGCCAACAAGCCTACTCAAGTGAAAAACACATTTTTCCCGAGCTACATGCATATGTTTATCTTGTTTATGAATTTCGTGGAAGTAATAGAACAGCCCAATAAGGTTAAAGGCGGTTGTAAGTGCATTAAATTGTGCAGTGTACAGCAGAGACCAGGCATTAGTTAGTATTTTCAAAATGTTCCTAAGTCTGGAGGATATCGACCACAGATAAATCTTTGGAGACTACTACCAGGTCACGATTTTTAACAATTATAACATCGAATTAGTGATTTCAAACACTTTCTGGCTGGTCAGCGGCCTAAAAATGAAACCGATTGGAAATCAAAACATAAATTCAGATCTTTTAAAGAGTGATTGAGATGCTAAGTGGATTTAATAAAGTTTCGTGGCTTCTTCTATGAGTATGACACCTGCGAGAATGTAACAATGATCATGATCCATGCTATTGTGCTATGAGGCTATTTATGATCATTTTCAATGTAATAGATGTTTGTAAGAAGAAATGATGTCTAAAAATATTTGCGCAGAAATTTTTTTTTAATTCTTCTGTTGTCTTACGCAGACGTATTTCTATTTTCAGACTGACTATCAAAGCTAAATGTCCGATGGAACTAAGGAACTTCCCTATGGACAGACAATCTTGCCCTCTTATCCTTGGCAGCTGTAAGTATATTGAAAATAGTATTATCGTTAAGAAACAAACTTCAATAAACGTTTCAACTGTTTTAAAATAATGTGTGCACGTTACTGTCTTTAGAATCCAGAATGTCATGTAGTTCCTGACCAATGTCATGTAGTTCCTGACCACCATTGTTTGTAGTTAAAAGCTGTCTGTCTCCTGCAGTGTCATCCTCATAGTCTGCATACACTCATGAGAAGGTAGGTTTATCTTGCTTAACCGCATTTCCCATGATCTTTGAGGCATTTAAACTCTCTCACTTTTCTGCACTGTCGTGGTCGTAAATTGTCATGGGGATGATTTATGAAAAAGTTTAATCAATTTAGGGTGGCCAATGAATACTTAGTTAAGTGTGTCTGCTGGTAAGAGATTCATGTTCAATGTGTACACAAAAAACGAAAGAATTTACGGGGGTTGAATAAAAAGTAATGCCTCCACCTTCGTTAGTTGGGTTTGTGTGGAAATATTTTAATAATTCCACATAATCACCAGCCAATTGGATACATTTCTGCCAACGATGAACAAGTGTTATGAAGCCGTCACGGAAGAAGTCGACACTGTTTCCGCAACCACAGTCACACAGTTCTCTCAACGTCTTCATCAGAGGCGTAATGATGTCCCCACAGACCGTCTTTCACTAACGGGAACAGATGGAAGTCAGACAGTGCTAAATCTAGACTGTATTGAGGATGCCGTACGGTGGTGAGATGCAGTCTCTGAAGTTCTACTGTGGTGGCGCGTGAAGTGTGTGGTTTGGCATTGTCATGCTTTCTAAAAACATTTTCCTTTACCTTTGGACCCTTGTTAGCCGTCGTTTCAGAGTTGGCAGCGTTGTGATGTAACGCTCTGAATTTATTGTTGTTCCACGATCAAGGAAATCAACACGGATAACACCATCTGCGTCCCAGAACACTGTGGCCATGATTTTTCCAGCTGAGGGCTGCGCCTTGTGCTTCTTTTTGTGGGGAGAGTCTTTGTGTCGATATTCCGTAGACTGACGTTTCGTCTCCGGGTCGTAACGTTGTACCCACGTTTCGTCTTCTGTCAGAATTGAATGGAGAAAGGCATCGCCTTGTGCACAGATCTTCCGATAGCCTAGCAAAGCAATAATGTGTCCCACACGTTTTTGCAAAATGCCGATTGTGCTTGCAGTTTCTCTCTGAGTGATACGACGATCGTACTGAATCAATCTGTCAACATTTTGCTTGTGAAACTCGGTGGTTGCTGTTACAGGACGTCCAATCCTTTTTCACGCAGGTCGGATGTTCCCATCTCGACATCTTTAAGCTTACTCGCCCAACGACGCACAGTACTACTCACATCAACACAATCACCATAAACTGCTTTCATTCTCTGATGAATCTCCTTTGGGGTGACACCTTCTGCTGTCAAGAATTCAATGACTCCACGTTGCTTAAATCGCATTGACCGACCGTCTGCGCAGGGTTCCATACTTTGCACTGTAACAACACAACCGTTCAATGCTATGGCCTCCCGCCGACTGGAGCTGTAGAGAAGAGACTACTGAACAAGCCAGTACCTGCCGCGTACCAATGCTGTCAACTGTTGAAGAGTTATGAAGGTGGATGCATTACTTTTCAATCAATCCTCGTGCTTTAATACAAATCGCGTCAGACAACAGCACATTTTTTTTAAAAAACTTTTCTGCATCTCCATCTCCACCAATCACTAGCAGCCATTGAATTTTAGTGGTGCTATACAGGCTGTCAAAGTGGTTGGTGGTGCCGCCCTCTCTGCCACTGCTTAAGATTTAGTCCTTGTTTCCACATCGCACCCTCTGTCTGCACAGAATGCCTTTTGATATGACTTACATTATAACACTTGTGACTCTGATCTTTGACTCAAACGAGTCCATTGTTTTATGCATGCATGTCCGAAGCAACAGGCACTGCGGCGCCAGGCAGCGAATTTCAATTAAAAGTGCCCTCTCCTCTGTGAGTCTGTACACCGGTAAATTCATATGGTGACAGGTACTCCTGCAATTCTGTTGGATGGTAACTCACTCAAATGTACTGAAGATGCTATTTACAGCTGAAACTGTATAAGCAAGAATAACAAAAAGCCAGTGGGATTGTGACTTTCTGCTGTGTTCCTATCCCTCCTTAATTTATTAACTAATATAAGTGTTCCAGACAAGTTTCGATAAATTAATTTCATATGGGAAAGCTTTTTTTATTTAGAAAGCCACAGGTAGTGTAGAATCAGTTTTAAGTCGTGAGATTCATACCTCAGTATGCTGCATATCTTTCAAAACTTTTGTCATTGCACTGGTAGGCGTTTGATAGCAAGTAAGTCAGTGGTGGTGTATTTATAATGCTGAGCAAAACTTTAAGCAAATGTTTCATTTTTTATGTACACGTCTGTTCCTTTACAACCGAGTATTAAATGTACTCATTAAGTCATCCAAATAGTGTTTTGTGTGGTCACCGCCAACAGTGGTTAAGATTCTAATATGCAGCTCAACTTCACTAATATATGTGTAACAGTATCGCACGCGCATTGCTACCTACGTCACCTCCCCTCTAATGTGAGCCAAGTCTATGTGTGCATGTCACTTATAGCACCGATTATAATATGTCACCCACAACTGTCGGACCTTGTGATCTTTCAGTTGTAGGGAAGAGGGAAAAATTATTCATTTTGACAGTGACGTTAACAGGGGAATGTGAGATCCGTCTGATTTCCATACCCCAGGATTTCTGTACACAACACATTTCTGTTGAGAAATATCTTAACTGATAAAGTAACACTACGATGTATTACAGTTTCACAAGTTTGAGATGTACCATCCGTTTAAAAGCTAGTAGGAACATTGTAGTTTTTTTCTTCAACGAGAAGCCTAAGAGACTGAACACGAGAAGCTATGCGAACGCTAGATCTTATCTCTTTGGAGTAAGGATATTAAACGCTTTGCAATCACCAGAAGAAATTTCAGCTATCAGTCGAGACTAGTCGTGACCATCCACTGGTCAGCACTCGCACACCTTGTGACCAATTATGACCCACCACAACTAGGGGAATGTCTCTATCGAACGCATTCGGGTGTCGCAATTGGTTTCGATAGTTACTCGAATGAACCTATTGTTCGCCAGGTACAGATACCAACCAACCCTCAACATTCTCACTGCCTTCGTTGTTGCAGTATTTAGCTGGCAGAGACAATGTTAGTGTTAGTGTTACGTCTAGAAGCTGAGGTCAGACAAGGAGAAGACAGTTGGCTGGCTAAAAATTCAAGCATTGGGCTGTAAGAAAGACCATCTGACATGGAATGAAAAAGTAGGAGTCACAAAGTGACAATAGACACTGTAATGAGTGCAGGGATCCCTCTGAGAGTCTGAAAACTGAGTCGACAATAGGCTGACATACTTTCATAAGTCAAAGTCAGAACACTTGATGCGAAACAGCGAGCAAATCACTTAGCATGATGCACGAGACTCTCTTGAAACGATGTGCAACTTTCAAGTCATCCCAGAATGAAGTTCCAGTCGCCTCTGAATCAGTCCCACAATGTGACCTCTGAATGATCTCTGAAGGACTTCCGAATGATAGAATCCTCTTTGAGCTCGCAATCCTCCTGGTCTCGTCAGTTTATATGACTCCTCCTACTCTCTCTGATACACTCCTGGAAATGGAAAAAAGAACACATTGACACCGGTGTGTCAGACCCACCATACTTGCTCCGGACGACACTGCGAGAGGGCTGTACAAGCAATGATCACACGCACGGCACAGCGGACACACCAGGAACCGCGGTGTTGGCCGTCGAATGGCGCTAGCTGCGCAACATTTGTGCACCGCCGCCGTCAGTGTCAGCCAGTTTGCCGTGGCATACGGAGCTCCATCGCAGTCTTTAACACTGGTAGCATGACGCGACAGCGTGGACGTGAACCGTATGTGCAGTTGATGGACTTTGAGCGAGGGCGTATAGTGGGCATGCGGGAGGCCGGGTGGACGTACCGCCGAATTGCTCAACACGTGGGGCGTGAGGTCTCCACAGTACATCGATGTTGTCGCCAGTGGTCGGCGGAAGGTGCACGTGCCCGTCGACCTGGGACCGGACCACAGCGACGCACGGATGCACGCCAAGACCGTAGGATCCTACGCAGTGCCGTAGGGGACCGCACCGCCACTTCCCAGCAAACTAGGGACACTGTTGCTCCTGGGGTATCGGCGAGGACCATTCGCAACCGTCTCCATGAAGCTGGGCTACGGTCCCGCACACCGTTAGGCCGTCTTCCGCTCACGCCCCAACATCGTGCAGCACGCCTCCAGTGGTGTCGCGACAGGCGTGAATGGAGGGACGAATGGAGACGTGTCGTCTTCAGCGATGAGAGTCGCTTCTGCGTTGGTGCCAATGATGGTCGTATGCGTGTTTGGCGCCGTGCAGGTGAGCGCCACAATCCGGACTGCATACGACCGAGGCACACAGGGCCAACACCCGGCATCATGGTGTGGGGAGCGATCTCCTACACTGGCCGTACACCACTGGTGATCGTCGAGGGGACACTGAATAGTGCACGGTACATCCAAACCGTCATCGAACCCATCGTTCTACCATTCCTAGACCGGCAAGGGAACTTGCTGTTCCAACAGGACAATGCACGTCCGCATGTATCCCGTGCCACCCAACGTGCTCTAGAAGGTGTAAGTCAACTACCCTGGCCAGCAAGATCTCTGGATCTGTCCCCCATTGAGCATGTTTGGGACTGGATGAAGCGTCGTCTCACGCGGTCTGCACGTCCAGCACGAACGCTGGTCCAACTGAGGCGCCAGGTGGAAATGGCATGGCAAGCCGTTCCACAGGACTACATCCAGCATCTCTACGATCGTCTCCATGGGAGAATAGCAGCCTGCATTGCTGCGAAAGGTGGATATACACTGTACTAGTGCCGACATTGTGCATGCTCTGTTGCCTGTGTCTATGTGCCTGTGGTTCTGTCAGTGTGATCATGTGATGTATCTGACCCCAGGAATGTGTCAATAAAGTTTCCCCTTCCTGGGACAATGAATTCACGGTGTTCTTATTTCAATTTCCAGGAGTGTACATCTGATGCTCCTTGATTTGACTGTATTATCTAATTTAATGATCAACTTAGTGAAACCACATACAGAATGATATAACTCAATGATTCACAGGCTCCCTCAGCTTGGCAAAAAATGGTTCAAATGGCTCTGAGCACTATGGGACTTAACATCTGAGGTCATCAGTCCCCTAGAAAGAACTACTTAAACCTAAATAACCTAAGGACATCACACACATCCACGGCCCAGGCAAGATTCGAACCTGCCACCGTAGCGGTCGTGCGGTTCCAGACTGTAGCGCCTACAACCGCTCGGCCACTCTGACCTTCTGGAAACTAGAAATCTACTCTGTAGGAATCAGCATGGGTTTCGAAAAAGACGATCGTGTGAAACCCATTTTTTAGTAAGTGAGTCCATACAAGATTATTGAACGACTCATTGGGATTTTGAGTCTGACCATGCAGACACTTCTTCAGTAATTCAGGATTTGCCAGTTCTCTGTAAATAGGTTTTATGATATCCATGACTGCTGCTGGGATGGAATGTTCATGGCTGTATGAACTGTTTGAGTACTGGGTATTGCGGTAATTGCACCATGAATCAGGTCCAGGAGGGCAAAGGTGGTGTACTGGTTTTTCATCAGTTGACAGTCTGTTGAAGAAGGTAGCCCATACTGCGTGCTTCAACAAATCCTCAGTATTATTTCTAACGGCCATCCCAAAATTCTGCTGAAGTTCATCAATCATTATGTCTGTCAGCCCGCCTCTCATGGTTTTATCATCAGAAAGTTTCTTGTCTCTCAAACTTTGTTTCAACTCCCTCAACCCGGTGCCCATCCTCTTCTGAACATGACCAACACTGTTAACCTTTATAACACAGCAATCCACAGCCTTCTGTATAAAAAATTACAGATTTTATTAGATCTTGAAGTAATCCAAGTAAAAATTTTAACATTGTAAACTGGTGTAGATTATATTTAAAAAAATAAAATAAAATACTTCCCATGTGAGTTTATATGTGATGTAAATATATCATTTTATTCGGAAAATTGCAAATTTTATAATGAGATAAAAATCCGAAAATGTGAACAATTTTTTTCCGTTCTAACTCCCCTTAAATAAAGAAATATTTATGTCATCTTGGCTGCTGAATGCTTTTAGTAGCTGCTGAGTACCAGATTTAACCGTGCTTTGAGAGGTTACATGCAATGGTGTAAAGAGAGCTCAAATGTGTATAGTGGGATTTTTGAAAATTTAGTTTAAAATATTTGCATGAGTAAATTGGATTGGATCATTTCTGTGAATTCTCTTTTATGCATAGCACAAACAGTTGTAATTCTATAGCAAATGAAGTTTTGACACTTTTGCACGCCAACATCTTAACTCAAAATTCTCCAAGCTGCTAACTTCTAAACTATTCATAATATCACCCAAGAATTAAATTTCTGTTCAAAAAATGCATTGCATTACTTTCCTGTACCAAGTCTTATCTTTTTAGCAAGGTTGCAAATACCTGTACTCGTTTCTTAGTTTATTTACAAAAATCATAAGAATGTGCAAGATAATTTGATGCCCATTTCATCAAGACAAGTAACAGTTTCATTTTCAGTAGAAAGAAAGAAATCTGCTTCTTATTCTACTCTCTAGAAGTGGTTCATAATAGTTATGTTACACTCGGATGTCTGATGTAATCACGGGTATGACTAAGTTATACTCGTTTGTTTGAAACTGAGATGTTTCATCTTTGATTGTTTTTAGTAAGTCATCGCCACTCCAAGCTGAACAGTTTTAAATCCGTGTGTCATAGCACGTACCTCTTCACTGTACCTCTGTTTTATGCAAGTATAAAGAATGGATATCGTTCAGAATTCTATTGTAGTGTCTATTCTTAAAAACCGTTTATATTGGGAGTATCGTTCTGCAACGCAAATTTAAGGAAGTCTTGCACACGGTACTGCTAGTTCAGTGTGGAATCATGCAGTTGTTCAAAAACTCTTGTGACTGAAACTTCTTTTTCGCCAACTAAGATATTGGCAGCATCTCTGCACAAACTGTTTTTCACTTACAGATCAAAATCTTTCTGCAAACCATGACATGAAAACAATAGCAATACTGGAAACCGAGCCCTGTTGATGCACTGGACTAAAATAGCAGCAGAAAAACATGTCGCACCATACACGAAATGGCAGCTTCTGAAGTAAAAGTAATATCCTTCGCAATTGTAGCAGCAGCAGCACAATTGACACTTCTTATTCATGTTGCTCTTTTAAATACTATTATTTTCAGTTTTTTGCACAAACAATTATGAAAGGTCTAACGGAAGGGAATTGTATTCTTTCGAAATTTATACTACAACATATGGCTATCGATTAATCTATTCCATTCTAAATCCTGAAATTTCATTAACTTGTGTTTGCACTTATACTCCTTAAAATTCCGTATTATTTATCGTTTTATAGCCATTACTCTTGCCAGACTAAATAAAAAATTCCACTATGTTCCACGATCTTTCTCCAGTTTAGTTTCAAACAGCACAATTTTAACTTATAGTGGTTACCAACTGAAAATAAATTATTTCCAGAAATTCAGCATATAAGAATAAAATATATTTATTATTGAGTTCTTCGTTTACTCAATCTTCAGTGAGTCATAAACGGTTACAAAAAGATTGTCGCTGAAGCTCAAGACATATGTTTCGGGCTTAGAAACGTATGAAACTGAAGAAATGTGTGATAATATTAATTAGCTTCTCAAATATGTTAAAATAGACAAGAATACAGTCATAACGGAAGAACGGATGCAGTTGTCGGTAAAGATAGGAAAAAGAAAATACCGAGAGAGTTCGGCCTCGATAAGTGAAGTGAGATGGAAGACGTATTAATAGAATTCTGTGCTGTGTTACTTGTTACGAACATCTTTATCGAGAGCACGTCGAGAAGGAAGTAGGCATGTAAGGGGATCAAAGAAAATATCGGAGTGACTGTACTTGGTTAAAAAAAAGATTCTGTAACCAAATTAAAAACTGGAACAGTTATCCAGGTACTGACGTCGTAATTGACCATAACCCAGTACTAATGAAGTTTAGTTGACATTTAATATGGTATAGAGAAAGCAGCCGATAATTTGGCACCTAGATAAGCAGGAAGAATCAAGACTTCGAATGCATTGGAATAACATATGACAAAAGAAGAAAGTCACTTACAGGAGTTACTGGTATGGAAAAACAATATAATTCCCGTAAAAGAGCATGGTAAATGCAGCAGAATAGGTGCTATAATTGAAGCAGCTACCCATGGATGACGGATGACTAACTGGAATTAGCGAAGAAACAAAGAAAACGGAAAAGGGTTGAAAGTGACCATAATATCGGTCATTCAGAAATGAAAGTAACTGATAATGGAGAAAACTTTAAAAAAAGAGGAAATAGTGAAAATATGTTATGCATTGATTACAAAATTAAGAAGGATAACATTGATCTTGTTAATAGAATAATATTCAGTTACTTTAAGTAGTACAGTCACAGTCATTAGAGATGTTAGTTGGCTGAAGCAGAAAATAAAGGGAGAAGATGAAATCAGTACTTGGAGAAACGTTACAGCAGCCCATAAGAAATTAGTACAATTCAAAATTAGGACGTTGAGTAAGATGATGGTTGGGGGAGAGTAAATGATTTGATTTGTATTTTAAAAATGTTTATTCTCATGGTTATAAGGCTAATCGGTTGAGCAAAAACTATATTAGCATGTAAATGAGATTTATAAAACTGGGGATCGCATGAATAAGAACAGTATCAAGTATTAGTGAAGTATTGCATCAAAAATTCCACAGGAATACTTTAGCCAAGACAGGGAAGGAAAACTGAATGTAGATCAGGAGAGGATCAGTTCAGGTCTAGGAGAGGCAGGGGTATTAGAGAAGCAATTATAGCTCTGCGGCTATTAATAGAAGGCAGATTAGAAAAAAAGACACGGAAGCGTACATTACATTAGTAGATTTGGAGAAGGCTTTTGATAATGTTGAATGAAAGCAAATATGAGTATTTTCAGCTCCTCGTCAGTGTGGTATCAGATACAGTGATGAAAAGGTAATCTGTTATTTTGTGCGAAGGAGATTGGACTGGCGAGTACTATGGAACGACAGGAGAGGCCCAAATGAAAACAGCTATAGGACAAGATCATCATTTCTCGTCACTGATATTTAATTGTTATGTTGAAGAGGTGATGTGGAAACAAAAGACTATTTCGATGGATCGCCGAAAGTTAACAGAAACTGTGGGTAGGTACGCTTGTTTATGGCAATAATATGCGTATAAACCAAAAAAACTAAGATAATTTGGTGAGCAATAGAGCAAGCTGGATAGCTAAATTTTCATCTTGGAAAACCTCTTGCAGAGTTGAAATACTTTTGCTAATCACAGAAGCTGATGGATAAAGAAATAAGATCCATGAAATACGTAGTAACTAGGATTATACGAGACAATAGGACTTATTTCAAAAAGACACAACTGATATCAACCAAAAATATAGATCTCGAGACAACAAGAAGATTAATGAAAATCTGTACTTGCAGCTTAGATGGAATGTTCGAGTAAGGAATGAAGACGTCCTGCAATCGGTCAACGAGAGGAAACTTTTAATAAATGGTTCAAATGGCTCTGAGCACTATGGGACTTAACATCTGAAGTCATCAGTCCCCTAGAACTTAGAACTACTTAAACCTAACCAACCTAAGGACATCACACACAGCCATTCCCGAGGCAGGATTCGAACCTGCGACCGTAGCGGTCGCGCGGTTCCAGACTGAAGCGCCTAGAACCGCTCGGCCACACCGGCCGGCCAAAACTTTTAATAAAAAATATAATTAAATGAAGATAGAAAATCATCACTGGTGAAAATTTAATTGAACAAATGGAAGGTGATAACTGCAGTGGCAATCCTAGATATCAGTAAGTAAGGCAGGTCGTTTATAACGTACGATGCGGCAAATGTGCTAAAATGGAAAGGATAGGTGACAAGCGATAAAAGTGAAAGAATAGACTACTGCGCCAAACCAGCCTAAGGACCGATGACCACACCAACAATAAGCATGAGGAGTATGAGAGAGGAGAGGATGGTGGTAATGTCCACCGCCTTGTAAAGTGGTCACGGGTTCCAGTCCTACCTCAGGTTTTGACGTGTGTTTTAAATGTGCCGTCACTGTATAACTTTAATGGATGTAACAGAATACCCTGGATATGTGAAATCTTCAGGGTCAAAATTTTATAAACAGTACAGGAACCTAAAATGATTATTCTGAGATATGAAATATCTTCGATGTACCTTTTCCACATATCTGCTATATTGTCTGCGTTAAGTAGTGGAATTGCTTTTGCCCTTTTAACGTTGACGACTTTGCTATTAAAATCTCCGGAAGTTATTTTGACTTTCCTTTATGTTAAATCTGTGCTTCGGACACTTCTTTTTCGAGTTGTTCATCTTTTTATCTGCAACCCTTTCGCTTCCCAGCACTTCATATTCATTTCATTTCTGAGTGTCTTAAATTGTTGTATTCCCATCTTTTCCTGATCATTGTTATATTTTCTTGTTTCGTCGATCAGCTGCAATGTTTCTTCTGCTGCCTACAATTTCTTCGCACCTGTTTCTAACTGTCTTTGTCTGTACAACATCTGTAAATAACGTTTTTAGAAATGTCCAATGCATGTTACCTATCGAATTTTTAAGCACGTGATGAAGCGATGGCAAAGAGCGTGCTCACCCTTGCTGTTGCAGATGCTTACACGACGAGGCACCTGGTGTACCAGTGGCAGTCGGAGGGCAGCGTCAGCTTCGTGGCCGGCATGGCGCTCTCCCAGTTCGACCTCATGGGGAACCCGCAGAGGAACCTCACCTACAAGCGGCGAGAAGGTCGCTAACACCCTCTCACAAACATTCGTCTGAGTTTCAGACTTTTCAAAGCATTACGAATAGTGGCCGACAGCAAACTGTTTTTGTTTGCAGGAGAATTCTCCGTCCTCCAAGTGAACTTCAATCTCCAGCGGCACACAGGCTATTTCCTGATACAAGTCTACGTACCTTGCATCTTGATAGTGGTTCTCTCGTGGGTATCCTTCTGGATACATCGAGAAGCAACTAGTGATAGAGTTGGACTGGGTAATACTCATAATAATTGTGCTGAGATATCTCTCAAAATAATTGTAGTTAAGAGGCTACTCGTCAGAATTTAATATAAAGTTTCCTATTGACATAAATAGCGTACACCTTACAACGACTTTGCTCATAGCAATTGTTCAAATAGAAGACCGTCAATCCCAATGAACGTGCATAATTTTTCTTGCACTTTGTCACGTATAAAATCCATGCTACAGAGCTGTATCAATCTTCTTTATTACTATTACCGGTTTCGATAATTCACTACCTTCTCGGAATGAAAAGATTAACATTGCTCAATGTCATAACTATTTCTGACATAGAAAACCACATATTGCATAATCATCACAGTTGCACATTTACATGGCGGTCGGAAACAGTCTGAGAAGCTTGTAAGGCTGTTACAGAGGAGGTTGTGCTGCGACATAATTGTTAAGAAAAAATTCGGTACATCGCGCCATTTCCGAGCTAATTAGCGTTGAAGTTAGCCAATTAGGCGGCTGCGCGCGCAGATTCAAGGTGCCCCGGCTGCGCGCGCAGATTCAAGGTGCCCGCCAGACACAATTAGTGCCAGCTGCTGTCATAGCGTAGATGATAGAGCACGAGGTTGTTCAGCCTTTGACTCGGGTTCGATCCTTACTTCGTCCCATGTCCAATTTTTGTATCATTCTCTCGTTCGGTTGTAGGAAACGATAGTTGCTGTCATAGCGTAGATGATAGAGCACGAAATTGTTCAGCCTTTCACTCGGGTTCGATCCTTACTTCGTCCCATGTCCAATTTTTGTATCATTCTCTCGTACGGTTGTCGGAAACGAAACGAAGATTAGTTTGACGACAACGTCTCTGGCGTGCCACTTGAATTTGCGTGCGCAAAGGCCTAATTGGCTAACTTGAATGCTATTTAACTTGTAATCGTCGCAACACCCTTAAAAGCATTTCGGTCTGTTTCTGACCACCCTTTGTAGAATTCCAACAAATCCTTTATCACAAAAAAGGGCACGTCCCATTAGAATAACTGATAACGACTACGTCGGTATCTGTTGTGTAGAAGAGGAGGCCTGTGTACAGAAGAGGAAGTTTTTCAACAAATTGATAGAAGAGAATGATAAAAAATATCTGAAAAGAAGAGTCAAATGCTTTGTGAAGGGATTAATGTAAAAGTAATAAATGAAATAGATTACGGGAACATGTGAAAGACCCTCGAAATCGCGTACAACAAATGGAGTGGCGATTGATAATTTAAAATTCAATGTGTAACTTTGAATTTTAAAAAAGTAGTAGAGAATATTTGCCTGGTGGATTATGATTTCGAGTACCATTCAAAGGCACGCCAAATATTTCTCTTATCTATTTTATTTCTTACTTTTAGACATACAGCGTCGCGAGCTTTTGACCGTTCTTTTGTTTTCAAACATTTTCATTTAAATTTCCAGGTTTTGTTCAAAAAGCACGAAATATAATGTATATCAAAATGGATCGGTATTGTTATTAAAAGTACAGAGATCAAGAGGAAGCAGAAAAGTATGATTTGTGCAGTAATTTCATATTTATTCTTTTATTTTTCAACGTGAAAGGAAGAATTTTCCCTCAAAGCACTAATTAAGCTTTCTTCAATTATTCCGATTAGTTTCAAGTAATGAAATCTCTTTTGCGAAATTAGATCCTCGCTGATGACCATTACCCACCCTTCATTTGGCTATGAAACTTCTGACAAAACTCCATTCTGTAATTTCTACAGAGTGTTATTTTCGCTCTGCTGAAACGATTAACCAAAAATTGTATTTAAGATATTGAGAAGCTAGGGCTGGTGCCTGAACTTGAGAGCCCTGTGTTCGGCCTCCCCAGGTATCACCACCGTGCTGACGCTGTCCACCATCAGCCTTGACAGCCGGACCGACCTGCCCAAGGTCCGCTACGCCACGGCGCTCGACTGGTTCCTCTTGATGAGCTTCTTCTACTGCATAGCCACCCTGCTCGAGTTCGCAGGGGTCCACTACTTCACAAAGGTGGGAGCGCTCGTCCTCTCCATACCACTATCTGAGAATCGCTGTGTTTGGTAGCTGCAGTGGCGTTGTTCTCACAATTAACCAGTGGTCTCACATTTGGCAAATTCCTTACAGTAACATCTTCGTTCCTCGTATTCTTCAGGTTGGTAGCGGTGAAATTCCCGTGGACGAAGAAGAATGGGAAGATATTGAGGGGCCCTTCGAAGAGACCTTCTCACCATCACCGGAGCCGGTAGAGAACAGTCCGGTTATGCGCACCGGCCGCAGACGCAGCTCGCTCATCTGCCCGATCTACAACGTAAGAACACCCTACCGACCACCTGGACCCACCTGTGACCAGCAATATTACTTTGTGGCAATATGTTGAAAAATTTTTTAACGTTGTTGCCAGCGCGTTAGTGCATCATACAGTGCAATCAGAAACTCTATATAAGGCCCATCTGCAGGCCATCAGTAGCAAATAAAATAGAAAACCAGCAGTTCTAATTTACCACTATTTTTATGTTACTTGTCTATGAATTCCTGTTGACACATCACTATCATTATATAATGGACACTTCTGACTATAGTCATAAACATTTATTGCATACGACCTTGATTTCAGCTTTAAAGCCGATTTTCTAGTGTAACATTGTTTTTAATGTGTTATGAAGGAAGGAGCCTAAAAGAACCACAGGAACTGACGTGTACAATAATAATCAAGCATGGACCCAAAGGAGGACGGTGGGGGATCTTGGGGGTTACGACACCCTCCACCTCCAAACAATATGTTAGCATAAGTGTCTATATTTTTGCATACATTAATTTCCAAATTCAGTTAACTTTCGGAGAACTAAAATTCTTTTAAATGACAAGAAACCCTAAAAAAATTACAAGTTTCGTTTAACACATAATACTTTTCAGTTACGTTCCACTTATTTAAACCACGTGGATTGGTTTCCAGCCTTACTGGCTGTATGAAACATTCCAGCCAGGTAAATGCACATATTCACAGGATAATTCCACGTGCTGCCAAAAATGACACGGTTCGCGAGTCCACAGATGTTACCTCGGTAACTACAGGAAGTATGGGAAAGGCTAGGCAGAAGAGGAAAGATCACTGATAAAAATAACAGCAAGGATAGCTTTCCAAAATATAGATGGAAACTATCGAAAGATACAGCATTCCCTCCATTTACATGCTCGCATAGCAGTACTACGTAGACGCCAGTTCACAGTGTTAGATGGTTCAAATGGTTCAAATGGCTCTGAGCACTATGGGACTTAACATCCGTGGTCATCAGTCCCCTAGAACTTAGAACTACTTAAACCTAACCAACCTAAGGACATCACACACACCCATGCCCGAGGCAGGATTTGAACCTGCGACCGTAGCAGTCGCGCGGTTCCGGACTGAACGCCTAGAACCGCTAGACCACCGCGGCCGGCCACAGTCTTAGAGCTAAGTGAAATACAGACAACGGTGAGTGCACATATCGTACAAATTATTAAGTTGTCGAAGTTGTGACAGTTTGTTGCTATTATAGTCCTTAAACCAACTGCATGGCGCAGTTACTTCCCAAAGTTTTGAAGATGTGCTATTCAGATGATGTATTTATCTGAATTTGCTATTTCTTGGAAGTTAAGCTGAAGCGATGTACTAAGCACCGATGTATAACCGAAATTACCAGTGGGGTGCTACTTACTGAAGAAAACAGTAAGTCGAACGTTTCGAGGTTTATACCCATTCTCGTCGATTTTGATGTTAGTGCGTATTCCTGCAAAGCATGCACGTGCTTTTGTTGATCGAAGAAACATAGAGCTCTTTGTTTAGTCTTCGCAGTATTCCCAGTCGGTTATTAAACAAATTCACAGGATGGCCCTTCTACATATACATCAGTACTCCGCAAGCCACCTAACGGTGTGTGGCGGAGGGTACTCCTGGTACCACTGGTTACCCCTTCCCTCTTCCACTCGCAGATAGCGCATGGGAAGAGTAAAGTTGGTAAACCTCTGTGTTAGCTCTAATTTTTCGATCTTTTTCATCGTGATCATTTCGCGAGATGTATGTGGGAGAAAATAACATCTTGTCAGAATCTTCCCGGAAAGCATTCTCTCAAAATTCCAGGCCTCTTTGTATCGTCTGCCACTAGAGTTCGATGAGTATCTTTGTAACGCTCTCGCGCCGACTAAACAATCCTATCATGAAACGCGCCGCTCTTCGTTAAATCTTCTCTGCTTAATCTATCAGTCTTGCTGGTAAGGGTCCCAGATTGATGAACAGTATCGTAAATCGGATACACTTTAACCGATTTTCAGATTCAAATGTGATTATCATGACTGTTTTTTTTTAATTCCTGTGATATTTACGGTAGTGAACACAGGTATGTATGGAAGAATTACATATTAATTAGTACAATACATTTTATAAAAGAAAAAGAAACTAACAGAAAAAATTGAAGGTGGTCAGGGGTAGCGTGGATTTGGGGATACATTGAGCAGCCTACAACTTCTCCATTGCTGTCAACTACTATTCCATTTGCGGTCAGTATTTCAAAAGCGTAATGTAACTTTGACCACCTCAAAATAATAACACTGATCCAGACTAAAAGAAAAAGAAAACCTAGTCCAGTACATAAACAGAGTGATCCACCATCTAAACTATAAATATAGTGGAAGGTACTATGCTGGAGTACCACACACATAGCTCCAAGTTTAGTTGAACGTAATACCTTCAATTTCATCCATCTTAAACCTAAACCTTCGTTTCAAAACATCCAATGTAGTTAGAACTAAGGTTATCTGTTCTTGATTTATCAAGTCGATATCTGGCTTTTGTGACCAAAGAAAACTTCATTCCTTATTCCCGGAGATATATGACGTTATATGTCATACGTGAATCACTGCCTGAACCACAAAAGCTTACTATTTGATCACTATATGACTGACTTTGTTTTTTCTTAGTTGTAGGTACATTAACAATTACAAATGAGCCTTTGTCTGCATAGCGATCGTTAATGTTTGTATTCCTTTATGCCACACTGACATTGGCAGCAATACGGATTAATCGCCGGCCGCGGTGGTCTCGCGGTTCTAGGCGCTCAGTCCGGAACCGCGCGACTGCTACGGTCGCAGGTTCGAATCCTGCCTCGGGCATGGATGTGTGTGATGTCCTTAGGTTAGTTAGGTTTAAGTAATCCTGCCTCGGGCATGGATGTGTGTGATGTCCTTAGGTTAGTTAGGTTTAAGTAGTTCTAAGTTCTAGGGGACTGATGACCATAGCTGTTAAGTCCCATAGCGCTCAGAGCCATTTGAACCATTTGAACGGATTAATCAAATGTGTATCTGTAGTCGTAGGGTAACAATGACTAGTGTACAGAGCAAGAAACAGAAAATTCATGCACATGACCTCAGAAATACTAATGAACTGAGGTGACAAAAGATACGCACGTATACAGATGGCGGTAGTAACGCAAAGATAAGGTATAAAACGGCAATGCATTGGCGGAGCTGTCATTTGCACTCAAGTAATTCGTGTGAAAAAGTGTCCGACGTCATCATGGTCACACCACAGGGAATAACAGACTTTGAACGCGTGCGGGATTTAAAAATTAAAAATGAGGCGGCTCTCAACTACTTACCCTCAGACTCGGTGTTGAAATATTAATAGTTTTGGGTGTTTTCGTTGTGTAGGGGCTAGGATACGTAGTTGGCGCATTACAAGCCAAATACTGCTGAGTCTACAGTATACAATTTGAACATACACCAGAATCGAATGGTCGAAGCTTCCTATTACTCGGCAATTGCGAATTTTGAATGTAACCTAGAAATTTATAAATGAAAGACTGCAATTAAATAAAATCTGCAGATACTATTTTTAACGACTTTAAATGATGGGCACAATAGCAGAAGTACCTTTAAGAATGCCGTTTATTACTGAAAAACACTTATTGGTGTCGATGGTCCAGCAATTAAATAAAATATAAGTTGCATAACAGGGAAACAATAGAGTCCTACTTCACGTAAATAATTATGAAAAACGACATAGCTCGCGAGATGTTCACTTCTAAACACATACTACGTCTACGTCTCCACTGCAGAAGCCACAGAAATCTCGCAAGTGCGCAAGTCGGCACTATGAAATATTTTTATCTCCCGCGACCACGTGCAAAACTGCCCCTCTCCCCAAGTCTTTCCTGCGCCCGCCCGTTGCTGCTTCCCGTCTAGCACTCCTCTGTCCTGTCCAGCACTCTTCCCCCACTTCCATCCAGTCTCCCCATTAAACGAGCACTGTGACTGGCTGGAGCGCTCTCGCCATTTCTCCAAGCCAACGCACACTCACAAACATATTGAAACACAAACAAAATACTGGATTTACATTTAAATAACTTGAAATTAAATAAATATTCCTACGGCTGCACCATAAACACGCTCTAACACACATTATTAAATACATAAACAAATTAAATAAACGTATATCAAAAGAATAGAAACAAAGTAGGCCAGTAGCCTAATGTCTCTGTGCTTTCTAAAACACAGTAAATATTTGACCAGTTTCTTCAAGAATAGTATATATCGGATATAAACGAAGACATAGACGAAGAAATATATTTATAAGCATGTTGCTACCGTTTTTTCGGGTAACTGTGGAGTACTTATGGCCTGATGCGATTAATAGTAATCAGCCACTTTGATCTCCAATAACGCATGTACTACTCAAGTAATTCATACCAATTTAGGTTTACACTAATAGCTGTCTAAAGACACGTCGATCGACAAAATCGGATGAACCATTTAGATTTTGGAAATTCGTTGCTGGGTGTTACTTGTATGATTTACAGTCACATAGTAAACTTTAAACTAATAAAGATATTGAAAATCTGATTACACCATCAGAATCGTCGTGCAAATAGTGGTAATCCACATGTTTTTTTTTAAGGCATCAAGATTCCTCTGGCTATTATTAATTTCTACATGAACTGTGAAATGCCTGCTATTATGGTTTCACAAAGTCCGCCATCTTTGGCACTCCCGGTGTACAAATATCCTTCATCGACACAAAGCATAGTCCTCGTCACACCGTCAACATGTAATTCCCAGTCATGCGATCAGCCTGGACCACACGCTGGGGCTACCCCTCTCGCTCCGGCCAATGTCCGGCACCACTTGATCGGCCTGCCGAGAGGCCCGCGCGGCCACACCAACTCCGAACTTAAAATATATTCAGGTCGCCACAATTCGCCCGTTACCTCACACACGGAACGGTAGTGCTTGGAGCTGGACGCATGGGACATTTCAATTCAAAAATCGGTAGGGAATTCAGTATTCCGAGATGCACAGTGTCAAGAGCGTGCCGAGAATACCAAGTTTCAGGCATTACCTCTCGCCACTGACAATGCAGTGGCCGAAGGCCTTCACTTAACAACCGAGAGCAACGGCATTTGCGTCGAATTGTCAGCGCCAACAGACAGGCAACACTGCGTGAAATAACACCAAAAATCAATGTGTGGTGTTCAACGAACGTATCCTTCGGGAAAGAGCGTCGAAATTTGGCAGCAGACGACTGACGCAAGTCCCTTTGCTACCATCGGCTCTCGTGGGCTCGTGACTATATTGATTGGTCACTAGACGACTGGAAAACCGCGGCTTGGTCAGGTGAGCTCCGATTTCAGTTGGTAAGAGATGATGGTAGGTTTCGAATGTGGCACAGACCTCAAGAAGCCATGGACGGAAGTTGTCAACAAGGCACAGTACAAATTGGGGATGACTCCATAATGGTGTGTGCTGCGTTTACACTGAATGGACTGGGTCCTCTGGTCCAGCTGAAGCGATCACTGACTGGTTCAAATTCAAATGGCTCTGAGCACTATGGGACTTAACAGCTGAGGTCATCAGTCCCCTAGAACTTAGAACTAGTTAAACCTAACTAACCTAAGGACATCACACACATCCATGCCCGAGGCAGTATTCGAACCTGCGACCGTAGCGGTCGCGCGGTTCCAGACTGAAGCGCCTAGAACCGCTCGGCCACATCGCCCGGTCCCGATCACTGACTGGAAATAACTACTTGGAGGCCATTTACAGTCACGTGGACGTCATGTTCCCAAACATGTTACCGGGCCACGACCGTTCGTAATTGGTTTGAAGAACATTCTGGACAATTCGAGCGAATGATTTTGCCACTCTGATCACTTGACATGAATCCCATCAACAATTAAGGTACATAATCGACAGCTCGGTTCGTACGCAACATCCTGCACCGGAAACACTTTCCCAGTTAATGACGGCTACAGAGGTAGCATGGCTCAATATTTCCGTAGGGAACTTCCAAAGAGTTGTTGAGTCCATGCCACGTCGAGTTGCTGCATGACACCGGGCCAAAGGAGGTCCGAAACGGTATTGGTAGGTATTCAAAAAAATGGTTCAAATGGCTCTGAGCACTATGCGACTTAACTTCTGAGGTCATCAGTCGCCTAGAACTTAGAACTAATTAAACCTAACTAACCTAAGGACATTGTAATTCTATCAGAGACAGCAAAGGACTTGGAAGAGCAGTTGAATGGAATCGACAGTGTCTTGAAAGAAGGGTATAAGATGAGCATAAACAAAAGCAAAACGAGCATAGTGGAATGTAGTCGAATTATGTCGGGTGATGCTGAGGGAATTAGATTAGGAAATGAGACACTTAAAGTAGTAAAGGAGTTTTGCTATTTGGGGAGCAAAATAACTGATTATGGTCGAAGTAGATATAAAGTGTAGACTGGCAATGGCAAGGAAAGCGTTTCTGAAGAAGAAAAATTTGTTAACATCGAGTATAGATTTAAATGTCAGGAATACGTTTCTGAAAGTATTTGTATGGAGTGTAGCCATGTATTGAAGTGAAACGTGGACAATAAATAGTTTAGACAAGAAGAGAATAGAAGCTTTCGAAATGTGGTGCTACATAAGAATGCTGAAGATTAGATGGGTAGATAACATAAGTAATGAGGAGGTACTGAATACAATTGGGGAGAAGAGGAGCTTGTAGCACAAATTGACTAGAAGAAGGGATCGGTTGGTAGGACATGTTCTGAGACATCGAGGGATCACCAATTTAGTATTGGAGGGCAGCGTGGAGGGTAAAAATCGTAGAGGGAGACCAAGAGATGAATACACTAAGCAGATTCAGGAGGATGTAGGTTGCAGTAGGTACTGGGAGATGAAGAAGCTTGCACAGGATAGAGTAGCATGGAGAGCTGCATCAAACCAGTCTCAGGACTGAAGACCACAACAACAACAACCTAAGGACATCACACACATCCATGCCCGAGGCAGGATTCGAACTGCGACCGTAGCGGTCGCTCGGCTCCAGACTGTAGCGCCTAGAACCGCACGGCCACTCAGGCCGACGGGATGTATTCCATAACTTTTGTCACATCATTGTGTACTGACACATACGTGCATGGGAACAAAAAATTAGTTAGTGATCTGTTTTGAGAATTGATCAAATAACATACGTGCTATAGTTGAAAACGCCGATAGCTTTCCAGGTAAATATCTATGGATTTTGCGCAACCAGATTGAAACACATTTTCGCGTACAACTTCAGTTGCAACAGCTTCACCAACTGTTGCGTAAGAAAATCGGCACTATATGGCGCCATCTAGCTTATATTGATGAAATTTTACCACCAAACAGTATAATGTAAACACTCAACTGAAAACCTGAAGACACCTGTAAAACTTTTGGTGTGTGAGTGGTCAAAGTAACCACGACGGTCAAAGTATACCCGGTTTACGATACTCAAGCCGCTTCCTTCGTGAATGAGTTACGTTTCATTAAGAATCTTAAGATTCTTCCTACTATTTGTTTTACGTGGTCATTCCACTTAACGTCGCCCTGGATAGTTACTCCTAGATGTTCTCCGGTATATACTGCTTCCAGCAATTGGTCATCAATAGTGTAGTTGTACAGTAGTGGTTTTCTTTTCCTAAATATGCACAATATTTACATTGATTTACATTCAGGGTCAACTGCTGCAGACTGCACCATTCATCAACCTTCTGTAGGTTATTTTGCAAATCGATATTGCATTCTGGCTTTGCTACTTTCTTACAGTGAAACATCATCTGCGTAAAATCTTAAAGAGCTTCCGACTCTTTCTATTGGATCGTTTATTTATGTTGCAAACAATAATGGTCCTATCACACTTCCTTGGGTACTCCGAAGATTACCTTTACAGCTTTTGATTTTGTTCCGTTAAGAGCGACGTGTTCAGTTCTATATGCAGGGAAGTCATGAACCTAGTCGCAAATCTGGTTCGACAAGGTGAGCTCGTATGTTTTTGATTAGATGGCAGTGCGGGACAGTGTCAAACGTCTTCCTGAAGACAAGGAACGCGGTGTCAACCTGACCGCCGTTGCCTACAGCGCTATCGATCTTCTTGGAGGAGGAGGGCGGAGTTCCGCAAGATCTCTGTTTGCGGAATCTATGCTGATTTTTGTAGAGGAGATTTTTGTTCTCCAAAAACGTCACAATCCTTGAGTATAAAACATATTCCATAATTCTACAATAGATTGACGTCAATGATGTAGGCCCATAATTATGTACATCTGTCCTACGTTCCTTCTTGAAAAAGGGAATGACCTGTGCCTTTTTCCAGTCGGTAGGTACCCTTCGTTACTCCAGGGAGCTATTGTACTCTGCTTTTAGAAGGAGAGCAAGTTCTTTCACATTCTCCTCATACAGTCTTATAGGTGTGGCACCTTGTTCTGATGCTTTTCCACTACTAAACGATTGTAGTAGCTTTTGTATTTTGCGATCGGTTCTCTCAGTATCTTTCATTTCGATGTTCATACGACTACTGAAAGGAAGGACCATATTACAATTTTTCCGCGGTGAAATAATTTCGGAAGACCAAAATCAATATTTCGCCCTTCTCACGATCATCTTCCGTTTCGGTGCCTTTATAGGCACTGAGATGCCGAATAGACGATTTCGAACCGCTTACTGGTTTCACGTAAGACGAAAACCTTTTTGGGTTTCAGTCAGATCGACTGACAAAATTTTACTTTCAAAGTCGCTGAACGCATGTCTCATTCATATCTTTACTCTCATTTTCCCTTCGTCCAGCTTTGGTTTGTCCACTAGGTTTTGACGTCTCTCGAATTCAGTGATAAAGCTCTCTTTTTTTCCCCACAGAAATTTTCTAATACGGCTGTTAAACTACGGTACGTCTTTCCTATTTTGTAAGACCTTGCTCGAAACATAGATTTTCTTGTCTAAGGCATATTAAACGACGCTATTGAATTTTTTCCAGTTGTGCTCCACGTTTTCGTCCTCAGCGCTGAATATTTGTTGTTGATTACTCAGATACTCTGCAATTTGTATCCTGTTGACCTTGCTAAGCAAAAATATTTTTTTAACATTCCTTGTGATACCGATAGCCATAGTTGCTATCAGAGCCTTAAGGTCACTGATACCTTTCTCTGCGTTATCTGATTCTATAAGTTAGCTAGACCTTCAGGTGTTATCTATTATTTGATCAGTTGTATATTACGTATCTACAGGGTGGAGAAAAACAAGCTCATAATGTCAAAGCGAAGAAGCAGACGTCAAATCGAGCATTTTTTCTAAATAACCACAGGTCGGCTATATTTCGTTGTGAACCTACGGCCATAAGACGACAGACAATCAGCGACTAGTTTATGACAACCATCCAGGTCTTTGTCTAGAATAACCTTGATGATATACACCGTATTTCAGGCCTTTTTACCTGTCAGTACTTTATATTAGCATGGCAATTATATCATTTCAACTATACCGAATGATATTAGGGATGTCCCTTTCCTTGAACTAAACGTTTTGCACCTGCGGGTTTTTGTTGTCCATAGACCTAACAGATATTAGTATACATCACGTTATACAGAGAAGAATAAACATACTACAAACAGAAATACACCACGCCTGAATACAGACTTTCCCACTGCTCAGGCCTTCGTCAGGAGATGAGTATGACACTTGTCGGAATGTCATGGTGTTTCAACACTATCACCTGAGAGCTTTTCATTCATATTTCACTACATTTATATTACAATATTATTCTAATTTACTCTGTTAATACACACGGACAGGTATACTTGTAATCTGTCTCAATCCCACCTTGTGAATGGGACGTTAAACATAAACCTTCCTTCCTTCTATCACACCATTTTCAACACAGCAGACTATTGTGGACTTGAAGATAAGTGAAACTAAGAGTAAAAACTAGCAGAAGGAATAATCTCATCAAATAGACGTCGTTTAGAAAGTATATATTTTGTTTGCATATGTACCTTATATGATGAAGACGTTCTTGTTTAGAGAATGTCCTTGACTGAGAATTTTCGTTCACACTATACGTAATCTTTTAATAGGTTTCTAAATGTGCCTTCTTTGCACTTTCTACTGTGAAACACACTCTTTATTACACAGAAAATATGGATGCACTGTATTCACTTGATATTTCACAATTACAGTCCGCACTCAGTCTTCGTAAATTGTAGAAGACGCCAAGAAAATAAGTCATGGATTCCAGAGTAAGGCAAATCCCTCAGTAATCCGTAGAACACTACACTAAAACGAAGCCTAGTTGAAATCCAGTAAATAGCTAGGTCACGAAAATGCGGTCTTATTGGAGACTTGAGCACAACAAAATTTGAAACGGCTTTCATTCGGGTTTTGTCTACCGCATGATGTCAGTGGCCAGAAGACCCCAGTGAGAGTCCACAGGCCCCCCTTACTGGTTACTAGCCGCCGGAAGAGTCGTTGATAATGGATGTTTCAGGAAGTCGACCTCGCTGTCTGGTGATACAGATACAACGTCTCCACCGTCCATTTTTAACTGGCCGTAGGGCCAGAAGTGTCCCTGTTGGTATCGTGATCGCTAAACTGACAGGGGAAGGTGTTGGTGGGCATATCAGCTAAATGTCTGCTCTCCATCTCAATCTCTGGCGTCACTGTGCCTTCTGGTTTTGGTGGAGTGATGGGGTGCTGATGCTGGATTATTGTGGTCTGTGATTCCATGCTGGAAATCGGCGATGCTGAAGGTGGGAAAAGATCCCATTCCGTGGGGAACCAGCTGCAACGATGCTGAACCTGAGGTCTTCCAGGCATCTAATTTTGTATAGAGCTGGTCTACGGTCAGTGGTGGTTATCTTGTGGAGGAAGTCGCTAAATGTGGGTGCAGCTGGTTGGAGTGTCATGCCAGAACGGCATTACTGGCGTCCGCTGTGCACGTCTGCCGTGTGTGTGGCTCTGATGACATTTCGTATCTATCCAGGGACTCTCCCGATGGTGTAAGCCCATACCCCTGTGCCCACCTAGTAGCAGGGGCGACACTTGGCTCTCATGGATGTATTTCAGGCCTGTGGAGGTCCTAGAGGGTACAGCGTCGGCAGCCAAAAAGCAGTTCCACCAGAGAGCATCCTTCAATCGGCGTGGTCCAGTAGGAGGCCAGGAACTGAATTGGGATGTTGGCCTTGGGTGCAGCTAAAGCATCTTCCACGTCGGCAAAATAAAGATGAGAGTAATCCACTCACCTTGACTATTGGAGACTGGGTGGAATGGCTCCTTTACCGGGTGCGTTCTGCCGTTCCAAGTGCAGAAATCCTTGAACATACTGGATGAAAACTGGTGGCCATTGCCCCAAATGGTTGTATCTTGGACCGATACAATGGCGAATATTTTCTGGAAGGTGCTTACTGTCTCTGTTGCTATCATATTTGACATTCGAACTACGCAAGGAAATTTCGAAAGTGAGTCAATGACAACGAGCCACATCTCTGAGGAAGAAGAAGGCAAAGTCCACATGGACACGCTCACATGGGCGCTGCGGGGTTGGCCAGGCGGGGATGGTTGTGGAGGTACTGGCAGCGCCAACGCACAAGTGTCACAGGAGCGGGCTGTCCTCTCGATGTCCTGAGTGATGTGGCCAGGGGGCCTGCAGCTTCGCGAGCGCATCCATGCAGGTCATCACCCGGGGTGATGTTTAGGTAGTGGCGGCAGGACGATCGTCGTCTGTCAGCATCAGGACTCCGAGTACCATCTGGAACCTGTTTTTTGGAGAACAATACATCCACAGTTCTGGAAGGGAGCGGTGTGGAAGGTGTTCCAGCCAATCTTGCTGAACGTATTTCTTAACTTGCTGGAGGATAACGTCTTCAGCTGTACCCTCGCAATTATGGATAACTAAAGTGCAGCTATTTACAGAAGTGGGCTGTAATTGTAATACGACAGCGTAACTTGGTAGATGTGCTAACGCATCTATGCAGAACCGATTTATGCTGGAAAGAGGAAGGCGTCCTATCCAACTGGAAGTTATCAACGAGGTTGCTGTTGCTACAGCTGACCGGGTGCGTGTCTCCCAGATACTGCTAGCACTTGTGCGCTGTCACAACGATTGTCCGTCCCATAATCAACAGTAAGGAACGTTTCTCAGTCTGTTTTACACTCGTACCCTTACAAGATCCACAGGGTGCAGTAACTGTAACTTCACGCGTTGCTGCAAAGTTCTGCATTTTCTCTTCAGTTTATAACACAGATCGAAATTGATGAAATGTGGCCGGTCAATATTTTATGGAGTCACGAGGCGAATTTTACACTAAAGGGTGCAGTGAATACACAGAACTGCAGAATTTGGGTTACTGTTAAACCGCGTATTGCGCACAGAGAGCCATTGCACTCGTCGTATCTGACTGTGTGGTGTGGATTCACAAGTACCTTTATGCTCGGTCCGTTCTTCTTTAAAGAGAATACACCCAGTGGGCCTGTCAGCCGTACTGAGACCTCTGCGCGTTATGGACAGCATGTGATTCCTGCTTTGGAGGAGCGAAACTGTGTGGTAACCACTGTTTCATACAAGATGGAGCAGCACCTCATGTCGCTCGTCCAATGCAAGATCTGCTTAATGCAACCTTCCACGAACATGGTATCTCCAGACGTTTTCTAGATGCATGCTTGCAGGATCACCCGATCTGAATCCACGTGATTTTTGGCTCTGGGGAATCTAAAAGAACGCATTTACATGTTCAGTCTCTACCTGATATGCAGGCCAGTGTACGGGGACATGTTGCTCAGATTCCGCCGGAACTGCTACAAGCAACTCTTGATCACTTCGTTTTAGGTACGTAGCATCTCGTCGACGTCTCCGGTGATCATATTGAACGAATTTTGTAAGCAGCGGTTAATAATAATATCAACATTGTGTCTTTCTCACTTCTTTGACCTTTTCTGCCCATGTCCTGCTTCTAATCCAGCACATATCGTAACTTTTCTATATGTCTTTCATGAAATTAATGCACCAGATTTGTAACTGGTGCCCAAAATTGTAACCAGTTTTTTTCCAACTTAATTCGTTCGTATTAACACATTAGAATATCTACCAAGTTTCTCTGCCATACGATAATTATAGCCCACACTGGACCTCTCTGAATAGCTGCACTTCAATTATAACTACCCAGTGTTTACATCACACAATAACGACTCAGAATAGTTATGGTTTTCAAACAAAAGTCGACACTTACATGTTACCTCTTCGAGATCAATTGGCCATGCAGCATATGAGTGATACCATATGTTACAACAGCGAAAAATTGGTAGCCTAGCTCCTAGAACATTTGTTTGCTGCTCATTTTGCTTGGACAGTAAACAGTTGGTTTCAGAGAAACCCAAACACTCAGATTTATCGAAAGGAGTAATTTTCGTAGAAGAGACAGTATTTGGCAGTTAGTAAATAGCACGAAAGCACACTGTTTAGTAACGCATGTTATGGTACTGGCCTGTAAGTGGAGCACCAGACGTCTGTAGTGTGAATGCCAGTCTCTGTCTTCTGGAGGAAATGGCGTGAGTGGTGGAGATGTATGCTGTGCCCGCTTGATGAACAGCTGTAGTATAAGCACTTCCTGCTTGTGTTGTTGATATTCCAGAATTTGCTTTTGTAGTTCTTCTTGTCGTGCCTGGTGCTGCACCTGTTGCATCCGTTGTTCTTCTTGTTATGGCTGCTACTGCATTTGAAGTTGCATCTCTTGCTGCCACAGTTTCGTGAGCACTGAACTTAAGTTTTTTATCATCAAATGCTTGCTAAATTAAAGTCCTTATCGTCAATACTACACCTGCTACAGCGCAATACACTCTTTATTATACAAAAAGACCTGGACGCATGGTACTCACAGTTCACAGTTTCAGTCTACACTGTGTTATCGCATACTGTAGAACGCACCAAGAGAATGATTCAGAAAGTCCACGGTCAAGCAAATCCGTCAATAATCCGTGAAATACAAATTCAAAACGCAGTCCAATTGAAATCCAGTAAACAGTGAGGTGACAAAAGTATAGTGTAAGCAGTGTAGAGACGTTAGCACGGCACGATTCGAAGTGTTGTGCAGCGGCACGTTGGCCGCGTTTTATCTTCGGTTTTACTGCAGCAGCCAGGCCCATGTGACGGCCGGCAGTCATTCATAGCAGACATTGCAGGATATCGACTTTCCTGTCTAACGACAGAAATATAGCAGCTTTGTTTTCTATGTCTTTACTGTATGTCAAAGTTCTTCCAAGTTAAGACTGGGATGGTGATCATAACCTAGAAATGATAGCATTAATTTGATTTAGTTTAAGCCATTTAATTTCAGGATGATTATCAGTCTTATTGCGTATATTGCAGGCATGTAAGTTTCTGCTTAACAATGTTCTTAACAGTACCCTGAGTGGCTTCCTGCGAATGGTCTTAGCGTCAATTTTAAAAAGCCACATATTCAGTTCTCCACATCTATGGGTACTGCACAAGCAAAAAATGTAACACATGGTGAGAAAATAATGAATAGGGTGGAAACTTCAAAATTCTTTGCTGTCCATTTTGAGTAGAATTTAAACTGTGATGATATTTTGAAGCTTCTACAACAGCTTACTTCAGCCATATTAGAATTCAGAATAATTACAAATCTTGGAGAGAAACAAATCAGTAGGTTGATATATTTCGCATATTTTCATTCAATAATGTCATATGGAATAATGTCCTGGGGTAACTCACCTCTAAGAAAAAAAAGTGTTCATCGCTCAAAAACGTGCTACAAGAGTGACATGTGATGCACAACCACGATCATCTTGTAGGCATCTGTTTAAGGAGTTGGGCATTCTCAATAATGCTTTACACTACATTTATTCCATCATGAAGTTTGTCGTAAATTGTCCACTGCAGTTCTAAAGGAACAATGATGCTCATAAATAGGATGGCGGAGAGAAAAATAGCATTCACTTCTCCATGTTAATGTTGTCTTTAGCACAAAAATGGGTGCAGAATGCTCCAACTAAACTTTTTGATAACTTAACTCTGTGATAAAAAATGTCTTAGAGATAGTAAAACAAAATTGGGAAACAATCTAAAAAAGTTATCCGTGACAAATCCTCCTATTCCGTAGAAACATTTCTGTTACTGTAATGTGTAAAAGGTGTTGAAAAGACTATCTATAGTGTAAATAATACTTGAAACATGGGGCTAAGTAACTAATCAACTTGTGGCGTTACTTATGAAGCACACAATCGTTTCATAGACGCATAATGAGCAGACACTCGAAACATTTTGTTGTCTGAATTTATTTGTGCTAAATGTCTTCTAGGATAACGTATAGTGCGTCGGGAAAGTTTCTTCTGTTGTTTCACCAATATATCTGTGTGTATATGGGATTCATTTCCCCATATTATGGTGCACTAGATAGATGTGGGCAGAATACGTAATTAGCACTTTTAGTTTACAGAGTATGCAGCAATTATCCCAGTCCATTTCTGTCTTGGGAATATGTTTGTCTCTGCGTTGTAGCAAATTTTATTGATGTGATTCTTCCATGTCATACGCCTATCGACCGTAATGCCAAGGAATTTTTAATTCGCTACCTCTGTTTCACTGAATCTGCATATATAAGACAGATATTATTTGGCTGTAGTGATCTCTTTGCATGTACTGATTGTGTGTGGCATTTTAAGAGCTGTTTTTTTCGTCATTCTTGTGAATGGTTTGATGTGGGCCGCTACATCCTTAGTTATTTGTTGTATATATCAAGGCCTCTGTCTTACGTATAGTTAATTCACTTTACGGCTCCCTTCTAACATGGCAATTTTTTTTCTGTGAGGTCTTACCCCATGTCCTATCATCCCGTCAATGTTTTCCACATATCCCTTTCTTCACTGATGATTCTATAGAGAGTCTCCTCATTTATTATCTTGTTAGTCCTCTTACTTTTCTTCTTCCTTCTGAACATCACACAGCAAACGCTTCGACTGCTTTTCCTATTTTCCTGCAATCCATGAAATACTTCCATACAGCGCAGTGCATTGGACATTCATTCTCATAAATTCCTTTCTCAAATTAAAGTCTTTTTTTATACTAGCAGACTTTATTTGACAAGGAACTCACCTTTTGCTTGTGGTAGTCTGCTTCTTATGTCCTCTTTGCTTCGTCCATCATTCGTTATTTCGATTTTAAGGTAGCAGAATTCATTCACTTTGTGTACCGCGTGGTTTCTAATGTTGTTGTCGAACTAGTCTCTCTCTCCTCTTCAATACTTTCTTCTTTCTGTTGTTCGCTCCCAGTTCATATTCTGTGTTCAGTAGGTGTTCCTTCAGTTCAGTAGGTCTTGTCATTCTTTCTCACCTTCACTGCCGACAGCGGTACAACCTGCGAATCTTCTTATTGACATCGCATTTACAAACAAATTGTTCTCCGTGAATTATGTACTAGCCTCTTCAGCTCTCTACGAGTGAATGTAGCCTGCATACAGTATTAAGTAGCCGCCTAATACTGAAAGCGTAACATATATCAGTTACATACAGAATGAAGAACAGTGAGTCTAGCAATGATAATTCAAAATAAATATATAAATTACTGTGAGAAATACAATCCAGTGATTTCAAAAGAACCAAGAAGAAGAACGAAAGATGACTTCCAGAAAGAGAGTCATTATGCACAGAAGCGCCAAAGAAACAGGTATAGGCATACGTATTCAAATACAGTGATATGTAAACAGGCAGAATACGGCGCTGAGGTCGGCAACGCCTATATAAGACAACAAGTGTCTAGCACAGTTATTAGATCGGTTACTGCTGCTACACTGTGCAGGTTATCAAGATTTAAGTAAGTTTGAACGTGGTATTATATTCGGCTCACGAGCGATGGGATACAGCGTCTCCGATGTAGCGATGAAGTGAAGATTTTCCGGTACGACCATTTCACGAGTGTACCGTGAGTATCAGGAATCTGGTAAAACATCAGATCTCCGACATCGCTGCAAGAACGGGACCAACGACGAGTGAAGAGAATCAATCAACGTGACAGAAGTGCAACCCTTCGGCAAATTGCTGCAGATTGCAATGCTGGGCCATCAACAAGTGTCAGCGTGCGAACCATCCATCGAAACATAATCGAAACGGGCTTTCGGAGCCGAAGGCCCACTCGTGTACCCTTGATGACTGCACGACACAAAGCTTTATGCCTCGCCTGCGCCCGTTAACACCGACATTGGACTGTTGATGACTGGAAATGTGTTGCCTGGCCGGACGAGTCTCGTTTCAGATTGTATCGAGCGGATGACGTGTGCGGGTATGGAGACAACCATCCATGGACCCTGCATGTCAGCAGCGAACAGTTCAAGCTGGTGGAGGCTCTGTAATGGTGTGGGGCGTTTGCAACTGGAGTGATATGGTACACCTGATACGTCCAGAAACGACTCTGACAGTGCGTAAGTATCCTGTCTGATCACTTGCATCCATTCATGTCCATTGTGCATTTCGACGGACATGGGCAATTCCAGCAGGACAATGCGACACCTCGCAACTCCAGAATTGCTACAGAGTGGCTCCAGAAACACTCTTATGAGTTTAAACACTTCCGCTGGCCACCAAACTCCCCAGACTTGAACATTATTGACCATATCCAGGATTCCTTGCAACGTGCTGTTCAAAAGAGGTCTCCACGCCCTCGTACTCTTACGGATGTATGGACAACCCTGCAGGGTTCATGGTGTCAATCCCCTCTAGCGCTACTTCAGGCATTAGTCGAGTCCACGCCACGTCATGTTGCGGCACTTCTGCGTGCTCGCGGGAGCCCTACACGATATAAGGCAGGCGTACCAATTTCTTTGGCTCTTCAGTGGACATTGAGGTAATTAAGCGTTTTGGAGAGAACGGAAGATATACGAGATTCTGATGATTGCGTTTTATAGATGTTTGAACTTTGCTGTTTTTAACGAAATTCTTCTCAGAAATTTCTAATCAGGGCGCTAAAACTCACGTTGTTGATACCATTTAAGAACAAATTATCTTCATCGTGCAGAATATGTTGAGCAGTAGTTGTAAATTTACTCTTGTGGAGTGCACGCGTGATATTCTGATGCGAAAGTTAAACTATGACGGATTGGCCGACACAATATGATTTTTGTTTCTGTCTTAATATATGCCAACTTTATGTTAACCACAGAAAAACAGGGACTCTGAAACCGAAGGAGTCAAGCATGGTGCACCACAAAGTTCTTTATAGAATGCTTTATTGTTTGTTATACATTATGATGTCAAACTTGCACTGTCACAGAATGATTTTTTTCCTTCTTGTCTGTGATACAGATATTGCAATTAAAGACAATATTAGTCCTCCTGTGAACTATAGAAACAAATATAGGAGACATATAGTGTTCGTTAATGGGAACTACAATCAGATAATAACAGGAACTGGTAAACCCACGTCGGAGACATAATTAAGACACATCTGCTGTACACCGTTGATGGTTATCATATCTTTGTTTATAAAGTGTCTGTATCTTCATATTACAATGCATGCATGTCTGAAGGAACAGACGCTGTTCTGACGATTGTAGCTGTGGTAAACTTTACGAAATGGATTCGCATTTTGCAAATTTAGCCTGACATCAGTTGTTCGTGACAGACAAAAATTTGTACTGAACCGGGACTCGATCTCGTGTTTCCCGCTTACTTGCCCTAACTGCCTGTTTTTTTCCAACATCTTTTTACCTTAAGAAAGTAGAGCGGTTAGCTTTAGGTTGGTGGAGACAGGGTGGACAGGGCCCGCAATCGGAGGCCTGGCCACTATGTGTGCCCCATCCTGTCCCTCAACCGCCCCCACCGAATTCTTTTTATTTTATTTTATTTTATTTTTTTGGAACAGGGAGGCAGAATAAACAATCAATGTTTCTTTATTCGTGCAACTGTGCCCTTCTATGGGTAAAGAGAGTATAAATACAACGTAAAGTCTGCCCTTCCGGCAGAACCAACATTAGATACTACATCCGAGGTTACCAGCGGCAGACGTCCGAGCTTTTTTTTTAAAAAAAATAAAGAAGTGTCGGCTATCCGAGCACGCCTCCAGGCCCGATCTAAACTTTTGTCTGTCCCAGAATCCACAACCCTTACTCTGGCACATTTCGTGATTCCCAAACAGGGAGATACAGATATTTTATCGTCGTTTCAGCCCAGCAAGGAATGGATACATCATTGATGGAAAGTACAGACACTGTATAAACACAGAAATTGAAACCCTCAACGGACTAAAATGTTCATATAATATTAGTCTCTCCTTGTGCCGCAATCACGAAATCTGCGAGCATAAAAGTTGTGGACTACGTGACATACGCAAGTTTGCGTCTGACCTGGAGGCGTGCTCGGATAGCCGAAGTGGTTAAGGCGACCACTCGCGATAAGCGGAAAATCCGGGATCGTGTCCCGGTCCGACACCAATTTTCATCTGTCTCAAACAGTTGACGTCATACCGGATTTGTAAAACTCGACTCAATTTCATACCATCTGCTATACTTATGATTACTGCTATGAGCTATTTTGAAAAGAAGGAATTAGTAAATTCTAAACGTTTTCATTCACCAATGAGTTACTGAATCTTAATTTTTTTACGTGGGGGAAGAGGCGGATCTGGGATTCGAGTTAAAGAGGAAACATTTTCAGATTACATTATTATGTTTTAAAATTTGTGTTTCGTGTTAACCTTGAAACTTTCTGCAGTTCTCTTCAAAGCTTTTGATATTCTGACATCTGCTTCACAATACATATATCAGTTGCTTTTAAAACAGTGTCCCATACTCTCACAGGTTATATTATTGGTTAAAACTATAAACTTACATCCGGAAATAAATACCTGTTGAGAAATGGATCACTGAAATTTTTCGGGAATGATCAGCACTCGCTTGTCAGAAGTAAAGGTTGTCTTCCTGTTGACGTTCGTGACTCATTCCTTATTTTTCTTTTTTATAAACTTTTATTATTGGTGAAATCTTCTCATACTCCCATCCGGGTGATGTTTCGGTGAGTGTCACTCTCACCATCTTCTGGTGCTAGGACTGGAGTGTTCTGTGCAGCCAGTCACCAGTCCACGAGAGTCACCTTTAGGAATGGAACTGAAAAGCACTTCGTGTTGGACGGAACTTGTTACTTTTTAGAAGTTCTTCCCCTTTTCGAGAATCCTAGTTTTCATGCTGTCACTGTTATGACCTGACGAAACAACAATCGTGCAGTATACTGTAACTGTGGGCTCTTTGACTGCGCTGGGAGATGGTGGAGTGGGACTAAAAGATATGAAACATAAGTTCACTTTATTACAAGAATGATTAAAAGGTTCTCTTAACTTTATGCTATCCATTGCTAAAGGACCAAGCATCACTTGAAGGACACATTTACTAAACTCTAATCTTGACACTGGACTCGCATTCGGGAGGACGACGGTTCAATCCCGTCTCCAGCCATCCTGATTTAGGTTTTCCGTGATTTCCCTAAATCGTTTCAGGCAAATGCCGGGATGGTTCCTTTGAAAGGGCACGGCCGATTTCCTTCCCAATCCTTCCCTAACCCGAGCATGTGCTCCGTCTCTAATGACCTCGTTGTCGACGGGACGTTAAACACTAACCACCACCACCATCTAATCTTGAAGTACAAAGTTCAGAATGGCAGTTCAATATAAGATATGAGTAACCCATGTGTGCTAACTAGACGATGTAGCGTGCTCGACCGGAGGTCACGAACTGGGCCGAGCCTTACTCTAATCGGCTGTGCATTGGCCTCCGTGCGGTGGCGCTGAGGCGCTGCGAGAGAGGGAGTGACTTGGCCAGCGCCTACATACGGGCTTTGCGGAATGCCGCGAGACATCGTTAGCTCTTCTGGTGTCGACGCGAGGTGCCGACTTTGTTACGGCACCGCGATCTTTGGATTATACCACAATCACATTCTCCGAAAATCAGCCGAAATTTTTGAAATTTATAGTAAACGCTTCTAATAAAACGTTGCATACGGGATGTTATATTCCCATTTTCACCTCCCTTTTCCCTCCCCAGCTTCCCTTCGATACGCGCCGGTGTGTACGACGGAATATTCGGCACATTCGCTGCTATTATTTAACGAAACCACTCGGATATATTCAATCCTTCCTGATACAAACAGTGTTTCAGGATGAATAGTAAATATTGTTGGCGGTAAATAAATGTCGTGTGACTAGGGCCTCCGGTCGGGTAGACCGTTCTCCGGGTGCAAGTCTTTCAAATGGTTCAAATGGCTCTGAGCGCTATGGGACTCAACTGCTGAGGTCATAAGTCCCCTAGAACGTAGAACTACTTAAACCTAACTAACCTAAGGACAACACACACATCCATGCCCGAGGCAGGATTCGAACCTACGACCGTAGCGGTCGCACGGTTCCAGACTGTAGCGCCAGAACCGCTCGGCCACCAGCGGCCGGCCAAGTCTTTCGATTTGACGTCACTTCGGTGACTTGCGCGTCGATGTTGATGAAATGATGATGATGAGGACAACACAACACCCAGTCCCTGAGCGTAGAAAATCTCCGACCCAGCCGGGAATCGAACCCAGGCCCTTAGGATTGACATTCTGTCGCGCTGACCACTCAGCTACCGGGGGCGGACTTGTTACAGGTAGTAGTATAAACTAATTCGCATAACATATTCCTTATTAGACTACAAGTGTCCATTTTATATTGGTTACACAGATACACCTGGTTACCGAGATACAGCTGCTGTTAAAGCAATAAATTTTCATTTCTCGTGTTGATACTCCAGTTGCTATGGGTTTATCTATCGTCTTTTACGTTTTCACGCTGCGCTTCAGAACACACAATTCAAGTTTTCAACTGTGGTTGTGATTTGTTGGTCAGTACTGCATCGTTTAAGCATAACACACATAGAAATGCTGAGTATTTGTGCACCGGTTTTGTAATGGAAACGTGCTGTTTCTCGTAGGAAAAACAGGCGACGATTTTCTCACCGCAGAGTGTCAGATTCAGGATCATTTACTCCTGTTTCCACTAAACTATGTGAGACTAGTCGAGTGCCCAACAGTCGTATTTAATCTGAACTTACAAATCAAAAGAAATGCAGATGAAGCAGATAATGTTATTCAGTTGCTGCTTCAACAAGCAGACACAGAATTTAATCTACAACTATCACTGTTCAGCATACAAGAATATGAAGGACATCATTTACGCAAGACCTCTATGATTGTCATTTTCATCGGGTTCAGCAACTTTTGGAAGGTGTTTAATGCAAACGATTGCAATTTTGCCGTTGGATACTCGCATATTGGAGTCAGTCACACGATCTGGATCCACTTGTCGGCTTTGAGCAGTGACGCCCTGTGTGAGGTCATTAGTTTGCTGGTGAAGCCACTACTCGCGACGGTGTCAATAACACAAGTATCTGACATCCGTGGCCCGACAAAAACCTACCTCATTTTATTGTGGCGCATTTTGAAGAATGCATCTTTATAAATGTATGGTGCAGTGTGATAGATATGAATTAGACTGGGCCTGTTGTGTTACCGCACCATCTTACAGCGTCCCGTTATGCAGACTTTCTAGAAAACGAGCTTCCAGCATCACTGGAAGCGGTTCCTATCGTTTCAAGCATGGATATGTTGTTCCATCAGGCGGGGCTCTTGAACCTTCTAGTCGTCAGGTGTCTCATCATCTAAACCTAAAATTTCCCGGAAATTGGCCACTAAGGTCCCTGGTCCTAACCCCCGAAGAGTTTTGCCTGTGATAATGACTGAAGGGCGAAGCCTATAAATACAAAGAAGAGGAGCTGATCCTTTAGATTATTAGCAGTACTGCCCTCATAAAGAAACGACAAGACCCCATTAGGACAGCTGCACGTTGTGTTGTCTAGAGAACTGGAAAGGGAAGTGAAGTCGAAGGTAGAGTTAATGAAAATCAAGCTTGAACCTGACTGATCATTCGGTGAATAAGGTTACATGTATGCAAGAATAGCAAAAATGCTGGGTGGAGGCGCTGCGAGGTCGGCTGTGGGGAAAACCTGCAATTTGTATGAAGAAACGGGGTCAACGAAAAATGCTCCAAGAACCGGCAGAAAACCAATATTGACTGATATGGATAACTGTAATAGAACTTGTCGTATTTCTCTGCAAGGTCATCGCCGAATCGAAAAAGATGGATATGCCATCTTGAAGACTTTAAGGGCTGAAGCTTCTGGTGGAAAGGTGAGATAAAAATTTTGTGAAAATGGTTTGGTAGCGAGGGCTCCAAGTACGAAAAGAAGCGTTATTGAACTAAATGCAGAGGCAGAAACGTATGAAACGGACTAGGGAGTGGACGCAAGAAGACGCAGCTAAAGACATTTGGAGTGACGAGACTAAGACTATTATCTTTGGAAGCGATGGAATTAAGTTCGTTCGTCGTCGTCCAGGCAAAGACTTGTTGCCTTAGTGCACCACTGCCACTATGAAGCATCCCATCAGCGTCATAGTGTGTGGTTACATGGCAAGACGTGACATTGGGCGTCTGCAAAGTGTTGCAGGTCAACATTAACGAGAAATATTACCAAGAAGAAGGCTTAATATTGAAAATGATGCCCTCTATTCATGATTTGTTTCAGGGTAAGAACGATCAGCGCAACTTTCAGCTACACAGTGCGCCATGTCACAGCACTATAGTTAATAAGCAGTGGTTTCCTGGCCATGGAATTAGCGTGCTGACTTTGCCTGCTGGCAGTCACGACCTTAATCTGATCCAGAACTTGTAGTCGGGACTGAAAATTTGGTTTCACAACGGTATCTCAAAAACAAGAGGGAGCTGCTACAGACCCTCGTCAGTTCATTTTTCAGAGTCATTAAACCAAAAGACCTCCGACATCTGGTATACCCGATGTCGTGCAGAATCGAGGCAGCGATTAAATCAACAGAATATTCCGGGAAATACTGAGAAACATTACAATAATTTTTTTACCATTTAACTCGAAAGTTTCTTAAATTGTTAGGTTGTGAGTATCTTGTTTGAAATATTACTAAATTTTTAATGTTAACCATAATTTTCAAATATCAGACGTTAGGAAACTTTACTTCAAAATTTCTACTGAATTATTCTCTCCGCAGGATTGTTCATGTACGCATTCGACACTTGTATTGCACACATCTCGTCCTCCACCTCCACCCTCTCTATGTAGTCCTCTCCACCATCCCCCCATCTCTCTTTTCACTTCATCCGCCCACTTTCAACTGTCCCTCTCTCCCTTCCCACTCTCCTGTCTCTTCATCTCCTCCTCATCCCCCCCCCCTCCCCCTCTGTCCATTTCCCCTGGCCCCTCTTCTGTCCATTTCCTGCTACCCTTATATCTGTCTATCTCATCCTCCCTCTCTCTCACTGTTCATCTCCTGCCCCCACTCTCTACACTCAGTCGTGCCCATCTACAGGTGTAACCCCTGCAAGACATGCCAATAATACCCACACAACACGCCTCGTCCCCTCTCTATCTGTCCTTCTCCTCATCCCTGCTCTCTGTCGATCTCCTCCTCCCTTCTCTCTCTCTCTCTGACCACCACCTTCTTCCTAACGTTTCTGTCCACCTCATCTTCCTCTATTTTTCTGTCTATCCCCACGAATTCTCTGTCCAACTTCTCCTCCCCCTTTTTTGGTCGACTTCATCCTTCCCCCTCTCTCACTGTCATTTCCTTCCCCAACTCTCTACGCCCAGTCGTGCTGATAGGCCTGTGTAGCCACTACAGGCCATGCTGTTGTTACACTATGTCGTCAAAAGTATCCGGATACCCCCAAAACATACGTTTTTCCTATTAGTTGCATTGTACTGCCACCTACTACCAGGTAGTCCATATAAGCGACCTCAGTAGTCATCAGACATCGTGAGAGAGCAGAATGGGGCAGTCCGCGTAACTCACAGACTTCGAACATGGTCAGGTGATTGGGTGTCACTTGTGTCATGCATCAGTATGCAATATTTCTACACTCCTGAACATCCATAGGTCCACTGTTTCCAATGTGATAGTGAAGTGAAAACGTCAAGGGACATGACAGCACAAAAGCATACAGGCCAACCTTGTTTGTTGACTGACAGAGACCACCGACAGTTGAAGACAGACGTAATGTGTAAAAGGCAGACATCTATCCAGACCATCACACAGAAATTCCATGCACTGCAAGCACTATGACAGTTAGGCGGGATGTGAAAAAACTTGGATTTCATGGTCGAGCTGCTGCTCGTAAGCAACACATCACGCTGGTAAATGCCAAACGACGCCTCGCTTGGTGTAGGGAGCGTAAACATTGGACGACTGAACAGTGAAAAAACATTGTGTGGAGTGACGAATCATGGTACACAACGTGACGATCCGATGGCAGGATGTGGGTATGCCGAATGCCCGGTAAACGTCATCTGCCAGTGTGTATAGTGCCAACAGTAAAATTCGGAGGCGTTGGTGTTACACTGTGGTTGTGTTTTTCGTGGAGGGTGCTTGTACCTCTTGATGTTTTGCGTGGCACTATCACAGCACAGGACTACATTGATGTTTTAGGCACCTTCTTGCTTCCCACTGTTGAAGAGCAATTCATGGATGGCGATTGCATCCTTCAACACGATCGAGCACCAGTTCATAATGCATGGCCTGTGGTGGAGTGGCTACACGATAATAATATCCTTATAATGGACTGGCCTGCACAGATTCCTGACCTGAATCCTATAGAACACCTCTGGGATGTTTTGGAACCCGATTTCGTGCCAGGCCTCACCAACCGACATTGATGCCTCTCCTCAGTGCAGCGCTCCGTGAAGAATGGGCTGTTATTCCCCAAGAAAACTTCCAGCACCTGATTGAACGTATGCCTGCGAGAGTGGAAGCTGTCGTCAGGGCTAAGGGTGGGCCAACACCCTACTGAATTCCAGCATTACTGATGGAGGAAGCCACGAACTTGTAAGTCATTTTCAGCCAGGTGTCCGGATACTTTTGATCACATAATGTATCTGCACAACTTACCACGTCCCCTCTCTACCTGTCCATTTCCTTCTCCACATTGTCCCTGAGCGTCTCATACTCTCCTCTCTGTGTCCATACCTTCCTAACCCCTCTTTTGATCGCCTCTTCCACCTCACTGCATGTCCATATCCTCCTCCCCTACTTGTCTGTCCACCTCATTCTGCGCCCCTATTACTGTCCAGCTCCTCATCCCTCTGCTCAGCAGTGCTGATCTGCACGTGTAGCTGCTCCAAGGCATGGGGATACTACCCACTTAAGGTGCTTATCATGCAGGACAGCCTACATGTTAGGAGTAGAAAACACTTACCTGGCCCTATCTCTACTCCTGTGGGAGGTAAGATTTTCTAACCCACACAGTGCTGATTCTCTTAGCGTAAACGGCAAGTGTACCAAATTTGGCTGAAATCGATCCAGTGTTTTATGAGGAGATGCTGCACAACCATACATAGATACATTCTGGTTTATATACTGTACATAAGGATAACGATTGATATATACTAAAATAAACTCTGGATTGCAATATTCAGTGGATCACTACAACGTAATGCCACTTCTGTGCTATTCATCGTGAAGCATCCCATATTTGTGGTGGCCAGTTTTAGCTGCCTCACTGTGTATACCTCATATCAGCACATATTACATCTTGATATTTCAGAATTTTTAAGTTATTTTACGTTACTGTAATATACAGGGTGCAAATTTTAAGTTGACAAACCAGAATAACTCAAAATAAGCTTCACACGAAAAAATGTATAAAATTTAATGTTGATTATTTTCGAGTGGGAAATCTGCTGGTGCTAAAATTAGCCTATCACCCCTGCACCTTGCGGGTGGGGTGGAAGGCAACTTTAAAATTTCATATGGGAACCTCCATTTTTATTGCAGAATCAGATTCTACATAAAAAAACTAAGTGCAAAAATGGTTCAAATGGCTCTGAGCACTGTGGGACTCAACAGCTGAGGTCATCAGTCCCCTAGAACTTATAACTACTTAAACCTAACTAACATAAGGACATCACACACATCCATGCCTGAGGCAGGATTCGAACCTGCAACTGTATCAGTCGCGCGGTTCCGGACTGAAGCGCCTAGAACTAAGTACATTTCGTATTAAACATTTGTTTTGATTCTTGGTAGTGGGCGCTGTAATTCGAGAAAATCCATGCTCTCATTTTTGCGTGGAACATGGTTACGGATAAATAAAAAATATTTACTTTATAAATTTTGATTCGCTCAAACTAAAACTCTCCCTCTCTCCCCATAGGGTGGGGTTTGAGAGAGAGGATTTAGAGTTTTACAAATGTTGACCCAAATACTACATTAATTTTTTCCACAGATTTGGATAAGTTTTGCTTGTTTCGTGGTCACGAGGCCACACAACTTTTAATTATCAAAAGAATTATCTGTCTAGCTAACTAATTAACCAAACATCCTACTTAATAACGAGTGAACTCAATTGTTATTTGTCCGTAACCATTTCCACGCAGAAATGAGAACATGGATTTCCTTGAATTACAGCGCCAACTACCAAGAATCAAAACAAATGTTTAAGACAAAATGTACGTAGTTTTTATGTAGAATCTCATTCTGCAATAAAAATGGGGGTCGCCATTTGAAATTTTAAAGTTGCCTCCCGCCCCACCCCCAAGGGGCTGAGGTGGCGCGCTAATTTTAGCACCAGCAGATGTCCCCCTCGAAAATAATCAACTTTGGATTCTACACATTTTTTCATGTGAAGCTTATTTTTCGAGTTATTCTGGTTTGTCAACTTAAAATTTAAACCCTGTACAGGGTGTTACAAAAAGGTACGGCCAAACTTTCAGGAAACATTCCTCACACACAAAGAAAGAAAATATGTTATGTGGACATGTGTCTGGAAACGCTCACTTTCCATGTTAGAGCTCATTTTATTACTTCTCTTCAAATCACATTAATCATGGAATGGAAACACACAGCAACAGAACGTACCAGCGTGACTTCAAACACTTTGTTACAGGAAATGTTCAAAATGTCCTCCGTTAGCAAGGATACATGCATCCACCCTCCGTCGCATGGAATCCCTGATGCGCTGATGCAGACCTGGAGAATGGCGTATTGTATGACAGCCGTCCACAATACGAGCACGAAGAGTCTCTACATTTGGTACCAGGGTTGCGTAGACAAGAGCTTTCAAATGCCCCCATAAATGAAAGTCAAGAGGGTTGAGGTCAGGAGAGCGTGGAGGCCATGGAATTGGTCCGCCTCTACCAATCCATCGGTCACCGAATCTGTTGTTGAGAAGCGTACGAACACTTCGACTGAAATGTGCAGGAGCTCCATCGTGCGTGAACCACATGTTGTGTCGTACTTGTAAAGGCACATGTTCTAGCAGCACAGGTAGAGTGTCCCGTATGGAATCATGATAACCTGCTCCATTGAGCGTAGGTGGAAGAATATGGGGTGCAATCAAGAAATCACCAACAATGCCTGCCCAAACGTTCACAGAAAATCTATGTCGATGACGCGATTGCACAATTGCGTGCGGATTCTCGTCAGCCCACACATGTTGATTGTGAAAATTTACAATTTGATCACGTTGGAATGAAGCCTCATCCGTAAAGAGAACATTTGCACTGAAATGAGGATTGACACATTGTTGGATGAACCATTCGCAGAAGTGTACCCGTGGAGGCCAATCAGCTGCTGATAGTGCCTGCACACGCTGTACATGGTACGGAAACAACTGGTTCTCCCGTAGCACTCTCCATACAGTGACGTGGTCAACGTTACCTTGTACAGCAGCAACTTCTCTGACGCTGACATTAGGGTTATCGTCAACTGCACGAAGAATTGCCTCGTCCATTGCAGGTGTCCTCGTCGTTCTAGGTCTTCCCCAGTCGCGAGTCATAGGCTGGAATGTTCCGTGCTCCCTAAGACGCCGATCAATTGCTTCGAACGTCTGCCTGTCGGGATACCTTCGTTCTGGAAATGTGTCTCGAAGCAAACGTACCGCGCCACGGCTATTGCCCCGTGCTAATCCATACATCAAATGGGCATCTGCCAACTCCGCATTTGTAAACATTGCACTGAGTGCAAAACCACGTTCGTGATGAACACTAACCTGTTGATGCTACGTACTGATGTGCTTGATGCTAGTACTGTAGAGCAATGAGTCGTATGTCAACACAAGTACCGAAGTCAACATTACCTTCCTTCAATTCGGCCAACTGGCAGTACATACTGACGAAACTAAAATGAGCTCTAACGTGGAAATTAAGCGTTTCCGGACACATGTCCACATAACAGCTTTTCTTTATTTGTGTGTGAGGAATGTTTCCTGAAAGTTTGGCTGTACCTTTTTGTAACACCCTGTATATCTCTGACTCCTTTGCACACTTTTAGAAACTGCACTCGACAGAGTATGATGAGTGCAGTGTAGTGCAGTGCTGATGTGCTCGTGACAGCCTGGTTGCCCCGCCCACAGGACCCGCCCAGCTACGGCATGTCGCGCTCGCCTTCGCCGGCGGTGGGCGCGTCAGCAGCTGCGGCTGCGGCGGCGGTGCCGCTGCACGTGCACTCCGGGCCCGCCGGCCACGGCGGCCGCGCGCCGCTGTCGCGCGTGACGCGCCACACGCAGACGGAGCGGCGCGTGCCGCGCTGGCGCCAGCTGCTGTACTGCCTGGCGGGCGACGACGCCTTCCGGCGCCAGCGGCAGCGAGAGGCCGCACAGCGAGCCAGGGACGCCGCGGCGCCGCGCCACGTCAACAGCGTCTCGCAGATCGACCGCGCGGCGCGCGTCCTCTTCCCCGCCTCGTTCGGCCTTCTCAACGTCTGCTACTGGCTCGCCTACTACACCTACCAGGAGGAGTTCCAGTGGGACGACGCGGCGCTGCCCTCTGCCAAGCTCTAGCTCCACCCGCTTCCCCCGTATAGCCCAGTAATATGGACGCCTGAGTAACAAAGTGGACTACGCATGGTTTTGCCGATTTTTGCTTCTTGTAGTCCAAACAGAGATCTTTCAGGAACAAATGCACCATGTCGTGGAATGCAAACATATTTATAGGAAAAGTATGGCCACCCTTTTCCCTTCCTGTTGCTGCTGTCTGCAGTTTTTCGGGAGAGGCTAGTGTGACTAGAAGGTTGCTGTGAACTAACTTCAAAATGATGTATCACTCGATGCCACCACGAAAGTCGACACCGATCGATCCCATAAGCTGCGAAGGGTACTAAGTTCTCAAGTGTGTGAGTGGACCTCGGAAATCGCGACATATTCCGAAGAAACGGCTAAATATCTGTAACAAGCAGTAATATAATTGGCATTGCTGCTTATACGGCTTCCCACACCTTTGGAAATCGCAAAATATTAAAAAAAAGGTAAACATTTGTGTCAGCAAGAATAGAAATGTAGCTGCTCGTTTCGTACGTAGCAATTTAACTATTCGTTTTTTAATGAGACTTAAGAGAGATTGCTCTTATACAGAGTGTCTCAAACCTTTTGGGCCAAATTTAAACAGGTGATAGTGAGTCCACAAGCAATAAAAAAATACTCAGACAGGGAACCACTGGTCGAAAATATATATTTATTGTGTTATGGGGAACCGCGCGACCGTTACGGTCGGGTGTGTGTGATGTCCTTAGGTTAGGTAGGTTTAAGTTGTTCTAAGTTCTAGGGGACTGATGACCTCAGATGTTAAGTCCCATAGTGCTCAGAGCCATTTGAACCATTTTTTTGTGTTATGGACAGAAACAGCGGACACCGCATAACGACAACGTAGTTCATAGTAACTGTTCAAAGTGATGACCGCAAGTCTCAGTTAATGTTTTCAATGGCGCCTGCAGTTCTGCTGCACTCTCACGAAGATTCTGGGTGCCTGTTGAACACTGGAACAGGTAACGTACACCCCTGACCACAACACAGATATACCGTACACAGCTTAGCTCATAGCACGTGTGTCATGTGACGACCGCATGCATAGCACTGGCCTGTTAACCTGTGCTGCATTATCCCTGGTGTGAGTTGTCCATTGCATCAGACAGGTTGTACTGTGTTCGTGGTGACATGTGTTACTATGTACAGTGCATGACGCGTAGTCAAAGGTGGAACGTTACTCATCACGTATTCTAAGACGGATCGTTACTCATCGCGAGAGTCGGCACACATGCATTTAAAATAGGGTGCGGTGGGATGTAGTGCCCGAAAGCAACACGAATCTACACAGAAAACTACCCCTTAAGGCGTCATCCTAACAGGAAGAAGTTTATCTCCTTGAGTGAGGTCGTTCACGCCACAGAGAGCCAGCCAAGATTCCTGCCCAACCCATGTCCGAACACCAGACTTTGATGAGACAGTGCTGAATCATGTGGCCGACCACCCAACAATAGCACTCTTCAACGTGCCCACGAAATGCACCACTTCGAAGAATACAGAGAGGAGAGTACTGGTGGAACAGTATTATACCCTATTAAAAAGAACTTCTGAAAACTTGAACCAACGCATTGTGAGTCCCGCGTTCACTTATGCTAATGATTATCCACCGCAGTGCTACACTGGCGAACTTGGTACAGTTCGTGTTGTTCACAGATGAGGCCTCATTCACCCATGATGGTGTTTTCAACAGACGCAACAGCCTTGTCTGGAGTGGGGACAATCCCCACGCTACCCACATCAGTGACCACCAACAACGATTCTCCGTCAACGTTTCGGCAGGCATTGTCCGACATCAGCTAATAGGACCCTATTTGCTACATCCCCGTTTGACTGGTCCACGTTACTCGGTGTTCCTGCGAGATGCGCTGCCACAGTTCTTGGGAGACAGTACCCCTTCTTGTGGACGAAAGGATGTGGGTTCAACATGACGGTGCACCAGCCGCTTTGACGTTAACGTCTGCGAGCTCCTGAACAACACGTACACTCATCGTTGGACTGAAAGGGGAGGTCGTGGTCAGGGCGATCTCCAGATCTCAAATCTCTGGAGTTTTTCCTCTGGAGTTACGTCAAGACGTCGGTGTATGAAACCCCTGTAGAAACAGATGAAGACGTGTTTGCTAGGTTCCAAGTCTCGTACGCCAGACACCAGGGATCTTTGAGGGAGTGTGGTAGAACTTCACGTGCCGATGCCAAGCATTCGTTGAGACTGGTGGTCGTCACTTTGAACAATTACTATGAGCTACGTTGTTGTTATGCGGTATGCACTATGTATGTTCATAACACAATAAATATTCATTTCCGGCCATAGCTTTCCTACCTCAATATAATCATTTGTGCACCTATTATAACCTATTTCAATTTGACTCAAGGTGTGAAACACCCTATATGTAAATAACACTGGATATTACACATTATATTTCTATTACATTAACAAGAGCGCTCCATAATCTGTTAAAAATGCAAAGATGAAAAAAGAAAATAGCAGAACATAGCACAACGCGAACTTACTTCTTTCGACCATTTGACTCCACATATCCAATCACTACACCACGGTAAAGACATACAACATTCGACAACAGTGTCTTCCATGTAAGTATCACCTGAAGGCTTCGTAAATTATACGAAATCGTACCAAGAGTGACATGTTTGCGTATGAGTGGCATACTGTCATAACATGGAAGTTATAACACGAAAACAACGAAATACTACGAAATCCAATGTCACGTCTCCAAAGTTCTTCATTCATCGATTTCTATCGATTTTCATGATCATATCAAGTGACATATTATTTTTAGGTCATTCCACAGTAAGTTTCTGGCATCACAATTTTCTCCCCAGTACGGATGAAGTTGCTTCATGTGATGTTTACTCCGTATTGGGACCTCCAGTTCCATATGTGGCATAGGAAGTGTTGTGCATTTTCGTACTTTTCTAGTGCAATAATATCATAGTGCTGAATTTTTCGAGGCCAGAAGGGAGGGAAATTTTATGGGGCTCATGCTGAATGGTGAGATGCACGAAGAAGAAATTTTATGTACATACGTATTTCATTTTAAGATTAAAGATTCGTTAACGAGTAACTCAAATCATGCAACAAAGACCTGCGAGGTTTTCGCTTGAACAAATTCGTGACCAAAGCTGCTGAACAGTGATTCAGGCTAAATTCTTCATGTAGCGATGCTTCTTATTTGCCTGCTGCCAGTCGAAACATTTGTGTAAAAATTATGTACAACTGGGCCAATACATCTGTCTGTTTTTTTTTTCGTTTTTCTTTCGTAATTAATGTCAAATAGTTGAAGACTGCTGCATGCTGTTCTCATTCGTTTACTTGTGTATAGTGTATCATTATAACAAACAAAGAAATAAGAGAAGCATGAAAAATATGTAAATATAATCGGAACAATATTGTCGATTTTTTTTAATCCTCGTTGTTTTCTAACTGTCACATTGCTAGACTATGCAGTTTCAAGTGCATATACTATGTAAAACATGTGCATTAAACAATATTTGTTGTGTATTTTTAGAGAAATTTTAGAACGCAAATACATTATTTATATATAATTATCTCGCAGTTGAGATAACGTAAGCATATATCGCTTGTTATCGATCAAGTAAAGATATTGTGAATGCTTTATGATTAGGTGATACATCTAAACACAGGACACTGTTCACTGCGTGAGCATGATCCCTAAGGCATTTATTTTGCACAACACTTTGTTTTACTGGATTATACATTTAACAACCATCTGTTGACAGATTTCTGTACATCTAAGTAGTGAGACCTTTGATCAGTAATATAATGACCACGTCCATCAAGAATTCAAAATCACACACTGTGATTTGGAGTTTAACATTCCCAACAATTCTAAATACGATGAAAATAAATAAAACCATAACAGTGTGCTACATATTTGTGTATGCCAAGTTTAAAGTTAAAATACATACGTAGCGGGATACGAGAGTAATTTCAGGATATCACTTCATATCAAATGATCTGTAATTATGGATTTTGACGGGAAAAAGGAAGTTGCAATCTAGCAAGGCAGGGGCTTACAAGCAAACAAAAGGCAATTCTAAATATATGATCAGTTTAAATTTAACAACCAGATAGTAAATGAAAACGAAGGAAAAAACGGAAAATTTTCATGAGCTGCACGTATGTAAAAGGCGGGGACACAAAGAGAGGGCCACAGTATAGTTATAGGACATCAACCGGTGTCATCCTTACACAGCCCTTGTTTATTAACATCGAGGAGAAGTTAAAGTAAGATATGGAAGATACGAATGACTTTAGAATCTGCGAATGTGTATCTGACAACATTACTAAAGACGAGTAAAGCAGCAGCTGCAGTGTTAGTACCAAAGGAAATATTGCGGTTTCATAAATATTTTCATTTGTTGTCCATATAAACTATTTCCATCAAAAATTCTTGCAATGAAAATATATAACGTTGACATAATCCTTTTTTCCTCGAAATTCCAGCTCCTCTACAATTAGAGCCGCAACTATTTCCTGCCAAAGTAAGCACTGGAAGTAAAATTTCATCCTAACTACAATCTTTTAATATTAAGTATATTCCATAAATAGAACAACAGCACGATGTTTTCATATGTCGATGACTGAAAAAATCTAAGAAAATGAGGTGTTAGTGTCATTAGGTTCTATCTAGCTTCTGCTACATGTAGAACGTACTCGTGAACACTCTGTGGAGAAATAGCCGAGTTATGAGATCGCAGACGTTCCAACTAACATCAGTACGACTGATTCGTTGGAATGACGAGGTTCTATTCGACAGCTGCAACCTAATTTTATTTTTATTAATGATTTATTTTACTTGTAAGTAATGATAAATAAAGTTGAATATTAGTACAATTATGAGTTTTCTTCAATCACGTCTTACCATGCTAACAAACATCATGATTTAAATGGGAAAAATATCTACCATTTAAAGTGTTCATTTTTCGAAGTAACGAAACAAGACAAAGGAAATTTGCTGCTATAAATTGACTGAAGAAATGAGACAGAGGTAAGTACCACGCGAACATGCATGTAGTTTCCAGAGGTTGTTTGCAATAGCTCGTTTACAAAGAATGAGGTAGGGGGAAGGTTAACACAGTTAAGTTGCATTTTTATTGCAATGGTTTTGTAAATGTTATTTACAGTTTATCGTGACAAGCATTGACTAGTACTACATCAAAAACTCACCGTAATTGGTGAAGAGACAACTGAATAATGAGTTAGTCAGTATTTGACATCAGTTTACACGAAACGAATGAAGTGGCAGTTGACACGTTGTCATTCTGAAAGGTCAATGTTCTCCTTGAATTATTTGATTAAATAAATTAAAATACAAAAGTGAGGTTTTCTCGAATGTCAAAATATGGACATGGCAGCGTCCAATGTGCACTCTGCAGTCTAACCAGCGTGTGGGGCGGTGGCGTTAGTAGGACTTGGCAGCTGGGGCGCGCACCCCGACGCCGCTGCCGTAGGTGCACAATTTTTTGCAGGCGAAACAAATTTGAAGGACAAAAGGAAAAGGGAAGAGATGGGTGCGGAGAAGTAGGAGGGGAAAGAAGGAGGAGGAGAAAAAGAAGAAGGAGAAAAAGAACGGTCAGGACTGGTGCGCACTAAAATGGAAAGGGGCTGGCATGAGTGAGGTAATTCAGATGGGTCTGTGTTGAGCAAAAGTTGCGTAAGATTTACTCTCACAGATTTAGAGGAGTTACTGTCTTCTTTCCGGCTACTATACTGTGTTCATCATAGGAATAAACCGGATGTAAACATTACACCATGTATTCTTCCGCGTTTGCTGGAATCTCATTGGATTTCGTTTCAGGTGGAGCAGAAGCCAAGCTGTCTCGTGTTCAGTCAAGTGTGATAATAGGGATATGTTTTATGGTTTGCGTTACGCGAACATCGACAGAGCGATAATACCGGACAACAGCTTTACTGCCGCAGTTAACTGGGATGACATTGCCCAGCCAAGTGGTCCAGCTGCCCTGGAGTGATGCGAGCAGTTGCAGTTACGAGGTAAAAAGACACGAGCAGAAAAACAATATAGCTTCGAATGTCATTTACTTTGTGAAGGGAAAGACCTAATATTCGGCAAAACTCCAGCAATGCTACATGTTTCCTGGGGGTTTCGACGAAAAGCATAATTCGATCTCGTTCTTAGCTAATATAGTATTGTAATTAAAAACGAGATTGATGAAAATTCCTAAATCAAACACAGGGTAACTTTTCTACGCGATATATGCATGACGCTAAAGCGTATTGCAGTGATTTCACCTTATAGTAAGATACTGAAGCCACTGAAGGTATTAGTTACAGTCAGTCGTCTGGTGGTCTCTGAATTCCTTTCATACACGGATCCGAGAAATACATTTCATACTGGAACTGTCATCTGCTATACTGACAACGAGTCAATCAACAACCGAATCCACGAAGCCATCCAAGCGCCACATTTTCTTCTCTTCTTGTACGACGTGCCATTTTGTATCCCGCCATCGTCCGACAGTGACGTGCGACAAAGCTTCATGGCTTGGGCCCACTGCTTCTGACAGCGCGAATGTCTTTTTACTTCTCGCGACAAATCAGTTCTGTTGGGTTCATATTGCAGTGGCACAGGTGTAAAAATGCAGCAAAATGGTTCAAATGGCTCTGAGCACTATGGGACTTACCATCTATGGTCATCAGTCCCCTAGAACTCAGAACTACTTAAACCTAACTAACCTAAGGACATCACACAACACCCAGTCATCACGAGGCAGAGAAAATCCCTGACCCCGCCGGGAATCGAACCCGGGCGCGGGAAGCGTGAACGCTACCGCACGACCACGAGCTGCGGACAAAAATGCAGCACTTGTATGGTCTGCTCATTGCTGTGAAAATTATTGTTTTCCATGCTTCCGCGACGCTAATCACACTGGATCGTGTCAGACCACGTCTGTGTCATAAAACAGTGGACATCGTCCAAATAAAGAGTACCTGTTTTTCATTTTTGTACTAAAATTTAATTTGTTGCGTTTCCTTAACTTAAACAACCTTTTTTAAAATGTCAAGTGTTAAAAATTTATATTTGCAATGAAAACTGTAATTAGAAACAAGAAGACATGCGTTTTTAATTCAAAATTGTGATTAGATATTGGCTGGTTGATTTGGGGGGAGGGAATCGAACAGGGAAGTCATCGATCCCATCGGATTATGGAAGGATGGAAGTCGGCCGTGCAGTTTCAATGAACCATCCCGGCATTTGCCTGAACCGACTTAGGGAAATCACGGAAAACCTGTATCAAAATGGCAGGACGCACGTTTGAACCGTCGTCCTCCCGAATGTGAGTCCAGTGTGCTAACCACTGCGCGACCTCGCGTGTTAATTAGCATATATTTGATGAATTTTACATTTAAGAGATGTAGGTATTCCAAATTGAACGAAAAAAAGGAGACCAATACGAGATTCGAACCCTTGATCCACGGATCGTACAGAATTATTACTCTTCCACGCTACCGATTCAACTATGCATCGTGTTTTGAAAAAGTGCTTAACTGAAGTAAATACACTTCCTGAAAACAGTTCAGAGCCTTGGGCAAAAACTATTAAGAACAGCCTTTCTCGTCACTTTTTAACCGGTATCTACGCTCCTGTTTCACTACGGAATGGGAATCAGAGTCAGCCATTTTCATACTGCGCACTAATAGGGCGAGAATCAGAGCACAATAGTTCAGAGAGTGCGACTATACACGATTTTTGAAATAAAAACTACATAACTAAAGCATAATTAAGAAAAACGTTCGTGACTGTCAACACATTAGAATATCTTAAAGTTTCGTTTACCGTAACATAGTATTAAGACATCCAATATGCAAGTAGGACTTACTTCCAAGAGCGTAACAAAACCAGTGTACATGTGCTGACCAACCATCACGTTTCTTTTTGATTGCATCAAGTTTATTCTTATGATGAACAAAATATAGTTACACCAATCAGGTCAACTCAACGAAAAGTGTAAGGAGTATCTTTTGTGTTTATTGTTGTGTTTGCTGTGGCTTTGCAATGATGAACGACTCGCGTTGCTGTTGCAAACAATGTGACTTTGCGTTGTGTGTTTTTCCGTGTTTTGAATTGTATTATAAAAAAAAGAATTACTGAAATATGAATCTTTAGTATCAATGTAATGTCGTGTTGATCTCAGTAAACGAATAAACTGAATAAGCAGTAATGAGGATTGAAGAAAAAATGGGTTGGGTAAGGGGGAGGAGGGCGCAAGGACGAGGTTTTGCCTGGGCGCCAGTTACTCCAGTTAAATCACTGGCGGCCGGTCTTACCTCGCACTAGCTACCATGTCGATTCGGCAAACAGAATGCATTTGGTGATTACACGGTCCAGTCGCGTTAATGTGTCCACCGCCTATGCTCGACGTCAACGGGCAGTAACCACTGACAGCCGGCAGGTGAAAACACTAGCAGTGGAGGGTTTGTAAAGCGTGTCGGGCGGGCACGGAAAACAGTGCAGTTGTTATCGTAGCGCGGAAATTGAGCGATTTATCCGACGTCCAAAATGGAACGATCGTTGACTTTCGGTCTAAGGGTGGAAGCATTTCCGAACCTGGTAAGTTTACGTGCTGCAGTGGTCAAAGTATACCATGCACGGCAAACTGGCTCTCATTTCTCAGCGGGACTCATCAGCAGAAGCAGCGTTCTCCTGAAGATAGCGAACAGCTGAATCGCCGAAATTTGAACCGAGTTGATTTTAGGATCTTGCAGTAGACCCGAAGAGACTTTTATGGCTCTATGCAAAACGGGCGCCGAAGTAACTGTGGTTGAACATGGGCCATAGATGAAAGGCGTGAACGAGAGCTGCGGAGCTGTGTACGGATGAATAGACGTGCAAATGTTGTGCAGCTGACCGCCCAGATGAACAAAGGGGCTACTAACAAGGTCTTCTCAACGACAGTTCAGCGAAAGTTGCTGCGTGTGGGCCTCCACGGCAGGCGATTGGTTCGTGCACCCATGCTGACTGCTGTTTTTCGCCGACGAAGGCTGGAATTTTCACGCCCATACCGCAACTAGACGCCCACTGAGTGGCGACAGGTGACCTTTCCAGGTGACAGATGGCAGTTGCCCATACCTGTCTATTGGAGTCTCATAACAAACTAATTTATGTAGATTACCAATTAATATTAAATACATTACGTGTATTCACAACCGCCAAGATGGACAATCATCAGCCGTAGAATGGAATGACGACAATGAAACTTTGTGCATGACCGGAACTCGAACCCGGATTTCCCACTTATCGGGAGCTGTCACCATGCCATTCGACTATCCATACACGACTCACGGCCAGAGCTAAACCTCCATATGTCATCAACTATGCGCCTACAACCTGTTCTCGTGCATCCATTATGTATAGTCCCGTACAGAGGAGGCATTTTGCTTGTAATTCGCTTGCTTGGTGTCGGTGGACAAATACGAAAAAGTCGTGTATTTCATGACGGCTCTAGTCGTCGCAGTGCCTGTTCTTTTGGACGTGCATGCATGTCCAAAGAAACTTTGCATCGTAATTCAGAATAATGCAGGCACTGCAATATCGTACTTAATATTAAGGTGCGGCTCGAGCTACCATCCCACAATTTCAGTATTGGATCTTGAGGAAAAATGTTTGAAGACCACTGTTATAAATGAAACGACAAGTCCCAGGTGACCAAGTAATTACCATGCTTGCATTAGAAACAAAGCAAATCGTTCGGGAAGAAAGCTATGGTGAGAGAGAATGGGCGTTGTTTCCTAGCCATGTGAGTTCTAGGAATTCGTTCCAAATAGAGGAATAGACCGTAGCGCTTCCCCAGGAGTGCTTGGTCTTTCCACTCCAGTGTCCCGTGAAACGCCAATTTATAGCAAGCCTGGACTCTATAAGTCTGAGTTCGATATAATTATTGTTATTTACTTTCAAGTTCTTTGACATTGTCAAGCAGGAGAGACGCGATCTGTTGTAAAATTTTTATTTATGTTAGGGACTGAAACCCGAATCAGTCAAGACTGCACATAAAATCTTCTTTACTTGGGTGGATTACTAGTTTCGGCCAATAATCTAGCCATCTTCAGATCTAAGATATAAAACCAATTTGTCTCATGCTAGCAACACAAAACAGCTTACAGAACTGCACATAATAATGTAGCAGGGTTCAAGTCTGTGTACACGAATAACTTACAGAATACGTACCATAAAACATTCTTGATTAGTGTTGGTGCCATTACGGCTTCACACACCGTTAAAATCTTTCTAAAATGGCAGCATCCATACATGACATAGCTCAAAACACCTTGACTCCACAGACCAGCTTACTACGCATTAGCCAACTACTTCTTTTAGTTATATTCCTATGGGCTGCCGCTATCTTCTCTTCCTATCATGCTGCTCCGTCCTGATGACGTGCATTAAATTACAATTAAATTGATCTTTTTCACGAATTGACTAACATTAATAAAAGGGGGGTCATAATAAGTCGCACTCAAACGCTGATCTAAATGGCATTAAAACTATGTATTTAAAATGATATCTTCTCATTAAATAATACATTAATATGAACATTTTGTTTCTAACTTAACAAAGAAAGGTCCTCAGGGGTGGACATCTATGCTATGATGTAGGCTAGGGTCTCAGATATCACGCGTCAAAGCCATTTATAAAACTAGGACCTCGTTTGCGAGTATTCGTCGCAAATGAATTTCCGTGCAATGTTCTAGCGTCTTTAAAATACGAGTGTTACACATAGAGGCAAAATAGCGTACTGATTGAGATACATTCCTGATGTAGAGGATGCTGTGGGTTCAAATGCTGTCATGTACTTTAAAATTTAGTTCACTAAACTTTTTACCAAATGACTATTATTTTTATTCAATTAATTGACTTAAATGTAAATTTTTTATTTCTAATCCTTTGCTTTCTCAACGCTGTTCTCCCTTTTTTATTTGTTCTCATTTTTCCTTCCTGTCATTATTTTCTCATTTGGCATCTTGATGATTTCAATTATTTTTATTTATATCTCATAACATTCAAATGTTTAACATTTGTCAATCTCTCAATTAAAAAACAAAAGGCGAAATAATCTATTTACATTAGCTATGAATAATGTCAACAATGTATTTTTCGTTACAAGATGCACATTTTTTGGATGGTAATCATAGCACAAAAATTTAAAACATAAATTATAGTAGCATTATAAGCAAAATAACGCAATCGAAGATTTAAACTATAGAAGGGACTATAAATACAACGAAATTGAAGGAAAATTATGAACATAGATAACGAATACAATAAAATGGACGAAAATACAAAATGATAAAACGAGAGAAATTAAATCGAAACTAATACTAAGAAAAACAACGAAAATTGTATGCTCAAAAAACCTGAAATGAAAAACAAATGACAATAAGCAAAAATGAGAGCAAATAAAACTTAGTACAATAATTAAAGTGATGTGGCAAAGGATTAGAAACTTTTAAAAATTACATGAAAACCAGTCAGTTGAATAAAAGTAATGATCAAAATCATTTCGAAAACGGTTCAACAATAAGAAATTTTAAAGCACAAGATGGGATCCGAAACCACAACCTCCTGTACATCAGGAATGTGCCTTAATTAAAGCTACGTTGCCACTCTGCAGAATGCTATTATTTTCAACGCCTACGCAATGTTATTTTTCGTCCATTATTTGTAAACAACGTCCGACTTTGGTGAATGACTTCAGGGTGCAACACCTCGGACTCTAACCACTGTATAGATGATTTCAAAAAGCTGAACCCACCCCTGAGGACCTCTCCTTAAAGAACACAAATAATTTACACATTTTTAAAATTAGGTGAGGATGTGGAAGTCTATAAATAATATGATCTAGTTTTGAATGTTGTGGTGTGTGCATTAAAGGGTCGTACCATAATATGTGGCAGAATTTCCACATCACTCATTCACAGTGAGAGTTTCGTTTATGCACTAGAGAAGATGCGCCGGTGCCTACTGGTTAACCCCATGGGCTGCCCCAGCTGACCTGCCCATGTATCTCCTCTAGCTATTAAATACCTTGATCACTCTAAATGGCGTAACAGAACGCGTTTAATAAAAGAGTACCCATTCAGCTTTTCAAACTGGAAATATCTTGGTTCCATTTATACACAGACATTCTGTAATGTCTAAAGTAACTGCCACCAAAATTTTCTAAGCTGGGCTGTTATAGCAACACATAAAATTCGTTCTCTTAAGTTCTCTATATTCCTCGTTCCTCGTTGGAATGCTGTAGCAAACTGAAACCCAAACTCAAAAGATCCCCAGTGACGACGGTAAAGCCGGTCCAAGTTACACAGAACATCGTTCTCCACACTGTAATTTCAGGTCCGCTCAGTCCATAATGCAGCTGTTCATACTTTGTCTCATGGAAGAACACACATTGTTTTTGTAGTCCAAAGGGCAACTGCCAACTGGAGACGTCTGATACATTTCTCATATGTGAATGAAAATATATTTCCAAACTGAATTAATAACAATTTTTTTGGTGAGCTTACTGTTGTTGAAATATGATGTTATTGTAAAAGAAATGTTGATTAGCTGAACCTGAAGATGGCTCATGTGGAATCAAAACTGATCATTAAAAAAAATTAAAGTAATATATACAGACAATACATAAATCTGTTTTACAAGTGATTCCAGATCTTCTTCGAGAAAAGTACATAAATTTTTGAAGAGATGTGACGTTTTTGTAGTCGAATGCAGAGTTTAGTTTTTGTAGCATGTGGGTAACCTAATAATATATTTACTCATATCTACAATGGAATGCCTACTATGAGTAAAATATTTTTTCTCTGAGGTAGATACTGGAGCGAAACACCCCTTTAAATCGTGTTGAGCCTTTTGCAATTCACATATCGTCAACTGCACTTAAAAAGTTTGAAAAACATATTCCATCGCTCTCTCTGCTGACACTGTCATTTTTTATCTTATCATTGGCAATAAATTGGACTAGGTTAATAGCGAGATATAATGTCTATCGATGAAGATATTTTGCACAATTAATTTTCTGCTTGCACTGGGAAATAATAACATGCACAACTTCCAAGTGGAATGTAAGTCCTTTCTCACTATGGGCTGGGACTACTGTTTGCATTGTTGAATAATAACGGTATTGGAAAGCATACCATACATTCCTCTGAGAACAAGAGGCTGGCAAGTTTCTGGCACAAAGAGGAACGCTTCATGATTTCCTCCACTACTTTTTATGAAGAATTTTATTTGTGAGTCTATAGTGGACAATTTGTTTTGGAAATAGATGTTCCATAGCTCGGTAAACTAACTGTGATCAGTCGTAATGTCGGAAACTCGCCTGATGGATTGGCTAATGGCATGCTGCGACCCCAGAACTAGTCAAAAAGAACGAAAGATAAATAAGAAAATAAACAGAAAGTGGAATCGAGGAACATTTATATCCAAAACAAAGAGTGATTCATTGTCAGCCTTTAACCTTACGGAACACATAACTCAAACATATTACTGTATTGAAGCAGTACAACAACATCACAGCCACAGTCTAGGAATTTTGCGAAAACAACTATGAACTGAAGCAAGACTTCTGTACATATCCAAAACGATACAAACGAGCGTTAGGTGTTTTCTAAGCTACTGCCACCCAACTCAGTTGGATTCATACCTACAGTTAATTAATGCTTACTTTTAGAAAGGCAGGAGCAAACAGAGTCATAGTTTAGCACCCCATCATCATCGAGGTCCTTAGGGACATGACAGGCTACAGCTTACTAATAGTATATGTAATTAGTGGGATGTGAGAGACCCACTCAAAATACATCAAAATTACGTATAGAAATGGCTGTATTTTTCAATTTTTTACGAATAAAAATCATGTATGACTGTCCTAAGCTTATTTTCGACACATTTATTGGTACCCTTCAATTTTTTCTCTATCTTGTCACCAACTTTATAAGCGTACATTTTTGCTCTCAAATCACAAAATTCTTCCATTATTTTTCCAGTACATATATGATTTTTATTTTTAAAAAATTGAAAATTTAGCTATTTTATATATAATTTTGATAGATTTTGAGTGTGTGACTCAGAACCTACAAATTATATCTACTGTCCACCACTTTATTTCTAGCTCACTTAACAAAAATTAAATATAAAATAGCTAAAGCTTCAAATTCTTTATTTTATTTTCTCTAATGTTCCCCTTTCATAAAAAAAATCAATGTAATAAAACCAGTTTTCAAATATAGATTTTTAATACTTTTTGAAAAAATATTTTGGGCATTAATCAAGATTTTGTAAGAAACTACTATGATGTGACTCATTTGAGGAAATATATATGCACCAGCACAGCAGTGAGTAAGAGTAATAAAACGAATTAAACTAAAAATTCCAAATCATGAAATTCATTACCACTATTTTAAATTTTCTGAAATCCATTGTATCTCCATTTAATCTGCCCTTCTTTTTAGATATCTAGCATCAAAATATTTGCATTCAGTAATGTTATACAAAGCATTTACTTCTAGCTCGCTAGTATTTACACAAATCAGGTTTGTTTGGGTTATTGAGTTTTTTGAGTAGGTACTCCATTTGCATTAAAAAGTTTTTATTAGGATTTTATTTTATCCTGTGATAGTAGTGAAGAGATACAACTGAATTAAAGTCTTTGATTATGAGTGTGATAGTGATGAATAATGACCATATGGTAATGTATCTGTTTCATTTTCCAAAACATATCCTTTGACGTCATGAGGAGTCAATGCATTTTTATTCACTGCAATTGAAAAATTTCATATTTAATGTTTCATATAAACTTCATGGTTCTCTATTGTTGAACAAACAGTCTTTATAATCTTCAAAGCTTATTTTGATTTTAACAACACATTTATTTGTGTCTTCCAATTTTTTCTCTATCTTGTCACCAATTTTATAAACATACATTTTTTCCATAAAACCACAAAGATCTCTCATTATTTTTCCATTACATTCATCTTTCATGTTTCTTAAAACTTTCTTGTTTACTTGTGTAATATTGTATATATTATCTGTTGCACAGTCACTAGTACCAGATTTATCAGTCATTGATTTCATGCTTTCACAGAAACCTTTAGTATGTAGGTTACAGATATAGCTGTATGTGTCTCCACAGCAAAGATAAAAATTTTCACCATATTTTAGTTCCTAACTTTACAGTGAAACTCATACTTCAGTTCCTTAGATACATCAAGTATACTTACACCATTGTAAATTCGTTTATTAAAAATAATTTTAGTTTTATTCATGTGAATCACAGCGAGGTTTTCATTACATATTGTTCTTCCTTTGAAGTTTGGCTCTGGGTTCTCACACATTTATCTCCATGCGAAACTAATTTTATGTCCATTCCGTTTCTTGTATTTTCCATCGTTTTCCCAAATACTGAATTATTCATCAATATGTAGAAATTCCTCCCCCCCCCCCCCCCCCCAATCACGGACTTTGACATTGGTGGGGAAGCTTGCATAACACAGTGTTTCTGTGGTTGTGTTGCAAATGGCTGACAGCAAAGGGAAACAAAAGCTGTAATTTTCCCCAGGGGAATGCAGCTCTACTGTGTGGTTAAATGATGATGGCATCTTCTTGGGCAAAAAATCAGAGATAAAACAGCTCCCATTCGGACCTGCAGGTGAGGACCCCTGAGGAGTACATCACTGTCAGAAGAAACAAAACAAGCGTTCTATAGATTGCAGCGTGAAATGTCAGATTTCTTAATTGCGCAGTTAGGTCAGAAAATTTAAAAACGGAAATTGATCGGTTAAATTTAGGTATAGGGGCAATAAGTGTAGTTGAAGCAGGAAAAACAGGACTTCTGGTCATGTAAATACGGGGTTATAAATACAAAATCAATTATTGGTAACACGGGAGTAAGTTTAATAAAGAGAAAAAAATAGGAACACAGATAAGCTACTATGAACAGCATATTGAACACATTATTGTAGCCACAATAGACACAAAACCCACATCCACCACAGTAGTGCAAGTTTATATGCCAACTAGCTCTGAATATGAGGAAGAGATTCAGGAAATGTATGATGAGATAAAAGAAATTATTCTGATAATTATGGGAGCCGAAAATTTAATAGTCATGGGGAACTGGAATTCGATAGTAGGAAAGGGAAGAGAAGTAAAAGTAGTAAGTGAATATGGACTGAGGAAAGGAATGAAAGAGGAAGCCGCCTGGTAGAATTTTGCACAGAGCTTAATTTAATCATAGGTAACACTTGGTTTAAGAATCATGTGAAAGAGACCTGGAGACACCAGAAGGTTTCAGATTGATTATATATTGGTTGAACAGAGGTTTAGGAACCATACTTTAAATTGTACATTTCCAGCAGCAGATGTGAATTCTGACCACAATTTATTGGTTATGAACAGCAAATTAAAAATGAAGAAACTGCAAAGAGTCAGGAATTTAAGGAGATGGAAACTAGATAAACTGAAAGAGCCATAGGCTGTAGAGACTTTCTGAGGGAGCAGTAGGGAACGATTGACAAGGAGAGGGGGAAGGAATACAGTAGAAGAAGAATGGGTAGCTCTGAGAGGTGAAACAGTGAAGGCAGCAGAGAATCAAGTGTGTAAAAAGATGAGGGCTAGTAGAAATCCTTGGGTAACACAAGAGATATTGAATTTACTCGAAAGGGGATACAAACGTCTAAAAAATGAGATCTTCAGGAAGTGCAAAATCTCTATGCAGGAATTGCTAGAGGCCAAATGTAAGGATGTAGAAGCATATGTCACTAGGGATAAGATTGATGTCGACTACAGGAACATTAAATTGACTCTTGGAGAAAAGAGAACCACCTGTATGAATATCAACAGCTCAGATATAAAACCAGTCCTAAGCAAAGAAGGGAAAGCAGAAAGGTGAAAGGAGTACACAGGGGATCTATGCAATTGAGATGTACTTGAGAACAATGTTATGGAAATGGAAAAGGGTATAGATAAAGATGAGATAGGAGGTATGATGCTGTTTGAAGAATTTGACAGTGCACTGAAAGACCTAAGTAGAAACATGGTCCCAGGAGTAGACAACATTCTGTTAGAGCTACTGATTGTCTTGGGAAAGCCAGCCATGCCTTTCCATCTGGTGAGCAAGATGTATGAGACAGGCGAAATATCCTCAGACTTCAAGAAGAAGAATATAATCCCAATTCCAAAGAAAGCAGGTGTTGATAGGCGTGATAATTACCGAACTATCAGTTTAATAAGTCATAACTACTAAATACAAACACGACTCCTTCACAGAAAAATGGAAAAACTGTTAGAAGCCGATCTTGGGAAGGTCAGTTTGGATTTCGAAGAAATGTAGGAACACACAAGGCACTACTGGCCCTACTACTTTACACGGAAGATAGGTTAAGGAAAGGCAAACCTACGTTCTAGCATTTTTAGACATAGAGAAATCTTTGACAATATTGGCTGGGATTACTTTCTTTCAAATTCTAAAGGTGGCAGGGGTAAAATACAGGGAGCAAAAGGCCATTTACAAATTGCAGAGGAATCAAATGGCAGTTATAACAGTCGATGGGCACGAAAGGGAAGCAGTGGTTGAGAAGGGTGTGAGACAAGGTCGTAGCCTATCCCTGATGTTATTCAATCTACATATCGAATCAGCAGTAAAGCAAACAAATGAAAAATGTGGAGCAGGAAGCAAAGTCCAGGGAGAAGAAATAAAAACATGGGGTTTGCCAATGACATTGTAATTCTGTCAGAGACAGTAAAGAATTTGGAAGAACAGTTGAATGGAATGGACAGTATCAGATTAGAGATTAGATTAGATTAGATTAGATTAATACTAGTTCCATGGATCATGAATACGATATTTCGTAATGATGTGGAATGAGTCAAATTTTCCAATACATGACATAAGTAAGTTAATTTAAAAACATACTTATGTTAATATAACAACTTTTTTATTTGTTGTGTATTTTTAAAATTTTTAAAATTTCTTTTTAATAATTTGCACTCAGGAGCAACGCCCCAGGGTCGCCTGACATACTCGCTGACTCACAGAGGTCGGCTCTCAGCTCAACATTGACGAACATGTCGGCCAATGTCTTATTAAGGCGTTCAGTAAGCCCGTTCGTTAGTTTGCGAATGGTAGGCAGTCGTCGTGTGATGAGTAATGTTGCACCGACGGTTTACCTCTGTCACAAGATTCGACTGAAAAACTTTCCCTCGGTACGTAATTAACGACCTTGGGGCACCGTGTTTTAATACAATGTCTTCCACGATGAATTTGGCTACCTCGGATGCTTTGGCTGTTTTCACGGCTTTTGTAATGGCGTGGCGTGTCAGATAATCAGTGCAAACAATAATCCATCTATTGCCACTAGCAGACGTTGGAATTCGTCCGAGGGGGTCAATCCCAAAACGCTGGAAAGGCGTTTCGGCTGGCGGAATTGGTATGAGTCGGCCAGGTGGTTTCTGAGGAACTGCCTTTCTCCTCTGGTACTCTCTACAGTGCGACACATAGTGACAGACACTACTAAATAAACCTGGCCAGAAAAATCTCTTGCGGATTCTATCGTAGGTCTCAAAAATCCTAAATGTCCAGGCTCAAGTGTGTCATGGAATTTCTGTAGAACATCTAAGCGCATGTGTTTAGGAATCGTAGCCACCTCTTTCCAAACGGATCAAAGATTTCATAATGAGATTTTCACTGTGTAGCGGAGTGTGCGCTGATATGAAACTTCCTGGCATATTAAAACTGTGTGCTGGACCGAGATACGAACTCGGGACCTTTGCCTTTCGCGGGCAAGTGCTCTACCACTGAGCTATCCAAGCACGACCCACGCCTCATCCTCACAGATTTAATTCCTGGAAGGTCCCTGGCAAAGGTCCCGAGTTCGAGTCTCGGTTCAGCACACAGTTTTAATCTGCCAGGAAGTTTCATATCAGCGCACACTCCGCTGCAGAGTGAAAATCGCATTCTGGTAACATCCCTCAGGCTGTGGCTAAGCCATGTTTCCGCAATATCCTTTCTTCCAGGAGTGCTAGTTCTGCAAGGTTCGCAGGAGAGCTTCTGTCAGGTTTGGAAGTAGGAGACGAGGTACTGGCGGAGGTAAAGCTGTGTGGACGGGGCGTGAGTTATGCTTGGGTAGCTCAGATGGTAGAGCACTTGCCCGCGAAAGGCGAAGGTCCCGAGTTCAGTCTCGGTCCGGCATACAGTTTTAATATGCCAGGAAGTTTCGGATCAAAGTTTTTCTTGCAAAGTAATCCATTAACTACCTTAAATTGCCTTTCACATCCTCTGACTGATTTAAGGCAAGCATAATTTGAGATATCTTGGGGTCCGTCTTCTGCTCAGCAGAGAGATCCTGGTGTGCAGCGAGACAGTCACTATTTTCATCAAAGTCTTGATGATCTTGCACAGCGTTTCTTGATAGACAGTCGGCATCTTGGTGTTTTCTTACAGTTTTGCACGCAGTGGTAATGTCGTACTCTAGTAGACGTAGTGCCCACCTGGTGAGTTGTCCTTGTGGATCCTTAAGACCAGTCAGCCAACAAAGTGAATGATGGTCTGTAACAACTATGAATGGCCTTCCATAGAGATACTGTCGAAATCTGCACATGACTCAGATCACAGCAAAACATTCCCTTCTGTAGTTGAGTAGTTTCTCTCGGCTTTTGTAATTGTCCTAGAAGTATAGGCTATAACTTTCTATTTTCCATCCGAATTTTGCACCAGAATAGGACCGATCTCGTACCCACTGGCATCTGTGTGTAGTTCTGTAGGTGCTCTTCCACCATACAGACCAAATACAGGGACGTCGTCAAAGTTTTTCGCAGCACATCTGTAAGTAGGCTGTTTAGGTTTTCTTATTGGTAACGCCACGTAGCGCTCTGTATGAAAATCACTGGCTGTGCTGTGTGCAGTCTGTGGCTAGTTTGCATTGTTGTCTGCCATTGTAGTGTTGGGCAGCGGCAGCTAGATGTGAACAGCGCGTAGCGTTGCGCAGTTGGAGGTGAGCCGCCAGCGGTGATGGATGTGGGGAGAGAGATGGCGGAGTTTTGAAATTTGTAAGACTGTCATGAACTGCTATATATATTATGACTATTAAGGTAAATACAGTGTTTGCTCTGTATTAAATTCTTTCATTTGCTAACTATGCCTATCAGTAGTTAGTGCCTTCAGTAGTTTGAATCTTTTATTTAGCTGGCAGTAGTGGCGCTGGCTTTATTGCAGTAGCTCGAGTAACCAAGATTTTTGTGAGGTAAGTGATTTGTGAAACGTATAGGTTAATGTTAGTCAGGGCCATTCTTTTGTAAGGATTTTTTAAAGTCAGATTGCGTTGCGCTAAAAATATTTTGTCAGTTTAAGCACAGTCTTGTACAATTGTTCAAAAGGGGACGTTTCATATGTCGACCCTTAGCCGAGGATATCTCACTGGAATCTTCTGATTTTTTTCTTGTAGTTTGTGTAATTAGTGTAGCTATTGTTTATTGCTAGCGCGTAATTGTAGAGAGAATCTCCTTTGTAGTTGCAGTCTTTCATTGTTGTACAGTAAAACAGTTGTGGCATGCATGTAGATTTGCACCAAGTATTTCGGAGCTGCGCTTGCAATTAACTACATATTATTTTCAGTGCTATGTTAATGTGTTCTCTTATTTTTGCTCTTCAAATTGTGCTTTTCTGTGTTATCGTGTGAAATATTGTGACAATAATGGCGTGTGAAAAACGTAACACTAGGCTCCAAAGTAAACTGAGAAATAATAGTGACGACGAGCGTAGCTTATCAGCACCACTGTGTAATGAATTAACAGACGTTCAAAGTAGTAATTTGGTAACTGTGCATAGGGAAATGGAGCGGGCTGCAAACAATGGCGTAGACAGTGAAACAGGTAGTGAACAGGGAAGCATTATCGATCGATCGCTCGGCAACAGCTCGCCTCAGGAATCCGAAATGAAAGTACACAATTTTGCAAATACTGTAGATTCAGGTTTTGCGTCCTCACCGTTTTTTCAAATGAGTCAAGACACATTTTCCGCTTGTCAAAATGTGAATGTTGCCGGTGCAAATTCACTGCCGCAAAGCACTGAGGAACATGTTTCAGACACCAGTGCATTGTTATTAGACTTAATGCAACAAATGGGACAAAAGCTTGAAAAGTTAGATACAATGGAACAAAATCAGAGACAAACACAGCAACAGTTAGACACAATGGAACAAAATCAGAGACAAACACAGCAAAAGCTTCAAAAGTTAGACACAGTGGAACAAAATCTTAAAAAGTTAGACACAGTGGAACAAAATCTTAAAAAGTTAGACACAATGGAACAAAATCTTCAAAAGTTAGACACGACGCTTGAACAAACACGTTAAGATTTAACAACTGAGTTACATAACATCGAATCGAAATGTCAAAAAGTCTGTAATGACGTAAAAACACAAATTTGTAAGCATTTCCAACCTATTTTTTCGTGCCATGAAAATGCATTACAGAATCACGAAGCAGCCATAAAAGAACTGCAAACTATTGTTCATGAAAATCATGAGACCTTGCAAGCTAAAATTGACTCAGTTGCATCTACCGATTCGGTTACGCAACTTGCAAAAACTCAGGAAAACTTAAAGGACACAGTAGATACGATTTCAACACAAATGGACACTCTGAAACTTGGTTCAGAAAAACACACAGAGGAAATAATTTCATTATCGGATAAAGTAGCCGAACTTTCACATCAGTTCACTAACTTTTCTACAAAGGTAGATGATGATCTGAATGACACAAGACCTGTAGCCTTCACTGACACTGAAGAGTATGAACAAATTAAGAAATTCAAACAAAATCAGAATCAAATTAATACGCAATACAAAAGAGAAATCCGGGAAGTACAAGATCAGTTGGCACAAGTAATACAAAAATTTCATATTTCAGAGGACACTCGCGCTCCAACACGGGAAGAGGGACTTAGAAATACGGAACACCCACAAGATAATAACATCTACATCTACATCTACATCTATACTCCGCGAGCCACCTTACGGTGTGTGGCGGAGGGTACTTATTGTACCACTATCTGATCCCCCCTTCCCTGTTCCATTCACGAATTGTGCGTGGGAAGAACGACTGCTTGTAAGTCTCCGTATTTGCTCTAATTTCTCGGATCTTTTCGTTGTGATCATTACGCGAGATATATGTGGGCGGTAGTAATATGTTGCCCATCTCTTCCCGGAATGTGCTCTCTCGTAATTTCGATAATAAACCTCTCCGTATTGCGTAACGCCTTTCTTGAAGTGTCCGCCACTGGAGCTTGTTCAGCATCTCCGTAACGCTCTCGCGCTGACTAAATGTCCCCATGACGAATCGCGCTGCTTTTCGCTGGATCATGTCTATCTCTTCTATTAATCCAACCTGGTAAGGGTCCCATACTGATGAGCAATACTCAAGAATCGGACGAACAAGCGTTTTGTAAGCTACTTCTTTCGTCGATGAGTCACATTTTCTTAGAATTCTTCCTATGAATCTCAACCTGGCGCCTGCTTTTCCCACTATTTGTTTTATGTGATCATTCCACTTCAGATCGCTCCGGATAGTAACTCCTAAGTATTTTACGGTCGTTACCGCTTCCAATGATTTACCACCTATGGCATAATTGTACTGGAATGGATTTCTGCCCCTATGTATGCGCATTATATTACATTTATCTACGTTTAGGGAAAGCTGCCAGCTGTCGCACCATGCATTAATCCTCTGCAGGTCCTCCTGGAGTACGTACGAGTCTTCTGATGTTGCTACTTTCTTGTAGACAACCGTGTCATCTGCAAATAGCCTCACGGAGCTACCGATGTTGTCAACTAAGTCATTTATGTATATTGTAAACAATAAAGGTCCTATCACGCTTCCCTGCGGTACTCCCGAAATTACCTCTACATCTGCAGATTTTGAACCGTTAAGAATTACATGTTGTGTTCTTTCTTCTAGGAAATCCTGAATCCAATCACAAACCTGGTCCGATATTCCGTAAGCTCGTATTTTTTTCACTAAACGTAAGTGCGGAACCGTATCAAATGCCTTCCTGAAGTCCAGGAATACGGCATCAATCTGCTCGCCAGTGTCTACGGCACTGTGAATTTCTTGGGCAAATAGGGCGAGCTGAGTTTCACATGATCTCTGTTTGCGGAATCCATGTTGGTTATGATGAAGGAGATTTGTATTATCTAAGAACGTCATAATACGAGAACACAAAACATGTTCCATTATTCTACAACAGATTGACGTAAGCGAAATAGGCCTATAATTATTCGCATCTGATTTATGACCCTTCTTGAAAATGGGAACGACCTGCGCTTTCTTCCAGTCGCTAGGTACTTTACGTTCTTCCAGCGATCTACGATAAATTGCTGATAGAAAGGGGGCAAGTTCTTTAGCATAATCACTGTAGAATCTTAAGGGTATCTCGTCTGGTCCGGATGCTTTTCCGCTACTAAGTGATAGCAGTTGTTTTTCAATTCCGATATCGTTTATTTCAATATTTTCCATTTTGGCGTCCGTGCGACGGCTGAAGTCAGGGACCGTGTTACGATTTTCCGCAGTGAAACGGTTTCGGAACACTGAATTCAGTATTTCTGCCTTTCTTCGGTCGTCCTCTGTTTCGGTGCCATCGTGGTCAACGAGTGACTGAATAGGGGATTTAGATCCGCTTACCGATTTTACATATGACCAAAACTTTTTAGGGTTCTTGTTTAGATTGTTTGCCAATGTTTTATGTTCGAATTCGTTGAATGCTTCTCTCATTGCTCTCTTTACGCTCTTTTTCGCTTCGTTCAGCTTTTCCTTATCAGCTATGATTCGACTACTCTTAAACCTATGATGAAGCTTTCTTTGTTTCCGTAGTACCTTTCGTACATGATTGTTATACCACGGTGGATCTTTCCCCTCGCTTTGGACCTTAGTCGGTACGAACTTATCTAAGGCGTACTGGACGATGTTTCTGAATTTTTTCCATTTTTGTTCCACATCCTCTTCCTCAGAAATGAACGTTTGATGGTGGTCACTCAGATATTCTGCGATTTGTGCCCTATCACTCTTGTTAAGCAAATATATTTTCCTTCCTTTCTTGGCATTTCTTATTACACTTGTAGTCATTGATGCAACCACTGACTTATGATCACTGATACCCTCTTCTACATTCACGGAGTCGAAAAGTTCCGGTCTATTTGTTGCTATGAGGTCTAAAACGTTAGCTTCACGAGTTGGTTCTCTAACTATCTGCTCGAAGTAATTCTCGGACAAGGCAGTCAGGATAATGTCACAAGAGTCTCTGTCCCTGGCTCCAGTTCTGATTGTGTGACTATCCCATTCTATACCTGGTAGATTGAAGTCTCCCCCTATTACAATAGTATGATCACGAAACTTCTTCACGACGTTCTGCAGGTTCTCTCTGAGGCGCTCAACTACTACGGTTGCTGATGCAGGTGGTCTATAGAAGCATCCGACTATCATATCTGACCCACCTTTGATACTTAACTTAACCCAGATTATTTCACATTCGCATTCGCTAATAACTTCACTGGATATTATTGAATTCTTTACTGCTATAAATACTCCTCCACCATTGGCGTTTATCCTATCCTTGCGGTATATATTCCATTCTGTGTCTAGGATTTCGTTACTGTTCACTTCCGGTTTTAACCAACTTTCCGTTCCTAATACTATATGCGCACTATTTCCTTCAATAAGAGATACTAATTCAGGAACCTTGCCCTGGATACTCCTGCAGTTTACCAATATTACGTTGACTTTTCCTGTTTTTGGTCTCTGAGGACGGACGTTCTTTATCAACGATGATAATGTCCTCTCTGGTAAGCCGTCAGGTATTTTATCGTTTCGCCCAAGAGGGGGTCCCTCTAACCTAAAAAACCCCCGTGTGCACGCCACACGTACTCTGCTACCCTAGTAGCTGCTTCCGGTGTGTAGTGCACGCCTGACCTGTCTAGGGGGGCCCTACAGTTCTCCACCCAATAACGGAGGTCGATGAATTTGCAACCATTATAGTCGCAGAGTCGTCTGAGCCTCTGGTTTAGACCCTCCACACGGCTCCAAACCAGAGGACCGCGATCGACTCTGGGCACTATGCTGCAGATATTAAGCTCAGCTTGCACTCCGCGTGCGATGCTGGTTGTCTTCACCAAATCAGCCAGCCGCCAGAAGGAACCAAGGATGGCCTCAGAACCCAAGCGGCAGGCGTCATTCGTTCCGACATGTGCTACTATCTGCAGCCGGTCACACCCAGTGCGTTCAATAGCTGCCGGAAGGGCCTCCTCTACATTACGGACGAGACCCCCCGGCAAGCACACCGAGTGCACACTGGCATTCTTCCCCGACCTACCCGCTATTTTCCTAAGGGGCTCCATAACCCGCCTAACGTTGGAGCTCCCTATAACTAATAGGCCCGCCCTCTGTGACTGTCGGGACCTTGCCGGAGAATCGGCCACTGGCCCAACAGGCGAGGCATCCTGTGGTGGCTCGGAAACGATGTCATCACCACTAGGAAGCACCCCGTACCTGTTGGAAAGGGGTAAGGCAGCTGCCACGCGGCCAGATCCCACCTTCGCCTTTCGGCCAGGCACGCGCGAGCCCACCACAGTCCGCCATTCACCCTGGAGTGATGGCTGACCGGTAAGATGCTCACTGCCGGAAGACGCAGCGACATCAGGGGTTCCATGCGATTCCAAGGCCACCGAAGTAGGCATAGGTCTCACCACAGTTGCCCCAACGCCACTACGAGCCGACGCCTGCGCCTCGAGCTCGATGAGCCTAACAAACAAAGCCTCCACCTGCCCGTGAAGAGTGGCCAATTCTCCTTGCGTCCGCTCACAACAACCACAGTCCCTACACATGACTATGTTTACCCTACAAGCGAACGGTGTACTCGCCTTATTAGCAGCAGGAAATCGAAGTGCTCTCTCACTGACGGTCTAACCGACACTGAGCTGTTCTAACCAAACAAACAAAAGCCTGTACGATACGAGGGTCGATAGAAACGGCGATACTGTACACTACACTGTTATTAAAATAAAAGGTTGTGTCTAGTAGGCACTCAAACACGCAAGAAATTACAAAAATAAAATAGTAACTACCCAGATAACTGAAAATAAGTTGTACCTGTTTGAAGCTCGCAAAAATGTGTAACAAGTGAACGGTGTACTCGCCTTATTAGCAGCAGGACACTTCGGAAATTATGAAAGAAATTGGCAAGGTGCACCGAATTTTGAGATGGAACCGCCGACACGACGTAACAATGACCGATATGCTACTCGCCGACACGACCATTTTGACTATAAGCTGTTTATTACTACACGTAAATTCAAAACATTTAAGAATTCTGGCAACGACATTCATCCACAAGCATGGCTCCATCAATTCTCTCATTGTTTTCCTTCCAACTGGTCGTTAGAGCACAGATTAGAATTTGTGTGTGGCTACTTAGAGAATGAACCAGCTGAAAGAATGCGATCGGTCATTCACGATTGTCACAGTGACGGAGAATTTTACCATGAGTTCCTCTCAGCATATTGGTCTCAAGCTACATAAGACCGAGTAAAACATAGCATCATGATGATGAAACATTTCGAACAATCTGAATTTTCCAGTCTTGTGAAATATTTTGAAGACATGTTGCACAAGAATCAGTACCTGTCAAACCCATACAGCCCCTCAGAACTCATCCGCATTTGCTTAATCAAACTGCCTGAACATTTGCGACATATTATTTTAGCAGGACGTTGCAAAGACGACATTGAAGCTTTTCAGGGACTGTTACAAGAACTGGAAATTGACGCTGACAATCGCGGAAATCGCGGAACGCGAAAACAGGAATACAACAATTACAGGTCACATCCGTCACAATTCCGCAACGAAAGAAATAATAACTGGACACGACAAGGCTATTCACACAACACAAATCGTGACCAAAACAGACACCATCCGTATGACAACCGCTGGCAGAGTAGCAATAATTACAGGGAAAGATCACCTCTCTGCGGTAATGACTATCACAGAGACAATTAGAGAAACAGACAATATGGGAACCAAAATTATTATTATCACGGGAGACAGAATAACTTCAGACGCAACGGTCCACCGTGCAGTGATAATTCAGGGAGAAATTCTCCACCACTTAACCGACAAGAAAGAAACTACAGGAACTACCGACATGACGACAGACGATGTGATCGTAACGACAGACATGAATTTCATCAGAACTGGCGGGATTTAAACAGGGCTGGGCCCTCTCGGCAAGGCGAATTTGTAGAAGTTAGGTCTCCTAATCCCAATAACGACGCGTGCCAACAAAGAAACAGACAATGACTCGCACCGCAGGCAGCCACTTGCGCCCGCTGGCTCAGGGAAAAGTAACATTGACGCTAACCTTGAGCAAAATTCCAGTATTCTTTACGGACGAATACCGCATGATAATTGCAATCAAGTTGAAACTCTGCGAACTGAGAAGAGCAAAGGGTTACACCACATCTCACATGTAAAACCGTTTATTGAGGGATAAACTGTTTTTTAATTTAGTCATTGCTATAAAATTTTTCACTTCATGTTACTAGTACTCTTTGTCACACTTACAAACTGTTAACATGCAACTATGTTTTAAAGCTAACTAACTATCCAGTCAAGAACATAGGTAACTTAGACAAGTAATTGCAAATGCATTGTTATTGCGAACAGACGACACAGTGTTGTTATTTATACATTCTTGCTTGTTAGTTGCACGATTACGTAATGACTATAAGGCTCACATACTTAGAACATTTACCAGTACTGCTAATGAGATTTTAATGCAACATTTTGGTTTACTTGAAATTTGGTGTATCATGAGGTAAGTACATTGGCTTCAGCAGAACTTTGCTTACAGAGAACGATAACTACGACATTTCCACAGAGATTATCTTACAGCAAGACGTACATTCAGCGCTACAGGACACTATTTGAGTGATTAATTTTGTACTTAAATCATTTATTTTTAAAGATATTTGAAGTACAATGATACAAAGGTTTTCCGTAATACATTTCATTCCATTGTTGTAATCTGTAACACCTGAGGGTATAATTACATTAATACTCAGGGGGGTACACGCTTACTTTGTGTACCATGTGTTTGGCAAGCACAAGGAGCCCTAGCTAATGTGGTATTTGCTTATACAACTTTAGACATCGGTACCATATTTCTCTAACACAGAATTACACAGCTATCTGATCATTTAACAGAGAAAGAAACTTTTTTACTACATCAGTGACAGATGTTTACGTAATTACACAGTTGGATAACTTCACACTTATGAAATTGTATTTTGTCTGTACTTTGTGAAATGCTCATATTTTTTCGGAACCATTGTGATATTATGAGAGCTTTGAATGAATATTTGGTATGGGATCATGATTTTTAAAGTACGTTTGAGGTAGAATTTTTTTTAGGTTTTGAAATTATTGCAGGAAGCTACGGCGTTTTTGAGATTTGGCTGAGTTTTTATGATGTTATTATTACGATGACAATGTGTATTATGCTGTTGAGGTATGTTTATGATCAATAAACTGATGCTATATGAGGAATTTGATTATGCTACATATTTATTATGATGAAATACTGAAGAAGTGTCGACGAATATGTATATGTGTAATAAGGTAAGGAATAATGAGTAGTGGTTAGGGACACTGACTTGTGAAAATGGATGTTGGAAACCAAGAATCGTACTTGGAGATATGAAATGTGTGTAAATGCGTGAATGTACCACAATGCCGACGAAAATTTTTTGGACTCTGTTATATCAATAGGATTTTGTTTCTACAGATTTGTAACGCAAATTCGTGACCTGTGAAATATTTTTATATGAGACTGTGACTGTAGCGGAAACTGCTGTCGTAAATATTTCAGTAAGAAAGCTAAGTGACCTTGACGTAATGCGTTTTGGGCGCCCAGCTGAGAGATAGCCGCCTGACAAAAGAAAGCCATTAGGCGGAGAAAAAAAAAAAAAGGAGAGGCCATTATCCTCGCTATTGACATTCCTTTGTAGAAAGCATCGCAAATACGACACGCTCAAACTTGAAAACATATGATTACACTGTGGAGCTCTTAATTTATGATATTTACTAAAATGCCTAATGAAATGATGGGAAACATTTTACATCTACTGTCTTTCTAGTTGAGAGATTGCTCATTTTGTTTAATATCTGGTTTCCAGCTGCGTTGTAGCATTGGCTTTATAAAATAAAATTAAGTACATTTGCTAATGTGAACACTTTCTGCCAACAGATCTATTAAATAATAATTTTATGAGCCACATTCTTCGAAAAAGGAGCGCTTGGAAAGGAAAGAACAACAAGAAGGGACTAGTAACAGTAACTGCATACATAATTTTCTTTTCAACTACTTTGTAATATTTTTCGTAGAATAAGTTGTGGTGTACCACTTTAATTACATAGACATTAAGATGTGAATATAGATTTCCCTTGTCTGCATTATTGTCTTTAGTGTAATATTTTTTTCTGCTTGAGCTATGTCATGTTTAGATATAAGTTATGACTATTAAGGTAAATACAGTGTTTGTTCTGTATTAAATTCTTTCATTTGCTAACTATGCCTATCAGTAGTTAGTGTCTTCAGTAGTTTGACTCTTTTATTTAGCTGGCAGTAGCGGCGCTCGCTTTATTGCAGTAGCTCGAGTGACCAAGATTTTTGTGAGGTAAGTGATTTGTGAAACGTATAGGTTAATGTTAGTCAGAGCCATTCTTTTGTAGGGATTTTTGAAAGTCAGATTGCGTTGCGCTAAAAATATTGTGTGTCAGTTTAAGCACAGTCTTGTATGATTGTTCAAAAGGGGACGTTTCACATCAAAAGAATCTAAATGAGCATCACCCCAGATAAATTTAGCATCAGCTTTTAACAACTCTTGGAGTGGCCTGGCTTTGATACAAAAGTCTTTGAAAAAACGACGGTAATAAGAACATAATCCGAGGAAGCTTCTCACATCTCTAATACTTTTATGAATAGGAAATTCCGTTACAGATCCCACCTTTTCTGGGTCTGGCCGCACACCTTCGTTTGACACAAGGTGTCCAATTATTTTGATTTCTTTTGCTCCAAAGAGACACTTTCTTGGATTAAGTTTCAGTCCACTTTGTTGGAGACACGTAAGAACGGCTCTCAGCCTTTTTATATGTTTGTCAAATATAATGTCATCTAAATAACAAAGACACATCGTCCACTTCAGGTGACGTAGAAGATTATCCATCATCCGTTCAAAATTTGCTGGTGCATTACACAAACCAAACGGCATTGGCTTAAACTCATACAGGCCCTCAGGGGTGAAGAATGCAACTTTCTCACGATCAGCCTCATCTACTTCGATTTGCCAGTATCCCGAGTACATGTCCATGGTTGAGAAAAACTTTGGCCCCTTCAGACAATCTAGTGAATCATCAATTCGTGGAGGAGGGTAAACGTCCTTTTTAGTTATCTTATTAAGCTTCCTGTAATCAACACAAAGGCGCCAACCGCCATCCTTCTTCCTGACGAGGACCACCGGTGACGACCATGGGCTCTGCGAAGGCTGAATAATGTCATTCTTCATCATTTTTTCTATCTCGTCGCGAATTATTGGACGTTCCGTTGCTGACACACGGTATGCCCTCTGGTTTATTGGTTGATGGTCTCCAGTGCTGCCGGCCGTAGTGGCCGAGTGGTTCTAGGCGCTACAGTCTGGAACCGCGCGACCACTACGGTCGCAGGTTCGAATCCTGCCTCGGGCATGGATGTGTGTGATGTCCTTAGGTTAGTTAGGTTTAAGTAGTTCTAAGTTCTAGGGGACTGATGAGCTCAGAAGTTAAGTCCCATAGTGCTCAGAGCCATTTGAATCATTTTTCTCCAGTGCTAATCCTGTGCTTCACGGTCGATTTGTATAATTTGCTCTTCACCTGTGGATTGAAGAATTCAGAGGACTCTTGAAGGATGGCAAGTAGCTTCTTCTGTTGTTCCTTAGTGAGACCTGGTGATAGTCGAGCTAGAAGATCTTGTCTCATAGCGCTAATTTCAATGACACTCAGCTGTTCTTCAATTAACGGCTCAGCGTTTGCTACGCACATGCGTCTTGGAAGGATCTGCGGTTCTCGGCGACAGTTAACTATCCACAATTCACTAAATCCGTTCTTAAACGAGACGACGGAGGCTGGGATGACCAAGTTATTCTTCAGTGGTATGCTTCTCTCACATTCCACTACAAGATCCATAGGTTGATCCATGACATGACATGTGACAGCTACCTATCTAGCGCTGACTGCAGGAATGATCACTTCATCCAGCACACATAGTCTCCACACACTCGGATGCGCATCTTCCTGTCCATAGTATCTCATCTCGTCTAGCATAATCTTCGAGCGACCACCTCTATAATTGCCTGAGAAGGTTTCAAAAAGTCCCATCCGAGAATGAAGTCATGACTACACTCTTGTAAGACGATAAATTCTAAGGGCTGTGTATGGCCACTTATACCCACACGAATGGTACATCTTCCTGTAGGTTTTACATATTTCCCATTAGCCACCTTCAAAAGAGATATTTTGCTGTCGAAGTATACGGTTTTCTGCAACTGGCGACGATAATTCTCCGAAATGGCTGAATATGATGCTCCATAAACCACAAGAGCGTGGGCTGGTCGGCCATCCATGAGGATATCGACGTAGTTTCCTATCATTTTTGTAGTGATCGACGGTGGAGGATTTTTCTCTTCGGCGGCCTCACCTCCAAGGAAGGTCGCACCCTTTAGTTTTCCAGGTTGCGGCGACTAGGTGATCGGTTGGAGCTTCTAAACGGCGATGGAGACCTTGATCGTCATGTTGGAGAGCGTCCTCCCCAGCGGCTAGCTTGCGGCGATGGTGACTTACGTTGTCCTGCACCCACATCTTCTTGTTCATCTTCGTCGTCCCGAAGTTGGCGTCGGCTAAGATCGGTCTGCTGTCTTCTGCCGCGGGCGTCATGAAATATCCGCCGCCTTTCTCGACAATGGCGCACCACATGCCCCGGTCGTCCGCAGTCGAAACATACTGGTTGGTTATCCTGGGTCCTCCAGACATCAGTCTTCCTTGGTGCCCAAACAGGTTCCTCATGCGGCATTGTGGTAACGTAACTTCGCCTGGGTTTCGACTTTTTTACTGTTTTAAAGGGAAATGAAGGACGAGAGATTGAGTTCAATGTCTGTTCCACTTCCTCCCTTATGACCTCTTGAAGCGTCTCGGTTTTTTGCTCGCCTTGCAATCTAAGTGCCTTCTCAACCTCCTCTCTCACTATCTGATGAAGAACACTTGTGAAATTAGTTGCTTCCTCCATCACAGACATCGATACGACGTTTGGAAGCCTTTCAAATTTCTTGGGTGTAATTCTTTTTCGATACATTGTCTCAATACACTGGCACCACTTTATGAAGTCGCCTGCTGTCGAAACCTCCTTGCCGGCTTGGGTGGCCGAGCGGTTCTAGGCTCTACAGTCTGGAACTGGGCGAGCGCTACGGTCGCAGGTTCGAATCCTGCCTCGGGCATGGATGTGTGTGATGTCCTTAGGTTAGATAAGTTTAAGTAGTTCTAAGTTCTAGGGGACTGATGACCTCAGCAGTGAAGTCCCATAGTGCTCAGAGCCATTTGAACCATTTGAAACCTCCTTCAGGAGTAGGGCTTGATACATGTCCTCATCAACACCCTTCATGAGATGTGCAACCTTATCTTCCTCCTTCATTCTAGGATCCACTATTTTGCACAGCTCCAATACGTCTTGAATGTAGGATGCTGTAGTTTCTCTTGGACTCTGAGGCCTGCACTTTAATTTATCTTCAGCCTTGCACTTCTGTCGTGTGTCGCCGAAATACTTGCGCAGTTCAGCCTGGAATACTTCCTAGCTTGTGAACTTCTTCTCGTTGTTCTCATACCATTGCTTGGCAGTGCCCTCCAAGTAGAAAAATACATTAGCCAAACACACTGTGTCACCTCATTTGTTAAATTTGGCTATACGCTCATACACCTTCAGCCACTTGTTTGGATCTTGGCCATCGTTGCCAGAGAACCCGGAAGGATGTTTCATGTGCTGGCACACAGTTGCTGTCATCGTAACGTCCTCTTCGTCTTCTTTCCCCGGTAGACTGCGATCTGTTGAATATGACTCGAACTGGGGTTTCTCGCCACGTAAACGGCGGCTCTGTCGTGGCCTGATGGGAGCCACTGTGTCGTAGATAACGTGCGCTATCACAAGTTCCAATACCCGACGTCTCCACTAGAATAATGTCACGTAGAAGAAGGTGTAATTGGATGAATGACGAAAACCAACTTCACTTACAAAAGTTTATTCAGCACTAGCATGTATAAGAGCGCGGAGCGAACTGCCTCCGGCCAGAACACACACAGTATACATACAGCTACAGAACATTCCACTAAAATGATTCTGGACATTTGTGGATACTACTAGAAAGTAATCGAACCGAATACAGAAATTAAAACTGTAGAGTCCAAGTGAGTTTTGAACTCACGATCCTCCATGCAACAGTATCATAACCACTACACCATTGTATTACTCAGCTTCTTCTGAGACAATATACATGTTTAAACAATTTGCATATCGATATTACTTCATTATATATTACACATTAAGATGTATTTTACATTTCACAAAAAACGGAATCGTAAGCGCTACTTAAATTTATTACTTTATTCAGCTCGCCGCTTCTTCACTACGTTAGTCAAACTTACACCTTATACACATTGTCTTAAAATTTTCTTATTCAACAGAGATAAACAAAGTGAAAAAATAGTACAAATCTTTCATGCTGAAGCTAATCTTTCGTGTACCTATAAAGGACTCTTTGTTTTGGTACTCAGTTACTATTTATTAAGTATTTTATTCATAATAATTAGTCTGACTTGAAGCCCTAGCAGGCATTGTGTCGTACGTATTTATAGTGTGTCTGTAGCTTTTGTTGCTGTTGTTACAGACAATTTTAGACACAAATGTTAATATCTTTCTTAATATTTGTTGCATAAATATGGTAATATTTTTATTGAACTAATCTCTTTACTGGGATTTCAACGCTGTAGCTTTTCTGAAAATGATTTTAATGTTTTTGGTGAATACTTACAGCTTTAGTTTTAACACAGAATCTCGCCACATTGATTAGGGTCCACAACCACGTGATAGCAGAGTTTACCCCTGCTCCTGGATCTCCATGCGGCTTTTGCCCAACGGTGTGCTGCTCTTCACCCTATCTCCTCTCAAGCTTTCTGCAATGATTTGGAACTCTCTCCAGCGCTTGATTACCTACCTGACGCAGCTACCTCGCGGCAACTTCCCAGCAACATCACGCTCAAATAAACCTCCAGCTCTCTAATTAATTTATGCATAGCGGACATATTACTCGCAATGTTTGGAATTCTTGGCTTGGAATGGACAGCAGTGATGGCAGATATCGGCATGGGGTTGTCGAAGGAATAACAATGCATTTTTAGAGTTCTTTCGCATTAATTGTTGACTGAATGAGTCATAACTGCACCTAGTTGAAAAAACGCCTGACTAGCGGTCATCCAAGTGAGAAATCGTATTCTGTTACGATACAGAGACATCGAGTAGTTGTTTTGTTGTAATGTAACCTTGGTACCTGTTGTTTCCAATAGTGAGGGTTGGCTTTTGGCGCCTATATCATCCATACTAGCTTTTCATCCATCGAAAGAAAAACTGGTCATGATCAGCAAGAGTCATCCCTTCAGATAACAGCGGGCCAAGTAATATAGCCAAAGAAAAACGAAAGTGTGGTAGATTTTGTTGAAAGAAAGATGCCACTTATGTTTCTTCATAGTTGTGATCACACACTAATTGGTTGACTTTCGTATGCACGCGGTCTGGAGCGCCAGAGAGGAAGGGCTCTGTTGCAAATAATGTACTTTCTCGACAGCTGATTACGCATTTGATTTCCAGAACTCATTAGTAAGATAGTTTAGTAACGATATGATAGAAGGTGAAAACGGCAGATTTGCACTCAAGCGACGCTTGGCGTATGAGCGAAATTCCAAATGGAAAAAGGGATTATTTAAATGTTTCCTAAGGATCTTTAAACAAAGTAAGCTCTCTCGTCTAGCTATCATTGTGCAAAATTGCTACCAGCTTCTCAATAAACGAAAAAGAGGTTGTATGGAAGTTTTTCTTATGTCCTTAAAACTAAATAATTTATCTCTTTAAGTTAGCGTTAAGCGAGAAGATAATGACCATATTTTTTCTTTTTTTTCAAGTTGTATAACATTTCATTATTTGTATCGTTCATTTTTGATGCCATTATTTTATAGTTATCAAAATAAAATCTATCATTTCATCTGTCGACATAAGTATTAATATGTTTTCCTACTGCACTTCATTTCAGATGAGAACACCATACTGTTGATTAATATTCAAGATTTATTTAATCACATTATCAGAGAGATCAAAAAGGAGTTTTTGCTCAGGTGATCAAGTTAGCATTAGCCTTTGACTTCTATGCGGACTAATCGTATTTATGCAGCTCTAAATCAAGTGGAAAAAAACTACAAAAAAATTGAATGAGAGTATAGGCATACCCTATATGGTCAGAGGTGTCCTGACACCCCTGTGTAATGCAGAATTGACGGCTAGATGTTACGAGAGATAGACCTGCCAGTGTAAAAGGAGACAGGAGGTATTGTGTCGTCAGTAGAGAACCAGTAACAGCAGATTGGGTCGATCAGAAGAGCTCTGTCATTTAAAACGTAGACTAATTATTGGTCGTCACCTGCGTAACAAATGTATAAGGGACAGTTCAACCCTTGTAAAGCTGCCCGAGTCGACTACTGGTGATGTGATTGTGAAATGGAAACGCGGAGGAACAGCAACAACTCAACCAAGACCAGGCAGACCTCAAATATTGAAGGACAGGGACAGTTGAGTACTGCGGATGGTGGTTGTAAAAAGTCGCGTATCAGCGAAAGGAATCACTCGTGAATTTCAAGGGGCTGCCAGCAGTCCAGCTGACACAATGAGTGTGTGCGAGGATTTGAAAAGAATGCTGTGCAATGGTCGAGCGGCTTTTCACAAGCTACACATTCTGCACTCAGTGCTAAGCGACACTTCAGGTTGTAACGTTAGATGTATCTAGGCGAGCGAATCGGCCGGCTGGAGTTGGTACGAGGAAAGGTGAAATTGTACGGCTGAACGTTAACGGGCCCATGTCTCAGGGCGCCCCGCAGCAGGTCCGGCTGAATAGCAGGTACGGGAGAGACCGGATACAAGGATGATCACGTGGCCAGGGATAGCAAAAATCCCGGTACGGGGAATTTTGACGCCTAAAAGAACAGAAAATGCTTTACGAATTGGCAGAGTGTCAGACAAGCTGAAAGATGGCTTCTTACAGCTCTTACGGGATCTGTAATACTTCACAGTCAAGTATTACAATAAACCTGAAAACATTGGCGATCTCACAAAAATGAGGTGTATCCAATGACAAAAATATTTCAGTATCTTTAAAACTATGGATGTTAATATTCCACAGCAAATAAACATTCTTCACAGTGAGCCCCCTGAATAACAACATTTAAACACACTATGCGATTTCATCAAACGATATCTCAGGCGATAATATTGCAAGATAGCTATCATCCCAGAAAGCTACTCATATGTATCTATTTTATTTATTCACTTGTGTAGTTTTTTATACCTTTTTTATTACACAAATGTTTGTCAGAACATCCTATTTACCACAATTATACAGCAAATGAATACGGTATGAATACCTCAAATATTTTTATATTTGAGTAGATATTTAATAGAACGGTTTATTGTTTTGCCAGTAACTTTATTTAAATGTTGATTGCAAGTACTATTAAAAAACTGTGCTGATTTAAAAGTGGTCAATCGCAAGTGTTAGCAGACACCACAATTGAAAAGACAATCAAAAGACGCTTCTCTCAAGAGGAGAAAAATAATTGAAGCGTTTGGTGAAAGAAGGAGGCAGCTCCACTTCTTCCAGTTTGTGACAAATTAAAAAAAACGTTTTAAAAATTCAGTTTTCACCAAAACGAAAAAGTTGTCAGCCTTGTTTTAGGCTTTGTGGCATCTAATACTACTGACGAGAATACACACAAATGCATGCACTCAGGTATGTGCAATAGAGTTTTGAATTTTGGAGATGCCTCCGTTTTGCTCCAAAGTAAATGAAAAACTCTTTGGACGACCATTTTCGTCATAATTAATCATATTTCAGTTTAAAAAGCATTTATTAATAAAGAAAGTACAACATTATTGGCATAATACATTAATTCTACAGTTCTTCTTCAGTCTTCTAGTTCCCCTTCAGTCACCTCAGAATCTTTTGAAGCATCTGACGTCAACTGGTGGTAAAACCACATTTCGTTTTGCGCAACATACTTTCTGGCCAGCTCTTTGACATCTTTAAACTTTTGGACTTTAAGCGGGAGGAGACAATCATAAGCTTAACGAAGGTGGTCCATTGTTATGAGACTCGCAGGTCCTTGGTAGCAGATTTGCGCATTATTGAAGACAGTCATCCACAGACCGCACTGCATTGTATGATCCTTTTACTGATGTATGGCTGTTCATAGAGGAATATTTTGTGCTAAGTGATTAAATATTTTCCTTTTTTCTTGTTAGATAATGATACGTAAGGCTTCTTTACAAAAAATTTCTTCAACGTGTGAAAAGAGTGGAAAATAAATCTCTGGTCCACTTCGGTGATATGAAACGCGTTATGTTTACACCGGTCTGCTAAACAATACGTAACACAACCTCCTTCCTGCTATTGTTTGGGGGAAGAACGAGGCAGCTCCCGGAGCTGCCTCTGTTTTCATGCAAACTCGGAGTACAGGCAGCTCCAACTGCTGGATTTTTCTGAAACTAGAGGGTGGAGTTGCCTCTTTCTTGCACCAAACGAAGGGGCTTTTTTTGTTTGTGATAGAATGTTCAACTCAACAGAGCCAAAAAGTGGAGCTGCCTCCTTCTTGCGCCAAACCCCTCAATTGTTTAGATAAAATTTAACGATAATTCGCTGTCATTTAATGTGAGTACACTTGAGCAAGAATACTAGCTTATTTATTTATGAAAAATCCTTTATTCGTATTCATGTTGAATTATCTGAGTGTGACCGAATATTTATAACATTTATTTATTTAGGTAATATATTAGTTTCACCCGGGAAGTAGTCAGGATGAGTCAAATCGTGACTGTAGAACTTAAAGACGATGTGTTTTTGGTGAGTACGGCCTTCAGCCAATGAAAAAGCCGACAGTATCAGCACACTACGTGAGTCAAGTAGAGGCTGGGACTTTTCCGAGCGAAGAGCTAAAGAAGGTGATTCTGGACACTTGGGTGTTCATTATGGAAGAAGGCAGACCAACCTGTGGTGTAGTGTAGTTTTTGATGGAGTGGGTGATAGCTTCTGGGCGGTGAACAACCACTATCATACCTTAATTTCTCGACGGACTTTATATATCGAGAGGTTTGAATGTGGTCCAAAGTAGGCAGCTAACTTTTTCCGCTTGTATTATAGAACTGAGGATTGATAGAGTATGAGTTACTGTTCCTTGTATCATGTCTGTTAATTTGTAAATCATCCTGTTGAACTCTGAACTTTTTTGAGTTGGTGAATATCTCATGTATTGTGATTATCAAATGGACTTAGTTTTTGCATATCTTTGGTGAATTTTACTACCATTCTCATAACGCTCTCAACGCAACTTTACTGCATTTGATAAGGCTATTTTCTATATTTTAGATGAACCTCGTAGGAACACTTCTTGTTTATTTGTGATGTCCTTTCTTGGATAAACATTATTCTACATAATTCTCTGCCGTCTACATGTGTTACAGACGGTTGAATAGAGCACTGTTGTTAAATTATTCATTTGAATTTTACTTTGCATTTACCTGTATTTTATTAACTCACAATTCTAGTCAATGCGTGAAGTATTTGAATGCAGGATCACGGCTACAGGCTATTATTTGAAGCGAATTAGCTGCGGGGCATGAAAGCAGATGTACGCGGCTTTACCATATGACGACATCGAGTTATGCTTTTTAAACAGAGCCATGCATAGCTCACGTACCTAAATTACGAGTAACTGCAGGTAAAGATGAAACTAGTTTGCCGGTACGGGGTGTTGTTTAGAAGAGCAACTACACTACAACTGTTAGGTACCGTCGGAAGGTGATACAAAGATCGAAGCCATTGGACAGTGGATCACTGGAAACAAGTTATTTGGAGTGATGAATCACGCTGTACCCTGTGAAAATGGGATGGAAGTGTGTAATTGTGGAGAACGCCTGGAGATCATTAACTTCCATCTTATGTGTGCCAACAGTTTAGTACAGAGGAGATCGTGTTACGGTACAGGGAAGTTTTCGTGGTTACGGGGCGGTCCACTCATTGCACTTAGGGAGACGCTAAATGTAGAAGGATATGAACACATTTTCCTGTATCAGCATGAGAACGCACCCTGTCATGAAACAGGATCTGTGAGGCAATGGTTTGTGGACAGTAACATTCCTGGCTTACCCAGAGTTTCGGATTTAATCTGCTGGAAAATGTTTGGGATGAGTAGAACATCGACTTATCTCCAGACTCCAGTGGTTGTTGAAAAAGAACGAACTGCCACCCTTCCATAGACATCTCCAGCAGAATAGAAAACTCCATAAAAGCGAAAGGTGGACACATTCATAGTAGTGCCCACCAATAGGTGTCCTGGTACTTTTGATGAAATTGTGTAATCCAAACCGGATAAGAGTAATGATTAGTTCAACAAGAGTAAAAAATTCATGCTATCTCTGTTTTCAGTTTATAAACCTCAAAAGGGCTCGAAAATTTACATAGTTCTGCAATACATGTAGACTGCAAAAACAATCCAACATCGATGAGTTTCCCATTTCGTTTGTGTGCCATGCTTATATAGGAATATTCTGGGGTACTTTAAGCTTTTCAGGTGAAACATACATTGCATTCTGGTGACCATATTTGTGTCCAAGTCATCTAGCATTAAGACAGAGCCCGTTATTTAACTTTCATTAGCTGTGTGTCAGTATAATTATAATAGTTCAAATATTAATCAACATTTCATGCATTCTATTGAAAATTGAAATAACAACCATGGTATTTACTCACGTTTGTAAATAGAGAAAAGGTCTAGGATCAACGGAGGTAAATGCTATTTTAAATATTATACAGGGTGGTCCACTGATAGTGACCGGGCCAAATGTCTCACGAAATAAGCATCAAACGAAAAAACTACAAAGAACGAAACTCGTCTAGCTTGAAGGGGGAAACCAGATGGTGCTATGGTTGGCCCGCTAGATGGCGCTGCCATAGGTCAAACGGATATCAACTGCGTTTTTAAAAATAGGAACCCCATTTTTTATTACATATTCGTGTAGTACGTGAAGAAATATGCATGTTTAGTTTGACCACCTTTTTCGCTTTGTGATAGATGGCGCTGTAATAGTCACAAACGTAAAAGTACGTGGTATCACGTAACATTCCGCCAGTGCGGACGGTATTTGCTTCGTGATACATTACCCGTGTTAAAATGGTCCGTTTATCAATTGCGGAAAAGGTCGATATCGTGTTGATGTATGGCTATTGTGAACAAAATGCCCAACGGGTGTGTGCTATGTATGCTGCTCGGTATCCAGGACGACATCATCCAAGTGTCCGGACCGTTCGCCGGATAGTTACGTTATTTAAGGAAACAAGAAGTGTTCAGCCACGTGTGAAACGTCAACTACGACCTGCAACAAATGATGCCCAAGTAGGTGTTTTAGCTGCTGTCGCGGCTAATCCACACATCAGTAGCACACAAATTGTGCGAGAATCGTGAATCTCAGAAACGTCGGTGTTGAGAATGCTACATCAACATCGACTGCACCCGTACCATATTTCTATGCACCAGGAATTGCATGGCGACGACTTTGAACGTCGTGTACCGTTCTGCCACTGGGCACAAGAGAAATTACGGGACGATGACAGATTTTTTGCACGCGTTCTATTTTGCGACGATGCGCCATTCACCAACAACGGTAACGTAAACCAGCATAATATGCACTATTGGGCAGCGGAAAATCCACGATGGCTGCGACAAATGGAACATCAGCGACATTGGCGGGTTAATGTATGGTGCGGCATTATGCGAAGAAGGATAATTGGCCCCCATTTTATCGATGGCAATCTAAATGGTGCGATGTATGCTGATTTCCTACGTAATGTTCTACCGATGTTACTACAAGATGTTTCACTGCATGACAGAATGGCGATGTACTTCCAACATGATGGATGTCCGGCACATAGCTCGCGTGCGGTTGAAGCGGTATTGAATAGCAGCATATTTCATGACAGGTGGATTGGTCGTCGAAGCACCATACCAAGCCCCGCACATTAACCGGATCTGACGTCCCCGGATTTCTTTCTCTGGGGAAAGTTGAAGAATATTTGCTATCGTGATCCACCGACAAAGCCTGATAACATGCGTCAGCGCATTTTCGATGCATGTGCGAACATTACGGAAGGCGAACTACTCGCTGTTGAGAGGAATGTCGTTACACGTATTGCCAAATGCATTGAGGTTGACGGACATCATTTCGAGCATTTATTGCATGAATGTGGTATTTACAGGTAATCACGCTGTAACAGCATGCGTTCTCAGAAATGATAAGTTCACAGAGGTACATGTATCACAGTGGAGCAACCGAAATAAAATTTCAAACGTACCTACGTTCTGTATTTTAATTTAATAAACCCACCTGTTACCAACTGTTCGTCTAAAATTGTGAGCCATATGTTTGTGACTTACAGCGCCATGTATCACAAAGCGAAAAAAGTGGTCCAACTAAAACATTTTTATTTCTTCATGTACTAAACGAATGTGTAATAAAAAATGGGGGTTCCTATTTTAAAAAACGCAGTTGATATCCGTATGACCTATGGCAGCGCCATCTAGCGGGCCAACCATAGCGCCATCTGGTTTCCCCCTTCAAGCTAGACGATTTTCGTTCTTTGTAGTTTTTTTCGTTTGATGTTTATTTCGTGAGATATTCGGCCCGGTCACTATCAATGGATCACCCTGTATATTCGTAGCTTAAGTATCCTTCTGCATAGATCAAAAAGTTATTTACCAGACAAGATTCTAATCATTAAAAACTGACGCTTATAATAAATAAAGATTAGGAAAGTAATGATAACCTTAATAATGAAATGGTCGGAATTGCATTAGGAGGGCAGAAACATAAACAATAGCGATAACAACAAAAATCAAAGTTAAACCTTGTGACGGGGCAATTTTTTGGAAAACTTCTTGCCACAAATACCGACCAGTAATGAAACTCCCATTTAATCGTAATAGTTCATTTACGTCCATAAAATTGACAAACCACAGTACCAGTAATTGTCTATAGACAACTGATGCCCTCTTGTTGTTCTCTTACTTTTAATTCATATTTCCATATGATGTAGCGGTGGGAAACCTTAAAAGCACCGAGATGTGATGAGCAGTGACGCACACTGGTTGATGCCGTAAGAGAGTCACCTCCCCCCCCCCCCCAGGGAAAAGTTCTAGGTTTCGCCAGCGAAGGTGGTTTGACAGGTCACTGGCCCCTGGACAGAAGCTGTTGACAGGCAGAGGCGCCGCGGAAATTCGGGCCACTGTATACAAATGCAGATAGCATCTACCAAAGAGAAATGACTGGCAAAAGTTTTACGACCAGAAATGAAACGCACTTTCGTACGTGACATGGCGAGAGCTGGCCATTTTCCCAGAAAAGCACCGAAAACTAAAGATAAACACGTCAGTGATGGATGGGGAATGCTCAGTCCTGGGACTTTGAAATAGTGAGAGACTTTGAGGACAAACAATGTCTATTTGCTGTGAAACCCGCCACTGTTGGCTAACGTAAAGGAACTCCTAAGTGAGAAAGAGAGACGAGGCAGAGTATCTCACTGGCTGAAAAAAGATACAGAGAGAGAGAGATATGAGTTTTTTCTGTAGAGTAGGACACAAATCAATGGTTAACCAGTCAGGGTAAGGAGACGAGATTTTTGTAATGAGGAGATTGCTCGGTCGGTGCTCAGAAGATTCGGAGCAAGCCAACCAAATACTATGAGAGAGGGAAAAGGCGACAATGGAAGGTCTCCTATTACTTCACATTCGATTAGAAATCAGACAGGAAACAAGACTTCTTCAGCTCAGATCAAGAACAAGATCCAGAGCCTCCGCTGTCAGACTTTGACACTGAGAGCTGTCGCAGAGCCCCCTTGACCCGATGCGCTGGAGACATTTCGAGATAATTTAGACTTACTCGTTGGCAAGGGTCGTTGGTTCGACTGATGATCAATTACACAGCCATCTGAACCGCCACCTGCAATACTATGGTGAGATTGTGCCACAAGAGGCCTTGGGAAATTTGCGTGATTTTATCATAATCCGATTGTTTCAGGCTTCACTCTGAAAACACGCATTTGGTCAGAAATGAACAGTTTCCTTTCAACTTCGCCCATAAGTGTGATGCATTTCCTTTCTGTAGTATGAGTTACTTCCACTAACCTTGCGACAATCACTAAGCATCCCGCAATTATAAGTAAATTTCTTGCAAGGTGTTAGCTTTTCCCCTGACTTCTAGATCAGATATGCCAAGGATATTAAAGTTGCCTCAGGTTGCCATTCATGTGTGTGTGTGTGCGTTTATCTATGATTTATCAAGTTGATGTTGTCACAGGTTGCCACTGTTTGATATTCATTTTATTGTAATAAAGCAAATTCGTTATAACTCTTGTTTCATTTAATATTCATGTGAAGCAATATTCAAAAGACTGGAGAAATGTATGATGAGATAAAAGAAATTATTCAGATAGTTAAGAGAGATGAAAATTTAGTAGTCAAGAGGAACTAGAATTCGACAGCAGGAAGAGAAGGAAAAGTAGTTGTTGGATATGGACTGAGGGAAAGGAACAAAAGAGAAAGCCGCCTGGTAGAATTTTGCGCAGAGCGTATTTTAATCACAGCTAACATTTGGTATAAGAATCATGAAAGAAGGTTGTATACATGGAGTGGACATGGAGATACCGGAAGGTTTCAGGCAAATTACATAATGATAAGGCAAAGATTTCGGACCCAGATTTTAAATTGTAAGACATTTCCAGCGGCAGATGTGGACTCTGGCCACAAACTATCGGGTGTGAACTGAAGATTAAAACCAAAGAAACTGTAAAAGGATAGGAAGTTACGAAGCTGAAACCTGGATAAAATGAAAGGACAAATGATTGATAAGAACAGGGGAAAGGAATACAGTAGGAGAAGCATGGGACTTTGAGAGATGAAATAGTGAAGGCAGCAGAGAATCAAGAAGGTAAAAAGACGAGGGCTAGTAGAAATACTTGGGTAACACAAGAGGTATTGAATTTAATCGATGAAAGGAGCAAATATAAAAATGCACTAAATGAAGCAGGCAAAAAGGGATACAAATGCCTCAAAAATGAGATCGACAAGAGGTGCAAAATGGCTAAGCAGGAATGGCTAGAGGACAAATATAAGGACGTAGAAGCAAATAGCAATAGGGGTAAGATAGATAACGCCTACAAAAAATTAAGGACATCTTTGGAGAAAAGAGAACTACCTGTATCAATATGGAAAACCAGTCCTCGGCAAAGAAAGGAAAGCAGAAAGGTGGAAGGAGTATATAGGGGGTCTATGCAAGGGAAATGTACTTGAGAACAATATTGTGGAAATGGAAGAGGACGCAGATGAACATGAGATGTGAGATACGATACTGCTTGAAGAATTTGACAGAGCACTCAAAGACCTAAGTCGAAACAAGGCACCGGGAGTAGGTAACATCCCATCAGAACTACTAATAGCCTTGGGAGAGCCACCCATGACAAAACTCTTCCATCTTGTGAGCAAGATGTATGACACAGGCGAAATACCCTCAGACTTCAAGAAAAATGTAATAATTCCAATTTCAAAGAAATCAGGTGCTGACAGGTATGAAAGTTACCAAAGTACCAGTTTCAAAAGTCACGTTTGCAAAATACTGACAAGAGTTCTTTACAGAAGAATGGAAAAACTGGTAGAAGCCGACCTCGAGGATGATCAGTTAGGATTCCGGAGAAACGCAGGAACATACGAGGCAATACTGACGCTACGAATTCTCATCGAAGATACGTTAAGGAAATGCAGACCTACGTTCATAACATTAGTAGACTTAGAGAAAGCTTTGACAATGTTGACTAAAACACTCTCTTTCAAATTCTAAAGGTGGCAGGGAAAAATACAGGGAGTGAAACGTTATTTCCAATTTGTACAGAAATCAGATGGTAGTTGTAATAGTCGAGGGGCACGAAAGGGAAGCAGTGGTTGAGAAGGGAGTGAGACAGAGTTGTAGCCTGTCTCCGATATTACTGAATCTGTATATTGTACAAGCAGTAAAGGAAACAAAAGAAAAATTTGGAGTAGGAATTAAAATCCATGAAGAAGAAATAAAAACTTTGAGGTTTGCCGACGACAATGTAATTCTGTCAGAGACAGCAAAGGACCTGGAAGAGGAGTTGAACGGAATGGACAGTGTCTTGAAAGGAGGATCTAAGATGAACACCAAAAACAGTAAAACAAGGATAATGGAATGCAGTCAAATCTAATCAGATGATGCTGAGTGAATTAGATTAGAAAATGAGACACTTAAGGTCAGCAATATGAGAGAGGACATAAAATGTAGACTGGCAATGGCGAGAAAATCGTTTCTGAAGCAGAGAAGTTTCTTAGCATCGAGTATTAATTGAAGTGTCAGGAAGTCTTTTCTGGAAGTATTTGTATGGAGTGCAGCCATGTATGGAAGTGAAACATGAACGATAAACGGTTTGGACAAGAAGAGAATAGAAGCTTTTGAAATGTGGTGCTACAGAAGTATGCTGAAGATTAGATGGGTAGATCATGTAACTAATTGGAGGTACTGAATAGAATTGGGGAGAGGAGAAATTTGTGGCACAACCTGACTAGAAGAGAGGATCAGTTGGTAGGACACATTCTGAGACATCAAGGGATCACCAATTTAGTACTGGAGGGAAGCGTCGGGGGGGGGGGGTCAAAATCGTATACGGAGACCAAGAGATTAATACAGCAACCAGATTCAGAAGGTTGTAGGTTGCAATAGTTACTGTGAGATGAAGAGGCTTGCACAGGATAGAGTAGCATGGAGAGCTGCATCAACCCAGTCTTGTGTCTTCTTCCCCATCAGAATTTTGGAGGGTACATTTGCATACATTTTGTCGGCGCCTACTAGAATTCAGTACATTGACCTGGAGCGTCAGCCTGTCTGCCCGATCCTTAATTAGAGAGAAAAACAAAATATAAAACGACCTCCCACAACCTTTTTCAACTGAAGTCAGGAGCCATTACACATACTAAATAAACCCGTACGTTAGAAAGCTAATGAAAGCTTAGACACGGAACTTCGATGAATCTGAGACTTCAGTATGGAAGACAAATATGGAACGGATTTTCGTTTTTCTGAAATAGGTTCTACCACATTCAGGTGAGGGACTTAACTACCAGTACATACTATTAGTAACGTGGTGATAGAGAAACAAAGCAGCCGAGGAATCTGTGCAGAGTTTACACGAGAATGGAAAGGTAGGAGAAAAAGTATGGGAATAACATTCCGGGGATCTGCACGTAATCAGCTATGCTGTATATCTGCTGCACGCAAGACAATACTCCGTGTCTGCCTCCTTTGTTGTTTTTATCGTACCGTTGGCGCTCCAATTCTCGCACCCGGCGCGGAACATCAACATCCACAGTATCCTAATTCCCTTCACAGACATGCGACTGAAAATGTATATATATGCGAACTAACCCTCGTCGGCTTCCTGATTAAACATGGAATTTCAAAACTGCAGTCAAACTCATAGTAAAAACCCTTAACGCTGAAAGGATGAGATACACTGAAGACGTGTTTGTTAAACTTCTTCGTATGAAAAAGTTATTTGCGAAACTTTTTCTGTCTTAACCGAAGACTTCATTTACTGATAATGAAGCTCTGCAAAGAATGTTTCGAGATACGGATTTTTGATAACAACTAGTATATTTTTTTTATTTAGCCTTCGAAATTTTAACTATGCAAATATTGGCAAATATTAATCATCCCATATGGGTCAACATTCATAGCCAATATTCATATTTACCTATCAAATTATTTAAAGATACATAAATATTTACTACATTAAATATGTCCGTACAGTCAAACACTTCAGATAAGGATACCAAAACAGTACAAGTAGTTTGGTTGTACTTGTTCCATACACGAGAGTTGTGGGCTCTTAACAATAGCTGTTACTATTGCATCCACTGGATCCTGTGGTATCATCTGTAGAATCGTAGTCCACATATGGTCTTTCATGAAGCTAGTCTATGCGGCGCTATGTCGAGAAACCCGCATCACTCAGAAATTATGAGATTAATGTGAATTAGTTGTGGTTTTCAGTATGGATTCTAGTTTGATGCAACCCTCCACGCAAATCTATCCTCTTCAAGCTTCTTCGTCCTTGTAAGCTACTACCGTTAAGCTACATCAGTTTTAAACTTCGTATCGTGGTCTTTACTGCGTCTACCTCTACCATCCTCCCCCCCCCCCCACACACGCACACAAACAGACTTCACACCGGTATCCAACCGACTATTCAAATGGCTTCAAATGGCTCTGAGCTCTATAGGATTTAACATCTGAGGTCATCAGTCCCCTAGAACTTCGAACTACTTACACCTAACTAACCTAAGGACATCACACACATGCATGCCCGAGGCAGGATTCGAACTTGCAACCGGAGCAGTCGCGCGGTTCCGGACTGAACAACCGATTATTCCTTGAGGCCTTGTTGGAATGTGCCGTATCAGCACCTCCTTTCCCTTAGTCAAGTAGTGCCATAAATTTATTTTCTCCCCCCCGCCCCACATTTGTTTCCGAACTTTTGAATTAATTAACTGATCTATCCATCTAAACCACAGAATTCTTCTGTAGCACCATACGTCAAGAGCGATTATCGAAGAGATTCTTAAATACTTGATTGTTTATAACAGCAGTGACCGATAAGGGGTTTTGTGTCTTCGTTTTTTTCAGTGAACAACCAAGAACTCTGTGATTAATGTTCTCCTCGTCTCCGCATTCACAGTTAGGATGTCTGTTCTACGATTCTTGTTAAGGGTTATCAGAAACAGCCATGGTTAAACTTCATCTGGGTAATTATTACGTAAAACGTTCTTGAAACAGTCCTCTTCTTGAACCAGAGTTATCGAGATGTTTCCGGATATATTTGCTTATAATCTCTGCACCTGTTTGGAGAAGACATATCTCGTCCTCGATTCCATCTTGTCGTGGGTTGCCTACTGAGTGCAGAGATTTCGTCGAAAAACGAAATCACCTAGTTTTCTTGACGCAGCCTCGTTATAAGGCTTTTTGCAAAATTTAATTACCAGTTCATTGCCGGAAAGTCTGCAGAGCCCTATCACCTGTGTAACCGTAAAAATTGTTTTGTACGTTCGTACATCAAGTTTTTTTTTTTTTTATGGCATTGCATCGTATAGTTTCCTTAGGCTCATCAAAGCTGAATGAGAATTTGATAATATGAAGGTGATTCAAATTAAAACCTTAAAAGTGCAATAAAATTCCTAAAAGTTGTACTATCATTTTAGCAGTTGTCAGAGTTATCCGTGTGTCTCGACCAACGATCAACAGCTGGCAGCCCATTGTTGCATCACAATAAAGAAAGCTGTGTCAGTACAGAGATGGGCGCCCAACTGTCGATTTGCACTGCGTTGGAGCAGCGATTTTTTATATATTTTTGGGTAGTGAAGCTCTTAAACTGGTGGAAATACATCGCAGCGTCTGGAACAAGAAATAGCGGAACTCAAATCCGAAAATCCGAGTCTAAAGTCAGAAAATAAAGCCCTTCCACTTTCATTTGCAGCCGTTGCGGCTGCTGATCAGATTGCAAAACCTAAAAGCAAAGTACAAAAATGCATTCCACAAACAAAAGCTAAACAGTCCAGCACACTTTTCTTTACATCAGAAATCAACCAGGACGCGAGATCAATTGGAGAAACCATCACTAAAACAGTTAATCCCAAGCAAGACAAATTAAAAATAAAATAAATCAGGTCAACAGCAAACACTGCAATAATTGAAACAGAATCACAAGTATACAAGAAAAAGATAATAGAAAAAACAGCACAGCTTAAGGGCATTAGGTGTGAAGAACCCAAGAAGTTCAGACCCCTGCTAGCATTGCACCATGTCTGAACATATTTAAGTAACCAGGAATTCTTGGAAGAGCTCAACGAAATGAATCTGAGTGAACACTTTACTAAAGACGAGTTCGATAGCGAGGTTAAAATAAAATTTAAAACGTGACCAAAGGGCAAAAGGACAGTAACTAATATTTTAGAAGTGTCGCCAAGAGTACAGTTACTGCTGCTTCAAAAAGAAAGGGTTTCTATTCAATTTGAATCTTTGTATATCAACGAATTTGTTGCTGTACAAAAATGTTTCAACTTATGGGGCTTCCGTCACCCATCGAAGCATTGCGACAAGGACCCAGTATGCGGGAGATGTGCAAAACTGGGAGACAAAAAGTCAGAATGCAGGAAGGATAATCATGTAGGCTGTATACCACGCAAACACAGAAACAGAACATGCGATAAGGGAAGGGGGCAGACTGTCCTACATATAAACAGCTCTACGAAAGACAAATAGAGTACGATGTTCTGGACAACGTCCATTAATAAGGAGTGCTACCGTAACTGTCAGAAACCCATCCCTCTGACACACGCAGGAACAGACGTAGCTAATAACACATACAGGCAAAGGTACAAATCGCTGTCGACTAGGATGAGAGCATGGCGGCGAGCCGTTGCCTGGCGGCAACACATGGGGTTATTACAACCCCCAAATACAGATACTAATACTTATGTAGTGTCTCAGTTCTGGGGGCCAATACAGTTTAGGTACTTCAGCATTACCGACTACATAGACGATACGTGCATGCAGGGAGCAATTGAATATGAAGTGGCCAGGCACCTGATACATCACATGTTCGATTGGACCATCTTCCAGTCTGGTCTCCTTTTGCGAGTTGACGAACTGGAAGACGAAATACAACGAGATATACAGAGAAATGTAACGACGTTCTTGAACATCCTGAGAATGAAGATGTCACGGCGTTCACAATAAATCCAACACCACAGGCAAACACAAAGATAACTGCACCCTACCCGCACAACTAGAATAGGATACAACCAAATGTAGACATGTAGACCCTATATTACAACAATTCGTTTCGTCTAGGGAGTAGCACACACAGTCACTACGAAAAACAAAACAGTAAGGTAGCTGAACAGAAAGACACATCCTGCACCGCCACAACACCAGACACAGACACCCCAGAAACGGACATACAAGTCACCTTTCACGAACAAGTCCCCGGAAGAGATCAAAAACTACAAGTCACCATCAGGGGAAATGCCCAGCGATAACAGATCAGACTCCAAACTACCCGAAAGCGGGAAAAACACGCTAAACAACAAAATTACCTGAAATCGGAGCAACAAACAAACAGTCAAGAACAACCAGACACAGCCAAGGACCCCCAACTGAATACCGTTAATCACATAAAATACGAAAACTTTGAAGCTAACCTACGGCTTAGCAGACTAGAAAACCAGGATATATTTCAAACAGCTATTCGCTACGGAATGAGAACCAAGCATGAAAACGGGGATAAAATCTGCTACCCAACAACAGAACAAACTGACAGGATGATCCTAAGAAGTTGAAAATCTGCCAACGGACCCCAAAGAACTATATAAGCTTTTAGGGGAGGCATGTGCGCGAAGGGGAGAGGGCCTGAACCCTTTCAGTAGATATCCCTTCTGTAGGTAACACAACTAAATTGCCAGGGCAATACCCTAATAAACATAGAACTAGGTAGGCTATCGCCTGCGTTCAGGAACCTTTTCTGCGAGGCGGGAAGATTTCAGGGCTCCCCTTACATTACATCACAATAGCAGGAACACCAAACGCGAAAGCCGCGATAATAGTAATTACTAAAAACTTCATAGTAACACAGATCACCCAGTTTTGCTCTGAACACATCACCGCAGCAGAAATAACAGACGGACATGATGTATGGCTCATGATGTCTATTTACGCTCAGTACTCGTTTGGTATAGAACATTCCTTAGACAAAATAGAAGACATTGCACGACATACAGAAAGAAAAAGGCTACTCATTCTAACCGATAGCAACGCAAAATCCCCATTGTGGAACTCAGATAGAACTGACAACTGAGGACAACTAGTGGTTGACGTGGTAAATGAATGCAACCTCGTCATAATGAATAAGGAGGGTCAGCCACCTACCTACCGCGGAGACACCGGTGGTGTAAGTACCATAGACCTTTCTCTATGGAACACAAAATCTCTTCCACTAGTCAACACATGGAGGGTATTGGATAGAGCCACACAGAGGTCCTACAAAGAGCACAGGCAGCAGCTATACCATGCGCAAAAACTGGTTGGGGACAGAAACCACCTTGGGCGACAGAACTGGCAAGATTAAAGAAGGATTCACGGCATTAAGGAAAGTAGTACCAACAAGCAAAGACAGCTACTGAAAGACAGATAAGACTTGACCTGTATCGTGACGCTAAACACAGATACCAAAAACAACTAAAAACAACAAAGTAAGACTACTGGACCAATTTCGTCAAAACCCAGTTGCAGAACGTAATCTGGGGATAACCTTTCAAGATAGAAAAAGAACGAGTTAAGACACCGACGGTCCTGTCAACACTAAAACAAGCTGACGGCACAATGACCAGAGGATGGATAAGCACATCATAATATCTTCTGAACAGGCTGCTCCCAGATGACGACCCCACACAAGACGAGCGACACCACGCTGACCTAAGAGAGAGCATGAGGCAACCATACATCAGTGACACTGTAACCATACCATTCTCAAAAGCCGGCCGATGTAGCCGAGCCGTTCTATGCGCTTCAGTCCGGAATCGCGCTGCTGGTACGGTCGCAGGTTCGAATCCTGCCTCGGGCATGGTTGTGTGTGATGTCCTTAGGTTAGTTAGGTTTAAGTGGTTCTAAGCCTAGGGGACTGATGACCTCAGATATTAAGTCCCATGGTGCTTAGAGCCATTTTAACCATTCTCACAACAAGAAGTCGTGACGGCAATCAGCAGGCTTAAAAACCGAAAAGCACCCAGCCCAGACAAAATACTTTCAGAAACATTAAAACAAACAGTAACACAAATCACATTTTTTCTTACTAACATGTTTAAGGAGACACTACTAACAGGCAGAATTCCAACCCTCTGGAAAACTGCTGTAGTAATAATCAGAAAATCACAAGACAAAGAGCCAACAGACCCCAAAACCTACCGACCGATCTGCCTCTTAAATACTCTCGCCAACGTACAGGAAAGGCTCCTGTGTGACCACTTACAATCCAACAGACGCCTCCTCGGGCTGACGCCCCATCAATTCGGCTTCAGGGAAGGTAGATAATAGAAGACACCGTCAACCAAGCACTGATAGTTACAAATAGCATCAATGACAAATACGTGGCTACCGTACTAATCGAGATAGCCGGGGCTTTTGACAAACTGTGGTGGCCGTCCCTCTTTGCCAGGTTAAGGGAAATGAGGCTATCATCTTCCCTCTACAGTAGCCTCCTCGACTACTGCAGAGGCAGAGTGGCGAAGTGAAGGGCTGGTATACGCAAGGTTGTCAAGAGAATAACGAAGGGATGTCCATAGGGCTCGATCTGCGGACCAATATTCTGGGATATTGTAATGGAGCCTTTGCTGAACACGCTGGACGGTGACGATAGGTGTAGTGGGACGCGAAATTGAAGCGTCACCCATCCACCAGTGTCAGCCCAGTTTGCAGGTGAATATAGGTTTAATTTAGTTTTGTTTATGTATTTTTGTAATATTTGAGATGGCTGTGAATTATCTAAAGTTTTGTATTTATTTTTTATGTTTCATGTACGGAGAGGGCGGCGCAACGAACGGAGACAGCATCTTCACTGCCGGGACCAGAGAGAAAATTGCTGGCCACTGTACGTCGCCCCCCCATGAACCATGGACCTTGCCGTTGGTGGGGAGGCTTGCGTGCCTCAGCAATACAGATAGCCGTACCGTAGGTGCAACCACAACGGAGGGGTATCTGTTGAGAGGCCAGACAAACGTGTTGTTCCTGAAGAGGGGCAGCAGCCTTTTCAGTAGTTGCAAGGGCAACAGTCTGGATGATTGACTGATCTGGCCTTGTAACAATAACCAAAACGGCCTTGCTGTGCTGGTACTGCGAACGGCTGAAAGCAAGGGGAAACTACAGCCGTAATTTTTCCCGAGGGCATGCAGCTTTACTGTATGATTACATGATGATGGCGTCCTCTTGGGTAAAATATTCCGGAGGTAAAATAGTCCCCCATTCGGATCTCCGGGCGGGGACTACTCAAGAGGATGTCGTTATCAGGAGAAAGAAAACTGGCGTTCTACGGATCGGAGCGTGGAATGTCAGATCCCTTAATCGGGCAGGTAGGTTAGAAAATTTAAAAAGGGAAATGGATAGGTTGAAGTTAGATATAGTGGGAATTAGTGAAGTTCGGTGGCAGGAGGAACAAGACTTCTGGTCAGGTGACTACAGGGTTATAAACACAAAATCAAATAGGGGTAATGCAGGAGTAGGTTTAATAATGAATAGGAAAATAGGAATGCGAGTAAGCTACTACAAACAGCATAGTGAACGCATTATTGTGGCCAAGATAGATACGAAGCCCACACCTACTACAGTAGTACAAGTTTATATGCCAACTAGCTCTGCAGATGACGAAGAAATTGAAGAAATGTATGATGAAATAAAAGAAATTATTCAGATTGTGAAGGGAGACGAAAATTTAATAGTCATGTGTGACTGGAATTCGAGTGTAGGAAAAGGGAGAGAAGGAAACATAGTAGGTGAATACGGATTGGGGGACAGAAATGAAAGAGGAAGCCGTCTGGTAGAATTTTGCACAGAGCACAACATAATCATAACTAACACTTGGTTTAAGAATCATGAAAGAAGGTTGTATACATGGAAGAACCCTGGAGATACTAAAAGGTATCAGATAGATTATATAATGGTAAGACAGAGATTTAGGAACCAGGTTTTAAATTGTAAGACATTTCCAGGGGCAGATGTGGACTCTGACCACAATCTATTGGTTATGACCTGTAGATTAAAACTGAAGAAACTGCAAAAAGGTGGGAATTTAAGGAGATGGGACCTGGATAAACTAAAAGAACCAGAGGTTGTACAGAGATTCAGGGAGAGCATAAGGGAGCAATTGACAGGAATGGGGGAAATAAATACAGTAGAAGAAGAATGAGTAGCCTTGAGGGATGAAGTAGTGAAGGCAGCAGAGGACCAAGTAGGTAAAAAGACGAGGGCTAGTAGAAATCCTTGGGTAACAGAAGAAATATTGAATTTAATTGATGAAAGGAGAAAATATAAAAATGCAGTAAGTGAAACAGGCAAAAAGGAATATAAACGTCTCAAAAATGAGATCGACAGGAAGTGCAAAATGGCTAAGCAGAGATGGCTAGAGGACAATTAAGTCTAATTAAGTCGGGTGATGCTGAAGGAATTAGATTAGGAAATGAGACACTTAAAGTAGTAAAGGAGTTTTGCTATTTGGGGAGCAAAATAACTGATGATGGTCGAAGTAGAGAGGATATAAAATGTAGGCTGGCAATGGCAAGGAAAGCGTTTCTGAAGAAGAGAAATTTGTTAACATCCAGTATTGATTTAAGTGTCAGGAAGTCGTTTCTGAAAGTATTTGTATGGAGTGTAGCCATGTATGGAAGTGAAACATGGACGATAAATAGTTTGGACAAGAAGAGAATAGAAGGTTTCGAAATGTGGTGCTACAGAAGAATGCTGAAGATTAGATTTGTAGATCACATAACTAATGAGGAAGTATTGAATAGGATTGGGGAGAAGAGAAGTTTGTGGCACAATTTGACCAGAAGAAGGGATCGGTTGGTAGGACATGTTCTGAGGCATCAAGGGATCACCAATTTAGTATTGGAGTGCAGCGTGGAGGGTAAAAATCGTAGAGGGAGACCAAGAGATGAATACACTAAGCAGATTCAGAAGGATGTAGGTTGCAGTAGGTACTGGGAGATGAAAAAGCTTGCACAGGATAGAGTAGCATGGAGAGCTGCATCAAACCAGTCTCAGGACTGAAGACCACAACAACAACAACTGTACGTCGCGGGTCGACAGCCAAAGAGCAACAGAAGATCCTGAAACCGAGTTGCGTCGTGCTTCTAAAATTGAAAAAAGAATAAAAATTTGTAATGTTTGTACAACAATGACGTCATAGAAAGTTAATCATGTTGTAAATGTTCAGTCCTATCTTGTCAAGGCTCAGGTTCACGTCTATATGTATGAAGATAATAAAGTAGTGGATGCTACTAAAGTTTAAATACGTGTTCCGACAATTTATTTATGAAGAATTATGTTACGTAATTTAGTTGACAAGATTAGTAATTTTTGACAACGTTCATCGCGAGTTTGAATCTCGAAAGTTTATTCAATGTGGTTCTAATATTTGTTAAATCAGATCACATGCATTAATATAATTTCTGGGAAGGAACAAACGACATCTAAATTGAAAAAGTTTGCGCAAACCAATTGGCCTGAGTGACGTAATTCTGCGCATACGACTCAAAAGATGACGTTTTAATTAAAGTTTCGTTCAAGAATCATTTAGAGACAATTTAAAAAGAATTTAAATAATTTTTGAAGTGTGTTGTAACTGACGTAGGTGACGAAGTCTGCACATGGTCATATGTCAAAAGAAAATCATTTATACAAAACTTACGTCGTTACACTACATAGGGTAAGAGGTGTGGTGGTGTACGCAGATGATCTGCTCGTAGCGGTGTCAGCCAACTCGAGAGCAGCACTAGAGACAAAAGGCACGCAACTGGTTCAGAAAATTAACAGTTGGTGCAAAGAAAATAAATTAAAAATCGCTCCCAACAAAACTGTAAATTTACTGCTCAGCGGGACACTACAGAGGAATCCAATTCTAAAATTATACAATATAAGCATACAGAGGAAGCAAGCCACACGCTATCTAGGGCTGCGTCTTGACGAAAACAGACTTGTAGCTATCATATCAAACTGACAATTGTCAAAGCCTCCAAAATTATGCACCAACATAATGAACAAAACACAAACGAAACAATGACGGATTCAAACACGGCAGAGAGAGTGGGACGCATCCTACAAGGGTCGCCGAGTACACTCCGTCTTTCCTGAGGTACGCGAAAGATTACAACTGAAACATGTCGACCTAAACCGGGGGATAGTCCATTTCCTGACTAGCCACGGCCCGTATCCGGTACATTTAAACCGTATGGGACTAACTAACGATGAAGTATGCGTATGCGGAGAAACTGGTACACAAGAACATGTCACACTGCTGTGCAACACGCTAGCACAAGTGAGACCTATACAGAACGACAATGACATCGCCAGAATAATACGCAATCCCGATGACTGGAACACAATAAACAGCGTAACCGATATCGTATCGAACACACTGCATGAAGAAATGGTTCGAATGGCTCTGACCACTATGGTACTTAACAGCTGAGGTCAACAGACCCCTAGAACTTAGAACTACTTACTCCTAACTAACCTAAGGACATCACAGACATCCAAGCTCGAGGCAGGATTCGAACCTGCGACCGTAGCGGTCGCGCGGTTCGAGACTGAAGCGCCTAGAACCGCTCGGCCACTCCGGCCAGCCTGCATGAAGAATACAAGCGCCAAAACCCATACAGAAGGAGGCACAGACAAGCACAAACAACACAACAAACCACATGTGAGGACACAAGCACGACCACAGATTCCGAAACCGAGGAAGGAACCAACACATTAAGTGGACATGACTCAGGGATCGACACGTAAGGGACCCGAACCAACAATGCATGACACTGCATGCCACAGCACAGTCACAAATAACACAACAGGCAATAACAATCATAAAACAAACACCGACACCACAAACTAGTCTCTAGTAATAACGTAATGTCACTTGCGAGGGGGAGGCTCGAAGAACTTTCATTCCGAGGCTGCCACTCCCCAACGACATACTGCATAGAGTTTAAAGTATATAGCACACAAGTAGTAATGCATTGTTCGTCTTATTGTGTGTAGATGGAAGTATAGTATCTTCTCTATTTAAAGCTACAATGAATTACTTTTATACATTAAATGTATTTTCTGTATAAAGTATGTATAAAACTAAAAATGTAATGTATTAAGTTCTTTAATTTATTAAGTTATTCAAGTAGCAATGAACTGCATTCTATTTCTGCTAACAAATTTACAAACATAAGTGCATTTCTCATGTAAAGCTAAAATTTATGTATTCCATATATCAAATGCTCAGTCAGTATTTAATCTGTATAATACCAGGTGTATGTATCTAAGGTATCACATAGAATACACCGCAACTACCAGCGGTGGGTTACTCTGAACTGTTAATGACATAATAAATTAATTAAATGAAATTGCAGGATAAAAGCACAGTGCAGTGAGTCGTGTGGGTCGCTGCAGCAAGTGTAAGGGTGGTGCAGAAAGCTGAGGCGTAACTTCTGTGAAAGAGGATCTGTGTTCGAGTCAGGCAAACCTCTACTGACAAACAAAACCACTACCGCAGTGGTAGAGCTTTCGAAGGAAAACAGGTCTATTACTGCAAAGGAAATAGCCACTATTCTGGATATTAGTTTTGGTTCAGCACACAACATTGTCTATGCTGTTCTCCGATATAATAAAGTATCTACGAGAGAGGTGTTACGTCAGTTAACTGCTGAACTGAGTCTTCATCGCGTCAATGCCTGTGAGCAACTTTTACATTGTTCTCAGGGGAACGTAATAGATTTTTGAGCAGAACTTTTACAGGAACCGAGCGTGGTGGCGCAGTGGTTAGCACACTGGACTCGCATTCGGGAGGACGACGGTTCAATCCCGTCTCCAGCCATCCTGATTTAGGTTTTCCGTGATTTCCCTAAATCGTTTCAGGCAAATGCCGGGATGGTTCCTTTGAAAGGGCACGGCCGATTTCCTTCCCCATCCTTCCCTAACCCGAGCTTGCGCTCCGTCTCTAATGACCTCGTTGTCGACGGGACGTTAAACAACACTAACCTAACCTTTTACAGGAGACGAAACCTGGGAGTACTATCACAAATCTGAAATGAAAAGATCGAGCGAAGAATGGTGCCCTATCTACATCTACATCGTAGTCTGCAGGCCACCAAACGGTGTTGCCACTAACTGATCCTCACTTCCCGTACCACCCGCGAATGGCACCTGGGAAGAATGATTGTCGGTAAGTCTCTGTATTAGCTCTAATTTCTCGAATTTCCTCGTCGTGGTCATTCCGCGAGATGTATTTGGGAGAAAGTAATATGTTGTCCGAGTCTTCCTGCAAAGTACTCTCTCGAAATTTCCCTGATGCACAACACCTCTGTTATTTGTTAAGCGTCTCTGTAACGCTCTCGCCCCTACAAAACAATACCGTGACGACACGCGTCGCACTTCGTTGGGTCTCCTCTATTTCTTCCATCAGTAAGGATCCCAGACTGATGAATAATATATAGTGCAGGTGGCGCGTGAAAAGGTGCAAAAGGGTCTCCAATCCCGAGAAAAATATGTTCGCATGCAACTACAAAGTATGTTTATCGTAATTGAAGGCCCTGACGCATAAGAATAGTGTGTCATCCGTAATCCATATTTAATTTGTTCATTACGATCACCTAAGAAAGAAGAGCTTTATCATTAATCTTTCAATAAGAGGATGAAGGTGAAATCATCCTAGTGGTTATTCATATTAACAACGCACACTTAAGTCTCATTCATTGAATTATATTCTCAAGCCATATACTCATTGAACGCAGTAAAACCTATACTTTTTACAATCACTCGAGCAAATCACACGTATGTGAGACAGGAGGGACGAAAGGATCATTGTATGCCCAATCGTGTAACGTATCTGCGGAGAAATGACTGATTTTATCGCATTACGTGGGTAAGCGAAGCATGCAAGAGGAAAGAAGGTGGGCTACGAGTATAGGATCGGCTAGCAACCCGCATACAAGTCTCGACGAGGCTGAACTCACAAAGGAACGCCAGGTAAACCGCGTCGATTTCACTCGCGAAACGTCGGGAATGCTATTATAACACTACTGAAACAAAGTTGAGGAAATAGGAGTGCAGTAGTCTCCCATTCAAAAACCATGCAACGTTCAAAGGTCAAATTATGCCACATGAATCGACTGAAATAGAAACCTTGACAAAGACTAAGAAATTACTCATTCATATTGTTGGGAATAGTATGTAATCAATGTAAGTTAAGAATAAACACTGTGGGGATCTGTTTAACACCACAAACTACAAGAAACACAGTTTGCTTCCACGTGTAAACAATAACAAGGAAAGAGTGAATTAACTAGTCCGCCCTCTTGGCTGAGTGACCAACGCTGACATGCAGCAGGCGCGGGTTCGATGCCCAGCTGCGTCGGAGATTTTCTCCCCTCGGGGACTGGGTGTTGTGTTGTCCTCTCATCATTTCATCAACATCGATACGCAACTGGCCCAATGAGGTGTCAAATAAAAGTACTTGCAATTCGGCGGCCAAATTTCCCCATGTGGCCGTCAATGCCATACGATCATTTTATTATTTCATTGACTTAACTATGGAAATTACACTCGCGAATTACCGTAAATGCTACAGAAACACTGTTTAAGCTATTTAAGCTAAGAAGGGATACTTTGAGGATGCATTTAACACAATGAGCTACATGAAACACTGTCTGGTACCACGTGTCAACAATCACAATGAAACGTTGGCTGAATTATAAAAATTAGACTGACAAATTATGGTAAATGCTGGAAAACACATTATTTAGGTAAACATATCGAAGAATAAGCACTATAAGAATCGGACTGAAACCATAAGTTATAACAAATACTCATCTAACCACACGTGTTTGGAGTCACGAATGTCATCGACTACACTTGGGATTAAAAATCGCGAAAACTCAGTGACAACATAAAGTATTATTTAACCGAATTACACTCAGAAAAGAAAGTAAAAACCGTTAATTGCTTCCTAAGTAGTCTCAACATTCTAACTGCCGTGGACCCCAGTGGTCACTCTCACCGCAGCAGAAAATCTTATCCGCCAGGGTTGACTGATCAGGTCCCAGAACAGAATACCCGTTTTTTTCTTTCTTTTTATGCTGGTGCCTCGCTCCCTCACACGCGTCTCACCAAAGCCACTAAAGCTGCATGATCTCTGGCCAGCGATCTCCATGTATATCCACAAAGCAGAAGATATAGATTTTACAGCCTTTGCAAACCGGTGGGATTGTGAAAGTCGCTAGCAGATGGCAATAACTACTGTTACAATAATAGCCAGAAAGGAACAGGGTAAACATGCCGTCACCCTACAGGTATCTGTCGTTTCTCTCACGATTTCAGTCTTTTGAAGAAGAGAGAGGTTTAATGTCTACAGTCTATCGGCCCAATGTTCGGAAGACGGATTTCAACGCAACTTGGCTAGTTTGCTTAGTCGTAGGAGATACTATCGTAGTCTGTGTGGGGTCGAATTATTGTTTTATAAATGTCCAGAGGCAGTCGCCTTACGGCAAGCTAGCGGCACGGACGTGTTGTTTACGTCCTCGCTCGCGGAGTTGTTTACGTGATTCTGCCGTCTTAGCGCGCTATATTTCCTTCGACAGAGAATGACTTATGCCCACAGAAAATCGACATTGAAGATAAGCTTTGCACCTGAATATGCCAACCAAAGGCACTGGAAATCGAACAGCTTATCAGAGATGAAGTCAAAATTGATTGCAACGAACGTGTTGGCATCCACCTGCCTATAGTGAGCAGTGAGGTATACGTGAAATTGGTTAACGAAGACATATGTGACATAATTCTAAGTACAACTCGAAGTGGTCTTAAGTTCCGTCATTCTGATGGACACATCGGTGACGTAACTGTGGAACACGCGGGACTTGGACTGCGGACGATACGTGTATTTGAACTCCCTTTGCCGGCCACGGTGGCCGAGCGGTTCTAGGCGCTTCAGTCCGGAACCGCGGGACTGCTATGGTAGCAGGTTCGAATCCTGCATCGGGCATGGATGTGTGTGATGTCCTTAGGTTTAAGTAGTTCTAAGTACTAGGGCACTGATGACCTCAGATGTTAAGTCCCAAAGTGCTCAGAGCCATTTGAACCATTTGAACTCCCTTTCGACGTGCCTTCACAGGTAGTGGTATGAGCATTCCGCCCATATGGAAAGGTGATTAGTCACACAGCTGACAATTGGCTTCAGTTCACTACATATCCGGTTCTCAATGGAGTACGACACATCGGCATAGAGCTAGCCAAACATGTGCCGTCCTACTTATATATTGGTGGCTGTCGTGCAATTATTATTATTTATGATGGCCAGCCGAAGACATGCTCGGGATGTGGCAAAAAAGGACACCTCCGTTCCAGCTGTATGCAACGAAGAATCACACAGTTACCGCCTGGGGACCTGCCGGCCACGACCGCTCCGACGACGCTACCGCTGACGTTTGTCGAAGTTCTCCATAATGACTCCCGACCGCGATCACCACTGGCTCCTACTACTGCCACATCGTCGTCTCCCGTAATGCCTCAGGCTGTTGCGGACGGACCGACGCCCTTGCTTCCTCCACCTGACAAGTGTAGTGGTGATCAATCTGTAGGACAGGGAATGGCCCTTGACTCCATTGTTGTGCCTACCGACGCTTTTGTCCCTGAACATCCGGATCCCCAGGCGTCTTCGGACGCTGAAGTTCAAGTGCGCAAGCAACGGTCGCCGAAGAGACGTCGGAAACGCCGGATTGCCCCGTCTGACACCTGCAGCACGCAGTCACGACGATGAGGATCCACACCTATCAAGGTGTTCCCCCCGACGGACGATTCCGTGGTCGAAGCACCAGTATGCACCCCGTCGGAGGTACAACCATCTTTGCATGCACCAGGGCTGTACCTATGGACGTTGAACAGCATCTGAGCGAGCACCACTCTTCCATCGCCGACGTGACGCCGCCTTCGGACTGCACAGGTATTCAAAATGGTTCAAATGGCTCTGAGCACTATGGGACTCAACTGCTGAGGTCATTAGTCCCCTAGAACTTAGAACTAGTTAAACCTAACTAACCTAAGGACATCACAAACATCCATGCCCGAGGCAGGATTCGAACCTGCGACCGTAGCGGTCTTGCGGTTCCAGACTGCAACGCCTTTAACCGCACGGGCACTTGGGCCGGCCTGCACAGGTATTCCACTGGACGCACACCATCCACGCACCTTTGCCTGGTCTGACGATGCAGTCGACGAAACACCCACCATTGAGACAGCAGCGAATGCCGCTGCTCCAACCCGCGAATGCTAATCGACAGGGTTACTGGATGGGGATGTGTAGCCTACTGGGACAACATTCCTGTTGTAAGTAGGCTGTTTAGGTTTTTATATTGGTAACGCCACGTAGCGCTCTGTATGAAAATCACTGGCTGTGCTGTGTGCAGTCTCTCGCTGGTTTGCATTGTTGTTGGCCATTGTAGTGTTGGGCAGTTGGCTGTTAACAGCGCGTAGCGTTGCGCAGTTGGAGGTGAGCCGCCAGCAGTGGTGGATGTGGGGAAGTGAGATGGCGGATTTTTGAGAATGGATAATCTGGAGGTGTGTCCATCAGAAACAGAAAATTTGTAAGAATGGATGTCATGAACTGCTATATATATTAGACTATTAAGGTAAATACATTTTTTGTTCTCTATTAAAATCTTTCATTTGCTAACTATGTCTATCAGTAGTTAGTGCCTTCCATAGTTTGAATCTTTTATTTAGCTGGCAGTAGTGGCGCCCGCTGTTTTGAAGTAGTTCGAGTAACGAAGATTTTTGTGAGGTAAGTGATTTGTGAAACGTATAGGTTAATGTTAGTCAGGGCCACTCTTTTGTAGGGATTACTGAAAGTCAGATTGCGTTGCGCCAAAAATATTGTGTGTCAGTTTAAGCACAGTCATGTATAATTTTTCAAAGAGGACGTTTCACTGTTCGTTGCTGCTCTTTGTGCCTCCATGAGCGTCCCAGTAGTCCCAATTCCACGACAAGCTTACAGGATTGGCTCAATCAATGTCAACACTATTGGCACCCCTGTCAAACTACAGTTGCTCCATGAAATGTTGAGGGCGTCGGACCTCGATGTTACCCTTTTGGACGAAGTTCGGCTGGCGACGTTTCCTAATATCTATGGCTATGTTTCCTACTTCACGCCGTGTGCTGACGGTGGGAGTAGGACAGCTATCCTTTTAAAGGAAGGCATTGAGGTAGACGACGTGATTAACCTACCATTGGCTAGGGGTCTTGCTGGGACTTTCCACGGTGTCAGAGTCATCAATGCTTACGCTCCCGCGGACGCCAAGCGACGGGAATGGTCGCGATTCTACTCCGAACAGGTCGTTCCTTTGTTTCTAGGCTGTTACAACCATATTTTACTTGACGACGACTTCATTTGTGTGTTATCCCAGAAGGACCAACATCCCCATTCCACTACATGCCAGGAACTCAAGCTGCTCGTGCATGAACTGAACCTGACCGATACTTGGTAACGCGTGCATGGTGATCAACATGGATAAACGTACGTCACCAGCCATCCAGAAAGCCGTCTTGACCGTGTGTACGTTTCTCAAGGAATCTTAACTGCCACGCTTGACGTTGAGTTATGGCCTACCGCCTTTCCCGACCATATCGCCTACATTTGCACTTTTCCGCTCCAGAGGCAGAAGCTGTGGCGCGATCGAGGCCTGTGGAAGCTGAATGTCGCCCATCTCAAGGCTCCAATATGCAGGCAGGTCGTAGAAACGACGTGGAACAACTTTGTGAGACGCCTTACAGCGTATCCTTCAACACTCCGGTGGTGGCTCGACTGCACCAAGCCTGCTTTACGTAGTTCGATGATGAATTACAGTCGCGACAAAATGCTGTGGCAACGACATACCATGGAATACTGTTTCACAATTCTCTGGGAATTCTCAAACTGTGCCCCCTCTGTTCAACGACAGGTTGAAATTCAACAGATTAAGGCGTAGATAATTTCTCTTATCCGTCACCGCCTTGACGGCACAATAGTACACGCAAGATGTCACGGCTGTGTACGAGGAGAGCCCCCGTTCATGCATCATATTATTCGAGAGAAGCAGCAGTGTCGGAGAAAGCTGGTAAACCCCCTCGACATGCCAGATGGTCGTCGATTGACGTCCCAGAATGAGATCATAAAAGCCTTTGTGGATCACTGCAACCAGTTCTATGCAGCAGAAGACCAGAACGTGGCGGTAACGACTGATGTCCTTCGTTCCTTGACAGGTACCCTGGACGGGGCTGCTGCGGAGATTCTCACAGCGACAAATACGGCTGATGACGTCGCCGATGCTCTTCATAAGGGTGCGGCGAACAAAGCCCCAGGTCCAGACGGGTTCCCGCTGGAGTTTTACCGCACAAACATTATGGGCTCACGCTGGACTGCGATGTATGAAGAACTGATGAACCCTGATCTTCCACTCTCACCCGAATTCGCAGAAGGCTTGCTTATCCCGGGCCCATAGCCATCATGAGGTCGGGGAATTGGACATTATCGGCTGTTGACCATGTTAAATTGTGACTTCAAGATTTTTACCCGGATTCTTGCCACTCGCCTTCGGTGCGTCATCCCTCAAGTCATATCTCTGGATCAAACGTGCTGTGGTGGTGACAGTAACATTCAGACGGCACTCAGCGATTACCGTGACGTCATAGCCCTGGCCACGACCTGCCGCAGTAGCGGTGCCTTGGTGACAGTGGATTTCGACCACGCCTTTGATAGAGTGAGTCATGACTTTCTAGCAAACGTACTCCGACGGATGGCCTTTCCCCACGGGTTTATACACATCGTTTTGCGGCTCCTCCGAGGTGCCACGTCGTGAGTGCTGGTCAATGGCATTGTGGCGGGCGCTATTAATATCATGCGTTCGGTCCGTCAAGAATCGCCATCGCCCTTGAGCCACTGTTACACTGTTTGAGGAGCCGGCTGACAGTGATAACAATGAGGGGGAATGATTTCTTCTGCCGCGCCTATGCAGATGACGTATTGTTCTTGGTTCCATCGGAGGATGAAGTGCGAGAGGCACTGGAATGGATCAATCAGTACGAGACTACTGCGGGCTGCCGTGTGAACCTGATGAAATCTAGTACTATGTCCGTCGATAGAGGTCTTTCAGCAGAGAGTGTGGCTCCATTGCCATTAGTGGACAAGCCCAAATGTTTGGGGATCACCTTCACGCGTGATATACAGCGCACGATCTCATTTAACTATAAAGGCCTGCTTCAAGCTATCCGCACGAACGTTCATGGCAACCTCCTGAGAGCATCTGACATGTTACAAAGGGTGAATTTTGTTAAGACTCACCTAGTCTCTCGACACACAGATTTTACCGATGCCAAAGGCAAAGGCACACAGACTTCAGGCGGCGTTCGGCTACTTTGTAATCGCGGGTCTTATCTTCAAAGTGCGCTACGACCCACTGACACTTCCTCCTCGAGATGGGGGCTTCGGCCTTGTCAACGTCCAAGCGAGAGCAGCTACCCTTTATGTAAGTACGATGGTTAAATCGTGGACCGCCGCCGAATCGGATTATCGGGAATCCTGATTGACGAACTGGTCCCTCCCTCTCGAGTGGCACCCGTTGCAGTAGCCCATATTTCTTCCTCTCTCACACATGTCAGGACCTTTTTCATCGAATACAGTTATGTCCATGCCGACTTGCCCAGTACCGGGAACCCAACGGCACGTGATTGTTACCGCCCAATGATGAGAAATCATACTCGGAATGTTGTGGAAAGCCGACATCCTACGATCGCATGGACCTGTGGTTTGGCGTTCTGTGCACCATATCCTCCTCGACACGAACGCTCGTGCGACCTGGTATCTGGTCGTTAATGGAAAATACGTGACATAACTCCGTCTACATGCCATAAAAATGACAGATTCGCCGCTGTGCCCTCGTTGTCACACGCTTGATACGGACGAACATCGACTGATGTGTGGATCTTCTGCAGAGGTGTGGCAGTTGATTCAGAAGATGCTTGCCTTTCTTCTACGTACCAATCCCCATGTCATTACAGCGAAATCTCTTCTGTTCCCAGATGAGACATATTTCCCACATACGAAGACCAACGCTGTGATCTGGATAAAAGGCCTCCAGATCTCTTATTTGTTCCATGAAGGCGATAAGAGTGTTCTTGATTTTTGGACGTTCCTGCAAGATCGCTTTACTTTTCTCGTGCACCATCCGCGATACCGTCAGTACAATGCCAACTTTTTGGGTAGTGCCTTCTTCGATCACCCCTGCAGCTGGGCAATGTACCGGCAAATGCAATATTCTTCATGAAGACGTGCCTGGAACGTGCCTGACTGCCTTGGAATTCAGTGTGCGTCTACCCACATATTGACGGTACGCGGATGCCATTTTGTCTGTTCTGCCAGGAAGGCGTTTTCTTTAATCTCTATAATCCCTTTTTTATTTTGTTTGTTATTAATGGTAATTACACATCATTATTTTTCGCCTGGAGGGCGTCCTATGTGACCTCAACATATATAAGAATAAATAAATAAATAAATTAGTACGAAAAAAGAGGTAGCGTCTTTGATTCCTAATCAAACCGACATCGGTCCCGGGTTCGATTCCCGCCATCGCTTAAATTTCGATTAATAATCAGCACGAAAGAAATGAAGAGTGTAATGGTAATAAGGCGAAAGAAAAGAGCATTCATATATAAACCGACAGAGAAGGCTGAGGAGGACTATAATCAGAACAATAGTAAACAGTTTTTCAGGACAATGAATAGCTATAGAAAAGAGTACAGAGCTAAGTTTGTGATAATGAAGGACGGGAAAAACTAATCACTACGAATGAAGGAAATTTAGAGAACTGGAGGAAATACACTCCTGGAAATTGAAATAAGAACACCGTGAATTCATTGTCCCAGGAAGGGGAAACTTTATTGACACATTCCTGGGGTCAGATACATCACATGATCACACTGACAGAACCACAGGCACATAGACACAGGCAACAGAGCATGCACAATGTCGGCACTAGTACAGTGTATATCCACCTTTCGCAGCAATGCAGGCTGCTATTCTCCCATGGAGACGATCGTAGAGATGCTGGATGTAGTCCTGTGGAACGGCTTGCCATGCCATTTCCACCTGGCGACTCAGTTGGACCAGAGTTCGTGCTGGACGTGCAGACCGCGTGAGACGACGCTTCATCCAGTCCCAAACATGCTCAATGGGGGACAGATCCGGAGATCTTGCTGGCCAGGGTAGTTGACTTACACCTTCTAGAGCACGTTGGGTGGCACGGGATACATGCGGACGTGCATTGTCCTGTTGGAACAGCAAGTTCCCTTGCCGGTCTAGGAATGGTAGAACGATGGGTTCGATGACGGTTTGGATGTACCGTGCACTATTCAGTGTCCCCTCGACGATCACCAGTGGTGTACGGCCAGTGTAGGAGATCGCTCCCCACACCATGATGCCGGGTGTTGGCCCTGTGTGCCTCGGTCGTATGTAGTCCTGATTGTGGCGCTTACCTGCACGGCGCCAAACACGCATACGACCATCATTGGCACCAAGGCAGAAGCGACTCTCATCGCTGAAGACGACACGTCTCCATTCGTCCCTCCATTCACGCCTGTCGCGACACCACTGGAGGCGGGCTGCACGATGTTGGGGCGTGAGCGGAAGACGGCCTAACGGTGTGCGGGACCGTAGCCCAGCTTCATGGAGACGGTTGCGAATGGTCCTCGCCGATACCCCAGGAGCAACAGTGTCCCTAATTTGCTGGGAAGTGGCGGTGCGGTCCCCTACGGCACTGCGTAGGATCCTACGGTCTTGGCGTGCATCCGTGCGTCGCTGCGGTCCGGTCCCAGGTCGACGGGCACGTGCACCTTCCGCCGACCACTGGCGACAACATCGATGTACTGTGGAGACCTCACGCCCCACGTGTTGAGCAATTCGGCGGTACGTCCACCCGGCCTCCCGCATGCCCACTATACGCCCTCGCTCAAAGTCCGTCAACTGCACATACGGTTCACGTCCACGCTGTCGCGGCATGCTACCAGTCTTAAAGACTGAGATGGAGCTCCGTATGCCACGGCAAACTGGCTGACACTGACGGCGGCGGTGCACAAATGCTGCGCAGCTAGCGCCATTCGACGGCCAACACCGCGGTTCCTGGTGTGTCCGCTGTGCCGTCCGTGTGATCATTGCTTGTACAGCCCTCTCGCAGTGTCTGGAGCAAGTATGGTGGGTCTGACACACCGGTGTCAATGTGTTCTTTTTTCCATTTCCAGGAGTGTACTTCAAAGAACTGCTGAACAACCCGGCAGATACCTACAACAATGAAAACAAGGCAGTAGACAATCAGAACGTACAACCATTAATCGAAGAACCACCTCTGATGGAGGTAAAGGAGGAAATAAAAAGACTAGAAAATGGGAAGGCCCCTGGCATAGTCATGATATCATCAGAGCTCATCAAAGAAGGGGGAAAGAAGATACATGAATGGCCCCTGGCATAGTCATGATATCATCAGAGCTCATCAAAGAAGGGGGAAAGAAGATACATGAATGGTTACCCGAACTGATAAAAGAGGTATGGAGAAAAGAAGTAATGCCGGAGGAATGGAAAACTGCTGCTGTATGTCCCGTATACAAGAAAGGAGACAAAGTGCTGACACAGAACGACAGAGGTATATCTCGCCTAAGCACATGCTATTTAGTTATATCAAGAATTATACTAAACAGGCTCAACCCATACATTGAGGAAACATTAGATACAGCACAAGCAGAGTTCATAAAAGGTAAATCAACAATCGACCAAATATTCACACTCAGTCAAATATTAGATAAGAACTGGGAGCACAATATGATATGAGTGTAATCCCAAAAGTAACGTCTCCTACTTTTTATAAGTACATAGACCTGTTTATTTCTACAATGGTTTACAACAGTTTACAGCTAGAACATTTAGACATCGTCGGAGCTGAATCGCTGGGGCCACAATTAACGCTGACGGATACTGTGAGACTCTGAAAAAACTCAAACGGGAGATTCAGAACTGGAGGAGAGGAATGTTGAGCAAGTGCGTACACATTCTCCATTACAACCCTCGCCACACATCAGTCGGCAAACCGTTGCTCTCCTGCACAAGTTTCAGTGGAACATAATTACCCACCGAACCTATAGTCCTGACTTGGCGCACAGTGACTATCGCCTGTTCCCTACGTTAAAAGAACTGTTGTCCGGAAAGCGATTCTGCTCCGACGACGAGGTGAAAGAAGAAGTTCATAACTTTCTGAACAGCATGGCGGCGAGCTGGTACGTCATGGACATGCAAAAACTGCCACAGCGTCTACAAAAATGCATCGACAAAAATGGTGATTATGTCGAAAAATAGCTAAATGTTCTAGCTGTAAACTTATGTAAACCATTGTAGAAATAAACAGGTCTATGTACTTATAAAAAATAGGAGACCTTACTTTTGGGCTTACCCTCGTACCTTTTGCCTGTTTATAGATTTCAACAAAGCATATCTCAGCATGGTAAGAGAGGAAATGTGGAGGATAATGGAAGAGTGTGAGATACCTGAAAAGCTGATAAAGCTAACTAAAATGTGTGTAATGGAATCGAAGTGTAGAGTGAAAGTGCAGGGGGAGTTCTCAGAAGCATTTGAAGTAAAAACAGGAGTGAGACAGGGTGATATTATATCACCAACCCTCTTCAATTTGGCCCTCAATAACACCCTGAGGAGAGTAACATGTGAAAGTGCAGGAGACACGTTCATGTCTTTGTTGACCTGTAAAAAGCGTTCGACAACGTAAAATGGTGCAAAATTTTCGACATCTTGAGAAAAATAGGGGTAAGCTATAGCGAGGGATGGATAATATACAATATGTAAAAGAGTCAAAAGGGAACAATAAGAGTAGACGATCAAGAACGAAGTGCTCGGATTAAGAAGGATGTAAGACAGGGATGTAGTCTCTCGCCCCTACTGTTCAATCTGCACATCGAAGAAGCAATGATAGAAATAAATGAAAGGTTCAGGAGTGGAATTAAAATTCAAGGTGAAAGATATCAGTGATAAGATTCGCTGATGACATTGCAATCCTGAGTGAAAGTGAAGAAGAATTACATGATCTGCTGAATGAAATGAACCGTCTAATGAGCGCAGAATATGGATTGAGAGTAAATCGAGGAAAGACGAAAGTAATGAGAAGTGGCATAAATGAGAACGGCGAGAAACTTAATATCAGGATTTATGGTCTCGAAGTAGATGAAATTAAGTAATTCTACAACGTAGGGAGCAAAATAACCAATGACGGACAGAGCAAGGAGGACATCAAAAGCAGACTAGCACTGGCAAAAAGGGCATTCCTGGCCAAGAGAAGTCTACTAGTATCTAACATAGACCTTAATTTGAGGAAGACATTTCTGAGAATGTAATTTGGAGCACAGCATTGTACGGTAGTGAAACATGGACTCTGGGAAAATCGGAACAGAAGAGAATCGAAGCATTTGAGATGTGGTGTTACAAACAAATGTTTAAAAGTAGGTGGACCGATAAGGTAAGGAATGAGGTGGTTCTGCGCAGAATCGGAGAGGAAAGGAATATGTGGGAAACACTGAGAAGGAGAAGGAACAGGATGATAGGACATCTGCTAGGACATCAGGGAATGACGTCCATGACATTAGAGGGAGGTGTAAAGGGCAAAACCTATGGAGGAAGACAGAGATTGGAATACATCCAGCAAATAATTGAGGGCGTATGTTGCAAGTGCTGCTCTGAGCTGAAGAGGTTGGCACAGGAGAGGAATTCGTGGCGGGTCGCATCAAACCAGTTAGAGGACTGATGACTTATATTTAAAAAATCAGATTCGGAAATGGATGGACTTCTCGTCTTACACCTGTGACGGGTCTTGTCATATTTAAAAATCATCCTCATCTATCCATTCTGACTCTTATATGTGGCGCCCAAATCAGTTTACAATCAAAATTCATCCCCAGGTATTTTACGTTTTAAACTGGAAACGTAGATGGGTACATCTTGGTGCTAGTTATGTTAGGCTAAGTCGAGAGAAATTTGCCATCTTTTTGTTACTCCGTATGTGCAGTGTGTTCTTTTTCAGTAATGACTGGGATTGACCACGAACGTATCAAATCTCGTTAAATATGCAGCCAGTGTCGCATCTTCGACGTAACTGCATTGTCGAGCTGTATTTTTGCAGGTCATTATAAACTCACACAACCGGTTTCGAACTATTTGAGTTACCTATCCCAGCGCCGCGCGGTCTGGGGAGCCTTGAAACGGTTCGTGCGGCTCACCCCGTCGGAGGTTCAAGTCCCTCGGGCATGGGTGTGTGTGTCGTCCTCAGCGTAAGTTAGTTTAAATTAGATTAAGTGGTGCGTAAGCCTAGAGACCGATGATCTCAGCAGTTCGGTCCCATAGGAACTTGACCACCACCACCACCACATCTCTTGGTGCAAACGTCTGTAGAAAATAGTTTTACAAATTAATACAATTATCTGAGGCATCCTAAAATACGGAATGACTAGACAAACATGGGAGAAAATATTACGTATCAAGCTAGGAAACTGATGTGGATCACATATGCTACACAAAAACGGGCGTATGTTTAGTTAATAAATGCAACTTATAAGTTCATACCAAAAGGAATTACTTACAAACGCTATGTCATAGATTACAGAATGCAACAGTGTAACATTTGGCATCGCTAGGTAAATATTTCAGAACTCTTCAATTGATAAAAAAGGTTGCCCAGCAGCATACACTTCTTCCTTTTGGTCATTGGTGGCCCCTCAATAACAGTTAAAATAATTTTCAGTACATTTCAATAAACAAAAATTACCAGTTTTCATCACTTCTTTATTTCATTCTTCATTCACTACAGGGCCCAGTACTTCCTTGAATAACATCCATGAGGGTCACTTTTGTTGCTTGACATGGGCCGACAAGAGCGTATTTTAGACGAAATGTGTACAGTTCGCAACTTAAATCAGTTTCATTTTGTGGTAACTAATCCACGTCACATGGGAATAGTCCTATCTGTTTTTCATTTGACTTTCTATTCCATTGTTACACTGCGGCATTCTGTGACCTATAACATAGCATTTGTGAGTACTTTGTTTTGATATGTACTTACAAGTTGCATTTATTAACTATAAATGAAACCGTTCTTGTGGGGAGTACGTGATCCACATCAGATTCCTAGCTCGATATCTAACATTTTCTTCATGTTCGTCTAGTCATTCACTACTTTAGAATATCTCAGATGATTGTATTAATTTAATTTTTAAAAGCAATTTTTACATATATTTGCACCAGAAGATGCAACCCAAATCGTTGCGAAACCGGTTATGTGCGTTTATAAGTGATCTGAAAAAATACAGCTACAGCGGACCATTGGATATTTCATTCAGTTTTATTTTAATAATTTTAACATCTGTATTTTTTTTTTTAAACTCTTCAATGTACGAAGTGTCAAGCAATATGGGTAATTTTCTTCCATTCAATGTCCCGTCCCCTGCTCTGGCCTGCTTATTAGGTTTTCTTTACGCCCTACGTAATCAATTTTATCCACGTCGTACGTTATTAAACGTTATAAAAATGGCTAGGAACAAAAAACATATGTTTTCAAAGAGAGAACTTTCAGAAATTCTGCCACAAAATAGGAATGTTTTCGCATGTTTCCAGTAAGAGGAAATGTTCATCAGCTGGATCATACATACTAAAAGTGTAATGAAGTATATACTTTCCCGAACTAAAAGAGAGTTGATACGAATTGAATTTTTAAGTGACAGTGTTGTACTGGAGGCCGAAGTATCAGGATAGCCCCTTAATTGTGTGTGTGTTTGTGTGTGTGTGTGTGTGTGTGAGAGAGAGAGAGAGAGAGAGAGAGAGAGAGAGAGAGAGAGAGTGTTTTTTCTAACACAACACCATAGTGTTGGTTCTCATTCAAATTAACACACATTATAGGCTTATATAGGCACAGTCCATCTCAATTCAGGCAGGCTACGAAAAAAAATCTTACTTTCATAGTCTCGGATGTTATTGAATTTAGCATATCTTAAAATGGAGGACTAAGTAAGAAACACGTATTTTCTTGTATTCTCCAAAAAAAAATCTTCTCTGAGACATAGCCCTCCCAAGATGACACTGCGCATACCATTTTGAAGATGCGAACATTAGAAAAAAATCAAAATACTATGTCTCTGGAACAGTTCTAGATATTTTTTTAAAGATAATCTTTATGATTACAAAGAAATCCACGATTTAGACTTACCTGTCAAAGTTCTTTTACTATAGCGTTCTGAACTTTTTTATAATTTATGGAAAAATGATTTTTCAAAAAATCCAATCTACAAAATTTTGATTTCGTTTTCTGTTGCATTAGTAACATGTAGTTCTACATTCCCCGAAAAGGAGAGCTTCTACTTTTAGGTTGAACAGGTTTTATAAACAATTGAAATTTTTGCCATACATAAAACCTATTTTATTGCTACATTATTACATAAGAGGCTCACAAAAATAAAAACCTAACCTTATTTAACGTAATTTTATATTTGAAAGGTGAGTAAGACTCATTTTTCAAGCATTTTAAATCGTTATAAAATGTATGTGAAACGTCCAAAGGTTTCAGTTTATACAACTTCTGTGCACTGTGTTTTGTACTGAAATTAGCGAGTCAGTGAAATAAAAAGGTGTTCCACGACTGCAGTTGTTATAAAAAAATAGAAAAAACTATCCTTTTACGAGAATTTCATAATTTTACCAGCGAAACTGGATTAGTAAAAAAAAAAAGATATTGTGGTTTTAAGGCTTCAGGTGTTCTACACTTTAGTACACCTCACAGAAATTAATACAACCATTTGAAACTCTCACGTAAGTTCTTCTTTCGGATGTCGTTAACGGGCGGTCGTAGTGGCCGAGCGGTTCTAGGCGCTACAGTCTGGAACCGCGCGACCGCTACTGTCGCAGGTTCGAATCCTGCCTCAGGCATGGATGTGTGTCATGTCCTTAGGTAAGTTAGGTTTAAGTAGTTCTAAGTTCTAGGGGACTGATGGCCACAGAAGTTAAGTCCCATAGTGCTCAGAGCCATTTAAACCGTTTTTTTTTTTTTTTTTTTTTTTTTTTTTTGGTCGTTAACTCGCGCGTCACATTGGCTTGAATGTCGGTTACATCGTCAAAGTGTCGACCCTTCATGTGAATTTCCTAACATTGTCGTCTTGTGGTAGATTTGTATTGATAAATCACCCGCGATGATGTTTTTCCATAAAAGAAAATTGAGCGTATGGCATAGTTGGCCGGGAGGGCCCAATCGGGGAAGTTCGGCCGCCAAGTGCAAGTCTTATTGCAGTCGGGGCTACATTGGGCAACTTGCGTACCGGTGATGAGGATAAAACAATGATGAGGAGAACATAACACCCAGTCCACGATCGGAGAAAATCTCCAACCCGACCGGGAAACGAACACGTGCCCGCCTGCACGGGAGGCAAGCACGTTACCACCCAGCTAAGCAGGCGGTCTTTTCTATAAAAGAACCGTCAGCGTTTTTGCATTACAAATCGCAGTAGGAGTCCACACGTCATTATTTTTGTTCGGAAGGCAAGGTGTGTGGGACAGACTTTGTACACACTTTTCTTCAAAACACTCTGGAGAATGCTCCCGCCCCCTCCCCCCCCCCCCCCCCCTTACCCAACACCCGTCGTAGGCTCGAGTCCTCGAGCCCCGGGCATGGGTGTGTGTGGTGTGGTCCGTAGCGTATGGTAGTTAAGTTTTACATTAAGTAGTGTGTAAGCTTAGGGACCGATGACCTCAGCAGTTTGGTCCCGTAAGACCTTACCACAAATATTACTCTGGAGAATGTCTTGAGCACTTGATTTAGAGATGTTGCTCCATTGCGATTTGTGACGCAACAGACTGCTGCCACACGTCCTCTGCTTAACACTGCAGACTCGCAACTGATGGTGAAATTCACATCTGTTGTTTACAGTTGTTCCTGCACTGACGTCACTTACACGCCAGGGATAAAATCAGCCTCGGGACTTTTTGGACGGACGGTGTACAAATAACAGGAAATACTCTTATTGAGAAAGAGATGGATGTACAAGTAGAAGACGACCAAATCGGAAAGGAAAATTGAATCGCTAAGTTTTTCTTTTCTTTTTTTATCCATTAGAAACAATGGTGAAAGCCTGCGACTGTAAAAACAATTTATTTGATTATAAAATAATTTTTGGTGCAGCCAGTCACGATTTTCTTTTATTTATTTCTTGCTCGAGGCATTTTGGGAAATGATTCCCACTTTCAAGTGCAAGATTATGTGTATTTTTTGCTTCTTGTTTTCAGGTTGTGAGGTGCTGCATTATTCTGTTACCTTTATTCTGATATATGAAGGCGGGAAATTTTGCTCTTTATATTGAGTTCATGGGGAATCTGGAGAAATGTTTACTTAGGGTTCTGCCGTAGCCTACTTATGCAAAAACCCAAACATATTAAATATCATTCACACAATTTACAATGTATACTACACGTTGAAAATAGGAAGCGCTTACCATCAAGTAGTAACAAAGATACACTGAAGCGCCAAAGAAACTGCTATAGGCATGTGTCTTCAAATACAGAGATATGTAAAAAGGCAGAATACGTCGCTGCGGTCTGCAACGCCTATATAAGACAACAAGTGTCTGGAGCAGTTGTTAGATCGTTTACTGCTGCTACAATGGCAGGTTTTCAAAATTTTAGTGAGTTTGAACGTCGTGTTATAGTCGGCGTACGAGCGGTGGGTCACAGCATCTCCGAGGTAGCGATCAAGCGGTATTTTCCCGTACAACCATTTCACGAGTGTATCGTGAATATCAGGACAAGAATCCGGTAAAACATCAAATGTCCGCCATCGCTGCGACCGGAAAAAGATCCTGCAAGAACGGAACCAACGACGACTGAAGAGAATCGTTCAATCGTTCTGCGTGACAGAAGGGCAACCATTCCGCAAACTGCTGCAGATTTCAATTCTGAGCCATCAACAAGTGTCAGGTTGTGAACCATTCAACGAAACATCATCGATATGAGCTATCGGAGCCGAAGGTCCACTCGTGTACCCTTGATGACCGCGCGACACAAATCTTTACGCCTCCACTGGGCCCGTCAACACCGACTTTGGACTGTTGATGACTGGAAACATGTTGTCTGGTCGAACGAGTCTCGTTTCAAACTGTATCGAGCGGATGGACGTTTTAGGGTATGGAGACAACCTCGTGAATCCACTGACCCTACATCTCAGCAGGGGACTGTTCAAGTTGGCTTAGGCTCTGTAATGGTTGAGGCGTGTGCAGTTGGAGTGACATGGAACCCCTGATACGTCTACATACGATTCGGACAGGTGAAAGGTACGTAAGCATCCTGTCTGATCACCTGCATCCATTCGTGTCCATTGTGCGTTCCGACGGACTTGGGCAATTCCAGCAGGACGATGGGACACCTCACACCTACAGAATTGCTACATAGTGGTTCCAGGAACACACTTCTAAGTTTAAACACTTCCGCTGGCCACCAAACTCCCCACACATGAACATTATTGAGCAAATCCGAGATGCCTTGCAACGTGCTGTTCAGAAAAGATCTTCACCCCCTCGTACTGTTACGGATTTATGGACAGCACTGCAGGATTCATGGTGTTTACTTCACATGGATAAACTGGAATACCGTACAGACATAAAGTTTATTGTTTTGGGCAGTTTATCACCATTGTAAATTAATCCGAAGTTAGTGAAGGTATACAAGGAACTGTCTCCTCCATTTCTAGATACAAAAAATGGGAGGCTGGTTTCAAATGTGACCATGCTACTTTTGAAGATGGTCAACGAGAATGATGTCTCGAAACTGTAACCACAGATGAGAACACAGAGAGTATGATATTGAACAATCTATGATTAAAAGTACCGTGTGGAATAACTGGCGTCATATACATACCAGAAGGAAGAATAAGGTTCATTTCATTTCAATAATCGAGAATGATAAAATTTTGTGGAACATGGATGCCTTATTTGTTAAGCATTGACAAAAATTCAAAGCAAAAAAAATGTATCAGGAATGTTTTGACCATTTTACGAAGAACCAAACTGTTTCCGCCACATAAAATGTGCGCCCATTATTTCACCGTCGGAAATGAACAGTCATAAAATAAGAGAGTGGAAGCTAATGGTTTCGCAACAAAAGAAGGACATGTCGATTTCATATCTGGCAAGATACAGGCAATGCTTAACGGGATGAGAACCGTATTCTTCTCATCATTTACCTACAAAAGAGTAAAACAATATCTAACGAATCCCATAAAAGTCTCATGGACCAATCTGATTTTAAAAAAATAAATGAGGTAAAACCATGATGAGAAAACGACAACAAATACATTTTCATTAGGACAATGCACTCGCCCATAAAGATATTTTGGTACCGGCAAAAAACTGAGGAATTTGAAGTACAAATTGCTGGTGAAATCCATCCTACTCAGAAAATTTGGCAAGATATGACTTCCCTTTATTCTGGGTAAAGTAATGTATGGTTGAAAAAATATTCGAGTCAGACGAAGAGGACATAGTAGCCGCTGACTGAAATTTTGTTGAACTAGCAGAACAATAATTTGGAAAGATGTGAGCCCAAATTCATCGTATGAAATGGGGACTAGATCGAAGAACCAGAGCGCGGTGACGCTATGGTAGGACACTGGACTCGTGTTCCGAGAAAAGCCGTTCAGTACTCCATTTTTTAATGATTTCGCTGTCGAAACCCTAAACTTACTTCTTCAAATCGAATAGCGAGTAGGTAGTTGACGTAAGGGCGAGAAATGTTCTTCTCATTCTCATGGCAGTAACATAGCGTGGTAGCACAATGGTAAGCATTCTGGATTTATAATCAGGAGTGCGACTTTTCAATTTCCAACGAGAATTAATTTCTCCGTGGTTTCTCTCAAGCGCTTTGGACGAACGCCGGAATGGTTTCTTCGAAAAGGACACGACCAACAGCCTCAATCTTCCGCTCCAAACGAGAGTGTGCTCCGTCTGTAAGGACTCTAACCTTTCTTCTTTCCTTTCTTAACGCAGCTGAGATCACTCAACAGTATGTGGAAGGGTAATGCCTTCTTCATTGTAGCAAATCATTTGACAAAATGCAACGAACAATGACGAACAAAATTAAGCCGGCACGGTAGCTAAGAGTGTTCGTTCAGAGGGATAGCTGCCCTATGTAACAAAAAAAAAAATGAGTGACTGGGTCAATGATGAACTTGAACAAGCCTCAGGAGACGTCTGCCCTGAACAAATACAACGACCTGTAACGAGCAAAATGAGATTTTTTTTTTTTAAAGAATCGTAAGGCGACCGCTCGCGATCAGCGGGAGATCCGGGTTCGAGTCCTGGTCCGGCACAAATTTGCACTGTCGTCATTCTATTATATAGTTGATGGTTGTCCACATTAGCAACTGCGAATACATTTCATGAGCCAAGATTAGGCAGAACTGCTTAGCTTTTACAGACGACTTGGTGATTCTATTTCAGGATATTCAAATACCACAAAAACAAATAGAAATTCCTAAAGAGAGAGTAGGGCTTGAAAAAACAAAACACATTCTAGCAAGAACCTGGCCCCCAAAATTTTAAAAAATAAATACGACAATATCGAGAGATTTTCTCAGTTCAAATATTTAGATGAAACCCTTTAGGAAACTGGTCTGGAAAACATTTATTCATCAAATTCGTTGTCACAAAACGGAAACAGTCTTATTTAACAAAAATGCCTCGCCATATACTCCAAACTGAGACAGTATATCGCAGTCGCCATATCAGACTGCCTTTAGGGGGCTGAAACCGTCATTTTAAACAGAAGGAGGAACATTGAAGAAATCCTAATGACGGACCGAAAATCAATAGGGAAAAATTTCACGTCCAAATTATACTTCGGGAGGAACGTAAAGACAAAGATAAAATAATAAATTGAAAAGTATAGCAACATATATTTGAATATGAAATAAACGCGGGATAAAATTCTCTGGGTACATTAAATGAATGGAAACAAGCAGATCAACTAGACAGTTTGTGAAATTCTACGAGGCTCGCAGCAAAAGTAAAATAATACTAATAAACTGTGTAGTGAAAGATCTGAGGGAAGAAAGTATAACTCAAATAGATTTGCCAGGTAGGAAATTTTTTAGACAAAACGTTCGCGACTGGACAATTGGCGTGGCAAGTTGCGCATCGCCAAGTCCCAGGGTCCAATAACAGATACGAATATATAGAACTTGTATAACATAGAGACACTGACAGGCAGTAGGCAATGCTGTTGTTAGGAAAAGAGTAACAACATACTGCATATTATATGGGTTATCTCACTGAGTGTTTTCTCACGTTCTCTGAGAAAAGTACGATTGTATAAAAGAAGCAAAAACACGGCACATTCATCTCTACGCAATAAACATGAAAAACCCTCTTTTAAAATTTGTTCTGAAATGGAAATTAAAATCCGCTTCATCTTTCCGAACATAGTCGTACTTCTGCGTACAGTCTCGAGTTTGTTTCGCGCTGCTTCGATAAAACGGCCATTTTTAGGCGGCCAATTAGATTATTCTACACTTAGCGGTAGGCAGGCGCGAGTGCTAACCGCCGCCAGACGTCTGGAGTGGAGATTAACGTGTGCTGTTTACGACATGCCGCTCATATTGTGGCGCCAGGCGACACGTAACTTGTTCACACGACTGCCTGCCTACCTGCTGACAAGCCCACGACCACGCTGTCTTCCCAGACCCACCGTACCAGCCCTATTTACAGAATTCAAAAGTGGAGCGCACATTGCGTTGAATGTACTGAAAACTAAAGAAAAGTTAAACAACTGCAGAATTTAAATCGGAAGATAGCACAAAATTATGACAATTAAGGTGCGTCCACACAATGGCTTTCGTAAGTTCAGCTTTGCGCATGCGCATAATTTTCCAGCAACTCAATTACTCATGCACATTTCTGCCTACGTAATTTCCTGGAAATTGAGGCCGTGCGTAAAGCGCAGTACTTACTGCCTTCGGTGGGAATTCCTGTGCTTTTTAGCAGGCGACAGGCAACTGGGGCCCACGTGTGTTTGTTTGTGTAGCGTGTTGAGGTTATGCTGTGAAGCGAATTACGAGGTGTGGCTAGAAAAAAACCGGACTGATGCTGGAAAAAACATTTATTTACAATTATATACAATTTCATGTTATCTCCTTCAATGTACTCTCCTCCTCGGTCTCTACACCGCTCCATACGAATTTTCCACTGTTCATAGCAATGCTGCAGATCATTTTCGGTAAGTCCATACATTACTTCCGTCGCTTTTTCTTTTACTGCTTCAACAGTCTCAAATCTAGTTCCTTTCAAAGCTGACTTGACTTTAGAGAAAAGAAAAAAGTCACAGGGGGCCAAATCAGGTGAGTAGGGTGGATGATCTAAGATGGTAATGTTGTGTTTTGCCAAAAACGTCTTCACTGACAACGCACTGTGAGCTGGGGCATTGTCTTGGTGAAGGATCCATGACTTTTTTCTCCACAAATCGTTCCGTTTTCTCCGTACTCGCTCACGTAGGGTAGCCAGGACGCTAATGTAGTAATGCTGATTCACTGTTTGTCCCTCTGGTACCCAATCAATGTGCACAATCGCTTTGATGTCAAAAAAAAAAAACAATCATCATTGCCTCGAATTTCGATTTTGACATTCGTGCTTTTTTTGTCGTGGAGAACCAGGAGTTTTCCAATGCATCGATTGGCGTTTAGTTTCGGGATCGTAAGTAAAAAACCACGATTCATCGCAAGTAATAACATTTTGTAAGAAGGTGGGATCACTTTCAATGTTTTCCAGGATGTCAGAACAAATCATTCTTCGGCGTTCCTTCTGTTCAATTGTGAGACACTTTGGAACCATTTTTGAACACACTTTGTTCATGTTGAAACTTTCATGAAGAATCTGCCTAACACTTTCCTTGTCAACTCCTGTTAACTCAGACACTGCTCTGATTGTTAAACTGCGATCTTGTCGAACAAGTTTACCGATTTTTTCAATGTTTGCATCAGTTTTTGCTGACAATGGTCTGCCAGTGCGAGTGTCATCACTGGTGTCTTCGCGGCCATCTTTAAATCGTTTAAACCACTCAAACACTTGTGTTCGCGATAAACAATCATCGCCGTACACTTGTTGTAACATTACAAACGTTTCACTTGCAGATTTTCCTAGTTTGAAACAAAATTTGATGTTAACACGCTGTTCTTTCTGTACACTCAACATTTTCCGACGCACAGACAAAACGTCAACTACTTAAAACAGACGCCACGGGCAGACTGAGTGCAGGAGGCAGATGAAACTCGAGCAGCAGGCGGAGCGAGAGTCACGTGACAGGCCACGCGACTTTCAGCCTTATTGCATTCGTTTTATTGTTTCACCAGTACTAGTCCGGTTTTTTTCTAGCCACACCTCGTATGTGTCTTAATGCCTGTAGACTCCAAAAGAAGCACGCTTAAATTTATAGATGATTATAGATAAAGGAAAGTCGTATGGAATGCCGCTTCTTAAGATTATTTGAATATAAATTTGAGATGCGATGCCCTGTGTGTCAAGTATTAGATAACGATCTACGATCATTTTACTGTAAAGGATAAGATACCGTAAGTTTCGAAGTAGGAAACAGAGAAGGATAAGTCAGAAATTTACCAAAAGTGTATATCAAAGATGTGGGCGAATATTCATGGTATGGCGATTTAATGCCACAACCTGTTTCTAGTAATTTGTTGAGAAGCTACACATACCCCATCATTTCTTTTGTTTAGATGTCAGGCTCCTCAATTATGAAATGATGGGGTATGTGTAGCTTCTCAACAAACTACTAGAAACAGAAATGAAGGACATTGACGGTGCAAAAAATACTAAATTAGAAAACACAACCACCGTTCTAGTGGATTCTAACTTCTGTGATAATCCCATATTTGCCGAGTGCGTGGATAAGCATGGGTAGGAACACAGCAGTCAGTCGCAGTCCTATTAGTTTTTCATTACTCTTCTTTTATTGTTCTTGCACATCCGGATTACAGCTATAAATAGTCAGCCTCAGTGCATTTGAGTGAGTTATATTCAACAAACCCTCAACAGTGGATGTCCTCCAGCCTGTACACCAATAGTCGCATGGTGACGCGTACTGCTGGGGGTTTGTTGGATTATAACTTACTCAAATGTATTGAAGACGGCTGTTTATAGCTCAAATCGAATATGGAAGAACAATAAAAAATCAAAGAGATTGCGACTGATTGCTGTATTTATATCCTTCCTTATAATAATATACAGTCTTTGGGCAAACGGTTCCGCATGGAGTCAAAGTTAATCTTCATACAGTCTTTCATTATTAAAGTTGTGTAAACACCTTTTTTGTGGAATAAAATTCAAATGAGGCTTTGAAAGTTAGTTAACTTTCACATAACGACTAAGAAACTCCCTCACGTATTTCTAAGTTTCAGAAATAATCACTGAAATGCTTTGTTTTTAAATGCAAAACAAACAGTTCAAACTGGTTTATAAGTCGCCGGTTAGCTAACTAAATGTTATTGCCCGACTTATAGGTGCTGTTTCCCAAGGAGAAAATCTAAAATCTCGTTGTGACCTGCTTCTGAAATTTGCAAACAAATCCTTGTCGTCACTTTGCATTTCTCGTACCTCCATTATTTGGATACCTCTTTTCGTACAGTCGCATTTAAGTTTTCTTTTTCTGTCGCCATTTCATCACAATAAAAGCGGAAAAGATCCCAAGAAAGAAGGAGAACCGTAGCAGACTGCTTGCGCAATGAGACAAAACGTGAACTCCTGAAGACCATCACGCCCAAGCGTACATGCATTCTTTCCACAAATTTTTCTGCATACCCTTGCAAGTGCAACGACTTTTTCTCACCGCCGGGTAACAAATTCCCTGCAAACGAAGTTTCAATCATTCACAAAGCCGCAAACTTAGTGCAATACATTAGCAACAAAATAAGCATAACAGCAAACAACAAGCTTCTAAGGAATCAAACAGACAACATAACAAGAAACAAACCCACACACAAAATTAACACACAATAATGTAATAATATCGGTAAGATCTGTCACTTTGTAGCATGTGGAATGATGTGTAAATAACATATAAAGGACACTGAATTAGTGAGGTTCACTTGTCCACTTATAAAGCATCCATATAGTCACTAAAAAAAAGGCAGGGTGTCTCACAATTTCTATCACAGACGGATACTAGAACAAACTTCATCTACTAAGGTTTGGTAATGAACCCATGTCTGGAAATGAACCAAGTCCCCTCTGCAACCTCTAGAAACCTGCAGTAAGAATTGTGAAACGACCTGTACACAGGGAACACCAGCGAGAGCAGCCTGTATATTTTACGTTCTGCTTTCGGTGTTGAGGGGACTGAAACCATTCGAGATAATGTGAATGAAATTTCAAACAGTGAAGAACAATAAGGCGTCCTTAATGACCAAATGCAAATGCCAAGTGGGCTTTTTCTTAAAAATTCTGAGATGTTCTCAGTAGACTTCCATGTAACTATGTAATGATGTATGAACATACTATTGCAACTCTCTTCTTACATTTGCGTGTGGTTACTCATAAATTTTAAAGTGAATAATGTAACTGCAGTGCTGCAACTAGTAAGAGCAATACAGTAGGTAATGTTCAGATCCCAGAACAAAATTTTAGTGATTTAAAAAGATAGAGTGAAAAACTAGACTTTACAATGTTTCTATAAGTACGTGCATATTCCCCCCCCCCTCCCCCTCCAATGAAATATGGACCTTGCCATCGGTGGGGTGGTTTCCGTGCCTCAGCAATACAGATAGCCTTAGGTGTGTGTGTTGAGAGGCCGGACAAACATGTGGTTAGCGAAGGCGAGCAGCAGCTTTTTCAGTAGTTGCAGGGGCAACAGTCTGGGTGATTGACTGATCTGGCCTTGTGACACCGACCAAAACAGCCTTGCTGTGCCGGATATATTACGCATCAGTGAGCATGGGCTAAATGAAGCGGAACCTAGCAGGCTAATAATAGGAGACTATGATTTGATTAGTTATTTCTGCAGAGCAAAACGTAAAGGTGGAGGTGCTGCTATATACAAGAAGGGAATTGCAAGTCTACAAGATACTGACTACCGTAAAGACGCAAACCTTCCAGCTTGCATTGAGAAAGATGTTGAAATTACTGGTGTAACGAGTGAAGAGCTCAGAGTTATCTGTGTACACAGGTCACCAAGTGGTAACATTACAACATTTCTGAAAAAATCTAGAAAAATTATTACTGAAGATTAAAATGAAAGATGTTGAAATATGTTGAGGGGTAAAGAATCAAAACCAAAACAAAAATTGAAAGAGACATTATTACAGTGTAACACGAAGACAATAATAGAGGTCGTACAAGGATGACTGAACATAGTCAGATCATCATCGATATTGAAAATAGTAAATATGAAGCAAAAGTTGTACAGACAGAAATCTCTAATCATCATGGGTTAATAATTCACATTCACATAAATAGGAGTTCAAAAACAGAATAAATGGAAGATAAGAATTATCAATGTACAAAACATGAACATTTTCAAAACAACACTGAGGAAAAAAGAATGGACAAACACAATACAGGCACAAGGTACAAATGAGAAGTATGATGCATTTCTTAACACACTAACGCAGCACTTTCATGTAGTCTTCCCTAAAATAGCCTACCAGAAAAACCTGGGTCACAGTAAGAAATGGAATACAAAAGAAATATTTGTACTCAGGACTAGAGTGAAGGAATTCAGGCAAGCAGGGAATATGGAGGCATGTAAACAATATCAGAAGAAGTACAGGCAATTAATAAGAGAAGAAAAAGCCATTTCATTAAACAGAGCCATAGCAAATTCAAATCAAGAAAGTAAAACAACATGGGATATAATCAACAGTGAAAGATATAGCCAAAAAAGTGTAAAAAACAGCAATTTTATTAACTCCATGAGAATATAGTTACATATGGAACAAAAATTGCTAATATACTAAACAACAACTTTATAAATGCCGTAAAAAAGTGAAAAGGGGAAACAAATCATCAGTGGTCGTATCATGCCGAAACACATGGCCAGCCACCCCACTCAGTGTTCCTGGAACCAGTGACAAAAACAGAACTCATAAAAATAATCCAGAAATTAAAACCCAAAAAGCCTGCAGGAGATGATGAAGTATTAAATTATTTAATAATACATGTGAATGAAGAAATAATAAAACCTCTTTTCGATATTGCAAACTAATCATTTAGAGAGGGAGTATTCCCAGAAAAATTAAAAGAAAGCGAAGTAGGACCAATATTTAAGAAAGGGAACAAAAATGAGCCAAATGATTACAGACTAGTGTCTTTAATCTCTGGTTTCTCAAAAATACTAGAGATGCTTATGCATAGTAGGTTGACCACATTCCTAGAGAAACACAGTATTCTGATTCCAGCACAACATGGTTTCTAAAACGGGAAATCTACAGAAACCGCCATCTTAAGCCTCACAGAATCCGTTATAGATGCATTAGACAAAAGAAACTCTGTGTCTGCTATGTTTCTGGGTTTGTCTAAAGCGTTTGACACAATCACCCATGCTACACTTATTGAAAAACTTGAAAGCTATGGTATTCGTAGACATGCAGCCAAGTGGATAAAATCATACACCAGCAACAGAAAGCAGTATGTGGAAACAGAAACTGGATGCAGATCTGAAATCAGAGATATTAAGTACAGAGTGCCTCAAGGATCTGTACTTGACCCACTTGTGTTCAACCTATTTCTAAATAAAATACAGGGTGAGTCACTAACTATTGACACCTAGAATAACTCCGAAAATATGATAGTAGCTGAAAAGTTTGCGAGACAAATGGTGCATGGGACAATGGGGGCCATAATACGACATTGGTTTTTTGTTGCTAGGTGGGAACGCGTCAGAGATACGAAGCTCAACATTGTTTTTTTAAATGGGATGTTATAGTTTGGTACTTATTTTCTGATAGCGAACCCAATGACGTGAAACAGTAAGATCTTTGAAGGTCAACGAAGGTCAAAAAGGTGGCATGAACGTCCATCTACAGAAGGTGTTACACGTGATGATCATTGATATCAATACAGTGTTGCAATCTTCTTGTCGTGGATTGAATGGTATTCCATACCACTTCAGCACTAATCGAAACACATGCTCTGACCATTGTCTCTCGTATATCGTGCAAACAGTAAATATTCGCAGAATACGGCGTATCCATCTAACGTGCCATTGACATGTAAACACCATTTTACAAATCGTTATACAACACTAATAGGAACGGTAAGACTAGTATCGTCGAATCAAGCGAATGTGAATGATGTATTCCCTCGAAGAACAAGTCGAAATGATTCTCATTTACGGAGAATGCCAACGAAATTCAGTGAGAGCTAGAGACTGATACGCTGAAAGATATCCTCAACGTACTCACCCTACACGTCGGACATTTAAATATGTTTATGATGAACTGAGAACAACTGGATCTTAAACGCATCGGATACATATCCGGCAAAGGAAAGTTACTAACGAGGAAACGGAAATTGGTACTTTTGCCACTGTGGTTCGAGATCCTTGAGTTAGTACATGTCAAATCGCTAGGGAATCTGGCATGAGCCAGAGTAGTGTCGTTCGTGTTCTGCATCGCCATAAGTGTCATCCTTACCATATCAGTCTCCACCAAGAATTAACTGGTACGGATTGTATGCATCGCATCGAATTCTGCCGATGGGCTCAACTTCAGATTCAGAGGGATGACGCATTTATTAATCTGATTTTATTTACTGACGAGGCTACATTCACGAACCATGGAAATGTTAATTTGCATAACATTCATTATTGGGCAACTGAAAATCCATGTTGGCTGCGGCAAGTTGCACACCAAAAACTGTGGTCGTTGTATGTATGGTGTGGGATTCTGGAGGGCAGAATTATAGACCCCTATTTCATCGAAGGAAATCTTAATGGTAGGAAGTACACCACATTCCTGCAACAAACAGAAGGTCTGTTATAGGAAAAAATACCTTTAGGAGCAAGGAAGAGAACACGATGGGTGTCCAGCATATTTTTCGCTGATGGCTAGGAACGAGTTACAAAGACAATTCCCAAATCGTTGGATTGGACGCGGAGGGGATGCATCGTGGACGGCTCGTTCGCCAGACTTGACACCTCGGGATTTTTTCTTATGGGGATTCGTAAAAGATATTGTTTATAAAGACGTTGTCCGAGCATGTGCTTTGATAAGTGCCCATGTGATGAGGAATACCACTCAATCCATGATAAGAAGATTGCAGCACTGCATTGATACCAATGGTCATCACTTCGACCACCTTCTCTAAATGGACGTTCATGCCACCTTTTTGACCCCGTTGACCTTCAAAGACCTTACTGTTACACATCATTGGATTCGTCTCGACAGCCACTATCAGAAAATAAGAACCAAACTATAGCATCCCATTTACAAAAACACAGTTGACCCTCTTATCTCTGTTTCGACCTCACCTAGCAATGTCATATTGTGGCCCCCGTTGTCCCATGCAACGTTTGCCTGACAAACGTTTCAGCTTCTATCATAGATGTCAGGTAGAAAGATAAGAAAATACTATATGCAGATGACATGAAACTAATGAATGCAGAAAAAAAATCAGGAAACACTGGAAAGAAATGCGTTTATGTCAATAAATAACACAAAACAGTGGCTTATACAAAATGACTTAATTTTAAATCTAAAAAGGACAATGTTCATAGTGTGCACAAATAGAGAAAAGGAAGAACACATAGATATATTCATAGATGAAACAAGATTGGAAGTTACCACTATTAAATTTTTGGGGTTACAGTTGACAATAATCTCCAGTGAAGTCAACAAATAAATAATGTTTGCTGTAAATTAAGTACTGCAATATTTGTTATGAAACAGCTTGCACACTATGCCAACAAGGAGCTTCTATGTACAGTGTACCATGCTCTATTTGAGCCATACCTAAAATATGGAATTACTGTTTGGGGAAATTCCAGCAGCAAAAATAGAAAAGGAATATTTATAATGCAAAAAAGATGTTTAGGACCATCTTGATCAAGAAATAAAGAGACTCATGCAGAACTGCTTTCTATTGTCTAAAAATACTGACATTTCCACCTCTACAGAGTTACGAAACAATAATATCATTAATAAAAGGAAATGCAGTTCTAGAAAGAAATGCAGATGTTCATACATATAAAATAAGAAATAAAGGTCAGCTGAGAAGTATACAACACCAACTGAGAGTTGATGAAAAAGGTCCTCGATACTCGGGTGTCAAATGCATAAAGTGCCTTCCAAAGAGTTTACAGAACAATGTGAGCAAAAAGACATCCCAAGAACTTTTAAAGGGTTATTTAATGGAAAAAAATAATTTTGCAGTGTAGAAGAGTATGTGTATTAATGAATGAAATAATATTATTACTACTGTTATAAGGGTACTGTAACTAATTGAACATATTATGATATGTAAATAACTTGAGAACATGGATACAGAGAGAAAAATGTAAATATGAGTATAGAAATAATTTCCAGGAGCTAAAAAATTGGTGAAAATGTATACAACTTCATGATAAGTACTGCCATTTTGATGTATTAAATTGTAATAAATGGGTTAAATTTGCAAGAAAATAGGTTTAAGTTGACTTGTTCTATACTACAAGTACACACTTTGTACAAAATGTAATCAAATGGGACAAAATAAAAATCAGTCTATCAATCAATTACTGCAAACGGCTGAAAGCAGGGGGAAACTATAGCCGTAGTTTTTCCCGAGAACCTATAGGTCTACTGTGTAGTTAAGTGATGATGGTGACCTCTTGGGTAAAATATTTCGGAAGTAAAACAGTCCCTCATTCGGATCTCCAGGCAGGGACTATTCAGGAGGATGTCGTCATCAGAGGAATGAAAACTGGCGTTCTCCAGATCGGAGCGTGGAATGTTAGATCCCTTAAATTCGCAGTCGCTTGGAAATTTTTCAAAGGGAAAATGAATAAGTTGAAGTTAGATGTAGTGGGAATTAGTGAAATTCGGTGGCAGGAGTAACAGGACTTCTGCTCAGGTGAATGCAGGATTATAAATACAGTCACATAGGGATAATGCAGTAGTGGGTTTCATAATGGATAAGAAAATAGGAATGCGGGTAAGCTACTATGAGCAACATAGTGAACCCATTATCGTAGCCAAGATAGATTCGAAGCCTACACCTACCACAATAGTACACGTTTATATGTCAACTAGCTCCGCTGATGATGAAGAGACTGAAGAAGTGTGTGATGAGAAAAAATACATTATTTAGGTAGTTAAGGAAGACAAAAATTTAATTGTGATGGAGAAGTGGAATTCGATATTCGGTAAAGGAAGAGACGGAAAAATGTTAGATGAATATGGACTGGGGGACAGGAGTGAAAGAGGAATTCGTCTGTTAGAATTTTGCACAAAGCTTAGTTTAATCATCGCTAACACTTGGTTTAACAATAATGAAAGACGGATGAATGCGTGGAAGAGACCTGGAGGCACCGGAAGGTTTCAAATTGAGTATGTAGTGGTAAGACACAGATTTCAGAATCAGATGTTATAATGGTAATATAGAGATTTCGGAACCAGATGTTAAATTGTAAGACATGTAGAATCTGATCACAATTTATTGATTATGAACTATAGATTAAAACTGAAGAAGTTACAAAAAGGTAGGAAATTAAGGTGATCGGACCTGGGTAAGTTGAAAGAACCAGATGTTGTTGAAAGTTTCAGAGGAGCAGTAGGCAACGATTGACTAGAACAGGGAAAGGGATACAGTAGAAGACAAATGGATTACTTTGAGAGGTGAAATAGTGAAGACAGCAAAGGATTAAATAGGTAAAAAGACAATTCCAAGTACAAATCCTTGGATATCACAGGAGATATTAAATTTAATTGATCAAAAGAGAAAATTTAAAAATGCATTAAATGAAGCAGGCGAAAGAGAATACAAACGTCTAAGAAATGAGATTGACAGGAAGTGCAAAATGGCTAAGTAGGAATGGCTACAGGATAAGTGTAAGGATTTAGAAGCACATTCACTAGGAGAAGAACAGATTCCGCCTAAAGGTAAATTAAAGAGATTTTCGGAGAAAAGAGAAGCAGCTGTATGAATATCAAGAGCTCGGATGAAAATCCCGAAATAAGCAAAAAACGGAAAGCTGAAAAGTAAAAGGAGTATATAGAAGGTCTACACAAGGGAGATGAATTTGAAGACATTATTGTAGAAAAGGTAGAGGACGTAGATGAAGATGATATGGGAGGTATGACACTGTGAGAAGAATTTGATAGAGCACTGAAAGACTAAGTCGAAACAAGGCCCCAGGAGTGGACGACATTCCGTCAGAACTATTGATTGCCTTGGGAGAGCCAGCCATGACAAACCTCTTCCATCTGGTGTGTAAGGTATATGAGGCAGGCGAAATATCATCAGACTTCAAGAATAATATAATAATTCCAATTCCAAAGAAAGCAAGTGTTGACAATTGTGAAAATTACCGGAATTTCAGTTTCATAAGTCACAACCGTAAAATACTAACACGAATTTTTTACAGAAGAATGGGAAAACCGGTAGAAGCCGACCACGGGAAAGATCAGTTTGGATTTCGGAGTACTGTAGGGCCACGTGAAGTAATACTGACCCTACGAGTTGTCTTAGAAGATAGGCTACGGAAAGGCAGACCTATGTTTCTAGCATTTGTAGACTTAGAGAAAGCTTTTGACAATGTTGACTAGAACACTCTCTTTGAAATTCTGAAGGTAGCAGGGGTAAAATACAGGGAGCGAAAGGCTATTTAAAATTTGCATAGAAATCAGTGGTTGAGAATGGACTGAGACCAGATTGTAGCCTATCCTCGGTGTTATTCAATCTGTACATTGAGCAAGTAATAAAGGAAACCAAACGAAATTTTGGAGTAGGAATGAAAGTTCAGGGAGAAGAAATAAAAACCTTGAGATTTGACGCTGAAGTAATTCTTTAAGACAGCAAAAGATTTGGAAGAGCAGTTGAACGGAATAGACAGTGCCTTGAAAGGCGGATATGAGATGAACATCAACATGTAGTCGAATTAAATAAGGTGGTGCTGAAGGAATTGCATTATGAAACGAGACACTTAAAGTAGACTATAGGTTTTGATACATGGGCAGAAAAATAACTGATGACGGCCTAAACAGAGAGGATATGAAATGTAGACTGGCAATGGCAAGAAAACAGTTTCTGAAAAAGAGAAATTTATTAACGTCGAATACAGGTCTAAGTGTTAGGAAGTCTTTTCTGAAGATATTTGTACCCATATACGGAAGTGAAACATGGACAAACAGTTTACATAAGAAGAGAATAGAAGCTTCTGAAATGTGGTGCTACAGAATAATGTTGAAGATTAGATGGGAAGGTCACGTAACTAATGAGGAGGTACTGAGAAGAACTGGTGAGACAAGAAATTTGAGGTACAACCTGTCTCGAAGAAGGGACTGGTTGGTGGGACACATTGTGAGACATCATAGGATCACCAATTTAGTAGTGGAGGAAAGTGTTGTGGGTAAAAGTTGTAGAGGGAGACCAAGAAATGAATACATTAAGTATATTCAGAAGGATGTAGGTTGCAGTAGTTATTCGGAGACGAAGATGCTTGCACAGGATAGAGTAGCTCGTAGAGTTGCATCAAACCAGTCTTTCGACTGAAGCCCACAACAACAACACTTTTATTCCGATGCGTCTGCGATTGCGTACAACGAAAGAGAACACATCTTTGAAGAGACCTTTCAAAAGTTACCGTTTTTGGTCTGGACAGTTTTTTGTTATGATTTGCCGATTCGATGGTGGTATCCAGAACGACGCTTATGGAAAGAAGCACGGCAAAGTACTGACTGAGCTAAAAAATCGTTTTCAGTTTTATAGAACGGAAAAGTCTTTTTCTTACTCCTACTAATATAAACAGAGGCACTTTTCTATTGTGGTAGTAACACGATATGACTTTTACCTTGGAAATGTGCTATTTATAATTATATATAATTACAAATTAACGCATTTATCTGATTTCAGTTTCTACATCTACATATCTGCAGTAACAACTATTCAGAATACGATTCGTCTTGTCCTGAGCACATTAACCCACTTCCGGTACATTAACTCTAACGTTACATTTCCAAGACACCGTTTATGCTCCGTGTCACTGACATATCTTGTAACAAAAATGTCAATTAATACATCGACCAGGAAACACATTATTTGGTGTACATATGGCCACTGATGAACAATGAGGCGATCATACTGTGGCCAAAACTGACAAATTTGCTCCTTAGCGATAATTTTCATTTTAAAAATCTTTTCATGTTTAAAAGTCATTTTACCCACATATCAATAATTATAGGTTAAAATCTGTCTTCTGTCACGATTAATATTTTATTTTCGCTAGCATTTTTTTCTTTTTTGAGTTGACCGCATTTTCATTTGAACGTAGGATTTTTCAAAGTAAGCTTTTTTGTTTTCAAAATGATTTTATGAGGGGCAAAAGTGTAAAAATTTGTATTAAAATACATTTATTTCTCGATCATAAAAAACATGAAATATCGTATATAAATTTTCAAGATAAAGTTTCACTTATCGTATATAATGGTTTCATTTTTACATTCTATGAAGTTTTCTAGGGCCTGTACATCGCACTACATAAAAATAACGTGCAGACCAGCATAGTTAATTTTCAGTGTAGTAATGTTTCAGAACAATATCTAGAATGTGTAAATAAACACAATTACTCACTTCTTTCAGACAATCTTGGAACGGAGAAGATGGTGGTTTGATTTAATTTTCGTGAAACTGGTGCGCTGTACCAGCTATAACCGAAGGTCGCCCCACTCGATCGCTCACAGCTTTCTGTATATCCAGCCCATGGTACTTAGCATTTTTCTCCAAGTTCCGAAAGCTTCAATATGGGACCATGGCTGAATAGCAAAACTGGCCAAATGACACGTTTTATTAAGACTACCGCTGCACGGAAGATTACTGAGAACACAATTAATTCAATTGTTAAAGAGAGAATTTGCTATACAAGACGAAGGCTGGACGCCATTTCAGAAGAATTACATTCAAAGGTTGCAACACATCTTTCTCCTGTACCATAGAACTCGGTTGATGTGGTGACTTTGGGCAAGTTCGGTTGTATCTATAAGACTGCAAGCTTTCGGTAGGTGTCAAAATTTGATCATCTGTTGCCACTGCCATCGCCACCACAAGGGATAACTGCATGACAATCCGTTGTCAATCCTACGGAAAAAATTTGGATGATGCAGCACTGTCTGTGTTAAGTAAGGGTGGTGTTGAGGAAGCAGACTTTGGATGTTGCAGAAGAAATAAGAAAAGAAACTTAACGTTCTCTTTGGACGGCTCCTCCTTAACGAAGTAACTTAACCTCCACAAAAAGGGCTGTACTACGAAATCTACGAGAGGACTGTGGTGTAGCGGTAGTGGGACTGATAAAAGTAATGCAACAATTTTATTATCTCGTAGTGTGTATGATGACAAGTGATTCTACCTACTGCAGGATTGATTACGACCCAAGAGGATCGTGTGCAACGGAAAACTTCTGCAGTTCTGAATTCCTCCTCTGTACATTAAGAAGTTAAGACCACATGGTTACGTACCAACAAGACTGTATGGCCTACCGAAAATTCATAAAGAAGTTCTTCCTTTATGTCCAATAGAGAGCAACACTGGAGCTCCTACATATGATTTAGCCAAACAGCTTGCTTCTTTTCTGACACATAGGCAAGGGATTAGTTTGGCATTCACGTCTTTCACACATGCATGCGGTATACGCATAAATGTCAACTGCGGCAACGTTATTACGAAATCCATCCAAACAGGAACAATGTGCTGTTATTCTTTTCTTGGCTTCCACAGGACAAACACCTATAGACTTCTGTCGGAGAATGAAGAATGTATATCGGGCTATTTCTGTTGAAAGCCACCATTGTGGAATGGCGCACCAAGTTCCGAGCTGGTAGCCATTCGTCACAAGACACTGGTCGATCTGGGAGGCCAGCCTCACCATTACGGACAAGCAGAAGACACTCGAGCACGCAGCCTGCAGCCCTGCTCTCTCTCCATGTGATTATTATGCTTTACATCTCTTAGAAGACGCCTTAGGGTCGAGTTTCCCAGCGGACGAGGATGTGCTACAGGCAACTACGGATTTCTTCACGCACCAGGACACGGTGTTTTACCAAACGGTTATCTCCAAGCGTTGGTGGGATGATTTCCTCAGTGATCAGGGCGATTTAACTTGATTGGTATATAGATTCTGGACTGTCCGGCCTTCAAACAGAAACATTTTGATCGCTGCTTACACACACATTAAAAAAGATTTGCATCACCTCGATTCCGAGAGTTCCGGAACTTGTACAGAAAATTGGAATAGAGATCAGCATAAACATCATATCCGCCCTTTTTATTGCTCATGAAAACCACACATTGCATCTTGTACTTCCATACAGCGAGACACTCAGAGGTGGTGGTCCAGATTGCTGTACCTCTAATACCCAGTAGCACGTCCTCTTGCATTGATGCATGCCTGTATTCGTCGTAGCATACTATCCAAAAGTCCATCAAGGCACTGTTGGTCCACATTGTCCCACTCCTCAATGGCGATTCTGCATAGATCCGTCAGAGTGGTTAGTGGGGCACGTCGTCCATTAATAGCCCTTTTCAATCTATCCCAGACATGTTCGATAGGGCTCATGTCTGGAGGACATGCTGGCCACTCTAGCCGAGCGATGTAGTTATCCTGAAGAAAGTTATTCACAAGATGTGCACGATGGCGGCGCGAATTGTCGTCTATTAAGATGAATGCCTCGCCAATATGCTGCCAATATGGTTGCACTATTGGTCGGAGGATGGCATTCACGTATCGTACAGCCGTTATGGCGTCTTCCATGACCACCACCGTCGTACGTCGGCCCCACATAATGCCATCCCAAAACAGCAGGGAACCTCCACCTTGCTGCACTCGCTGGATAGTGTGTCTAAGGTCTTCAGCATGACTGGGTTGCCTCCAAACAGGTCTCCGACGATCGTCTGGTTGAAGGCATATGCGACACTCATCGGTGAAGAGAACGTGATGCCAATCCTGAGCGGTCCAATCGGCATGTTGGTGGGGCTCATCTGTACCACGCTGCATGGTGTCGTGTTCGCAAAGATGGACCTCGCCATGGACGTCGGGGGTGAAGTCGCGTATCATGCTATTACGCACAGTTTGAGTTGTAACACGACGTCTGTGGCTGCACGAAAAGCATTACTCAACGTGGTGACGTTGCTGTCAGGGTTCCTCCGAGCCATAATCCGTAGGTAGCGGTCATCCACACCTGTAGTAGCCCTTGGGCGGCCTGAGCGAGGCATGACATCGACAGTTGCTGTCTCTCTGTATCTCCTCCGTGACCGAACAACATCGCTTTGGTTCACTCCGAGACGCCGGGACACTTCGCTTGTTGAGAGCCCTTCCTGACACAAAGTAACAATGCGGACGCGATCGAACAGCGGTATTGACGGTCTAGGCATAGTTGAACTACAGACAGCACGAGCCGTGCACATCCTTCCTTGAGCAATGACTGGAACTGATCGGCTGTCAGACCCCCTTCGTCTAAAAGGCGCTGCTCATGCATGGTTGTTTTCATCTTTGGGCGGGTTTAGTGACATCTCTGAACAGTCAAAGGGACTGTGTCTGTGATACAATATCTATAGTCAATATCTATCTTCAGGAGTTCTGGGAACGGGGTGATGCAAAACTTTTTTTGATGTGTGTATTATACGCAAGTAATTTTCTTTATTGTCTTTTCTTGGCAGTAATACGAGAAAAATAACTAAGTCTTTTTAGGTGGAAATTGTTGGAATGTACCAACTCAGGTGAAAAAATTGACACGACTAAAAAATTCATATTGTGAACAGGTGATCCACTGCTACATGTTTTTATTTATTTTAATTTAATCGAATTTATTTCTTTTTATTTTAGCTTATATCCCTTTTTACACGATTAGTTTCGGATCGCAACTCCATTGTCAGTCGCTCTTTCATTCGTACAAACCAAGCTATCCAGGTGGAATTTGCCACCACTGACTACAGATAGACAAAATTTCCATAGCAACTAATGCTTAAAATCACGACGAATGAAATACCTAACAGGAATTTTCATTCATCACTTGAGGTCCCGTGTTTTACACAAATGTCTGAATCGAACATGGTACTTGCAACAAGGCCGAAATTTACACTTCTGACATGCCAAGCATGGTGCCACTGAGCAGAAATTGAGAAAACCGATAATTTCTTCGAATATGTTGTAACCCTAAAACATCATTTTGCGCTACCTGTGTACGCGATTGTTGGGTAACTGCTCATTTCCGTCTTAATTACATAACGTGCAAACAGTAAAACACACAAACATTGCTTATCTGATACACGGACGAATGCTGCATAGAGTGTATGAAGGCCAGTGCCGCACTAGACAAACGGCGTCGCATAAGTTACGCTACGTTTCCACGCGTGTAGGCTTCCACGTGCACAAAATAACTAATGTTCAGATTACATCGTTCCGTTTCAGTAGGTTTTGCGCACGCAAGGTCTCAGAGTAAGTTACAACAAGTAAGTATGGATCACCTGAAACAGCAGTCATAAAATGGGAAATATTGAAGTCTACTGATAATGTTGCTAACGCTGTACCTAGGAGTGTTTGGTGCAGCTGTCTTCGTAACACATTACAAGGTAAGTCAGTAGTACAGCTACGTGTTTAACCATATTATGGTAGCTACATCTACATGATTACTTTTTAATTCACACGTAAATGTTTGCCAGAAGGTTCACAGAACCACTTTCAAACCATTTTCGTCAATTCCACTCTCGAATGGCAAGTGGGAAAAATGAAAACCTAAATCTTTCTATACGAGCTCCGACGACTCTTATTTTGTCACAACGGTCACATCTCCCGCAGTCAGAGTCAAAAAACAATTCCGAGTATCGGTAATTGCAATATAGAGAAAAGGTCTCCCCGCGACGAAAAAGGCCTTTGCTTTTTGATTATCCCAGCTCACTTATCATACCCTTCACACTCTCTCCCCTATTTCATGATAATACAACAGGAGCTGCACTTGTTTAAACTTTCTCATGTCCTTCGTCAACCCTGTCGGGTAAGCAATATTCCAGAGGAGGGCAGACAAGCGTAATACACGCAGTTTCTTTAGTGGATTAGTTGCATCTTCTAAGTGCTGTGAGAATAAAACGCAGTCCCCTTCGCTACAACAGTTTATATGTGATGGTTCCAATTTAAGTTGTTCGTAATTGTAATCCCTAGTAATTTAATAGAATCAACAGCAGTTCGTGTGATTTATCGTAGAACAAAATTTTTCACGAAGTATTTTCAGGACTCTCATGGAGGATCTCACATTTTTTATCGTTGCCACTTTTCTCACAATGCAGATAACATTTCTAAATCATTTTTCATTCATTTTGATCTTCTGCTGATTTTATTAGTTGGTAAACGACATCATCATCTACTAGAAATGTAAGACGGCTGCTTAGACGGTCCTCTAAATCGTTTATATAGATTAAGGACAGCAGAGAGCCTACAGTATTTCGATTACCTGAGATTTTCAATGTTTTAGGAGGCGATCTTAAAGTATAGTGTTATCGTCTTCTTCCGTAAAACTTTATACTTGACAAGATCGCAAGGACGGATACAACGTTTACTAGTTAAATGGCCACCTCCAAATCAAATAATAGAAAGCAGAGTCTGTATTGGTTTTTAAAACGAGACGCTTTGTGACAATCACGCTGAGAATTCCAAATTCAGAAAATATGTATTATGCATCGTTTGACTGTGCGGTATAATACATACATTATAGTTATATAATGAGGCAATGTCGCGCGGAGTGACCGCGCAGTTTGAGGCGCTATGTCAGGGATTGCGCGGCCCCTCCCGCCGGAGGTTCGAGTCCTCCCTCGGGCATGTGTGTTGTGTGTTATCCTTAGCGTAAGTTAGTTTAAGTGGTGCGTATCTAGGGACCGATGACCTCAGTAGTTTGGTTCCTTAGGAATTCAAACATCTGAACATTTGAACGAGACATCTTGTCTGTTGACAGTATCGTAAAATGCTATTCAGCTCACAGTAATAGGCAAACTGACCGCTACTGGTACATTTAAAAGAGTAAAATTTTTGTCGATGAAACGCTGTAAAGTCGATTGTGATGTAGGTTTTATAAATGACGGTTTTTACCTACGATGTTATATACTGTCATTTTTTACCAGAGAGGTAGAGTACACCTCTGTAGTTTGTACCTTCTTCAAACATTTTTATCTTGTATATTTACTTTGTTAAGTGGTTGTTCTATGATGATTTTCTGTTATTTTTACTTTTTTTGCTTGTTTACAGAGCAGAAAATGGTCGTTACCTATAATCGAAACTAGCTAGTCACCTTGTCTTACCTATGTTATTTAAATGCGATTAGGCATTTAAAGATTTTTGTAAAAATATTTTTTAAATTTTTTTTAATTTTAATAATTCTTAATAAACCTGGAAAATTAGCATCTGTAGCCTAAATTCGATCACTCGAAGTTGCTTGAAGTATAACCACACAATATTTCTCATGACGTGCTATTTTTCAGCTCCATATCATTTTTAACTATTATAGAGATTTTATACTTGAGGGGCACATTGTTCGACGTAGACTAGCGCAGTGCGTAAGTAATTTTATGTTACTAATTTAGGGTATAAAAATGTTCTTATGTTATTTACATCGATATGTCTATATCTGCTTATTTGTTCTATCTATCAGATACCACTCATGATGGGCTATATGCCCAAATACTGGTATGGTAAATAAATCCTTCTGAAATGCAGCTGATGGTATTCAAGAAGATATCGTTTACGTAAGAGTGGTCATAAACTCTAAATCTGGAACACACACATGTGTGAGACCTGAGTTTCTCCCGGTGTATACATTGTTCAGATAAGTTACGGGAATGCAGCCGGGCGACGTCGTCGACAACCGCCGATACTTCGACACAGGCACAGCCTGCCATTTTCAAGGTATATCGGCGGTTGTTGAATACGCCGGCTGGCTGCATTCCTGTAAATTATTTGAACAAAACACATTTTGTTAAGCCACAAACGTGCTTCGTGACAGGGCAGGAACTTTTTTGTGTCCAAGACACCAAAATTTTATATTTTCGTTGTGCCATTACTGAAGAAATGTTGTTCATCGCTAAAGATACGAAAACTTTTCCTTACGTTCATGCAGCAACTCAAAATTATTCTCTCTGTCATTCATCGTCAAACCTGTAGCAATTTCAAGTACAGTTTCTGCTTCAGTCACTTCTGTAAGATCTTCCACAAATGGTAGGTTATGGAATGTTCAGCTTACTCCTGCTCTGCTTATCAACTCACACACACACGAGCCATTTCATCAGTCACTGTCAGCTGACTATGAACTGAATCATTTATTTCCTCTTTCAGAGGCATCTAGTGGTTGTAAATTGTAATCTGAAGGAAAAAATCGCAACACCAAAAAATAATTAATGTACAGTAATGAAAGTTACGGAATACATCTGTCTAGGTAACATATCAAAGTGATTAACATTGCAAAATCTCATGTAAATGTAAGCGTGAGGTAAGCTATTGCAAAAGTGAAATGCTGGAACATTAAAAACCCATGTAACCGCCAGAATGTTGAATGCAAGCATGCAAAAGCGCATGCATTGTCTTGCACAGGTTCAAATGGCTCTGAGTACTATGGGACTTAACATCTATGGTCATCAGTCCCCTAGAACTCAGAACTACTTAAACCTAACTAACCTGACATCACACAACACCCAGTCATCACGAGGCAGAGAAAATCCCTGACCCCGCCGAGAATCGAACCCGGGAACCCGGGCGCGGGAAGCGAGAACGCTACCGCACGACCACGAGCCTTGCACAGGTGCCGGATGTCAGTTTGCGATGGAGTTCCATGCCTCTTGCGCTTCGGTCAATTCAGGGACAATTAATGCTATTTGTGAATGACGCTGGAGTTATCGTCGGATGATGTCCCATATATGCTCTATTAGAGACAGGTCTGATGATTGAGCAGGCCAAGACAACATGTCAACACTGTCGAGAATGTTGGGTTACGACAGCGGCATGAGGGCGAGCGTTATCCTGTTGGAAAACACCCCCTGGAATACTGTTCATGAACAGGAGCAGGTCGAATCACCAGACTGACGTACAAATTTGCAGTCAGGTTGCGCGAGAGCACTTCTGTTGTGACACTGAATTGCATCCCAGACCATAACTCCAGGTGATGGTCCAGTGTCTATATCACGTAGACATATTGGTTGCAGGCCCTCAACTGCCCTCCTTCTAACCAACACACGGTCGTCACTGGCACAGAGGCAGAACCAGCTTTCGTCAGAAAACAACAGACCTCTACTCTGTCCTCCAATGAGCTCTCGCTTGACACCATGAAATCGCAAACGGCGGTGGTTTTTGGTCAGTGGAATGCATGCTACAGGGCGTCAAGTTCCTAGCTGTCTAAGTAACGATTTGTAACTGTTCGTTGTGTCACTGTGGTTCTAACTGCTGCTCATATGGCTGCTGCAAATGCAGTACGATGCGCCAGTGCCATACGCCGAACACGATGGTCTTCACTATCGGTAGTGCCACGTCGCCGTCCAGAGTCTGGTCTTCTTGCGACAGAACATTCTCGTGACCACATCTGCCAGCAGTCACGTTCAGTGGATACATTCCTGCCAAGTTTTTCTGCGATAGCACAGAAGGAACATCCAACTCCTCGTAGTTCTATTACACCACCTCGTTCAGACTCAGTGAGGTGTTGATACTGGCGCCTTTGTCGCCATAAAGGCATACTTGACTAACTTATACTCACCACGTCCAGTCTCAAATGTAACTAACGCGCACGACCGTTACAGCGTGTATTTAAAGGAAATCTGATTTGCATCTTCATAGTGGCGCTGCTCGCGCCACTCTTATGTGACTGGCGCGATATGTGAATAGACATCAGGCAGAAACATGCCTACCAATCTTCGTTTATATCGCACAACTCTTTCTTAGTGTTGCCATTTTTTCCATCATTGTATATACTACAACCGAATGGACTTTCCATCTGGTGCGCTTTAGCAATACCTTATTCTAAAGTGCCATAGAGCTCTGTATCACACATGCGAATGTTTCAATCTTTATTTATTTTGATTTACACGTCAAGTTCTGTACGACCAAATGGTTCAAATGGCTCTAAGCACTATGGGACTTAACATACGAGATCATAAGTCCCCTAGATTTAGAACTACTTAAACCTAACCAACCTAAGGACATCACACACATCCATGCCCGAGGCAGGATTCGAAACTGCGACCGCAGCAGCAGCGCAGTTCCGGACTGAAGCGCCTGGTACCGCTCGTCCACAGTGGCCGGCCCGTAGGACCAAATTGAGGAGAAAATCCTCAAAGTCATGGAACATGTCAGCACATGAAGTTACAACATAAAAGTAATAACAGATAAAAATAAATGTTTATGAACCCGAAAAAAGTCAGTCCATAAATTTAAGCAAACGCAATCAACAATACAACAAGAATCAGCTTAATTTTTCAAGGAACTCCTCGACAGAATAGAAGGAGTGACTCATGAGGAAACCCTTCAGTTTAGGTTTGAAAGCGCGTGGATTACTGCTAAGATTTTTTAATTCGAGCGGTAGCATATTGAAAATGGATGAAACTTCCTGGCAGATTAAAACTGTGTGCCGGACCGTGACTAGTTCTGCAAAGTTTGTAGGAGAGCTTCTGTAAAGTTTGGAAGGTAGGAGACGAGATACTGGCAGAAGTAAAGCTGTGAGGACGGGGCGTGAGTCTTGCTTGGGTAGCTCAGTTGGTAGAGCACTTGCCTGCGAAAGGAAAAGTTCAAATGGCTCTGAGCACTATGGGACTCAACTTCTGAGGTCATCAGTCCCCTAGAACTTAGAACTACTTAAACATAACTAACCTAAGGACATCACACACATCCATGCCCGAGGCAGGATTCGAACCTGCGACCGCAACAGCAGCGCGGTTCCGGACTGAAGCGCCTAGAACCGCTCGGCCACCCCGGCCGGCGTGAAAGGCAAAGGTCCCGAGTTCGAGTCTCGGTCCGGCACACAGTTTTAATCTGCCAGGAAGTTTCACCTTACAATACTGTTTGTAATGGGCTACTGTAGCTTTGATTGTGACTACTTCTAATATTTACTGACAATGACTGCTGATTCAACACTCTCACGAAAGAAAACGATAACTGCTGCACATGAAAGAAGTGTTTCGGGACATTTTGTCACAAAAACAACTACAATACATTTGTAAACCACTCCTGTCACTTGTTACAACAACGTTTCTCAGAGCGAGGTGGCGCAGTGGTTAGCATACTGGACTCGCATTCGGGAGGACGACGGTTCAATCCCGCGTCCGGCCATTCTGATTTAGGTTTTCCATGATTTCCCTAAATCGCTCCAGGCAAATGCCGGGATGGTTCCTCTGAAAGGGCACGGCCGACTTCCTTCCCCGTTCTTCCCTGATCCGATGAGACCGATTACCTCGCTGTTTGGTCTCTCCCCACAAACAACCAACGTTTCTCACCCGCTGTGACGAGATATTCGCTGTCGTAACAAACATCTATCGAAAACAACGAAGGGAGATAAAGTCAGCGTCGACTTGTAGATCTCTAGAACGGAGGGCTATATAGCTGCTTTGGGCATGCCTGTGCTGTTCCACTTGTCAGGCATCAGTGGATACAAGAACAGCACTCGCACACTGCTTGCCTGCGTACGACCCGACCAAAATACAACTGCACTTGGCCTCCCGTGGCCGTTATCGGAAATATGCGGTGACAATAGAGCAAAGAAGTATAGTGGTGACTAAGGAAATCGCATCACGCTGTGAATGATTTCAAGACGGCTGTGGGTATACTGTTAAGTGTTTCAGCGTGTCCTCGTGAAATATCATGATAAAAACTCACCGTAAGCCGCCCGAAGCTCCCTTATTTCCAGGTGCAATAATATTGTGGTCGACTAATACGAGTAAATGGACGCAAGCCAGTGTCATGCGAATCACTTGCATCGTGTTAAGCTGCGGTCACAAGTGTCACCGACATCGTGGAATTCTGCCGACGACCGCCATCGGCCGAAGACTGCCCATCGTCTCAGACCAGTACGCTAGTACGCGCTCTGTCCCAGTGCAACGGCCTCATCTCCTGAATATACAAATTTTGGCCACCAGGTTGGTCACATTCAAATCGGTTTGTTTTCTTTGGTAGATTCGGACGACTTCCCATACGCAAAAATAGATAGTGAGAAATTTTTAAGTTTAGTACGAGGGTTGACTGAAAAGTAATGCCTCCACCTTCGTAACTATTCAACAGTTGGCAGCAGTGGTAAGCGGCAGGTACTGCCTTGTTCTGTAGCCTCTTGTCTACAGCTCCAGTTGGCTGGAAGCCTTAGCATCGAACAGTTGTGTTACAGCGTAAAGTATGGAACCCTGCACAGACGGTCGGACCATGCGATTTAAGCAACGTGCAGTCATTGATTTCTTGACAGCAGAAGGTGTCACCCCAAAGCAGATTCATCAAACTATGAAAGAAATTTATGGTGATTGTGTTGATTTCAGTACTGTGCGTCGTAGGGCGAGTAAGTTTAAAGATGTCCAGACGGGAACATCCGACCTGCGTGACAAAGAGTTGGACGTTCTGTGACAGCAACCACTGAGTTTAGCAAGCAAAATGTTGACAGATTGATTCAGGACGATCGTCGTATCACTCAGGGACAAACTGCAAGCACAATCGGCATTTCTCAAGAAAGGAAAAGGGAAATGTTTTGCTGCAGCATGACAATGCCAAACCACATACGTCACCTGCCACCACAGCAGAACTTCAGAGACTGAATCTCACCACCGTACGGCATCTTCCATACAGTCCAGATTTAGCACCGTCTGACTTCCATTTATTCCCGATAATGAAAGACAATCTGCGGGGACATCATTATGCTTCTGATGAAGACGTTGAGAGAACTGTGAGACTGTGCTTGCGGAAACAGAGTGTCGATTTCTTCCGTGACGGCTTCAGAAAACTTGTTCATCGTTGGCAGAAATGTATCCAATTTGTGGTGATTATGTGGAAAAGTGATTACTGGTAATTAAAGATCACATTCTAAGGATTATTTCTGGGTTTAATTCATTAAAATATTCCCATCCAAACCCAATTAACGAAGGTGGAGGCAATACTTTTCATTCAACCCTCGGAGAAGAAAGAAGGAGTTTGTGACCTCCTGAGAATGAGGAATATAATAACATGAAATATGTCCCGGAATCTATAGTCTGAATGCGCTAGTTTATTGGAAACCACAAGCTTCGAAAAACAATAATTTAACAATAATTAATTCAACGGTTCTTTATATTTCGTTACGCATGTTCTGTAGCTGTCTATCTATTTCAGCCTCACGTCTATATTTAAAATGCAGCATGTCATGCAGGCAAATCCGTACCGTAAATTTTAGGTCCAGATTAAAGCTCCAAAAAATAGTATGTTCAAGTGAGAGAGGTGACGTATATCACTTTTGATGCTTAAAACTGCTGTAGAGGATCTTTTTTAGGTTGTGGTAGGAGGACATTCACTGTCCACGAATTATTCCTACTGCTTACTTTTATTTTTATGCCAGTGGGACGGAGAATTGATGATCACGAAGTACTTATAGATGAAGTTAAGGAATTTTGCTACCTAGGCAGCAAAATAACCAACGACGGACAGAGCAAGGAGGACAGCAAAAGCAGACTAGCACTGGCAAAAAGGGTGTTCATGGCAAAGAGAAATCTACAAGTATGAAATATAGGGCTTAATTTGAGGAAGAAATATCTGAAAATGTGCGTTTGGAGCACAGCATTGTATGGTTGGGAAAACTGGAACAGAAGAGACTCGATGCATCTGAGATGTGGTGCTACAGACGAATGTTGAAAATTAGGTGGACTGATGTAAGGAAATGAGGAGGTTCTGCGCAGAATCGGAAAGGAAAGGAATATGTGCAAAACACTGACAAGGGACAGGATGATAGGACATCTGTTAAGACATCAGGGGATGACTTCCATTGTACATGGAGTCGTAGAGGGCAAAAACTGTAGAGGAAGACAGAGGTTGGAATTCATCCATCAAATAATAGAGGATGTAGGTTGCAAGTGCTACTCTGAGATGAAGAGGTTGGCACAGGAGAGGAATTCGTGGCGGGCTATGTCAGACCAATAAAAAGACTGATGACTAAAAAAAAGGTCGCTGATTCAGTTATATGAGGTCGAGATGTACGTGATTTATGTATCTTATTCTAAAATTTATATTTGTCTTTCAGACGTATGCTTAATGACAGTCATTTAAGATTAAGTGACATGTGTCCGTCCTACCAGTATTGTCTGAAGCCCTTCAGAGGTTTCGTAATCTTACTTTTCAATGTCACCACGAATCATTTCGAATATGTAATAGCAAGTTTCTTTCATCATCTTATATAAACACATCAAAAAAAGTTTTGCATCACCCTGGCTCTCAGAACTCCCGAAGAGAGACGTTGTCTGTGGATATTGCATCACAGCCACAGTCCCTTTGACTGTTCAGAGATATGGCTCGGAGGAACCCTGACAGCAACGCCACCATGTTGAATAATGCTTTTCGTGCAGCCACAGACGTCGTGTTACGACTCAAACTATGCGCAATAGGCTGCATGATGGGCTACTTCACTCCCGACGCCCATGGCGAGTTCCATCTTTGCAAACACAACACCATGCAGCGCGGTACAGATGGGCCCAACAACATGCCGAATGGATCGCTCGAGATTGGCATCACGTTCTCTTCACCGATGAGTGTCGCATAAGCCTTCAACCAGACAATCCTCGGAGACGTGTTTGGAGGCAACCCGGTCAGGCTGAACGCCTTAGGCACACTGTCCAGCGAGTGCAGCAAGGTGGAGGCTTCCTGCTGTTTTGGGGTGGCATTATGTGGGGCCAACGTATGCCGGTGGTGGTCATGGAAGGCGCCATAACGGCTGTACGATACGTGAATGCTATCCTCCGACCAATAGTGCAACACTATCGACAGCATATTGGCGAGGCATTCGTCTTCATGGACGACAGTTCGCGCCCCCATCGTGCACATGTTGTGAATGACTTCCTTCAGGGTAACTACATCGCTCGACTAGAGTGGCGAGCATGTTCTCCAGACATGAACCCAATCGAACAAGTCTGGGATAGATTGATAAGGGCTGTTTATGGACAACGTGACACACCAACCACTCTGAGGGATCTACGCCGAATCGCCATTGAGGAGTGGGACAATCTGGACCAATAGTGCCTTGATGAACTTGTGGATAGTATGGCACGACCAATACAGGCATGAATCAATGCAACAGGACGTGCTATTTTGTGTTAGAAAATGGTTCAAATGGCTCTGAGCACTATGGGACTCAACATCTGTGGTCATCAGTCCCCTAGACCTTAGAACTACTTAAATCTAACTAACCTAAGTACATCACATACATCCATGCCCGAGGCAGGATTCGAACCTGCGACCGTAGCAGTCGCGCGGTTCCGGACTGAGCGCCTACAACCGCTAGACCACCGCGGCCGGCTGTTGTGTGTTAGAAGTACCGGTGTGTACAGCAATCTGGACCTCCACCTCTGAAGGTCTCGCTGTATGGTGGTACAACATGCAGTGTGTGGTCTCATGAGCAATAAAAAGGGCGTAAATCATGTTTATGTTGATCTCTATTCTAATTTTCTGTACAGGTTCCGGAACTCTCGGAACCGAGGTGATGCAAAACTTTTTTGGTGTGTGTATTTGTAAAACTTGTCTAGTTGTATCATTAACGAAAGAAAGAGTGTGCGGTACTCGCCACATTAGAATAGATTCTGACCTCCATGACAGAAGAGATTCTAGCCTCCTTGCTCCCGCCAAAATCTGACAAGGGAGATCAGACGCAGATTCGGTTTAAGGTCCAACCGACACAATCTGCGCCGAACAGAGAGGGCCGCCTATGGGCACCATAACTGCTAGAGATAAGAAATGAGATATCCCTAAATCGCTTCAAACTCGCCAGCGAGTTTCGTGACGTGATCTCGCAACTGACAGTCTGCTCGATTGTATTTGATCGATAACACGTCGCTTGAGTCTGTTGTCGGGTACAAGTGTACCATACCAGAGTGGCGGAGAGCGAGTACATGAGTACTCGAGCATAACTGAGGACTCGTGACAATGCCACAACCTTGCGACTTTACATTAAGGTTTTCTGTTGTGTGGTTGCTGTCTAAACAGCAATCCGTACGAGCAAACCAACTGCAACTTTAACTTTACCCGATGTTGATCGTACCTTAGGTAGTTTGTCTATGCACGGCAATTTTTAAAATAGAATAGCTCGATGTAGTCATAGGGTCAAGCCGTGCAAGTCTGCTTTCGCATTAAGCAGCTAACTCGCTGCAAACAATTATCCGTAGCTGTAATCTTGCAGTCAGATAGTCTATACATTGGCTAGAATTGCGAATTGAAAAAAAACTAAAACAAAAAAAAACAGAAAAATAAAATAAAGGATAAATGAACACTTTAATAAAAAAATTCAATTCTAAAGTCTTTAATTGATGTAAAGACAAAGAATTATGTTGAATAATATTTATTGAAGAAAGTGAAGCTCAAATAAATGGAAAGTGGTCCTCTAGTAATTAAGTACAACACAGACAGAAATACTCTTCTTAAATGCAATAAAGTTGCATTGAGAGCGTTACGAGAATGGTAGTAGAATACCCCAGCTAAAAAGGTATCCAAGTTTACGCGAAAACTAAGTCCATTTTATGATCACAATACACCAGCTCAAAATAATAAAATAAATGATTTGCGAACTGACACATGCAGTAAAAAGAATAATATCTCATACTCTGTCTATTCTCAGTTCCATAATGCCAGCAGAAAACGTTACGTTCACTGCCCAGGATCAACCACCAAAACGACCGAATATCACACGTTACGCCAGGCAGGTATGCCTTCCAACGGGTCTCAAACTCAAGTGTCCTCTTCAGCATCTAAACGAAAAGTGTTCATAATCGCTCCCTTCACTCAAAAAAGTGTCTCTGCATTTGACTCTGGTGATGTTCCGCAACGGCCTTCATTTCCATTGGCTGAAGGTCGTCCCCACCAAAAAAATATCTTCTTAAGTTCTACAGGATTTGACTCAACTTGACCACATCCCACACGAAACTAATATATTACAACAGTATTTAAATAAAGAAATGGTATAAATATTCATTCAGAGCCAGATCATTTGCAATGAATTACAAATAAAGGTCTGTTTATAAATGAAAAAGCTATTATTTTTGTATCAACGAAGTGTTACTAAACATTGTTTAAACAATCATTCATGCCTGCTTGACATAAGCCTCTTTTGGCAGTCTTAGTGGTGTCAGCTAACACAAGCGACTGACCACACTTTAAATTACCATGATTTTGTGTTGACAACTGTAATTAATATTTAAATAAAGTTACTTGCAAAATAGTAAATTATACATTACGTAAATACACAAGTAAGGCCAGATATGAGGTATTCATGCTGCATTCATTTCCTGTGTTATTGTTGAGAAGACGATGTTCTGACAGACATAAAATGATGAAAATACATCATAATCGCATAAGTAAAATAATACAGATGAGTGCCTTTCAAGGGTGATAGCTGTAGTGCAACGTTATCAGCTGAAATGTCGTTTGTTGAAACCGCGTGAAGCATTTAAAAGTTTCCAGAATCTGCCAGGAAGTTTCATTTAAAAGTTGTTAATTCAGGGGCTCATTGCGAAAATATTTAGTCACTATAAATTATTAACTTTAACTGTTTTAAAGATATTCAAAATATTGTTGTTTCATTGGATGTACCTCATCTATCTGAGATCATCGATGTATTCAGATTTGCTTCATTATTTGACCGTGAATTATTGTCGGATCCCAAAGAACTGCCATCTTTCAGGTTGTCTACTGGAGCACAGCAGACTGTAGCACTTCAATCGGCGACCATAAACAGGGTATCCATAAATGTTGCGACAAACTTCGAAGGATTGTACAGGTTGTCTTGAGGAAAAAGGTCAAGAACAGGAACCCATGTCCGGTAACGGCATCATCCAACGACGCTACAGAGTGTCGAAGTTATAGGCGCTGGTGCCTACCCAGAGGCCACCCCCTACGCCATAAACGTGACTTTTGTGCATTGACGGACCGTAGACAGAACGCGTCGCATTGTTGTTTGTTATTGAGTTACCACGACTGATGCCACGATCGCCAGTGGAGAAAATGGAACTAGCTGCTGCGCAGAAAGGCCTTGTCTCCTACGAATGCGACGCTCTGTTGTCTCGGTGGATAAGGATTTCGGACAGAGGTTTCGATCCGCAGTTTATATTTCTCCTGGTACCCGCTAAAATCTCCAATGTTCTTAGGTACACTGGAGAAAAATAAACTTCTGATGGAAATCCATGTCTGAAACTGTCACTGTTTAGTTCATATTTCTTCTAAGCTCACTTCGTTCAAATGCTAACATCAACTTCTTTACCATACACTTGACATCCTCCCTACTTTGTGCTATCAACATTTGATCACACTAATGACTAAATGGTACCATGCTGTAAAGGAATTCCTCATATGCATATACATGCACTTTTCGCTTTCGTATTTAGCATTTGTTCAGTGTTCTGCTCCTGACAAACTTGGCATTATTACGGGTACGGATTATGCATTCGTGTAGGGAACAGACAGAAAACTTGTTGAACCAATTTTGTATGTGCTGCACCGGATTCTTGTGCTTTGGGAATTCTGCTCCTATCCCCTGAGCTATCCAGACACGACTTGTGACCCAGCTTCAGAACTCTAATGCTGTCCATACATCTCTCCCACTTTCCTCATTGAAATTAAAACCTATCTGCAGTAGGCTCTTCAACAACAATAAAGCAAAATATCAGCAGCAGCTCCCACCGCACCACCCATAAGCCATGGACCTTGCCGTTGGAGGGGAGGCTTGCGTGCCTCAGCGATACAGATAGCCGTACCGTAGGTGCAACCACAACGGAGGAGTCTCTGTTGAGAGGCCAGACAAACGTGTGGTTCCTGAAGAGGGGCAGCAGCCTTTTCAGTAGTTGCAGGGGCAACAGTCTGGATGATTGACTGATCTGACCTTGTAACAATAACCAAAACGGCCTTGCTGTGCTGGTACTGCGAACGGTTGAAAGCAAGGGGAAACTACAGCCTTAATTTTTCCCGAGGGCGTGCAGCTTTACTGTATGGTTAATGATGATGGCGTCCTCTTGGGTAAAATATTCCGGAGCTAAAATAGTCCCCCATTCGGATCTCTGGGCAGGGACTACTCAAGAGGACGTCGTTATCAGGAGAAAGAAAACTGGCATTCTACGGATCGGAGCGTTGAATGTCAGATCCCTTAATGGGGCGGGTAGGTTAGAAAATTTAAAAAGAGAAATGGATAGGTTAAAGTTAGATATAGTGGAAATTAGTGAAGTTCGGTGGCAGGAGGAACAAGACTTTTGGTCTGGTGAATACAGGGTTATAATTACAAAATCAAATAGGGGTAATGCAGGAGTAGGTTCAGTAATAAATGGGAGAATAGGAATGCGGGTAAACTACTACAAACAGCATAGTGTACGCATTATTGTGGCCAAGATAGATACGAAGCCCACGCCTACCACCGTAGTACAAGTTTATATTCCAACTAGCTCCGCAGATGAAATGTATGATGAGATAAAAGAAATTATTCAGATAGTGAAGGGAGACGAAAATTTAATTGTCATGGGTGACTGGAATTCGATAGTAGGAAACGGAAGAGAAGGAAACGTAGTGGGTGAATATGGAATGAGGGTAAGAAATGAAAGAAAAAGCCGCCTGCTAGAATTTTGCACAGAGTATAAGTTAATCATAGCTAACACTTGGGTCAAGAATCATGAAAGAACGTTGTATACATGGGAGACACCTGGAGATACGGGAATGTTTCACATAGATTATATAATGGTGAGACAGAGATTTAGGAACTGGGTTTTAAATTGTAAGACATTCCCAGGAGCAGATGTGGACTATGACCACAATCTATCGGTTATGAACTGCAGATTAAAACTGAAGAGACTGCAAAAAGGTGGGAATTTAAGGAGGTAGAACTTGGCTAAACTGACAGAACCAGAGGTTGTAGAGAGTTTCAAGGAGAGCATTAGGAAATGATTGACAAGAACTGGGGAAAGAAATACAGTAGAAGAAGAATGGGTAACTTTGAGAAATGAAATAGTAAAGGAAGTAGAAGAATAAGTAGGTAAAAAGACAAGGGCTAGTAGAAATCCTTGAGTAACAGGAGAGATATTGAATTTAATTGATGAAAGGAGAAAATATAAAAATGCAGTAAATGAAGCAGGCAGAAAGGAATACAATCGTCTCAAAAATGAGATCGATAGAAAGTGCAAAATGGCTAAGCAGGGACGGCTAGAGGACAAATGTAAGGATGTAGAGGCGTATATCACTAGGGGTAAGAAAGAAACTGCCTATAGAGAAATTAAAGAGACCTTTGGAGAAAAGAGAACCACTTGTACGAATATCAAGAGCTCAGATGAAAGCCCAGTTTAAGGAAAGAAGGGAAAGCAGAAAGGTGGGCGGAGTATATAGAGGGTCTATACAAGGGTGATGTACTTGAGGACAATATTATGGAAATGGAAGAGGACGTAGATGAAGATGAAATGAGAGATATGATACTGCGTGAAGAGTTTGACAGAGCACTGAAAGACCTAAGTCGAAACAAGGCCCCAGGAGTGGACGACATTCCGTCAGAATTATTGATTGCCTTGGGAGAGCCAGCCATGACAAACATCTCCCATCTGGTGTGTAAGGTATATGAGACAGGCGAAATATCATCAGATTTCAAGAGTAATATAATAATTCCAATTCCAGAAAAATCAAGTATTGACAATTGTGAAAATTACCGGAATATCATTACAGGAATTCATTACAGACGAATGGAAAAACTGGTAGAAGCCAACCTCGGGAATGATCAGTTTAGATTCCGTAGAAATGTTGGAACACGTGAGGCAATACTGACCCTACGACTTATTTTAGAAAATAGATTAAGAAAAGGCAAATCTACGTTTCTAGCATTTTTAGACTTAGAGAAATCTTTTGACAATGTTGACTGGAATACACTCTTTCAAATTCTGAAGGTAGCAGGGGTAAAATACAGGGAGCGAAAGGCTATTAACTATTTGTATAGAAACTAGATGGCAGTTATAAGAGTCGAGGGGCATGAAAGGGAAGGAGTGGTTGGGAAGGGAGTGAGACAGGGTTGTAGCCTATCCTCGATGTTATTCAATCTGTATATTGAGCAAGCAGTAAAGGAAACAAAAGAAAAATTTGGAGTAGGAATTAAAATCCATGGAGAAGAAATAAAAACTTTGAGGTTCGCCGATGACATTGTAATTCTGTCAGACACAGCAAAGGACATGAAAGAGCAGTTGAATGGACTGGAAGTGTCTTGAAAGGAGGATATAAGATGAACATCAACAAAAGCAAAACGAGGATAATGGAATGTAGTAGGATTAAATCGGGTGACGCTGAGGGAATTAGATTAGGAACTGAGGCACTTAAAGTAGTAAATGTGTTTTGCTTTTTGGGGAGAAAAATAACTGATGATGGTAAGAGTAGAGAGGATATAAAATGTAGACTGGCAATGGCAAGGAAAGCGTTTCTGAAGAAGAGAAATTTGTTAACATCGAGTATAGATTTAAATGTCAGGAAGTAGTTTCTGAAAGTATTTGTGTGGAGTGTAGCCATGTATGGAAGTGAAACATGGACGATAAATGGTTTAGACAAGAAGAGAATAGAAGCTTTCGAAATGTGGTGCTATAGAAAAATGCTGAAGATTACATGGGTAGACCACATATCTAATGAGAATGTATTGAATAGGATTGGGAAGAAGAGAAATATGTGACACAACTTGACTAGAAGAAGGGATCTGTTGGCAGGACATGTTCTGAGGCACCAATGGATCATCAATTTAGTATTGGAGGGCAGCGTGGAGGGTAAACATCGTAGAGGAAGACCAAGAGATGAATACACTAAGCAAATTCAGAAGGATGTAGGTTGCAGTAGGTACTGGGATATGAAGAACCTTGCACAGGACAGTGCTGCATCAAACCAGTCTCTAGACTGAAGACCAGAACAACAACATCAGCAGCAGAGACTTCTACACTGGTAAACTCAATAGACCAACGCTTGCAAAGCCGATTTCTTATGTACGTGAAATACAACACTTTTATGACAGAAGTTATTGTTAGTTTTTCACAATGTATATTCTGGTTTTAGTTTGCTATGTCTATATATATTATAAAGCCCTTACTTGTATTTTTCTTCCCATATGGGAAGGCTAATTTCAGGAACAACTGTAGCGATTTTTATATGGGTTTCACTAATAGATTAATTCACCAGGTAGGTTTATGTATATGCACTCTAAGACAAAAAAAAAAGAAACAGCGCACCACGAAGGAATTAGTGGAATGGGACGGAAATTGGTAGAAGTAATATACGCATACCAGCAAACAAATGATTACAATTTCAGGAAAATTGGATGATTTATTCAAGAGAAACAGCTTCCGAAATTGAGCAATTCAGTAACGCATTGGTCCCCCTCAGGCCCTTATGCAAAAGCAGTTTTTCGGTTTAGCACTGATTGATTGAGTTATTGGATATCCTTCTGAGGCATAGCGTGCCAAATTCTGTCCAACGGACGCGTTAGAGCGGCAAAATCCCCAGCTGGTTGGAGGGCCCTGCCCATAATGCCCCAAACGTTCTCAATTGGGGAGACATACGGCGATCTTGGTGGTCAAGGTACAGTTTGGCAACCACGAAGACAAGCAGCAAAAACCCTCACCGTGCCCCAGCTGACATTACCTTGCTGAAGCGTAAACCCAGGGTGACTTGCCACGAAGGGCTACAAAACTGATCGTACGATATCGTCGATTTGTAAGGCTGCCGCGGATGACGACCAAAAGGAAAATGAAATAGCACCCCTGACCGTCACTCCCGGTTGTCTGGACGTACGGCGGACGACAGTGTGTTTGGTTTCCCACCACTGTCCGGGGCGTCTCCAGACACATCTTCGCTGGTTATCGGGGCTCAGTTCGAAGCGATACTCATCACTGAAGACAATTCTACTCTAGTTAATGAAATTCCAGGTCGAATGTGTCCCGCACCACTGCAAACGGGCTTGTTGGAGTACAGAGGCCAGTGGTAGTCGGCTAAGCTCCCTTTCTGTGAGCAGCCTGTTAATGGTCCATGTGGTCACTGAAGAAACAGCTGCTCGTTGGATCGATGATAATGATTAACCCGGAGCTCTGAGTGCCTCTCTGACGACTGCTCGGTCCCCATGTTCTGTCGTCTCTCTAAGTCGACAGCTTCCTTCTTAACGCTGTGTTCGTCCTTGGTTCAACCATTCCTGCCAACTTCGTCGAATAGTGGCATCGCTCCTAGTCAAATTTCAGCGATTCGCCGATTACTCCAGCCGGCTTCTTTGAGCCCAACTACACATTCTCTGTCAAATGCTGACATCTGCGCACGCATAAAAAATGAACAACTATTGAAAATTTAATATCATTTAATGAAACCATTTTAAATTTTATTTATTTTTTGCTTTATATAGAAAATACATATATTGAGCAAGCAGTGAAGGAAACAAAAGAAAAATTCGGAGTAGATATTAAAATCCATGTAGAAGAAATAAAAACTTTGAGGTTCGCCGATGACATTGTAATTTTGTCAGACACAGCAAAGGACTTAGAAGAGCAGTTGAACGGAATGGATAGTGTCTTGAAAGAAGGATACAAGATGAACATCAACAAAAGCAAAACGAGGATAATAGAATGTAGTCGAATTAAGTCGGGTGATGCTGAGGGAATTAGATTAGGAAATGAGACACTTGAAGTAGTAAAGGAGTTTTGCTATTTGGGGAGAAAAATAACTGATGATGGTCGAAGTAGAGAGGATATAAAATGCAGACTGTCAATGGCAAGGAAAGCGTTTCTGAAGAAGAGAAATTTGTTAACATCGAGTATAGATTTAAATGTCAGGAAGTAGTTTCTGAAAGTATTTGTGTGGAGTGTAGCCATGTATGGAAGTGAAACATGGACGATAAATAGTTTGGACAAGAAGAGAATAGAAGCTTTCGAAATGTGGTGCTACAGAAGAATGCCGAAGATTAGATGGGTAGATCACATAACTAATGAGGAGGTGTTGAACAGGATTGGGGAGAAGAGAAGTTTGTGGCACAACTTGACTGGAAGAAGGGATCGGTTGGTAGGACATGTTCTGTGGCATCAAGGGCAGCGTGGAGGGTAAAAATCGTAGAGGGAGACCAAGAGATGAATACACCAAGCAGATTCAGAAGGATGTAGGTTGCAGTAGGTACTGGGAGATGAAGAAGCTTGCACAGGATAGAGTAGGATGGAGAGCTTCATCAAACCAGTCTCAGGACTGAAGACCACAACAACAACAATAGAAAATAAAGACTATCTCACCTATTTTCTAGCACGGCCTTTTCAGTATCATGATTCATCTCCTAAAAGAGCTCCAAAGCTGAAATATATAACTGTTCGAAGTCTGTTTACATCAATTTTTCCATTATTATGTTCATCTGTCTGTTTTGTTTCTTCAAGATAGTGTTTCATGCTGTATTGAATTCTTTTATTTTCTTATTTGTTTGTAAACTTTAGATACTGCTGTGTAGACGTTTAACCAGGGCATCGTTGGCTTCGTCGTTTGCGGAAGGTTACCAGTGCTTACAGCTGAACAAATAAAACAGCAGTATAATAACAGACAAAAATTTGTTTTAGTACTCTGGATTCGTGGAAGACATTTAACTGCAGTATTTTTATGTATTGCAACTCACCACGTGCAGTAGTTACCCGTTGCTCATTTCGTGTCACATGATAATACGCTCGTGTTAATTCATGGACTCTAATACGACCCAGTGTCACTGGAATTTCAGTTCCTGGCTCTGCACAAAAGTTTTGAGCGTGAGAAACCAATAGCAGTGGTGTGGCGGCGTAACGTGGATTCTGAAAAAAAGAACGTCAGGTAAAAATCAGAAACGTCTCGTGTGCGAACGAGATGACCTCGTACTACGATGTCAATGCACTACTCAGTCTTCGAAAAATTCAACATGGTACATTTCATTACAAATGTTGCGATGTTCTTTGCGGAGCAAACTGGTCGTGGCATGGGTCTGCACATTTCAAATTGCTTTCATACAGGATTTTTCTGTGCTGATGACTATAATAATACACACGCTAATGGATGATGGTGAAGGGCAAATCTACATCTACATCTATATCTATTCTCTACGAATCACTGTAAAGTTCTTGGCAGAGGATACATCCCGCTGTACTAGCCATTATGGTTTTTTCTTAATTTATTCTTTTCTTCCGTTCCATTCACGTATGAAGTGCGGAAAAAATTATTATTTCTTAAATTCCTCTGTATGTGTTGTAAATAATCTAATCTTGTCTCACGATTATCGTAGGAGTGACATTTAGGGTGTTGTAGCATATTTCCAGAGACATCACCGAGCGGGGTAACGTTGTGGTTAGCACACTGGACTCGCATTCTGAAACACGACGGTTCAAACCCGCGTCCGTCCATCCTGATTTAGGTTTTCCGGGATTTCCCTAAATACGTTAAGGCAAATGCTGGAAAGGTTCCTTCGAAAGTGCAACGCCGCTTTCCTTCCCCATCATTCCCAATCCGAGCTTGTAGTTCAAGTGGCTCTGAGCACTATGCGACTTAACTTTTGAGGTCATCAGTCGCCTAGAACTTAGAACTAATTGAACCTAACTAACCTAAGGACATCACACACGTCCATGCCCGAGGCAGGATTCGAACCTGCGACCGTAGCGGTCGCTCGGTTCCAGACTGTAGCGCCTAGAACCGCACGGTCACTCCGGCCGGCCCGAGCTTGTGCCGCGCCTCTAATGACCTCGTCGGGACATGTCCTCGGCGGGACATTAAACACTAATCTCCTCCTCCTCAACCTAGAGTCATCCTTTAAAGCCTGTTCTTGAAAGTTTGTTAGTAACTTCTGGGGGTAGTTTCCGTCTATCAGTTCTTTCAGCATCTCGGTGACCCTCGCCCATGGGCTGAACAATCCTGTGACAATTCGTGCTCGATTTCCTTCTATACGTTCAATATATCTGCTAGTCCTGTTTCGTACGCCTCCCACACGCTTAAACAATATTATAGGATGGGTCGCACGAGTGATTTGTAAGCCTATGTGATCGTTCCATTTCATGCCCCTACTAACTGTTTGGCCCAGGTATCTGTATGTCGACGACTCTCCTCCATCCAAGATAACAAGCTGCATTCTCCCTACCAAGAAATCCTCAATCCAGTTAAATATTTCATCTGATATCTCTTATGATCGCACTTTTAATATAGGGGTTTTTATAAGATAATCTGGTCCGAAAGCGACTAAATTGAAAGATACGATGCCCAACGTGATGCAGGATCACTCACGACACAATTCGGAAGTGTCATCAATGCAAATTTGCCGTGAAAATGTAGCGGGCATAATAAATGAATGGTTAACAGGTCTCGTATCCTCCTCCTCCCCTTTCAAATGTGCCGGTCTGCACTGCGTTTTTGAGACACGTATTCGTTACGCTGTTGGATCATCGTACATGACGGAGCCTAAGCGCACTTTAAACATGTTGCTCGTAAACGCCTGTGCCGGGAGTTCCCAGAAATGTTGATAGGAAGAGAAGGTCCTATTTAGTAGACAGCTGTTTCACGCGATCTGACCGCATCTGTTTTCTTTTTGTGGGATCATGTAAAAAGTATTGCGTACGATTTCCCTGCGGCGCCCTTGCTACCAGTAGCGGAGAGAATCGGCGCCAATAGGATGAACACGAGCAGTATACACATGTTTCTGGTTACTGATAATATTAGCTAGCAAACATACTGTGTACAGTATTACTGCATCAGCCATTGTGTGTTTATTATGTATTGCCTGGAGTCGCGTTTTCTTCGTTTAATATTTGTCAAATTTTAAACTGAGAACCGAGGTCATCCTTGGTCGAGCCCAAGGACTCGTCTACTTCGATATTGACAACAAAACGGAGAATGAGGACTGTCCTCTCTGATTTCGCAGTAGCAGCCTCCAAGTGATGAGACTTCTTCTCATGGACACACACGCTATTTCTTTGTACGAAATCCCTCTCGAGTGCTCATTGTCTTTGACATTGTTCGAAGAACACCGCAATTGCTAGTACGAGTACGGTAAGGTCTGCTGTCTGCTGCGAATGTTACTTTTAACAACCGCTGAGAATACGGCGACCAACATTTTATCATGTTCTTAAGTTCGATGACCAATATCTGACCATGATTTTATGGGAGGTTTAAGGAAGTCATGAATGCATGATACAGACACGAATTATTTAAAGAAGACTGAAAAATCTGATAGAAGATGACTTCGCGAAAGCTCACTTTGGGTTCCAGAAAACTATTTGAACACGGGAGGCAATACTGACCCTACGACGTATCTTAGAAAATAGACTGAAGAAAGGCAAACCTACTTTTATCGTTTTTGTACATTGGAGAAAGCTTTTAATATGTTGATGAAAAAAAGGTTTTAAAATTCTGAAGGTAGCATGAATGAAATAAAGGGAGGGAAAGGTGCAGTTATGAGGCGATGAACTTAACGGGAAGGCAGTAACTGAGAAAGGGAAGGAGACGGGTAGTGACTATCCTCTATGTTATTCAGTCTCTATGTTGACCAACTAATAAAAGAAATCATAGGCAAATTTTGAAAGGGAATTAAAGTCTGGGGAGAAGAATTAAAAACTTTTAGCTTTGCTGATGACACTGAATTTCTGTTGGAAATGTCAAAGGACTTGGAAGATCAGTTTAAAGGAATGGGTAGTCTTGAAGGAATAGTATAAGATAAGCATCAGTATAAGTAAAACAAGGGTGCAGAGTGTAGCCTAATTAAATAGTGGGAGAGGGAATTAGATTAGAAAATGAGACATTAAAAATAGTGGACGAGGCTTGTTATTTGAGTAACAAAATAAGCGACGACGTCGTAAGTATAGTGGATATCAAATGTGAACTGGTAATAGCAAGGAAAGCATTTCTGACACAGAAAGATAACTGGTAATAGCAAGGAAAGCATTTCTGACACAGAAAGATTTTTTTAACATCGAATATAAACTTAAACGTTAATAAGTGTTTACAAAAGATTTTTATATGGAGTGGATCCTTGTACGCAAATGAAACGTGGATGATCAACATTTCACATAGGAACGGACAGATGCTTTTGAAACATTGTGCTACAGAAGAATGGATCGAATTGGGGCTGGAAAAAAAGAGAAAAAAAAACTGACGCAACATGACTAAAACAGGGGGCTGGTCGGTAGGACACATCCGGAGGTACCTAGGAGTCATCTTATTGATAATGGAGGGATGTGGGGGGCGGGAGGGGGAGGGTTAAAAATTGTAGAGGGCGACCATGGCTTGAGTATAGGTTCAAAAGGATGTAGGTTGCAGCATTTATGCAGAGATAAAGAGGCTTATACCGGACAGACCAGCGTGGAGCGCCGCATTGATTTATTCTTCGGACTGAAGACCAAAATAGCAACAATAAATTTATTTATGAGTTCAATTTGCAGAAGGTGCTACATTCTCAGCTAGGGCGATAAACTCTCCCGTATTTCCCGGATCTCTCGAATTATAGCAATCTTTTTAATCCTTGCTGATCCCTTATTACTGACCGCCTGTTTGTCACGTGCATTTTGTCGGTAATCCCGCGAAGTATTATCGATAGTACAATTTCCATGACGCAGTACTCGAGACCTTTCCTTATAATAACCGATACCATTGTCGACCTATAGTCTTCTTTCTGTTCGTGCTTCTGCGGAAGGAAGACGGTTTGAATCAAGAGAATGCAACGAGCGGAGGAAGAATAACATAGCCTACGTGTCTAGAGGGTTCGTTAGAGGGGAATGTTTACCAGTTTCTCGGTCAGTACTGGCAACTCACAAATGCTCTTGCCTCGCACCGATCAGCAGCTATGATGTAAATAACATACACGGAAATAACAAGGACTCGCGCAAGTGGATTAAAGAGACGTTCATGCAAAAAACACTCGTTACATTATTTATTTCTCAACCGATTCACGTAACACAACATCTCGCAACGCTTCGTAAGAGTCAGTACTGATCTCTTAAATTGGCACCAATCGAAAACAAAGAACAGTCAACATGAAATGTTTCAATTTGTGTAATCTTCTTCCCTAATCATACTACTTACAACGAACTTCATTAAGAGATAAATATACTGAGAAACAGTAGTTAGTATATTCATTTCATTTCTTAGGTTTCAGCACTCTGATATTGAATTTACACCAAAAATGAGTAATCTGCCGCTGCAGTTTAGTGCATATGTGACTAGTGATGGGCTAACGAACGTGAGTGTCTACAGACTGTGTTGTTTTATGACATATGGATATGTGTACTCGCACTATGTAACAGCGTCACCAATGTATTTAATAGTAATGAAAACGACATATAAAAAAACGCCTTCTTCTCTCCTTTGCTGTTTTTAAATGTTTTCTATTGTTTTGTTCTATGTCTTTCGGCTGAAGAGCAGCGCATATGCTGCTGCCAGCCCGCCCCGATGGGGAATTGAAATACAATAAAGAAAAAAAAAAAAAAAAAAGACATATAAATGTGTCAGCTCATTTTTGGTTGACATAGTCTAATAGCCATAACATCTTCACTTGATAATGGCCTAAGGCCGAAATTGCAATCATGAAATAAAGAAAATGCTACATCACTGGCGTAAATATGATGTATTTTATAAAGTCTTATTACACGCTTTTCCACTCAATAAAACGTTCTCTCTGTCTGCATAGTTACCCAAAAAACTATATCAAATGACATAATAGAGTAAAAGCAAGCAAAGTAAGGCAGTTTCCTCTATATCTTCACTGTCACCCATTCAAAGAAAATGCGATGTAGTTATGCAGCTGAAATTTATTGCAACAACCTTTGTCACATATTAAATTGATAGATTGCTAATATTCACATCTGTCAGCATCTGCCTTCTTTGGAATTGGAACTGTTACACTCCTCTTGACGTCTGAAGGTATTTCGTCTGTCTCATACATTATCTGATCAAAAGTATCTGGACACCTATCAGTGGCACCCATTAGTGAACATTAAAATGAGATGTGTTCACTCTTCCCCGTTATGATGGCTTGAACTCTGATAGGGTCACTTCCACGAAGATATGTGAATGTCTGTGGAGGAATGGTAGGCCATTCTTCCTTAAGAACCGAAACCAAAAAGGTACTGATGTTGGACGCTGGGGTCTTTAGCGAAGTCGACTTTCTAACTCATACCTAAGGTTTTCCATTGGGTTCAAGTCGGGACTTTGGTCGGAAAAGTCCACTTCAGGGCTTTTTATTATCCGCAAACCGTTGCCTCAAACATACTACTTTAACAAAGGCTGCAGTGTCAGGCTAATACAAACAATCGCCATATCCGAATTGTTTCTCTACTGAAAGCTGTTCGCAATACCGTAAAATTTGTCCGTATCCTTCCGCATTTAGCAATAAGTAATGAGGGAACCACTCCCTAACTACGAAAAACACCCTCATACCGTAACACTATTTCTTCCGTTCTACACTGCTGGTAAAACACATGACGGCAAGTAACGTTCTCTAGGCATTCGCCAAATGCAAACTCTTCCATCGGATGGCCAAGGGGAACAGCGTAATACATCACTCGTTTCCAGTCATTCAGTGTCCAGTGACGTGGCTCACTGCACTACCTCAAGCGTCACTTAGCACTACAGAAATGCGTGCTAATGAGGAGCTGCTCGTATATTGTACCCCATTCTTTTTCATTCCCTGGGCAGAGTCATTTTGCTAACTGGTCTAATGGTAGCACTGTGGAATTCATGAGTTGTTCCCTCCGCTGATTTCAAGAAATTTTTTTCTACGACCCTGCATAGTGCTTGACAGTGCCTGTCCATTAGTACACGTGGTCTGCCCAGTCTCGGTTTAACTGTGCTTGTTCCTTCGCATTTCCACTTTACAGTCAACACACCAACAGTCGACTTGGGCAACTTTAGAAGAGTTGAAATGTCACTGATGGATCTGTTACTCAAATATCATCCAATGATTAGTTCACTTCAAAGTATCCGAGCTCTCGCGACTGACCCTTCTTGCTATTACTGCTTCGATGTGAACAACGCAATACACTAGACTCTCGCTAATCCCGTCCTCTATAGTCCGGCCTCTCAGTAATCCGGCGCATATCCAAAAACACGTGCACAATGAATCATCGTGCGCAACAATACTTTATATATTCTATTTGAAATTGTATCTTTCTTTACAGTTCGGAATCATGTACTCTAAAAGGAAACACGCTAGACCTCAAGCAGAAACTCGAAATTTTAGACAAGTTAAATCGAGGTTCTTCGCAGAAAGCCATTGCTGCTGAGTTCAATGTTGGGCGAGTAAGCCGGCCGGGGTGACTGAGCGGTTCTAGGCGGTACACTCTGGAACCACGCGACCGCTACGGTCGCAGGTTCGAATCCTGCCTCGGGCATGGATGTGTTTGATGTCCTTAGGTTAGTTAGGTTTAAGTATTTCTAAGTTCTAGGGGACTGATGACCTCAGAAGTTAAGTCCCATAGTGCTCAAAGCCATTTGAACCATCTTTTTTGGACGAGTAACTATTCATGACATCAAAAAGAAAGAAGACAGTACTCAACACAAATGGATAGTGAGTCGGGAAAACGGAAGGTTATGGGAAAGAGAGAGAATGAAGAACTGGACGTAGCTGTTTATAGATGGTTCATACAACAACGCACTAAAGGAATTCCAGTCAGTGGTCCGATTATAAAAGAGAAAGCAGCTGCATTTAACAACTTGGCAGTATTAACTTGTTTGCAGCGAGCGAAGGTTGGCTATCAAACCGGAAAAAACGACATGGCATTCAGCAGCTGACAGTCACCGGGGAAAGTAGCTCAGCTAACGATACGATAAGGATGCTGATGAGTTTGTAAGCAAGATACAGAAGATAACAGAGGAAGAATATTTAACTGCTGATGCCTTGTAAAATGTTGATGAAACAGAACTCTTTTACAAGATGCTTCCTTCAAAAACATTAGCTGCCGAGAACGAAAAGGAAGCTCGTAGTTACAAGCAACAGAAACACCGCGTAACATTGTTGGCGTGCTGTAATGCAATTGGGAGTCATAAACTACCGCTTATGGTGATTGGAAAATCCCAATATCCATGTTGTTATCAACACACTGACATAAACACTGTACTAGTCAGAATTGCGCTTAGAAGAAAGCGTGGATGGACAGACAAATGTTCTCTCGGTGGTTCCATGAAACGTTTGTACCAGCAGTGAGAAAAGAGCTAAAGAAGAAAAAGCTTGCACTGATAGCTATCCTTATACTTGACAATGCTTCCAGTCATCCTTCAGATGTTTCTCTAAAGTTCGATGGTGTACATGTACAGGCACTCTTTCTCCCACCCAATGTGACAGCCCTAATTCAGCCCATGGACAGGGAATTATTGGAATCAATTGAACATCATTATCGACATTCACTTCTTGTCTACTTGAAACTTCCTGGTAAATTGAAACTGTGTGCCCGACCGAGACTCGAACTCGGGACCTTTGCCTTTCGCAGGCAAGTGCTCTACCATCTGAGCTACCGAAGCACGACTCACGCGCGGTCCTCACAGCTTTACTTCTGCCAGTATCTCATCTACTTGCTGAACGAAAATGAAAACGACTCTATCGAGACTATGCTGAAGGCGTGGAAGCAATTAACATACGTGATGTTGTTTTCCAAGCACCCGAAGCATGGGATAAAGTGGAGAGCTCTACCATAATGAAGAGCTGGAGAAAATTGTGGCCATCCATTGATGCCGAGTTGGATCCAGTAGTGAGTGACATCGATGAGCCAGTCAGTTCGGAATTATCAATTGCTTTGTACACTGACATGATCCACAACGTTCCAGGAAGAGAAGAAATTGATGATGACGATGTTACTAAGTGTCTGAGTGAGGAAAACTGTGATACGGAACAGATGAAGGAATAATCAAAAGCGTGCAAGAAAGTAATGAAGAAGGGGCCACAGGAGGGCATGAAGATTTCTCACACCGCTGGTGCTGAAGCTGCCGAGGTCTTCCTGGAGTACATTATGCAACAACCAGATACATGCAGAACCGATGTAACGCTTGTAAAGCGGTTGCGTGATAAAGCATGCCACCGTCGCGTAACATCATTGCGACAGTTAAAACTTAAGAACATGTTTCATAGTGCGTGATACGACTGTATAATTATGCACAGTATACACTCAAGGACTAAGTTTTCTTTGAAAATTAATGTATTTTTGGATTTAATAAAGTATGTCTTCTTTGTTTTAAAATTGTATCCTTCGATTTAACAAAGTACAGTACACTATATACCCTATGTTTTAAAAATGAATAAAAACGAAATAAATGAATAAAATAAATTTCAGACACTCAATAATCCGGCACTTGCGCTAATCCGGCACCCATATGTGCCAGGAATGACCGGATTAGCGAGAGTCTAGTGTACTCACCTCCTCCTTTTATACTGGCAGGTCGGCCAATCGTGATATCTAGTGGACAATTCCGCGTTACACAGAGTGTCCGGATACTTTTGATCAGATAGTGCATGTACTGTATATCAGTTTCAATATTTTTATCATTGTTGCTTCTCCCAAGATCTCAATAATTCTGAGGGAATGTCATCTTCTCCAGGTGCCTTTTTATGACTTACTCTTTCAGTGCTGTGTCAACTCCTTTTGACAGTATTATATCTCCCTTCTCATCTTCATATACTTCCTCTCCTCTCTCTACAATATTGTCTCCAAGTTCTTTTCCTCTGTATCGCCGTATTCCTACCACATTTCAGCCGCATTTGCATTGTACTGGATTGCTATCTGAATTCTTAATATTCACACAGGTGCTTCTCTTTTCACCAAAGATCTTTTTAACATTCATACAGGCAGCATCAGTCTTTCCCATACTCATGCCTGCTTCTGAAGCTTTACATTTCTTCACTAGCCATTCCTGCTTTGTCATTTTCCTCTTTCGACCAGTCTCATTTTTTAAACATCTGTATTTCCTTGTACTTGTTTCATTTGCTACATCTCCTCTCGTCAGTCAAATTCAGCATTTCGTTTGTTATACAAGGATTTCTTCTGGTCCTTGGCATTTTGTCTATTTGATACCCTGCTGCCTTCAATACAAAGCTATCCATTCCTCTTTTTTATTTCTTCGCCCTGTTTCAGTCCCTCGTTTCCTAATGTTCCCTTTGAAAAATTTGTCACAAAAATGAACGTTCGTGGACGTTTGTCATTGTGGAGAGACCAACGCTAAATTTTTTATTTTTTATTTTTTTATTTTCACTTATGAGTTTCATCTCATTCGTTTCCGAGCCAGGTTCCTCTATCTGCAACTGATACACATTCCCTTCTCGATTACCCGGAAACAACCCGCACACTCCACGTGTCTGAAATTCCCAACAGCCTAACGAGCACTCCCTGTGTGACGCCAGGCAAATACACCTGATGATGTACAGAAGCTCTTATACATCAGCGTTACAGAAATGGGTTCTATCAGAACGAATCTACAGAGAAAATCAGCATGACTGCAGGTTCCCCATCAAATTAGAAAATTCAGTCAGAGGAATTCCATGGGCTTATGTATAACCCATCCTAGAATATTTATCATACAGAACGAACGAGTGATATTGAATGTATACAAGGAAGGCCAGCACGAATAGTCTCAGATTTGTTTGACTCAATGGAGATGCGGAGAAACCTGAACTTACAGGCACTTGAAGAGGCCAGCTACACAGCGAGAGTACCTTACCGTTTGAAGTGTGCTGTGTAGAAATATACAGCTCCCCACGTACAGGGCTATTACAAATGATTGAAGCGATTTCATAAATTCACTGTAGCTCCATTCATTGACATATGGTCACGGCACACTACAGATATGTAGAAAAACTCATAAACTTTTGTTCGGCTGAAGCCGCACTTCAGGTTTCTGCCGCCAGAGCGCTCGAGAGCGCAGTGAGACAAAATGGCGACAGGAGCCGAGAAAGCATATGTCGTGCTTGAAATGCACTCACATCAGTCAATCATAACAGCGCAACGACACTTCAGGACGAAGTTCAACAAAGATCCACCAACTGCTAACTCCATTCGGCGATGGTATGCGCAGTTTAAAGCTTCTGGATGCCTCTGTAAGGGGAAATCAACGGGTCGGCCTGCAGTGAGCGAAGGAACGGTTGAACGCGTGCGGGCAAGTTTCATGTGTAGCCTGCGGAAGTCGACGAATAAAGCAAGCAGGGAGCTAAACGTACCACAGCCGACGGTTTGGAAAATCTTACGGAAAAGGCTAAAGCAGAAGCATTTCTTAAACAGGGGATTGGAAAACCGATGGATCAGTCGTGGTGGAGATCATGATCAACAATTCATGTCATGGCCTCCACGCTCTCCCGACTTAACCCCATGCGATTTCTTTCTGTGGGGTTATGTGAAAGATTCAGTGTTTAAACCTCCTCTACCAAGAAACGTGCCAGAACTGCGAGCTCGAATCAACGATGCTTTCGAACTCATTGATGGGGACATGCTGCGCCGAGTGTGGGAGGAACTTGATTATCGGCTTGATGTCTGCCGAATCACTAAAGGGGCACATATCGAACGTTTGTGAATGCCTAAAAAAACTTTTTGAGTTTTTGTATGTGTGTGCAAAGCATTGTGAAAATATCTCAAATAATAAAGTTATTGTAGAGCTGTGAAATCGCTTCAATCATTTGTAATAACCCTGTATGTATAGGGACTGTCAAGACATGAATGTAATCGAAATTATGTAAGAAGATCCCTGACAACTTGCAGCACTGTTGGCAACTTTCAGCTGTGAAGCGAAAACAATAACAGCCTACAGAACTGTGACAACACTGGGGCGTTGCTACAGCGATACACGAAATGGCGTTGCTTGAGGAAGGCTCGTGAAGTTGCCGTGCCCAGCCCACTGCAACTGTCAGGGATCAACTTAAAAACGCCAACACAGATATAGGCTAATTGCAGCGCACACTTACGAATTTAAGCATTCATTCTTACCGCGTTTCGTAAGTGAATGGTACGAAAAGAAACCCTAACAGAAGTACCTTCCACCGTGCGCATCACAGGGTCTGCAAGTACAGATGTACACTAGTGTCCAAAATTAATGCAAGAAACGGAAATTTTGCAAGGTTGAGTTTATTTTTCCACAAAACAATACAAACAGGTGATAGAAACCAAAAACAATGTAAAGAATACAGAACATAAACAACGACAACATGCATAACAGAAGACAAAAATTTTCTTCGTTTTTTCCAATTTCACGGATTTGCACACAGCTGGTTAATGTGCTCAGTGTGGGGTCTGATCACCTTTGGCAGCAACATAGGCCCGGCAACGATAGAACATGCTGTGAATGACGTAATCAATCTCATGTTGAGGCAATACGCCCACTATTCCTGCAGAGCTGCGCGCAAGTCTCTCCAGATATGCCCTATGTGATTCAAATGAGCAAAGCGAGCAGGTCACGCCCTGTGTGCAACATTTTTCGTTTCCAAAAGAACGTCAATCACGCGTGCTCTATGAGGTCGAGCATTATCATCCTTTAATAAGAAGTCCTACCCACCTCGCAGTAGCCGCACATGAGGTCCCAAGATCTATTCACAATGCCTGACAGCAATCAAACCCTGCCGATTCGCCCATACAATTTTATGATGATGTGTTCGAGTGGTCAAAATAATCCCTGCTAACGCCATTAGCGATCTCCCTCGATATCGCTCTCTTTACACAATGTTTGCGTCCCGAAATCGTGCTCCAAGTTCCCTCCAGATGCGAATCCCTTGAGAACCACTCTCCAGAGCAAATCGGGACACATCTGTAAGAGGACATTGGCCCACTGTCCAGGTGGCATGTGAACGACTAACCTCTAGACGTTCCTTTCTGCGAAGACGTCAATGTTATCGATACAGTACGTCTCCGTCTCTGGTTTCGAAGACTGGGAAAAGGTACGGAACACTGCCATAGCATATTCGAAGATTTGGAAAGGATGTTTGGACTGGCGAGTAGCGATAAACGCCGGTAACGGCAGTGAGAGAATATGACTACATAAGAAACACTCGAGGCAACTTTCACTCCTCCTACACTAGCAAAGCAATCAACACCGAATGCCCTACGTGAACCCAGAAATACGCGTTACAGACAGATGCAGCAGTATGACGCTGTTGGCTGGAGCATCACGTGACACTGTACGCCTTGCCACTGCCTTCTTCCGTGCCCACCATCACAGTTTAGGGGCGGGGACTTTTTCTTAAGTGGGCCTTAGCCTATCAAAAAAATATTGGTCATCATATCGGTCGTTGGTTCCAGACATTGAATCGATTATTCAACAATATTAGTGTCAAATCTCGAATGTACAAACTTTGTTCTTAGGCTGGTTTTGATCTTATGTAAGAAAAAGAGGAATGTAGATCGATGAAGGAGCGGTAAAGAAGAGAGGAAGAGTTACAAATTAAAATTTAATAAGTGACTTGAGGAAAAGCGAGCCAAATGATTATAGGAACTTTCTTAGCACAGACGCTCGCTCATTTGATGTACTTTTGAAATTGATTACACTTATAATTACGATTACATTGAGTAATAATTATTTATTTAGATCCAATTTTTAAAAAAATGAAATCCGCACATTTTTATGGAAACTACGCAAAAAATCTCTTGGCCTTGCGAAAAGTTCGTGGCATCATAGCATCAAGACGTTGGCTCCAGTAGCTCGTTAGCACCAGCTCCACTTTTCGATGCATTTGCAGTTGTTTTCATTTCTTTCCTTTAATTTTACCGAATGGAAATTAATTTCTTTACTAACTTAAGCTTCTCTGCTTCTTGGTACATTTCCCTGTATTTCGTCAACAACGGATCGCGTTGCTCTGTTTTCTTTTGGTGATCACTATACTCGTTTAATGACATAATAAGACTGACAATTCCTTCTACACTGGCAATCATTCTCAAATGAATGTCCGTTCCTCGTATTCTGAAGCCATTTCCATAACAAACTGCGCAAGATAAACAGTCTAGCATACGAGACTGAACTGGCGAAGATATGGAATATTAGCCAGATATTATACAGTTTAGTCAATTTGTTCAATAAAAATCTAAATTCAGTAGAGCCATCAATATACAGGTATTGCACAATCTTCAGTCTTATCTGTAGATGTAAATAATATTGTGCAATACGAAATATTGCATAATATTATTGACAGCCTAGGGTCCATTTCAGCTTACTCACTTTCCTATGGTTTGCCACTCCTACCTATGGATTGTCTCTCGAGCCATGTTGCATGTTTTGTCGATAGCATGCAGGGTCATCTTGTGAATGAGCACCTTTATCCGGTCAGAATATTCTCCTCAGGCCGTAAGCACATCCATATAGGCAAAGAATGAAAACTATTCTGTGTTAAACATAACTTGTAATTTTCTGGAATCCCTTGGTATTTTTTTCGTACCACTTGGCTCCGTGAGATACCCAGCCAGGGACAAATACCAAACATAGTTTAAGCTCTCAGCATAGGTCGTAACAAGGGGGGGGGGGGGGGGGGGGCAGTCAATGCGTATGCTGTAACCGTGTAGCATGAGTATAACGCCGACTTGTTGTAGTTGTGCCGGCCGAAGTGGCCGTGCTGTTCTAGGCGCTGCAGTCTGGAACCGCGAGACCGCTACGGTCGCAGGTTCGAATCCTGCCTCGGGCATGGATGTGTGTGATGTCTTTAGGTTAGTTAGGTTTAACTAGTTCTAAGTTCTAGTGGACTAATGACCTGAGAAGTTGAGTCCCATAGTGCTCAGAGCCATTTTTGTTGTAGTTGTGAGGGTGCTTCATCTGATTCCGCAGACCACGGGATTACGTCACGTCACGTGACGTTGCGGATGACGACGCGCCTCCGTCCCGCTACGCTACGATGTGCTCGTTTCCTGCTGTGTGTATGTGGCGACGCGGTTTTTTATTAGCCTTCGTCTCGCACTCATACATCCAATCCAAACATACGTCTTGAAAACTTAAAACAAAGTGCAGTTCCTTAGTGAATAATACATAAAAGCAAACATACAATGTCATGAACAGTTACAACTAAATAATACAGACAGAAATACATCGGCCCCTTATGTTAAGAAACAGATTTGAAACAAGCTCTCTCTCTCTCTCTCTCTGTCTCCCTCCATCTCTGCCTCCCCCCCCCCTCTCTCTCTCTCTCTCTCTCACACACACACACACACACACACACGCTTAGCAGTTACTTTTAAAACAAATTCCACAAGTAAATTACAATGACTAAATTCTTCGTAAAGAAGAAAGAAGTGCTTGATGAATGGGGACCTGCTGCGTAATTAGCAGGTCGGACTTCGTTCTGCGTCGAAGGCAGCGGAAGAGGATATGATTAATGTCCTGAAGCTCCCCACAGTCGCAATATGGCGAGGGTATGTGTTGTGCACAAACTGCGGGGGCAAGAAATAGTTCGCTATCTGAGTTGCTGGAAACAACTGAGTTATGGCCGTATCCTACAACAATTTCTTGCACACAAAATGAATGAAACTTAAAATAATGAGAAACATCTACAGCCTAATTTATATACCACAAGTCACTGTAAGGTTTATAGCAATGTGCACTTTTAAGCACCTCTATCCCCCCCCCTCCTTTCCTGCTCTATTCCCTACGGCGCGCAGGAACAGTGAGTGTCAGTGAGCTCACATTTTGTCTGTTTTTACCGGAACGATAATTTCGTGAAAGATTTTTATAGCTGCGAAACACTGAAGAAATATTATTTGCAGCACAAACTAAATAATGATACTGCTGAATGCCCAGTGCATCTGCTAGAACACATTTAATTGGAATCACGGCTATAAACCACCTCAAGATTCAGTTTGTTGGTATCAGAACTTACAATATTCCATGGAATGTCCATGAACAAGGTCTTGGTAGCCTGTAGATCATCTTAAATGATTCAGCAAGTAAAACAGTACATAGGCTACAGCATAAACAAACACCACTAAGCGAAGTGGCCAGATTGTGCTTCATTTTTAACAACATTATGCTACGAGGCATATATTGAAATAATCAGCGACCAGTCGCATAAAAGAAATTTAATTTCTTAACCGGTTTCTTCAGAAGATTATACCTATCGCATTATTTGCAAGTGTCAACAATAAGATGCATATAGCAAAATGCCGTGGGCCTAAAAAATACAAGAGCAGTAAGTAACAGAATACTGAATCCACTAATACAATAAGAGCTTGTAGATGCTTACATGTGGTTCATCACGCATGGTAGAAAGTAGCCAAACAACAAGTGCAGACATCTTGCCGATGGAGAAATCGGCCTGAGATAAGTAAACGTTGGTCGCTTACCTTATGGACAGAGGGGTATATAGCGTCGGTTGGAAGTGACAAGGGCAATGTTTTATTGTTTATATTCCAGTGCTGACAACTCACAGACGTGCACGATTCGTACCGATCACCTGCTGTGGTGTAAACTTTGACACGAAAGTAACGTGGATTCGTGAATGCACACAGTACAGACGGTCATTTTCAAAAGCGCCAGGGGCCGATGGCCTTTGTAATCTGGTCCCTTCAAATCCCACAAACCAACCAACCATCAAAAGCGCTACTTATTTGTAGCAAGGAACATTAAATTAATTAAGGTTGCTGTAATACAACGCAGTGAGTTGAAAGAAAATGACATTCAAAACATCTAGTAAACATATGTGATCGTGCCTCATGTTGCATAATGCATTCAAATATAAGCATAATTATTAACCAGTTAATCATCTGTTCACACAGACAAAACGACAACATTTCGTCAGGCAATTACAGCATCACAACTTTGCGGTTACTGAGCCTGGCAGCAAAATGAGAAAGAAAATAGTCGATACGAAGTGTTCCGAATGGTGCCGACTTTTAGCGATAAGTACAAATGGACCGGTGGCCAACATAGCGCTCACTTACAAAATAGCTCGTCTATTGGAGGCGGGCATGGGTGTGTGTGTTTGTCCTTAGGATAATTTAGGTTAAATAGTGTGTAAGCTTAGGGACTGATGACCTTAGCAGTTAAGTACCATAAGATTTCACACACAATTGAACAATTGAATATTGGAGGCACGTACTTGCAGACATCGAGAAGATAGTAATAATTCCAATTCAAATAAAGCAGATGCTTCAATTCAAATAAAGGCAGATGCTCACCATTAGTTTAATACGACATGGTTGCAAATACTGACACAAATTATTTACGGAAAAATGGGAAAACTGGTGGAAGCCGACCTTGGGGAAGCGAAGGTTGGTTTCCAGAGAAATGAAGGAACACACAAAGCCATACCGACTCTACGAGTTATATCAGAAGATAGGTTGCAGAAGGAAAGGCAAACCTACGTTTCTAGCATTTGTGGACTTATAGAAAGCTTTTGACAATGTTGACTGGAATACTCTCTTTCAAATTCTAAAAGTGGCAGGGGTAAAATACACTCCTGGAAATTGAAATAAGAACACCGTGAATTCATTGTCCCAGGAAGGGGAAACTTTATTGACACATTCCTGGGGTCAGATACATCACATGATCACACTGACAGAACCACAGGCACATAGACACAGGCAACAGAGCATGCACAATGTCGGCACTAGTACAGTGTATATCCACCTTTCGCAGCAATGCAGGCTGCTATTCTCCCATGGAGACGATCGTAGAGATGCTGGATGTAGTCCTGTGGAACGGCTTGCCATGCCATTTCCACCTGGCGCCTCAGTTGGACCAGCGTTCGTGCTGGACGTGCAGACCGCGTGAGACGACGCTTCATCCAGTCCCAAACATGCTCAATGGGGGACAGATCCGGAGATCTTGCTGGCCAGGGTAGTTGACTTACACCTTCTAGAGCACGTTGGGTGGCACGGGATACATGCGGACGTGCATTGTCCTGTTGGAACAGCAACTTCCCTTGCCGGTCTAGGAATGGTAGAACGATGGGTTCGATGACGGTTTGGATGTACCGTGCACTATTCAGTGTCCCCTCGACGATCACCAGTGGTGTACGGCCAGTGTAAGAGATCGCTCCCCACACCATGATGCCGGGTGCTGGCCCTGTGTGCCTCGGTCGTATGCAGTCCTGATTGTGGCGCTCACCTGCACGGCGCCAAACACGCATACGACCATCATTGGCACCAAGGCAGAAGCGACTCTCATCACTGAAGACGACACGTCTCCATTCGTCCCTCCATTCACGCCTGTCGCGACACCACTGGAGGCGGGCTGCACGATGTTGGGGCGTGAGCGGAAGACGGCCTAACGGTGTGCGGGACCGTAGCCCAGCTTCGTGGAGACGGTTGCGAATGGTCCTCGCCGATACCCCAGGAGCAACAGTGTCCCTAATTTGCTGGGAAGTGGCGGTGCGGTCCCCTACGGCACTGCGTAGGATCCTACGGTCTTGGCGTGCATCCGTGCGTCGCTGCGGTCCGGTCCCAGGTCGACGGGCACGTGCACCTTCCGCCGACCACTGGCGACAACATCGATGTACTGTGGAGACCTCACGCCCCACGTGTTGAGCAATTTGGCGGTACGTCCACCCGGCCTCCCGCATGCCCACTATACGCCCTCGCTCAAAGTCCGTCAACTGCACATATGGTTCACGTCCACGCTGTCGCGGCATGCTACCAGTGTTAAAGACTGTGATGGAGCTCCGTATGCCACGGCAAACTGGCTGACACTGACGGCGGCGGTGCACAAATGCTGCGCAGCTAGCGCCATTCGACGGCCAACACCGCGGTTCCTGGTGTGTCCGCTGTGCCGTGCGTGTGATCATTGCTTGTACAGCCCTCTCGCAGTGTCCGGAGCAAGTATGGTGGGTCTGACACACCGGTGTCAATGTGTTCTTTTTTCCATTTCCAGGAGTGTACATGGAGCTAAAGGCTGTTTACAATTTGAACAGAAACCAGATGGCAGTTATAAGAGTCGAGGGACATGTAAGGGAAGCAGTGGTTGGGAAGGGAGTGAGACAGGGTTGTAGCCTCTCCCCGATGTTACTCAATCTGTATATTGAGCAAGCAGTAAAGGAAACAAAAGAAAAATTCGGAGCAGGTATTAAAATCCATGGAGAAGAAATAAAAACTTTGAGGTTTGCCGATGACATTGTAATTCTGTCAGAGACAGCAAAGGACTTGGAAGAGCAGTTGAACGGAATGGACAGTGTCTTGAAATGAGGATATAAGATGAACATCAACAAAAGCAAAACGAGGATAATGGAATGTAGTCGAATTAAGTCGGGTGATGCTGAGGGAATTAGATTAGGAAATGAGACACTTAAAGTAGTAAAGGAGTTTTGCTATTTTGGGAGCAAAATAACTGATGATGGTCGAAGTAGAGAGGATATAAAATGTAGACTGGCAATGGCAAGGAAAGCGTTTCTGAAGAAGAGAAATTTGTTAACATCGAGTATAGATTTAACTGTCAGGAAGCCGTTTGTGAAAGTATTTATATGGAGTGTAGCCATGTATGGAAGTGAAACATGGACGATAAAAAGTTTGGAGAAAAAGAGAATAGAAGCTTTCGAAATGTGGTGCTACAGAAGAATGCTGAAGATTATATGGGTAGATCACATAACTAATGAGGAAGTATTGAATAGAATTGGGGAGAAGAGGAGTTTGTGGCACAGCTTGACAAGAAGAAGGGACCGGTTGATAGGACATGTTCTGAGGCATCAACGGATCACAAATTTAGCGTTGGAGAGCAGCGTGGAGGGTAAAAATCGTAGAGGGAGACCAAGAGATGAATACACTAAGCAGATTCAGAAGGATGTAGGTTGCAGTAAGTACTGGGAGATGCAGAAGCTTGCACAGGATAGAGTAGCATGGAGAGCTGCATCAAACCAGTCTCAGGACTGAAGACCACAACAACAACAACAACAGGTTGAAGAAGGTCAAACCAAAGTGTATGTCATTTGTAGGTTTAGAGAAAGCTTTTGACAATGCTTAGTGGAACACCTTGAAACTATAAAAGTAGTAGTGCTAAAATACAAGAATATCTATTATATACCACAGGCGTTCGCAAGGGGGGCAAGAAAGGGCACTTCCCCCACTTGGAATCTGGGTAAACAGAGCTTTTATTCTTTACAAAATCCTCACACAATGACTGTCTACGATTCTAATAAACATAAGATTTAAAATTTTCTATCGCAACGGAAAATACTGTATCTTTAACGAATCACGACTGCTCCGAAGCTCCGGCGCGATTCCGTCGACTACACCCAACGCAATATAAATGTTGCTGTTGTGGACAAGAATGTTCTGTCGATTGTACGACTTTATCACAGCAGTGGTTAACCATTTGCCCACGGACAAAGAACACCTTTAATGGCTTCCTGAGTCTACTTTCAGCTTTACACGGCAAATTTATTGTGATAGTATCTGAAGATCATGTATCATACATGTATATGTCTGTACTTCACATGCCTCGGTCGAGACGAGGGAAAAAGAAGTGTGAAAAGATGGAAAAGGAACTGGTATAGCGCAACATGCATTCATGGAGTCACGATTCCTGCAGTCCAGTTGGCGTGGGCGCCCGTGTGTCAAACTGGACTGCCGTGTGCCGCCTTGATTCAGCCCTACGCTGTTAAAAGTTAATTTGTGGGCGGTTTCGGAAGGATTCCTACATTAATTTATTGTAATGCTGACCCTAGGCTACACTTTATCGTAACAACCCCAAAAAATGCGGCTTCCTAAACATATTTTGATCAACTTCAATTATGGCAGTAAACGTTAAATAATGGAAGGCATGAAATAGTGCAATAAATCCACTAACAAGTTCAGACAATCAAGTTTTGTAAGCAAATACAGTGTAACAGATGATGTAACGTCGAATGACACTATGATCAAATGGTCCAAATGGCTCGAAGCACTATGGGACTTAACATCTGAGGCCATCAGTCCCCTAGACTTAGAACTACGTAAACCTAACTAACCTAAGGACATCACACACATCCATGTCCGAGGAAGGATTCGAACCTGCGACCGTAGCAGCAGCGCGGTTCTGGACTGAAGCGCCTAGAAACGCTCGGCCACAGGGGCCGGCAACACTACGTATCAGAACCTTCTCAATCTAGTTCTTTTTCCTATTTCAAAATATTCATTGTTGCTGTGAACCTAACATTACTGATATACGAGTAAAAATATTTTGTTATGAGTAACTTGTTGAGCATCCTGACCTTAATAATGAGGAGGATGTGATTTCTAAACGTCGATTCAAGCAGGCGGGTTTCATATTCGTATTAATAACATAAATTGGTGTACTAATTAAATATGCTTACCATTTAGGTATCGAAATAATCTACCTTAAGAACAATGTGTGCATACCTATCATTCGTTTGAGATCAAATAAGTTTTGCATTTCCTGCAAATTTTGGTTCTTAGGACATTATACATCCTCAGACTTACTGAATCATTTACATCAAAAGTGACAATTTTAGTCCTGGATAAATATATTCAGAAATCAGGCTGCCTCATAAGAACTGAAGTTCATCAAAGGAAAGCTGTAATTCAAAGTGAGTGTTATAATGTTTTAGCCTATCCCCACAGCAATAATTTCGTGTAGTTCACTGAACTGATGCAAATCTTTCAGCTGGAAGCCACTTCGGCGACTTGAGTGTTCCTGACCTAGCCCAGTTACCAAAAAACTGTTTAAATGTGTGTGAAATCTTATGGGACTTAACTGCTAAGGTCATCAGTCCCTAAGCTTACACACTACTTAACCTAAATTATCCTAAGGACAAACACACACAATCGTGCCCGAGGGAGGACTCGAACCTCCGCCGGGACCAGCCGCACAGTCGATGACAGCAGCGCGTTAGATCGCTTTTCTTATATATATATTTTAATCTCATTTTGTTCGCTTTGATTCGTTACATCGGGTCGGGGCGGACGTCGTTAGACAGCCGTTTAAATTCGTTGTTGATCGGTTTATTCAGTTTTTTTATTACAGAGGGCAGCTAACCCTCTTACCGAACACGCTGAGCTACCGTGCTGGCTGTTTGTTTATTACAGAGGGCAGCTAACCCTCTGACCGAACACGCTGAGCTACCGTGCCGGCTGGGCTAATCCCGCGCGGCCCCAGTTATCAGACTGGGGAAAGGGGAACTGTAGTTTAACGTGAAATCCGAACCATTAGTCGTTTCTAGCTACTCGTCACATCGTTGAGAGGTGAAGGCTAGATAAAAGTGGAGGCTGAAAAATCCAAACCTACCGGATTCGATCCCGCGACCTTTTCGTCTGATACATCTGACAGTCGAATACATGTACGGATATTGTTGTTGCTAATATTGCAGGCTGTCTTGGAGTCATGCGATCGACGACCACTAACGCCCTTTTAATAGAAGCAGGGGAGATGCCCTTGACCATTCGGCGCCAAATGTTATCGGACAAATTCAACATTCAAGGCATTGCCATTATGGACAGTTCCGTCTATCAAAGTAGAGACTGCATTTATCGACTGTGGATTGCATCCCACAGAAGGAATAAAGTGCCAGCCGTTTGTGCCAGCTTTGACACTTGGTCACCTTGTAACGCTACCGCCCTGCTCGGACGTACGTTAGCTCTATAAAGCCTGTACTGTAATAAGTTCACGGGCTTCACCTTATAAACAAGGATTTTAGTACATTAGTTGACCGCGCGTACCCAATAGAAGAAAGATCGGACTTATTCTCAGTCAATAACTACAGTGATGCATCAAGCAAATGCAAAGTATAACTACCCTTCAGCATAGACAAGAAGTACACACAGTAGATGCTACCTATAATTAATAATTCGGTCGCCAGCCTACTTAGGCAATGAGTAAGTTTTTCCTTGTACAAGTGGGTGCATGTACAAGCATAACTACACGTAGTAAAGTTGCGTTATATGGCAAAGTTTGGAACCAGAAAAATCCACTGAACTAAAGTTTTCTCTTTTTGTACTAATTTGGACGAGCTAAATTTACACAACACCACACAGTAATGATTACTACGAACTGCATTTTGTATGTTGAGCAGACTGAAATCGGGCATAGATTGCCCTAGCATCGACAATCTTGAAAGTACACACACAATGTCACTATTAAGGATGGAAAAACACTAATACACTTAGGATTAATATAGAATTTAGCTTTACTGGTCAAATCTGATCAACACATTTCAAGGTTTGAAAGAATGGACAAGCGAAGGGGGGGGGGGGCCTGAAACTGTTATGGTCGTTATACTGAAACTATTAAGTACTGAAGGCAAATTAACACTCAAAATTATTAATCTATGGATAACTACTCTTTTGTCTTACTTCTGAATAATTTAACTGTCATTATTTCTGTATCAAATTAATTAAATAACATCGCTAACTCAATTCAAAAAACTCTCTTCCAATTTAGTCATACTTTTGTTCTTTCTCAACATTTGCAATAACACATAGAAATTTTAGGCTCCTTTATGGCATAGATTAATCTGCTGATAATTTTCATTAACACTAACATTAAACTTTCAGTTCAGGATACTCGGGTTGCACAATACGAGGTAAGGCTCCTGTCTAGGTCAGTGATCAGGATAAGTCATGGCTAAAGCAATTCTGGTAAAAGTCACGTTATTATTGAATAGTTAGAAACAGTTTCGACACTGGTCCACATAGATACACTTCTAAAGATGAAATAAATGTTTGACCTGTGCAAGTCGGTGCGGCGGTTGGCGGGCAGCGAGATTGCGGGCAGCAAGGCACACATACCAGCACGGCTAAGGCTCACACAACATCGGCACTTTCCATCTTCTTAGCGTCGTAATCTTTCCAATTTTGTGCCTCAAAATATAGCCATGCCAAGTAGTCGTCGGAATCGGTTCATCCAAGGCTCAATGGAATCCACTTTTCCTGGGTAGCCTCCTCGGTACAGTACGTGTACTTCCGACTGTTGCTCGCCTCCGACTGTTTTACTGCGCCCGTTGTGCCGAACCGCGCCAGTGTGCGTTTTCCCGCCTCGCCTGCCTCCGCCTTTTCCCGCTCCTCTACAGGTAGGGTATTCACCACAGGTTTTCTACTACACATATCCTAATGCATTACCTACGTATGGACCAAGTGTATAAATTACAATTTTCACATCTTACAATAGTTTTAACATTAAATACACTTCCCTTTGATTACCACATTATTTGAAATCTAACATAAATAATAATATTCGTTTCAAAAGTTGCTCACAGTTTCTTTAACGTGACACGAAAAGAATCGAAAAAGAAATTCAAAACATTGCTTATATTAATTTATCTAAATTCATAAAGAAAAAAAATTATTATATGTACAGTTGTCGTTACAACCTGTCATACATTCTATACAGCGTTCAGCGCATCTACCTGTTTTTGAATATGATCTTCAAACGCTCCGCTCCCAGATCCCAGTCCATTATTTAAGTACGACCTGGCTGGACAGTACTAATGTCAACGTTGGCTTCAATCGTCTCGTTCAAGCACAATGGCCGGGTTTTCTCTGTGTATATACCGATGGCTCCAAAATTCCGCAAGAAGAGTGTACAGGATGCGCTTTTTTCTGCCCTCAGATCCAGATCCGCAAAACCTTCAAACTGCCTATGAGCACTTCTATTTTTACGGCGGAGACAGTGGCAGTTTTGGAAGCACTTAAGTTTGTCTCTGGCACTTCCTTCCCCAAGATATTGATAGTATCTGACTCGGAAAGCGTTCTTAAAAACATTCAGTACAGTCGATGGAACAAAATAACCAACAGTTATATCTTGGATGTGATATCTGAATATATTCGCAGCACACGCACGGGCCGGACGATCCATTTGTTGTGGGTACCTTCCCACTCTGGTATCCTCTATATTGATGAAGTTGATGCATTAGCCAAACAAGCGGCAACCTTAGGCACCGTCCTGGATCTGCACCTTCCTTATACAGACTAGAGTTGAGGCGATTCGTGAATGAATCGTTCATTTGAACGACTCTAAATTAAGAATCGTAAGAATCGAATCGTGATACGGACGAATCATCGTCCAAAAGAAACGTAAGAACGATTGTGAGTCGTGACGATTCCAGTTCCAACGATTCATCGATTCTTAGTACGCTATGCTTCGAAGGCAACCTCCGAATCATGCCGACTCGTGCCGAATGATTATGACCGCCAGATGGCAGTCAAGTGGAGGATGCGTGTGAACAAAGGAAGCTCGGAACAAACAAACGAAGTTCGTAGGCCGTAATATTACTCGTGAAAACTTAGCTGACACTTGGCGGTGGCTGACGGGAATGAGCGTAAAAGCATTTCCCATTTACTATCGCTACCATCAGCCACCGCGCCGACGTCCACTTAGTTTGCGCGAGTAATACACGAACTAGTGATGACAGAAACGATATACAGCGAGTACACAGCTCCCGATACACACGATTAAAATCAAGAAATCCAAGTATGATGAATAAATACGTACCTCTTATTTGTTGCAGATGCAATGCAAAACACACACACACCTTCCATACACACGAGCAATAGCACTTGGATTATGTATTATATTTCGCGTATCTCGAAAACACCCCTAACGATTTGGATGAAATTTTGTATGCAGACTGTTTTTTGCATTTTGAGTTCACCTACATAGTTCCATTCTTTCGTAAAGCAATTTTGCAATATATATATCCTACATAGTTCCATTCGTAAAAACGCTATATCACATGTTTTTATAACGCCATCTCGTAAAACTTTATTAGTACGCATTGAATGTAGTTAAGGTTTTGGTTTTTATGTTTATCTGTATATAGGTGTCCTTCCTTACAGCACGCGATTTTACACAAAAGAATTTTTTAAATAAAAACGCGAATTTCGTGTTTCTTGGGAACGGCTTTAACAGTTTGGATAAAATTTTATATTTAGATACGTATTTTGATTTTTAAGTTTATCTTTAAACAAAAGCTTTTTAATTAATAATTTCAAGTTCGAGTTTTCGAATGTTATCGTGTTCAGATTCGTATCAAATTTTAGTGAAGTAATGTCGATGTATACGATTGAATCCTACTGTTTAGAAGTATGTCGTCTTCTCACGTAAATAGTAGTGACAGCGGCAAGTTCTCAGACAAATTAAAAGCAAAATACCTATGCTTTGTATTTAGAAGAAATGAAAGTCAAGCTAAATTTTCTGTGTGGGAGGGCTGTCAGCAGTGTTATGAATTACAAGGGTGATGTGGACTTGGAAAGACATCTTAGCACAGAAAAACATAGGATGATATGAGCCAAACCACGTCCGCCTCACTGCTAGATTTTGTTACTATAAAACAGACGTCTGCAGTTACATACGTTCAAGCCACATAACCAAACTGGCATACCACGTAATTTTGAACCACCTTTTGCACAAATCGACTCCTCTTTCCTGGCACACTGAAATAAAACAATAGATGCAATCAAATCAAACGTAACCTTTCATCAATTAAGGCATTACACGTATAAATCGAGACTCACACTTGTAACGTCATATGCATGTTTACTCATAAATAAACTATTTCTGGCATATCATGACACAGTTCGATTCTAGCCCCATTGACAATTTCAGACATGTCCTGCCATCTGTGAGTAAGATGAAGAACTTTTTGCATTCCGTAAGAATCGTGCCATCACAGACTAGAATGAATCGTGAAAGAATTGTGAACGAACCTCGGATTCCTTCACAGCCGTGGTTCATGAGGACACATCTGGACCGATCCACGATTTCTATCATCATAAGACTCCACTTCAATCATGCCTCTTTCCCACAACATCTACACCGGATCAACGTTTACAGTTCACCAGCATGTGAGTGTGATCCTGAGTCGGATGCTGATGTCAACCACATCTTATTTATGTGCCCCAAATTTGACCGTGAACGGTTGGTCTTTCTGAAGACATTGCTGAGTAAGGGCTACCATCTTCCTCAATCAGCTTCTTCTCTTTCGTGTACTAAAGACGTTCGTCTATATAAAGTGATAGTTAACTTCATCAAGAGTAGGCTACTGGTTACAATCTGTAGGTTTTAATGGTGTACGTAAATTATAAATAGGTCTTGCTGGTGAAGATATTTCAGAATTGGTGTGAATTGTAAGCCAAGACACTTTTAATTATTTTCCAATTCAATTCAATTTTTAAAACATTATGTACAAAACCGTAACAGTTAAGCTTTTTATTCTTGTAAATATGCATTTCTGTATTTGTTTATTCAATTATGTGTACATTGTCACTATGTGTTGCCGATGGCTAAATTGAGTACACACTCAAAGACCAAACAAACAAAAAAAAAAGTTCAAAGGAGCAAAGGAGGAGAAAGGTGTTGACAGAAATGAAGCTGTGGCAGCAGATCGTCAACCGTGCCTGGATAACTCAGTCGGTAAAGGCCAGAGACAGAGCTTTACTCTATCACGGAGGTTCACAACATCACACTCACTGCTGCAAAGTGAAGGCAACAAGTGAAGAGATTTAAATGTTTAGTGAACTTGACAAAGAAGCAGTAGTATCATGGCTCAACGAAGGTACAAATGGAGACATTGGGACTGCCCCAGTTTAATTTTCACACCATTACAAAGATGAGTAATAAAGATATTAGTACAGGTTGCAATGAAAACAGCTATAATCGCTAAAACTGAACTAAGCTCCGGGTACCGACGGAATCCCTATCAGATTCCAAACCGAATTTCGCCCCTCATTTGACCATAATATTCCGTAGACCGTGCTGATCTAGCGGGTAGAGTGCTTGACTCCAGCCCTGTTGATAATGGGTATGAACGGGATTTTTTTCTCGTTCCAGTCCCCCCAGGATGGTCCCAGGCACACTCAACCTGCTATCAAATGAGTACCGGGGATCTTTCCGAGGGGTATAAAGTGGCCAGAGTTACGTACTCGCCATCCTCCCGCTCCTAGCGCCGCAGCGAAGAAAGGCTGCGCTTTTCTGTAGTCAGACCATTAGCCCGGCCACGGGCTTGCACCTCTACCTTTTATACCATAGATCTCTCGAAATATTAATTTATGCCTAGAATTTGTAAGAAAGCACAAAATACACCTGTCCACATGAATGGTAGCAGAGACGATCTACAAAACCACCGCCAAGTTCTTTGACATAGGTCTGTTGTAGAATCTTAGAACATATTCTGAGCTGAATACAACGAGCCCCTCAAAGTCGACCAGAATAGATTACAAAGACTTAGCTCATACAAAACCGAACTCGCATAAAATCCTGAAAGTCATTGATCAAACCAGTCACATAGGTACAGTCCTTCTAGACTCCCCAAAAGCATATTATTGAGTATTATACCAACGCTTACTGAGAAAAGTAAGGGCTCATTGGGGCACCAAACGAAATTTGTGACTGGATTGAGGATTTCTCGGTAGGGACGTGTAATGTTATATTGGACGGAGAGCCATCGACAGATGTAGAATATCTTTAGGTGTTCCCCAACGAAATGTATTGAGATCCTACTGCTCGTGTTGTTTATTAATGACATGGTAGACTATGTTAACAATAATCTCAAACTTTTCGCAGTTATCTATAGCAACATGAAAAAACATGCAAAATGTATTTTATCTTATTGCCATTTCAGAGTGCTTTAAAGATTATTAGCTTGGTTCAAATATTCAGGAATGTGAAATTTAGAGCTTTTTTTTTAAAAAAAAGAAAAAAAAGTATCTGGTATTCTTTGCATGTAGTATAAATGGGTAACAATTGCTACGTTACAATTCAACTCTCAAAAAAAAAAATACACGAGTGAAAGATATCGCGGGAATATAAAAATATGACATATATGGTAATCAGATAAGTCTATAAGAGTTCAAGACGATATTAGATTCGCTTGAAAATATACAACAGCGCTATTGTAAGCAATTTTAGTCAATCATGCATACTCACGTTACTATGTAACTCGTATTAGACTATCTTCCAAACGCCGTGAATTCACTCAGATAAGTATTCTGAAGTCTTCATATTTTAAACTATAGACTGATCTCCTAATATTTACCTCAAGGATTATAAAGTGATCTTCTTAAATGCTAAAACATGTACTTGTACAAACTACAATCAATTTTGGCGCCGATTTATACCGTTGGTCAAACTGTTCACGAAACAGCTGAACGCCGATAGAAAATGGCCGTCAAAATTAATGGTGTTGTATTATATGCAAATTGTTTAAATGCTTCAGAAAGCCGAAACGGTTGTCGTTCAATGTAAATGAAGTTAAACAATCGTTGTCGTCATGTGACAGCTTCGTACTTTAAGCCTTTTTTTTATTTCCAAGAAGCTAACTGCAGTGATCTCTGATTAGTAGTCTCTTGGCTAAATGCCCAAGCGGACATGGACATAAACGTTCAACAGTTTTTTAATTGTTTTTTTCTCCTGAAAATCAACACTGTATACAGAGAAGGTTTGGTAAATTTTTAGTTTTATGATATTTTAACTATACTGTTTCGCATTATGTTGAGTGATGCTATAGAACTGCTGATTATTGTTGTAAACAGTTCCTGTCAATCATTGGCCGATAGCAGCCGAAGTGTTTTCCCCCACTCCCCTTGATTAATGTAAATAATGTGTGTTTGTAGATCTATGTATTGTGAATACTATCGAAAACTTTGAAGTACAACTCTAGACCACTGCTATTTATGAGAATTTCATACGATGAAAAAGTGTATGTGGCGTTTAAAGTTTATACGAAAACTAAAACAACCTACTTAGTCACAAATATGAATAAACTCACTCATCAGATTATTGACATTACGGTTCTCGCCCACTTAGTGAAGCATTTACCCATGTTTCCGGAGATTAAGGAATATCAGAACACATTTTGCCCGTGAAAACATTTACAAGTTGTGTCACCATGTCGAACGTATTCCGTAATTAAAGTAATTACTTTCTGTTGCAGCTGTCCGAAGAGATCTAGTGGCAAGAGGCTTCATTTTATGGAAACGATCTTTAAAATCTTGATCATAATGTACAGCAAATTATCACAATTCGGATATTTACACCAGTGTACTTTTCTGTGACATTACTGTATCAAGTTGATGTCAAAGAAACACCAAGTATTACTCATCAGTATAAAATGTACGTTTGTGCAGCAACAACATCACGAACTCGTGCAAGAGGAAAATTACAAGAGATTTATTGAAATTAATAAATTATATAATTAAAATTAGAATGAAAGGAAAAAGTACTTTAGACAGTGACGATGAGTGAGAAACATGGCATCACCTGTCATTTTAAGACATGAAAGGGCCGTAGCTTCATCTGTCAGCTTTTCAAGATCAAGAGGGCAAAGTGAGCAGGCAGATGATGATGATATTCAAATATCATTGGCACCTTATGTACAGAACTACCTGGCACAGAGCGGTCAAAAACTTGACTGTTGTGGGGCATGTTTGCCAGTGCCATTTGAAAGAGCAGCAAAACAGTCATGGTGGGATCCTCGCTTTGACTCTGAAATACTTGAGGGGCAGTACCGATCAAGTTCCTTTCCACAAGTGCGCCTAAGATTCCAGTACGTATTTTTATCCATAGAGTTTGATTTTTGTTGTAATCAATTGGTTCTTATGAAGTATAAATTACATAGTGAATTATTACCTGCAGTTACTAAAATGTATCCAAATTTATCGGATTTTGCAAAATATTAGCCTCTCTTTCAAAATGCATGCCCCTCAGTAAATAATTAATTGACTCCTGTACTAAATAAACTGTATATTTTGTTTCAGATATGCTCTTGTGTATATCCTTGCTGTATCGTTTTCATGGTTTGTATACTTCATTGTGACTGGTGCAACTGGCAGAATACAACACTGGATTCCTGTGTCTGCTGTCTTTGCTGTACTATTAATTATAATAGGCCTGATTTTAGCTGTAACATACAGAAGTTTTTACAGAACTTATGCATTTCCCATTTCCATATTTGTGGCTGTCATTATTTGCATCTTACTACTCGTGTTTATTATTCTGAATTCCTCAAATAGCAAGGCAAGTAGTATCACCCCTGTAGGACAATTTTCTCTTTGTATTGAAATATTGCTTATTATATACACTGTGATACAGCTACCTCTCTATGTGTGTGTAGCCATTGGTAGCATTTTTTCAATATTATTTGAATGCTTGATTGCTACATTGTACTTTAAAGAAGATTATGGTGTGAATACAAACACTGGTGTTGTAGTTCGGACGTTACTGCATATTGTTGTGCATTTAATCGGCATTCATGTTCTCATAATGACTAATGCTAGAATGCGTGGAACTTTCATGAAAGTGGGCCAGTCATTATTAGTTAGAAGACAGCTCGAAATGGAGAAACAGTTGAAGGAGAAGATGATACACTCAGTGATGCCACCCAAGGTTGCGGACTGGCTAATGTCAGAAACTGGTGGTGCCCAGGAAGATGAATATGAAGATAGTGAATCATTACAGAAACCAACACATGGCAAGAATCATGCTAGTGGTGGAAATGATATTCGTTCTCTGTTCCGTCCTTTCAATATGAACCGAATGGAAAATGTCAGTATACTATTTGCTGACATTGTAGGTTTTACACGAATGAGCTCCAATAAGAGTGCCGAAGAACTTGTTGGCATATTGAATGACTTATTTGAACGATTTGATGATCTCAGTGCTAAGCATGGCTGTGAGAAGATTTCAACATTGGGTGACTGCTACTACTGTGTTGCTGGTTGTCCTGAGCCTAAACTTGATCATGCAAAGGCCTGTATAGAAATGGGGCTTGATATGATTGTTACAATCAAACAGTTTGATGCAGAAACAAATGAAGGTATGTGTGCTTCCAGATATTCAACTATATTGTTTCTTGTAACTCTTCATGATCTTATTTACATTCTTCATAGTTACTAGATTATACTAAAAGGCATGCATTGCTTGATGCTGAATTTTATAGTTGTTAATTAAAATCTTTGATGCCTGATAGAAGTAGAGCTTGTTTTTTCTTTCCTACACTGCGTGTCTAAGTAACACGACTGATAATTTTATAGCAATTAATCACAAGATCTTCATAATTTTATGCTTGTTTGTGAGTGTTTGTCAGTCTTTTCACTATATCAGCCATAAAAAGTTATTGCTCCATTGTTCTATTACAATGAACTGCATTTTCTCTTGACTTTTTGCTTGTTTCATTGAAGTTAACAATGTAATTTTGTTCTCAGCTTGTAGTTTAAAAAATTTCTCCTTTGGCAATGTATAGTAACAAAATAGGTTATGAAGCACGTATTTTGTTGATATGCCTCAGTTGTGCATACAATTTATAAAATTGAAGCTATGTTATTCAATTACTACAGCTGAGTATTTAAAACCAAAATTTAAAGAAAATAAAAAAATGAATTGTGTACTTAAAGAATATAATTGACTGTGATAGAACATTTTCTGTCAATAGGCTTGCAGTGTTTCTTCTCTATATGCAATAACGAAAAGAAAAAAAATCTATCAGTAGTCTCATTTGTGTTATTTGTTTGATCATCTCGGAAGATCTGTTTATTGTGACAGCTGCTGACCATTTAACATATTTAGGAACCAGATGTATTTGCTTTATTTTTTTACATCATCAGAGTTTTTAACAGTCCAAATTTTGATTTATAGTGTTAATAGTATCTAAGTATTTTAAGTAGAGTAAAAACAGTTCTGTGTCACAGACATGAAAATGATTGATATAGTTTTGTTGTCATTGCCATCCCATTCAGCCTTAATTCCATAAGTTTTTATATAAGCAATTCTAGAAAAGAAGTTTATGACCATCCCTAAAAATGTGAAGTTTCTTTGCATTGTGTAGTGCAGTTTCTCAAGTCTCATACTGTACAGTATAAAGTAGACAAAGTGTTATGTAAAAAGAAAATGTAGAAAAGGCTATTAGAAAGCACAAGAAATAACACTTTTTGTATAGAAGTGCCAGATTTCTTGCAGTGACTTGGAAAGGGCATTTTATGGAGGACCAACAGAAACATTTCAGCATATAGGGTTAGACCTGAAACTATAGTTTTATTTTTTTATATTGCGAATATTTTACAATTCAGTCGATCTTCAGGGAGGTAGTTGAATGGCTGTGGTTGACAAGTCAGAAGTGGTAATGAATAAGCATTTACCCCTAACATTAAAAATCGATCTTACACTTGTCGTAAATTCAGAACTGTATTATCTCCAGTTGATTCAGGTGAAGTCTCCATAATCTTTTATATTCCGCCTTGGGGTGTAATTTCAATTATAGAACCTTGTTATAGATAGACAGTGGACTATTTTCTTCTCTATGAGATGAGTAGTTTCTTTTCAACCTTCCCACCTTTAATAAACTTATAAATTTCTGTGGGCTTTTGCATACCACACAGGAAAGTGGGATAGTATGAAGTATTCACTAGTGGCAGATCATTATCTTTTTAAACGTACCATAAGTATCTCCAACACACTTAGCCAAATGTACTTACACTCTTTGTCAATCGGTGACATTATAAGTAAAATTGCACACTTCCAATGTCTCCCTGTCCTCTTTACCTAACCATTCTCCTCCCCCAACATCCTCATCAACTTCACCCTTCTCTCTCCCTTGTGCCTTCTCACCCTCATGGTTTCACTTCCTCCTCCTCTCACTGCCTCCCACTCTCCCACCCTCCATCCTTCCTGTCCTCCCTCCCTCCCAACTTAAACCTCTCCTTCCTGTCATCCCTCCTTCCTTCCCTAAACCCTACCTCCTACACTACATCCCACCCACCCATCCTCCCTTGTCCTTGCCCTCCCTCCATCACCCCTTCCTCATTCCTCCCTCTCTCAACCCCTTCCTCATTCCTCCCTCCCTTCCACCTGCCCTATCTCATTCACTTGCCTGCCTCCCCCCACTCTTGTTCTCACTCCTCCCTCACTCCCTGCCCTCACTCCTTCCCTCTTGCCCCCACTCCCTCCCTCTTGCCCCCACTCCCTCCCTCTTGCCCCCACTCCCTCCCTCTTGCCCCCACTCCCTCCCTCTTGCCCCCACTCCCTCCCTCTTGCCCCCACTCCCTCCCTCTTGCCCCCACTCCCTCCCTCTTGCCCCCACTCCCTCCCTCTTGCCCCCACTCCCTCCCTCTTGCCCCCACTCCCTCCCTCTTGCCCCCACTCCCTCCCTCTTGCCCCCACTCCCTCCCTCTTGCCCCCACTCCCTCCCTCTTGCCCCCACTCCCTCCCTCTTGCCCCCACTCCCTCCCTCTTGCCCCCACTCCCTCCCTCTTGCCCCCACTCCCTCCCTCTTGCCCCCACTCCCTCCCTCTTGCCCCCACTCCCTCCCTCTTGCCCCCACTCCCTCCCTCTTGCCCCCACTCCCTCCCTCCTGCCCCCACTCCCTCCCTCTTGCCCCCACTCCTTCCCTCATGCCCCCCACTCCTCCCCACTCCTTCCCTCATGCCCCCCACTCCTGTCCCCACTCCTCCCCCCCACTCCTGTCCCCACTCCTCCCCCCCCTGCCCACTCCTGTCACCACCTGCCCACTCCTGTCCCCCCCTGCCCACTCCTGTCCCCCCCTGCCCACTCCTGTCCCCCCCTCTGCCCACTCCTGTCCCCCCCTCTGCCCACTCCTGTCCCCCCCTCTGCCCACTCCTGTCCCCCCCTCTGCCCACTCCTGTCCCCCCCTCTGCCCACTCCTGTCCCTCCTCTGCCCACTCCTGTCCCCCCCCCTCTGCCCACCCCTGTCCCCCCCTCTGCCCACTTCTCTCCCCCCTCTGCCCAATTCCTTCCCCCCTGCGCCCTTCTTCTCCCCTAGGCCCTTCTTCTCCCCTAGGCCCTTCTTCCCCCCTGCACCCTTCTTCCCCCATAGGCCCTTCTTCCCCCCTGCACCCTACTTCCCCCATAGGCCCTACTTCCCCCCTAGGCTCTTCTTCCCCCCTGCACCCTTCTTGGCCCTCGGCACTCCTGCACACTTTGCCTGTCTGCACTCCCTGCTCCTCTGCACATTTTGCCCCTCAGCACTTATCCATCGCCTACTACCTTTCTTATTTCACTTGTGGTTTCTCCTCTTTCCCCTGCCTGTGCTCTCACTTGTTTCGGTCCTTTCTTTTCCACCGCCTCTTTCGATATCGGGTTGGTAATGTGCTATCTGATTTGTACGTGCAGGTGAATGGTGTTCCTCAGGGAAGCGTTTTAAGTGGCACCCTCTTTGCCGTCGCCATTAACAGTATCACGTCCACTATCCGGAGTCCTGCCCAGTGCTCCTCAAGGTGAATATTTTGAAGTGTCTGAGCCATCGGTCCTGGGGAGCAGATCATGCGCGTCTGCTGTAGTTTTATAGGGCTTTTGTCCGGTCGCGTCTTGACTATGGATGCACCGTGTATGGGTCAGCGAGGCCTTCGTATCTGAAGATTCTTGATGCAGTACTTGATGCAGTACACCATGAGAGTATCAGGCTGGCCACTGGTGCATTCCGTACCAGTCCCATCCCCAGCCTGTGTGCTGAGGCAGGGGAACCGCCGCTCGCCATCCGGCGGAAACTCCTCATGGTGCGACGGGTGTGTCGATTCCTTGCCTCTCCTACCTCCCCTGCGTACCCAACCGTTGCCTGACCACCTATGGAACGTCTATTTTCCAGTCGTCCCAGGGCAACGAGACCATTTCGGATTCATGCCAAACAATTGCTACAGTCCCTTGGTGTGGAGCATGTGGCACCCCAACTCCAGGGTTTTACCTGCCTGCCTCTCTGGTAGCTCCAGAGGCCCAGCGTCCTTTTAGACTTGTCAGCATACAGGAGGAGCTGCACTCCTGCGTCTGTTTTTACCTCCTTATTTTACGATATTTTAATCCAGCATCCTGACCATGTACCAGTACTTACGGATGGCCCTAAACAGGACTCTGTTGGTTGTGCTGTTGTTTTACCTGAATGAGTCGTCAAGTTACGGCTTCCTGCGGCATTTACCATCTTTGATGCCGAATTGTTCGCGATCTTGCGGGCGTTGGAGTAGATGAGATGTGTTCCCAGTTTTAAGTTTCTCATCTGTTCTGACTCCCTGAGTGCCCTTCAGACCATGCAACACTTGTACACAGCGGATACGGTCATCCAGAACATCCATGATGCCCTACTCCACCTGCATTGGCAGGGGAATGAGGTTTCTTTCTCCTGGGTGCCGGGACACATGGGTGGCTGCCAAAGATGCATGTTCCCTCCCTCACGTTGTTGAATCTGCCGTCCCCCTCCATGCTGTTACCTCCCTTTTGCATCTTCGTGTTATGCGTCAATGGGAAGAGGAGTGGCTGGCAGTCGGTGAAACTAAGCTGCGTCTGGTCAAGGCCACCACGCGGCCATGGTATACATCCTACCAGTAATGCAGGTGGGATGAGGTTCTCCTCACCTTTCCCTCCTCCCACCTTTCCCTCCTCCCACCTTTCCCTCCTCCCACCTTTCCCTCCTCCCACCTTTCCCTCCTCCCACCTTTCCCTCCTCCCACGTCTCCCTCCTCCCATCTGTCTCCTTTTTGCCTCCCTTCTCCCCTTTTTGCCTCCCTTCTCCCCTTTTTGCCTCCCTTCTCCCCTTTTTGCCTCCCTTCTGCCCTCTTTGCCTCCCTTCTTTGTCACCCCTCTCCCTTCTTTGTCGCCCCTCTCCCTTCTTTGTCGCCCCTCTCCCTTCTTTGTCTCCCCTCTCCCTTCTTTGTCGCCCCTCTCCCTTCTTTGTCGCCCCTCTCCCTTCTTTGTCGCCCCTCTCCGTTCTTTGTCGCCCCTCTCCCCTCTTTGTCGCCCCTCTTTGTCGAACCTCTCCCCCCTCTGTCGAACCTCTCCCCCCTCTGTCGCCCCTCTCCCCCCTCTGTCGCCCCTCTCCCCTCTTGGCCGCCCCTCTCCCTTCTTTCCATCCCTTCTCTCCTGTTTCCCCCCTGCTCCCCCAATTTCCCTTCTCTCGCTCTCTCTCTCTCTCTCTCTCTCTCTCTCTCTCTCTCTCTCTGTCTCTGTCTCTGTCTCTCTCTCTCTCTCTCTCTCTCTCTCTCCCCCCTATTTCCCTTCTCTCTCCATTGACCTCCCTCCCGTCTTAACCCCCTCGCCCTCCAATTCCTCTTCTCTTTTCCTCTTCCCCACTTCCCTCCTAACTTCTGCCTTCTCTCCTCTTCAGCTTTTTCACCACTCTCCCAAGACCTTGCCTCCTCTCTCCCCCTCACCCTCCCACCCTTTCACCCTCCCTCCCTTTCACCCTCCCTCCCTTTCACCCTCCCTCCCTTTCACCCTCCCACCCTTTCACCCTCCCACCCTTTCACCCTCCCACCCTTTCACCCTCCCACCCTTTCACCCTCCCACCCTTTCACCCTCCCACCCTTTCAACCTCACTCCCTTTCACCCTCACTCCCTTTCACCCTCACTCCCTTTCACCCTCACTCCCTTTCACCCTCACTCCCTTTCACCCTCACTCCCTTTCACCCTCACTCCCTTTCACCCTCACTCCTTTTAACCCACCCTCTTCTCCTGCCTCCTACTCCTACTCGTCCCTCTTCTCGTCCCTCCTACTCCTCCCTCCTCTCCTCCTACTCCTCCCTCCTCTCCTCCTACTCCTACCTCCTCTCTTCCTCCTCCCTCCTCTCTCCCTCCTCCCTCCTCCTCCCTCCTCTCCTTCTACTCCTCCCTCTTCTCCGCTTCCTCCTCCCTCTTCCCTGCTTCCTCCTCCTCTCTCCATTCCTTCTCCTCGCTCCCTTCCTCCTCCTCGCTTTTTTCCTCCTCCTCCCCCCTCTTCTCCCCTTTCTCCTAGTCCTCCCCCCTCTTGTCCCCTTTCTCGTAGTCCTTCCCCCTCTTGTCCCGTCATTCTTGTCTTCCTCCCCCTCACTCTTGTCCTCCTCCGCCTCACTCTTGCCCCCTCCTCCTCACTCTTGCCCCCCTCCTCCTCACTCTTGCCCCCCTCCTCCTCCTCACTCTTGCCCCCCTCCTCCTCCTCACTCTTGCCCCCCTCCTCCTTTCATTCCCCTTTCCCCCTTCCATTTTTCGTTCCCCCTTTTGTTCCCTTTTCTCCATTCCATATTTCCACCCTCCAATTTTCTTTCCCACTTCCAATTTTCTTTCCCACCTCCAATTTTCCTTCTCACTTCCAAATTTCTTTCCCGTTTCCTGTTTCCATTTCTCTTTCCCATTTTCCACCATTTCTCTTTCCCCTTTTCCACCATTTCTCTTTCCCCTATTCCACCAATTCTCTTTCCCCTTTTGTACCATTTCTCTTTCCCCTCCCCCTCTGTTTCTCTTTATCCTTTTCCCTCATCTTCCCTATTCTGTCTTCCTGTGAGCCCCCTCAGTCCCCTCTCTTTCATCTCCATCCCACCCTTTCTCTCCCTTCCTCCCCAGCGATTCTTTCCTGCCATCTCTTCCCATTCCCCCCATCCCTCTTAACCCCATATCTTCCCTTTTCCCCCATCCCTCTTAACCCCATATCTTCCCTTTTCCCCCATCCCTCTTAACCCCATATCTTCCCTTTTCCCCCATCCCTCTTAACCCCATATCTTCCCTTTCCCCCCATCCCTCTTAACCCCATATCTTCCCTTTTCCCCCATCCCTCTTCACCCCACATCTTCCCTTTTCCCCCATCGCTCTTAACCCCATATCTTCCCTTTTCCCCCATCCCTCTTAACCCAACATCTTCCCTTTTCCCCCAAGGCCATCTTTCCACCTCTTCCACTCTTTCCCATTCTACTCTTTCCCCTCCCGCTCTTTGCCCTCCCTCCCGCTCTTTGCCCTCCCTCCCGCTCTTTGCCCTCCCTCCCGCTCTTTGCCCTCCCTCCCGCTCTTTGCCCTCCCTCCCCGCTCTTTGCCCTCCCTCCCGGCTCTTTGCCCTCCCTCCGGCTCTTTGCCCTCCCTCCGGCTCTTTGCCCTCCCTCCGGCTCTTTGCCCTCCCTCCGGCTCTTTGCCCTCCCTCCCGCACTTTGCCCTCCCTCCCGCTCTTTGCCCTCCCTCCCGCTCTTTGCCCTCCCTCCCGCTCTTTGCCCTCCCGCCCGCCCTTTCCCCTCCCGCCCGCCCTTTCCCCTCCCTCCCGCCCTTTGCCCTCCCGCCCGCCCTTTGGCCTCCCGCCCGCCCTTTCCCCTCCCTCCCGCCCTTTCACCTCCCTCCCACTCTTCCCCCTGCCGACCGCTCATTGACCCGGGCTGCCACTAATTGATCTGTCCACCCACTCTTCTCTCCCACTGCCTACAACCGGTCTCCCACTCTGCCTGTGTCATTTCCCTCTCCACAATTTATCCCCATATCCTACTCTCCCCTCTCTTCCCCTGTCAGTGCCTTTTCTCTCCTGTATCCTGTCTCATCTGACACTCATTGGCCTCTCCTGTCCACCTCTCCTCTCTTATCTCTTCTTCTCATACCTCACCTGTGCCTCCTACCTCACCTGTGCCTCCTACCTCACCTGTGCCTCCCACCTCACCTGTGCCTCCCACCTCACCTGTGCCTCCCACCTCACCTGTGCCTCCCACCTCACCTGTGCCTCCCACCTCACCTGTGCCTCCCACCTCACCTGTGCCTCCCACCTCACCTGTGCCTCCTACCTCACCTGTCCCACCTGTCTCTCCTACATCACCTGTCCCTCCTACATCACCTATCCCTCCTATATCACATATCCCCTCCTCCTCTCCCACTCCTTTCTCCCTCTCCTCCTTCTCCCCCTCTTCTCTCCATCTCCTCCTCTCTCCCTCTTCTCTCTGCCGCCACAACTCTCCATCTCCTCTTCCCTCCCTCACCACCACTCTCCATCTCCTCTTCTCTCCATCACCACCACTCTCCATCTCCTCTTCTCTCCATCACCACCACTCTCCATCTCCTCTTCTCTCCATCACCACCACTCTCCATCTCCTCTTCTCTCCATCACCACCACTCACAATCCCCTCCCCTCTCCAGGCTCCTCCCCTCTCCAGGCTCCTCCCCTCTCCAGGCTCCTCCCCTCTCCAGGCTCCTCCCCTCTCCAGGCTCCTCCCCTCTCCAGGCTCCTCCCCTCTCTGTGTCCTCTGTCTCCATTTCACCACCCTCACTCCTTGTCTCCCTCTCCCTTTCACCACCCTCACTCCTTGTTTCCCTCTCCCTTTCACCACCCTCACTCCTTGTCTCCCTCTCCCTTTCACCACCCTCACTCCTTGTCTCCCTCTCCCTTTCACCACCCTCACTCCTTGTCTCCCTCTCCCTTTCACCACCCTCACTCCTTGTCTCCCTCTCCCTTTCACCACCCTCGCTCCTTGTCTCCCTCTCCCTTTCACCACCCTCACTCCTTGTCTCCCTCTCCCTTTCACCACCCTCACTCCTTGTCTCCCTCTCCCTTTCACCGCCCTCACTCCTTGTCCTCCCTCTCCCTTTCACCGCCCTCACCCCTTGTCCCCCCTGTCCCTTTCACCGCCCTCACCCCTTGTCCCCCCTGTCCCTTTCACCGCCCTCACCCCTTGTCCCCCCTGTCCCTTTCACCGCCCTCACCCCTTGTCCCCCCTGTCCCTTTCACCGCCCTCACCCCTTGTCCCCCCTGTCCCTTTCGCCGCCCTCACCCCTTGTCCCCCCTGTCCCTTTCGCCGCCCTCACCCCTTGTCCCCCCTGTCCCTTTCACCGCCATCACCCCTTGTCCCCCCTGTCCCTTTCACCGCCCTCACCCCTTGTCCCCCCTGTCCCTTTCACCGCCCTCACCCCTTGTCCCCCCTGTCCCTTTCACCGCCCTCACCCCTTGTCCCCCCTGTCCCTTTCACCGCCCTCACCCCTTGTCCCCCCTGTCCCTTTCACCGCCCTCACCCCTTGTCCCCCCTGTCCCTTTCACCGCCCTCACCCCTTGTCCCCCCTGTCCCTTTCACCGCCCTCACCCCTTGTCCCCCCTGTCTCTTTCACCGCCCTCACCCCTTGTCCCCCCTGTCCCTTTCACCGCCCTCACCCCTTGTCCCCCCTGTCCCTTTCACCGCCCTCACCCCTTGTCCCCCCTGTCCCTTTCACCGCCCTCACCCCTTGTCCCCCCTGTCCCTTTCACCGCCCTCACCCCTTGTCCCCCCTGTCCCTTTCACCGCCCTCACCCCTTGTCCCCCCTGTCCCTTTCACCGCCCTCACCCCTTGTCCCCCCTGTCCCTTTCACCGCCCTCACCCCTAGTCCCCCCTGTCCGTTTCACCGCCCTCACCCCTTGTCCCCCCTCTCCCTTTCACCGCCCTCACCCCTTGTCCCCCCTCTCTCTTTCACCGCCCTCACCCCTTGTCCTCCCTCACCCTTTCACCACCCTCACTCGTTGTGCCTCCTGTCCCTTTCACCGCCCTCACTCCCCTCCTTGCTCGCCCCTCCTTCCCCTTATCTACTCCTCCTCTTGCATCTCCCTCTCCACCTCCTACCCCTCCCCTGCCCCCTCTCAACCCCATCTCCCCCACCTCCCTATCCTATGCCACCTCTTCACCCCATTTCCCCCACCACCCTCTGCTCTCTCTACACCCCATCTCCTCCTCCTTTTCCCTCTGCCCCCTCTCCACCTCATCTTCTACTCCCTCTCCCTCAATCCAGCTTCCTTCCTTCTCCCTCATTCCTTCACACTCTCTCTCAACCCTCTCTCCTTCCCACTCTCAACCTTCTGCTTCCTATCTCCATCCTCTCTCTTTTCCTCTCGCTGTGCCCTCTCTCTGCATCCTCTCTCTCTCCTCCTCTTGCTGTGCCCTCTCTATGCATCCTCTCGCTCTCCTCCTCTTGCTGTGCATCTCTCTGCACCATCTCTCTCTCCTCCTCTTACTGTGGTCTCTCTCTCTCTCTCTCTCTCTCTCTCTCTCTCTCTCTCTCTCTCTCTACTCCCCTGCCTCTCTCTACTCCCTCTCTCTCTCTCTCTCTCTCTCTCTCTCTCTCTCTCTCTCTCTCTCTCTACTCCCCTGCCTCTCTCTACTCCCCTGCCTCTCTCCCGCCTGTTTTCCTTCAAATCCCCCTCCCCTTCTCCAGCCTCTCTTCCATCTACTCTCCCTCCCTGTCTCCAGCCTCTCTTCCATCTACTCCCCCTCCCTGTCTCCAGCCTCTCCTCCTCCTACTTCCCCCTCTCGATTCCTCCCTCTCTGCATCCCTTTCACCTCCTCCTCCCTCTCTGCCCCCTTCTCACCTTCTCCTCCTCCCTCTCTGCCCCCTTCTCACCTTCTCCTCCTCCCTCTCTGCCCCCTTCTCACCTTCTCCTCCTCCCTCTCTGCCCCCTTCTCACCTTCTCCTCCTCCCTCTCTGCCCCCTTCTCACCTTCTCCTGCTCCCTCTCTTCCCCCTCCTCTCCTCCATCCCTTGCCCTCTCTGCCCCCTCCTCTCCTCCATCCCTTGCCCTCTCGCCCCCTCCTCTCCTCCATCCCTTGCCCTCTCGCCCCCTCCTCTCCTCCATCCCTTGCCCTCTCGCCCCCTCCTCTCCTCCATCCCTTGCCCTCTCGCCCCCTCCTCTCCTCCATCCCTTGCCCTCTCGCCCCCTCCTCTCCTCCATCCCTTGCCCTCTCGCCCCCTCCTCTCCTCCATCCCTTGCCCTCTCGCCCCCTCCTCTCCTCCATCCCTTGCCCTCTCGCCCCCTCCTCACCTCCATCCCTCGCCCTCTCGCCCCCTCCTTTCCTCCATCCCTCGCCCTCTCTCCCACCTCCTTTCCTCCATAACTCCCTCTCTCTTCTCCCTCCATTCCTCCATAACTCCCTCTCTCTTCTCCCTCCATTCCTCCATACCTCCCTCTCTCTTCCCCCTCCATACCTCCCTCTCTCTTCCCCCTCCATTCCTCCATACCCTCTCTGTTCCCCCTCCCTCTCTGTTCCCCCTCCCTCTCTGTTCCCCCTCCATCTCTCCTTCCTTCCCTCCCTCTCTCCTTCCTTCCCTCCCTCTCTCCTTCCTTCCCTCCCTCTCTCCTTCCTTCCCTCCCTCTCTCCTTCCTTCCCTCCCTCTCTCCTTCCTTCCCTCCCTCTCTCCTTCCTTCCCTCCCTCTCTCCTTCCTTCCCTCCCTCTCTCCTTCCTTCCCTCCCTCTCTCTCTTCCCCCCTCTCTCTCTTCCCCCCCTCTCTCTCTTCCCCCCCCTCTCTCTTCCCCCCTCTCTCTCTTCCCCCCCTCTATCCCCCCTCTCTTCCCCCCGTCTCTCTTCCCCCCTCTCTTCCCCCCGTCTCTCTTCCCCCCTCTCTCTTCCCCCCTCTCTCTTTCTTCCCCCTTCCTCGCTCCTTCCCTCCCTCTCTCTTTCTTCGCCCTCCCTCGCTCCTTCCCTCCCTCTCTCTTTCTTCGCCCTCCCTCGCTCCTTCCCTCCCTCTCTCTTTCTTCGCCCTCCCTCGCTCCTTCCCTCCCTCTCTCTTTCTTCGCCCTCCCTCGCTCCTTCCCTCCCTCTCTCTTTCTTCGCCCTCCCTCGCTCCTTCCCTCCCTCTCTCTTTCTTCGCCCTCCCTCGCTCCTTCCCTCCCTCTGTCTTTCTTCGCCCTCCCTCGCTCCTTCCCTCCCTCTGTCTTTCTTCGCCCTCCCTCGCTCCTTCCCTCCCTCTCTCTTTCTTCCCCCTCCCTCGCTCCGTCCCTCGTCCCTCGCTCCGTCCCCCGTCCCTCGCTCCGTCCCCCGTCCCTCGCTCCGTCCCCCGTCCCTCGCTCCGTCCCCCGTCCCTCGCTCCGTCCCTCGCTCCGTCCCCCGTCCCTCGCTCCGTCCCCCGTCCCTCGCTCCGTCCCCCGTCCCTCGCTCCGTCCCTCGCTCCGTCCCCCGTCCCTCGCTCCGTCCCCCGTCCCTCGCTCCGTCCCCCGTCCCTCGCTCCGTCCCCCGTCCCTCGTTCCGTCCCCCGTCCCTCGCTCCGTCCCCCGTCCCTCGTTCCGTCCCCCGTCCCTCGCTCCGTCCCCCGTCCCTCGCTCCGTCCCCCGTCCCTCCCTCCGTCCCCCGTCCCTCGCTCCGTCCCCCGTCCCTCGCTCCGTCCCCCGTCCCTCGCTCCGTCCCCCGTCCCTCGCTCCGTCCCCCGTCCCTCGCTCCGTCCCCCGTCCCTCGCTCCGTCCCCCCTCCCTCGCTCCGTCCCCCCTCCCTCGCTCCGTCCCCCCTCCCTCGCTCCGTCCCCCCTCCCTCGCTCCGTCCCCCCTCCCTCGCTCCGTCCCCCCTCCCTCGCTCCGTCCCCCCTCCCTCGCTCCGTCCCCCCTCCCTCGCCCCTTCCCCCCTCCCTCGCCCCTTCCCCCCCTCCCTCGCCCCTTCCCCCCCTCCCTCGCCCCTTCCCCCCCTCCCTCGCCCCTTCCCCCCCTCCCTCGCCCCTTCCCCCCCTCCCTCGCCCCTTCCCCCCCTCCCTCTCTCCTTCCCCCCTCCCTCTCTCCTTCCCGCCTCCCTCGCTCCTTCCCCCCTCCCTCGCTCCTTCCCCCCTCCCTCGCTCCTTCCCTCGCTCCTTCACTCCCTCTCTCTTTCTTCCCCCTCTCTCGCTCCTTCCCTCCCTCTCTCTTTCTTCCCCCTCCCTCGCTCCTTCCCTCCCTCTCTCTTTCTTCCCCCTCCCTCGCTCCTTCCCTCCCTCTCTCTTTCTTCCCCCTCCCTCGCTCCTTCCCTCCCTCTCTCTTTCTTCCCCCTCCCTCGCTCCGTCCCTCGCTCCGTCACCCGTCCCTCGCTCCGTCCCCCGTCCCCCGTCCCTCGCTCCGTCCCCCCGTCCCTCGCTCCGTCCCCCCGTCCCTCGCTCCGTCCCCCCGTCCCTCGCTCCGTCCCCCCGTCCCTCGCTCCGTCCCCCCGTCCCTCGCACCGTCCCCCCGTCCCTCGCTCCGTCCCCCCGTCCCTCGCTCCGTCCCCCCGTCCCTCGCTCCGTCCCCCCGTCCCTCGCTCCGTCCCCCCTCCCTCGCTCCGTCCCCCCTCCCTCGCTCCGTCCCCCCTCCCTCGCTCCGTCCCCCCCTCCCTCGCTCCGTCCCCCCCCCTCCCTCGCTCCGTCCCCCCCCCTCCCTCGTTCCGTCCCCCCCCTCCCTCGCTCCGCTCCCCCCTCCCTCGCTCCGTCCCCCCCTCCCTCGCTCCGTCCCCCCCTCCCTCGCTCCGCTCCCCCCTCCCTCGCTCCGTCCCCCCTCCCTCGCTCCGTCCCCCCTCCCTCGCTCCGTCCCCCCCTCCCTCGCTCCGTCTCCCCTCCCTCGCTCCGTCCCCCCTCCCTCGCTCCGTCCCCCCTCCATCGCCCCTTCCCCCCCTCCCTCGCCCCTTCCCCCCCCTCCCTCGCCCCTTCCCCCCTCCCTCGCCCAATCCCCCCCTCCCTCGCCACTTCCCCCCTCCCTCGCCCCTTCCCCCCCTCCCTCGCCCCTTCCCCCCCTCCCTCGCCACTTCCCCCCCTCCCTCGCCCCTCCTACGCTCCCTCGCTCCTCCCCCCCTCCCTCGCTCCTTCCCCCCCTCCCACGCTCCTTCCCCCCCTCCCCTCGCTCCTTCCCTCGCTCCTTCCCTCGCTCCTTCCCTCCTTCCTTCCCTCGCTCCTTCCCTCCTTCCTTCCCTCGCTCCTTCCCTCCTTCCTCCCCCGCTCCTTCCCTCCTTCCTCCCCCGCTCCCTCCCTCCGCCGCTCCCTCCCTCCGCCGCTCCCTCCCTCCGCCGCTCCCTCCCTCCGCCGCTCCCTCCCTCCGCCGCTCCCTCCCTCCGCCGCTCCCTCCCTCCCCCGCTCCCTCCCTCCCTCCCCCGCTCCCTCCCTCCCTCCCCCGCTCCCTCCCTCCCTCCCCCGCTCCCTCCCTCCCTCCCCCGCTCCCTCCCTCCCTCCCCCGCTCCCTCCCTCCCTCCCCCGCTCCCTCCCTCCCTCCCTCCCCCGCTCCCTCCCTCCCTCCCTCCCCCGCTCCCTCCCTCCCTCCCTCCCCCGCTCCCTCCCTCCCTCCCTCCCCCGCTCCCTCCCTCCCTCCCTCCCCCGCTCCCTCCCTCCCCCGCTCCCTCCCTCCCTCCCTCCCCCGCTCCCTCCCTCCCTCCCTCCCCCGCTCCCTCCCTCCCTCCCTCCCCCGCTCCCTCCCTCCCTCCCCCGCTCCCTCCCTCCCTCCCTCCCTCCCCCGCTCCCTCCCTACCTCCCTCCCCCGCTCCCTCCCTCCCTCCCTCCCTCCCCCGCTCCCTCCCTCCCTCCCTCCCTCCCCCGCTCCCTCCCTCCCTCCCTCCCTCCCCCGCTCCCTCCCTCCCTCCCTCCCTCCCTCCCTCCCTCCCCCGCTCCCTCCCTCCCTCCCTCCCTCCCCCGCTCCCTCCCTCCCTCCCTCCCCCGCTCCCTCCCTCCCTCCCTCCCCCGCTCCCTCCCCCGCTCCCTCCCTCCCTCCCCCGCTCCCTCCCTCCCTCCCCCGCTCCCTCCCCCGCTCCCTCCCTCCCTCCCCCGCTCCCTCCCTCCCTCCCCCGCTCCCTCCCTCCCTCCCCCGCTCCCTCCCTCCCCCGCTCCCTCCCTCCCCCGCTCCCTCCCCCGCTCGCTCCCCCTGTCGCTCCCCCGCTCCCTCCCCCGCTCCCTCCCCCTGTCGCTCCCCCGCTCCCTCCCCCGCTCCCTCCCCCTGTCGCTCCCCCGCTCCCTCCCCCGCTCGCTCCCTCGCTCGCTCCCTCGCTCCCTCCCTCGCTCGCTCCCTCGCTCGCTCCCTCGCTCCCTCCCTCGCTCGCTCCCTCGCTCCCTCCCTCGCTCGCTCCCTCGCTCCCTCCCTCGCTCGCTCGCTCCCTCGCTCGCTCCCTCGCTCGCTCCCTCGCTCGCTCCCTCGCTCGCTCCCTCGCTCGCTCCCTCGCTCGCTCCCTCCCTCGCTCCCTCGCTCGCTCCCTCGCTCGCTCGCTCCCTCCCTCGCTCGCTCCCTCCCTCGCTCGCTCCCTCCCTCGCTCGCTCCCTCGCTCGCTCCCTCGCTCGCTCCCCCCCTCGCTCGCTCCCTCGCTCGCTCCTTCCCCCTCCCTCCGGCTTCCTCCTCCCTCCCTCTTCCCCCTCCCTCCCTCTCTCTTTCCTCTCCCTCTCTCTTTTCCTCTCTCTCTCTCTTTTCCCTCCCTCCCTCTTTCCTCTTCCTCTCTCCCTCCTGCCCTCCTGCCCTCCCTCCCTCTTTCCTCTTCCTCTCTCTTTTCCCTCCCTCTCTCTTTTCCCTCCCTCCCTCTTTCCTCTTCCTCTCTCCCTCCTGCCCTCCCTCCCTCCTGCCCTCCCTCCCTCTTTCCTCTTCCTCTCTCTTTTCCCTCCCTCCCTCCCTCTTTCCTCTTCCTCTCTCTTTTCCCTCCCTCCCTCTTTCCTCTTCCTCTCTCTTTTCCCTCCCTCCCTCTTTCCTCTTCCTCTCTCTTTTCCCTCCCTCCCTCTTTCCTCTTCCTCTCTCTTTTCCCTCCCTCCCTCTTTCCTCTCCCTCTCTCTTTTCCCTCCCTCCCTCTTTCCTCTCCCTCTCTCTTTTCCCTCCCTCCCTCTTTCCTCTCCCTCTCTCTTTTCCCTCCCTCCCTCTTTCCTCTCCCTCTCTCTTTCCTCTCCCTCCCTCCCTCCTGCCCTCCGTTTCTCTTCCCCCTGCCTCCCTCCTTCCTTCCCTCTCTCCTTCCTTCCCTCTCTCCTTCTCTCCCTTTATTCTTCTCTTCAATGTGTCTGCCAATTCCCCTTTCTCTCATCCCTCCCCCCCCCCCACTTTCTTTCATGCTACTAGGCATATCACCCCGTTTCTTACATCCTCCCACTCTTCCACATCCCACTATCCTGTGTACCGCTATTCTCTCGTATCCTTCCTTGTAATTTTGTGTGAGTGTTTGGAGAGACTGGGAGAGAGCACAGCAAATGTAATGAGTATGAAGCAAAAGACAAAGGTAACATCATTAATAGTTAAGGTTGGTAGAATAAATGACTTCTTTTTGAAAAGAACTGTTTCATATAGATTCAGTATATCTGCTCCTATATAAATAAAAACAAATTTTGGACTGTTGCAGACCAATGATGGTGCTAAAAATAGTAGAGTAAAAGTCATCTGGTTTCTAATTAAAATACTGCATTGGCAGTTCTGTCACTGAAGGAGACCTAGACCTTCCATTGAAATGATTATGAACAGAAGCTGCATAGAGGGCAACCAAGGAAGTTAACCGTTGAAGTAAGTGGTTGCGTGTTTGAGAATTATTTTAGAATGTAATTGGTTGTATACAACATATCAGTCGTGTATGTTGTCTTTTATACTCTTCATTTGATGCTACAGTCATTTGATGATGGCTTCACTGCAGACATTTTGGTTTCTTAGTGAAGTGCATACAAGATTTGGAGAGGTGTTCTTTGTATTTTCTTCAGCTCCATCTTATATTTTTCTGTTTTTATCCATATAAATTGATTTTTTCTTTGTTTACTTTAGTACCTTTGTGATATTATTGTAGGAATGAGTAAAATCAGGAAATGTTACAACACTAGAATTTTCTAGAATAAGCATTATGTATTCTCTACTGTTTAGAGTCAAGACTCCTCACAGTAGCACAATTATACATGCTTACTAGTTCTGCAGATGATAAAGAAATAGGAAAATGTATCATGAGATAAGAGACATTATTTAGGACGTTGAAGAGAGAGAAAAATTTTATTTTGAAACACAATGTAATCACTATTAACACTTGATCACAAATCTTAAATGAATACTATATATTGAGAAGAGACATGGCATGCCTGGCAGGTTTCAGACAGATAAAACAAGTATTTAGAAACCAAATTTTTAAACTGCAGAACATTTCCATAAGTAGTTATGGACTCTGAACAGAATTTATCAGTTATGAAACATAGACTCAGGCTGAAGAAACTGCAGAAAGTTAGGAAAATAGGAGATGGTCCTAAGATAAGTTGAAAGAATCAAAGTTTGTTGAGTGTTTCAGAGGTAGCATTGAGCAGCTGAGCAACATACATGAAGATATTCAATAGATGATGAATGGGTGACTTTAAGAGAGGTATTAAGGAAGGGGAAGAGGAATGAGGCCCATAGAGGCCATTGCGTGAAACATGAGATAACAAGCTTACCTCGTGAAAGGGAAAAATAATGCCAGTTGAAGCAGCCAAATGGGATTGACAGATTGCACTTCTGCGAAGGAGGATTGGTAGAGGAGAAATGCAAAATTATAGAAACTTCTATGACTATGGCATAAGATAAAGCCGTGTATAAGAAAATTTAACAGACCTTTGGACAAAAGAGAAGCAGCTGGATGAACTTCAAGAACCAGATGCTAAGCTAGGTACTAAGTAAAAAAGTGAAGGCTAAAAAGTAGAACATATAGAAGTGCTATGTAAAAAAAAAAAGTGAATTGAATGTTATGGGAAAGGAAGATAAGGTGGATTTTATGATATTGTGAGAAAGCTTCATCAAAACACCGGAAGATTTAAGTTGGAACAAGACACTGTGGAGGAGAACTTTGACAAAACTGTTCCATTTTGTATTTGTATGTATTGGGTGTTAAAACAGTCTCTCGCAGTGCCATATGACTGTTAGCTGCGCATGCTGTATACCGCAGTGAATACACCAAAATGAAACTCAGTGAAATACAAGTTATTAATTTATTGAATATTCATTTTTACTTACAAATTTTCACATTAAATGTTGAAAGTGACCCCCCCTGTTGAATACGCAATTCAATTCGTCTAATCATGTTTCCAAACACAAGCTGTAAAATTTCTTCTGTAACAGAAGCAGTGAAAGTGGATATTGCAGCTTAAATTCATCGATTGATTTTGAACAATTTTTATAGACAGTTGCTTTCACTGCACCCCAGAAGAAAAAGTCAGGTGCTGTTATGTCAGGCAATCGTGGAGGCCAAATTCCCTGTGAAATTATGCGATCACCAAAAACATCAGCTACCAGTGACATTGAAACATGAGCTGTATGTGCGGTTGCACTGTCTTGTTGAAAATAACCATTCAGTATTTCACTTAACACAAGTTCTCCTATGAATGGGTACAGAATATCACTGCAGTATCGTTGTGCGTTTATTGTTTCGGTGAAAAATTTAGGTACCCACAATCCGACGTCTAGAAATTGCATTCCAAACTCCTATTTTTGCAGAATGAAGTGGTTCCTCATGAATACACAGTGGATTTGCAGTACTCCACATACAAAAATTTTGCGAGTTCATGTACCTGGGTAAATGAAACCATGCCTCATCAGTGAAAAACGTTTCATTAAGAATATCCCTTCCATTTTGTTGAACAAAATTTTTGAACCATTGACAGTAATGCAGTCTCTTGCCATGATAAGTATTATTCAGTTCTTGCATGACTGTCACTTTGTATGGGGAAGTTCTAATTTTTTCCTTACAGCTGTGTCTGCCATTCTGACACTAACATCGATTTCCTGGGCAAGTTTTCTTACTGACTTGTTCGGACTCATGGACATTTTATTGTAAATATCGAGTAGTTTGTCCTCAGACAAAACGTGAGCATGACCACTTCTCGGTGCATCTGTCATTGCACCCGTAATTCGAAATTTGTTTATCAAATCTGGCACAGTATCGCAATGTGGGAGTGTTGCCTCCGGGAAATCTGAATTAAATGTTTGACGAACTGAAACTGTGTATTTACCGCCGGCTTTGAACACTTGTTCGACTAAAAACACACGTTCTTCAGTGGTTAGCATTTTAACAGTGACAAAAACTAAACAAACAAACGAAAGATCTAAACTTAAACATTCATGTCAACATGTAACGACACACACTAACGATACTACTGATGCTGGCTGATATAAATGAAACAATGGAGAGTCCACTTGAAGAGAAGTAACCCAGGTAGGCGAACATTCATGCGGCACATGCGGGTAACAATCATAAGGCACTGCGGAGAGACTTTTTGAACACCCCATATAAGACAGTAGTAATATCTCAACTTCAAGAAAAATATAATAACCCTTACATCAAAGAAGGCAGGAGCTGGTGGGTGTATTACCAAACCATCAGTTCAGTAAGTCATGGTTGCAAAATAACAACACAGATTATTTACATAAAAATGGAAGGGCTGTTAGAAGCTGATGTGGGGAATATCTGTTTGATTGTTATGCAGAAGTAAAATGACTTGCACAGGATACACTTGTGTGGAGATCTGCATCAAACCTGAAGGTGACAACAACTACTGCTACAATCCTGAACACACCAGATCTCTCTAACTCTTCAATTTGTCAGGTGTCATTTTACAATTCAGAAATGATAATACAGTTTGTTGATTTTTGCAGTTTTGTTTTAAGAAAATATATTTTGAATTAGATTTTGTCAAGAAAATTTCACACATTAACTTGGAAGAAGAAATACTGTAAAACTCGTGGGAAGATTATTAGAAGGAAAGGAAGACAATCATTTGAAAGATGATAGATCTTGTAGTTGATGGCTGTGATATAAATGTGGTAAGACACTGAGAAACTGAATGGGAAACTGATAAACAGGCATTTTAAATCTTCATGTTGCTGGATTTATTGTTAGTTAATACACAACTACTGAATCGCAGTTTTAGTCAAACTTGTCTGTTACGTCTCATGTTGTTTGGGTTTTGCCATTGTTCTTGCTATTCCTCAGATTCCTGAAGCGTGCCTCAATTTCAAAATGTGTATGTGTTTGTTGTCACTGAGAGTAGATTCACGTGTTCCCTGAGACTTTTATTTTAATTTAGGTCTAGACTGATCAGCCAGAATATTATGCCGACCCTTCTGTTATGTGAATGAACTACAGCAGTTGTTAAAGGTTTATTAAAAATCACAAAAATAACACAGTCTGTCAGCTAATTGCTGTAACCATCAGTAGCCTTTGAAATTGGTAGATGATGGAAAACCACTGGTAGATGGCTAGCTTTCGGTAAAGTCATCCTCATCTAGTAGATGCTCATTTTAACTGAAGACACTGCAATATCTAAAAAACTACACACTGGATCAAAAAATATTATAATTCCAATTTGTTTGTCTCGGAGGGGGACATCCACAGTGGTAACGCACTCGACCCACCACCCCATCCTGTCCGTGGGTGGCAGGGAGAGGGTGTGGGGTAGGGACTTTGATATCTTCAATGAGAACCCTCATTTTTTATTGCAGATTATGATTCTGTGGCAAAATCTACACACATTTTGTCTGAAACACTTTCTTCGTTTCACACAGATGGCATTATAATCGGAGGAACAGAAATGGATACACAATCTTAATTTATGACAAGCTACTCAATGGCACGTGGGGCACCAGTTCCAAACTGTGAGGTTAGGACAGGCTGGTATTTCATAATTTGTAAATGGAAACCGTATTCGCAACATTTTATTTCTCTGACATATCGAACAGGGGACTACTCAATGCGCTACCATGGCCATGTAACAAACTACAATGTATCTCAACAGACAGTACACCATGACAGGAGCCCACATGTTGTGCAGACACAGAATAGGTAGCAGCTCTAATGGTACAACTGCTGGATGGTATCCTGGACTTTCGACATTATAGGTCGTTTTGGCATGATGATTGCCCAGTATGTTACACAATTGAAGCTAGGGAGGTATTACACTGTGTTTACTCTGGTCGATGGATCAGCAGAGGTGGCCCTGTTAATTGGCTTGCTAGGTCACTGGATTTCTTACTGCAGGGATATTTAAAAGGTGAGGTGTACCAGCAGGTGCCAACGGGCCGTGAACACATGGTCGATCAGATCGGAAATGCCTGTGCTGACATTCCCACATATATGCTTCTGTCCTGTACACAGCCATTTGAAAATCAGATCACTAAGTGTATTGAAGTTGGCAGTACTACTTTTGAACACTTAATATAATTGGAAAAGTAGAGTACCATTTGCCTCAAGCCACAGCTACAGTTGTGCATCGAGTAGTCACCTGTTTGATACGTAGGAGGGATACAATATTGCAAATGGGATTTCCAATTTGAAGTTATGAAATTCTATTCTGTTCTACTCTCACAGTATGGAGGTGGGGTCCAACATGCCATTGGGTATTCAAGAGAAATTGAATAGCATGCTGTAAATTAGGATTGTGTACTCATTTCTGTTCCTCTGATTTCAGTGCCATCTGTGATGAAAGGAAGTTGCTTCAGACAAAACATATGTAGACTTTTGTCATAGAATTGTAAACTCTGTATATAAAAGACAATGTCCTGACCGACCGACTGATTGACTCATAGACCCAAACCACTGATGGTAGAAATTTGAAATTTGGAGAAGGTGGGGGTCTTATACTGTACATGCTGTTTAAGAGGTGATGTTATAAAATTACAATCCCTAAGGGGGTCTTTTTTTTTTTTTTTAATGTCGCTATTAAGGCAATTTTGAAGCTATACCTAGGAAAACTGATATTTAGTTTCTCGGTCAGAAATAAAGAAATATATGTTTCAGCATTTTCAAAAATTTAATCCTATTGTGATGAAAGAGTGGTTGAAAGTGCTTTTTTTAAATGTATCATTGTTAAAGAACTACTAAAGTATTTTTAAAGCTACATCTATGAACATTGGTATTTGACTTATCAGTTACAATTTAAAAAATGTGTGTGCCATTGTGTTTGGAAATTGAACCCTTAAGGGAGTGCAATAGGGTATAAGATTTTTTATGAAAGCATTTTTAAAACCAAAACTATAAAACTTTAAACTTGACTTCTCACTTAGAAATAAAAAAATTTGTATTTCACTGTTTTTTGGAAATTCAACCTCTCAGGGAGCAAAATAAGCTCAGATTGATTCATTGACTCATCATCGCCCAGCCCAAACCACTAAGGATAGAAATATGAAATTTGGAGAGGGCGTGGGTCTTATACTGTAGGCATTGTTTAAGAAGGGATTGTAAAATTCTACTCCTAAGGTTGTGAAATGTGGAATGAAAGGCGTTTTGAAAGTGTATCACTATTAAGGGAATTTTGAAGCTAGATCTACAAACCACGGTATTTGGTTTCTCAGTCAGAAAATAAAAAAAATATGTTTTTCATTGTTTTTGAAAATTGAACCACTAAGGTGATAAAATGTTGGGTGAGAGATTTTTTTTTTTTTTAAATAAATAATTGCTAAAGAACTACTAAATGATTTTTAAGGCTACATCTATGACAGTTGATCTTTGACTTCTCAGTTATAAATTTTAAAAAAATACGTGTTACAGTGTTTTTGGAAATTCAGTCCTCGGACGGAGTGCAATAAGGGATGAAAATTTTTAAGAAAATATTTCATGACATAAAAATATTTCAGTGTTAATTTATGAAAATTGATATTTCACTCCTCGGTTAATTATAAAGAAATATGAAAGTTGCTGTGGAAATATCTACACAAGAATGCAAAAGGCATGATTAACATTAACTTTGGACTCCAGCTACCAGAATTGCTTTTTGGTCAGAAGTACTTTTGAAAAGACCATGATTATATGACCTTATTAGTGTGAAAAGCTTAGAAGGTGTTGCATTTTGTGAACAACACAAAAATTTGATTAAATTAAAACAAAAAAATCTCTGCAGACCATACAGTCTACACGAGCGAAGAAGTGGCCGCTAAGCTAATCTGCAATAAAAAAAACAGGAGTTCTTATTGAATGTTTCAAAGTTGCTCCATCACCATTCACACATGAGGTGAGATGTGGGGTCAAGTGTGGTATCATTGGATGTCCCCCTCACTGACAAACAATTTGGAATTATAACTTTTTTATCCAAATTGTAGTTTTCAAGATATTTCAATGTCTTTAGTGCTGTTGAAAGGTACTGCAATGCTGAGGGAGGCAAGTATTTTGGGGCATGCAGCTCTTTGCTCAATATTGCAAATGATGCATCAAAGCAACCAATGTTCATAAGAGTCTTATTAACCCAGTGACTTCCATCAATTATTAAGCCGCAGAGAATGCTATCTTAGTAGACCATGGAACAGTAAAAATCGCAGGAGATCAAATGAATGACAATAGCTGGTGAAGCATATCAGTGTTCATGCAGAGTTACTCCCATCTTCCAGCAGAAGGACTGTTTGGCACATGGAATGCAGACTGGTAATGATGACATTGTGCTGTAGAGTGTTCACTTTGACTTATCTTGTGCAGTGTTTGCTTTGACTTCTCTGAGGATTATTTGTTACAAGAGGGAGCTGTGGTGTGTTCCATTACTGCTGCTGAACTTTTACATCTCTTTATTGTCGATTCCTTTCCCACATAATAGAGTGTTATACAAGAGGACAATGGGCCAAGTTCCAGTCATGCTACATTGGTTTGAGGATCTTTATGTGAATTTCATGTGATGCTCTTCCTTCGTAATTTACCAGTTATCAACAGATTGCCCACATGTGGCAATTTAGTGTTGAGTCAGTACTCATATAGCTTTCACCTACAAGCTGAACAATAATGTGAATGTGAACTGTGTGGACAACTAGTAGCCTTTAACTGTGACCAAATACCAAGGATTTGTAGCAACTATGCCACAAGTAGAATGACTGTATTTGTTTTTTACAGATGGAAAAAATCTGTTGTTTGGCTTGATAAAAATTTGAGCCTGAGTGCAGCAGCTTCCATGTTCAGAGTTCTTAATTAAGAGTGATACCAAGCTCCACCATGAAGCCATTGTGTTCTGTTCTGTACGGCAAGTGGTGTGCTTTAATTGTGTGTACATGTGCAGTTCATCAAATGATATGATTTTTAGGCACATACACATATAGTTACACATCAAGTGATGCCCCCCCCCCTCCCACACACACACACACACACACACACACACACTCTCTAAAGTGACAACATAACTTATCAAGGGCAAATTACTCAGTCTTTCATTTTATGGAAATATTATTTGAAGGTATAATGCCGCAATATGAAACATGTAAAGAGTGGTATGAAACAACGAACTAACTCTTCTATTAACATATGTATCAGGATCATTTTGCATTGCAATTTCACTGTGAGTAATACTGATTTAATGTAATGGGTTCACGTAGAGATATATTATTGTGTGGCATATTTATCACTGATCATTTCGGAGGAAGTTAATTTCTTTGAGTTTACGTAGCAGCAACCACAAGAATTTATGAAAACTGACGTTGAATAATGTAAGTAAAATGCAAGTTATTTCCACAGCTGTGTGTCACTTAATATTGGCAATATTCAAATAAAACTTTGTGACCATGCAAATGGCTGACAGCAATCAACCACAGGCTCACACTGAATTGCACATTCTGATACTCTGAAAAAATAAGTCAGAAGCTTCCTAACGTGTAGGGATGGTAAAGGAACACAAATATTTAACCAAAATGCAACATAAATACACTTACAATGTCTCTCACATCTATCCTCATCCAAGATCAAGACCGGAGTAAGTCAGTACATAAAATCATTCAACAATTTCACAGTTATTAATATTTTTAACGCAGAACAAAGAATAGTATACATAGTAAATAAATATCATTTTAAATAAAACTATGTTGAATGATAAGTATTGTTGCTGTACATTTTTACGTACATCTCTGAAGAATCATAATAGTCTTATTTCAATGTACTGTTCGTAATTCCATATGAATAAATATTGTTCTCCCTAGGGCAACCAATACTGTGGCCACTTAACCATAAATATATTTATTTATTTATCTATTCATCCATAACCACTGAGTAACACATGATTGGACAAGTCAGATACATTACAGAAATGCACTGATCGGCCAGAACATTATGACCACTGAATATAAACTGGTCCAGACAATTGCAGCCTCTGGCGAGGAATGACTGTTAGTCAGTCATGAGCATGGTGCATGTTGTACCAATGATCGTGCTGTTTGTGTGTAGAATGGGGAAGGCGCTCGCTCTATCTGAGTCTGACTGAGGGCAGATTGTGATGGCCCAGAGGCTCAGCACAAGCATTTTGGAAACTGCACAACTTGTCGGGTGTTTGAGGAATGCTGTGGTGAGTGTCTTCAACAAGTGATGAAACCAAAGTGTACCCATGTCCAGACATTGTGGGGTTGGGTGACCACCCCTTACTACAGATGTCGGACGTCATAGGCTGGGCAGACAAGACAGGTGGTGGACTGTGGCTGAACTAACATCAGACGTCGGTGCTGGGCAGACAAGACAGGTGGTGGACTGTGGCAGAACTAACATCAGACGTCGGTGCTGGGCAGAGTACAAGTGTGTCTGAACACACAGTGCACCAAACCTTCCTAACGATGGATCTCTGCAACCAATGACCCATACATCTGCCAATATTAACACCATGTCATTGGCAACTATGACTGAAATGGGGGCATAACCATTGGCACTGGATGTTGGCGCAGTGGCAGAGTGTTTCATGGTCCGATGAATCCCAATACTTTCAACATGCTGATGGAAGGGCATGAAACCATCATCTTCCAGGTACAGCTCCTTGACACGTGCACTGCAGGACAGAGACAAGTTGACGGTGGCTCCATTATGCTCTGGGGAACATTCACATGTGCATCCATGGGTACAGTGGAGTTCGTACAAGGCACTATCGTGGCCAAGGAGTGTTGTATGCTGGCTGCAGACCACATACACCCCTTCATGATGATCATGTTTCCGAACGATAATGGCATTTTTCAACAAGATAATGCACAATGTCACAAGGTCAGGATTGTGATGGTGTGGGTGAGAAACACTGTGGCGAGTTCCAATTGATGTGCTGGTCCCCAACCTGCCAGATCTGAAACCAGTCTGGGGTGTGATTGAATTTGGCATCAGAGCTCATTTCCCGTTACCCTGGAACTTACGGGAATTAGGTGACTTGTGTGCATAGATGTGGTGCCAGCACCCTCCAGCAACCTATCAAAACCTTACTGTTTCCATGCCATGATGCGTCGCCGCAGTTATCTGTGCCAAAGGTGGACATACTGGGTATTAGGTAGGTGGTCATAATGTTCTGACTGATCAGTGTATATTTTCTCCTGTCATCAGTTAAATTTAATACATAACGTATTAACCAAAGATTTGTTCATGTCTTGTTTTTCATCTGCTGCCTTCACTAATCCATCTCTCAAAGCTTTGCAGTCATTTTCCCTCTTCTAGTGAGTTACTGTCTAATGCTCCCTTTGGACCTTCCAACAATCTGGTGGTTTCAATTTATCCAGGTCTCCTTAATTTCCTCCATTTTGCAATTTCTTCAGCTTTATTGTGCATTTCGCAACTAATGATTTGTGGCCAGAATCCATATCCAGCTGTGAAAATATGGTACAGTTTAAAAGCTAGTCTCTGATATGTCTTACTTTATATTATTCCTATTATTTCAGAAAAAAATGCTCAGTCAAAATCATGATTTCTGACATGATACAAGAAAGGGCATTGTATTGAACCCTTAGTAAGGAACCTTAAGAATACATTAAGCTACAGTGTACCAATCAGATGCAGGGTCATATCTAGTTACGTGAAATTGTAAAGCAATTGTCTGCCTGTTTCCATATTGATAAGTGAGATGTACTGTATGTCTTCCCCTGATTCCAGAATTCTTTCATTTATTTGGCAGTATACCTTAGTCTAATATAAAAAAAAAATTGTGAAATCACATATTTTTTACCAATGTCTTCTATTGTTTTAAGTAAGAGGGAGCAAATTCCCTTACTACCTCATGAACTTATTGTGAAAACGAACTACAATTCTGTTACAAAGTTCTGCTCACTGAAATAAATAACCTCTCTAGTATGCATTTACTTAAAGTTAACAAAACTGCATTTTTTAAGTACAAGGGTAATCCCAAAAGTTAGGTCTCCTATTTTTTTATAAGTACATAGACCTGTTTATTTCTGCAATGGTTTACATCAGTTTACATCTTGAACATTTAGCTATTTTTAGACATAATCACCATTTCTGTCGATGCATTTTTGTAGACGCTGTGGCAGTTTTTGTATGCCCATGTTATACTAGCTCGCTGCCATGCTGTTCAGAAAGTTATGAACCTCCTCTTTCACCTCATTGTCGGAGCTGAATCACTTTTCGGCCAAATGTTCTTTTAATCTAGGGAACAGGTGATAGTCACTGGGTGCCAAGTCAGGACTATAGGGTGGGTGGGTGGGTGGGTGGGTGGGTGATTACGTTCCACTGAAACTGTTGCAGGAGAACAACGGCTTGCCATGTGATGTGTGGGTGAGCGTTGTCATGGAGAATGTGTATGCCCTTGCTCAACATTCATCTTCTCTGGTTCTGAATTGCCTGTTCGAGTTTTTTCAGAGTCTCACAGTACCTATCAGCGTTAATTGTGGTCCCAGCGATTCAACTACGACGATGAGGTGGAAGAACAGGTTCATAACTTTCTGAACAGCATGGCGGCGAGCTGGTATGACATCGTCTACAAAAATGCATCAACAGAAATGGTGATTATGTCGAAAGATAGCTAAATGTTCAAGCTGTAAACTGATGTAAACCTTTGTAGAAATAAACAGGTCTATGTACTTATAAAAAAATAGGAGACCTTCCTTTTGAGATTACCCTCGTCATTTAACTAAGATTTGTTTAAACCATAGCTTACTTTATTAAAACTTCCTGGCAGATTATAACTGTGTGCCCGACCGAGACTCGAACTCGGGACCTTTGCCTTTCGCGGGCAAGTGCTCTACCATTTGAGCTACCGAAGCACGACTCACGCCCGGTCTCACAGCTTTACTTCTGCCAGTATCTCGTCTCCTACCTTCCAAACTTTACAGAAGCTCTCCTGTGAGCCTTGCAGGGTTCGCAGGAGAGCTTCTGTAAAGTTTGGAAGGTAGGAGACGAGATACTGGCAGAAGTAAAGCTGTGAGACCGGGTGTGAGTTGTGCTTCAGTAGCTCAGTTGGTAGAGCACTTGCCCGCGAAAGGCAAAGGTACCGAGTTCGAGTCTCGGTCGGGCACACAGTTTTAATCTGCCAGGAAGTTTCATATCAGCGCACACTCCGCTGCAGAGTGAAAATCTCATTCTGGATACTTTATTAAAGATTATATGTTGATAAAGATGGTACAGTACCATCTTTGGCTATATAAAAAATGTGTTGTGAATAAAATTGATTTTGCTCATGTGCTTGTAAGAGTTACAGTTTAATAACATCCATCTAAAATAAAAACTAGAATTGTTTCCATGGAAGTGAGTCGTTGAAACCAAATGATATTTTCTGTGAATGTAATTGCTTTTAGCGTGGCATGTGACATCCAGCAGATTTATGTCTTTGTATAATTTCAGATGTGAACATGAGAGTAGGTGTTCATACAGGAACTGTGTTGTGTGGTATAGTTGGAACCCGTCGATTCAAATTTGATGTTTGGTCAAATGATGTGACATTTGCCAATCAAATGGAATCAACAGGGAAACCTGGTCGAGTACATATTTCTGAAGTTACTGCAAGATTTCTGAATAATGAATATGTGTTAGAGGAAGGTGACACTGTCCAAGGTGAGATAATTTGTTTAATATTGTTAACTCAAGCAATAAGATTGATAAGTGAATTATAAAATTAATATTTATGTTGTATTTTTTAAAAATTTTCTGAAGACAACTAACTAAAATTTGAGTCATTAACACAACACTGTGACTAAGAAAGACTTTCAAAAGTTTGAAATATGGGATAGTTGGCAGTCAGTGTAAAAATAAAACAAGAAGAAATTATTTTTGCAAGACGTAGAATACTTAAGTATGTAAGTATATATTAATAAGGTTAGTGCAATTTATGCTTGATAACAAAAGTCACCACCACTAATTGTATCTCAGTTTTATAGATAATGTATGATATAAAGATGTTGCACAGTATGTGGAAATGTGTAATGCATAATTTTACACTATAATAATAATTGTAACTTTTATATATCTGATCACAGAGTTGTTCATGACAATCTGATGGTGGATTCTACCCGAAATGTGCAACAGTGGTTGTGCAGAACTCACTTTGATTGGCCTATGTTTGAAAATGTGTCAAATGATCTCTCCATTCACAAAAAAAAGAGAGAGAGAGAGAAAGTCTGTGCTACCAATCTTGGAAATTTAGCGTTCTTTTTAATTTTGCATATTTGTTTTTATTGCTTCTTAACAGCAGCCTGACCTGTTTTGGTTACCATGGGAGATCAGTCCCATCTGTTGTTAATTCATTTGGTGTAAATCAATTGCTGTTGACACTATTTCTTTGAATTCAAGCCACACTGACATAGTTAGTTTGGAACGAATGGAGACTTTCTCTTAGGGAGGTGTCAAGTGCATTTTTATCATCTTTTGTAAAAACATGGATTTTAAGTTGAGTTTTTGTGGCTTTGGATGTTACGGTATTAAGTCACACTACAGTGACCTTTTGGTCACTAATTTCCTGTACCTGTCATGATGCTCCCTATTTGTTCAGGATTATTTGTTGCCAAGAGGTCAAGTATGTTTTTGCAACCATTTATACTTAAAGTACGTGTCTGAACTAATTGCTCAAAATAATTTTTGAAGAAAGCGTTTATTACAAATTCATACAATGTTTTAAGCCTACCACTGACTTTAAACATGTATTTTCCCCAATTATTGAGGGTAGAATGAAGTCACCACCAGCTATTATTGTATGAGTGAGCACTAACTTGAAAAAGGATATAAGTTTTTTTTTAACCTCTCAGTAACTGCATCATCTGAGTGTGGGGGTCCGAACAAGGAACCAATTATTAATTTATTCCGGTTATCAAGTATAAGCTCCACCCATACTAAGCCAACAGGAACTATCTTCTTCAGTGTTACTGCAAGATAAACCACTTTTTACTGTTTTCTGAATACTGTTAGGTCCTTTGTAAAAATTTCAACTCAGCTTATCTCCAGCTTTAGTACCTATAACTATGTGAGCTTCAGTGGTTTCAGTTACACTAGGAGCTCTGGTTCTTTCTCAACATAACTACGACAATTTACAACTGTGATGCTGATGGTTCCTAGATCCACTCTCATCCTGTGTTTGCCTGCAACGTTTGAGACTGAAGCCCTTTTGTACTTTCCCAAAACCTTCTAATCAAAAAAATTGTCTAGTCCACTCTACACAGTCTACTGCTACCATGTAGCTGCCTCCTGTGTGTAATGGACCCCTGACCTATTGAGCAAAACCGGAAGCCACACCACCTAATATGGAGCAAATCAAGAAATCTGCAGATTACGAGATTGCAGAACCATCTGTATCAAAGGTCTGCATTTCATCCTGCAGGCGATGCTACAGGTGGGGAGTTCTCTCTTCTCTTGCAGGCAAGACTGGCAGTCGTTAGCATTTCAGATAGCCACCAGAAAAGAGAATCTCTTCTGCTCCAAAGTTATGCAAATCGTTAGTACTGACGTGAGCAACCACCTGCAGGAGGCTGCAACCCTGTTCATCATGGCATCCAGAAAGACCTGTCCCACACCGTGAACTTGTCCCAGTATGCACACACGGTGCACACTGAACATGAGGCCCCCAATCACATGCATAACATTGGAGCTCCCAACTACCAGTTATCCCACTCTCTGTGAATTCCCAAGATGCACGCCAAGATGCTTCCTCTAAAACAGGGTATACAGGTATTTGGATCAGTATCTTTGTCAGCCATAGATAGCACCTGAAACATGTTTGTCAGACGAACTGAGGAGGCCTTTCGATCACCGCCCCAGAAAGTCTTTTGATGCCTGCTTCACCTGGAAATGCCCCCCCACTTGATCACAGGTGAGGGATCAACCTCAGTGTGAACATAAATTGGGGTGGTCACAGTAGTGGACAGATTGGGGGACATGTGGGTCTTGCTGGATGTCCGTTGTATCCCCATGCCCACTATTCCACAGTGATGCCCGTTGGCAAGAGCCTCAAGCTGTGTGACTGAAGCCAGCACCACCTGCAGCTGTGAGTGAAAGGTCATCAATTCAGTTCACATACAAACAAAGCATTCACAGTCCGTATCAGCAATGAAGGTGGTGGAACTCTACACCATACAATTATTAAACTGTGGGACTGTGTCTAGTAAATACATAGCATGCAAGAAACCTAAGAATTGAACTACAAAGTATGCAGGTAAAACAAAATAAATCATTCCTAGTGAGAAGCTCATAAAGTAATACACAAGTGAATGCTGTACTCCCTGTGTTGCTACTGGAGAGGAAAGTGCCACCTAACGAGGACAAAAATATTGAAAGACCAATGAAAGGGTAATATTCTATGAGGTGGGAATGTGGAAAGTCAGAAGTCTAAATATGGTAGGGTAGCTAGAAAATCTAAAAGGGGAAATGAAGAGACTTAATCTTAGATACCGTAACAATCAGTGAAGTGAAATGAGAATGTCAGGATATTGTTAGGTAAATATACACTGAAGCGACAAAGAATCTGGTACAGGCATGCGCATTCAAATACAGAGATACGTAAACAGGTAGAAATGGTGATGGGGTCCACCAATGCCTTTATAAGACAAGTGTTTGGCGCAGTTGTTAGATTGGTTTCTGCTGCTACAATGGCAGGTTATCAAGATTTAAATGAGTGTTGTAGCTGGTGCATGAGCGATGTGACACAGTGTCTCCGAGGTACCAATGAAGTGGGGATTTTTCCGTATGACCATTTCAGGAGTGTACCGTGAATATCAGGAATCCAGTAAAACATCAAATCTCTGACATCGATGTGGCCGTAAAAGATCCTGCAAGAACGGGACCAACGATGACTGAAGAGAATCGCTCAACGTGGCAGAAGTGCAAACATTCCACAGATTGCTGCAGATTTCAATGCTGGGCCATCAACAAGTGTCAGCGTGTGAACCATTCAACAAAACATCATCGATACAAGCTTTTGGAACGGAAGGCCCACTCATGTACCCTTGATGTCTGCACGACACAAAGCTTTACGCCTCCACTGGGCCCGTTAACACTGAGGTTGGAGTGTGGATGAGTGGAAACATGCTGCCTGGTCAGACGAGTCTCGTTTCAAATTGTATTGAATGGATAGATGTGTATAGGTATGGAGGCAACCTCATGAATTCATGGATCCTGCATGTCAGCAGGGGACTGTTCAGGCCAGTGGAGGCTCTGTAATGGTGTTGGGCATGTGCAGTTGGAGTGATAATGGAACCCCTGATAAGTCTAGATACGAGTCTGACAGGTGATACATATGTAAGCATCCTGTCTGATCACCTGCATCCATTCATGTCCATTGTGCATTCTGACGGATTTGGGCAATTCCAGCAGAACAATGCGACACCCCGCATGTCCAGAATTGCTACAGAGTGGCTCCAGGGACACTCTTCTGAATGTAAACACCTCCACTGGCCACCAAACTCCTCAGACATGAACGTTATTGAACATATCTGGGATGCCGTGCAACGTGCTGTTCAGAAGAGATGTCCACCCCTTATTACTTTAACGGATTTATGGACAGCCCTGCAGGATTCATGGTCTTAATTCCCTGCAGCACTACTTCAGACATTAGTAGAGTTTGTACCACATCATGTTACGACATTTGTGTGTGGTCATGGAGGCCCTGCATGATATTAGGCAGCTGTACCAGTTTCTTTGTCTCTTCGGTGTAGATTAATATCAATAGTAGTAGAAAGTGGTATACCAGAAGTAGGAAACTTTGGGAGTAGGAAGATGGGGAAAGGATGAGTCGCTGTGATGAAATTATTCTCATCAGAATCACAATCAAACCAATGCCAACAATAGAACTCATTACATGAACAGTGATGAAAATCTAATAATTGTGATGAATTGGAATGCCACAGAAGGGGAGGGAAAAGAAGATGGAGTTATGGAAAAATATGGACATGATTGTGGATAAGAGAAAGACTAGAGGTCTGAAATAAATTTTGACAAGTACGCAGTTAAAGAATCAGAAGAGGGGATGATATACTCAGAAAGGTACGGGATACTTTATAAGGTAGCAGCTGGATTACATCATGGTGAAACAGAGATTCTGAAATCCGACTGTGAATTGTAAGGCATACCCCAGGGCAGATATAGATTCATATCACAGTTTTGTAATTTGTGTGTCATAGCCACATACCATGTAGCATCTGGATACCAAGATCACTGATAATTCAGTGGTCGAAAACAGTAGTGAGAGAACATTATGATTGCAAGTAATGTGAGCTCAGATCAGTATGAAGTAACAAAGCCAGAATATTATTAAACAACAAAGCAGACAATCGGGTCTAGAAAAGCAGTGTAACAGTTGTATTTGGATATCAGGATAATGGATGCTTCAGTGTCAACATACAAGCAACAGATGTAGCTACTAGGCCAGGTATATTTCCTGGAACAGACCAACAGCCATCCCTATGTGACATGCTCTTGAATTGTGCCCACTGAATGTGTATCAGTTGGTATCACCTCCACTCTCTTGGGTTAGTTTCCACATTACTGCCCCCTCTAAAAACCCCTTAGGTATGTTAATGGGAGGAATGAAACCAAGACTGGTGATGTAGAAAGGGGCATGAGGCAAGTATCCTTGCTAACAGGTCAGTGACAATTTGTAGTGGGAGAAATGGGCAGGAACATTTTCTTCCAGCAAGAGGTTAGGGCATCCACAGCTGGAATCAGCAGTTTTACTCTCATAGACTCCCCATATTGTATTGCCAATGGTTGTCTTGGCATAGTGGCCATACGGGAGGGGAAGGGGGGTGAGCGCATTGATGCATCCGTGCCTCACCGAGGCTGAAGGTGTGGAATGTTGATGGTCAGTGTATGGATGTCTAGGATTTGGGCTGTCTGAAAGTCAAAGCTAAGAATGATGGCTGTCTCAGGTGCCTGCTCGGTTGTGAGAGGTCATATCATGGCTGTTGTTGTTGTTGTTGTCTTCAGTCCTGAGACTGGTTTGATGCAGCTCTCCATGCTACTCTATCCTGTGCAAGCTTTTTCATCTCCCAGTACCTACTGCAACCTACATCCTTCTGAATCTGCTTAGTGTATTCATCTCTTGGTCTCCCTCTACGATTTTTATCCTCCACGCTGCCCTCCAATACTAAATTGGTGATCCCTTGATGCTTCAGAACATGTCCTACCAACCGATCCCTCCTTCTGGTCAAGTTGTGCCACAAACTTCTCTTCTCCCCAATCCTATTCAATACTTCCTCATTAGTTATGTGATCTACCCATCTAATCTTCAGCATTCTTCTGTAGCACCACATTTCAAAAGCTTCTATTCTCTTCTTGTCCAAACTATTTATCGTCCATGTTTCACTTCCATACATGGCTACACTCCATACAAATACTTTCAGAAATGACTTCCTGACACTTAAATCTATACTCGATGTTAACAAATTTCTCTTCTTCAGAAACGCTTTCCTTGCCATTGCCAGTCTACATTTTATATCCTCTCTACTTCGACCATCATCAGTTATTTTGCTCCCCAAATAGCAAAACTCCTTTACTACTTTAAGTGTGTCATTTCCTAATCTAATTCCCTCAGCATCACCCGACTTAATTCGACTACATTCCATTATCCTTGTTTTGCTTTTGTTGATGTTCATCTTATATCCTCCTTTCAAGACACTGTCCATTCCATTCAACTGCTCTTCCAAGTCCTTTGGTGTCTCTGACAGAATTACAATGTCATCGGCGAACCTCAAAGTTTTTATTTCTTCTCCATGAATTTTAATACCTACTCCGAATTTTTCTTTTATTTCCTTTACTGCTTGCTCAATATACAGATTGAAGAACATCGGGGAGAGGCTACAACCCTGTCTTACTCCCTTCCCAACCACTGCTTTCCTTTCATGTCCCTCGACTCTTATAACTGCCATCTGGTTTCTGTACAAATTGTAAATAGCCTTTCGCTCCCTGTATTTTACCCCTGCCACCTTTAGAATTTGAAAGAGAGTATTCCAGTCAACATTGTCAAAAGCTTTCTCTAAGTCTACAAATGCTAGAAACGTAGGTTTGCCTTTCCTTAATCTTTCTTCTAAGATAAGTCGTAAGGTCAGTATTGCCTCACGTGTTCCAGTGTTTCTACGGAATCCAAACTGAACTTCCCCGAGGTTGGCTTCTACTAGTTTTTCCATTCGTCTGTAAAGAATTCGTGTTAGTAATTTGCAGCTGTGACTTATTAAACAGATAGTTCGGTAATTTTCACATCTGTCAACACCTGCTTTCTTTGGGATTGGAATTATTATATTCTTCTTGAAGTCTGAGGGTATTTCGCCTGTTTCATACATCTTGCTCACCAGATGGTAGAGTTTTGTCAGGACTGGCTCTTCCAAGGCCATCAGTAGTTCCAATGGAATGTTGTCTACTCCGGGGGCCTTGTTTCGACTCAGATCTTTCAGTGGTCTGTCAAACTCTTCACGCAGTATCATATCTCCCATTTCATCTTCATCTACATCCTCTTCCATTTCCATAATATTGTCCTCAAGTACATCGCCCTTGTATAGACCCTGTATATACTCCTTCCACCTTTCTGCTTTCCCTTCTTTGCTTAGAACTGGGTTTCCATCTGAGCTCTTGATATTCATACAAGTCGTTCTCTTATTTCCAAAGGTCTCTTTAATTTTCCTGTAGGCAGTATCTATCTTACCCCTAGTGAGATAGGCCTCTACATCCTTACATTTGTCCTCTAGCCATCCCTGCTTAGCCATTTTGCACTTCCTGTCGATCTCATTTTTGAGACGTTTGTATTCCTTTTTGCCTGCTTCATTTATTGCATTTTTATATTTTCTCCTTTCATCAATTAAATTCAATATTTCTTCTGTTACCCAAGGACTTCTACTAGCCCTCGTCTTTTTACCTACTTGATCCTCTGCTGCCTTCGCTACTTCATCCCTCAAAGCTACCCATTCTTCTTCTACTGTATTTCTTTCCTCCATTCCTGTCAATTGTTCCCTTATGCTCTCCCTCAAACTCTGTACAACCTCTGGTTCTTTCAGTTTATCCAGGTCTCATCTCCTTAAATTCCCACCTTTTTGCAGTTTCTTCAGTTTTAATCTACAGGTCATAACCAATAGATTGTGGTCAGAGCCCACATCTGCCCCTGGAAATGTCTTACATTTTAAAACCTGGTTCCTAAATCTCTGTCTTACCATTATATAATCTATCTGATACCTTTTAGTATCTCCAGGGTTCTTCCGTGTATACAACCTTCTTTCATGATTCTTAAACCAAGTGTTAGCTATGATTATGTTGTGCTCTGTGCAAAATTATACCAGGCGGCTTCATCTTTCATTTCTTAGCCCCAATCCATATTCACCTACTATGTTTCCTTCTCTCCCTTTTCCTACACTCGAATTCCAGTCACCCATGACTATTAAATTTTCATCTCCCTTCACAATCTGAATAATTTCTTTTATTTCATCATACATGTCTTCAATTTCTTCGTCATCTGCAGAGCTAGTTGGCATATAAACTTGTGCTACTGTAGTAGGTGTGGGCTTCGTATCTATCTTGGCCACAATAATGCGTTCACTATGTTGTTTGTAGTAGCTTACCCGCATTTCTATTTTCCTGTACATTATTAAACCTACTCCGGCATTATCCCTATTTGGTTTTGTATTCATAACCCTGTATTCACCTGACCAGAAGCCTTGTTCCTCCTGCCACCGAACTTCACTAATTCCCACTATATCTAACTTTAACCTATCCATTTCCCTTTTTAAATTTTCTAACCTACCTGCCCGATTAAGGGATCTGACATTCCACGCTCCGATCCATAGAACGCCAGTTTTCTTTCTCCTGATAACGACATCCTCTTGAGTAGTCCCCGCCCGGAGATCCGAATGAGGGACTAATTTACCTCCAGAATATTTTACCCAAGAGGACGCCATCATCATTTAATCATACAGTAAAGCTGCATGCCCTCGGGAAAAATTACGGCTGTAGTTTCCCCTTGCTTTCGCAGTACCAGCACAGCAAGGTCTTTTGGTTAATGTTACAAGGCCAGATCAGTCAATCATCCAGACTGTTGCCCTTGCAACTACTGAAAAGGCTGCTGCCCCTCTTCAGGAACCACACGTTTGCCCGGCCTCTCAACAGATACCCCTCCGTTGTGGTTGCACCTACGGTACGGCTATCTGTATCGCTGAGGCACGCAAGCCTCCCCACCAACGGCAAGGTCCATGGTTCATGGGGGAGGATATCATGGCTATAAGGTCATATAATTGTCACAGCCAGAGCTGATTTTGCCATTGCATCAAGTGCCCTTATCTCATCACTACTGCATACAATACTGCAATCATGACCAGTGATGACCCTTTGAGTCCATCATGGTATATGGGAATATTGCAAGCCCTTACTAGAGAACCCATGTGGTAGCCTCATTGCTAATTTTGGCCTTGAACATTCTGACAACTATACTGCTTCTGAATTTGGTGCCAAATGAAAAGGTGTGGTGACCTTTTGCCAAAGGAATAGAACTTCGTCTTTGTAAACTGTGGACTATTGTTGGATACTGTGGAGTGTGACACATTGTCTGTGGCAAAGATTGTCATTGTTGCCTAGATTGACATGTGGGCAGTATACTGGAAGTGACCACATAGCCATAGTGAACAGGCCAGCAAAGTGCTCAGACACATGGATGCATGGCTGATGGGGAATAGGCCATGGGAGAAACACTGCATGTTCGATACAGATGTCAGTGTTGGGCAATATACATGACTCATTACCAACACCTTCATCTTTGACCTTAACCAGTGAGCCCCATGTACTAGCGTGATGATATAAGAATGGGATGTAGATGGGATCACAACCCGGCAGCCAAACTTTCCTATGACTAGTTGAAGTACCCCCAAGTTAAGACAGAATCTGTAGTTCATTGAAAAATAAGTCTGTAAGACTGGTTCTGTAGCTTTGGGCAAGTTCTCCAACTGACCGAAACACACACAACTTACCAAAAAAGAAAGAAAGAAAAGAAAGCTTAAAGCTTAGCAGAGTATTGGGTCCTATTCTGTGAGTCTAACTACAGGGCGTCTGTTCCAGATTCAAAACATTGTAGAAGGAGCACCACTGCCTAGAATGTTGTCTAATTTAAACAGCATATTATTGATGCAATGTAAAATATCACAGAACAGAAAAAAATTTAATGAAAATTCTTCCAATAGATGGTACTGTAAGCATCTTAACATAAATAGGGTCAGCTATGAATAACAGATGAATCGTAATGCAGTGGCTATGGTTAGAGTTACACATTACACCACCTGTAGTGTTCAGTGTGCATGACTGTACAAGTTCGACAATCAACATCTGTGGCATTGTTAGTTAGGTAAGCCCAAGCAACACAGAAAGGTCATACCATATTGGATGGGAAAAATCGGTGTTTAATTGTCCTGAGGCCAAAGGCTACATAAAAAAAAAATTACATCAGTTTTTAATTGGCCTGAGGACAAAAACCACATAAAAAGGAAATTGACATTGGTTTCTAATTGTCGTGAGTCTGGTGCAAAACAAATTCAACATGGTGTCCACTGTTTTCTGCCGCTAATTGAAATCGAGAAACAGCGTGTTCCACAACTGACCGCAGTGGCTCAGGGGTCACGCTCAGAATGCATTGTGCAATGCTTGCCTTCAATTCAGCTGCGTTCGTAATTGGAGTGCTGAATACATCATCTTTCAGATAACCCCACAGCCAGAAGTCATCCAGATTGACATCAGGTGATCTGGACAAGTTGTTGGGAAATGACAACTGATAATTCTAGCAGTTCTGAAATGTCTTTGCAGCAGTCATTTCGCTGGCTGTGCAATGTGCAGAGGAGTGCTATCTTGCATAAGAATGATCATGTGCATTATGTCCACAACACTAAAATAAAATGTAAGAAGTCGTAGTTCTCAACATCTATGGTGGCCAAATAAGAATTATGATATTGTTGCCCTGTCATATCTCTACATCTGTCTTTGAAGAAACTGAATTTAATACCCCCTTTCATCAGATTGGCATTCCTTGAGGAGAAGGGAGGTATGTATGTATGTATGTATGTATGTTTGTTTGTTTGTTTGCACACCAAACCAGTCAGAATTCATTTCAAAATATGGGTTTTAAAAGGAGTTTATTGTTGCACTGCTAACCAATGAATATGTTTTTTGAGCTCTCCAAATTGAAAACAAAGCTGTGGTGTTTGTCTCAAATTGGAACATGATAACCCCATGTCAATTAATATCAGATGTCAAGTGGAAATATATTTGTTCTTTAAATGGTTCATTACGAAAAAGAGTCAGAATGGCAGTCTGTACCACATTAGACATAGCAAGAAAATATGATGCACCACAATCTATATATAAGAAAAGATACAAAACAGTTATTTGCAAACCTACCACCTATACATCATTAACTATTTTGAAAACCTTTTAGGAAATAATTAAGAAAATGAAGATTCAGGAATTGCTTTGTTACTGTTGTGACTACACTTACAAAAACTCACAGTTTCTTCCTGAGCATTTTACAAGTATTGATTCTGTAGTATTCTGGTTTTTAATGCAAAAGAAAAGGAACATGAATGTTCAGAAAATTTTGCACATTAACTTAGTCACTACAGAAAAACTTACATATTTACATTGTCAATATTTTAAGGTTATTAGTGCGATGGTATTTCTCTCTTATCTTTAGGCAACTCTTGTATACTATTCTGTCCTGTAAGGTAGTAAAAGTCACAATTTTGCTCTTAGAACTTTTCCTGAAACTTTTTAATGAAGTCAGTGCTAACCCACAAGAGAAGGGACAATGTTACAACAAAACAGTTATCTAGGATTTGTTAACAAATTTTTACTATTTAACATACACTCCTGGAAATTGAAATAAGAACACCGTGAATTCATTGTCCCAGGAAGGGGAAACTTTATTGACACATTCCTGGGGTCAGATACATCACATGATCACACTGACAGAACCACAGGCACATAGACACAGGCAACAGAGCATGCACAATGTCGGCACTAGTACAGTGTATATCCACCTTTCGCAGCAATGCAGGCTGCTATTCTCCCATGGAGACGATCGTAGAGATGCTGGATGTAGTCCTGTGGAACGGCTTGCTATGCCATTTCCACCTGGCGCCTCAGTTGGACCAGCGTTCGTGCTGGACGTGCAGACCGCGTGAGACGACGCTTCATCCAGTCCCAAACATGCTCAATGGGGGACAGATCCGGAGATCTTGCTGGCCAGGGTAGTTGACTTACACCTTCTAGAGCACGTTGGATGGCACGGGATACATGCGGACGTGCATTGTCCTGTTGGAACAGCAAGTTCCCTTGCCGGTCTAGGAATGGTAGAACGATGGGTTCGATGACGGTTTGGATGTACCGTGCACTATTCAGTGTCCCCTCGACGATCACCAGTGGTGTACGGCCAGTATAGGAGATCGCTCCCCACACCATGATGCCGGGTGTTGGCCCTGTGTGCCTCGGTCGTATGCAGTCTTGATTGTGGCGCTCACCTGCACGGCGCCAAACACGCATACGACCATCATTGGCACCAAGGCAGAAGCGACTCTCATCGCTGAAGACGACACGTCTCCATTCGTCCCTCCATTCACGCCTGTCGCGACACCACTGGAGGCGGGCTGCACGATGTTGGGGCGTGAGCGGAAGACGGCCTAACGGTGTGCGGGACCGTAGCCCAGCTTCATGGAGACGGTTGCGAATGGTCCTCGCCGATACCCCAGGAGCAACAGTGTCCCTAATTTGCTGGGAAGTGGCGGTGCGGTCCCTTACGGCACTGCGTAGGATCCTACGGTCTTGGCGTGCATCCGTGCGTCGCTGCTGTCCGGTCCCAGGTCGACGGGCACGTGCACCTTCTGCCGACCACTGGCGACAACATCGGTGTACTGTGGAGACCTCACGCCCAACGTGTTGAGCAATTCGGCGGTACGTCCACCTGGCCTCCCGCATGCCCACTATACGCCCTCGCTCAAAGTCCGTCAACTGTACATACGGTTCACGTCCACGCTGTCGCGGCATGCTACCAGTGTTAAAGACTGCGATGGAGCTCCGTATGCCACGGCAAACTGGCTGACACTGACGGCGGCGGTGCACAAATGCTGCGCAGCTAGCGCCATTCGACGGCCAACACCGCGGTTCCTGGTGTGTCCGCTGTGCCGTGCGTGTGATCATTGCTTGTACAGCCCTCTCGCAGTGTCCGGAGCAAGTATGGTGGGTCTGACACACCGGTGTCAATGTGTTCTTTTTTCCATTTCCAGGAGTGTATATAATTAAGAAAATTGTGTAATAATTCATAGAAAAAGTTACTAATAAGTTCGCTGATATTTACAATTTACAGATATAACCCAACTTACAACATGCAATATCTCAAAAATATGTTCTCGTGGGTTAGCACTTTCTTCAGCCGACCCTTTTAATTCACACGTTTCGTTATTGGTGTCTTATAAGTGTATTCCATGCTGTCAGGCGGATTTACAGAACAGTGTTTATATCAGATTGCAATGTATCTGTCACCAGGACTAGAAGTTTCCCTGGCATAAATGTGACAGTACAGAATTTGAACACTAGTTTCAAGGAAGTAGTCTCACAGGCAATGGAGACTGAAATTTAACTAAATTTTTGAAGCTGGTTGAGTGGGCATATTATCTGTGCAGCATCAGTATAAATTTACATTAATAATTTGTCTTAACCAAAAACAGCTGTAGCTCCTTCAAAATTTTGGACACAATCCTATCAGTTACTTCAGTGGGAGCTGATGTGGACCCGAGACAATCTTTGCTCAGTATGTGGCCAAGGTCTGAATGCAAAATTTAAAAAAATACTATTTACATCTATTAAAGATCTGTATTAAATTGTTGTGGATAGACCCAAAGATTAAAATAAAATGGAAATAGTTCCCAGCTTGTAGTACACTGTACAGGCTACTCTTAGATAGACCCAAAGATTAAAATAAAATCGAAATAGTTTCCAGCTTGTAGTAAACTGTACAAGCTGCTCTAATTATTTCTAAAGAGTTGCAGGAGCACTCACCACATCAATATATGATAGATATAGCCCAAAAGTTGTATGTGTTACCATAACATGCTCTGATTCTGAGCATCTGTCTTAGAACGGAAGTGGCCCTCTGATAACTTAACCAGTAGCTTTTCTCGATGCGTAATCAGATAGAGATATACATTAGACTGAGCATTGACAGATGCTTTAAAATAGCCACAAATCCTAATTGTGCTCTTATGTTTTTTTAATTACAACCATGAATGTGCCAATTGGCAAGATGTGAATGGTGTCACAACATCTGATTCCTTTGAACGATCAAATTTAACTGCTTCCTTCATAGTAAAAGGTATAGTTAAAGTCCAAAAAAATGAGTGGCAGCACTATGCTTTAATATGTGTGGTTCAAAGTTTTATGCACAAGCCAAATTAGATTTAAATAAATGATTGTGTTTTTTGCCTATTGCATTCAGATCACTAAATGCAGTACTGTTAGATATGACTTAGATTAATCTTATATTTGAAGACTGAAGCCAGTAGAGTTGTCTAGACTAAAAATGTCGGTTATATCTGGTGAAGAAATACTGTTGGACTACATACATATTCATACGTAATGCCGACTGTTACTAAGTCTTTTAAAGCTATAGGCTGATTACTGTATGTTACCAGCTACAATTTAGTTGCCTCCAAATAAGCATTAATTACATATACAGAAGCTCTGGCATCCATTTTGAAATCTGCATCCGGGTTGTTGTTGACTAGTGAGATCATCAGTTTGAGTGGAGCTTTGACGTTGCCTGGTGGCACTGGCATAATGTTGTGCAGTGCAGCACCTTGCCATGGGTGACTTTGACAGTTGGCAATCACATGCCCACATTTGTGACACGTAAACACACCTTAGCTTTGGCTCTTATAGCAGAAACATTTGATGTCAGATTTCCTTGTTTTCGTTACGTTTTGCGAACTATCACGTGGTAACTGCCACTACCAGGATGGGGGTTCAAATATCTGTCCATCCATCCAAATTTAGATTGTCTGCAATGCCCCTTAATCATTTGAGGAGGAAATTGCCAGGATGACTCCTTTAAAAGGTTGTGGCTTATCCTCTCCCCCCCTCCCCCCCCCCCCCAAAAAAAAAAGGGTCCCTCCCTTATCTGACGTAGTTCCATCTCTGATGACCTTAAACATAAACAGAACATTACACGCCAATCTTTCTTGCTTCCTTTGCTCTCCCATTTATCAGCTGCAGTCTATGAGGCCTGTTACAGTGGTCAAAATAAATGTTGCTCACTGCCGAAACTTTAATGTTGTGATCCAGAAATATGTTATGATATCAGTGCAGTGCTATAGTTCACGTTTTTGCCATGAGCAGGTAGTATGTGCTATCTATGGCAACTGTCTCACCTGCAAAACCTACTGTACTTGTGCTGTGTGTCATTACGATAGTTGTATTGCTTCAGGATGGTTCGGACAATGTTAATGTATGATTAGAGGCTCTGTTTAGTCAATGTTATGGTTGTAGGGAAAAGACAGGTGGATGTCACAGCGAATGTTGCTGCGAGTCAAAGTAGTGTCTATAGAACCTGGAATGAGTTTCTAGTGACAGTATCAGCTGCGGATCATCACAAAAGTGGCTGCAGAGGAAAAAGAACAGTTGTGCAGGACTGATACCTGCTTGTAATAGGGATCAGAAACCCTCAACACGATGCAACACATCTATGGCAGCAATGTAAACAGCTGAAGAAGTGCAGATGTCAACACAGACAATACAAAATGTGCTCCATGAGCATGGGTCATGTGCTAGAAAGGCTCTCATGACTTCTCCTCTAAAGCAAGTTTGGTGACAGCTCGTGTCGCAAGTGCTTGAAACCACTTATTGTGGATTAGGCAGTAATGGGACACAACACTCTTTTCTGATGAAACCTGTATCAGTCTCCATTGTGACAGTAATGATAGTTGTGTGTTGAGGCAACAAGGACAAATTTTACACCCTAAATGTGTTGTACGCTGTCACCCATATGCAGACGATTCGACATGTACATCTCCATCTATACTCTGCAAACCACCATGAGGTGCATGGGAGAGGCTATGCCACATTGTACCAGTTATTAGAGTTTCTTCCTGTCCGTTCACATATGGAGCTTAGAAAGAATGATTGTCTGAATGCTTCCATGTGTGCAGTAATTATTCTAATCTTATCCACACGATCCCTGTGTGAACAATACTTGGGGGATTGTAGTATACACTTAGTCGCCATTTAAAACTAGTTTGTGATATTTTGTTAGTAGACTTTTTTGGGATTGTATATATCTATCTACAAGAATCTTCCAGACCAGTTTCTTCAGTATGTTTGTGACACTTTCTCACATATCAAACAAACCTGTGACAATTCATGCTACCCTGCTCTGTATACATTCAGTATCCCCTGTTAGTCCTATTTGGTATTGGTCCAACACACTTGAGCAGTATTCTAGAACCAGTGGCATGAGTGATTTGTAAGCAATCTCTTGTCTAGACTGATAGCACTTCCACAGAATTCTATCAATAAACCGAAGTCTAGCCTCTGCTTTACCTATGACTGAAGCTCTCTTTCGATATCGGGTTGGTAATGTGCTATCTGATTTGTACGTGCAGGAGAATGGTGTTCCTCAGGGAAGCGTTTTAAGTGTCACCCTCTTTGCCGTCGCCATTAACAGTGTCACGTCCACTATCCGGAGTCCTGCCCAGTGCTCCTTGTTTGTGGACGATTTTGCTGTTTTCTGTTCTTCCTCCAGTCTTGTCACTGCTAGTCGGCAGCTGCAGCTTACGATAAAGCGGCTAGAGGCATGGACTGCGAAGACGGGTTTTACTTTTTCTGCAGACAAATGTGTGTGTGTTCATTTTAATCATTCTTGACGTCCTTTTACCTCCCCTGAATTGCGTCTGAGGGACACCATTCTTCCTTTTAGAGACACTGTGAGGTTCGTGGGCATCACTTTTGATTCCAAGTTGTCGTGGTTGCCGCACCTTAAAGACCTCAAGGTGCGGGCCCTGAAGAAACTGAATATTTTGAAGTGTCTGAGCCATCGGTCCTGGGGAGCAGATCGGGCGCGTCTGCTGCAGTTTTATAGGGCTTTTGTCTGGTCGTGTCTTGACTATGGATGCACTGTGTATGGGTCAGCGAGGCCTTCGTATCTAAAGATTCTTGACGCGGTACACCATGAGGGTATCAGGCTGGCCACTGGTGCATTCCGTACCAGTCCCATCCCCAGCCTGTGTGCTGAGGCAGGGGAACCACCGCTCGCCATCCGGCGGAAACTCCTCATGGTGCGACGGGTGTGTCAATTCCTTGCCTGTCCTACTTCCCCTGCGTACCCTACCGTTGCCCAACCGCCTATGGAATGTCTATTTTCCAGTCGTCCCAGGGCAACGAGACCATTTGGGATTCGCGCCAAGCATTTGCTTGAGTCCCTTGGTGTGGAGCGTGTGGCACCCCAACTCCAGGGTTTTACCCGCCTGCCTCCCTGGTTGCTCCAGAGGCCCAGCGTCCTTTAAGACTTGTCAGAGTACCGGAGGAGCTGCACTCCTGCGTTTGTTTTTACCTCCTTATTTTATGATATTTTAAACCAGCATCCCGACCATGTACCAGTGTTTACGGATGGCTCTAAACAGGGGGACTCTGTTGGTTGTGCTGTTGTTTTCCCTGATCGAGTTGTCAAGTTACGGCTTCCTGCGGCGTTTACCATCTTTGATGCCGAATTGTTCGCGATCTTGCAGGCGTTGGAGTAGATGAGATGTGTTCCCAGTTTTAAGTTTCTCATCTGTTCTGACTCCCTGAGTGCCCTTCAGACCATGCAACACTTGTACACAGCAGATACGGTCATCCAGAACATCCATGATGCCCTACTCCACCTGCAACGGCAGGGGAAGAAGGTTTCTTTCTGCTGGGTGCTGGGACACGTGGGTATTAGGGGAAACGAACTGGCGGATGTGGCTGCCAAAGATGCATGCTCCCTCCCTCACGTTGCTGAATGTGCCATCCCCCTCCATGCTGTTACCTCCCTTTTGCGTTTTTGTGTTATGCATCAATGGGAAGAGGAGTGGCTGACAGTTGGTCAAGGCCACCACGCGGCCATGGCGTACGTCCTACCAGTCATGCAGGCGGGATGAGGTTCTCCTCACTCGCCTCCGCATCGGGCACAGTCCCTTAACGCATGATTTTGTACTCCGGCGGGAGGACCCCCCAATCTGCGGTGCTTGTGGCGTCCAGATTACTGTCCGCCACATTTTACTTGGCTGTCTTTTATTCTCTGACCAGAGGGCGGTGGTTTCCTTGCCACCGGATTTGGCCTCTATTTTGCAAGATGACTCAAGGATTGTGGTTAAGGTCTTACGGTTTTGTGTCCTGTCCAATTTGTTGCCTCGGATTTTAGGGCGAGGATTTTAATGTGCTGCTGGGTGACTGGCTCACCCAGGCTTTAGGTAAGATGTCCGCCAGTCACGGTTTCTTCTCCTCTTGTTTTGCCTCTGTATATGAGGATTTGGAACTGCGTCAGGTCTGTGTCTTTTAGCCGTTCTCCTTGTTCGCTGTCCGTCTTCGTCCCTTCACCGCATGTGTTCCTGTTTCTATGCGTTTGGGTGCTGATGACCACACTGTATAGTGCCCGAAAATCTCAAACCACACACGCACGCACACACACACACACACACACACACACACACACACACACACACACACATTCATACTGTGCGTACAAAGTGTTACATCCAGGTATTTGTATGAACTGGCCAATTCCAACAGTGACTCATTGATATTACAGCCATAGGACACTAAGTTTTTTTCATTTTGTGAAGTGCACAGATCCATTTATGAACATTTAAAGCAAGTGGCCAATCCCTGCACCACTTCGAAATCTTATCAAGATCTGACTGAATATTTATGCAGCGTCTTTCAGATAGTACTTACTACATCATCTTCAAAAAGTCTGAGATTATTATTGTTAATATCTGCAAGATCATTAATATGCAACATGAACAGCAAGGGTTCCAACACATTTTCCTGGGACAGACTTGAAGTTACTTTTACGTCTGACAGTGACTCTCCATTCAAAATCAAATGCTGTATCCTCCATACCAAAAAGTCCTCAGTCCTGTCACAAAATTCACTTGATACCCAATATGATCATACTTTTGACAGTAAACATGTGTGGTTCTGGGTCAAATGCTTTTTGGAAATCAAGAAATACTGCATCTACCTGCCTGCCTTAATCCAGAACTTTCATTATGTCATGTGAGAAAAATGAGAGATGGGTTTCACATGATCGATGTTTTCGAAATCCATGCTGGTTGACATTGAGGAGGTTATTCTGTTCAAGATATCTCATTATGTATGGGCCTAGAATACATTCTAAGATTCTACAGCAAATCAATTTCAAGGATATTGGACATTAGTTTTGTGGATCCATTCTACTACCCTTCTTGTAAGCAGATGTGACCAGTGTTTTTCTCCAAGAACTGGGCAAGTTTTTTATTCAAGGGATCTATGATAGGTTATAGTCAAAAGAGGAGCTAATGTCCTACAAATTCAGTGTAGCTCTTCTTGTAAGCAGATGTGACCTGTGTTTTACCCCAAGAACTGGGCATGGTTTTTTGTTCAAGGGATCTGTGATAGGTTATAGTCAAAAGAGGAGCTAATCTCCTACAAATTCAGTGTAGAATAGGACAGGGATTCCATTGGGCCCTGGAGCTTTGTTCAGTTTTAACAATTTCAGCTGTTTCTCAACGCCACTGACACTAATACTTAAAAGCATTAAATTGGGACAATTCTCTGGATTTTCCTTTCTAAAGGAACATTTGGAACCAGAGTTAATTGTTTCGGCTTTTGCTTCTCTACCCTCAATTTCAGTTTCTGTCTCATTCGCTAGGGGCTGGACACTAACCTTAGTAGTGCCCTTAACATCCTTTACATACAACCAGAATTTCTTTCAGTTTTATGAAAGATCATTTGACAGTATTCTGCCTTGGTGGTCACTGAAGGCATCACGCATTGCTCCTCTGACAGCCAAATGCGTTTCATTCAGCATCTCTCTATCTATAGTGCTATGCTTTGTTTTACACCAATTGTGCTATAATCTCTGTTTCTTTAGAACTTTCTTTACAGTGATTGGGTACCACATCTCCACCTGGGGATTTGATATTTGTGTTGTTGTCATCATTTCATCACCACGCGGGAAAGTGGTGAGACTGCACAGTGAAAAGATTGGGAATTTGTATGGGCACTGTTAACCACACTGATGAGTGCCCCACAAACTAAATATCATCATCATGTGTACTATGGAGGTTCCCTCCCATTGTGAACTTTTCTACTGGGTACATATCTATCCAGTGTATGGCCAACTATTCTTTTAAACTTCAGACTTAGTTCCTCTATATGCTCATGCCCTGTTCTGAATGTTTCAAGTTCCTCATTGGGATATAACACTATTGATTCTACAATTGAATCATGTTTTGATGTGGAATCGTGTATGGCTGCAGGACGCCTCGTGTGCCGAGATGGGAGAATGACTTGTGTGAGGCGTCAAGACGATGCTTTTGCACGCATTGTGGCTCCATTTGGTGAACATATTGGATTGAGGTTCATGATGATGGACAACAGTGCATGCTCCCCTCCTCACAATCTTGTGAATACATTCCTAGTAGAGCATAGAATCACTCAGATGGAATGGTCTCCGTATTTTCCAGATCTCAACTCCATGCTAAAATGAGTGGTTTGCAATAGTCCTTTCCCAAAAGAGAGTGTACAGGGCATCATAGAGGCCACTGTGAAGGAATGGGATAATACCCTACAAGCTTATCTGGACAAGCTGGTAAAGAGAAAGATTAATGACATTCAATCGTGTCTCCAATTATGAAGAGGGCCAGTTGGTTCATAAACAATGTATTATGCAAGATGACAGTGAGAAGAAACTGTAGTGTTTGCTGTGAGCCTTTTTGTAAGATTTTTTTTTTCTTTGTATTTGCTTCTGTCAAATGGAACTGTGTTTATCTTCTTTATTTTTGTTTTCACATGCATGTTCCTGACTGAAAAAATTAGTTTTGTTTCCTATTATGTCCAGTATTGACCATGACTCAACACGCAACATTCATTTTGACTATTGTATTAGAACACGCGCATAAGAAGGACTGATGTGTTATTGCACGGAATGCCATATTTGAAACCTGAGCAGTTAGAATACTACTGACTTGTGAGGGTAACATCTTAAGTATCCTGGTGACCAACAGAACTGAATTTTTTTTTATTCAGTTAATGTAGAGTATGGAATCAATGGCCGAAGGCTGTTATAGTATCAGTGACTGGGTGATGAGGGGCGATAGGGAAGGTAGAAGATATATCTTCTTGGCAGGTGCAGTAAGAAACAGATACCAGTCTACCTGAGCACTCAACATTAAGTATTCATCTCTGGGACTGAACATGATGTGAAAGTCTCAGTGTGGTTCGACACCTGTGTAAGCAGAGTCAGGGTAAAAGCAACTCAAGCTTCATTACAGATTACCTGAAATCACAACCATGTTGAAAAAGAGACAAGGAGAAATGTTCAATGAGCTGGAAAGTAAAATTCAGTCAAGTGATCTGATGAAAAATCCAAGGAAATTTCCATCTAGTGTAAAGTCATTAAAGTAATCAGAGTTACCGAGTGCTAAGTTTTTCAATGATAACTGCCCACTTCCCATTAGAATGTCTTTTTTCAACTCTTGGAATCCAGCAATCTGCCATCCATTCACCTGGCTACATGTCCTGTCCCCCAGTATTTTATTTTTATTCAGTCATAATTATGTCTTACTTTCCAGCTTGTTCTTTGATCCAATTGTTTTCCTTGTGCATAGCTTCAGATGCTTCATGTTCTCATTTACAGATGATGAGGGTTAAGCTGTGTCGTTTTGTTACTTACATTTATGTGGAAATGAAGTGAAGTGGAACTGCTTATTTGTTTGTGTTGAGTTGTGCTTTTTTAATTTTTCTAAGTATTAATTCTAATTGTTAACCTCAGATATAGACTAAAGTGTTGGGAAGTCTTTACTGAAGTTATTGTCTGGAGTGTAACTATGCATGGAAGTGAAACTTGGTCAGTAAACAGTTTAGACAAGAAGAGAATAGAAGCTTTGGTGCTACGCATTCCTCACTACTGGGAGCTCCAATGTTACATAGATGATGGAAACCTTCAGCAATGTAGTATCTAAATTGGGTCTTAAAGTCTGTATGCCCATCATTCATCTCATCTGAGATGTGTAACAGGCCCTTCGGTGGACTATTGAATGCAATAGGTGAAGCAGGCAGTCTGGTGATAGCAATGATGCCTGTTGCCTGCTGTCAGAGTCAGTCTTCAGTTTCTTTTTGAGGCAGGCTAAAGTAGTGAAGGGTGCTAGCCTTCCTCAGGTACTGAAAACACAACTTGTGGGTAATAAAAGCCTCCACAGGATCTACTGTGGCCCACTGGTTTGGATTAAACCAGAAGCTCTGTTGATTCTAGGGAGTATGTTTCTTGACCCGAACTGTCAGTCGGTAAATTGTATGTTTCCCCTATAAAATCCAGCTGAACATTACACAATGGAAGCAACTACTTGTGCAGCACAGTATGTGAGATACACACACAAACTTTCTTAAACATTACAAAAACCCTTCTCTACACTTTGTTATCAGTTACATGTTGTACACTGAGGAGCTGTGTGCAAGTCCCCTGTAATTGAGAGAGAGTAAACATCATTGTAAGTCAAAAGAACAAAATTTAAACTTAATAACCGCTGACTGGAGTAGTGTACAGAGTAAGGTTCCAGAGTTACTGTCCCTCATTATTAGTAACACCACGTGTGTAATACAAAGAGTTCTTCCTGTGGGACCACTGCAACTGTACGAGTCCACCTTGTAAAATCAAGAAATGGCACAACAGTAGCTGAATCGATGATCTTTTATTGGATACATGGCTGGTATCGGAGCACTTAAAGCTTCATCATCTGGTGTAAACTGTAATAATCAAAACACTGTGTTACAAGATAATGGTAGGGGATCCTCAAGGGTGTTTCTTTTTCAGATATGAAACTATACTGTTAATTTTTTTTTAATAAAATAAAAGGGAGAACAGCATGTTACTTACAAATAAAACCACTTAACCATCTGAGCTCATCTTCACACCTGTGTTGTCGTGGCACAAAAGTTCTGTGTCGAAAGAGGAAAAGGGCGACCTAGAAAAATCCCAAAAAAGCTAACATCATGACTGGACTTTGACAGTCACCAGAATCATAAAACATGTAGGATGCACTAAAGATGGGAGGAGAAAAGAAACATATTGTGTGGAATTATTTACATAAATTCTATAAGAACTGCTCTCCCCATATGGCCCCGACTAAGAACACTAACAGCAAAACCAAATATTAGTAAATACTTACTAGCCACCAGTATTGGTGGTGCACACAATACAAGGTGCAGGCACAGTATGGATCAGATATGTGATAGGTAAACTGTTTAAACTGGAAAAGCGGAGTGTGACAGCAGAAAGGAGACAGAACCATCACAACATTGGGAGGGAAGAGAACCTATACATCTAAAAACTAGGAAAATATTATGTTACATACACACCTTAACTTGCCAGAATAAAGTTATAATTAACTAAAATGTTTTTGTGATACAGGTCAGTGTGTTCATTAATAGTATCAATAGAATGGGAATGGAGACATCTTAAGATTTCAATTTATTGAAGGACATTGGATATCCAACCTTTCTCTGCAGTGTATAAGACAGTTAAGTTACCACTAACCTGCTACAGCTGATGTCGGTTGTCAGTCAAATGGATTGTCAAAGCTGACCTAGAATTTCCCACATCTTTGTGTTATTTAAATCTCATATGAGAATTCCTACTATCTGGCCAATATGTCTGCTCTTGCACACCCGGCCTGTATCACAATCAATGCAGTACACATCAGGTAGGAGAAATTATCCTTTTTGAAAGCTTCTTAACTCCTATAACCACTGCTCAACAATTTTCTTGGCATAAAAATGGCGGAACTATGTTGGCTGATGAGTTTCTTTTCAGTCCACTGTGATATATATTCAAGATAAGGAATTTTATAAAACTTGTACTTCTTCTCCACTGGATTCAGAGTGTTTCCCTTCTGGTTGTGTATGCAATAAAAGAGCGTTGACTCAGCAACTGTTGTACGGCTTCTTCATTTTACAAAACATACATAATACTTGGCACACACAGTTGGATGATGACACACACAAACAGCAGTGAACTATTAAACACAGAACGGAATGTGTTTGGACTCCAACATTGGCGGTGTGTTTATTGCTGTGAAGAACTTGCTCTTCGTAGAAAGCCTGTAAAATACCAGTCGCAAATTCCCTGATCATGCCATAACAGCGGGGGAAGAACACGGTCTACCATCTATAGATTGGGAGACATGTGGTTTAGAATGAGATGCGAGGACAAAGAATTTTACAATGCTAGTTTCATAAAGCCAGGGGCTCCATTGAGTGAAATAACGGACCTAACAACATCAACTGACGTAGCTAGTTTGAATAAAGACGATTTCGCCGTGTTAATGGGAGGATCAAATGACGTCTATAGAAACGAGACACACAAGGTGATTACAGAAATTAGGAAATGTTTAAATAATTTAACCCACACAAATGTACTCATTGTGAATATCCCGCATCGTCATGATTTACCACCCTGGTCGTGTGTGAACCGCGAAATTAATGTTGCAAATGAGTGTATCACTGAAATATGCACTAACTTTAAGAATGTCGATATTTTAGACATAAACAGATTGGAGCGAAGGTTCCATACAGTCCATGGACTTCATTTAAATACGCCAGGAATGAAATTACTAGCCGAAAAAATATGTACTTGCATTTCAAAGAAGAGTGAAGAAAAAAGTATAAGTGACAAACAAGCAGAGATTAAGAAGTGTTTTAGATGAGTTCCAAGCTGTGCCATCGGCCAAACGCGAATTACCAAGTGGTTCAAACTGATTAGGCAAAAAACAACCAATCAAGTTGTCAGCCAAACGAAAATTACGAAATGGTTTAAACCGAAGAGGACAGATGTGGATGAAGCAAAACTTATACAAGCTCCAGAAGTTAACTCACCTGCTGATTGCCACCAGCAAACAGAAGCCACACACAAGAAACATACAAAAATTTTTTTAGGGTAAGTGCTGTATTAGAAATGCCATTAGATAAAGAATCAGAAACCGTTTCAACTAAAGTTACTAAGTACCTAGATTTTGCTATACTACACCATAACGTTCAGTCACTCACAAATAAAATTTCCATGTTGGAAGCACTACTCCAGTATGCACTAAACATAGATATAATTTGCATTACCGAACATTGGCTACGAAATGACGAAGTAAAATTAACCTCAATCTCAGGATATAGATTAGCAAGTCATTTTAGCCGAGAGTTTCCTAAACATGGTGGCTCTGCTATCTTTGTGAAAGAACAAATAAAGTTCTGTGATGTCAGTAAAAGTTATATTGACTCAATTGAAGAAGACTTTGAGCTTTCCATTACCAAACTGCCAGAGCTTAATTTCATAGTTATCAACATATACAGAGCACCAAGTGGAAACCTGTCAGTCTTCATGAATAAACTAGAGGTTCTGTTGAACAAGATCAGTACACTAAACATGAAGATAGTGCTTTGTGGGGATTTCAATATTGATTGTTCAAAAAACAGCAGCAGCAGAGATGCTTTGATAAATATGACCAACACATTCAATATGATTCCAACAATACACTGTCCAACAAGATTAACAGAATACACAAATTCCATTATTGACCAAATATTCATCTCAGAAACAACTTACAGATTCACAAGCAGAGTACTGAGCATGGGTTATAGTGATCATGAGGCACAGCTGCTGTGTATAGAAATGCCAACAAGTAGTATCAGTTCCGGAAAAGTAGTTGAAAAAAGAACCTTTTCTGAAGATAACATTAGAATTTTTAATCTCTTACTGGTGAAGGAAAAGTGGGAAAGCATCGCCACTCAGAACAATGTTGATAGCATGTACATGAGTTTTCAGAGCATCTTTGTTCACTATTTTAATGTAGCATTTCCAAAAGTAGTAAAAACAGTAAAACCTAACAATAATAAGCAATGGGTAACTAAAAGGCATAAAAATTTCCAGTGAGAGAAACAGATTTCTGCAGTACTCTTGTAAGAAATATAGAGTAACCCAAGAATTCGCAGATTATTCAAAAGCCTACAAAAGAATCTATGGTAGAGTAGTCAAAGAGGCAAAAATTATGTGGAATGACAATTTGATAAGAAACTCATCTAACAAAATGAGATCCACGTGGAGAGTTATAAAGAAAGAAACTTGTAGTTCAGTGCCAAAGAAAAAGAATGTATCATTAACACTAGAAGGCTCAAAAGTCACAGACCCCAATTCAGTTATGGAAAAAGTCAATGAATACTTCACCTCACTAGCTGAAGACCTCATTCAAGTACACTGTCAAGGACCAGTCCCAAGTTTCTCCAGCAAGTCAGTGACCTTCAATGCTTCTATGTATGTGTATGAAATAAACCCCAATGAAATTATAAGTAAAATTAAATCATTAAGCAATAAAATGTTAAGTGGTCTTTATGAAGTACCTGATTTCATATTAAAAGCATGTGCTCACCACATAGCAAACCCCTTGGCAAAAATTTTCAACCTCCCTTTAAAAACTGGTGTATTCCCAGATATTTTTAAAATAGCAAAAGTTTCGCCACTGCTAAAAAAAGGTTCTTCTGAAAAAATATCAAACTACCGACCCGTGTCACAGATAAGTTCCTTCTCAAAAATTCTAGAAAAAGTCTTCTATGACAGGCTTTTAAGTTTCATAAATAAATATGCACCTCTTACAGTACAACAACATGGTTTTAGAAAGTCTAAATCTACACAGACAGCAATTTTCGAATTCTTAGACTGCATTTTAAAATCCCTTGATCAACATAAATTAGCTGCAGGTATTTTTCTAGATCTATCAAAAGCCTTCGATGTCCTGGACCATAACATTCTGCTCGAAAGATTAGAAAGACGAGGAGTAAGAGGTGTAGCACATAGCTACATAGCTGGTTGTGTTCATACCTAAAAAACCGCAGGCAGAAAGTATCACTTCAGTATGAATTCAACAAAATGAATAAAACAAGAAACAACTCCTTTCTTTCTAGGGAATTACCATTAAAATATGGTGTACCACAGGGCTCAATCCTAGGTCCACTACTCTTCTTGATTTATGTGGACGACTTAGTTGAATGTATGAGTCCCACAAAAACTATCCTGTTTGCCGATGACACCAGCATATTGCTCACTGGATCCAGTCCAGAAACTTTGTGGTCCACAGCAGAAAGTTCTATGAAAAGACTCTCTGAGTGGTTCACAAAAAACAAACTCATTATAAATACTGAAAAAACTGTGTGTGTCCATTTTCATTTAATTCCTCCAACTAATCAAATGTCTATTCAAGCCCAATTAAAAAATGATCCCGTAGAAAATGTGAGTGTCACAAAATTCTTTGATCTTTGGGTTCAGCAAGACTTAAAGTGGGACACACATATAAATAACTTGTGTAGAAAACTATCATCTGTGTGCTATGGCCTAAGAATTTTAAAGGCTACAACAAGCAAAACAACAGTACTGCAGGCATACTATGCACAGTTCCACTCACTAATCCGATACACTCACAGTGTAAAGGTTTTTAGAATGCAAAAAAGAGCTTTAAGAATAATTTGTGGCCTTAAAAATATGGAGTCCTGTAAATCCCATTTTACTGAGCTTGGTGTTCTAAATGTTCCAAGTTTATTCATTTATGAAACTATCTTGTTCACTAGGGACTACCTCCTGAAAACAGGCAAACTGCTACAGAACAAAAGTGTACACAACTATAGTACCAGAAGGGAATCAAATATACATCAAAAATATCACAGAACAACCACCTATCAGAGGAGCGTAATTAACATTGGTGTAATACTACACAATAAGATACCAGAGGAAATAAAAAATACTACTCATCCAATATTTAAAGCTAAACTAAAGGCATTTCTAATAAAGCACTGTTTCTATTCCGTCAGAGAATTTCTGAATAAGTAACAAAATTAATTGTAGTAGGTACCTAATTTTAATTGCTAATACTATGTATTATTGTAACTTATCTTTGACCTGTCCAATATCAATTGTACAATTTGTGCTATATGATAAAACTGGACCAATAAAAAATCAAATCAAATCAAACATTTTCCCCAGAAATTATGCAGAGCAGTTAGTGAGACCGCCCACCATTGAGGGAAAAATATTAAATCTATTGGCTACAAGATGGCATGAAAATTTAGATTCAGTAAATGTAGATCTAGTAATCACCAACTGCTAAGCTATTGATGTATAACTGATAACTAGTGTTTTGTAATTGATAACTAGTGTTGAACAAGAATCTAGGAAGGCAGAAAGATATTTCTGCAGAACAAGTGCAATAGGAAAATTATTTAACAGTACGTGAGCAGTCAGCAGCAAACATTCAATTACAGGAAGGAGATTGTGGAGGACCACTGACACGAATTCAGATATATTTTAGGCCATGTGTGGGGTGTATTGGTGCCATGGAAGACAGTGAGGAGTGGGAAATATAACCATGGTCCAGTAACAGTATTATAAAACTACATGGACAGCAGAGAGAGTTGCATAACAGATTCAAATGAAGCCAAATCATTTGTTAACAAACAAAAACTGAACAATGTTAAAACAAACAATTATGTGAGAAGTATTTAGTGAATTTGAGAACAAGATCTTACCTGCTGAGCTGTGAAAAAAACACTAAAATGTTCTGGTCCTACATAAAATTAGTCATGGAACAAAGCTGTCTGTCTAAATGTCTGTTAATCGTGGTTGCACTGAAGTGATAAAATGAAGGCCAAAATACTAAATTATGCATTTCAAAACTCCTTCACCAAAGATCATCACAGTACAGTACCTCCATTTGGTTGACATAAGGTGCAAAAATAACAGATGTGGAAATAAGTGAATAGCAAACTAAACAACAACTCAGGTACTCAATAGAGGAAAGGCCACATGACTTGGTGAGGTGGCCCTCAGATTCTACATTGAACTGGCTTCTCTTGTAGCACCAGTTCTTCATAGATCGTTGTAGCAATTTGGCGTACTATGTGACTGATGTCCATGTCTTCTAGAATTGTGGATCACATACTGTACTACTGTCTAATGATATTTCTGCAGAAGGAATAACACTGATTGAGGAATCAGCATGGTTTCCACAAACTCTGTTTGTGTGAAACTAATTATCCATCAAATACAGGAGAATGTTGATATTAGAGATCAGTTTGAGATTGTGTTTCTTGACTTCTCTCAAGTAATCGGCACAGTTCTACGCATCACCTAGTACCCAAAAAATGAGCATACAATGTGTATGAACCGATCAACTTTGGATTTAAGACTTTGTTGCAAGTAGAATTCAGTATGTGGCATCAGAAGCAAAGTTAATTGTCCACAACATATGTAAATTACTTGTCAATTAATGCACATAGCCGTGTGAGGCTGTTGACAGACATTGCCGTTGTGTACAAGTAGGGGATATTGTTAGAAAATTGTTTTGAAATTTAGAGAGGCTTGCAGATGACATGCACCCACTGCACAAATTAGCACCTGACTAACTATAAATACATGTAATGTAATGCACATTGTTAGGCATGTAGACTGAAGTTGTTTGAATTTGTATTTGATTATTGCCATTTTTAAAATTTATTTATTTACTATCCATGTAACAATCAGTTTTCAGACATTGTCATGTATTTCGTTCACACATGTACTCTTTTATAACTATATTATTGATATAAGGATTGAAGATTAGAATTTATCATTTTTGGTGCAAAAACCAGCTTAGACCTAGGTACACTGTTTTATAAAGAGACATTACAACTTAAATCATCTGCTGAATAATAGCTTCTCTCTATTAATAAATGCTTCAGTTTATTCTTTAAGGTTTTTAAATTAGTTGTCTTGAGATCACATGGTAGTCTGTTGTAAAAAATTGTTCCTTCTGTATGTGGACTATGGTCTGCAGCCTTGTTTCTTCTTATAATTATGTAAAAAGTTTTCCCCTTTCCATATATTGGAGTTATGTACATTACTGTTTACTGCATTATGTTCTGGATTTAGTTTTACAAACATGATTTCCTGCAGGATGTCCATAGAGTTGATGGTAAATATTTTATATTTTATGAAAATTCCTCAAGGCTCTCTTGTTTATCTTAGCTATCATTCATATTGCCTTTTTCATAGTATAGAATGCCAGTCTGTATAGACTGCTGTTTCCCCACCCCATAACTCAGTACCATACTGAAGATAGGGATGTACCAGTCTGTAATATATCTGCCTTAAGCTTTCATGGACTAGGAAGACTGAGACCCTTTTCGGCAGATACACATTTGAACTGATTTGCTTACAAATGTAATTATGTGGTCTTTCCATGACAGGTTTTCATCATCAGTAATATCTAAAAAATTTGTTTTTATTTGTGTAATGAAGTGTCAATGGAGGTGTAAATTGAGTACCATTTATGTTCTGATTATGAATAAGCATGAACTGCATTATCACTGCCTTCTCTTTATTTACAAGTAGCTTATTTGCAGTAAGGTAAGTTGACAGAAAATTGTAACTAATTTCACTACTGATGGCAGCTGTTTTCGTCCCACAGCTCCAACCAACAAAGGATGTTTCTTCAGCATAGCCTGCAACCTTGCAATTTTGGGGTTCAGTGACATCATTAATGTGCCCAAATGACAGCAATGGCCCTAATATACTTACTTGAGGAGGCATCCCAAATTAAAGTATAGTCTAGGTTAATTTGGTTGTTGGCAGCTGTTTATTCCTTTTATACGAGGGCAGTTCAATAAGTAATGCAACACATTTTTTTTCTGAAACAGGGGTTCTACATCTACATCTACATTGATACTCCGCAAGCCACCCAACGGTGTGTGGCGGAGGGCACTTTACGTGCCACTGTCATTACCTCCCTTTCCTGTTCCAGTCGCGTATGGTTCGCGGGAAGAACGACTGTCTGAAAGCCTCCGTGCGCGCTCTAATCTCTCTAATTTTACATTCGTGATCTCCTCGGGAAGTATAAGTAGGGGGAAGCAATATATTCGATACCTCATCCAGAAACGCACCCTCTCGAAACCTGGCGAGCAAGCTACACCGCGATGCAGAGTGCCTCTCTTGCAGAGTCTGCCACTTGAGTTTATTAAACATCTCCGTAACGCTATCACGGTTACCAAATAACCCAGTGACGAAACGCGCCGCTCTTCTTTGGATCTTCTCTATCTCCTCCGTCAACCCGACCTGGTACGGATCCCACACTGATGAGCAATACTCAAGTATAGGTCGAACGAGTGTTTTGTAAGCCACCTCCTTTGTTGATGGACTACATTTTCTAAGCACTCTCCCAATGAATCTCAACCTGGTACCCGCCTTACCAACAATTAGTTTTATATGATCATTCCACTTCAAATCGTTCCGTACGCATACTCCCAGATATTTTACAGAAGTAACTGCTACCAGTGTTTGTTCCGCTATCATATAATCATACAATAAAGGATCCTTCTTTCTATGTATTCGCAATACATTACATTTGTCTATGTTAAGGGTCAGTTGCCACTCCCTGCACCAAGTGCCTATCCGCTGCAGATCTTCCTGTATTTCGCTACAATTTTCTAATGCAGCAACTTCTCTGTATACTACAGCATCATCCGCGAAAAGCCGCATGGAACTTCCGACACTATCTACTAGGTCATTTATATATATTGTTTTATTCAGCATTGAAATACACCAGGTTATTCCCCAATCTTTTAGCTACACAACACTATTTTTCAACGTAATCTCCATTCAATGCTACAGCCTTACGCCACCTTGAAATGAGGGCCTGTATGCCTGCACGGTACCATTCCACTGGTCGATGTCGGAGCCAACGTCGTACTGCGTCAATAACTTCTTCTTCATCCGCGTAGTGCCTCCCACGGATTGCGTCCTTCATTGGGCCAAACATATGGAAATTCGACGGTGCGAGATCGGGGCTGTAGGGTGCATGAGGAAGAACAGTCCACTGAAGTTTTGTGAGCTCCTCTCGGGTGCGAAGACTTGTGTGAGGTCTTGCGTTGTCATGAAGAAGGAGAAGTTCGTTCAGATTTTTGTGCCTACGAACATGCTGAAGTCGTTTCTTCAATTTCTGAAGAGTAGCACAATACACTTCAGAGTTGATCGTTTGACCATGGGGAAGGACATCGAACAGAATAACCCCTTCAGCGTCCCAGAAGACTGTAACCATGACTTCACCGGCTGAGGGTATGGCTTTAAACTTTTTCTTGGTAGGGGAGTGGGTGTGGCGCCACTCCATTGATTGCCGTTTTGTTTCAGGTTCAAAGTGATGAACCCATGTTTCATCGTCTGTAACAATCTTTGACAAGAAATTGTCACCCTCAGCCACATGACGAGCAAGCAATTCCGCACAGATGGTTCTCCTTTGCTCTTTATGGTGTTCAGTTAGACAACGAGGGACCCAGCGGGAACAAACCTTTGAATATCCCAACTGGTGAACAATTGTGACAGCACTACCAACAGAGATGTCAAGTTGAGCACTGAGTTGTTTGATGGTGATCCGTCGATCATCTCGAACGAGTGTGTTCGCACGCTCCGCCATTGCAGGAGTCACAGCTGTGCACGGCCGGCCCGCACGCGGGAGATCAGACAGTCTTGCTTGACCTTGCGGCGATGATGACACACGCTTTGCCCAACGACTCACCGTGCTTTTGTCCACTGCCAGATCACCATAGACATTCTGCAAGCGCCTATGAATTTCTGAGATGCCCTGGTTTTCCGCCAAAAGAAACTCGATCACTGCCCGTTGTTTGCAACGCACATCCGTTACAGACGCCATTTTAACAGCTCCGTACAGTGCTGCCACCTGTCGGAAGTCAATGAAACTATACGAGACGAAGCGGGAATGTTTGAAAATATTCCACAAGAAATTTCCGGTTTTTTCAACCAAAATTGGCCGAGAAAAAAAATGTGTTGCATTACTTATTGAACTGCCCTCGTAAGTTAGCTTCACACACTGTTTTCTAGCAACTCTCCATTCATTTTATAACTTAGCTCAATTCTTTCAGATTGGAGGTATGTAGTTCTGAGGCTACTCCTCTCATTCTTCTAATTTATGCAGTGGAATAGTATGATTCATAGTATCAAAAGCTTTACTCATAGCCAGGAAAGTGCCTGTTATCTTGTCTTTTTTATCCATCTTTTTTAATATTTCATGTATAGAAGTTGCTACTGCTGTTATAATAGATCTTCCTTTTCTAAAATCATGTTGTAGGTTGTTGAATAGATTATGTTTGTGAAATATACATTGAATTGATTTAATACTACTTTCTCTAGTAATGTGCCAAGTTCTGAAGTTAACAGTGCTGGCCTGTAGTTTCTTTTGTCAGTTTTCATTCTCTTCTTATACATCGGTAGAATTTCAGTTGTTTTTCAAGAGATCTGGGTATCTCCATGGCAGAGAGAGAAATTTGTTAAGTGTGCATTTCTTTAGCAATTGGGTGAAAAATCATCCCAACTGCAAGACTTATCTTGCAGTTTTGAATTTTTGTTAGGAGGACCCTCTCACTAATGCCATGCATAAAAAAAGATTGGATAGTGTTTCTAATACTGAAGTTGGGTGTCCAGTCATGTATTTATTTTGTGCCAATTGTAGTAAACTTTCTGTATGAATTTATTACTCACTTCTTTGGATTATTTATTATTTCATTTATTTCTGTGAACATTATGCTTTGTTCATAAGATTGATGTGTCCCACATTCTTTATACATTGTTTTTGAGGCTATTTTACTAACAAAACTGAAGTTGCTTATTTGACAGGCATAATTCTGAGCTTTAAGGGTGTAGTGCTTTGAGAGTTTACACGTAAATTCTGGAACCACTCGACCTTCTGCCGCCTCGAACATGTGATATTTTAAACATAAGTGTGGGAGAGAGCCTATTTACTGTGCAACACATGTCTGTGTTTGCAAGATGGACGTTGGTCCTGGGAGGACAGGAGCTGCGTCAGATAAGCGACGCCAACAAGTGTTTGCTGCTCGCGCCATAGTAGCTGTATGTGACGTACAAAGAGCAAGCATGCATTATTCTTTGACGGTGTAATGATTGTAATTGTTACGAACAATTGAAACATGTTTTGTCTAGAGGCGCTTTCTTAATCTTGGTGTTAGACTTGCAAGAAGCAAGACCTGTTTTTGAATTTCTGGTGGTTATGCAACGCACCACAATGTTATTATATTTAATAGTATCTAACGGGTATCGTCATAGTTGACTTGCAAGAACTTGTATGTTTATGTGAAACTTGTGGAGATCAAAATACACCTGAACTTACCTGAAAGTATGAGGGTACCGAGTTATTTCTAGTGAGAGAGAGAGTGTGTGTTAGTTCCTCTAACCAGCATTATTTCTTCGAAGAAGAAGTTGTGGAGATTGACGCAGCTGCATATTCAGAGAAGAAGATCAGCTAAACATTTCAAGTAAGTCAACTGTAGTAAGAGAAGTGTGAAGTTCGCAATCCAATTTTGCACTGCTTCTCTTGTCGCTGAAACCGTTAGAACGTGGCAACCTAAGTGACAAGACCCGAAGAAAATGGGAATTTTAAGACTGAAAAGCGAAGAAGATATTTTGAGTTGCCATAGCAACCAGGCATAACAAGATACGAGAACTGTTTCGAGTAATTGTATTGAATCCAAGAAACTAAATGGAAGAAAGTTGCAAGATCAACACAATAAAAGATGTAAGAAAGTACTAACATCAAAAGAACAGAGAGAAGACCTCAACTTTTAGACTAAGAAGAGTTACGCCTAGAATATCTCAACTAAGAAGATTTGGTGTGAAGAGTACACAGCTCCCACACACATTGCAGCCGACACTGACACTGAAACCAACATTTGACATCACCGGTGCCCGTGGTGTTCACTGGTGTGACTCCAGATCTGCCCGCCGACACGGAAACCAACATTCGACATCATCGCCGGCACCCGTGCTGTTCATCGGTGTTGATTTCACACTTGCTTACCGACGCAGCCTAAAACTCTACACCGGGTGAGCAAGAGACAATAATTGTTTGAATAGAAAGTTACAGAAACTATTCAGAGACTATAGTTCTGTAGTTAGTATATTTAGAAGTGAGTTTTTTTTTTTTTGGTGATAACTCTATCTAAAAGTAGAAGGAAAATGGATCAAGAACAACAGCTAGCAGAACCAGCCACAGCTATTAAAGTGACTAAGGAAATGCCAGACTGGTCTGAAATAGCAAATTTAATTGAAGCACTGTGTTTTAAATTAGATAACCAAAGAACAGAGTCAAATGCCCAAATTACTACTTTAAATAAAAATTTAGAAGCACAGAGTGCAGTTTTAAATGCTGAAAGTCTTAAGTTTGATTCAGTGAATACCCAATTAAATATTAAATTAGATGCTCAGAGTGAAGTTTTAAGTAACCAGAGTGAAACTTTGAACAGTTAAGCAACAAATATATCTATTAAAAACTGAATTTGACACTCTAAATAATAAGGTCGAAAATCTGAAGTTAGATTTAAAGAGTGAACTAACTAGTTCTTTGAATACTCATGTAAATCAGCTGTTTACTGACTTTGACCAAAGACAGAAAGAGCAATTTCAGAATTTAGCTAAAAGCTAGAATGTGATATTGAAGATAAATGTAATAATGTAGAAACTGAACTTAGCAAAAATTATGATCATTTCAAAGCATATGCAACATTACATTTGATGCTGTGAAGCAGAGGTTGCACACTTAAGAGAGGGTTTGGAAAAACGGGATAAATCGCAAATTGCAGGTGTGAGCATTCGAGTAGATGACGTGGAATAAAATGTTAAGTAGAAACTAGCAGCTTTGGACATAGTAAATATAAGTAATCTGGTGGAACAGGTAGAGGAAATAATCGACCGAAAAGTTGCTGAGAGGGTAACCTCCGACAACGTTTCTTCAAATTTAGCTTCAGAACTTAATGATACGTAAGAACTTCAGAACTTAATGATACTTAAGAACTTCAGAACTTAAGATCCAGATAACTTAAGACAATGATCTTAAGAGAGGCATAGATAATTTATGCAAAGAATTCAAGCTTATCCAGGAAAACCATACCAGAGAAGGAAACTTGCTACTCACCATATAGCAGAGATGCTGAGTCGCAATAGGAACAACACAATTATAGCTTTCAGCCATTAAGGCCTTTGTCACCAGTACACACACACACACACACACACACACACACACAAACGCAACTTGCACACACGTCTGCAGTCTCAGAAAGCTGAAACCACACTGCGAGCAGCAGCACCAATGCATGATGGGAATGGCGACTGGGTGTGGGTAAGGAGAGACTGGGGCGGGAAGGGAAAGGGATAGTATGGTGGGAGTGGCAGACAGTGAAGTGTTGCAGTTTAGATGGAGGGCGGGAGAGAATGTGCGGAGGGGGGGAGGGAGTAAGTAGCGGAAAGAAGAGAAATTAAAAGACTGGGTGTGGCGGAGAAATGATGGCTGTGTAGTGCTGGAATGGGAACAAGGAGGGTGCTGGATGGGTGAGGACAGTGACTAACGAAGGTTGAGGCCAGGAGGGTTACAGGAACGTAGGATGTATTTCAGGGAATACCATGGTAGGAGGGATGGGAAGGATAGTGGGCAGGACATTTCTCATTTCAGGGCATGACAAGAGGTAATCGAAACCCTGGCGGAGAATGTAATTCAGTTTCTCCAGTCCCAGATGGTACCGAGTTACAAGGGGAATGCTCCTTTGTGGCCAGACTGTGGGACTTTGGGAGGTGGTGGGAGACTGGAAAGATAGGCATGGGAGATTTGTTTTTGTACAAGGATGGGAGGATAATTACAGTCAGTGAAGGCTTCAGTGAGACCCTTGGTATATTTTGAGAGGGACTGCTCGTCACTGCAGATACGGCGACTACAGGTGGCTAGGCTGTACGGTAGGGACTTCCAGGAAAAGGTAGACAAGAAGGTGACTTCTCCTAATGTGGTGTTAACCAGTGAAGTAATGACAGATTTACAATGGGGAGCAAATTCAGGGTTATGTAGACAGTTCCCCAAGTTTAAGCCAGATGAGGAAGTACATCCTACTCATTTTTTGAAAAGGTTCAATCAAGCCTTGCCCAAGACTTGGGAAGATTGAATTTGCTGTGGGGTATCTATTAGGAAAGACCTCATGAGTGGGGCACACTAAACATTGAAAACTTTTCGTCTTGGGCAGACTTCCAGGAGAAGTTTAAGGAGAAGTATTGGTCAGCAAGCGCCCAGGAAAAACTGATATCCGACTTGTGGAACCCAAAGTATTACAACAGTTCGTGGGGTGTGATGCGAAAGTATTTCAACTGACATTGGACGTGGGGGAAGTACTTAGACAAGCCCATGGAGGAAGAGGGGTTAGTTCGAATTTTAATAAGACGATTACCCATCTACGCTAGGAAAGATATATTATGTAGTGGGTGGAAAACTATAGAAGAATTATTATCCTTTGTAGATGCTCTGGATGCCGTAAACAAAGACCACAACAAGAACCTACACCAGAGTGAAAATCAGATTTATAGAAAAGGTAATAATAACAATAATAATAATAATAATAATAATAGTAATTTTAAGAGACATGAGACTAATTTAGCTGGAGTACACCAGTGTAACCGGAATAATGGTAACGAAAATTATCAGAAGAAGCTTCCACCTTCGAATTTAGGTCCAGTTACTTCACAAGAATTTGTACCAAGTATTAATAGAGTACAAAATAGTAACGTAATACCCCGATTTGGTAACCAACCAGTGACCACCAATAATGAGGAAAACGTAGTGTGATCTGGATTCCGGGCCGGGGCTGAGGTCGTAGAAATACATTAGGAGGCCTGGTTTATAATAGGTATGTTAATTTCATGCATAAAATCCCAACAAAAGAATGGCTGTTGCTAGAACCACCAAGCTTGACTACCGATAATCCACAACCAGTAATAGTAGGAAAAGTGGAGAATGTTAAAGTTATCATATCTATAGACTCGAGGAGTGAAGTGTCACTGATTTCTAGAGTGGTCTTTAACACATTACAGACTAAACAACACCTACCGCTGTTACCAGTAACTGGAGTGTACATAGTTGGTATAACTGGAACGAAAAGTGAAGTGGTCAAATACGAAATCCAAGTAAACTGCAGCATTGGGGATATCCCATCTTGTCAGATCCTTTTACTAGTATAAAATATTAACAGGGATATCTTATTTGGGTTAGATTGGCTGTTGGGATATAAAGTAATTTTAAACTTTCAGGAAAATTTTCTATGTTTTGAAAAAGGAGATAGTAGATATTGGATACCGTTTGTGACAGACATCTACATTGATAAACAAACAATAGAGAATCGATGTCTGAGATTAACACCTACAGCACAACTAGCACAGAAAATCGATAACATGAGTCATGTACCACACAGAGCTGACATACAAAACAAAGTGAGCAAATCTCCATTATTAACCAATGATCAAAAATTAGATTTATCTAAAATTCTATTGGAATATGAAATGGTATTTTCTGATAGTCCGGGTAGTATTAGTGACTATGTATGTAAATTTAAAATCAAAGATAATACTCCATTTTTCTGTAAGCCATATCCAATACTGGTAAGTCTAAAAGAAGCAGTTAAGGAAGAAATTGTCAAGATGATTGACAATAACATAAAAGAACGTAGCTCTAGTGTCATGAATAACCCCTTGGTAGTAGTAAAAAAGGCTATGGGAGGCGTGCGGTTAGTACTAGATGCGCATACACATATAGAGACGGAACGAGACAGACCCATTAACATTGATGAATTATTGTCCAAATTTGATAAAGAAAAGTATTTTATCACGGTGGACCTGACTGCCAGATATTGGCAAATTTGGTTACATCCTGAATCAAAGAAATATACAGCATTTCTGTTTGATGGGAAATCGTATTATTTTAATTTGTTACCATTCGGGCTAAATATCTCAGTATCCGTGTTTATACGTGCACTGGACAAAGCGTTAGGAAAGGAATTGTTAAAAGATTTAATAATATACATAGATGACATACTAGTAATCTCATCTACCTGGGTAGAGCATTGCCTGACCTTGAGTAAAACTCTGAACAGGTTTAAAGCAAAAGGTATTACAGTAAAATAGTCTAAATCGCACTTTGTGAGGCAAGAACTTAAGTTTTTCGGGCATATCATAGGAGTGCAAGGAATTAGACCAGATCCGGATCATATAAAGGCCATTAAGGAGTGTCCACACCCTAGAAGCATAAGACAATTGAAGGGATTTATCAGAATGGCCAGGTACTATAAATGATATATACGAAGTCAAGAGCTGAACGACCCAAGACTTTTACGTTTATTAAGGAAGGGAATGCTGTAGGTTTGGAACCAAGATGCCAATGATGCATTTGAAAATGTAAAAGGAGCACTGGTCAAATCACCCATATTACAGCATCCAGTTATGGGTGAGCCATTTATAATTTCAACAGATGCATCTGACTATGGTATAGCAGCAGAACTTTTCAAGGAGAGTTGGGTCTGGAAAGTACAAATCACAGATCTATAGCTTTTGCTAGCCGGAGTCTTGACAAACATGAATTAAACTATACAGTCACAGAAAAAGAACTGTTAGCAATAGATGATAATTAATTGAAACCCTCAGCTGCCGACTGGTGTTTTTGATATACCTTAATGAGGACAGCTGAAAATGTGTGCCCCAACTGGGACTCGAACCCGAGATCTCCTCCTTACATGACAGATGCTCTATTCATCTGAGCCACCGAGGACACAGATGAATAGTGTGACTGCAGGGATTTATTCCTTGCATGCTTCCCGTGAGACCCACATTCCCAACTGTCCACAATCTACATATGTAATGTTCCTAATAGATATTTGCTCATCCACTCATTACTCATGCACACTAAGGTGACAATTGCCGTAAGAGGGAATTACATATGTAGATTGTGGACAGTTGGGAATGTGGGTTTCACGGGAAATGTGCAAGGGATAAATCCCCGCAGTCGTGCTATTCATCTGTGTCCTCGGCGGCTCAGATAGATAGAGCGTCTGCCATGTAAGCAGGAGATCCTGCGTTCGAGTTCCTGTCGGGGCACACATTTTCAGCTGTCCCCATCAAGGTTTATCAACAACACCTGTCGGTGGCTGACAGTTTTAATCAATTATCATTTATTCTAGAGAAGCTGCACGGTTATCAATGGTATCTGTTCTTTTGAGAACAGTTACTATCTTCACATTAGCAATAATATGGGGTATCCAAAAATTCCAAACACTAGATTGTGTGTGTGTGTGTGTATATAGACACACACACACACACACACACACACACACACACACACACACACACACACACACACACACACGCGCGCGCTCTAGTCCGCACACCAGGGTACAAGAAATGGCTCAAAGAATAACCCAAAACATCCATCATACTACCTACTTTACAGAAATATATACTATGTGTAAAAATAATTCCTTACCTCTTAAGCAAGTAGGGGGGGGGGGGGGGGGGGGGTGGAAGATTATAGGGCATAATTTATTTTGGAGAGACAGCATAACATCTCGACAGTGGCGTTTATGCTTCCCGAAGTTGGTGGTGGATGAGTTTGCGGGGTATGTTCATACTGGATATGGACACTTTGGGATAAAGAAATGTATGGCTCATATGAATAAGTTTTATTATTTTAAGAAGCTAGGACAGAAGGTAGCATCTGTAATTAGGACTTTTGAAATCTGTTGGAAGGTAAAAGAAAGTAACACTCATGTTAAATACAAAATGTATCCAATCATTCCTAAGACATTACATGATCTTACAGCAGTGGATTTCTTTGGACCACTTCCAAAGGGAAAGGGAAGAGTGTAGTATATTTTTGTCCTCATAGAGTGTTGGTCAAAGTACGTTAAGTTGTATCGTATTAAGAAACCAATAACACCAACAGTGATACACTGTCTGCAAAAAAACTTTCTTGAGGTAGGCAAACCAAAATGATTTCTCTTTGATAATGGGCGACAATTTGTCATTAACGAATTTAAAGAATTTCTAGCATGGGAGGATATTCATCAGGTATTAATATCCAACTATAACCCATCGTCAAATCCATGTGAACAGGTAATGAAAGAGATCGGGAAATTGTGCCGCACCTTCTGCCACGAAAAACATACATTACAGGCAACAAAGATCAAAGACTTTGAACTTATTTTAAATGAACTACCACATTTATCAACAGGATTGACGCCTTTAAAAGTGATAGGCAAACCCTTTGTAGGTGAACCTCTTATTAAATGTTTCATTTGGCCTGAATAACCTACTGACGATTACCAACTTAAACAGGAAATAGTCTCTAGTTGTTTTCGATGTTTCTTCTGTACTATTTTTCCTGCACCAAATTCCCTTCAAATCTTAAACTGTTCTGTAATCTATTCTTGAATTCTTAAACTATCCTATAATGTTAGTTCCTAGGAAACTAACTATGACTAAAAGATAATAGACTTAAGAGAATCACAGATAAACTGATTTCTAAACATGAAATGCAGTGAATAGTATATAATATTAGTGGAAAACGTAATATGATGGTACTATTGAAACAGAATGATATCTAGACAACATGAACTGAACACAATCTTTTATGTGTGTATAAAAATATAGTATAAGCTTAATGACTAAACAACTATTGTATAGTAGTGTATAATTTTCTATTTAGTATAGAATATTTTGTACCCTTTATGAAATTTGATGTAGATGGGAGGGTTTGTATTAGTTTTTGGAGAGGTGAGTAGTGTAAGTACAAACATGGCTAACACAGAATACACAGCACACCACACCACACCTTCCAAACGACCCTCGCAAATAAATGTGACTGATTCTTCACCATTTGCCATCCCCGGGGACTTCAGAGGTGAAGGTGAGAATGTCCGTTCTGTAGGAGACATTTAACACCATACCTCTTCCGGCTTCTCACCCAAGTACTGGTGCAGTAGGGATCCCGGGAAGGGGGGTGGGAAGGGTTTTCTGTCTTTGGGGCTATCTTCTTTCTCTTCTTCAATCTTTGCAACCATTTCTACTTTTTCCTTTCTTACTTCTCATTTGAGTACCTATCTATCTTTCCCTCTTTCCATATTCAGCTACTTCTCTCGCAGAAGTCCTTCTGATTTTCCGTGGATTCCAATAACCTACAACTTATTTTATATAAGTAGGCCGAAGAATCAGGCCCCACAAACAAACTTACACATACACACAAAAAAGACAATTACACAAACAATGATCTTACACATCAAAAGGGGAGAACTGTCAAGTGTTGTAGGGGGAAAGGAATGTGTACCCTGGGGAAGGAAGCACACATTGTCGTTTATTGTGATGGTTCTGCATTTCACGTACACACATTGTTTTTAATTGTGAAGGTTCTGCATTGTACGTACACACATTGTTGTTTATTGTGAAGGTTCTGCATTGCACGTACACACATTGTTGTTTATTGTGAAGGTCCTGCATTGCATGTATATAGGGGAAAATATATGTACATTAAGAACTATGACTATTCAATATCATATACATATATATAAGAACTGTGACGATTTCCGAGTATACGTAAGAAGGAGGCATGAGTAAGAAAAAAGAACATAAGCCAGAGAGAAATCAATTGGGGTAATGATTAAGGAATGTCAATCTAACAAATATTCTGACGATTTGTAGGATAGTGGGACTCTTATAACCTAAGTAAACATATTATACATTGAATGATGTATAGAGGCACAGTATATACCAAGAATGTATATGTTGCAAAGTTGGGGAGGACTCTGGAGGCTAAATGAAGTATCAAGAAGTGGAGTTGAGGTGTAAACTAGAATCGTAACTTTAGCAGAAAACATTTAATTATAGTGTACATAAAGATGTATACTAGGGAAATGAACCATGAGGCCTCCTCATAAAGGATAAAGGGGGTGCATCCAGCATTTATTTAATATAAAAGGCAGATAGGCTGACCTATACTGTGCGGACAGGGGCACCAAGAAGGGGATTGACCTGTACCATAGGTAAATAGGAATCAAGAGGGGAGTACCCACCAAAACAGAAGGAGGGAGTGCATTCATAGGGTCAATCCATATGTAAGGTATAGGTACTGTTCCTAAAGGGGAAATGGACAGTATCATGACAGGAGTCACACATTTTATAGAGATTATTCTGTTAAGTTTGAATTCTGCATACTACTAGCATTATTATGTTTTATGAGTGTCAGAAAGAACACTTTCATTTGCCCAGAGTTCCTCCAAAATACAAACTAATGTCAGTACTGAGTAAAAAAAAGAAAAACAGGATGAAATATTTAAGTGTCTATGATAGCTGGAATTTACGATTGGAACTGAAGAGAAAGTCCTCACCATTTATAAGTAAGAGCAATGCGGAATGAAATCATAAATAGAGGCTAATGTTCTAAAAACAAAGTAGAGTAAAGAATTAGTAGAAAGACAACAATCGGAAGCCTGCTCTATAGAGTACGAGAATTTATGGGGAAGAAAGCAAAAAAGAAAGAAAGAAATTGTGTATATAAATTTATGCAGTAAATGATTACTTTTGAAATGTGGATAGTTATTAGGTACGCTATTAATGTAGATAATGGTTAGGTATAAAATACCACGCGTTCGATCTGAGGAGGTGGATATGTAGTGCTTCGAGAATTTACACGTAAATTCTGGAACCACTCGACCTTCTGCCGCCTCGAACATGCGATATTTTAAAGATAAGTGTGAGAGAGAGCCTATTTACTGTGCAACACATGTCTGCGTGTGCAGGATGGACATTGGTCCTGGGAACACAGGAGCTGCGTCAGACAAGTGACGCCGACAAGTTTTTGCTGCTCGCTCCATAGAAGCTGTACGTGACGCACAAGGAGCAAGCATGCATTATTCTTTAACGGTGTAATGATTGTAATTGTTATGAACAACTGTAACATGTTTTGTCTAGAGACTTTTTCTTAATCTTGGTGTTGGACTTGCGAGAAGTAAGACCTGTTTTTGAATTTCTGGTGGTTATGAAACCCACCACAATATTATTATATTTAATAGTATCTGACAGGCATCGTCGTAGTTGACTTGCAAGAATTTGTATGTTTATGTGAAACTTGTGGAGATGAAAATACACCTGAACTTACCTGAAAGTATGAGGGTACCGAGTTATTTCTAGTGAGAGAGAGAGTATGTGTTAGTTCCTCTAACCAGCATTATTTCTTTGGAGAAGAAGTTGTGGAGATTGACGCAACCTCATATTCAGAGAAGAATATTGGCTAAACATTCAAGTAAGTCAACTGTAGTAAGAGAAGTGTGAAGTTCGCAATCCAATTTTGCACTGCTTCTCTTGTCACTGAAACCATTAGAAGGGTAGGGAAGGAATCTGTGTGTTTTTTCTGAGCAGTTTGTGTTTTGTAGTTTACTGCCTCTAAAGAATATATAGCAGTCTTTCTGGTTCTCTCTGTTCAGTGATTTCAGGAGGGAAATTCTCAGCTTTATGTTTTATAGCTTTGTTTACTTCTTTTACTAAAGGACATGTTTCATTTAAAGTTTGAGAGGATAGTCTTTAGATATTTTCCCATGTATCATTCAGATCAGTTGCATTATATACTGGTTCCCATTTTTCATTACCTCATGTCCTCTTAAACTTATTATAATTAAATTTTCTTTTATATACAATGTACCACCTTTAGTTATGTCTACATTCCCTACTTGAGTTTCCATAGTAAAGGCTCTGTGGTCAGTCAGGTGGCTTTTTTTTTTTAAAAGGTGGTTATGTTCTCCTTTGTTATGTTTGTGAAAATGTGTTCAGCTGGTGTTTGTGTATCTATAGTAATTCTTGTAAGTTCTCAGTTCATGTGGTTATAGTTACAACACTGTAGTATGTCTACATAACACAAATAATTAACACTATTATTTAATGAGGCAATGTTGACATCTCCAGCAATCAGCAGGTTTTTTTTCACTGATGTCTTCTCCAGCAAATCGTGCAGACAACTAAAAAATTCTTCAAAGCTGCACCCTACCCCACCACTTATACACGTCATTCTATAGAACAAGTTTATGAGTTTATAACTGTTTAGCCTGCCCATATGCTTCATCTTCTTTGCAACCCAATTCACTCGCTATGAAGAAATGTGTTTTAGTTTCATTCAAGTGTACATCCAAGTGCTCTGATTTATTCATTGTATATTGAAGATTCTGGTATTTGAGGGCTAATTTGCTATGTTTTCTCAAAAAAAAAAAAAAAAAAAAAAAAGAAAGAAAGAAAGAAAGAAAGAAAGAAAGAAAGACAGAAAGAAAGAAAAACGTGCTTATTACCTTTATGATTATGAATGTTGTTTAAGTCATATTTTTCTGCAATAATTTTGCTCTATGTTGTGCCTCTTTTCTCGCGATATTGTTGGCACCAGCTACGCACTCGACATTCATTTTCATGTCATTTTTTCCTGTGGTTCGAGATCGGTAACATTTTTCATATTTGCCCCTGGATTTAGCATTCCCATTGCCTTTGGGAATCTTTGTTACTGTCTTGCAAATTACTCCTCAAGTTTCTGCGGTGCCTCTCTCTTAAGAAAAGAACACTGTATCTTTAAGCGAAGGACTCTTGATTCTGTTGTCACTTATTTTCGTTGTTGTTTTGTTTATGCAGCCACTGTGTCGTTCGCGAGCTTCATCGCCATAGCACTTCACACTTCCATGTTTATCACTATCACTTAGTTCAGTAGTAATTGCAATCCACTTATTTGAAATAATTTGACCATCACATGGAAATATATGCAATTTTTACAGTGGTAATCATTCACACTTTTCAGACAATAGTGTTTTAATGTTAATATTCATATTTGGAAAAGTTTGGTTATCACGTGAAACTGTATGCGATTTTTGTGATAATGGCACTTCACACTTTTCAGCTGCAAGTTTTTTCATATTGCACATTGGGACATTAATGGTTAGTTAAAGACAACTTAATAACCACTTAACTTTCTGATTTCATCTCTACAATGTGCGCACACACTGCTTTTATTCGTATAAGTTTCACTTTTTTTGCATTAATCCGAAATGTCTGCATACAAGCCACCATCTTGGATCAGCAACAACCATCAAATATCAAGGGATATGTATCTGGAATTGTGTAAGATGGAGTTGTCATACAAATTTTGCCATGGGAAACATAGAGCCAGATTCAAATTTATTGGAAGAATCCAAGGTGGTTTAATTCACATACAAAAAAGTTTGGGTACAAAATCTTCATTCGACTAATTATTGAATATTGTTTGTTTATCTGGGACTCTGATGAAGTTTGATAAACAGAAGAAGGAGAAAAGTTTCTAAGAAGAGATACACAATTTAACACAGATTTTATTATTCAGGGCAAGGGTGTCACAGAGATGTTCAATAAACTGCATTCTGAGATGATACAAGAAGGATATTGTACATTACATAGAACTGCGCGCGCGCGCGCGCGCACACACACACACACACACACACACACACACACACACACACACACACACACTCTTTCCTAACATCTTGTCTCTGTTAGTGAAGTGCATCTGTTCCCAGGATTTCTATTCGCCTATGATTTGTATTATTTCATATTATGCAGTTCAGAACGGAATACATAAATGAAGCAGCTAGTAGTATAATCCACAAACTTTTTACGTAGAACCCAAGCAGTAACTAAATGGTGGAAATACTTTTATTAACAAGCTCCTGCATAAACAGTAAAACATATAGATTTCAATTAGAGGTGGTTATAATACAGCAGGCTACAATATAATGCTATAAATATCATCAGTATGATGATTCATCTGAATAAGAATAGAGAAATGTGTACACCTTTCTGGGAGGGAGAGAGAGTTGTGCGGTTAAATAATTTTGAGCCCTAAAGAGTCTGCTTTATCTCTCATGCGCCTTCCATTTTTAGATTTCAAGTTTTAAAACTCCACTTCTCTTCTCAAGTGACCGCATTACTCAACATAAGCGATAAGTAGGCTTACTATTGTCTTTCTCATTTGGTTAAAATTCAGTAATTGTAATAAACTTACTGTTAATAGCATCTCATGCTCAATTACTTAATTTTTATTTATGAGTTTAAATATCATAAATATATTTGATATTATACGAATGTTAATTTTCATTTAGCTTGTCCATTTGAGAAATAAAGAATTCGGAATTTTTTCTACAGGTACAAAGACATATTTTGTTGTTGGTAGAAAATGTGAGTTCCGGAAACCCCATTCACCAACAGCAGTCACTGGAGGAACACATTTGGAGATATCCCCAAGTTTACAGCCACGCATCCGTGTCCAGTCTTGTGTGCAGAGTAGTGCCATACGTCCACACTACTTGCATTTGATGACAGATGTTGGTGTGCGGCAAGCCAAAGCATGTTCACTTCCCAGTATACTAGATTCTGACAATGAAGATGAAGGCTGTGATGTGCGACAACTCACTAAAAGTCCAGTATCCTTGGCTGGTACCAGCTTCTCTCCAAAATACAAACCATGGCGTTATCACAGAAAACTTGTTGTGAATTCAGGTAATAACGTACATTGTTAACATTGAACAACATAAATTTGTTTGACAGCAATGGTAAACTGTTGAAATAGTTATCTATAGTTTGTATTTTTGTCTGAACACAAACTTAAGAGATCTCAAAAACGATATGTGCTTTTTCACTAAATATCCTAGAATTTTCTTCTCCTTTTCCAGAAACTTACAACCACAGTTTATTTTCACTAGAAGAATAAATTTGTACTTAATTAATTGAGAATTACTATCTTTTTTGTCACAGTAGCTAACAAATTGTATTGCTGAGATAAATTTCCTCTAACTTTCACATACTTAATGGTAAACAGTCCAGACTTGAGTCTCCCCTCTTTTGCAAGCAATGTGTGGCATGCATGAAACCAAGCCATCCAAGCACTTCATGGACACTTGTGCTGTAATCTCCCCTCCTCCCCCCCCCCCCCCCCACCACCACCACCACCACCACCACCACCACCACCAACCTGCAACTGAGCCTGTGTCAGTGTAGCCAACAACCATTCCAATATAGCTGTATGTGCCTGCTGTTATAGAAGTGATGGGAGTAAAGCCTCCATGGAAGACCAAATAGCAAAAAGACCACAGAATACAAAACAAATGAAAATTTGCCCCCCCCCCCAGTGGATTTCTGGTGTAACTAGGAACATAGGGAAGTGCACAGTTGTTAAAGAGACACAATTTATTGAGTCACGGAATGACATCGACAAGAACACAATGAAACTGGTTTACATGTAATTAGAGGGAAGGTCAGCATTGGTCATAATATTGATGGTTCATTGACAGCAAAATCTATTTTCAATCGCACAGTGATCATCTTCAGTGCTGTGGTGTACAAATTAAACTCATAGGCACTGGTGTCAAGTCATTATCAGTAACCAAAGCTTATGAAATGATCACAATAACTCTATGGAGTCGCCAATCAGTGGTTTACATGTCTCGAACAGGTTTGCTGACTTGAGTGCCTAGAGGTCTATGCATGCCTCATGTAGTACTGCTTAGTGGTCAGTGAGTGGGGTGTCCATGGTGGATGCTTTGGGCTAGTTGTAGGCTCACCGTTTGAATGGTGGTTTGCACTATGCATGCCATATTGGCCCTATTTATGTTTTCTGTGGGCAGTAGCTGTAGTAGCCAACAGATTACTACAGTCCCCAATTTTGATATTAAGTTTATTGCTAGTCTCATTTCTGCTACTCCTCATTACATTTGTCTGTCCTTGATTTGCTCCTGTCCATACTGTGTTCTCATTCTCTTCAACAGCTCTTGCCATTCCTCGCTTTCACCCTGCATTTTAATTCCATTCCATTTATTTCTGTCATTGCATCCTTAGTGTATTGATTGAACAGTAAGGACAAAAGACTACATCCCCATCTTACATCTTTTCTAGTTTGAGCTCTTTGTTCTTGCTCTTCCATTCTTATTTTTTATTCTTGTTTCTTGTACATATTGTATATTATCCATCTTTTCCTTCAGTCTATTCCTATTTTTCTAATAATTTTAGACATCATCCACCATTTTACCAAGGCAAATAATTTTTCTAGATCGACGGATCCTATGAACGTGTCTTGATTTTTCTTAATTCTTGCTTCTACAATATGGCACATCAGAACTGCCTCTCTGGTGCTTTTACCTTTTGTAAAACCAAACTGATCATTATCTAACAGATTACGAATTTTCTTTTCCATTCATTGTCAGCAACTTGGATGTATGAGCCATTAATCTGATTGTGCGATAATTCTCGCACTTACCTGCCCTTGCTATCTTTGGGAATGTATGGCTGACATTTTTCAGAAAGTCTGATGATACGTCTCCAGATTTGTAGGTTCTACAAACCGACTTCAAAAGACATTTGGTTACCACTTGCCCCCAATGATTGTAGAAATTAAGAAGATATGTTATCTGTGCCACTATGTTATTTGACTGCAAGTATTCCAAAGCTCTGTTTGGCTCCAATGCTGATACTGTATTTCCTATAGCTTACATATTAATAGCAGTTTCTTCTTGTATCACATTGTCAATCAGCTCCTCTGCTTTTTAGGGGCCCTCAATGTACTCTTTCTTCCTATGTGCTTTCTCCTGTGCACTTAATGATGGGCTTCTCTTGCACCATTTATTGTGATGCCTTTACTTTTAATAGTACTGAAGACCGTTTTGACTCTGTATATGCTGATCACTTCTTCTGATGACTATTTACTTTTAGATTTCTTCAGGTTTTCTCTGCAGTGATTTTGCTTCAGTTTCCCTGCACTTACTATTGATTTTATTTCTAAGTGATTTATTTTGCTGTGTTACTATCTATTTCGGAACATTTTTGAACTACTTTCTCTCATTGATCAGTTGAAGTATTTCTTCTGTTACCCAAGTTTTCTTCACTGCTACCTATCTTCTATCAGTATTTGTCTGCTCAGCTTCTATTTCTGTCATTGCCCTCTTTAGGCATGTCAATTCCTCTTCAGCTGAACTGCCTAGTGTGGGTTATTCATTATTCCAGTACTAGAGCCGTAGAGAACTTCAAATGCACATCATCATTCCTCAGGACTTCGGTATCCCACTTCTTTCCACATTCATTCTTCCTTATGACTCTCTTTGAACTTCAGCCTACTCTTCATCATATCTAAATTGTTATCTGAGTCAACATCTGCTACTGTTTACATCTTAAAATCCACTGTGTGTTTTTGGAGTCTCTGTCTGACCGTGATGTAATACAGTTGGAATCTTCCTGTATCTCCATGCGTTTTCCAATTTATCCCCTCCTCTTATGATTTTTATACAGTGTATTCATTAAAACCAGCTGCTATTTACAGTATAACACCACTTTTACATTCCCGGTATCAACATTTTCCAGCCATTTACAACATTTTTTATCATTCCTATCAAATTTCCTATGTCCACAATGTTAATTTGCACCCGATTTTGTGTCAACATATCTTTATTTTTCCTGCAATTTACACATTATGCAAAAATTTTTGTGGAGAGAAATTGACGCTGGCTGTCCAGTAGTGTTTACAAATAACGTGGTTAAGTTTCTTGACACCAGGGCACTCTACTTAGCGGATTTGAACTGGTAAACATGTAAGAATTGGAACAATTCGTGCCGTATCTCCCGCCACTGCCAAGCTCTACGTGGCATGGGCCATGGTGGTTGATGGGAGTGACTAGGTTTGTACAAATAAAAATATCATGACCAATCACGACCATTTCCAAACTGCCTCTACTGCACAAACACAGTTTCATGATTGTTGTGACCATCGTGACACCTTTACTGAACGATATTTAGCGTGTTTTGGCGTTTGGCTACATGTAGCTCTAGTTGAAACAGTCATTTACTTTGTGTTGCTGAAATGTTTTTAGTTTAAACATAGCACCGGTTACATTTTTTTTTTTCAAAACGAGCGGGTTTTATTAGAATATAAACCTTTATTAGATAATAAACAAGTCCTTGAGACGTCTTTTGTGCCTGTTATTTACATATATCATACAAAAGGTCGAAAATGCAATGGGGTCTCCTATACACAACTTTTACAGCTTAGAACATTATTTCCCACATTTTACATTTTCCCTCATTTTACACCATTTTTTTGAAGTCCTTGAAAAGTGAAAAAGTGGGGTTTCACTGTATTACAGAACTCAATCAGTCTTTCTTCTCTATCATTCTTACTACCAGACCCTTATCCTCTCATGACTCTGTCTTCTGTTATTTCTCCTACTACCACATTACAATCCCCCATCATTATTTAATTACCATTTACTTTTACACACTGAATTACCAGTTCAATATCTTCGTATACTTTCTCTCTCTCTTCGTCTGCTGCTTGTGATGCCGGCACGTGTACCTAAACTATTGTTGGCAGTGGTGGCTTGCTGTTGATTCTGATGAGAAAATACCTGTTGCTGAACTAATCACAGTAACATACTCTCTGCATTACCTTCAGATTCATGACGAATCCTATACCCATTACACATTCCCATTACACCAGTGCCTGCTGCTGTTGATATTACCCTATTTTCATCTGAACATAAATCCTCGTCTTTGCATTTCGCTTCACTGCGCCAACTACATCTAGACTGAGCCTATACATTACCCATTACAGATTTTGTTAGCTTTCCTAGCACATTCAGGCTCTGACATCCCATGCTCCATCTTGTAGAATGTTACACTTTTATTGGTTAGTAAATTTTTTTCTCAGCGTCACCTTGACAGTCACTTGCCAAAGATCTACATTATTACTAAACTGCACAATCCATGTTCACAGTTTCTCTGAACATCCAAACTTCCATATTCATTTTCCAGGAAAGACAGTTGCAACACCAATGCATTTTTAGGCTTGTAGCATCCTGACATGAAATACTTATTGCATTTAAATTGTATGTAGTGAAACAGGAATAGTGTGTGGCAGCATTGACATTATGGGCAATTAGAATTTTTAACACTTAAACTATGTACATCATGTTGCAAGTAAGTTGAGACTTCAGCTACCAATTACAGACTGTGTCTCAATTTGAATCTCAAATAGCCAGGGTTGTGCTGATTTGCTTCTGTATGTTCTTGTTAGCTCTGAAGGAGGACATTCTGTGGAACTTCAGCAACAATTTTTGATTTTGTTTATGTGCCTGTAAACCACTCAGCTGTTGGGCAAGTGGCTACTTTTACTCATTCCATTATTATTCTCTCGCTCGCTCCCTCCCTCCCTCCCTCCCTCCCTCCCTCCCTCCCTCCCTCCCTCCCCCCCTCCCAAATCTCTCCCCCTCCCTCCCCTATGTTTTGATGGACTCTCTAAACATGCTGCAGAAGGATGAGTAGTAGTTCTAAAAATAGGATACACTCTTTCAGTTACATGTTCAGCTGTAGCAAATTATTTTTCACGCACTTTTCTCCTTTGACATTTCACAGTCTTCACAAATCAAATTGTGAATGACTGGTAACACACAAAGTTTGCTTCTCTCTCCTCTGTATAACTGCATTACATTGAAGTATTTCAGTTAAAATCGCATTCGGGAGGACGACGGTTCAATCCCGTCTCCAGCCATCCTGATTTAGGTTTTCCGTGATTTCCCTAAATCGTTTCAGGCAAATGCCGGGATGGTTCCTTTGAAAGGGCACGGCCGATTTCCTTCCCAATCCTTCCCTAACCTGAGCTTGCGCTCCGTCTCTAATGACCTCGTTGTCGACGGGACGTTAAACACTAACCTAACCTAACCTAATTTCAGTTAAAATGCTGTTTAGACAGTTTTCTAAAAAATCATGAGACTGTATGGAATATATTACATAATAGTGGGAGAAAATAGTAAAACCAAGTTGACATTCCCAATGTATTTGTGCAAAAAATCCGTAAAAAGCATCCTATATTGAATGAGTTAACTCATAGGGGATGTGGGGGAAGTATGTCACTTAGTGGACTAACATGCTAGGGGTATCAAAAGACCTAGACCTTACCTTCTTTCTTCTGCCTTGTAGTTTTGTCACATGTAAGTATGAAAAACAATTGAATCAACATTAAGAATCCAAACGGAATTCAACAATTAAAAACAAAGGGTGAATGGATAGATGTAAAGTGTTTGTTTTAGGGGCCTTTCCTTCTACAATTTATCAACGTTTTTCTCATAACATAAATATAAAAAGTGACTTAGAAGTAATTACCATACTTATCAGTTGAACAGCTCTTCATTCTAAGATCTTTTAAATTATGTTTTGGTTTTGAATAACATTTTGTCATACTTTGTGGACACTGAAAGCTAATCAGTTTCTTGCCATCACATTACTTTTTTGAAATGAAGACAATAATTTATGCTTTCACACACATTTTTAATCCATATGTTGTCAGCCATATTGCTTCTTACAAATTGGTTCAGAACTGTCAATAATTTACAAGAAACAGTGGAAAAATAAACCAATAATTGACACAGTCAGGATTCAGCTGCTTAATGAAGAACTTTTTTTTCCATCAAGCCATTTCACCATAACCTTCTCTAGATGTGCTGTCTCTTTTCAGAGACCAACAATAGTCTGCCATCATATTAATGGTCCAAACTCCATAATATCTTTTTCCATTGTCCTTTGGTGAAAATGTTCATCATGTTCCTCGCTGTAAACTTCAAGCTTGTGAGGGAAATATTCTGTATGAGAAAGTGAAAATTCCAATTTAACATTCATGTTGCATCCATGAATTTTCGAGTTTTCTAGCAGTTCCTGAAACAATCTTTGTACAGGGGACACATGTGCCTACCCAGAAAGTTTTCAGTAATATTTGTCAAACAAGTCCATGCTTGTTTCTCATCTTGAGTGATTGCATTCACAAATTGTGGCTCATACATTAACTTTTCTTATCTGCAATCCAGTAAATACTTCAACTGCAAGCTCTTCCTAACTCGCCATTGTAAATGTTGTGCAGATATCTGAATCCATTACCATACTTATCAGTACACACACAAACTGGGACATAATACCTAATTTAATGTGCAGTGGAGCGAGCAATATTTTGGAGTGTTCCACAAACAACTCTTGTTTGATGTTCATGGAACCAGCAAACGGAGGCAAAGAGGATATAAGAAGCAGACTAGCACAGGCAAAGAGAGCACTTTTCACCAAAATAAATCTACTAGTCTAAAAATTAGCCTTAATTGGTTTATAGAAGCATAGTGAATATTAAATTAAGTTCTACACAAATTGGTGACGAGGAGAATATGTGGATTATGAGAAGGGACAGAATGATGGAACATGTTTCCAGACAAAAAGGACTATTTTCTATGGTACTAGAGGGAGTAATAGGGAGCACTAACTTATGGGAATATATCCAACAAATAATTGAAGCTGTTTATGGTGCCCTTTGCTTCAGTCTTTTATCTTCTTTTTTACATTATTGGGTTTGGGTCTCTGTCCATTCTTTTTATCAGGACCATACTCCCAGGCTCTATTCTTTTTCTTTTTTTCGTCCAACATTTTATGCCAGTTTCAATTTTGCATTGCACACTGTGTTCTGTTGAACCCTTTGCCCTGGACTTTTCTCGATACTTTTATGTAATTTTCTGCTTTGAGGTACCCATACTGCAAGTTTACTTGTTTGAGAAAAGCTTGTTGAATTCAGAAGTGAGCAATAATAATAATAATAATAATCCACATTCTTTTCTGTAGGTTGGGGAAAAATCCTTTTTTCCCGTAATTATTGTAACTGACATTATGATAATTAAAATCACTTAGGAACTATTGCTTTCATTTCTGGGTAGCAATAAAAATTTATTAGCTTGTTTCAGACTAGCTTATTTTTCATATATTTTGTTGGTGGCACTTATATTTTTATTTATATTTTGTGTAGAAGAAACAGAGCCACTTGGTTTACAAGGAGTGAGCCGTTCTTCTCCACCAATGATTAGAGCACCTGCAGCAGAAAATAAGGAAAATGGAGTTCATCAAGTTGTAAGTAAATTTAAAGAGCTATCAAATTAAATGTATTAAGATGTTTGTTTTATTTCTGTATCTCTGTTTCTACAGGGTGTTTCAAAGAAAGTTAATATTTGAAGAGCTTTCTGCGGATACACAGCAAGTAGGAGGATATTGGGGGGGGGGTTACATTCATTGCTTGCTTGACCTTTTGGAATTCATTCGATATGGTGCGCCTCTCAGGAATGGACCACACATTGTGTATGCGAGAATTTTACAAAAATGGTCATTCAGCGACTGTAGCACAGACGAAATTTTGCAGTGATCGTGGATTGCATAATGTAGATGACGCTTGAAGTCTTCCCCTTATCTGGAAATGGATCAGAATGTGTGAGGAGAGCAGTTCAACACTGGCAAAACCGAAATCTAGGCAACCAAGGTCATCAAGAATGGGCGAACTTGTGGAGAGAATAAATTCGTCTGTTCGTGACAATCCTAACCTCTCCATGCTTAAGCATGCAAATTTATTAGACATGCGTAGATTGTAACTGCACTAAATTGTGCAAAAAGACCATAAACTGTACCGGTACAAAATCCAATTGGTGCAAGAATTAAAGCCTCAGGACAACAGACATAGGCAGCAGTTCATTAATGATGTGACTGAATGCTCTTCATTTGACATCATCTTGTTTTCAGATGAGGCTAATTTCCACCTGAACAGTCACATCAGTAAGGAAAATTGTCTCAAGTGGAATGCAACGAATCTGAATCATAAACGTGAGGTTACTGTAAAGGCTATGATGTTGGCTCAAGGAATAATTGGCGCATGCTTTTTTGAGGATGAGAGTGGTCTTGTAATTACAGTGAATTCAAAATGTTATGTGGAAATTTTAAATAATGAATTCTTGGTGCCTGAAGTGCAAAACTTTCCTGGTTATAACCAAAGAACATGGTTTCAGCTAGACAGAGCCACAGCACACATGTCCAATGCGTCTGTACTGTGAGTTTGTGAAATTTTCCCTGGCAAATTTATCCCCACGCAAACCACATTTGAGCCCCATGGATATTTTAGTGTGTGTCTATAATCAGACTTCACTGGAACAATTGAAAGTAAATATCCATAGCAAAGTGGCAGCCATCCCAATGTGTTGTTCATCATTTAAATGAGTGCTGTAGGCGTGCTGAATTGCATTTAAAAGTTATTTTTAAGAAGAAACTCCTAAACTGTATATTTCAAAAACACATAAAAGATTGTATCGATAGATGTCACACACTATTTTATTGTGACACATCAAATATAATCTGAACAGTTTTATGCACACTTTCTTAAAGTCATTTTCTTAGTCATTTTCTAAAGCAATGTGGTGATCTTAAGAGGACAAGAATAGAATTTCTTTACCTGGTAATGAAAGACTGTTTTTTAAGTAATAATTTTTTGCTAAAAAAAAGTCCCCTTTTAGGTCAGTGAATTTCATTCATTGTTTTTCCAGGGAGTGTTGTAGCCTCAAAGTTCTGTTCTGGAAGTTTCCAAAATCCCCACAAATGGTTATGATAACCTCTTCTTGGGTTCAAAAAGTTTTCCACTCATAAATTTCCATATATGGGGAAATTAGCGAAAATCAGAGGGTGCCACCTCTACTGAAGTAAGTCAAGGTTTCACCAATTTATACTTCAAAAGTCAGTTTTGCCACTGCAAACAAGTTCTGCAGGCAGATCAAGACCTTTATTGTTTTATCCTTTGCAGGTAGTGACTACTAAGAAAAATTCCTTTTGTGTTCCAGAAAGTATCTAACAGATGAAAATGACTTCAGTTTGTACGACGTGTGGTCACTGCCTGCCACCCAGTCTTTTGTTATTTTGTATCTGTCATGTGAAAAGGTAGACCCTTAACAAATTGGCAAACAAAATCAGTTGGATTCTTTTTTATATACAAAGAAATTCATTTTGCTTTTGTTTTGCATTTTGTCAGAAATAAAAAAAATTACTTTTAAAAGCCATCTGATCAAAACAATTCAGTTTTACTTATATGAATCCCATCTCTGTATCAAGCAAAAATTTTTCTCATTAATGTTATACATATAGCAAGGAGTACCACGTATCCTGTATGCAATCAGGCTGCAAATCAAGGGGAAGAATATCCCACACATTAAAATGTTGAGTTGGATCTAACGACAAGTTTGTTCGCATAGCCATCCTCTGCAGCAAGCACAGAAATACTTGTTTTGTAAATAAAACAGTCTTCTCTTACTGCAACTTAATTTATTTTACCCAGACACGTTTCGCCTTTTCTTGCTCTAAGGCATCATTAGTGGGATCTATATCAATACAGTTTTGTTATTTTTAGATTATCAAATAGTACACGTCACAATTTTTTATGTAAATAAGCAATTACATATGGTTTGCTGTGATCTGCGTTTCCTCTCATCTGGTCTGGAGGTTGCTCTTCCACTTTATTATAGACACATAAGCACTATTTTATATTCCGAACTTTTTCACACTGTTCACCATGTTTCTTCTTCTTTTTTGCGGTGTACTATTATTCTTCTGCCACTCAATATAGCTCTTTCTTCAGACACTGTGCTTTAAACAATGTAAATATTGTAACTTCATTATCTGTTCCCTTCACTTTGGTTTGTTTACCTATGAGTGGCCGACCTAACAAAGCGTATGTTCAAAACCAACTTTTATTCATGATGTTTACGGTGTGTGTGCGTGTGTGTGTGTGTGTGTGTGTGTGTGTGTGTGTGTGTGTGTGTGTGGTTGTTTTGGGGGGGGGGGGGGGGGGGAGGTTGAGTTGTAGAGTGTTGAATATGAATGTTAGAAAGTGGTTGAAAGCTTTGGTGACAGGAGATTTGACTTTTAATTTCAGTGTTCTGTGGAGGGGTTGATGGATAATTGAGTGTAAAGATGTTCTGTGGTATTATTATAATGGGTGGTATTATTATATTAATCCTCTTTGGGAGTGTTATTCTGTTGCTGTATCTATTAGTGTAAACAATGAATTGTTTGGCATGTGTACTTGATCATTCAACAGGGTTTTCTCCATATGATAATTTTCATGCAAGGTTAGGAGGTGGTTTTTATTGTTGATTCTAATTATTTTCGTGTCTTCTCTCGTGGTTGGTATGTGGTTATGTTCTCTTAGGTGTTCTGCAAATCTGGAATAGTTTGTCCCATATTTCCAGGATTTCATGTGATCTTTGTATCTGACATCAAATGTTCTACCTGTTTGTCCTATGTATCTGCCTTCACAAGCATTACACTGTAGTTGATATATACCTGCCTTATGGTATATGTCCCCATTTTTGTCAGTTTTTGGGTGTATTTTTGTATAGAATTGTCTGTTGCAAGTGCTGTGTTTATTCCCTGTCTTTTGAAAATGTGTACCATTGTGTACCATCTTGTGTTTTCTTTCATCTTTTTCTGATTATTCTGTGTAGTTGTTATGGAACTGTGTGTTTGTGTTTGGTTCTGTTGTGTTGTTGTCTGTATTTCGGTGCTTTCTGCTTTTATTTTACTTTTAATTTTCTTGTTTAGCTGTGTGAATATGTTACTGTTGTAGCCATTGTTTTGTGCTATCTGCATTGCTATGTCCAGTTCTTTTTGGTAGTTTTCTTTGTGGAGTGGCACTGCGCTGAGTCTGTGGAGCATGTGTCAAAGTGCTGCTTGCTTTTGTGAGTGTGTATGGTTTGAGGATTGAGGAATGATAGTGTCCGTTGCTGTGGGTTTACAGTAAATTTCAAACATATGTTTATTGTTTTGTTTTTTGATTGTTATATCCAGAAAGTTAAGCTAATGACTTGTTTGGTGCTACTCTCGAACAATGAAGAGGATGCTTGTTTCCTTGCGTGTTGGATCACATTTGTATATGATAAAAGGAGTTGGTTGAACCTGTTGATACTATACATAAGCTTTGACACTAGGCACAATGGGTTTGTGGCATGTGGTGTCATAGTATGCAGATCAAAATTGTTGTGGATTCTGAAAAGGATATTGTAGTTGATAGATTATGTTGGAATAGGGCATATAATTTGGAGTAACACTATCTGCCGATAAGCCCCTATGTTCGGAAAAATTGTAGGGAATGTGATTAATTTGGGCTTAGAGGTTGTGTTGATATATTTTCTGTTTTGTTTTCAATTTACAATGAATCATTTTGTCAAGCTGAATAGTTGGTGTACAATTTCATTTTTGGAAACATATGGTGTGCTAGGTGACTTGCAGTCATTGTGTTGCCCAGTAGTATGGTGGTAAAGGTGGTAGTCCTGTCTTGTGCAACAGATGAATTTATGTGACAGTCCATTTGTAGCAGAATGTGATTTGAGAAATCGAGACATGATATTGTTTTTTTGACACGGCATCTTTTTTATAGAGGCTTAATTATCTTTGTTCTGTGATTGTCGTTGTAATTCTTTTCTGTAAATATATACAGTTTTTGTAATGTTTTAAATATAAAACTTATAAATATATACAGTTTTGACTTTTTAAATGGTGGCAGTTTATCTCAGATAAGTTTTGGTTTTGATTCAATGTTGAGGCTGGATTACTCATTTTATTCCTTAGTTCAGTTTGGCTATGTAGAGTAATTAAAAATATTATACCAATTCACGCGACATGTTAGTGGTACTTTTTGTTTTTGTGGTGTTGACTGATCTGTTTCTGTGGGGTGTCGTTTAGTTCAGTTTTGCTATCCAGGTCAAGGGAACGTGTCATTTTTTCATTTTTGTTTGATGTTCGCAGATGGATTTATTTACTTAGCCCCCTCCTACAAAACTCAAGTTCACGCAGCAGTCTCATTTGATATATTTTTTCCTACTGTTGAATAATTTTGTTATTAGTAACAGATAATTTTTCTCACATGTTTATTATGTTAATATATTTCCGTCATCACGGTCATCATACTGAATTTTGATGATCTGTTTATGTCTGCCGAATTTCGATTAGCTGTTTGTTGGCATGTTGATGATGTAATGGGTCAAAGGAAATAGATGATACTAGTGAGTTCAGTAACATATAAGCACTTGTGAGAAATCACCTCTCTGCAAACTGTGTTAGCCAGAGGCAACCACTGAGAGCTTCTGGCATTAACAATCAAGTCAGTTATGTTTGGAAAGTAGCAGTAACGTATCATGACTCCTGCCTAACTGTTGCTTTCATTTCTAATGACTACTCTTGTCCTAGAACTAGTGAATTCCACCTGATAAGTTGCTGTATACAAATTGCTTGTGAAGATAAAACAAGGCGTAATCTTTGTAATTTTATCATTTATTGTATTATGTGTTTGCTTAGTTGGCTTCAATATGTTAAACAGATGCTCAATAAACTATAATGACAGTTACTATAAAGAGCCTTTATTGTATCACAAGGAAGACTGCTGGAGACACAAATAGTCCACAAATTAATGGGAGAAATTACTGCTACATACAATACAGATATTTCCGAAGGACAACAATGACCACAGTCTGGCCAGTGTTTTCTACTTCAGAGGAAGACCTTTTTGCTGAAAGCTTAAGTGTATAACAGTCTTTTCGTTGATCCTGTCTGCGACTCAGTGTCTCCTCTTTATGGTGACTTTCCTTAACATAATATTGGGCCAAAACAGATAATTCTAAATCTTTAACCACACCACTCCCAGTAGGAGGTATGTATGGCTAGTGGGTAACAGAACCTAATTGAATGAGAGAACATGGGAAGGCTATGCATCCTGAATACACTTTCATCAAAGTAATTGGGCATGATTGCTTCAGTATGTATTTGTAATTGTGAATTGGGGATCTTCGGTAAAGTATACCCATATACATCCTTAGACAACTAGAGGGTATTATAAATTAATTCTAACCATGAGGCCAAATCATGTAAAGACATGCTGATTAAGTATCTGGTTAAGCTACAAAAAGAATGAGTGAACGAAGGTATTACTGAAATGCTGAACTCAGTGAGGAAAGTAAACAGCAACTTCAATAAAACAAACCCCTGTAGGTTGACATTTAATTCATTCACACATTTAATTCTGTAAATCTGATCACAAAGGAGAGCTGTCAGGGATGTGTAACAAGCCAAGCCTACATCCAAATGAAACTCTTTAAGGCTGACTTTATTCAGTTATAGTAGCTTCAATTTCTACAAGTACCAAAATATGGTGACATTACACTTGCATATAATAGTGGTGCTGCCTGCAGAAAATAACGACCAGGCAGCTCATAAGTCAGGCTTAGATTGCAATTTCCCATTATCAAGTTTTAACTGTATTGTCAGACATATATTTTGAAGTAATGTGTGTCAAGTCTGTGCCAAATGAAAGAAAATAGAATAAATTAAAGGTGCAAAATATGTGCTGTATTCTGTGTCCAATATTACTTAAAACCATGCAGTCCTTATTATTTGTAGTGTTTACATTAGCTTTGCAGTGCTGAAACTGAAGATTCAGTAAATCAACATCAGAAAATACATTAACTATCACTTGATTTTATTATTGTATGTACCAAACTGTGCTCTCCAGTTTGCCTTGCGCTTTCAGGGAAACAATTGTGACGACTTCCTTTTTTTACTATTGTTATGGTTGCCTCCTGAAAACAAGGACTTCCATGGAGTCATTAGTCAGTTTATTCCAGGACATCTTCTACTCCTCCACAACATGGAGAAGCTGTGGTGGAAGAATCAAGCAAACTGCATTGGAGTGCGTAAAGTATCAGGGACACAAACTCTATCATGTGTCGTAATCCCAAAAGAACCACTACATCCTTCTAATCCACTTCCCATAGCCTTGTAGTCCCCATCAAAGTGCAAAAAGAAACAGCAAAAATCTCACTAGGATATAAATAACATACTACAAGAAAACTTGAATGACATTAGAGCTCATTTGCAGATCAATGGGATGTACCCTCTGCTATGCTCTTCATAGTGGTTTGTGCAGAGTATAGATGTGGATGAAGATCTAGATTTGTTTGCTATATTTAATGAGGTTTACTTGCAGTTACATGGTGGCAATCTAAATTTGATAAAAATAAAGTCCATTGTTTCAACTTTTCTTGCCAGAATTGAACTAATTAAGGAAAACAATGGACAGTGTGAATTTGCCCAGTTTCCTAATGTGTCACAAAACTGCCGGGAAGACGACATTTCAACATAAGTTCAGTATTTAAACTTCCTTCACATGGACTTTAAAAATAGATTTGAGGATGCTTTGACTGTGGAAATATAAGACAGTGAATGATCAGTTCATATAGTGGTATTGAAGACATGGATCTCACATTACGAGAAGAACTGACCAGAATAATTGCTAACAAAGAACTTAAGGTACACTTTAGAAAGGGGATCAGCAATTCTGGCTTCATAGAAATTACCTGTTATGCAATACTAAGGACTGTCACAAGAAAGCTATTCCATCTTCACACTTAATGGAAAGAAGTCTCAGTGTGGTTGCCAAATTTTATTTTATTTATTCAAGAGGCTTTGAAAGGGGGGGGGGGGGGGAGATAGGAAATCTCTGACAAGGAGATTTAATATTAAAACTAACTAAATTCAAACCAAATGCTGAAAATTTTCTAATAAAGCATTGGCTCATCTCTCCCATTAAGAGTACTTCTGTATTGATTTTACAAGAGTGGCATTTTGTGTACTTTAAAGTAATAAGTGTATAAAACTTAATATGTTTCTTTAAAAGATTTTCACACTACACTTTTACAGTTAAACCTATTGAAGTGAGGAGTACTTCATCTCCTGACAAAAACATGTTTTAAGTTGGTGAATTAGTAAAAATTCAATATAGGAAAAACAGAAAAAGTTGGCTTGTTATCTACAAGTCAAAAGAGTTTGGGAACCTCTGTACTAGATTAAGAATGAATCATGATTCAACTGCCTGACATCTGACAACTTTCACTAGAATATGAAGATCACTGTATTTTCATAACAAAACCATTTAAGACCAACTGAGAAGCCGGAATGGAGAATGATTTCTGTTCTGGTGGTGAAGAAGTCTATGAACTCCTCATTGTGAAGCCTATTACCACACTACCTGTGGCACATGTTACTGGTTGTGTGGCAGGGTCTGATCTAAGATAGCTTGTTACAACAACTTAACCATAAACTCAAAGAATTGTGTATTTTTATTAAACTGTGAAGCAAGGACCTATATCCTAACTTGTGGAAGGAATTAGGATTCCACTCATCCGTTTAAGTAAAGTGTGTTAGCAGTGCCTTTCCCAGTTTTGTAAAAAAGACTTTAGATTGGATGATTAACTCCACCTAATTCAGCCTCTACAGTCAAGAAATCGTAAAACACTTCCAGTTTGAAAGCTGCCATTCTATCCTACATAATCTAGCCCTGGTAGAGGCAACCACATAAGCAGCATAGCTCTTGCAGTATATAAAGTGCATATGACAATGTCTGGAGACCCAAAATAGCTGTTATATAAATGATGATTCCATGCTAACTTTTTATTTTCTTGGTAATGTAGAGCACTATTATATATACATGGTCAGAAGTATACTGTCAGATAAATTCTATGAAGTTAAAGGTGTTACACAGCGAATGTTTAAAGTGCAGCTTTATTTGCAATAATAAGAATGGCATTCCATTCAACATTATAGTCTTTGAACTATTGCCTGTTTGTAGGCCACTTCACTTTCTGTTCTACTGCCAGCATCACATTGTTGTTGTATTAACTACATCCCATGCTCAAGTGCTAGAAGAAGTGGCTTCAAAACAAGTTTTATTTCCCATAATGAAACTTTTTACTCTATAATGGAGCATGGACTGTTTCGAAATTTTTTACCAGATTAAAACTGCTGGAACAGCGGTATACAAATTCGCAATCTTACCTTACCTTTCTCTTAAGAGTGATTGAGTCACAACTCATGACCCATCTTTACTTCTGCTGACACTTCTTCCAGGAGAGAGGTACTGGCAGAAGTAAAGCTGTGAGGGCAAGTTATGTGTCCTTCTTGGGTAGCCTGGTTGATACAAGCATTGTCCATGAAAGCAAGGTTCTGGGTTTGAGTTTGTAGCAGTTATCCCTTCTAACTAGAACTGAAGCAAGAAGAAATATTCATGCCATAGCTCATAGCTGTGTTGGACATGCTAATCTTGTAAGTTGTAATTTGTGGAAAGTTGCATGTGAAGGGCTATGTTGAACAATCTGCAAGGGAAATTTTAGCAATTTTCACCTGATTGTTCCCTAGATCATCAGGAGCAAAATTCCTTACCTTTTTTATTCTAAAGCTGCCTCAATGTCCCTCTTCTGTATCAGGGATGGCTCCTAATGCGCGATCTGTAGAGAGAATTTTGGAATGGCTTTTGGGAATATGCTACAATAAAGTTTCAAGCTTTGGAATGCCACACAGTTTATTAATTCAAACCAAAATGAGGCAAATGTGTTTTCACAATGGATCCCACCTGAGAACCAATCTGAATGCATTAATTGCAGTAACATTCACAGGTGTAATAATAACTTAATTGAGCACCATGATACAATCCAGCACACAATATCTGTTTCCACATAATCTTAATGACAGTACAGGACTACATATAAATATTTTCTAAAGTAAAGTTAAAAATTAACTCAATTGTAATTAAATGAAATATCCACTTGCGGAACACATTTTGCCTGCCTGAAAATCTGTCATAGACTGAATAATATCATAATTCTGTCTTATCTGTCCACTTATGGCACTTTCATGATTGGTTGGTCAAATCCACCAGTCATTGTAATGTTAAACTATTTCTTTAATTAATTGTTGCAAGTAAATTTTGAATGATTGAAATTGTGATTAGGTATGTATCAGTGTGGATAAGGTCTACAGTATTGTTAGGATAGTGTATAAACATTTAAACATAAATATTACTACTAAATGTTATTCATTTTGCCACCAAACCTAACATATAATTCATTGCTATCTGTGGATGATTCAGCATGACACAGATTATTCTTGTACACTTCTTATGCTCCCTGGCCACTTAGCATGACCACTTGTTACTTGTGGAGTGGGTAATCTCCATTCACACTTTCTTGCAAAGTTGCAGTGGCGTAAGGTTTCAGAAACAGTATAATAAAACATGGACCACGGATAAGTACCATGTATCCCCAACCAAATGTTTTTAAACATTTTCTGTTTTTAACAAAAATGACTTCTTTTTTTTAATTTTCAGTCTCTAATCTTACTGAGGTTTTCCCATACTGTTACAATGAAAGTTCTATTTTGATTGAAGAAATTTCAAAATGTATTTATTATTAGGAATACTAAGGTGCTTTTCCTTACTGTCAGAAAAAATTAGAAACAACATGTGCTATTATGAATTTTGATGATGTGGCTCTTCTATTTTTTCTTTGATGATTGTAATAAAAAAGATTCTAAAACAATAATATTACTTCATAGTTACATTATACATTTTGGTGCATATGGATAAGGCAATGATTCTATGTTGTGTCACTCACAAAATAGCTATGATATGACTTCAATTTGTGCATATTTTGTTCTAGGTGCAGAATTGGCCATTGATCCACAGGGTGGTCATCATATTCAGATGTGGCATCCCCTCGTTCTTCCTCCCTCATACAATAATAAATGAAACAAGGGCACACGTTAGATATATACAACAGCTTTATCTTCCTGACAATAATAATGCTCTAATCATCCAAACAAATCAATTCTGATATGTCATACATTATTTACTTTGTTAATCAGTAAGTGAATAGTCACTTTTCTTATTGATAAATCAAACATTGAACCCTACAACACTGTCAGATGCCAATTGGTGATAAGTCACCTGTTTTACTTTTGGTGGTCACTAGTTCATCCTTGACTGCGACAGCTGATGGCTCCCAGTGTCACAGGCCATTAACTCTCACCACAGTGAGTGCTGGGAAGCACTCAGCAGTTTTGACATTTCTTGTTTTTTGGCTTAACACAATGCATTCTGTCTTGACTTAACTCAATCAGTAAGACGTGCTTGGACAATGCCACACAGTATTAACAAAACCTTACTTAATGTACATTAATTTAATAATAAACATCATATCAGTATTTTAATATCTAATTGTGTCTCAACTTTTCCTTTGACAAAAATGCCTAACTTCTCAGTGTGATGACAACAATTTTGGTTCTTTATACACAATAATGTTTAATATCTACAGTGTCATAGACTCCTTTCAACACCTTTGTTACAGGTGTCGCAAGTTCCATTGCATTAGCATATGCTACACATAAAATTTTAAATGGACGCTCACATATTTCATAAAATTAAGTAATTCCATTATTTATTTTTGATGAATTCGCACTTCCTTTCTTCAGCACTTAGTTCTCCTATCTGAAATACCCATGTCATTCTCTGACAATTATTTTTATCTCTTGCCTCTTCTCAGTCTTTTCTTTTAAATTTTCAAGTTCCAGTTTCCTGATATCATCTAGTGACGTCTGTGTCCTAAAGAGGAACATAATAGTTTGTCCAAAAATGTTTGACAGCTTCTCACCAAACATTTTTTCATGAGTTGGGAATGCTGTCATTGAATGCTGTAATTCATTCTTTATTTGTTCAAATTATTTGATGTATTTTCTCCAGCTTGAGTGTTTTTTGCACAGTAAGCACTAAACAACCTGTATTTCTCTCTCATTACCCTTCCTGCAGGATCTGACAATGGATGATACTTAGAAATATGTATTGGTGTTATGACTCTTGCCTTATTATTTCTTGCCACACCTTTGACACACACAATGGTCAAATATCACTAAAGACCCTTAGTAGCTTCCAAATATTTTTTAAGTTATACTTCCTCATAACAATCTCTGCGTCTTTACTTGTACTTAGAGGATATAGTTTTACATATTTTGATATGACATCCAGTGCCACTAACACATACATTAACCACCCTTTTATTGTGGACAGTGGCCCATATAGGTCTACTGCAAGTATTTGTAAGACTGGGCTAGGAGTAATACTATGCATAAGCCCTTTTGTCAGTAGATTTGATCCTTTAGACTTTTTGCATAATTCATATTTTCCAACACCTTTCTGACCCTTTTTTTACATGTTATTGAATATAGAGATATATTTCTATGGACCACAGTGACAATATTGAAGATGTACGTACTGTATGATGATTTTTGATGGCATGGAGCCACAATCAAGCATTACTTTTTAAAAGAATGAACTGCCATTTGATTGTGTACTATTTACTATATTTATCTTTTGTTCTATGCAAACTCCAGCTTTATGCCTTTTTCAAATTTAGGTTGTTAGATAATTATTAAGTCATATTTGTTAAGGGAGTCCACACTGATCATCTTTAAAATGGCATCATCATATTGTTCTCTCCACATAGCCTCTAGAGTCCTTTTCATGTAATTTTCAAAGGGAGTATTTTTTGTAACTAATATCTTGGCTTTTTACCACTGTTGTCCATAAACACGGTCGTGTCGATACCTACTGGCAATCTAGAGAGTGCATCTGCTGTGATATTTTCTTTTCCTGGCTGTTGTTACACTTCAAAATTACATTCCTGTAATGTCAGTGCCCACCTGATTAGTCTACCATCAGTCCATTGGCAATCCTGTAGGAATGAAGCCCTTATGGTCCTTACACACTAGATTCTTTCTACCAATTAAGTAATTCCAGTTTTTTCGAAAGCCTAAATAATGGCTTAAGTCTCCTTTTTCATCAGTTAGTGCTGTCATTCGCATTTATTTAATGTCCAGCTGGTGAAACCTGTTATCTGCTGTTCACTACTATTTGTGGCTCTACTATTTGAAACATCCATGCTACTACTGCATATTCTGTACTATCTGTTGTAGTACATATTTCCTTTGACAAATCTAGGTGAGCTAGCACTATTGTATTACATAATGTTTATTTTGTTTTGTGGAATCCTGGATACATTGTTATTTTTTCTAGTCAAGCCTAAAATCTACTTGGACATTCAGAGCCTGATTATTTACAAATTTCCTATAGGTTTGGCGTAATAACATCTGCCAAAATGATGTGTCCCAAAAATTTAAATTTTTTTCATGCAAGTTTGGACTTCTTAATATTAATGTTGACATCATTGTCAGAGAATGCACTTAATACTTTATCTAACAATTCGTTATATTCTTTCCAGGTATTAGTTGGAATTAACACATCATCTATATAACATAACTCTTTGACAGAGTTCCTCTCATAATGCACTATCTAACAGTATAAAAATGCTGATACAGAGAAACTTAAACCAAGAGGTCACACTTTGAAATAGTTACATCAACCCTTGTAATGAATATGGGTGTATTTTCTGCATTATTCTGCTAGTGGCACTTGCCAAAAACTACCTATCCAATTAATACTAGTCGTAATTTGTACATTATTACATTTTTGAATGAATTACTCCAATATTGCTAGTCTGTCCATTCGTGGATTTTTTATTTTATTTATTGCACTTGCTTGTAACATTTTCCACACCGATCCAGCCTTTTGCATTGCCAGAACATTGACTACAGTACTTGCTTTGTGATCTCTCAATAATATTCCATTCCAATATTCTCTTTATTTCCTTGTCCACAGGCTCCTGTTTTGCCATGTATTTCATAAGGCCACAGTGCGAAAGGGCTATGTTCTTCTACCTCAAACTGATAGATGTAGTCCTTCCTAAGACCAGGTCTTGCAGAGAATACTTTTACATATCTCCACAACAAGCTTCTTAGTTGTTTTTCTCGCTATGTGGGGCACCTTGTATTTGAACACACCCTATTTTTAATTACTTCATCAGCATCTTCCTGGGATGCTGTAAAATTTAAATTTATCTGCACACCTCAAGCCCACAATTCTCCTCCATGTGATCACAAGAATTATTTTCGTGATCGTACGTGGTATAATTTGATTCATTCCTACAAGCTGCAATTATATTATATGTGTGTTCCATTGTTCCAGCACCATTTTCATTAGGATAATAATTAACTTTATTTCACAATATTTTAATAGGATCCTATTCTGTTTGTTCTTTGGGATCACACATCCTACAAACGTTAATCCAATTTTGTCTTTGCCGGTATTTGTCCTTGCAACACCTTTCACAAAATCAGCAACAGCAGAGGTTTCCATTACCCAGTTCACTCCCAATATTTACTGCATGCATAATCCTGGAATTGTCATTGCATTGACGCTAAATCTTCTACCTTCAGTCTCCACTTTCAACATTGCTTGCTTTTTTATCATCTTACTTTTTACACTAATAGCTCCCATGACTCTTAACCATCGTACTGGCAACAATGGAATATTCTGATCCATTGTTACTTTCATATAAATGTCTTCATTACTGATACAGTGTCACTTCCTGAATCCAAAATCAGTAGAATTTCTATGCTACATATTTCTACCTTCAGTGTGGCCTAATAGACTTCCTCAAGTATTAAAATCTATATTATAGCATCACATTTATCATATGCTAAGTAAGTAAATTGACTTATTCTAATTTAGTTCTCAAGTATACCTTATCAGAACCCCAACTAGCTTTCCTTATTTGGGCTGTACATTTCATTCATTTAGCTCCATTTTTTTCTTCTCCATTCCTTACTTCTCTTTGGTTACAGCCATAATTATTATGATAGCCACCGCATCTCCATCCACCCCTACATCTTTCAGTTAGTTCTCTAAAATTGACTCTTATGTTCATACCTTTCTCTTTCTTCCCTGCTATCTTGTCTTCATCCATTACCTCTCCATCCTTCTGCATGTTGATCGATGCCAGACAGAGAATGCAGCATATCCAAGAACATGCAAAATAATGCCATTGTTGTCTTCTGGACTTCCTGTTAACTTATCTTAAAAACTTACAGGCTGTTTGATTAATATGATAGAAATTAGATCCCTCTTCTTCATTGGATCATCTATATGAATTCCTTTCTCAGTAGCTCTGAAAGAAATCTTTTTAACTGTGACACTCATTATCAGAAAAACTTCTTCTGGTGTTTGACCAGTACTGACTCAAAGATTCTTTAATAATTTCGTCATATGTTTTACAAGAGGTTCCCATTCTCATCCACCATGAGAGAGCATCATCCTCTCTGTCTCATTGTATATAGTAAGTCCCTAAAATCAGTTTCCTTGGGAGTCTCAGCTCTAATCTCATCATCACTACCAGACAACCCTGATGATTCAACATGACTTTTATTAACATCTTGTTCCCTATTTATCATGGTACCCTTCATTATAAGCTTTATGCAATGGAAGTAAAGTGTCATTCTTATTGCTATCTAAAGCATTAATGTTTTCCTCATTATTATCAACACTTCCTTGAGTGGCAGTCTCATCACTTATATTCTGAGTATTAGCACTCATCTTGCCATATTTATTGTAGCAGCAATCCACAAAATACATAAATCACAAATCCTAAAATGGTAATGTTAATTCTCACAAAATTATATTGAAAGTCTTTCTTGAACAATATTGTATCACTTATATTAGCTGCTATGGAGTTACCATGAGATTGAAGCTATGTACATCTAGTTGTCTAACCTGCCAGACCTCAACCAACTGCCGGTATTTTGCCTCTGCCAATTCCTGCACTTACAGCACTCGCACCGTCCACTGTGGATGCCTCTCTTACCGCTGGGTTGAAGCCATGCATGCCAGAATGATTTGTCAGCCAGCCCCCTGCCACCTCTTTTCTCTAATAACTCCACTCAGTTCTGTCAAATGTGCCACCTGCACTTTGACAATTACTATGTCCACGTCAATAGTGTAGCAGTTGACATCCACGTGCAGTTCACAAGAAGCTTTAATGTTCCACAAATAATGCCTGGGCACTTATAATGCTGCCTATATTGCTGATACGTTGTTTCATACAACATTCCTGAGATGTGGTCATTATTTTGTTTTCCAAAATAGCATTTGCATTTATCTTTCATAATAATTTTTATAATCAGTGTTTACCGGAAAGTATTCCGTAACAATAGCTCAAAGTCAATGTTCTCTCCTAATGTGCACCTTAAAACATAATTATTGCCAAACTTGACATTTCACAGTGACAGTGAGATTCCCTGCAAGAGATGTCAAGTATAGTGGTATCCCAAAAATTAGAAGAAATGTCCTTCCATGACAAATTGCTGCAGTGGACACGCAAACCACACGAATTGTAGTTTGCGGAAGGTTGCATGTTGAGTAACTATGTTGAGCAGTCCATGAAGGAAAATTATAGTAATTTTCACTTAACTCTAAAATCAGGTTGGCATGACCCCTTTCTTCTAAAGCTTTCTCGATGACGCCACTGGGTTCTTCACTTCACCCCCCCCCCCTTGTTGGGTGCAGCTCCTAACATGCGACCCGTAAAAAATAAATTTTGGAGTGGCTTTTGGGAATACTGTAATGATGCTATAATGAAGCATTCATAGGGATCAGGATGTCCATCATGTTTAAAAATTCTGGATTTACTGCAATACATAGGTGTCTGATTGGTAAAATGGATTGTGGGACAAACCCAAGAGAAGCCTGTGTACAGAGGCAGGAAAGCTGCTGTCACTTATTTAGATAGGCTTCTTATGACCTGAGAACCTTATATGCTTTAATTGTTGCCATAATCATTGGCATTTTGCAACTGTTAACATCAGTTCAAGCTTACAATGATTATAGAGAAATTACCTGTACATAATAAAGCCCCTCAGAATGAAACCAGACTACACTACGGTTCTTGATGAGGCCAAGATTTAATCAGTATTAACTGGTGGGGAGGGGGGAGGGGGAATATTCAGCTATTCACTGTTTCCCCCAACTGTCTTCTGAATGTGTCTTTGCAATCAGTTATGTGTGTCAAATGCAGAATTCTGTGCAAGTGACAGCTATGAAACCAATGAGCTGTAATCAGGCTTTGAAATCTCTAAACTGTTCTAATTTCCAGATACTCTGCAGGCAATCCATCAGTCACACCCAGCAGGTAAAACAGACCAGAATATCCAGGATATATTTCTCAAATTCAAAAATAGGGTGTGTCAGAGGCTCATTAGTATCCACAAGAGACAAGCAATAAATGCAACATCTGAGTAGGTATCTGGGCTATGCAATGTGACTTTTATGCTACCCTTCTCCATACTGTAATATTGTTGAGAAGGTGTCAGTCACAGATCCATCAGATGAAGAGTGCTTGTGGTAACTGACAACAAACTGCACTTGATAAAACCATATTTTATAGCGGTCCTCCTTTGCAAGCCTCTTAGATGTGACAGGGAAGTTGATTGCAGGTGACATTTTAGTGGTGGGTCTAAATTTTTGAGAATCTGTTGGAGTATGTGTCATTCTTTTGATGTGGGACCATTGTTATAAGGCTTGTATGTGGAAGTGTTAAGAAGCTGGCAGAGTTGCCCAACCACATAATCACTGCAGTTGAGAAATGTGTTGGCCTTGTCCATGGAAAGACTGACACCATTACCAGACTTCTGTGTTTTGTCAAAGTGACTACTCCAAAAGAATTATTTGAAGATGATTCGTGACCATGTTGTATGTGAACTAGAAGTTGCACAATTTGCTACATTTCTAATCAGTGAAGAAAATAATCTATCACAAGTGTTTTATTGTGGCGCTGTTCACTTCATCTAGTGAACGGAGCTTCGAAAACTGTTCATAATAAAAGTGGATGAAATTTTCATAAATTTCTTAAGTTGATATGGTACTTTATGAAGGATTTTCCCTCAAAGGGGGCAACTTTCTCAAACATTACTGTGTTTTCTAATTTCCCTCTCAAATTTTGCACCTATGGGGTGCAAATACTGAAATCTTGAAAAGAGCCCTGGAACTTGTTCTGCATTTGAAGAAGTACGAGGTGTGGCTAGAAAAAAACCGGACTAGTACTGGTGAAACAATAAAACGAATGCAATAAGGCTGAAAGTCACGTGGCCTGTCACGTGACTCTCGCTCCGCCTACTGCTTGAGTTTCATCTGCCTCCTGCACTCAGTCTGCCCGTGGCGTCTGTTTTAAGTAGTTGACGTTTTGTCTGTGCGTCGGAAAATGTTGAGTGTACAGAAAGAACAGCGTGTTAACATCAAATTTTGTTTCAAACTAGGAAAATCTGCAAATGAAACGTTTGTAATGTTACAACAAGTGTACGGCGATGATTGTTTATCGCGAACACAAGTGTTTGAGTGGTTTAAACGATTTAAAGATGGCCGCGAAGACACCAGTGATGACACTCGCACTGGCAGACCACTGTCAGCAAAATCTGATGCAAACATTGAAAAAATCGGTAAACTTGTTCGACAAGATCGCCGTTTAACAATCAGAGCAGTGTCTGAGTTAACAGGAGTTGACAAGGAAAGTGTTAGGCAGATTCTTCATGAAAGTTTCAACATGAACAAAGTGTGTTAAAAAATGGTTCCAAAGTGTCTCACAATTGAACAGAAGGAACGCCGAAGAATGATTTGTTCTGACATCCTGGAAAACATTGAAAGTGATCCCACCTTCTTACAAAATGTTATTACTTGCGATGAATCGTGGTTTTTTACTTACGATCCCGAAACTAAACGCCAATCGATGCATTGGAAAACTCCTGGTTCTCCACGACAAAAAAAAGCACGAATATCAAAATCGAAATTCAAGGCAATGATGATTGTTTTTTTTGACATCAAAGGGATTGTGCACATTGATTGGGTACCAGAGGGACAAACAGTGAATCAGCATTACTACATTAGCGTCCTGGCTACCCTACGTGAGCGAGTACGGAGAAAACGGAACGATTTGTGGAGAAAAGAGTCATGGATCCTTCACCAAGACAATGCCCCAGCTCACAGTGCGTTGTCAGTGGAGACGTTTTTGGCAAAACACAACATTCCCATCTTAGATCATCCACCCTACTCACCTGATTTGGCCCCCTGTGACTTTTTTCTTTTCCCTAAAGTCAAGTCAGCTTTGAAAGGAACTAGATTTGAGACTGTTGAAGCAGTAAAACAAAAAGCGACGGAAGTAATGTATGGACTTACCGAAAATGATCTGCAGCATTGCTATGAACAATGGAAAATTCGTATGGAGCGGTGTAGAGACCGAGGAGGAGAGTACATTGAAGGAGATAACATGAAATTGTAAATAATTGTAAATAAATGTTTTTTCCAGCATCAGCCCGGTTTTTTTCTAGCCGCACCTCGTATGTTGCCGAAGTACATAAAAAACCAACAGAAACTTTGAAAAATTGAACATTATTTAGAAGACAAATTCCTTTGTGTAAAACTTGTTTCTTATATCATTATCAATCAAACTTTAGCGCTTTTTAACAAAATATCAATCAAGTGAGTCCATCTTCTATCTGTTTGTACATAGATCTGTTCAGTTTAATGTATAGATTTACTTCTCAGTTTCATAAAGAAAACTGTTATGGAAATGACGACAAATTCTAGCAGATTACTTGCTACAGATGTTACCAAAACATTGTAATCATAAATAAGTCGTTATGTAGATACTGGATTAGCTGTCACAGGTGCTAACAAGAACTACACAGAAAAGGATATCCCTAGTTTCGGGTGCACAGATATTTTGCAAAGCGTGTATTTAAAAATTGTTGAGTAGAGTCCTTCAAAATTAAGGATTGTCAAAGGAGGTTCATGTTTACAATCTGAAGTTATTGCAGAACTTCATTTTGAGAAGTCCTCAGGTGACAATTGCAATGGAAGAACTAGTGACAAAAAACATTTGACCCCATCAACAGCTGATGTACTGAAAGGAGAATATTTTAAATTTTGTGAATATTCTGAGAAACAGCTGAAACAATTCATTCCTAAGGAGGACAAACTTGGTCACTTTCTGATAAATTTACTACAAAGTGCAAACCATGATTTCACTAAGTTTGTACAGAAGCTGTTATACATGTTTCATAGAAATGCTGCAGTTGAAAGAGGCTTGTCTGTTTAAGAAGTTTTAGTTGAAAACTTAAAAGAAGACACAGTTGTTGCGGAAAGAAGTGTTTACAATGCAGTGCATTTGTTTGGTGGTTACTTGATAGTGAGAAAGAACTATGGACATTACAAAATCAGTTATACTAGCTGTGAAGACTGCATCATCGCAGAGAATACAAGCTTTAGAACAGAAAAATTCTGATGAAAATTAAGTGGCCAATTTTAAAAAGAGAACTGATCAAGAAATAAGAGTTCAAGGATTAAAAAAATGAGTGTAGAAAAGACAAAGAAAGAATCTGGAGTTTTAGATGTTGAAATTTCAAGTTTCAGTTAAAAAAAATTAAGCCCTGAGTTTCTTACAGTCAAATTTAATATTGTTGACATAAATTTTATACTTCCATAATTATTATATCGTCTTAAGGAAAATTGTAAGTTTTCATTACATTACTATGTTAAAACAATTTGTGCTGTTTTGTTGATAACTGACATTCTGAGCCCATGACTTTGTGCAAAATACAGGTTGATTCTTACAGAGAAGATATCAGTAACCAGCTACTTTTTATAATGCTGTTTGTTTATTTAAATATCACTGTTACTGGTTTAAAACTCACAGGTTTATCATTATGTGACTTGTTCATGTCAAGATACATTTTACGTTAACTTTCACTTTTTATTTCCCCATATGCTGAAATTTCTTTGGAAAAGGGGGGGGGGGGGGGGGGGGGTACCCCACAACCAAAACATGATGTGAGACAATGTCTATTTAACTGTAATTGTGCCTCACAATGATTTTAAATGATGTAAACAAATGATTAAAGTGATGATGTTGTGGTTATTTACATTGAAAAATACATGTCATTACGTCATAGGGACTAATGACCATAGATGTTAAGTCCCATAGTGCTCAGAGCCTTTACGTCATCACTGGAACGTAATGACACGGAGTTTTCAACACAAATAACCAAAACATCTTCATTTTAACAATTTGTATACACCATTAAAAATCATCGTGAGGCACAATTGTAGGTAAACAGACACTGTCTCACACCATGTTTCGATTGTAGGGCACCACAATCCCAAGGAAATTTCCTCATATGAGGGAGTAAAAGATGAAAGCTAATGTAAAATGTATCTTAATGTGACCAAGCCATTAGATGATGAACCCAGCACTATTTAAATAAATAAGTAGCATTATAAAAAGTAGCTGGTTGCTGTTATCTTCTCTGTAAGAATCAGTCTACAAGACAACTTATATTTTAATTAATTTAATGGTAAATATATCTCAAAATAGCCATACACCAGTGTAGGTGGGTAGTGAATGTTTTTATAGCATTTGATGAATGGTGTACTATGAGTCATACATAACAACATTATTCATGTTGTCATACAGTTTAAGTGATGTAGGAATTATTACATTCAGCATTGAATTTGATCTTCTGAAGATCGATACAATCCCTGATTGTCCACACATCAGTTTTACAATTATTACAATAGTTACTTCTTGTTTTTCCAGAAGTAGTGTTGCAGTTGAAATGTTACTTTTACTCCTTTGTTAGTTGTTTCCATCCTGGAATACCCAGTTTCATAATATTACTTGAATATTTTTTACTATGTGAATCACTTTTTCTTGTAACTCCTAACTATACAAGGTAAAAGTTTTGATACACTTCAGCAAGTTATGTAAAAGATATATGGTGAAACTCAGTTAAAGCATTACATGAAAAGTAATAAAGTATTTGATTGCAACAATCCAGATTTTGAATGCATAGCAGTGAAATATAATTTATTGCTCTGACCTAAAACTAAAGTTTAAATACAAAAAAAGTTCATCTAACATAGGTGAAAATTTTAGAGTTAATGGTAATTACCTTTAATCTTTGGTATTAAATGCCCATATGTGTGTAACTTGAAGTACTGATGATATCTTCTTCTGGATGTTAACACCTACATAATTTTAGACTTCCTGTTGAATTTAGTTTGTTATTTTTGTAGCTTCCTGATATACTGATAAGAGTGTTACAAAGGTATGTAATGATATGAGAGTTGGAAAGGAAAGGATTGTGTAAGAAAAACTAAGCAAGTATGTTCTAATCTAGACACACAGTTCTGATAACAGGTAGAACCTCATGCTGAAACAGAGCAACTGAGGCCAGTTAGCACTCTCGGGGTTCCAGTCTCAAGCAGTGATCAGCTAAGCATGTGTGCATCTGTTAACAGCCGCAAAGATTCTGGAATTCGTAGCAACAGCCGTCGCAGTAGTATTCAACAACAGGTAAAAACCCTAGAATTTGGTGTGAGGAGCATTTTTGTTTACTTAACATCTGAAATCTCATGCATGTGTCATGTTTGTCCACAGACTTTGCACATAATGTTCTCTGCCATCTTTCATTTCTTTTGATTTGGTTACAGTAAGACGCTCCGGAAAACGCAAAGACTTAGAATAATGTATGCTTATGCTTGCACACTATCAATGCATTTCCTTCTTCTCCCATACGTTTTGTCACAGACCAAAAAATTTTTTGTGATTATTGTGTGGTTTGAATTATGTGTGACTCAGTTACACCTACTCTTTTCTTCAAATTTCATTTTAATCTGTTTCACCCAACTGCCATGCTGCTGTGTGCCTAGTGTCATTTCAGTTGTTCTCCCACGGCCTTTATTCATATGTGTATATGGTGTTTTATTTCATCATAGAATTATCATGAAAACATTAATACCATGGTTTTTGACAAACTTATTTATGAACACAAGAGGGGGAGGGAGGGAGAGAGAGAGGGGGGGGGGGGTTGGTGGGTGGGTGGCTGGCTGGCTGGGTTGACTGGTGGGCAGAGAGAGGGGGTGCGGGGGCATGTCGACGCATGCATATATGCGCACACACATAGTGAGAGTGACGTGAATTTTCAATATGTATTAGTACTAGAGCACTTGCCTTGCAGTGGTAACAAAAAGCAGAACTTTTGCAAAGCAAGACTGGATGAAACTGCAATAGTGTTTGCGTCAGCCACAACAAGTGGGGCGGGGTGCTTGCATGTCCATAATTGCTTAGGACTGGTGTCGGTAAGACATAAACCTCTCTTAAGCTATGGGGTTTCATTTCGGAGGATAGCAAGGGTGAATGTGTACAATAACCAACTGGAACACCTGTGTCGTGCCTGTCCATTTACCTTTTAACTGCAGCAAGTGATCTACATCAGATAATTTCATCAAAGGGCACATGGACCAATAAACTTACGAAGCGCAATGAAGGCAACACCAAATTTTAAGGGACTAAAGATCTTACAGTCCCTGAGCTCCAGTAGTATTAAAGTAAGTCAGAACATGTAGAGGTTAAATGAGTTAATGACAGGGGGCCACAGAAACAAGGTTACAATTGGTGGAGGTGCATTAAGCTCTGCCAGAAATCTTTCTATTTCGGTAATTGAAAAATTCAAGTGAGGTGGGCTGTTGCAGTTAGAGTAGCAACAATAGTTACAGATTAAAAACATAAATGCTAAAAACTAAAATTGTAGCCAGAAACAAATTTTATTAGTTTCGTGCATAAGTTGATAGCATTTTTGTTTTGAATGTTGGTATTCCGGTTGTTATGTTTTTATTTATCAATTGTCATTTTTTATTTGTAGCTCACCGTTCGGTATTTGAGTTTACATATTTTCATTTTGTCACTGGGACATAGTGAGTGGGGCTGTGGATGGTGGAAAATGGAGTACCAAGTGGAAAAATTATAACATTTCCAACATATTCTTCTGTTTCGAGTTCAATAGAGGGGTGACAGCAACGAAGACAGCCAGAAACATTTGCTCTCTGAGGTTTGATGAAGATCATTTAAATCCATTAATCCACAATGATCCATGTCATTTGTACTCGAGAACTGGCAAATGTGAAGAACCGTGGTCATTCCACCATCGTGCAACATTTGCATGCAGTGGGAAAGATTCAAAAATCGGGTGTATGAGTACCACATGTTGTAAACCAAAGTCACAAAAATCAGCGGGTGGCCATATCTGCATCTGTGCTTGTTCATCATCAATTGTCTCTGAACAGCACCACCATTCCTATACTGTATCATTATCAGTGATGAGAAATGGTGTGTTTATGCTAACATAAAGAAAAGAATTGTTGAGCCCAAACAAAGCAGCAACTTCCCTTACAAAAACCTGCCCTTCCACAATGGATAATGTTATGGATCTGGTGGAACAGCAACAATGGGGTGTACTACAAATTCCTTCCCTGTAGTGTAACCATCAATACCCACATTTATTGTCAACAACTGAGACATTCTGCAGATGTGCTCCAAGTGCAACAACAAGGAAGACTGCGTGAAGGGATGCTACTCCACGAGAATGTCCATCCGCATTCTGCTAGACTGACAATGGACTGGGAAATCATTCTGCTTCCACCTTATTCACCTGATCTTGCACCCTCAGATTCTCACCTTTTTTCTTTCTCTGTCAAACAACCTTCAAGAACTTCCTTTCTAGATGAGAATGCACTACAAACATGGCTCAATGAGTTCTTCATCTCAGACCCACGTGATTTAAACTGCTACTGAATGGAAAAGTTACCCCAGCATTGGCAGACTGTTGTAAATAGTGGAAGCTAATATATTATTCCAGAATGAGATTTGCACTCTGCAGCAGAGTGTGCACTGATATGAAACTTCCTGGCAGATTAAAACTGTGTGCTGGACCGAGACTCAAACTTGGGACCTTTGCCTTGAATCGTGCTTGGGTAGCTCCGTTGGTAGAGCAATTGCCCGTGAAAGGCAAAGGATCCGAGTTCGAGTCTCAGTCCGGCACACAGTTTTAATCTGCCAGGAGGTTTCATATCGGCGCACACTCCGCTGAAGAGTGAAAATCACACTCTGGAAATGTCTCCCAGCCTGTGGCTAAGCCATGTCTCCACAATGTCCTTTCTTCCAGGAGTGCTAGTTCTGCAAGGTTCTCAAAAGAGCTTCTGTGAAGTTTGGAAGGTAGGAGATGAGGTACTGGCAGAATTGAAGCTGTGAGGATGGGTCGTGAGTTGTGCTTGGGTAGCTCAGTTGGTAGAGCACTTGCCCGCGTAAGGCAAAGTTCCTGAGTTCGAGTCTCGGTCCGGCACACAGTTTTAATCTGCCAGAAAGTTTCTATATATTATTGATGACTTAAGTATCTGTTTTATGTTTCTGTTGTGTTTATTAAACTTATGGGAAAACACCAAGAACTTACACACCAGCCCATTAAGATTTACAAAGCATTTTAACAGTGCTTTAAAAGAAAGACTTACACTGTGCTGTGAATCTTACTGTAATACTGTAATTACTAATGGATTTATTGCGTTTCAGGAGAATTTCAGAAAGACATACACATACACAAACTTTACAGTTAGCAGAGGTGCCCTGAAATTTGATGAAAACACAATAAGTTCATAAATAATTATACAACTAGTCCTTACAGCCGAGTGGTGAAGCACAGTTGTAGGCTGAGTTTATTTTAAATAACCCTTTAGGCGAAACCAATGCTTAATTTCAAGACATTACACAATTGCAGTAGCCACTCAGTTACACAGACCAAGTGGGCAAAGCCCAGAGGGCAGCATGCTAAAAGAAAAATAAACTGAAAACAATTAACAGTTAGAGGGCTAGTTAAAAAAGCTGGCCAGCTGCCATACCAAAATAGGTACCTTTCATCAGTCATATTGCAAAACTCTGTAGTAAATGGAAATGAGCGTTGGGCGTCATTGGCCGGGAGGCCCATTATGGGGCAGGTCCGGTCGTCTATGTGCAGGTCTTATTACATTCGACACCACATTGGGCGACCTGCGCGCCGGATGGGGATGAAATGATGATGAAGACAACACAACACCCAGTCCCTGGGCGGAGAAAATCCCCGACCCAGCCGGGCCCGTAGGACAGCAGGCCACTCAGCTATCGGGGTGGACATTCTGTAGTGAATTTCACAGTGAAGCTACTGACAAACAATTCATTAAACAATGGGTAATACTGCAACACATACACACAAATAGGGTTAAACGTAGCTCAACTTAGATGTAAGCCAATATACAAGCTTCTGTAGGCCACAACATGAAATCAATTGGACCAGCTATGAGGCCTAAATTTAAAACAACGAAACTCTTGTCTCAGAATCTGGCAAAAACCCGAAGAGATTCTTGTCATACGTAAAGCACACCAGTGGCAAGACTACAGTGCCACTAAAGCAAAGTTATTAAACACGGTTTTCCGAAACTCCGTAACCAAAGAATATGAAGTAAATATTGCTGAATTCCAATCAAGAACAACTGCCAAGATGAGAAACACAGAAGTAGATATCCTCAGTGTAGCAAAGCAGCTTAAGTCACTTAATAAAGGCAAGGTTGCTGATCCAAATTGTATACCAGTCAGGTTCCTTTCAGAGTATGCTGATACAATAGCTCCATATTTAGCAGTTTTATACAACTGCTCACTTACAGAAAGATCCGTACCTAAAGACTGGAAAATTGCTCAAGTCACACCAATACCCAAAAAGGGAAGTAGGAGTAATCCGCTGAATTACATTGTCATATCATTAACGTCGATTTGCAGTAGGATTTTGGAACATATACTGTGTTCGAACGTTGTGAAGTACCACGAAGAAAACGATTTATTGACACGGTCAGCACGGATTCAGAAAATATCGTTCTTGTGCAACACAACTAGCTCTTTATACTCATGAAGTAATGAGTAATATCAACAGGGGATGTCAAATTGATTCCATATTTTTAGATTTCCAGACGGCTTTTGACACTGGTCCTCACAAGTGTCTTCTAAACAAACTGCGTGCCTACGGCATGCCTATGGAATATCACCTCAATTCTGTGACTGGATTTGTGATTTCCTGTTAGTACGGTTACAGTTCATAGCAATAGATGGAAAGTTATCGAGTTAAACAGAAGTAACATCCAACGTTCCCCAAGGAAGTGTTATAGGTCCTCTATTGTTCCTGATCTGCATTAACGACATAGGAGATAATTTGAGTAGCCGTCTTAGATTGTTTGCAGATGATGCTGTCATTTACCGTCTTTTAAAGTCATCAGATGACCAAAACGAATTGCCAAATGATTTAGATAAGATATCTGTATGGTACGAAAAGTGGCAATTGACACTGAGTAAAGAAAAGTGTGAAGTTATTCACATAAGTATTAAAAGAAATCCGGTAAATTTCGATTATGTGATAAGTCACACATATCTGAAGCCTGTAAATTCAACTAAATGCTTTGTGATTACAATTACAAATAACCCAAATTGGAACAATCACATAGATAATGTTGTGGGTAGAGCAAACCAAAGACTGTGATTCATTGGTAGAACACTTAGAAGGTGCAACAGGTCTATTAAAGAGACTGCTTACACCACACTTGTCTGCCCTATTTTGGAGTGTTGCTGTGCGGTGTGCGATCTGAATCAGGTGGGACTGACAGATGACATTGGAAAAGTTCAAAGAAGAGCAGCTCATTTTGTATTGCGAAATAGGGGAGATAGTGCCACAGACGTGATACATGAATTGGAGTGGCAGTCATTATAACAAAGGTGTTTTTCGTTGTGACGGGATCTTCTCATGAAATTTCAATCGCCAGTTTTCTCTTCCAACTGTGAAAACATTCTGTTGGCACCCACCTACATAGGGAGAAATCATCATCACGATAAAATAAAAGAAGTTGGGGCTCGCACTGTTTGATAGTGGAACGGTAAAGATACAGCTTGAAGGTGGTTCGTTGAACACTCTGCAGGGCACTTTATTGTGAATAGCAGGGTAATTACATAGATGTAGAAATCTGAGTGGATACTGACTAATTTAACAAACACTATTCGTATTATAACTCAAGGCAACAGGCAATAGGTCATAGGAAATGTGCCTCGAAGACACTACAGTCACTCATGCTGTTCAGTAATGAGGCAAGTACACAACAAACTTGACATACATTTGCAAATATCTGAAGCATGAATAACACCGATGACTGCCTTTATCTCACAACAGCAGACCAGAGTAATGACAGAATTACCTACTAGGTGTGGAAGGTAACAGGATGTCACAACAGAGCACAGAATTAATGCCCATTACGAAAGAGATAACCATAGTCCACAAATGGGCACGCAACAGTTCCCCAAGCCGGCTTCCTTCCTTCAATGGTCAGATAAATGACAGTCGAGTTCCCAACTGGCATGATGGCGCCAACATCTCTCCACAGCAGAGGCCACTGCATTCTAGCAGTGTTTGGCCAACGAAGAGTGCTCACATGTCCTCAGTCAAAACTGACCACCAACTACCAATGCTGGTGAGCCAGTCACTTCTCCCGTAACAAGTCAAGCTCCAGAATATATGCAATCCATGACTGCACATGCGTGTGTTCTGGTGACATGTGAATAGAATCAATACCAGCAAAGATATCACACATGCATGACACAAACTATGTCAGCACTCCCTGTCGGAGCACATTTGTGACACTACAAGTGGCATAAGGCATACACAACACTTGCTGTTCTGTTTGAGATTCCCTCAATATCTGTAATAATGTTTTCAATTTCTTGTTTACAACAAAGCCTTTGCCCATATTTCCTTCCTGCTATGTTCTTCTGTAATAAAACAAATGACTATTGTTTATTTTTTCCCATACTTCATGTAATCCTACAATATCCCATTTAATGTTATTTAACTCATCTTCCAACTTCATGTGGAACATCTATGGGCTCTAACCCCCTGCAATTTGTATTTATATGAAAAGCAGTACAGGTGGGCAAGTGAATCATAGTTAGTTAGTATCCCATCTAGTTACAAATACACAAAATCCAGGAATGCAGTCTTAACTGTAAGCTTAAAAAACGACATTTCCAGGGTGCTAATAGTGAGGGTTGATCAAATAGAAGGAGTAAAACTGCAAAGAAATGAGGACTAATGGAATCAAACACAGGTCTTCTTTTTTTTTGGGGGGGGGGGGGGGGAGGAGGAGGGGGGGATGCAGATATAGAGTAAGAGAACATACGAAAACAAAGTTGAACTAAAAAATAAAATAATACAAAGGAAATTTTCTACTCAACATGAAGATGACAGGTTGAGCTGCAGACAGGCATAACAAAAAGAGTGCTACACATTTAGCTTTTGGCCAAAGCCTCTTTCAGAAAAGAAAATACATTTGCATAAACAAGCACACCTCACACGCCCATGACAGGCATCTCTGGTAGAATCATTCTGGTCCGAGCTGCTGGAGATGGCAGTCATGTGTGTGAGGTGCCCTTGCTTATGTGAACTTGTCTTCTTATCCAAATAAGGGTTTGGCCAAAATCTTTTTGCTGTGCCTATCTGTAACTCAGCATGTCATCTTTATGGTGAGCAGCAATCTTTCCTTTTCCTAGTATTATTAAAATTAAAATAAGAATAGATCAAAGGGGATGTGGAATGAGATGCAGAAAAATATGCACAATTAAAGCAAATAAAAACACTGAGGCTAAGCAATGTGTGTGATTTGTTTGCATGTAATAAGAAACACTTGAATAAATCAAGTGAATTTCAATTTACAGCAGGCATGGGCAACCTTTGGTAACCCGTTGGTTTGACTCTCATATTTACACTGACGAGCAACCTAGTCACATCACATGACGTGAATGCAGGGCTGCTAGTGCATATAATCAGAACTAAAGCATCTGTGATGTTAAATGTTTATAAGGTAACAAATCAATATGAATGGCACCTCTTTCCTGACATGCCATACCAACAAATTAAGCCTCAAAACAAGCATTGTCCAGAGTACATTAATCATGAGCATTGTTTGTTTACTTACGACATTTTACAGTAGCTGTCTTAAAAACTCTAATCCCAAAATTCTGCAGCATCATTAGCAAAAGAAATAATGTTAATGAGACACTAATAGATGTAAATGTCTGAAATGGGATGCCCAGGCATCTGGAAATGTCACCATGCCAAAATAAATGGCTATAAAGGCAATTGCTTGCAGCGAATTTATTATAAATTACCATCAATTTCAAGAGTTGCAATGTTCTAATAAGTCCACTATGAACAAGAATTATTCACTAATATTAATACGAGAAAGAATAGCAAAACAAAATATGGCATTGAGATAGGCAGTCCCAGTCAACAAGCAAATATAAGTAAATTTGCATTGTTTGGGCACAGGGTAGTTATTCAAGTGTTTAAATTGTAGTCTGTTAACATCCACAAACACAGTTAGCAAGCATTTTTTAAATATTTATGCAGAAATACTTTCGCTGACTGATCACATAGGCAAGGATTGTTTCTGTAACACTAAATAAATTAAGCCATCAATTTTTTGTTCACTTTAAAAAGTTTGAAAGTCTACACATGAACTTAGCATGTATCGGCTGTATTAAGCAAACCGGAAAAATATGAACAACAGAATGGCAAATTGTCATCAGATAATAGTCATGCTCAATCACTCAGTGCGTGTTTGTAATACCAAGAATATTTTGGTCAGCATCAGTACTGTTTGTCAGTAATTCTACTGTTGGCAATGCGACAATACTTGTCCTAAGATGAATGTTATATCGATGATTGACAGTAATATAGAACTTGTGAGGGCCCCATAACTTCCATGTGACATTCATAACATTGTAGATGATAGGCGCAAATCATATGTTGTTAGCACTTAATGAAATGTCCAAAACTGTTCAAAGCCATGGCAGCAGAACTCGCTAAAACTTCTACAAATTTTACTGACAATAAGAAAGCACTACTCATATAGCATGTAGAGCATCGGTGTAAATATCTGAAAATGTGCCCCTTATGGAGTACAGTGAGAGCACCATGTTCTCTTACATTTCTTCTGCAGGCTGGATTGAATATAGTTACAGAAGGTCACATTATCGAGATGCACTCATCTGCAAATGATTCTGTCATGCCTTTTTGGCTTCATCCAGTTTCCATTGTACATAGGCTACCTGTAACTATTAATATGCTCAGCATCTGAATCACAGATGCTTCATTTCATTGTTACAATGACCCTTTTCTGTGATAATTGTGTTTCTCTTGATCAATCATTCTTGATAACTCTCCCTTCTATACATATTGTCTTTCTTCACTGGCTTCTGATAAGTCAATCATCATTTTCTCAAGTTCTTCCATTTACTTTCTTAACTCCGTTACTGCTGTTGGTGAATAAGTTTGTTAATTTCCAACAATGGAAAATCCAGGATGAAATGTAACGATATTATGAAAAGGAAAGTTGCTACTCACCATATAGCGAAGATGCTGAGTTGCAAATAGGCACAACAAAATGACACTCACAATGAAAGCTCTCGGCCATTAAGGCCTTCGTCAACAGTAGATGTCACACACACACACACACACACACACACACACACACACACACACACAAATGCAACTCGCACACATGACTGCAGTATCAGGCAACTGAAACTACTACACTCAGTGTGTCTGTTGTCTATTGTAGATGAAGGCCTTAATGGCCAAAAGCTTTAATTGTGAGGATCTTTTTACTGTGCCTTTCTGCGACTCAGCATCTTTGTTAATTTCTGTTAATGTAATTTGGATGTTCTGTCATTGATAACAATTTATTGAAAACTTTATTTCATTTGTTGTGCATGCATGTACCTGAAACCTTTCTTGGTTTTTCTTTGGTGAACATGTATTGTTTCATATTTTCCAGATATTTGTGATGAATGGTATAGTCCATGGGGATCTGCTTACACACCGTGTGAGTGGTTATTACACATCAAGCCAGTCTTCTGTTAATGAAGCAGATGGTGGTATGTACAGGCTCAAATCTTAATTATAGATGTCAGTTCTACTATTTTGTCAACTATAAAAATGTTTGAGAGTGTGCTCCATATCAGCTATCAAGATGTTTAATTAAACATAATTACTATTCAGTCACATGAGATTTAATTAATTTCTACCTTTGGCTACAAATTTTTGCATGAAAACATAATAACTTAGGTACTTTGAGCTGCCCTGATTAAACTTGTCATCTGGTTTTGTTCTATAGTACCCTCCTCCTTAAAGACAGATTAGTGTAGTTATAAAAATGCATATTCAAGATTAACTGTTTCATAAGAAGATTATTTCTAGTGTTTTGTTAGGTTAGTTTCATTATACAGTCATTATTATGCCAATACATAAAACGGATCTTAGGAAATGATCACTTTTGTTTAATTTATATTGACTATGCATAAATCAGGTTTTTCTTGTCTGTGCTGTATTTCCCATTGATTAAGTTAAATAAATCTGTACATTAATAAGATATTCTACCGTTCTTAATCAGCTACTTTCTTCTTCTAATTCAATAATAAGCGGTATGAGATTCTGTCTTGTTAATTCTTTTACATAAAATAGGAAGTGTCCTCTTGTATAGATATTCATCTGTCTATTAGCTTATCAGAGCCTGTCAAAGCTTATCAGAGCATGTAAAAAGTATACAGCAGTAGCATGTGTCGGCTATAATACAACTTTACTCTGATCAACATTCATATGTACATTTACAACAATTAATCTTCATTTTCGGTAATACAGCTTTTTTATATTGTAAATTTAATGCTATCATAAGTGAGCCACTTGTAGCTGCTGGTACACAGTTACAGTTTCTTTGACAATCAGGCACATTGCAGAACTCTAGGAATTCAACTCTTTACACCATGCTGACTGACTTTCCACATCAACTTGCATTTCTTCCAAAACATAAAAATCAATGTTGTGTGAGAGTAGTAAATGAGTTGATTCAGTCTAATTGCTGTTTCCACGTGTCAGAACGTGTGTACGGAGCTCTTTTTGTAAATATGTGGACTATAACTGTAATGATACACAGATTGGTCCAGTTACAGTTATCTCAAGCAGATTTAGGAAAGTAATAAACTCTGTCTAATTGCCCAGAAGAATGGCTACATTCCATATGAAATAGATTCTGTTGTAGGAAGGTGCTGGTAGAATGTATGTAAATACTTTAGGAGTAAAGGAGACAACTCACTGAAAAGCATAAGTACTGAGTCACTGACAGGCAAGAGAGAGAGAGAGAGAGAGAGAGAGAGAGAGAGAGAGAGAGGAGAAGAGAAGACGAGGAAAACTTCCTAACTTTGGGAGTGATTCTTTTCCAAGCTAGAGTACACACACACACACACACACACACACACACACACACACACACACACACACACACACACACCTATGCCCTGCAAGGTGCCAGTGGTACACACAGTGCCACTGCTACATTTCGGCAGGTAGGGTGGGGATTATGATGGGTGAATGGGTAGAGGGAGAGAGGGGTCAGAGGCATGGAGAGGGATTGGGGTGGGTAGCTTGTAGCTCTGGAGGAGGCAGCCAGCTAGGAATGTGGGAGGAAGGGGTGGCAGGTGCCTAGGCCAAGTATGTGATGCATAGTTGTGGGAGCTGGTAAGGAGCGGCACATGCTGAAGCTGACGTGGTGACATGAATTGGGAGGGGGTGACAGGGCAGTGGGAGGAGAAACTGTTGGGTAGAAGGTGTGGGGCCTGTGGGTTACTGGAGATTGAGGCCAGGACAGTTACAGGAATGAAGGATGTGTTGCAAGGATAACACACATCTGAGTAGTTGAGGGAAGCTGATGGTGGGGAGGAAGGATCCAGCTGGCCTGGGTTGTGAAGCAGTCCTTGAGGTTGAATATTTAATGCTCAGCTGCATGTTGTGCCACTCGGTGGTCAATTTTGATCTTGGAAACATTTTGGTGCTGACCATTCATCTTGGTAGACAGCAGGTTCGCACTCACACCTACATAAAAAGTAGTGCAGTGTTTGCAGCAGAGTCGGTGTATGACATGGTCACTTTCACATGTGTCTTGGCCTCTGATAAGGTAGGGTAAGCATGCGAGGACACTGGAATAGGAAATGCTGGGAGGATGGGTGGATTGATCAGGTCTTGCTTGTACCTTGGTCTTCCACAAGATACAATCCTTGTGACAAGGCAGTAGATGTGGGAGTGGCATAGGGATGAACTAGGATGTTCTGTAGGTTTGGTGGGTGACAGAAAACCACTTTAGGAGGGGGTGGGAAGGATATTGAGTAGGATGTCTCTCATTTTAGGACATGATGAGAGATACTCAAAGCCCTGACAGAGGACATGGTTCAGTTGTTCAAGTCTAGGGTGATATTGGGTGATGAGGTATGTGTGGGAGGGAGGGAGGGGGGGGGGGAGGGGGAAGAGAGGCAGCACTCTCTTGTAGCGGATTCTTGGGGGTGGTAGAAGGATTGGGGGTTGTGAGGATATGGCACCGGTAATCTGTTTGTGGACTAGGTTTGTGGTATAGAGCCTGTCTGTGAAAGCCCTCCTGAGACCTGCAGCATACTGGGCAAAGGAGTTCTTGTCACTGCAGATACAATATCCACAGTTGGCCAGGCTGTATGGGAGGGATTTTTTGGTGTGGAAGGGATGGCAGTTGTTGAAATGCAGGTACTGTTGATAGTTAGTGGGTTTAATGTGGACAGAGGTGTGGATAAAGCCATCAGGAAGGATCTAGCCATCAGAGGGGAAGTCAACATCCAATAAGGTAGCACATTGGGTTGAGGAAGACCAGGTGAAGCGGATGGGAGTCAAGGTGTTGAGGTTGTGAAGGAATGAGGGTACAGTGTCTTGTCCCTGAGTCTTAGATGGCCTATAAACAGTTTGGGACAGGAGGGTGCCAAGTGGGTGCTCATGAATGTGCCATGGCTCTATTTGCATTTCTTCTCTCCAAAGGAATAGTAGTTGTATGTCAATATATTGTTGGTAAGGTGTATAAGGAGTGGTGTAGTGGGTTAGGAGCCTGAAGGTCATAAGAGAGACAGTGTTCGATAGCGGCAAGGCCTTTGGCTTGATGGATGTTTATGTATATATAGTTGGCATCAATAGTGATAATTAGGGATCCAGGAGGTAAAGGGGTGTGGATGGTGGAGAGTCAGCAAAGGAAGGCGGTGGTATCTTTGTTGAGGGAGGCTAGGTATCATACATTTGTTTGGAGGTGTTGGTCAGTGAGGGCTAAAATTATTGTTGGTCAACAAGAACAGAAATTCTTTCAATGGGAGCACAATAGCCAGCTATGATGGGGTATCCATGATTGTCGGGTTTGTGTATTTTGGGGAGCATGTTGAAGATGGGAGTGCAGGGTGTCGTCAGTAAATTGATTTGGGAGAGAGATTATCAGAGGTGCCTAAGGATTTCAGTAGGGAATGGAGGTTACTTTGAACTTCTGGGATGGGATTACCGTGGCACAGCTTATAGGTGGAGAAGTCAGAGAGGTGGTGGAGGCCTTCTGCCAGGTAGTCACTATGACATCATAACAGTTGTGAAGCCTTTGTCTGCAGGGAGGATGATTAGGCCAGGATTTGTTTAAAGGTTTTGTATGGCTGTCCTTTCTTCGGCTGAAAGGTTACTGTTCTTAGGAAGGGAGCTAAGGAAGGATCAAGAGGCCAAGTTGGAGATAAGGTGTTCCTCGAAGGTGACCAGGGGATGGTTAGTTGAAAGTGGGGAGGATAATGGTTAGATGATGGTATGACCTGGGGCAGGCAACATTCAGTATTGGGATTAGGTTGATTTTGACTGGAGAGATCGGTGGCAAAGAAATGTTTCGACTGTAGGGATCGGGAGAAGGAGAGCAAGTCTTTGCCAAGTCCAGTATGGCTAAACTTGGATATGGTGCTGAAGATGAACATGCACGTGAATGTATTTGTACTGTAGCTTGAAAACTGATTACTCAGAGAGTTAGTAAGTTTTCCTTCTTTCTCTTTTGCGTGTGTGTGGGGGTGGCGGTGGGGGGGGGGGGGGGGGGGGGGGGGGTACGCAAACACGCACGCGTACTTGTCAGCGATTCAGCACTTCTGCTTATTCAATGAGTGGTCTCCTTTACTCCTGAAGTGTTTAGAAAATAGATTCTCTTTTATGAAAGGATGACAGACAGAGTTCATACATCATCACATGTCTCTAAAAGTAATGAGAAAAAAATACCACTGTCTTGAATTTGTTGGTACTGTAACTTACAGAGTTGCTAACATTATCAAATAATGCAATACAAACAATAATTTTTGTGCAAAACATCAACTGTCATTCAAGGTTTAATATATAAACCAGAATATTTGTTTGTTCATCTTCTCTAAATTCCTACACCATTCATCCTATTAAGATGAAACTTTTGTATGGTCTTGTATGCACCCCTATGAAGGCTTCTGTGGAGGTAAGAACTATCCACTACACACAGTAGTGGGAGATGAAAAGGGGGTTACATAGAAGATTATCTCATGAAGGTCTGGAGCAATTTCAATCAAATTTTGTGTATGATTTCGTATTCTACAGTAAGGAAGGATGGGCTACAGAGTGGTGAGGCAACTGTTGTCCTAGGAAAGCTCTACAGGAGCAGAAATGATTAGCGAACAAGTTTACACAGTATACAGAAGATTTACTTAACTTGTATTTTTCCACTATCATAGTAAAACTCATTACAAATAATGCAGCAGGAACTAGAATTCAGCTCGTAGAATAGCAGGTAGGATGAGGCTCACTGTACTATATAAGCACAAGTGATGGCATTGTAGTGATGAGGCTCCAAGTGCAAGTGGTGTGAGCGGCTGTCACTGCCATCCTATATTGCAGCAGCAGAGGGCACTCGTAATACCGAGCTGTCGGAGGCATGGCTCAGTGGGCACACACCATTGGGTCCACCAGATCCCACCGAAACGTGCAGTTTTGTTACCAGCTGTAGAATGCCAGTGGGGTGGTCTCGGTATGTGATACCACATACCTCAACAACCACCCCCGCCTCCTCTCTCCAAGTCTCTGTTGTCATGTTGTGTGATGATGGGGAGGGCGGTATGCAGGTGGAAATATGGAGATGGAAGCTGAAACTGAGGCCAGGGGCGAACTCCCGTCTGTGTCCCGGAGTACAACCCAAGCCTACCAGGGAACACCGACCGAAAAACTGGGCAGAGGGCAAGCTCCCACATCCAGAGGCAGAGGAGCAAATAAAGATGGACGCATCTCAATGACTGCAGAGGGACCTAAGGCAGCAAGTGGGACAGCCACCTGGAAGAGGGGCCCATCACAAGATGACACAGGCTGTCAATAAGATGGTGATGACCATGGAAGGGCATTGACTTCCATTGGTTCTGGACCAGCACCAACTGTGTGGGGCCTGCAGGAGCAAGATGCAACTAGGGCTGCTGCATCCAGGCAGCAAGGAATCCGCAAGCAAAAAGCCTGCAGCAGGATCATGCAATTCACATGGATGAATTTGATTCTTGTGGCATCTATGCAATGGTCTTGGTCCCAGCTGGAGAATCATAGAATGTCCAACACATCATACAATGGTGCCTCGCTCCCGGAACCTCTGTGTGCCATACAGTCTGTAAAAGGCTGGACCAGTACTGCGATACTTCGCCCACTGTGGCGTGTGCAGCAACTGAAGCAACGTTCAATCGCACCATGCTGGCAATGGTCCATCATGTGCCTGGGAGCAGTAAGAAACCAAGAATGGCAGCAGAGCTTGATCCCATGTGTGTGAGGCATAAAGTTTGTCCATCTGTTGCTTAAATGTTAGTAGAAAACGTTCAGCTTTGCAGTTGGATTGCAATTGCAATGGTGCATTCAAAATGTGGTTGATACTGGAAGCGGTGCAAAATTGTTCAAACTCTGTGGCAACAAATTGAGGTCAGTTGCTAGTCACAATGACTTCAGGCAAACCCTCTCAGCAAAAGATCGATGACAAGGCCTGGATTGTGGAACTAGCCATACTAAATTGCATAGGAACCATGAAGGGAAATTTGCTGAAAGTGTCAACAATGATGAGCCAGTGTATGTATTCAGTGAGAACCCATGATATCCATGTGCAAACATTGCCAAGATGCTTGAGGTTCGGGCCATTCAAAGAACTCCTGACGCAGAACTGACTAATGTTTAGCACAGGCTTGGCAGTGAGAAATCAACTGTTCAGTTTGTGCATCCAGTCCATGCCAATAGCAATGAAGTCGTGCTGACGCTGTGGTGTGAACACCCCCCCCCCCCCCCCCCCCAAGTGGCATTGATGTAGCAAACGAAGCACATCAGACTGGAGAACCTGAGGAACCACACCATGTGACTGGTCATTATTAGCATGAAGCAAAATGATACCTTGGTGAACTGCAAGGGCATGTTGCCGGGCAAAATATCAGTGAACCACTGAGCTACAAATCTGTTTGCCCAAACATGGCCAACCAGTGGGGATGTAGTGAAACAGAATCTTCAAATCAAGATCCACTGCTGTGGCCTGGGAAATTTTCTGGTGATTAAGCAGAAAGCTGTGCAAAGCATTTGTGCCTTGTGCATCAGTGTAATAATAAGAAGCAGCGGACTCATTGAATGTGGAATCTGGACCAACAGGGAGGTGAAAAAGAGCATCTGCATTGGCATGCTTAGAAGTGGGCTAATACACAATCTCGTACTGATGTAACAAAAGAAGAGCCTACCGTTGCAGCTCCTACACTGTGCAATTTGGGACTGACTGAGTTGCAATGTGGAAGAGCAGTTGAACGGAATGGACAGTGTCTTGAAGGGAGGATATAAGATGAACATCAACAAAAGCAAAACGAGGATAATGGAATGTAGTCGAATTAAGTTGGGCGATGCTGAGGGAATTAGATTAGGAAATGAGAGACTTAAAGTAGTAAAGGAGTATTGCTATTTGGGGAGCAAAATAACTGGTGATGGTCGAAGTAGAGAGGATATAAAATGTAGACTGGCAATGGCAAGGAAAGCGTTTCTGAAGAACAGAAATTTGTTAACATCGAGTATAGATTTAAGTGTTAGGAAGTCGTTTCTGAAAGCATTTGTATGGAGTGTAGCCATGTATGGAAGTGAAACATGGACAATAAATAGTTTGGACAAGAAGAAAATAGAAGCCTTTGAAATGTGGTGCTACAGAAGAATGCTGAAGATTAGATGGGTTGATCACGTAACTAATGAGGGAGTATTGAATAGGATTGGGGAGAAGAGGAGTTTGTGGCACAACTTGACTAGAAGAAGGGATCGGTTGGTAGGACATGTTGTGAGGCATCAAGGGATCACCAATTTAGTATTGGAGGGCAGCGTGGAGGGTAAAAATCGTAGAGGGAGACCAAGAGATGAATACACTAAACAGATTCAGAAGGATGTAGGCTGCAGTACGTATTGGGAGATGAAGAAGCTTGCACAGGATAGAGTAGCATGGAGAGCTGCATCAAACCAGTCTCAGGACTGAAGACCACCACAACAACAACAACAACAACAACAACAACAACAACGAGAAAGGTTAAAGATTGTAGAGGTGTATGGCAGCCACCAAATGAAATTTTCTGCCAAAGAGATACTGGTGAAACTTAATGACATGAGAGACAACGGTGGGAGGCTCCTTTTCACTTTGCAGAAAATTACATTGAGATTTGTTCAAAAATTTTGAAGCAAAGGCAATCCACATGTCAGCAGCACTAAATTCTAGCAACAAAACTACACCAATGCCGTACGAGGAAGCATCCACTGTCAAGACCACACACAGATTTGGCTGGATCAAAGTAGAGAAGGCATCGGTCACTAAGCAAAGCATCTTTCAACATTTGAGTGGCATTAGGAATAAACAAGATGTAATATTTGAGTTTCCCTAACACAGACTTCAATTCTCACAGATTTTGGGGAGGGGGGGGGGTGGAAAGTCGTGGATAGCAGGCAAATGTGATTTCAGTGGATGGACACCCTGTCTGTTAATGACATATCCTATGTATTCATTTTCAGAGTGAAAAAACACAAATTTGTCTCCACTTCATTTGAGACCAGCTGCAGGTAATACTTGAAATAGAGTGTGAAGTTTGTTAATGTGTTCTTCGGGAGCACGACCTTGGTGGCAGTGCCATCTAAATAATTCGAGGAAAAATGAACTTTTGCAGTCAGCTGCTCCAGAAAGTACCGAGATATGGTAGGTGCAGAAGCACTGTCAAAAAGTAATCTCGAAAATTTGAAGAGGCCCAGATGAGTGTTAATGACAAAGAATTGTTGCCACTGCTCATCTGGAGAGAGTTGCAAGTAAGCGTTGTGCAAACCAGATTTGGAAAGGTAACACTGGCACCCAATTTACCCATCAATTCTTCCAGGCACAGCAAGGGATAATTGTCAGTGACTGTTTGAGGATTCACAATTTCTTAAAATCGACCCACAACTGGAGTCTGCTGGATGGCTTCTTTAGAATAACAAGAGGTGATGCCCACCGACTAACAGTAAAGGTTGCTACAACCTCACTGTCTTACAGAGCAGGAAGTTCCTGAGCCACTTGTTCTTGAAGAGCCTGAGGAAAAAGAATGGGCTCTAACAAAATGTGGCTGTGCATTGTCGTTCATTGTGATGTGGGCAACAAAATAATTGGCTTTGATTAAACACTCAGAAAACAAATCCCGAAATCCTGCACATAAGTGAGCAACACACTCCTGAGAATCAAAAGGAGAAACAAAAGTATACTGTCCTGAATGCTTAACCTAGACAAATCAAAAGAGTCGAGACCAGAAATATTAGTACTATCTCAGGAGGGAAGCACTATAAATATCACTGTCTTCATGAAATTTCAGAAAGTTGCAGGAAACCTATAAGTGCCTAAAACGAGAATGTCTTGGCCATTATAAACCACCAGTGTATGTCGCGATGTGCATAACTGAGGTTTGCCAAGCAATTTGTAAGTGCTATGGTTGAGCAAAATCACTGAAGCTGCAGTGTCAAGTTGTAAATGGACTGATTGCCCAACAGTATTAAAAGGAACAAAAAGTTTGATGTCTTCACACTTCACTACAAACTAGTTGGGAACCTTTCCTCAATGGCTATTACACTGTTGTTTCGCACTAAGGACTCTGTGGGGCTTTGAACACACACTACACACTGTTCTGACTTAGATTTGTGTGAAGGAGTAACACAAGGGGGTGCCTTAAGTTTCTGTAAGCACACAGACTGTATATGTCCCCATTTGGTATTTAAAAAAAGGGGAGGCGGGGGGGGGGGGGGGGGGGGGGGCAAATCACTTCACACAAGGGGCAAGACCAATGAGCACATGCCATATTATAGCGAGAGCGTTACTTAACACCTTGTGCCGAATGCATTACGAGTTGATGTGAGCATTGTGACTTTGATCGGCCGGGCCAATGTTTGCATGCCAGTGGAAAAGTCTGTTTGTCACAGGTGCCCACTGAACAAACAGGCACTATCTTACTGTCTTAAAACTTCTGCTGTACTTTCACTGGAATCCTGATAGTCAAGAATTTGCAGAACCTGTTGCAAAGAAGGGACAAGGTGTTTAAGAATCTGTTCCCAATTTTGATAGTCAGCTACATTGTTCATGATGGCATCATGAGCCACTGTATCGCTGCAGTATTTGCCGCAGTCACATTTGAATCTACACTGTGTACCAAGACCTTTGAAATTCAGTCACCCACTGATTTTAGGTGTGTCCTTGTTGTTCACACAACCTAAGGAACTTGTAACAGGCAGTTGCAGTCAGTTCTGCCATGGCCAAGAAATAAAAATGTTTGTCAGTACCTAGGGCTGTGATGTGTGCATTGAATTGTGAGAGGGACTCTGTCCAGTCTTCCTTCACATTGTCAAACTTACAGAATGGCATCACATATGCAGGCAGTGCAGGTAGCGGTGCTGCTGCTGGATCCAGTGTCCTGAGTGTAGTCATCTGCACCGTCATGAAGTGATTTATCACTTCAAGCAGTTGCACCATTTGTTGACGCTGAAACTGAATAAACTGAGTTAGATGAAGTGCAGGCAGCACAGCAGACGATTGTGGCTTGGCAGCCATAATAACTAAGCAATGTGCAAAATAACAAGACAAATAAGCATACAGAAAGTAAAAAATGGGTGCAGCCACTGCATTGATTGTCGTGTGCTCTGTGGAGTATGGCGATAAGTCCGGGTTTCGTCTCTTGTCACTATAGAGTTGAGAAAAGCCTCGCCTTCAGTCTCAAAATGGTTGAGAAATTCGCAAGCAGTACTGATTCTGTTTATTTTGTGTGCTTTGGTGAGCAACTTGGGCACCCATCGTGCACATAACTTGCAATAATTTTTTCAGTCAGTTACAATTTCATGAACAACAATTCGTGAAATGTTTGTGCAAACTGCATTCGGGTCGTCAGTTTTCAAACAGCAATGAAAGAGAATATATTCTTCAATTTTCTGCACCATCACTCACAACAGATGGTCTTCCACTTCTGTCTTCATCGTGAATTTCCGTCCTTCCAAAATTGAAATTCTGTACCCATTTTGTCACATGCCACCTTGAAATTATGTCCTTTCTATAAGCTGAAACAATTTTGTGACGAATCACAGCAGTGTTCATAGCCTAAGCATTTAAATATTGAATTACAGTGCACATTTCGCTCTTGGCAGGAGCCAGAATGAGAACGCTCATTTCTAACAGTCACCACAACACTAATCAATGAGCTACTGATTGTTGGGAATGCTCGTTCCCTCCTCTGGCTTCTCACTACATGGCAGTGGTACCACTTTCCCCCACAGACATTTCATGCTAAAGTTACATGCCTTGTAACCTTAGTTTCCAGATAACCCATGTATATTGCAGCAGCAGAGGGCACTCATAGTACTGGGATACTAGAGGTGTGGCTCAGCGACACACACTATTGGGTCCACTGGATCCCATGCAACCACTATTGGCATCAGAAGGAAACTCACAATTCCATTACCAACTGTAGAATGCCAGTGGCATGGTATCAGTAGATGATACCACACACATCAGTCATCACTTGTATGAAAATACTTTGAAAGTAATACATCCCAACCACTCCTACAGGTGGGTATAAGGGTAATTAGTCATGACATGTAAAAATATTTGATAACAACTGATATCAGTATCAAATCCATAGTTTTTAATGTCACTACACTTACTGCTGACACATTTCACCTTTAGAGTTGGTGTGGATGCAAGGGTTGCAAAGACAATGATGCATCGGAATATCTCTGTAATGCCTGAAGGAATTTCTACCAAAAGTGGCACACACATCGCTTGCTGTCTGAAAAAATTTAACTACGACAATGAGACACCCCCTCCCACCCCCTGCCCGTTTGGCTGAGGGTTCAGGGTAAAAAAAAAAGTGTAACATATGAGCATAACTTGGAATGCCTGGAGCAATTTCATCCAAATTTGTTATATACATGACTCATTATTCATACAACAATGCTATGGGAGTAAACTATTCTTGCCACCACTAGGGTTGGTGCTGACAATGAAGAATGACAAGTAGAAACGTTTGAGAGTAGCCTGTTGCTATTTCTTTCCTGTAAATAGTTGACTGGGAATACTTTCAAAGCATGACATTCAACTGTCTCTTTATTTGCTTTGTTCAGTGCTTGAACTACATCATGAGAATGAGCACTGCAACGAGCCAATAATTTTGCCAATGTGTTTGGTGCCCAAGAGCATGCCACCACATTTCTCAATACCACAGATACATTTAACATTGTCTCTAGAGTCTTAGTGTAAAATAGCAGAGGCTTAGACATTTCTCTCTCTCTCTCCCTCTCAAAGATGATCATTTACTTAGAGAATTACAAGTTTCCTCAGAATTCAGATGAAATTGCAGGGAAAAATTCACTAGAGATACACAGGAAATGTTTTGAATATGTTGAATGTATGTGAACAATGTAGGAAAAGACAGATTACTACTTGCCATAGAGAAGATACATTAAGTTGCAGTCAGGCACAATTAAAAAGACACTTACAAAAGCTTTCACCCACAGCCGTCATCAGTAAAAGAGAGACACACCATTCATGCACACAAGTAAGCACATCTCGTGCACTCATGACCACCAACTCCAGCACCTCAGACCAGAATGCGTCTATCATGTGGGATGCTAGAGGGGGCGGGGAATGGGAAGGGACAGTAACATATGGGTAGGGGGGAGGGGGGGGGAGAGAGAGAGAGAGAGAGAGAGAGAGAGAGAGAGAGAGAGAGAGAGAGAGAGAGAGACGCTGTATGGTGGAGTGTGTAGGGACTATAATGCAACAGGAGCAGTGAGAAGAGTTTGTGGGGCAGGGAGGTTGGGAAAAAAAGGAGAGGAGCGGGATAAGATGGGCAGATGCACTGGCAGAGGGCAGCAAATAAACCAGGTGGTAGATGAGAATGGGGCGGTTGTGGGAACAGTATGTTACTGTAGGTTGAGGCCTGGCAGAGAAAGTGTTGTAAGGATAACTCCCATCTGTACAGTTCAGAAAAGCTGGTGGTGGAGGGAAGGATCTAGATGTCTCAGATAGTGAACCAGCCATTAAAATTAAGTGTTTTACGTTTAGTGGCATGTTGTACTAAAGGTGGTCTACCTTTCTCTTGGTGACATTTGTCGTGGTGGACAGCTGGGTGGTAGTCATACCAATATAAAAAGCTGTGCAGTGTTTGCAGCAGAGTTGGTAAATGACAGGGTTGCTTTCACAGGTAGCCCAATCCCTGATTGGGGTAGGATAAACGTGGCACAGGACTGTAATAGGAAGTGCTGGATGGGTGGACTGGACGGGTTTTGCACCTGGGTCTTCCACAGTAATATGATCCTTGGGGCAAGGTGTTGGGATTGAGAATGGCTTGGGGCTGGACTAGGTAGTTGTGGAAGTTGGATGGGCAACAGAACATCGTTTTAGAAAGGATGGGAAGTATCTCGGGTAGAACGTTTGCAGACTTGGTGTGGGGGCTAGTGCCTTTCTGTGAAGCCCTTGGTGAGGCTTCAGCATACAGAGCAAGGAAGTTTTTGTCACTGCAGATACGCCATCCTCGGAAGGTCAGACTGTATGGGAGGGATTTTTTGGGTGTGAAGGGGATGACAGCTGTCAAAACTCAGGTACAATTGGTTGTTGGTGGGTTTAATGTGGACAGAATTACAGACGGAGCCATCAGAGAGGAGGTGGTCAACATCTAGGAAGGTGGCATGCGTGGTTGTGAGGAGGCCCATGTGAAGCAGATGTGAGAGAAGATGTTGAGGTTGTGAGAGAACAAAGATAGGATATCTCGGCCCTGAGTCCAGATCATGAAGATATCATCAATGAACCTGAACCAGATTGGGGTTTGGTGTTTTGGGAGGCTAGGAAGGTCTCTTCCAGATGGCCCATAAAAAGGTTGGCATAGGAGGGTTCCATGCCTGTGCCCATGATAGTGTTGTGTATTTGTTTATTTAAGTTCCCATGAAAGGAGAAGCAGTTGTGGGTTAGGATAAAGTTAATAAAGTGTATCAGTAATGAGGTAGAGGGTTTGGATCTGAAAGACGTTGTAAAAGGTAGTGTTCTGTTGCGGTAAGACCATGGTGTATAGGAAGGTGGCGTCAACAGTGACGAGTATGAATTCAGGAAGTAAAGGTGTGGGGATGTTGGAGAGTTGGTGAAGGACGTGGTTGGTGTCTTTGATGTGCCTGTCTGCAACTTAACATGTCTCCTTTGTGGTAAATAACAATCTGTCTTTTCCTACATTGTTGATATTCCTACCTGAAGTTTTCGTGGTTTAAATGTATGCGAAGTATAGTTATAGTTATAGTTTATGTGTAACATACATGTAATAGATGCATTTGCAGTCAAAACTGTATGCAAAAAGCTTTTTTTTTTTTTTTTTCCACAGTAGATGGGAAGATCAGAAATGTTATATATCACAAAACACTTGACTAAACTTTTCAAATTTATTTATTAATTTAGTGCACAAAAAATAGTGTTTTTCATGTATTTTGTATCTAGAAATGTGTGGGCGCGTGCGTGCGCGCACTCAATGCATTCTGGGCACAACTATTATTAAATAATCCAAATAATACGGACAAACCAGCACACTCAGTATTGTATAAAATCGACTATCAAAATTGCAACAATTTCTTTATTCTTCAAATTTAGAGGAAATTTAGTCATATTTATTGAACAGCTTGTAGCATTTTGTCTTCAACAACCAAATAAATCAACAGTAGTTTCAATTTTCTTGGAACTGTACACACTGTTGGTAATGTTGTAAATGGAATATTTAGTTTAAATGATTTCATACATGAGGTTATTGATAAACTATGTATAGTGAAAATAAAACAACATAGAGGAATTTCGCCAAGGACTGCCAGAAAAGCAGATAATGGCAGTATGTGGGTATTGTATAGTTCTGTACTTCAATTTTCATTAGTGCTTGTATGTCTTTTCCATTCATCATCTTGTAGAGTACTCTGTCACTGGCATGGTCTGCTTGGGACACAAGCATTGCCATCTTCTCTGATATTCCCTCCTACATGTACATCTAGAAACATATTCCATAAGCCACCATACGGTGCAGCCCAGAGGGTACCTCGTATCACTGCTTGCCATTTCGTTCCCTGTTCCACTTGCAAATCTAGCAAGGGAATATGACAGTCTTTAAGCCTCTGTAGGAGTCCTAATTTCTCTCATCTTCATGGTCCATTAAATGATATGTACATTGGCAGCATTAGGATTGTACTGCATCAGCCTCAAATGCCAGTTTTCTAAATTTTCTCAGTAGTGGCTTATGCGGAGAACACCCTCTTCATCCCATGGTTTCATATTTGAATTGACGAAGGGTCTCCGTAATACTTACATGTTGATCGAGCCTACTGCCAACAAATCTAGCAGCACTCCTTCGAATTGCTTCAATGTCTTTCTTTAATCCGACCTGGTGGGTTTACCCCATGCTCAAGGAGTACTCAAGAATGGGTTGCGTCAGTGTTCTATATGCCGTCTCCTTTATTGATAAGCTAAACCTCCCTAAAATTCTTGTAATAAACAGAAGTTGACCATTCACCTTCCCGACACCTTTCCTACATTCCATTTCATATCACTCTGCAGCATTTTGGCTAGATATTTTTTAATAAGTGCAGCTGTGTTAAGCAGCACACTACTAATACTGTATTCGAACATTATGGGATTGTTTTTCCTACTTCTCTACATTAACTTAAGTTTCTATACATTTAGAGCTAGCTGCCATTCATCACATGAACTAGAAATTTTGACAAAGTCACTCAACAAGGATACCTTCCCATACACTGCAACGTCAGCAAATAGCCACAATTCACTGGACCCACTGTCCATTCACATCATTTATGTGTATAGGGAATAGGAGCAGTCCTGTCACACTTTTCTGTGGCACTCTTGACAATACCTTTGTCTCTGATCAACACTCGCTGTTGAGGACAACATAGTAGGTTCTATTCTTTGAGAAGTGTTTGAGCCACTCAGTGTCCAGGAACCTATTCCATTTGCTTATACCTTTGTTAACAGTCTGTGGTGGGGCACCATGTTAAATGCTTTCCAGAAATCTAGGAATGTGGAGTCTGCCTGTTGTTCTTCATCCGTGGTTTGCAGGATATCAAGTGAGAAAAGGGCAAGCTGAATTTTACGTGAGCGATGCTTTCTAAATCTTTACTGACTTGTGAACAGAAGCTTTTCTGTCTCAAGGAAATTTATTATACTCAAACTCAGAATATGTTCAAGAAATCTGCAGCAAACTGATCTTAAGGATATTGTTCTGTAGTTTTGCAAGACTGTTGTTTTACATTTCTTATATATGGGAGTCACCTGCGCTTTTTTCCACTCACATGGGACTTTGTGTTGGGTTAAAAATTCAAGATAAGTAAGAGGGTGCTGCAGTGTACTCTGTATAAAACCGAACTGGTGTTCCATCCTGACCTAGAGACTTATTTGTTTTCAACACTTTCAGTTGCTTCTCTGTCAGGAATTCTTGTTACTATGTTCTCCATAAGGGAGTCTGTTTGACAGTCAAATGACAATATGTCTGTATGGTCCTCCTGCATGAAAGATTTCTTAAATGCAGAATTTGAAACTTCACTTTTCCTTTCGCACTCTTCTATTGTCACACCAGACTAGTCGATAAGCTACTGGGTAGAAGCCTTTGCCCCACCCAGCAGTTTTGTGCAGGAGCAAAATTTTCTAAGGTATTTGGCAAGATCTTTCAGTAACGTATGAAGGTGGAAGTTGTATGTTTCGCACGTTGATCTTATTATTGACGAAAGAATGCCCACTAACTTTTTCTTGATGACATTTGCACGTTCTTTTTTGAACCAAGATGACATTTGTGCATTCTTTTTTGAAATAAGAGTGTAACAGTATCTGCTTCTTCAGCATTTTCCAAATTTTATTTTTAAACCATGGTGGATCTTTTCTGTCCTTAATCCATTTACTCGGCACATACTGATCCATGATGTGATCCACAATCAGCTTAAACTTCACCCATTATTCCTCTGTGTTCACGATACTGGATCTAAGTCATGTCCATTTGTTTTCTGAATAGGATGCTAACATCTGCTTATCTGCTCTTTCTAGCAAAAATATTCTCCTAATCTTCTTGATGGATTTCTTAACTTTAGTGACAGTTGTCACTATGATATCATTATAACTAATCCTTGGCTCTGTACTGACACTGTCAATAAGGTCAGGCCCGTTTTTAACTTCAAAGTCTAAAATGTTTCCATTGCAAATGGGTTGTCTAATTAGCTGTTCAAGACAGTTTTCAGAAAACATGTTCAAAAGTCTGTCTGTCCATACTACCTGCAATGAATTCATAGATGACCCATTTTATACTTGGTAGATTAAAGTCACCTCCAACTGCTGTTGCATGATTTGGGTATTTCTTTGCTATTGAGCTTTCTTTGAACGATTCTACTGTAAGGCAGAATCAGGTGGCCAGTAAAAACATCTGATAATTAACAATAATTCTCCTTGACCTGCTATTGTGTCCAGATAACTTCACAGTCAGACTCAGTTTTGACCACGATGGACACAATAGTTTTTTCAACAACAGTGAACAGTTTTTCTCGTATGATGTCTTATCTATCCTCCGTCCATCTCTGTGTCACTATGCTGGTCCAGTCTCCTTCTCCCTTTTGGAGTCTTTTTTCCCTTACTTTTAGCTGCATGTCCCAAGGCCTTCCCCTGGGTGCCCTTATCTCCATGTTCATCTCAGGTGGCGTCTGAGGCCATCTTACCTCCGCCAGTCTTTTCAAATGCCCATACCATTTTAATCTTTTTTTCCTCAGTTTTCTTTCTTTCTTTAATTTATCATCATTTCCATTTTTGTTATACACACCAGGCTTCTCAAAAACTTCATCTCATTTGTTTGCACCCTCCTTTACTTTTTTTATTTTCCATGATCACTAGAGCATGATGAAAAACTTAAGTGACATCTGGAAGCACTGATAGCTTTTGTTTCCGAAATATGTATAGGAAATAAAAACCAAAATACAGACAGTTGATATACTTTTATTCATAAAATATATATCTTTCAGTCTCTGTGTATCACATGTAACCTATACAGATTTGATTTCTTCTAAGTTTTGAAGAAGGCAAAGCAAGTAACGATAAAGCAATCCAAGCAGCCCCGACAGAAAAGACCAGCAGCAGTTCTACAGCGAGTGTCAAGAAGGCGCAGGACAAGGAAGAGTCTCTCTCAGCACCCTTTATGCTCGAAGGAAAGGAAAGGTTCACAACATTCGGGTCAAAAACTGTCCCGAGCACCGTCAGATGCCATTCTTTCACGTCTGACTGATGAGGAGGGCATCATGGTGTTAGATGCCTCGGATCCTGGCAGCACCTCCACTCCTCCTCGATCAACAAGTGCTTCGCCTCTGCGGTGCAAAGATGGGGGTAAATTGAAAGCACATTGATAGAATGGCTCCCATACTACAGTGAAACTTTCAGGGGTTCAGGACACATGTGGAGGAACTCTGTCTCTTATCTATGGGTAGTCCACTGTGTCTATATCTCCAGGAAACTCATTTCCATTAATCGTACACCCCTGAGCTACGAGGCTATGTTCTCCACAAAATGGATGACCTGAGTGGAGAGAGAGCTAGAGGAGGTATAGATGTTTTCATCAGTACTGACTACCACTCCTCACCTCTCTCACTTAGGACGACATTACAAGCAGTTGCCGTATCAGTGCATGTGCATCATCCATTGACAATATGTTCCCTTTATTTGCTCCCACATGATGCACTCGATGAAGAGGCCCTAACCGACCTTATTACACAGCTCCCCCACCGCTTTATCCTCTGTAGTGGTTTTAATGCACATAGTGTACTTTGGGCCTATGCAGCTATCTGTCCCTGGGGTACAGCAGTCGAGAGTCTTTTTGTGTCATCATGTGCATACTTGCTGAATGTGAAACAGAGCATGCATTTTTGCACATGGGTGCTCATTACAGCCGACTGGACACCTTATAGCCAGTTGGCCCAGTTTGAACATTGTGCCAATGTCATGACATGGGTGGATCATATTACCAAAATGGTCCATCGCACCACTGCAGCATCCATTCCACAGTCCACAGGACAATAGGTGAGGCAACGTATCCCTTGGTGGAGTGATGACTGCCACTCTGCAACCAGGACTAGGTGTTCGGCTCTGTGTAGATTCAAGTGTCGGCCAACTGCAGAGAAACCTGCAGCCTTTCAGGTGGTGAGGGCAAAGTATCACCGAATTATTCAAGAGAGGAAGAAGCGGTCTTGGCAACAGTTCCTGAACACCATTAATCATTCCACCAAGAGTTCCGCTGTATGGGATACCATCAGGAGAATTTCTGGGAGAGGTGGGAGGTGTTCCATGGCTGCTGTAAGGGGAACTGCGTTCTCCAAACCAATCCGTGAGACATTGCCCAGACTATGGCGGCCTCTCTTGCTGCAGTTACTACAACTTCCAGTCAGGATCCAAGTTTATAGAGCCATAGAGCAGTTTCTGAGAGGTGTAGATTGGACTTCCGGCCCACCTCTGATGAAGATTACAACTACCCATTTTCCATGTGGGAGCTGGATTCTGCATTGTCTGCAGATTATGACACATCCCCTGGCCATGACAAAATCCATTAAGTATGCTGCAGCACCCCATAAGGTGAAATGAAGAGATCCTCCTCACACTTTTTAATGCCATTTGAGCATCAAGTCACTTTCCTGACTTGTGGCATGAGACAGTATTAATTCCTCTTTTAAAACCTAGGAAACACTGTACATACCCAAGTAGTTGTTATAGTGTTTCTCTCAGTAGCAGCATGGGAAAGACCTTGGAGCAGATGGTCACCCACTGCCTTGTCTAGATCTTAGAATCCAGGCAACTCCTTAGTCGCTTTCAGTGTGGGTTCAGGAGTTATCGCTCCACCTTTGATTACCTGGCTGTCTTGGAGGTGACTATACAATAGGCTTTCCTACACTGGCATCACCTTCTAGGCGTATTTTTTGACATCGAGAAGGCCTACAACACAACTTGGAGGCGTCTTATCCTCAAGCAGCTTTACAATTGGGGTTTCCATGGATGTCTTCCCATTTTTATCCAGTCCTTTTTCTTGTCACTGTATTTTCAATACAGAGTTGGTGATGCTCAGTGTGATTGCTTTGAGCAGAACAACAGTGTCCCTCAAGGTGGTGTTTTAAGTGTGACTGTCTTTGCCATAGCTGTTAATAGTATTACGCCATTAATGAAAAGTCCTGTCCAGTGTTCTTTGTTTGTGGATGACTTCTCTGTTTTTTGCTCTTCTTCCAGATCTGCAACTAATTCTTCAACATTTTGATGAATGGATGCAGAAAAGTGGTTTTAAGTTTTCAACTGAGGATTCCGTGTGTGTTCTTTTTAACCATTCTTGTTCCATTGTAAACTTTCCTGAGTTGAGGATGAGGGACACTGTTCTTACTTTTAAAGACACAGTGAGGTTTCTGGGCCTCATATTTTACTGTAAACTTATGAGGTTGCCACATCTTAAGGACCTGAAAAAACAATCCCTTAAACCCCTATGTATTTTAAAATGTTTTAGCCACAGTAAGTGGAGAGCAGACAGGACTTGTTTGCTGTGGTTTTACTGGGCATTTTGTGATCTCTGGTAGATTATGGATGCACAGTATGAGTCTGTGAGACCATCTTATTGAAAGATGTTGGATGTGGTGCACCATGACAGGATTTGACTGGCCACTGGGGCATTCAGGACAAGTCCCTTACCAAGCCTCTGTGCAGAGGTTGGTGATCTGCCATCTCACATCAGCCCAGGTGTATAAAACACTGTCTACACCATGCACACCCGTCTACCATACTGTTGCTCAGCCTCCACTGGAACGGCTTTTTCGTAACCGGCAACTAGCAATGAGGTTCTTTCGGATTTGTGCACAGGATTGCCTTCTAGATATTGGTGTGGCTGGCTTCATGTTTTACATCATGGTTGGAGCAGATTTCCACCTTGGCTTCTCCTGAGGCCCAGACTTATTTTAGACTTTACCAACTTGAAGAAAGATTGTACGTCAGATTTTATATTTCAGTGTCTGTTTTTTTAATATTTTAGATATGCATCACAGCTTCACAGTAGTGTAGTAGTGTACACTGATGGCTCCATACAAGGGAACTCCTTTGGCTGCTCTGTCATGTTCTACATCTACATTTACATCCATACTCCGCAAGCCACCTGACGGTGTGTGGCGGAGGGTACCTCGAGTACCTCTATCGGTTCTCCCCTCCATTCCAGACTCGTATTGTTTGTGGAAAGAAAGATTGTCTGTATGCCTCTGTGTGGGCTCTAATCTCTCTGATTTTATCCTCATGCTCTCTTCGCGAGATATACGTAGGTGAAGGTATGTTCTCGAAACTTCAACAAAAGCCCGTACCGAACTACTGAGCATCTCTCCTGCAGAGTCTTCCACTGGAGTTTATCAACTCTGTAACGCTTTCGCGATTACTAAATGATCCTGTAACGAAGTGCGCTGCTCTCTGTTGGATCTTCTCTAGCTCTTCTATCAACCCTATCTGGTACAGATTCCACACAGCTGAGCAATATTCAAGCAGCGGGCGAACAAGTGTACTGTAACCTACTTCCTTTGTTTTCGGATTGCATTTCCTTAGGATTCTTCCAATGAATCTCAGTCTGACTCCCAGATAATTTATGGCATTAACTGCTTCCAGTTGCTGACCTGCTATATTGTAGCTAAATGATAAGGGATCTTTCTTTCTATGTATTCGCAGCACATTATACTTGTCTACATTGAGATTCAGTTGCCATTCCCTGCACCATGCGTCAATTCGCTGCAGATCCTCCTGCATTTCAGTACAATTTTCCATTCTTACAACCTCTCGATATACCACAGCATCAACTGCAAAAAGCCTCAGGGAACTTCCGATGTCATCCACAAGGTCATTTATGTATATTGTGAATAGCAACGGTCCTACGACACTCCCCTGCAGCACACCTGAAATCACTCTTACTTCGGAAGACTTCTCTCCATTGAGAATGACATGCTACGTTCTGTTATCTAGGAACTCTTCAATCCAATCACACAATTGGTCTTATAGTCCATATGCTCTTACTTTGTTCATTAAACGACTGTGGGGAACTGTATCGAACGCTTTGTGGAAGTCAAGAAACTCTGCATCTACCTGTGAACCCGTGTCTATGGCCCTCCGAGTCTCGTGGACGAATAGCGCGAGCTGGGTTTCACATGACCATCTTTTTCGAAACCCATGCTGATTCCTACAGAGTAGATTTCTAGTCTCCAGAAAAGTCATTATACTCGAACATAATACGTGTTCCAAAATTCTACAACTGATCGACGTTAGAGATATAGGTCTATAGTTCTGCACATCTGTTCAACGTCCCTTCTTGAAAACTGGGATGACCTGTGCCGCCTTCCAATCCTTTGGAATGCTACGCTCTTCTAGAGACCTACGGTACACCGCTGCAAGAAGGGGGGCCAAGTTCCTTCGCGTACTCTGTGTAAAATCGAACTGGTATCCCATCAGGTCCAGCGGCCTTTCCTCTTTTGAGCGATTTCAATTGTTTCTCTATCCCTCTGTCATCTATTTCGATATCTACCATTTTGTCATCTGTGTGATAATCTAGAGAAGGAACTACAGTGCAGTCTTCCTCTGTGAAACAGCTTTGGAAAAAGACATTTAGTATTTCGGACTTTAGTCTATCATCCTCTGTTTTAGTGCCATTTTGGTCACAGAGTGTCTGGACATTTTGTTTTGATCCACCTACTGCTTTGACATAAGATAAAAATTTCTTAGGATTTTCTGCCAAGTCTGTACATAGAACTTTACTTTCGAATTCATTGAATGTCTCTCGCATAGCCCTCCTCACACTACATTTCACTTCGCGTAATTTTTGTTTGTCTGCAAGGCTTTAGCTATGTTTATGTTTGCTGTGAAGTTCCCTTTGCTTCCGCAGCAGTTTTCTAACTCGGTTGTTGTACCACGGCGGCTCTTTTCCATCTCTTACGATCTTGCTTGGCACATACTCATCTAATGCATATTGTACGATGGTTTTGAACTTTGTCCGCTGATCCTCAACACTATCTGTACTTGAGACAAAACTTTTGTGTTGAGCTGTCAGGTACTCTGAAATCTGCTTTTTGTCACTTTTGCTAAACAGAAAAATCTTCCTACCTTTTTTACTATTTCTATTTACGGCTGAAATCATCGATGCATTAACCGCTTTATTATCGCTGATTCCCTGTTCTGCGTTAACTGTTTCAAATAGTTCGGGTCTGTTTGTCACCAGAAGGTCTAACATGTTATCGCCACGAGTCGGTTCACTCTTTAACTGCTCGAAGTAGTTTTCAGATAAAGCACTTAAAAAAATTTCACTGGATCCGGCAAATTAAAATCTCCACCCAGAACTATAATATGGTGGGGAAATCTACTCAGAATGTTTTCCAAATTATCCTTCAGGTGCTCAGCCACAACAGCTGCTGAGCCAGGGGCCCTATAGAGACATCCAATTACTGTGTCTGAGCCTGATTTAACTGTGACCTTCACCCAAATTATTTCACATTTCGGATCTCCATCAGTTTCCTTCAATACTATTGCACCTCTTATCGTTATAAACACGCCCCCCCCTTCACTGTCCAGCCTGTCTCTGCGGTGTACATTCCAATCTGAGTTTAGAATTTCATTACTGTCTTCATCTGGTTTCAGCCAACTTTCTGTCCCTAGTACTATGGGCATTGTGACCGTTTATTAATGAGAGCAGTTCTGGGACCTTTCTATAGACGCTCCTGCAGTTAAAATTGTTATTCCATGTTGCATTTTGCCTACTACCTTGCCGCGTCTCAGAAGGCGTCTTGTTGGGCCTAGGGAGGGAATTGTCTAACCTAAAAAACTCACATGTGCACTCCACACGTACTCCGCTACCCTTGTAGCCACTTCCTGCTTGTAGTGCACGCCTGACCTATTCGGGGGGACCCACAATTTCTCCACCCGATAGCGGAGGTCGAGAAATTTGCACCCCAGATCTCCGCAGAATCGTCTGAGCCTCTGGTTTAAGCCTTCCACTCGGCTCCAAACCAGAGGACCATGATCGGTTCTGGGAACCATACTAGAAATAGTTAGCTCAGATTCCACCCCGTGAGCGAGACTTTCTGCCTTCACCAACTCCGCCAGCTGCCTGTACGAACTGAGCATGACCTCTGAACCCAGACGGCAGGAGTCATTGGTGCCGACGTGAGCAAAAATTTGCAGTCGGGTGCACCCAATGCTCTCTATCGCCGCTGGCAGGGCCTCCTCCACATCTTGGATGAGACCCCCCGGCAAGCAGACAGAGTGAACACTGGCCTTCTTCCCCGACCTTTCCGCTATTTCCCTAAGGGGCTCCATCACCCGCCTAACATTGGAGCTCCCAATAACTAATAATCCCCTCCCCCCGTATGCCTGCTTGGACCTTGCTGAAGGAGCGGCCACATGTCCACTCACAGGCAGAGCTGGCAATGCTACACGGCCAGCTTCCACATTGACCGTCCGCCTCGCGCGCCGTGAACACTGCTGAGCCCGCCAATCCCCTTGGGGAGAGGTTGGCCCAACCGCGTCCAGTACCCACGAAGATGTCTGGACAGCAGGGACAGTGGGTGAAGCATGTAACACCTGGGGTGTACCATGCGACGCACCAGACTCCCCACTGCTGCTACACTCTGAGGCAGCAGCCTGTAGACGGCCGACCGCTGCCATCAACACGTTCAGCTGTTCGCGAACAGTGGCCAACTCCTCCTGCGTCCGTACACAGCAGTCACACATCCTATCCATCAATTTACTGTAGAGAGTTAATCAACTTTTAACTGGACTGCTAATTCACTAAAGGCAGCTGATAGTTGACTAAACTGTGGTTACTAGACACTTCTTGTAGAAAACAATGAAAATAGCACTACCTGTCTCTGGACTGTATTGAAAACAAACACTAGCACTCCTGAAACTATGGTTGACTAAAGGGACTCTCTGACTGTATTCAAAACAAACAGGAAATCTATGGAACACTATTACTAGCACTCGACAATTAAAGCTTCCTAAAAGCAAAAATACACGGAAGAAGAAGTGACAAGTAAGAAAAATACAGTTAATACTTAAATTAACGTAGCTCGCTGCACAGCAGAAGTAACGCAGACGGCAGTTCCCTGACAATGTCACCAGGATTCACCTTCCTGATGACTGTACTGTTTCTCAGAGGAACTCCTCTTGATCCTGAAGGCACTGGAGTAGATGTTTTGTATTCAAGGCAAACGGTTTCTGATCTGTTACGATTCCCTCAGTGCCTTACAATCGGTACAGAATCTGTACCCAGCTGAGGAGCTGGTCCAGCTGCAGTGTGCTCCGTGCCGCCGTTGGATAAGCAGCTGCAGCAGCAAGTCGTATACTCCTAGCTCACTCATTTGTTACATAGTTTAATTCTTAATTTCTTTGCGTGTTTTTGGTACTTGCATTGTCTAATTCATAAATTTCTGGCGTATTATAGTATTTGAGAGTTGTAGCATGCCGTTTTTAGTACCTGAATAGTGTAAATTCGCGTAGTCTTTTGTCTTCTCTTTTTGTTTTGAACGGCCAGTGTCGGTTGGTCACAGTCAGTGTGCTCCGTGCCGCCGTTGGATAAGCAGCTGCAGCAGCAAGTCGTATGCTCCTAGCTCACTCATTTGTTACATAGTTTAATTCTTAATTTCTTTGCGTGTTTTTGGTACTTGCATTGTTTAATTCATAAATTTTGGGCGTATTATAGTATTTCAGAGTTGTAGCATCGCGTTTTAATACCTGAATAGTGTAAAATCGCGTAGTCTCCTTCCGCCGCCGAGCAGTGTGTCAGTAGTGCGCAAGTAGCAGCATTACTGCATTTACTAGGCAATCTTGTATTTTAATAACCGTTTAAATTTTGTGTCAATTTGTTTGCGCTCTCTGTAGATTAGTTCAGACGTTCTTTGCACAACAGTTTTTAGCATGGATAGGGACTGCAACTGCTGTGTTCGGCATCCCTTTGCTCCCAGCTTCAGGCAGTGCTGGCTTCGCTCACACAGCTTGAGGCTGTTGCCAATGGGCATCACTGTGGGGGTCCGGATGGGGGTTTGTCGGGGACGGCCAGCTCGGCCCACGCATCCCCCTATCGGACTACGACTGTGGCTGCTCAGGATACTGCCCACATTGAGGCTGATCCCTCACCTGTGGTAGAGTGGGAGGTCGTCTCGAGGTGTGGCAGGGGGCGAAAGACATTCCGGAGGGCTGAACGGAAGGCCTCTCCAGTTTGTCTGACGAACCGGTTTCAGGCTCTGTCTCAGGCTGATACTGATCTTCGGCCTGACATGGCTGCTTGTCCTGTTCCAGAGGTTGCCCCTCAGTCTGCAAGATCCGGACGGTCGCAGAGGGTGGGCTTACTGGTAGTTGGGAGCTCCAACGTCAGGCGCGTAATGGGGCCCCTTAGGGATATGGCAGCAAGAGAGGGGAAGAAAACCAATGTGCACTCCGTGTGCATACCGGGGGGAGTCATTCCAGATGTGGAAAGGGTCCTTCCGGATGCCATGAAGGGTACAGGGTGCGCCCATCTGCAGGTGGTCGTTCATGTCGGCACCAATGATGTGTGTCGCTATGGATCCGAGGAAATCCTCTCTGGCTTCCGGCGGCTATCTGATTTGGTGAAGACTGCCAGTCTCACTAGCGGGATGAAAGCAGAGCTCACCATCTGCAGCATCGTCGACAGGACTGACTGCAGACCTTTGGTACAGAGCCGAGTGGAGGGTCTGAATCAGAGGCAGACGGTTCTGCGACTGTGTGGGCTGCAGATTCCTCGACTTGCGCCATAGGGTGGTGGGGTTTCGGGTTCCGCTGGATAGGTCAGGAGTCCACTACGCGCAACAAGCGGCTACACGGGTAGCAGGGGTTGTGTGGTGTGGGCTGGGCGGTTTTTTAGGTTAGATGGCCTTGAGCAAGTACAGAAAGGGCAACAGCCTCAACGGGTGCAGGGCAAAGTCAGGACATGCGGGGACCAAGCAGCAATCGGAATTGTAATTGTAAACTGTCGAAGCTGCGTTGGTAAAGTACCGGAACTTCAAGCGCTGATAGAAAGCACCGAAGCCGAAATCGTTATAGGTACAGAAAGCTGGTTGAAGCCAGAGATAAATTCTGCCGAAATTTTTACAAAGGTACAGACGTGTTTAGAAAGGATAGATTGCATGCAACCGGTGGTGGAGTGTTCGTTGCTGTTAGTAGTAGTTTATCCTGTAGTGAAATAGAAGTGGATAGTTCCTGTGAATTATTATGGGTGGAGGTTACACTCAACAACCGAGCTAGGTTAATAATTGGCTCCTTTTACCAACCTCCCGACTCAGCAGCATTAGTGGCAGAACAACTGAGAGAAAATTTGGAATACATTTCACATAAATTTTCTCAGCATCTTATAGTCTTAGTTGGAGATTTCAATTTACCAGATATAGACTGGGACACTCAGATGTTTAGGACGGGTGGTAGGGACAGAGCATCGAGTGACATTATACTGAGTGCACTATCTGAAAATTACCCCGAGCAATTAAACAGAGAACCGACTCGTGGAGATAACATCTTGGACCTACTGATAACAAACAGACCCGAACTTTTCGACTCTGTATGTACAGAACAGGGAATCAGTGATCATAAGGCCGTTGCAGCATCCCTGAATATGGAAGTTAGTAGGAATATAAAAAAAGGGAAGAAGGTTTATCTGTTTAGCAAGAGTAATAGAAGACAGATTTCAGACTACCTAACAGATCAAAACGAAAATTTCTGTTCCGACACTGACAATGTTGAGTGTTTATGGAAAAAGTTCAAGGCAATCGTAAAATGCGTTTTAGACAGGTACGTGCCGAGTAAAACTGTGAGGGATGGGAAAAACCCACCGTGGTACAACAACAAAGTTAGGAAACTACTGCGAAAGCAGAGAGAGCTTCACTCTAAGTTTAACCGCAGCCGGAACCTCTCAGACAAACAGAAGCTAAATGATGTCAAAGTTAGCGTAAGGAGGGCTATGCGTGAAGTGTTCAGTGAATACGAAAGTAAAATTCTATGTACCGACTTGACAGAAAATCCTAGGAAGTTCTGGTCTTACATTAAATCAGTAAGTGGCTCGAAACAGCATATCCAGACACTCCGGGATGATGATGGCATTGAAACAGAGGATGACACGCACAAAGCTGAAATACTAAACGCCTTTTTCCAAAGCTGTTTCACAGAGGAAGATCGCACTGCAGTTCCTTCTCTAAATCCTCGCACAAACGAAAAAATGGCTGACATCGAAATAAGTGTCCAAGGAATAGAAAAGCAACTGGAATCACTCAACAGAGGAAAGTCCACTGGACCTGACGGGATACCAGTTCGATTCTACACAGAGTACACGAAAGAACTTGCCCCCCTTCTAACAGCCGTGTACCGCAAGTCTCTAGAGGAACGGAAGGTTCCAAATGATTGGAAAAGAGCACAGGTAGTCCCAGTCTTCAAGAAGGGTCGTCGAGCAGATGCGCAAAACTATAGACCTATATCTCTGAAGTTGATCTGTTGTAGAATTTTAGAACATGTTTTTTGCTCGAGTATCATGTCGTTTTTGGAAACCCAGAATCTAGTATGTAGGAATCAACATGGATTCCGGAAACAGCGATCGTGTGAGACCCAACTCGCTTCATTTGTTCATGAGACCCAGAAAATATTAGATACAGGCTCCCAGGTAGATGCTGTTTTTCTTGACTTCCAGAAGGCGTTCGATACAGTTCCGCACTGTCGCCTGATAAACAAAGTAAGAGCCTACGGAATATCAGACCAGCTGTGTGGCTGGTTTGAAGAGTTTTTAGCAAACAGAACACAGCATATTGTTATCAACGGAGAGACGTCTACAGACGTTAAAGTAACCTCTGGCGTGCCACAGGGGAGTGTTATGGGACCATTGTGAAAAGCAATATATATAAATGACCTAGTAGATAGTGTCGGAAGTCCCATGCGGCTTTTCGCGGATGATGCTGTAGTAAACAGAGAAGCTGCAGCATTAGAAAATTGTAGCGAAATGCAGGAAGATCTGCAGCGGATAGGCACTTGGTGCAGGGAGTGGCAACTGACCCTTAACATAGACAAATGTAATGTATTGCGAATACATAGAAAGAAGGATCCTTTATAGTATGATTATATGATAGCAGAACAAACACTGGTAACAGTTACTTCTGTAAAATATCTGGGAGTATGCGTGCGGAACGATTTGAAGTGGAATGATCATATAAAATTAATTGTTGGTAAGGCGGGTACCAGGTTGAGATTCATTGGGAGAGTCCTTAGAAAATGTAGTCCATCAACAGAGGAGGTGGCTTACAAAACACACGTTCGACCTATACTTGAGTATTGCTCATCAGTGTGGGATCCGAACCAGATCGGGTTGACGGAGGAGATAGAGAAGATCCAAAGAAGAGTGGCGCGTTTCATCACAGGTTTATTTGGTAACCGTGATAGCGTTACGGAGATGTTTAACAAACTCAAGTGACAGACTCTGCAAGAGAGGCGCTCTGCATCGCGGTGTAGCTTGCTCGCCAGGTTTCGAGAGGGTGCGTTTCTGGATGAGGTATCGAATATATTGCTTCTTCCTACTTATACCTCCCGAGGAGATCACGGATGTAAAATTAGAGAGATTAGGGCACGCACAGAGGCTTTCAGACAGTCGTTCTTCCCCCGAACCGTAAGCGACTGGAACAGGTAAGGGAGGTAATGACAGTGGCACGTAAAGTGCCCTCCGCCACACACCGTTGGGTGGCTTGCGAAGTATAAATGTAGATGTAGATATATGATCCACTATACTTGCTTTACTATACAGCTTTACTGTATGGTTAAATGATAATGGCGTCCTCTTGGGTGAAATATTACAGAGGTAAAATAGTCCCTCATTCTGATCTCTGGGTGGGGACTACTCAAGAGGACGTCGTTATCAGGAGAAAGAAAACTGGCAGTCTACGGATCGGAGTGTGGAATGCCAGATCCCTTAATCGGGCAGGTAGGTTAGAAAATTTAAAAAGGGAAAAGTTAGATATAGTGGGAATTAGTGAAGTTCAGTGGCAGGAGGAACAAGACTTTTGGTCAGGTGAATACAGGGTTATAAATACAACATGAAATAGGGGTAATGCAGGACTAGGTTTAATAATGAATAAAAAAAATAGTAGTGCAGGTAAGCTACTACAGACAACATAGTGAACGCATTATTGTGGCCAAGATAGACACAAAGCCCACGCCTACTACAGTAGTACAAGTTTATATGCCAATTAGCTCTGCAAATGACGAAGAAATTGAAGAAATGTATGATGAAATAAAAGAAATTCTTCAGGTAGTGAAGGGAGATGAAAATTTAATAGTCATGGGTGACTGGAATTCGGGAGTAGGAAAAGGGAGAGAAGGAAACATAGGTGAATATGGATTGGGGCTAAGAAATGAAACAGGGAGCCGTTTGGTAGAATATAGCACAGAGCATAACTTAATCATAGCTAACACTTGGTTTAAGAATCATGAAAGAAGGTTGTATACATGGAAGAACTCTGGAGATGCTAAAAGGTACCAGATAGATTATATAATGGTAAGACAGAGCTTTAGGAACCAGGTTTTAAATTGTAAGACATTTCCAGGGGCAGATGTGGACTCTGACCACAATCTATTGGTTATGAACTGTAGATTAAAACTGAAGAAACTGCAAAAAGGTGGGAATTTAAGGAGATGGGACCTGGATAAAGTGACTAAACCAAAGGTTGTACAGAGTTTCAGGGGGAGCATAAGGGAACAATTGACAAGAATGGGGGAAAGAAATACAGTAGAAGAAGAATGGGTAGCTCTGATGGATGAAGTAGTGAAGGCAGCAGAGGATCAAGTAGGTAAAAAGATGATGGCTAGTGGAAATCCTTGGCTAACAGAATAAATGTTGAATTTAATTGATTAAAGGAGAAAATATAAAAATGCAGTAAATGAAGCAGGCAAAAAGGTATACAAACGTCTCAAAAATGAGATCGACAAGAAGTGCAAAATGGCTAAGCAGGGATGGCTAGAGGACAAATGTAAGGATGTAGAGGCCTATCTCACTAGGGGTAAGATAGATACTGCCTACAGGAAAATTAAAGAGACCTTTGGAGATAAGAGAACGACTTGTATGAATATCAAGAGCTCAGATGGAAACCCAGTTCTAAGCAAAGAAGGGAAAGCAGAAAGGTGGAAGGAGTATATAAAGGGTCTATTCAAGGGCGATGTACTTGAGGACAATTATGGAAATGGAAGAGGATGTAGATGAAGATGAAATGGGAGATACGATACTGCGTGAAGAGTTTGACAGAGCACTGAAAGACCTGAGTCGAAACAAAGCCTCGGGAGTAGACAACATTCCATTAGAACTACTGACGGCCTTGGGAGAGCCAGTCCTGACAAAACTCTACCATCTGGTAAGCAAGATGTATGAGACAGGTGAAATACCCTCAGACTTCAAGAAGAATATAATAATTCCAATCCCAAAGAAAGCAGATGTAGACAGATGTGAAAATTACGGAACTATCAGTTTAATAAATCACAGGTGCAAAATACTAACTCGAATTCTTTACAGACGAATGGAAAAACTAGTAGAAGCTGATCTCGGGGAAGATCAGTTTGGATTCCGTAGAAATGTTGGAACACATGAGGCAATACTGACCTTACGACTTATCTTAGAAGAAAGATTAAGGAAAGGCAAACCTACATTTCTAGCATTTGTAGACTTAGAGAAAGCTTTTGACAATGTTGACTGGAATACTCTCTTTCAAATTCTAAAGGTGGCAGGGGTAAAATACAGGGAGCGAAAGGCTATTTACAATTTGTACAGAAACCAGATGGCAGTTATAAGAGTCGAGTGGCATGAAAAGGAAGCAGTGGTTGGGAAGGGAGTGAGACAGGGTTGTAGCCTCTCCCCGATGTTATTCTATCCGTATATTGAGCAAGCAGTAAAGGAAACAAAAGAAAATTCGGAGTAGGTATTAAAATCCATGGAGAAGAAATAAAAACTTTGAGGTTCGCCGATGACATTGTAATTCTGTCAGTGACAGCAAAGGACTTGGAAGAGCAGTTGAATGGAATGGACGGTGTCTTGAGAGGAGTATATAAGATGAACATCAACAAAAGCAAAACGAGGATAATGGAATGTAGCCGAATTAAGTCGGGTGATGCTGAGGGAATTAGATTAGGAAATGAGACACTTAAAGTAGTAAAGGAGTTTTGCTATTTGGGGAGCAAAATAACTGATGATGGTCGAAGTAGAGAGGATATAAAATGTAGACTGGCAATGGCAAGGAAAGCGTTTCTGAAAAAGAGAAATTTGTTAACATCGAGTATAGATTTAAGTGTCAGGAAGTCGTTTCTGAAAGTATTTGTATGGAGTGTAGCCATGTATGGAAGTGAAACATGGATGATAAATAGTTTAGACAAGAAGAGAATAGAAGCTTTCGAAATGTGGTGCTACAGAAGAATGCTGAAGATTAGATGGGTAGATCACATAACTAATGGGGAAGTATTGAATAGGATTGGGGAGAAGAGAAGTTTGTGGCACAACTTGACCAGAAGAAGGGATCGGTTGGTAGGACATGTTCTGAGGCATCAAGGGGTCACCAATTTAGTATTGGAGGGCAGCGTGGAGGGTAAAAATCGTAGAGGGAGACCAAGAGACGAATACACTAAGCAGATTCAGAAGGATGTAGGTTGCAGTAAGTACTGGGAGATGAAGAAGCTTGCACAGGATAGAGTAGCATGGAGAGCTGCAATAAACCAGTCTCAGGACTGAAGACCACAACATCAACAACAGCAACAACAACAACATACTTGTTCCAATGGCAGGGAAAGCAGGTGTCATTCTGCTGGGTGCCAGGGCATGTAGGGATACTGGGAAATGAACAGGGTGATTGGGCTGCATAGTACAAGATGTGGCAAATTGTCCTATTCCGTTGCAGGCTGTTGTTTCTGAATTACGTAGGAAGTGCATGCACAGGGTGTATATGACCCAGGAGACCAGGGAAGAACCCAGGAATTTTTTAGAATTCCAGGAATTTTTCATTGTTTTAGTTTTCTGTTAAATTTTTGTAATTTTGACTGGTACGAACCTACACTCTAACTAAGGAGATTACTCTATGCCGCTACTGCAGAATAATACTTCAACAATAAAACATAAACGACAGAAAAAAATGAAAATAACTTAAATTGCAAAGGAAATGCGCTGTATACGACGACGACACACAGTGCTCATGCAAGCATCTGCCAACAGCAAAATGTGTCAACAGTTTTAGGAAGACAATGCAATGCTTCATAACAACAAATTGCCTCCGATGAGCGTGAAGTCACAACTGTTCACATTAGATTCGTTTTAGCAGCTATGAGTGAGCTCATGTGCATGTGCAGTTTAGTCGCGTTTGAGTGGTAGATTCTCCCGCTTCTGGCTACAGGAATGTGGCTGTTGGCTGCAAAAGCAGTCGCTTCAAGCATCTAGATGCTACCAGGAATAGGGGGCGCCAAATTCATATTCTTGAGGGTAAAAAAAAGACTTGTTTCACAAAGCTCCTAGCATCCAGCGCACGTTGGTCTATCGATTATTCATATGATTTTGATACGCATCCCTGTCTGTTTTTGAACACATTTTAATTTATTACTGAATGAATCATAAGTTGGTGTTTGAATGTGTGTATAGTGTATGTGATGTCTCTGTCAGTAGAATCCTCATCACATCTGGAAACAAACTTTCCGCAGACAAAAGGGGACGGGGCTATATGAGCTGAGCAGAGTAAAGGCGAACAGATGAATGCCAATCGCTGTCTGATTATGTGGTTGATTGGGTTTGTGAATGATCAGCATTGTTATAATTACTAGCGAAATCCATAAATTCAGACTACCAGAATGGAAATAAACGACTAACAGGAATAACAGGTGAGAAAGATTACGCATTATCTTCTCGGGGTATCCAAGAAAATGAAATTCTGACAGAAAATTTTAGGCCAGATCGCTACACTAGTAAGGACCAGTTGAACAGTCCCCGGCTAGCAGCCGCTTAAGTTCTATTCTGGAAGTAATGCGGAAAACTTGTAGTACGGACATGTAACAACGCCTAACCGGAGAATAATTGGGGGCTAACTAAACCGGTGATCCTGATAGGGTTAGTGAAGTTAATTGGTGAACAAATTTTGACAATGGTAGGAATAGCTACAGAATTGGTGATGATAAGATTGTTTGTTAGAACGAGGAAGGAGGAGAAATGGGGACATCACACATAGTATGGAAGAATAAGACGATTCCAAATTTATATAAAAAATTTGCAACACTACTATTCGATCTCATGCTTGAGAAACTGGTGCGTATGAACGAAATGTGAAACTATTTCCTAACATAAAGCTTTTTGCTTGTAGTAGGCCTTATAGGCATTTGATATTGGTACTTCGTGAATTATATTCTGTCGTGTTATAAAAATGACCATTTGTGCCAAAACAGTCTCGTTCATTTGGTGTGTGTTACAAAATTGCTGCAATATTAGAAAGGCCTATTTTGTTTTATCTAGCAGACAGTGACAAAATAGAAGTAATCAGATCGAAAAACCACACAAGTCTTGGGTATTATTTGCATTAACAGCTTTTTCAATGTTAGATAACGACATTTCGATTTTTCATGTAGCAAAACGTTTGATGTACTTTGATGAGGTAATAGATTATTTTGCAGAAAGGAAAGCACGCCATGTAAAGCTGTAGCAACATTAGAGAGGAAAAAATGCTAGGAGCTAAGGATTGAAGAAATGTATACTTTCTTGTGAGACCTTAACTTTTCCCGGCGAATCGAATGTTCAAATAACTTACGGGTTTGCTGCCGGGTGACGTCGTCGGACACCGCCGATATTTAGACAGGAGCACACCCTGCCATTCTCAAGGCACAAATGCAAGGAAGAAAAAATGTGCAACCAAATTTAATACCTCGGTTCATAGAGGAGAAACAAGGAAGATACCACACACAGAACAAGTGCCAACACAACCAAAGATAACCAACGTCAGAAATATAGATGGTTACTATTAAGCAACAGGTGAGGTAGCACTAATTTTGTCCCTCTGTTTTTTGAGGAGAGACAGAGTTGGATTCGAAGCAGCATTTAAACAAAATCTACCGTCTCTGTTAATAAGGTTGCTTGATAGTCTGATTTCAACAGCTTCCTTAATAACACTATCCCAATAGTTTGACGTGCAAGCCAGAATCTCCGTGTCGTTGCATTCCATAGGATGACCGGTGTCAAGGCAATGTTCTGCAATAGCGGATTTGCTCAGCTGTTGTAAGCGTGTGTGACGCTTATGTTCAATACACACAATAGGATCCTGATATTGTTATTTTACCTGCGGACAAGGGTAACGCCACCGTTTTGTTGAACAAGCACGATTACATTCAAAAGATGCAGTGTCTACTTTCTGATTCAGCGTATCGCAAAATCGGTGCTGACCCTACTAAGAGTGTTGAGAGAAAGACAAATAGCCTCCTGAAGAAAAGTTCTTTGTCACAGGAGACTATCAAGAGTCTTAATTCTTACTGTGCTGTACCACCTAGATTATACGGCCTCCCTAAGGTCCATAAAGAGGTTGTCCCGTTGAGGCCTATTGTTTCTAATATTGGTGCTCCAACATATCATGTAGCTAAACATCTTGCTAGTTTGTTGAGCCCACTAGTAGGTAGGTGTGAACACCACATTACGAACTCTGCAGATTTCTTACGTCGATTGCAGGGATTGTGTTTGAATGACTGATATTTTAGTCAGTTTTGATGTGGTTTCTCTTTTCACTCGCGTTCCTCTCTCTGATTCGTTGCAGCTAATTGAGGTTAAGTTTGGTGTCGAATTAACAAATTTGTTTCGACGTGTGCTGACTTCCACTTACTTTTTATTCAATGGTCAGTACTATGAACAGACTAATGGAGTTGCAATGGGAAGCCCGTTGTCACCTATTGTAGCCAATTTGTTTATGGAGGACTTTGAGGAACGTGCATTGGAGTCATCGACCTTGAAACCTGCGTGTTTTTTCAGATATGTAGATGATACTTTTGTTGTGTGGCCTCATGGTAGTGAGAATTTAAACCGGTTTTTGGAACATCTGAATTCAATCCACCCGAATATTCAGTTCACTATGGAGGTGAACAAGAATGGATGCCTTCCCTTCCTTGATGTGTTGGTCAAAAGGAAGACTGATGGTACGTTGGGACATCCTGTTTATAGGAAGCCCACCCACACCGACTTGTATCTGCGAGCTGATAGTTGTCACCATCCAGCTCAGCGTGAAGGAGTACTTCACACCTTGGTTCACAGGGCCCACTTTATCTCAGACCCTGAAAGTTTGGCAGCTGAGCTAGCACATCTCGAAGTCACCTTTCATCAGAATGGTTATAGTGAGAGGCAGATCAAACGTGCGTTGCGCCATCAGCCTTCTGTGCAACGGGTGAGTGACGATAGCAACGAAGTGGCACCTAAGTCTACGGCCTTTTCGCCTCACGCAGGAAGCATTTCCAGCAGGATTGGCTGTATTTTATGGAAATATGATGTGAAATGTGTTTTTCGACCACCTTCCAAGATTAAAGCCCTGTTGGCGTCCATAAAAGATGATGTTGGTTTGCGTAAATCTGGGGTCTATCGCATTCCTTGCAGTTGTGGCAAGTCATATATTGGTCAGACATTCAGGACTGTGGAAGACCGGTGTATTGAACATAAGCGTCACACACGCTTACAACAGCCGAGCAAATCCGCTATTGCAGAACATTGCTTTCACACCGGTCATCCTATGGAATACAACACGGAGATTCTGGCTTGCACGTCAAACTATTGGGATAGTGTTATTAAGGAAGCTGTTGAAATCAGACTATCAAGCAACCTTATTAACAGAGATGGTGGATTTTGTTTAAATGCTGCTTGGAATCCGGCTCTGTCTCTCCTCAAAAAAGAGAGGGACAAAATTAATGCTACCTCACCTGTTGATTAATAGTAACCATTGATATTTCTGACGTTGGTTATCTTTGGTTGTGTTGACATTTGTTCTGTGTGTGGTATCTTCCTTGTTTCTCCTGTATGAACCGAGGTATTAAATTTGGTTGCACATTTTTTCTTCCTTGCATTGTGCCTTGAGAATGGCAGGGTGTGCTCCTGTCGAAATATCGGCGGTGTCCGACGACGTCACCCGGCAACAAACCCATATGTTATTTGTGTACTTTCTTGCTTGTCCCTTGTCTTCATTGGTTTTATGCTTCCTATATTTAATTTTATGTCACACAAAACAGCAAGTTATTAGCTAATGGGCAATAAAGAGTGCATATTTTCTGAAGAGTTCATGTTCTCCCGATTACAAATAATCCCATCCGCTATTAATTGCGAGATTATTATTATTATTATTATTATTATTATTTAAGAGGGGCAGGCTGTCAAACCGGCCGACTGGGAGCAGGAGAGGCACCACGGACATTTCAATTTCCACTGTCCTGAATATAGTTTGATGGCATCCATTACAAAATATACACGTTTCGATTCCACAGAGCTAAATACAGTGACATGCGGTAGAAGAATGCGGAATAGAAGAATAGAAGAGGTGTGGCACTGCACTTTGGCACACTTTAAGACCAAATAACATGTCTTACATTTCCTCTAACACACATGTTTTATGTTTCAGACTTTTCAGAAACATGTGTGTGCTGTAAAATGAACATGTTTTTGAAAATTTGATTTTTTTTAGTATTGATCTGGTTAGCAAATATCGTAGATCCGGGGCTCATGCGCAGAGCAGTCTGTTATATAGTGGGTAGTCTCCACATGACCCTTGTTTACATTTAGAGATTTTGCTACTTCCCCTTCATTTACTCTTACGTCAAATGAAAACAAAACGGATATCTGTGGCCGGGAGCTATCAAGTGAATTAAAATATATTCACATAATTACGGAGGGCTAAAATATGTTATTAGTTTCAGATGTTATTTCCACCTTTCTGATGCCATAATAAAGAACCAAACATGATATAATACAGTACTGGTGCTCCAGGAAAATTTACATACCAGAAACCACACTGAAAAGCTTAATATCAGGTTGAGGTTTACTTCATTTGGAATCTGGACATAAGAATGTGCACTTTAAGTATGCAGTTTAAACGTGCAAATTTTAGTATGGTTCACGAAATTCCGATGCTCTTGGAGTATCCTCTGATGTCTTGTTTCTTTTATGACATAATGTATGATGTTTCAAGGTTTTACACGAACGTACATACGGGTTTTCTACGTCATGGTAGCTGCGCGGTGTTGACTGTTATCTGCACTCTCTGCCAACTGCTGAAATGAACCTGTTTCTGACAGATTGCGGGAAAATATTGCGAATGGTAGTTTGAAAAGCGTTACTTTCAAGGTAAATATCCTTTTACGCAAGTTGAACTACTTGTGAGACTGTACCATGAATTTCTTAAATCACAGAGCGTTTGACTCTCGTTTAAAAATCAACTCTTTGACGATGAACCATTTAGAAGAATTTCCAACCCTGAAGATCAGACATTTATGTCATTATTAAAAATTTTACTTGCACATTTGTGTGATATATCTTAAAGTGTAACACGCGCAGAAAAGATCAACATTGTATGCGAAAGCTTAGCTTCTCTTGCAGCTTATTAACCTTAGAGACCAATAATATATGTGAAAGCTTTGCTTTTCTTGTAACAACACTATGTATATTAATTTAAACTATTAACTTTCCCTGTTTATGTGTTTGTGCTACTTGACAGTGATGTTGCTGTTGGCTGACTACATCACAAGTCCTATGCTCTGCATATCCGCTGTCATCGGCTGGCGAGATCACATGACATGAGCTATGACTGGCTTACAAAAGTGCATCGCAGTCTCGATTTCAATGATTCAGAAAGTAACATGCAATGTTTGGTGGAATTCCAATGTATACTTCTGTAATAAGAAAATACGCAGCATACATGTTGCACACATCCCTGAGTTCCGTTTTCTAAAGTGCCGGGAAATTCTATGCCCGTGTATAAAACCATAACCATTCAAATGATTGATAAGTCTTGAAGTTTTGAGGGAAAATACACTGCCACTTAACATGGAAAAAGTGTGTTTTTACTCGGGAGAAAGTGTATTTTTAACTGGGAAATCTGGGAATTTTTTTTCCTTGTCCGGGTACACACCCTGATGCAGGTCTGGGGTGAGGAATGGCTAGTGGTGACAGACAATGAACTGTGGTTGGTGAAGTCGACTGTCCAGCCGTGGCATTGCTGCTGCGTATTACTCTGACTAGTTGAAGCCCGATGTCTTCACATCGGGCACTGCCCTCTTACATTTGGCTTCTTACTACAGTGAGAGGATCCCCCGTTTTGTGATGCTTGTGGCGTACAAATCACAGTATGCCATATTTTGACAGAGAGCACTTTATACCGTGATGCAAGGGCAGAGGCAACTGTCAGTGGGGATCTGCCTCTATTTTAGCTGATGATGAGACAAGTGTGACTAAAGTTTTAATGTTTTGTGATGTGTCTGGACTCTGCCCTAAGCTTTAAGGCTGGAGTTTTTAGTGTGTTGCAGAGTGGCTGGCTCCTCCTTTTTTATTCTTGCTGTCAGCCAACCACGTCGGGTCTGGTATATTGTTTTAACTCCTTGTTCACCTTTCTTCCATTTCATTATGTTTTTATATTGGCATGATACTTCATTTCAGGCTTCTATGTGGGTACACACATGGTTTTCAACATTGTGTTCCTTTTAGTTTCCTTGCTGTTTTGTACTCCTGTTTCGAGTCATTTTCTGACACTTACCTCAAGCAGTTTTTGCATAGGCACTGAAGACCTTGCTGTCATGCACCCATCCAAACGTATCCTCCACTTTCATCCCCAGCACCTGTGCTGTATTCTAAAAGCTGATAAAATGGATGCTGTATGAACTGTTCAGCTTGATTTTTAAATTATTAAGAAGTGAGTTTTTAATGTGTGTTCAGGGAGGTTGCCTTGACTGAGTCTCTCTCATTGTAAGTCTCTGCCAACATCTTATTAAAGACTTCAGAAAAGCTACATAACTGTGGCTCCAAGTAGACAATGTAAAAATCATCGTCAGCATGGACAGGTAACTGAAGCTCAGTAAATTGCAAAGACCGTTGTAGAAGATGTAATTTTGAAACACAGAGCACCCTGTGTAATGATCTCTGACCATTGAAAAGTTTCCAGTTGAGAATAACATCAGAGGCAATCTCTCTTTTCAACATTGATGAACATCAAGAATATATTTGTCAACATTTGATTAAAGACTTTAAAAAAAAAAACTTCATTACCAGGGCTCCAATTAGACAACATAAAATACATCACCTTCGCGAACTGGAACTGGAATAGAAGTGGTACATTGTTCCTAAGATACGTATATTCAGGAGATGTATGTATCCCAAAACAGCAATGAGTCAGCTGCACATAAGGCATCCTTCAGTGTTTTCCAGAGATGTTGGTTAGAACGTGACAAACTGGCTGAAAGGATTCGACTGGGTGATTAAATACAACAAGGGGATAATGTTATGTGTTCGGCAAATGTGTACTGTTACTTAGGTGGCACTGCCAGCAGTGATTCAATAACATTGAAGAAAGCCTCAATAGCTGGGACAAAAGTCCAGGCCAAACTGAAGAAAGTGTATAGTGACAACTGGCGGCAAGTCCATGTTGTGGTTGAACAGTTGATTGATGAACAGAGCATAAAATCACAGGGAAATGACAAATATATATGGCATCTGTTCTTTCTTTCCTGAACTTTCCCCATTGATATAAATCAATGCCTGTTAGCAGCTAATGTCTTTAATTCCTTTGTATCTTGGACATGATACAGTTGTACATAACATTAAAGAATGTTTCGGGCTATGCCACATTGTGAAGACTGTAGACAGAATCAGATGCAGGTATCAATGGTTTGGTCTGTACCAATATGTTAGACTCTATGTGAGCCACTGTAAGGAATGCCAGTGACATAAACATTTGCCGCAATTACCTCCTTGCCATCTGGTACCAATCTCGTCTGTAGCAGCACCCTTCTACCACATCTGAATCAACCTCCTGTGAAGGTTCCCAAAGTTATCGAATGAGAGTGGATAAGTTGGCACTGACTACTTCACCCACCAAGCTTTCACCAAGGCTGTTCCAACTGCTGGAGCTACAGTAAGAGAACTCAGCAGTTTGTGATGATTGCGTCATCCCAGTTACAGATTGCCACACTTTAAGAATCTGCATTTTATGTACTGGCAAATATAGGGTCAAGTGTCCTCATTTTAGATATAGTCTAGACAGGGCTATTTCAGGAAGCTTTTTCACACAAGTAACTTATCATTTGGCACACCTCCCCCCCCCCTCCACCCCAACCCCCCACTCCACCCCACCCCACCCCCCCCCCCCCCACCCCCTCGACCCCGTTTTTCCCTTGTACACTTTCACCTGTGTCAGTTTGCATTATTAATTGTGATATGCACTTGCACTTGGGCCACTCAGCTTGGTGCCCCAAGCAGCTGCTACTAATTGCAATATATCCTGTATGGAAATCTTACAGCTCTGTGGTGCCACTGGTGCCCCACTCAGCTTTGCACCCCTAGCAGCAGCTTTTGTCGCATGGGTCTTAAACTGGCCCTGATCCTAGCAGATATATTATCACACTTATCTCTGACCATTTTATCAAAAAACACTAGGGCAGAGTTGTGGAACACTTCAGACACATTAAACAAACCAACCAAGCAATGAAACATCAATGGAATACAGCAAGGGCAGTAACAGGCATATGATTAAAACCTGTGGTACTTGAAAAATTCGCTATAAAAATCTCCTTTCAGTTACGCAGACAATGGTAACCAACTTGTTATTGTAGCCATCTGACCACTTAATTGTATTAAGAGGAAAATTTTTCTAGTGCAGTTTCAAATGTAAGATGATTTAGCTGACAGTTTAAAGTCATTTTCTCTGATCAGGAAACATCAACATAATAGATTGATCACAAATGCACTGATGATTAGCCCTCTTGCTAACCTCTTCATTGCTGGTAGGGAACCATCAATTAAATGTGTGCAGCAGTTCCTCAAAGTTCAACAAGCATATAACATTTATTCCATATCTTAGCAGCAGGTGCACGTTTCAAGCCATTGGACAACTTAACAATAGTTGTTTGCATACAGATGCCCAGTGCAGTTTGTACAAAAATCAGTCCTTCAGTAATGATGATGTTGACTATATTTTACATCAAGGATGGACTCCTGATGAATCCGTTATTATTTTCAATTTCATAGGCAGTTCCACTTTTAATTTTAGATCCTCATTTTACAATATTTTGAACTGGGAATGCAATTAGTTTCCCTGATCTTGTTGATATGATTCAATTTCCTAATAAAGCCAATATGTAATGTGAAGAGTTATATGTAATCTTGAAGTTAGTAGACTAGCATTTAAGTATTGTTGCGGGAAGAACATTCTCATATCTTATTCTCTTAAGTGCTCTCAGAATTGATTCAACACATACAGTGTGTCTGGGATAGAGGTATACAAAAACATTTGTCTGTATTTCATACCTGTTAAGGTTATAACTTTACTTGTCCAACATTGTGCAGAGGAGATCAGACATTTTTTTGCATGTTGGTACAATTCAATGTATCATTTGTAGCTTACAGATGTCGAAACAATACTCCACTTCTCACCACATGTTCATAAGCATGTCAGATGTCATGTTCTCAACTGCAGCATAGATCCATTGTTTCAAATCTACCAGAGCTTGAACCTTTGATTTGTAAACAATGTCTCAATGAACTGAAATCTATCAGAGTTAGCTTATGAGCCTAGGGGGGAGGGGGAGATATGGGACGCCCCCACCCCCTCCGAGCCATTGCTCAGGAAATGCCTCATTTAGAAATACACTAACATCCCCAATATTGTGGGGTGGGTATCATCCGACTGGAATATGATGTTGGGAGGAATCTGTGTAACTACATAGTTCACCAACATGTCGAGATAGATGTGTCCTGTCACTCCATAAAAAAATGGATGAGTCACACATTAACTTTCGGTGTGCCCCTTTTGTATTCAATCACTTCTCTTGGAGTCTCACTTCCCCATATTTGACAGTTACGCTGGTTAACTTTGCCACAGATATGGATGGTAGATTCATCACTGAACAGCACTGCATTGAGATAGTCATTGTTTTAATTTATATGATGCACCCTGCCAACACCAAAATCACATCATCTGCAGTGATCCTAAGGCTTAATGTGATGCAAAAGTTGGAGTCTGTAAGTACACATCTGGAGAGAGGTTTGTGCACAGTGTCATGCACCATAAAACGGGAGAGGTCTTGTTCCCTACTAGCTTGTCTAATGGATTTACCTGGGCTTCTAGCAAATGCTTAGCACACATGTTCCACAATCTCTTCGCTCACATGCATTTTAGCATGTTTCCCAGCATTTGAAATCAAACTTTCCATTTCTTGAAGGTTTCTATCCCACTGATAAATGGATTTACATGGGGGAAGATCCAAGTTCCATTCTCTTCTTGCACGCCTGTGAACATGTGTTACAGATTTTAATCCTTTTTGACCATCAGGAGTATGTCTGCCAGCTACACAGTAATCGTTTGTGCGTATGCACAATATGACTGTGTGCTGTTCTTAAAATGGTGAGGATCACATCTTGCAGAGTGTCTATCAATTGCATATTTACCCAACAACATAAAATGTCGAATTCTTTCATTATAAGTATTTGTTTGTGTATAGCTCTAGCCCAAACACCCTGTATTTCCAATCACAGAAAACAAGAATTAAAAAGCCAAATATTACAAAAGTAGGGGAAGGTAGTAACATTCCTCACTCTGTTGGACATGTTATAATCAAACAAACAAAATGATAAAGCAGCCGTCTCCTTTTAAGGCACCAGCTTGTAGTTGAATTTATGGTACGAAGAGTGTTTGCGCTCAGGAACAAGCAGCTATGGTCTTTAAAAATAACAAACCATGCATGCATATTTCCTTCACGCCACTCCAGCTATGAGACTTATGTAATCTTGCTCTCATTCACACAGAAGACTTTTTCATCTGCCAGCATGATGCACAAATTTGTCATATTTGTTGTATATCTGTTTAATTACATACTTTTTAACAGAGTAGATTGTATGTTCTGTCAAGAGGACAGACTTAATGTAAAACTATTGATTATCGTAAGTGAGCACAGACAAATGTAATGAATTTTTGTGGGTTTTAATGTGATGAAGAATGAATTACTCAGAAGATTTTTGTCTTTTGGTCAGATGGTTCAATAAATCTCAGACAGTAATTAAGTTCATTCTCTAACATACATTTCAGTAATCATAACTTGATTTTTTACCACGTTAATTACATGACAATTAATAATACACTAAAAATATTGTGAACATTACTTTATACACTGTTCGTTGAATAATAATCCAATCCACTAAAGCTGCTTTTTTCAAGTATTTAATTTGCTGATACTAGTTTCAAGCAATGGGTCATTCTCAAGCGGTGCCTAAATACAATCAAACTATTATCTGCATTGTGTGTGTTTGTGTGTGTGTGTGTGTGTGTGTGTGTATGGTGTTTGGTTCTATTATGATTTTTACTTACTTTGTATGATGTTAAATGTTTTTTAAAATACAATGAACTTTGTGCATTGTTGTTACAATATTGATTTATGTGGCAGAGATATGGTTTGGTATTAAAAATATATTTTTCATGAAAATCAATTTATATTGTGTGTATCCATGGAGAAGAAATAAAAACCTTGAAGTTCGCCGATGACATTGTAATTCTGTCAGACACAGCAAAGGACCTGGATGAGCAGTTGAACGGAATGGACAGTGTCTTGAAATGAGGATACAAGATGAACATCAACAAAAGCAAAATGATGATAATGGAATGTAGTCGAATTAAATCGGGTGATGCGGCGGGAATTAGTTTAGGAAATGAAGCACTTAAAGTAGTAAATGAGTTTTGCTATTTGTGGAGCAAAATAAATTTTGATGGTCGAAGTTGAGAGGATACAAAATGTAGACTGGCAATGGCAAGGAAAGTGTTTCTGAAGAAGAGAAATTTGTTAACATCGAGTATAGATTTAAGTGTCAGGAAGTCTTTTGTGAAAATATTTGTATGGAGTGTAGCCCTGTATGGAAGTGAAACGTGGACGATAAATAGTTTGGACAAAAAGAAAATAGAAGCTTTCGAAATGTGGTGCTACAGAAGAATGTTGAAGATTAGATGGGTAGATCACGTAACTAATGAGGAAGTATTGAATAGAATTGGAGAGAAGAGAAATTTGTGGCACAACTTGACTAGAAGAAGGGATCGGTTGGTAGGGCATATTCTGAGGCATCAAGGGATCACCAATTTAGTATTGGAGGGCAGTGTGGAGGGTAAAAATCGTAGAGGGAGACGAAGAGATGAATACATTAAACAGATTCAGAAGGATGTAGGTTGCAGTAGGTACTGGGAGATGAAGAAGCTTGCACAGGATAGAGTAGCATGGAGAGCTGCATCAAACCAGTCTCTGGACTGAAGACCACAGCAACAACATTGTGTATAAAATTTAGGGTTGCCTCTTGTTTTAAGTTGTCTGTGACATATAAAAATGTTGTCTAAGAAGGGGAGGCCGCCAATTGTGAAATTCAGATTCGATTCATACTGTGCATAATAAAAGCTCATGGCCAGAGGTGTAATGTGGCAAAGCACCAAGATGCACTCGTCAGCCATTGTCGAGAAAATCGACAGTTAAAAGAAACCGTTACGGTGAAATACTCACTACGATGTATAGTTTCCTACAGCGTTGTAGCGCAGTGGTAAGTGCTCGGGTTCGTAATCCGAAGGTCACTGGATCGAATCTCGCGCTATGCAAATTTTTTTATTTTGTTTTTTGTAATTCAAATGTACACACACACACACACACACACACAGAGATATATATATATATATATATATATATATATATATATATATATATATATATATATATATATATGTGTGTGTGTGTGTGTGTGTGTGTGTGTACATTTGAATTACAAAAAACAAAATAAAAAAATTTGCATAGCGCGAGATATATATATATATATCTCTGTGTGTGTGTGTGTGTGTGTACATTTGAATTACAAAAAACAAAATAAAAAAATTTGCATAGCGCGAGATTCGATCCAGTGACCTTCGGATTACGAACCCGAGCACTTACCACTGCGCTACAACGCTGTAGGAAACTATACATCGTAGTGAGTATTTCACCGTAACGGTTTCTTTTAACTGTCGATTTTCTCGACAATGGCTGACGAGTGCATCTTGGTGCTTTGCCACATTACACCTCTGGCCATGAGCTTTTATTATGCACAGTATGAATCGAATCTGAATTTCACAATATATATATATATATATATATATCCACCATCAACTGTCTTCTCCGATTTTTGCCGATATGATACGATACGCATGGTATGCATCAAACCTGACGAACGATAGAATAATTTTTTCAGAATGTCAATCAGGTGTGTTTCCCAACAGATAATTTAAAAAACAATTGTTCTTGTAAAAACGCATCGTTTATCAAAATGGCTCTGAGCACTATGGGACTCAACTGCTGAGGTCATTAGTCATCGTTTATCAGATGTGCTCGATGTCGTGCTGTTTTCTGCTTCCCTTGTTTCTGTGATAACTATCACTCTGCTTCGTGCGATATTCCAGCTACTTCTGGTCACTAATTGTTAATTATGTGCGACTGTATACCGTACTTTTCAATAAATTGTATCCACTTGAATACTATTTGTGGTATTGTGTTTTATTTCAAGTTTTATTTTTCCACGACAAACGACTTTCAACAACTTATTATATGCATAATTGTTGCAACTGACTGCTGGGAATTTTTATATACACATTTGAATTACAAAGAAACAAATAATAAAAAAAAAAAGTTGCATGGCGCGAGATTCGATCCGGCGACCTTTAGATTATGAACCCGAGCGCTTACCGCTGCGCCACGACGCTATAAAAAATTAATAATCGTAGAGAGTATTTCACCACAACGGTTTCTTTTAACTCGATTTTCTCGACAACGGCTGAGAAGTGCATCTTGGTGCTTTGCCACATTACACCTCTGGCCATGAGCTTCTATTATGCGCAGTATGAATCAAATCTGAATTTCACAATTGGCGGCCTCCCCTTGTAAGTTCTTAATGTATTTTTTTAAATTTCTAAGTTATGTTTGTCTGTTTAAAATGTTGTTAGGATTTTTTGCCAATGTCTGTGTATTTCTATATCCTTTAAGATGTTCATGAAGTTTGCTTTTTTGGAACTATGAAAGATGGAGAGATTAGTGCTAATGTCTGTGGTAGATTGTGGATTTTCTTTAGACACATAACAAATGCAAAGAGGTTGTTTTCACTTTTGTTTACTTGTTCTTTGTATTTTGTAATAACTTTCATCCTGTTTGTCTAATATAGAACATGTCAGAATTGGTGCATTTAATTTTACATATTCCTGAATGGTCATATTTTGTAACTTTGTTCTGTGTATTGTCTTCATTCCTAGTTTATTCTCTGTGCAAATACTAATTTTAATATAACGAAATGTGTCACAAATTTTTTTCAGAAATATTCCACAGAGAATAAATTCTAAAAATTTTAAACAAACAAAACCTAGAAAATCTGAAAAGTGACTGCGAAAAGTAACTGTGTAATTCTGAATAGACTGAAAAATCAGGTAACCACTTGCAAGTAAAGGTTTATTAGCCCTTGACCATGGTTTTGATATTTGTAAAAATACCTTCTTCAGAAGTATTGGTCCTTAAAATGCATGCACCAGTTACAAAATAATTTTTACAAGCATAATAGAATATTAATAGAAAAATATTTGTGAAGTAAACATACGCACTTATTACATCACATGATGCCACAGTAGATTAGATGAACCCGAGCGGCTCTTGTCAAAAACGAAATTGATGAAACAACAGTTATTGCAAGCCATGGCTTCAGATGGCGCCAGATCACGTGTATCATTCCTCAGAAAGACTACTCATTAGTAAATTCCCTCAGGTAGAAGCTCTTTTCAACATGTAAATGCAATAGGTGTCACAAGATAAAATATTTGTGTAAGCTTCATATACCTTATTCCAGAGACTAAAGCCAACTGTTACAAATTTACAGCCTCAAGCAACCAAGAAAAATTGGGCTAGGAAGGGCACTAAATGAATGCGCATAAGAACTGCGCCTTGGTTGTGTTGAACAACAGCATTTTATATTAAAGTACGAATGACATTTCCTCTACAAGGCTGTTAAAAACATAATAAATCTACAGGTGTACATTATGTATAAAATTATTAATGCATTTGTTGACAGAATAAAATCACACACAAATTCAACATGCAGAAGGTAGATTTCTGTTTACAAAAGATCACTGTTACAAATGCAGGGGGAAAGAAGAGTAAATATAAGGTAAAACAACCTAACCAATAGGAAAAAACTTCTGCTTAACACTACGGAAGCTTATGCAATAAGAAAAATGGGGAAGCAGTTGGCACTATGTACATGCACATAAGCACTGTGTCTTGCTGGTGTTAACAAAGTAGCATGATTTTACATTAAAGCATTATGACAATTTCTTATAGAAGGCCACTAACAAATGCTACAGTTTTAGAGATATACATTAAATACTGCACACTAAAGCTCCGTGCAGTATCACTGTGCTACATAAATATTTTATGGATTTTATATTTAGTGTATACCTCTAAAATTCTTGCATTTTTCAATGGTCTTCTATAAGAAATTGTCAAATCACTTTAATTTAAAATTATGCTACTTAACACCAACAAGGCTCAGTGCTTTCACGCATGTATATAGCGCCCACTGCTTTCCCATTTTTCTTATCGCTTAAGCAGAATTTTTTTCCTGTTAGTGACATTATTTTAACTTATGTTTTCTCTTCTTTCCCCATTGCATTTGTAACAGTGGTCTGTTGCAGACAGACCTCCACCTTGTGCACACTGAATTTATGTATAATATTACTCTGTCAGCAAATGTATTAATAATTTTATACTTTATGTACACCTGTAAACTTATTATATTTTCAACAGCCTTGTAGAGGAAATTTCATTCGTACTTTATTATAAAAGGATGTTGTCAACACAACTAAGGTGCAGTTCTTACGCACATGTGTTTAGCATCCTCTGTAGCCCAATTTTTCATGGTCTTTTGGGGCTGTATATTTGTAGCAGTTGGCCTTAGTTTCTGACATAAGGAACATGTAGCTTACACATTTATTTTATCTTGTGATGCCTTTTACATTTACATGTTGACGAGAGCCTCTACCTGAGGACGTTTACTAATAAGTAGTCTTTCTGAAGTACAATACATGAGACCTGGCGCTATCTAAAGCCATGGCTTGCAATAACTCTTGTTTCATCAACTTCATTTATGAAAAGAGCCGCTCAGCTTCATCTAATCTATTGTGGCATCATGTGATGTAATAAGTGAGTACATTTACTTCACAAATATTTTTCTATTAACATTTTATTATGTTTGTAAAAATTATTTTGTAACTGGTGTACACGTTTTTAGGATCAATGCTTCTGAAGAAGATATTTTTACAAATATCAAACCCATGGTCAAGAGATAATAAACCTTTATTTGCAACTGGTTAGCTGATTTTTCAATCTACTCAGACAATATATTGAGAACTTTGACAATATATTGAGAACTCTGACAAAATTTTTAACTGTTGTAGATAATTCAAAACCTAAGAGGCAGTCCTAAATTTTGCATACGATAGAAACTGATTTTTGTCAAAGATATAAATTTAAAAACATAAATATCTCTGACACATGAATTGACACTGTAAACAGACATTTGCAAATAATACAAAACAAAATAAGGCACACATAAAAGACAGTTGTAATTGGCAAGCTTTCAGAGTGAGTGGCCCCTTCTTCAGGCAGAAGGCTTGAAGGGGAAGGAAGAGGGGTGAAGGAAAAGGAGTGGAGAGATCTAGGGAAAGGGGTAGATTTCAGGAAAGTCACCCACAACTGCTGGTCAGGGGAGGCTTACCACATGGGATTAGAAGGAAAGAATCTTTCCTTCTCATCCCGTGCGGTAAGTCTCCCCTGACCTGTGGTTCTGGGTGACTTTGCCGAAATCTTCCACTTTTCCTAGACCTCTCCGGTCCTCTCCCTTCTGCTTCAACCCTTCTGTCTGAAAAAGGAGCCACTGGCACTGACTCTGAAAGCTTGCCAATTACAATCGTCTTTTATGTGCGTGTCCTGCCGCCATTTGGTGAGTAGGTTTTTTATCTATCCAATTAAATTATTTTTTTTAAACAAAAGATTATTATTTCAGTATGACAAACAGCCAAAGTTGTAAAATAGCTCTTTTTATTATTAGATGATGGCTAGTTTTGGGTTTTTATTCATAACCCATTTTCAAATCATCCATCAAATTTTACAACTTTGGCTCTTTGGTTGATTGTCATATTGAAATAGTATCACAAGTTGCTGACCCTTCAACATCCTAGAATGATAGACATTGGTGAAAAAAGATTATATCTGAAAAATAATGTTTAACCCTTTCACTGCTGCAGGTGATCTCTTTGCATTCCATACTTAGGCTGCTTTTCTTATGGCTGTACTGCTAGTTAAATGCTGGTTCCTATGCGGAGAGATAGCGTTCTAGCTGATATGAAATACTTACCATCTGATTTTTCAAAACAATTGGGTGAAAAACTTTGGTTTTTACACATCTTGCAATCTGACACCTTCACTGGATAAGGAACTGAATTTTTTTTTCATTATCCATCATACTTACTGTGCTGCATCAAATTAAGTAAAACATTGCATGAAATATTAAAGAGGTAAAAATGCATTATGTAACTTTTCTTATGGTTGATTTTTAACTCATACATTGCAGTGAATGAAATGTAGATAACATATTGAAATATTATTTAAAATTGTGCGCAGAAGATATCTCATTTCGTTCACATGTTATTGGGTTTTATATCTGAAGGACATCAAGAGCAATGCGCTCATACGTGTCCCTGCGCATCGCAAATCATATGGTCATAACAATCACCATATCACATAAAAAATTCAAGATACCATGACAAGGTTTCCTGCAAAAGATAGCACACAATGAGGCACATATATTGTGTTATAAACACTCACAACTTTTTTATTTGTGGAAGTAACTCATCCGCAGCAGTGAGAGATCGGTGGCTCAGGGTGCTCTCAGACATCCATAAATCTGTAGTAAAATCCAAGCAGTGCACGTATACGCTTCCACAGTACCTGGGGAATGGCATAGCAGGTCTTGTATAAATCCGACAACAGCTAAAGGGCTAAGAATACATGACATCAATAAATATTGTAAAACAAACAAAACTTATAAATTTACATGTGTATGCAGTGCTATATGCAGTGATAATCGTTTAATTGAATGCAGGTACCACTTGAGAATGAGCTGTTGCACCAATCCAGAGTCAGCAAATAAAATATAAAAAACAGCTCTGTTGGATTATTATTCAACTATATGCATTTCCTGCTAAAAATGTTGTTGGTGTCCAGAAATTTGTGATCATTGTTAGTATAATGTTGAAAATTACCATTCCTTTCTGATAACTATAAAGCAACTGAATTTTCTGTGATAGGAAAATAATCAGGTAACAATTGCAAAGTTACAGTTTTACATTTCTTTTCTTGCATGAAAATTTTATTGTGCCTTCCTCAAATCTCTTAATTGACATTTGTGCAATGGTAGAATTAGTTAACAATTGATGATGGTGCTAGCTTTTTTCAGGTTTTGATTTCACTCTGAAAGAGTTTGATCACTTTTTTTGAGATAAGAACTCAAATTTGTATTATATATGTAAAAAATAATAGTACATTTTTTCATATGTGCAGCACCATTTGCAGCACTGTAGTGACACAATAAAAAGTTGAGAATGATTCACAGTATACCAGATTCATTAAAAATCAAGTTATTTGTGCTGATATTTGAGACCTAGAAAATTGTCATTGTTGTTTTTGATTAGTCTGTTTTTAAACAAGGTACTGTTATGTCTCTCTTCTTTTCTAGATCCAGATCGGAGACCAGTTCAGTTGCCACCACCATTAGCAGATAACTTGGGAATGTGTTTCCAAAGTCTTCGAAAGCAGTCAGATCTACAGTTGATAAAATGTGTGCAGGACAGCGCTACATCACAGCGAAGCTATTTTGTAAAGCCGCCTCTACGTGGTTTCTCATTGTTTTTTCGGCAGAAGGAAATGGAAAAAGAATATAGAGCCAATGCTCATCGTGTGACTGACAAGACTGCTGATTCTCCTCCAACTTTAGCTACTTCAAGATATAATACATACTTTGACATTCTCATATCTGCATTAGTTTATCTTGCAGTCACAGTTTCTCTTTTCCTGTTATACAGGCCCACAGTTGCTTGGATTTCTGTTTGTGTGGGAGCAACAACAGTGCAACTCATAGCAGTGTTTCTTTGTATCAGTCAACTGGTTGCAGCAAGACATGTGAGTTTAATTGGAAAAAGGATCTCCAAAAGACTCTTGAAAATTTTCTCAAGCTGGTACCCATGGCATTTTATTGGGGCTGTCCTTGTGAGCTTGCCTGTCATATCTGTTCTTGTAAATTTTGTGTGTTTAAATTTTGAAGAAGCTTCAAATGCAGACTTTTATTATAGTTACTTGTTATTTGTCAGTCTGGTTCACTTTTGTAACTTTACCCAACTAAATTGCTGGATGAAAAGTTGCTTGGCCACACTTGCCGGAGTTTGCTACATTGCATTAATAGCTAGTCACACTTGCCCATTTTTTATTAACATACCAAGCAATTTTTCAACATGGCTTAGAAGTGTAAATGCCAGTAATGAAAGTATTTATAATTGGAATGGCCAAATAAAATTAGCTGTTAGGAACTCCATGCATAATGGAATTGCTGCTTCCGAGTTGAGTACAAAAGAAGTAGACATTTCCAGAAAATCTGAAGCATTTCTATATGAGCATGTATATCACATAAATAATTTGTATCATGGAGAAATTTTTCTAGATGTTTTAATGTTACTCATATTAGTTTGGTTTTTGAATCGTGAATTTGAGATAAGTTACAGATTGAGTTTTCATGGAAATGTAGTAGCTGCAAGAGATAAGGCAAGGGTTCAGAACATGAAAAATCAGGCAGATTTACTCTTGCATAATATTATTCCGAAGCATGTGGCAGATCAGTTAAAGAACACTGCCAAGTATTCTGAAAACCATCATGATGTTGGTATAATATTTGCTTCTATTGTAAACTTCAATGAAATGTATGATGAATCTTATCTTGGAGGAAAGGAATATTTGAGAGTTCTTAATGAACTGATTGGAGACTTTGATGAATTATTAACAAAACCAGAATTTCGAAATGTAGAAAAAATCAAAACTATAGGAAGCACTTTTATGGCAGCATCAGGTCTGAATCCAGGTGTACGTAGACAAAGTCAGCATCCAAATCAACATTTGTTTGAATTAATGGAGTTCGCTATAGCTATGCAAAAAGTAATTGATGATTTCAACCGTAATTTATTAGAATTCAATTTAGTTTTGCGAGTGGGTTATAATTTTGGTGATGTAACAGCTGGTGTCATAGGAACAAAGAAACTGTATTATGATATTTGGGGAGATGCTGTTAACATTGCTAGTCGAATGGATTCAACAGGTATTCGCGGTAGAATTCAAGTTGGTGGAGCTTGTTTGCCCATATTGTCAGAACGATATGAATTTGAACCGAGAGGTTCAGTTTATGTTAAAGGTAAAGATCATATGGAAGTTTTCCTTTTAAAAGGGAGATGTGGAGAAGTAAGTGCAGTCAGTGGTTGAGAGATGATAATGTAAATGTTAACTTGCAATGAATTTGGTACCATGTATCATTTAAATGCCAAATATTTTACCTAAATTAAATCTTTCATGGTGAAGTATAATTATGGAGTCTATTCACTGCACAATGTAATGGAAAAAGAAGAAAGTATTCTTGATTGTCTTGATTAACTTGTACACTCATCTACTTTGAAGTACTGTCACTGAATTAAACTACTTTCTTTTACATCCTCCAGAAATCCAAGTACCATCCTGATGCTTGTGCATAGGTCACCACATCATTATAATTTCAGCTTATATTTTTGGTGCTTTTGTAATGGCTGATCATTTTGTTATTTTAACGTGGTCTTCATAAACAATTAACTTGGAGAAACTGCCACAACTGGAGTGAATGAATGAGATTTTATGTGCAGCATTCTAATATCATAATCATGCACAAGAGAACAAGTTAATTTGGATATCTCTCGTTGATTCAGCTTATCAGTACTGGGCCTCAATTACTGTTAAGAGGAGGCTGATTGATTCTTCCTATACATATAGTTAGTGATTCCTGTGTTGTGGTTCTCTCTCTCTCTCTCTCTCTCTCTCTCTCTCTCTCTCTCTCTCTCTCTCTCTCTTTTGTACAGTTGTTTGACGTTCTAAGTCAAACCCCAACAGTATTCATTTCTGTGCTATACAACATACTGATAATCAGAAAGTAAGGAAAGTAAGTTTTCTGTTACTACAACATGTGATAGGACTTAGATATTCATGCTATTTCTTGCATCTCTAAGCCAGTCTTTATACAGTGATGCTATGCCAAATTGTACCACATGGAAGTATTATGAAGTTATGAGAACCCACATTAATTTTGTTTCTTAAACAAAATTTTATTTGGGAATTATTCTTTGTTTATTCCATGCTGTTCATCTGCTGCTGCTTCTGCTAACAGCCTCCTGTGTTACATGAGCATGCACATAATTACAGTATCAGAACCTCATATTTGCATAACCAATAATCCTTTACAGATTTTTTTTATTTAGTTGCTGATGCCAGAACTTAGTTTATGGTAAACTTAGTTTTTTCTCCTTCTTTATTCTTCAGTAGTATTATTATTGCCCTGGCACAAAAATCTGATTGTGTCATTTGAGTTTTCAAAGGATTTTGCATTTCACACATGCTTCATATACAATTGATGCACACCTGCCAGTTGGTGGAAATGCCCATTTGTGTTTCTGATAGAGGGAGGGCTGTTATATTGAATGAAAAGTACTTGAATACTGTCATAGGCAGAGGAGAAACATACATCACCGTCATCTGAAATATAATCGAATAGAGAAGATCAGTGTAACAAAAATTTGATTTCTTTTCTGCAGAAAGTATGAATACTTTAACTTTATCTGTGATAGTATGTCATTAATACACACACACACACACATCACTAGGAAATGTGTACTGTTTTCCTAACAGTTCCCCCTTCTTAACATGAACCATGAACTCTATAAATCACAGACAGTGTCAATTAACTTAATTTAAAACAGAATGATGTTAATATTTGCAGCAAGAGAAGAAAGTCTTGACTAATAATTACCAAAAAGAGGGAATAGAAGAAGTGGTAAGATGAAAATAGTTTTAAGACACCTTAACACTCATTCAGGCTGGACCTTTAACATTTATTTTAACCAATTTAAAATATTTGTTCCATTGCAATGTTTTGGGGTTCTCTTATGTCATTTTTTGTGTATAACACAAATTTTGAGAGCTAATTTGTGTAAATTGTATGCATGCATTATGTCTGATGTTACAAAAAACAAAAATGTGTGTGTTTTTAAAGTAAAAAAGTTATTAAAAAGAAATAAAAGGAACTGAAACAGTAAATTTATGAACAAGAAAACTTTCTAGGACAAGGCACCACAAGCAATTGTAGTAGCATCTGCTTTACTGCTACTTTCTCACATGTCTTGACTATTTTGATATAAAGGGGAACAAGCTTTGTGTTTAAAACTATTTATTTCTATCAGAAGCAAATTAAATTTTGAGCTACTTATCTTTATTGATGCCAGTATTCTGAACTTCCTTGTAAAATCAGAGGGATATTTTCTTGACTACAAATAAGTGCTGGAAGTATTTTTTCCTTTGTGTGTCTGCTTTTATCACTGAAAAGTATTATTTTGTAGTTATCTTAAGAGAAAATTAAGTGTGAATTTTTGCGTTATTGCTTCAGTGCAGTTCAGATTAAGAACTTACCTTTTAGTGCCATGTGTTTTGCATTTCAAAGTGGGAGGCTATTACATCTGTAGTTACTACACGTCTTAATACTTCATATGGCATTATGATTTGCAATACTCAGTGAAATGAGTGGCATAAGCATAGACAGCTCACTGTACAAAGGAAGCAATTGCCAACACATAGATAATCAGAAAGTGATGACTGCTGTAGATCCCCCCCCCCCCCCTTTTGTGTGTGTGTGTGTGTGTGTGTGTGTGTGTGTGTGTGTGTGTGTCAGTGGAAGCAGTTTCCTGTTTGCTCATCATAACTTCCATTACATAATGAATAGTTGCCTTTTCTTGTGATATTTGTTATCCAGGATTTTCCATTGAAATGTTAACCAGATGTAAATAATTTTCCACTGTGCTGTTTATGCATGTAGTGCGATACTCGTCATCTCAATCATTGTTTGTCAGTTTTCAATGAAAGATATCAGTAGTAGTTGTTTTGTTCCCTGTTTGCATCTATATGAAATGAAATTTTTAGAGGCCTGGAAAGCTAAGAATCTAATGTTTGGTACACCACAACTCTACAGATACACAATATCATATTCTGCCATAATTTAATATCATTCCATTATTTGTATATGTAAGATCCGTTCTCTAAGGTTTTGAATTTTAAGGGACATTTGATGTTAATGATAGCCTGACCATATAAAGAGCAAAGCAGGTGCTACAGTCAAACTAAATTTTATCATTTAACATCAATAATTCTGATAAAAACATGTTTGGTGTTGGATAATCTTCACAGACACTGATAAATGGTAGTTCTTAAAGAACATTTCCTAAAATAATATGTAAGGAGATTTTCTACGTACTTGTGTTGTGCGTATCTATTTTTAAATGATGACACAAACTTCTGTAATCTCAGATGGTTTCTGTAATACTGTAAATTGTAAGAATAATGTAAAATATTTCTTTTGCTTGTTGAGAGTAATATGTGTTACATATGAGAGCTGAAGTTATATAATGAGTGCTGAATTTATGGGAGTTGAGTTACCATGTCATATGAGGTATGATTTTCAAAGGTATATATAAAGTATTCATCCCTGTTGCATCATCATGTTAATGTGCCTTGTACAGTATGAATAGTACTGGATTATATCTCATTTGAGTTCCTAATGTTGCATTGATAAAAGATAAACCCGCCGTATTTCAGCTGATCAAAGTTGTCAGGCTATATTTCAGTACAGTATTATAAAGCACTGTGCCTTAAGAGTTATGTTTGGTTACAGTTGCTGCATCAAACATCTCTTCTCTTGAAAAATGATTGTGGTAAATTAAAGTATTCAGCTTTATCTGTTTTTGCAAATTCTTTTTGTTGGGCAACAAGGATGTGTCTTCAATCAATTAGCACCAGTATTATGTTGTTATACCAATAAATAATTTAATGTTTATTTTTTTATGACTGTATTAGCTAGTCACATATGTTCAGAAATACTTAGTGCTTAGAGATCACTAAATAGTGGTTTAGTCGTTATATGTAGCAAATTTACAATTCTTAGTTATAAAATAATTTCTTTTGTGATTTTGTAAAGTAGAAAGGCCATTGTGATTAGCTGCCAGACAGAGTGGGAACATTTCTGTACTTGAACTATGTATGTAGTTAATACAGAATGTTGATCACAAATTATAGAAGTTTTTCCACGCATACTATTCAACTCAGCATTTAGATAATTATTTTTGAGTTTTATATGCTTATCATATGCTGATGACCTTATATCAAAGTTAAGTGCTCTGTTGAGTTTCCAGTTAGGTGGAAATTGTCTAGATTTAAAAAACTGCACTACTGTATGGCTTATCAATGTATGTGAATTTTATTATCTGTAACAGAAAGCAATAATGAATGAAATTGTGAAGTGTCTTGTAGCTCCAGAGATACTACTTATCCATTGATAAAGTTGTCTTGGAATATATGGTTCTGAAAACATTTAACTACGTGATCTAGATAATGCTTCATAATTCCCATTAATAGGGCATTCTTTTTTATATTGTCAGCTTTTAAGTCATAAATTTCTCAACAAAAGTTTGTCAACAAAACCTTGTATGTGAAGTCAGAAGTAGGTTTTGCAAGTGTACTGAAATCATATTCCATGATGACTTTGAGATAAGTCAGAATATTTAGTTACACCTACACAATAATAGTATTGCCATTCGTGTAAAGAGCTTTAAATAAATGTATGCATTGTTGTTTTCTAATGCTTAAATGCCTGTTGTATCATAGTGGCTGTATCATTTTCTTTTTTTAAAAAAATATAGTATATATTACATCAATTAGTAGTGTGAAATTACACCATATAGTATATTCTTTTGGTTTTGTGCTTGGATTGCAGTTGCATGTATTCCACATGTTAAGTACTTTAACTATACAGAATGAAAACTATTGTTCTGTGACCTATTCATCACTTGACAATATATTATTTGCTAGAAGAAAAAGGTTGATGTTATTTATACAAAAGGGAATAAGAGGTACCATTTCGGAACTTTTATTCTAGAAGAATCATAAGTTTCTTTCTCTTGTGGATCAGGCAGAAACAAACATAATGTTAAAAATGCTTTCTTTCCATTCATTTATTGCTCCATTTCTCTCTCTTGTTACATGTGATGATTGTTTCATTTGAGTGAAATAGTCCATTATATCCTATTCTCTTCATTTTCACTTTCACCCAAACACATTTAGAATGTTGAAGTTAAAGAGGGAGTGGAAGTAGTCAACATTAGTTGTTCTTTTCTGAGCCTCTAGAAATATTTTTAGCTGAGGAAAAGTGGCCCCTCATTGAAGGTTACTTTTGGTAATATGTATAAAGGTGCATTCATAAAATCAACATTTTAAAGTACTGTAGAAGTTTCTCAAATTTAGTGTCACTATCTGTATCTATATTGCAATTCCATCAACTACAATGGACTGTTTGGTTTACAGCCTAAGGAATTACTGTCTGATAAGTATTAAACACTATTTACAGCATGTTCCCTTACAGTATTTAATGCTACTACGTGTTCCTTTGTTTACAGTAGTGCTTGTGATGAAGTCAGGAATTTGTTATTCATTTCTGTATTGTTAAATGTTATGGAAATTGCCATAATTATTAATATATTCATTATCAAATGTCATTGTACAGTTAAATCATGCAACTGTCAATGTGTAATGAACACAACTAATGCTTTAGTGGAAAGCTAACAAGATGTTCATGTTTATCACATTTCAAGTTACTCAGTTAAATTGAAGCTGTTAGATGTTAGTACAAGAAAGTAAAGACTTTTAGTAACTACTTTAACAAATATACTGCTCCGGCAAAATGATTCTAGCTCTGTTTAGAATATATTTGACATATAAACCACTGCATATGATACAAAAAGATTAAAAAAGGGAGATGATACTTTTTAAACCTGTCTATTGGATATTGCAAATTTTGTATGCATTATTTCCAGTTGCAGAAATTCTGAAATTATTTTCTTTTGGTATACAACTTTTTATCTCACAGTTACAGCTTTACTACTGCAACTGGCATGAGCTTTTCTAGCCTTTGCAATATCTTTTTATATAATAAGATAGCTTTTTATATGTGTATTTGCCTTCTTTGGAGACTCAGTGAATTTTTATTGTTGTGACAATAAAAGCCAATGTTTCTCGTTAATGTTTTTCTTCTTTGTCATAAAATAATTTAAGAGCTCTTTGATATTTATTAAACTTTTTGCAGACTTCATGGAATGAAACATTGCCACACAGGAGAATGTGATGATCAGCTCAACAGCAGTAAAAACCAATGTGTGTGTTTCAGCTGACTCCATAAATGTAAACTTTTTTTCTCTCCATTAAGGACTAGTGTTGTTCTTACTGCTTAAAATTAAAATTGCTGTGGGGCTCATATTATGAACATTGCTCAAATGAAACTTTCACTTCTGGTAGAAATCTAAACACGTGCACTGGAGTGAGCTGTTGTGCATTTTGAGAAAAAAGCATACACAGATGAACCAAAACATTATGATCACCTGCTTAATAGCTTGTTTGTCCGTCTTTGAAACATAGTACATCACTGATTATGCATATCAGGGATCCAACAGTTTGTTGGTAGGTTTATGGAGGTATATGGTGACAGATGTCTACTCACAGGTCAAGTAATTCACATAAATAACGGGATTCTGATTTGTATATGCACGACACAGATATGTTCCATAGGGTTTACATCAGGCAAATTTGGTCACTGAAGCATCAATGTGAGTTTATTATAATGCTCCTCAAACCACTGCAGCATGGATCTGGCTCTGGGACATGGACAATTATACTGCTGAGAGTATACATCACTGTTGGGGAAGACGTCAAGCGCGAAGGGATGCAGGTAGTTTCACAGCTGCCATTGTGCCTTCGATTACTACCACCGGGCCCTTGCAAGCATAGGAGAATGTCTCCCATAGCCTAATACTGCTCCCACCAACCTGTGTCCATGGCAAACTGCACATTTTGAGCCAACATTCACCTCGATGAGAGCATTTTGCGGAAATTATCATAAGACTTAGTGTAGTAAAATGTGAAGCACCCAAAGAACCAACACGTTTTCATTGATTGACGGTCGAGACCCGATGGCACCGTGCCCACTGCAGTCGCAAATGACAGTATCGATGGGTCAACGTGTGAACAAGTAGGTCTGCTGTGGAGCTCCATGTTCAACAATGTTTGACAAATGGTGTGCTCCAAAACACTTGTGTGTGCACTAGCATTGTGCTCTTTTGGCAGCGATGCCACAGATGCCTACTTTACAGAGCAGACAAGCCTCCGAACCCCATGTTCTGTGAAATGTCATGGATGTCCAACCATTTAGCTGCTATTGATAGTCTCACTGTCCTTCTACCTCTTTCCATAGATGCTCACTACAGTAGCACTTGACACATAAACCAGCTTCACCATTTTTGAGACACTTGTTCACAGGCTCTGCGTAATAATAATCTGCAATTTGTCAAAGTTGCTTATCTCAATGGATTTACCCATTTGCAGCCCATATCTTCACTAGGGTGATCCCCCATCTGTGTCTGCTCCACATACATACTTTTGTTACCACATAGCGTGCCCACAGTGCCACCAGGCAGCATCCTAGCTATACCAAATTCTGAGTTGCCTCTTGTGGTCCAGACTGATGCCTCTACTCGTGGAAGTCCTCCCTCTAAGAGCAGGAAGGGTAGTGTGGACCAGTGACCTAGCCGTCTTGAAGATTGTCACCAGGAGAGCTTAAGTATTCTGTCTATGAATGGGAGGCACTAATGGTGCTTTTTGCTTTAGAAAAGTTTAGGTTTTACCCTGAGCACTGTGAATTCTTGTTTGAGACAGATAATCATGACCTCTGTTGGGTGTCTGCATGTCCACATAAGATATATTGTATGACTTGGTAGGGTGTCCGAATTTTGGCTTTCTCATTCAAGGTGAAGCATATCTGTGGCACTGAAAATCAGGTGGCTGACATCTTGAGTCGGATGTTTGAGGTTGGAGTTCAGCTGTTGGAGAAGTATTCGAGCCCAGGGGATTGTGCAGGCAGGATACTATTTGAAGTCCCAGAACTTTGCGTGGACCTCAGGAAAAGACATGACAGTGATTGCAGGATTAAGGCCGTTAAGAATAAGCTGTTGAATGTGGAACAGGTGGCCAGTCATCTTATTCATAAATGCCTAGTCCGTTGTGGGGTGGGATCAGGTGATTTTTCAGATATGTTTGATCAGTCAGTTCGTCCAGCCTGTGTTCCGGTACTTTCATCACATGGTGGTTGGAGGGCATCTAAGTGTCCACAAAACTATTACTAATATTAGGCACCATGTGTCTTGGCCTTCCTTATATAAGAATGTTTGGCTGTTGGTGAGTGACTGTGAAGTCTGCAAATGAGCAAAATTTAATGTTAAAGGTCTTTTGCAATCTAGTGGGGAAACATATCCCCGAGATAAGTGACTCATCAATTATATTGGTCCCTTGTGATGCACTCACAATGGTAAACGGTATGTGCTTGTGGTAGTGGATACCTTCTGAAGGTTATGTTGGTTCATTCCTAGTTACAGGGTTAAGGACCCTATTACTGTTCGACATGTCCTGGGGACAATTTGCATCTTTGGCCCACCGAGGTATTTGGTCAGCGATAATCCCCAGCTTTTAAACCTAAGGGTTTTAGGAGATTTCATTTTGAGCAGGCATCTGCCACATCACAACTACACCCTATCATCCTCAACCATGTTTTGCAGAACACGTTAACTGCAACTTGAAAGGGGTTCTTATTGTACTCCATAGTAATTTGCACAGTAAATGGGTCCACTCCATGAGATGGCTTAATTTTGTCTTTAACAGGGCCCAACATGAGTCACTGAAGGCTGCCCCTGCTTCTCTTGTGTTGGGCTATCAAGTTAATTCACCTCTGGCCAACTTGTGATCAGTTAACGATTTGCTCCCCGAGCATACTGATGCTAAGATACCGCAGGAGAACTGGATGAAGGCTTATTGAAACATTCTGCAGGCCCATCAGAGGTTGGTTGAGCATAATAATAAGGGGTACAGAGAGTTTAGGGCAAGGTAGGTGATCAGGTTTTTGTGTGCAGCCCCAATGTTAACCATAAAGTGGAGAAGGGCTGTTCTAGTAAGTTAGTACCCCAGTTTTTGGGTCCCTTTGAGATAGTCCAAGTACTGAGTCCGGTCAACTTGCTTGTGCACACTCTTTAATTGTGTGAGCTGTCCAGGGTTCACGTTTCCCAGGTTAAGGAGAACTAGCCTCCTCCCTGACCACTTAACACATCGAAAGGGAAGGGAGTTTCTGTGGGTTTGACAGGGGAGACTGTGCGGTGCAACTCAGATTCCTTGAATTCACGCGGTGTATTATCCTTCATTTGTTCACTTCTGAGATGTTCTTGTTCTGGTGGAGGCACTCACCTCTCAGCAGCAGCTCGATTTCAGCGATTCCTTGAATTCACGCGGTGTATTATCCTTCATTTGTTCACTTCTGAGATGTTCTTGTTCTGGTGGAGGCACTCACCTCTCAGCAGCAGCTCGATTTCAGCGATGGTGGTCGCAAGGAGGCGTGATCAATGCAGGGCAGTCGGGTGGAGCATCTCTGCCCAGAAGAAAGGGGCAGTAGGAGTTAGTACGCGTCTGCCAGAACAGACAAGAGATGGCCCCACTGTTTTTTCAAAATGAGAGGGCCACAGATGTTTTCATCCAGTTGATGGGGATCATTGGTCGTTTTTCCACTACTTAGTGACCTCCTTTAACTTCTGTTATCTGGTGGAGTGGGTGTAGTGTTGTGATCCTGGACATGAATTTTGACCCTATTTGCAAAAACTGACTTATGGCTTAGCCAGTTGCTCATGTGAATTCCTGAAAGAATGAGCCTGGATAGTGTCATCTTGCTGGCAGTTGTGTTATATTTATCAAATTATTATGAAGGCCCACCCAACATCTGGGTAATGGATGTGTATCACTAACTTCACCTGTTAATTGTGCAAGTAGCTGCCTCCTCTGAGTTGACCTAAGTTAGGTGGCTGTTTGCTTTAACCTTTGCATCTGTCGGCCTCCTCTTGGTTGTTCTGGGTCTCCTTAACACCTCTCTGGTGTTTTGGTTTGATACAGCCATGTGGCATTGTGAGCATTGATTTCTGGCCGTTGCCTTTTGAGCCCCTGGTAGCTCAGTGTTTCGATACTGACTGTGGTTTTACAAAGACACTGTGCTGTTTCGCACCTGATTTATATTTCTCTCCCATGTATGTTTAACGAAACTACTTCTCGACTAGTGGTATGGAACCGGCCATTAACACATGCCTTGGTGTGTTCTAGTTTTGTCAGCATGAGGGCTAAGCCTTGTATAAGACGACACCATTCTGATGGAGTGGAAGGATGCCTGGACCTGTGATAACAGAGGGATGGCAGCTTGGCAGATGGCTCACTGAATTAAGAGTTACATACAGCATTTATACAATTTTATTGAAAGCTTACATTGAAAGTGTACTTTGGGCAGGGGCTCTCAAATGTTTTTTTTTTTCTTATTCTCAAATGATTAATATTTTAAGAGTTTCCTTATTGTTTCTTAACTGAAAGACATTGTTATTAAGTACATTAGAATCATACAGATTTCAATATTTTTAAGCAGTCATACATAATTCAAAGCATGTCCTGAAAATATGTGTTGGTGGTGTCTCTTAAACAGTTGTTTTGCTTAAACTGTTTAAAACTTTTTTTTTTTTTTTTTTTTTTAAGTTGCTTTTAATTGACAGAAAAGTGTAATTTGTAATGCTTAACATTACTCTTAGGAATTGTGAACCTTCCTCAAGCACTTGAGTTTGGCTGTGGGTTATATATTACATGTTTTTATTTAAATTAAATTTCTTAAAACACTGGGAATTTTTTGTTAACTGAAAAACTTTGGGTCTTGTTTAAACAAAGTGTGTAAATTAAAAGGTGAAAGATGTTTTCTCCAAACCTTGCCTAGCTGTTCCACATAACTTTTATTGTTTTGTTTGGGCTTGTCAGTGACAAATAACAATTATCTGTTTACACACTTCTACTCAGTAATTTATGGATGGATTATCTGTTTACACACTTCTACTCAGTGATTTATGGATGGATACTCTTCTCTCTGGTTCATTTTCTTCCCACTGGCGCCATTACAGCCAAATTGTGTTGTGTTTACATTTATTAGTGATCTTTCAAAATGTTTAAGATAACATCTGAGGCAACTGACTGTGAAGTGCATTCTGTAATATAAGTTTGGAAAGCATAGAATGTTAAATCCACTGAAATTCATCATAGACTTGTAGAGATTTATGACGAAAATGTAATGTCTGATGAAATGGTAAGAAAGTGGGCGAGACAGTTCAATAGTGGATGAATCAGTGTTCATAACGAAGCGTGGAGTGGGTGGCCTTCAGTTATTACTGATGGTTCGGTTGAGAAAGTGAGTAAGAAAATTCATGATAACTGGTGGTTCACAATGAGAGTGCTTTGTGAGAGTTTCCACAAACTTCAAAAATTGTTTTGCATGAGATTGTCACAAATCACTTAAATTTTTGAAATTGTGTTCCATTTGGTTCCGAAAATGACTATGGATGATAAATGGGTATTCATTGGACAAATATATTATACTAGAACTGACATGTGATTAGATTTTCACACAATTTGGGTGCATAGATCCTGAGAAATCAGTACCCAGAACAACCATCTCTGGCCGTAATAATGGCCTTGATAAGCCTGGGCATTGAGTCAAACAGAGCTTGGATGGCATGTACAGGTACAGCTGCCCATGCAGCTTCAACACGATACCACAGTCCATCAAGAGTAGTGACTGGCGTATTGTGACAAGCCAGTTGCTCGGCCAACATTGACCAGACGTTTTCAATTGGTGAGAGATCTGGAGAATGTGCTGGCCAGGGCAGCAGTCAAACATTTTCTGTATCCAGAAAGGCCCATACAGGACCTGCAACATGCAGTCGTGCATCATCCTGCTGAAATGTAGGGTTTTGCAGGGATCGAATGAAGGTTAGAGCCACAGGTTGTAACACATCTGAAATGTAACATTCACTATTTAACGTGCCGTCAATGGGAACAAGAGGTGACCGAGACGTGTAACCAATGGCACCCCATACCATCACGCCGGGTGATACGCCAGTATGGCGATGACGAATACACGCTTCCAATGTGTGTTAACTGCGATATTGCCAAACACGGATACGACTATCATGATGCTGTAAACAGAACCTGGATTCATACGAAAAAATGACATTTTGGCTTTTGTGCACCGAGGTTCATCATTGAGTTCACCATCGCAGGCGCTCCTGTCTGTGATGCAGCGTCAAGGGTAACTGCGGCCATGGTCTCCGAGCTGATAGTCCATGCTGCTGTAAACGTCGTCGAACTGTTCGTGCAGATGGTTGTTGTCTTGCAAACATCCCCATCTGTTGACTCAGGGATTGAGACGTGGCTGCACAATCCGTTACAGCCATGCAGATAAGATGCCTGTCGTCTTGACTGCTAGTGATACGAGGCCGTTGGGATCCAGCACGGCGTTCCGTATTACCCTCCTGAACCCACCGATTCCATATTCTGCTAGCAGTCATTGGATCTCGACCAACGCGAGCAGCAATGTCACAATAAGATAAACTGCAGTCGTGATAGGCTATAATCTGACCTTTATCAAAGTCGGAAACGTGATGGTGCGCATTTATTCTCCTTACACGAGGCATCGCAACAACGTTTCACCAGGCAATGCCGGTCAACTGCTGTTTGTGTATGAGAAATCGGTTGGAAACTTTCCTCATGTCAGCACATTGTAGGTGTCGCCACCGGCGCCAACCTTGTGTGAATGATCTGAAAAGCTAATCATCTACGTATCACAGCATCTTCTTCCTGTCGGTTAAATTTCGCGTCTGTAGCACGCTATCTTCGTGGTGTAGCAATTTTAATGGCCAGTAGTGCATGAGCTACATTGTTGTCATGAGGCGTGTGCTGTGTATGTCCATACACAATAAATATGCATTTTCAACCATTGGTCCCCTATTATAATTGATTGTGGGTCCACTGTCACCTGTTTCAAACGGTTTGAGACACCCTGTATGTTGCTTCTTCCTATGTAAGGGGTTGTTATAATTAAAGTGCAGCCAGTCACAAAGGTGCAGTGTGGGCTGTAATTATAGTATCTCAGAGAAACTAGGTAGATATTCTAATGCAGTGATGTGGAACCAATTTAAGCTGGCAAAAAATAGTTCCAATTTTGGCCACATGTTCAAATCTGCCACTGTGAAATAAAGAAAGATGATTAGAAATATTTCTGTATGTAATGGATTAGAAATGGGACATGGGCAGAAAAGGTCAAACAAGGAAGAAAGGCATAATGTTGATTTTATTATTAACACCACTTTCATAATTTGTTCCATATGAGCACCAGAGATGTCAACGAGAATCTGTACAGTACCAAATTTTCACCTGGTGGACAATATTAGAACCAATTTTTTTTTTCCGGTGTCAATCAGTTCCACATTAATGTGTTAGCTTATCTACCAAGTTTCGCTGCCATGCACTGAATCTGCATCAGTAGGTGCGCTTATATTATATCCACCCAGTATATCTCGCAGAAAGACATGAAGATAAATTAGAGAGATTTGAGCCCACACGGAAACTTACCAGCAATTGTTCTTCCTACAAACCATTCACAGCTGGAACAGGAGAGGAGGGGTGTGACGGGTACCCTCCACCACACATCACAATTTGACTAGCAGAATACAGATGTAGATGTTTTCCTTTGTTACTACTTCTTGAGTCCTCAATAAAAAAGGTATCACCTTCATTCTCTGATTTGTCATCCACAATCAATGCCTATGAAAGGAAGCTATAAAATACTTTCCCAACTTCCGACACCATCAACTGTTTATCTCCCCTTTTTGCTGAACCTTGTACTCACGAACAACATGTCTCACCAGCCAGCAATTAAAACAGACTTTGGATCGTTGTCATGGGAGCACTGTTGAATTCAGGTTGAACCGAACAGCCACTAGCTACCAAACAACCAAAATATGATTGAAACTGCTGATTTTCAGTACAACTAAGCCCTTCAGTTCTGGAAACTAAAGCACTTAGTTGATAAAAGGTGGAAGGTTTACTAGCAAAAGTGATGCTTGATCGATCCTTGGGCCTCATCCCATCCAATATGTTATTGACAATTTGACCCTCGGGGACTTGCAGTTCTAAGGCCATTCTCGCAAGTAATTCTGTATACTCTGTATATGTCTGTGTAATTAATTTACTCCATGGTGTCATCCTTAGTAGGCATCATTAGAGATAAGTAGAATTGGTTGTCACGATAAACTAGTTTTAGTTTTCTTGTGGTGATTAATGGCTTTAAAATACTTGAGAGCATAAGAGATGCCTGCTTCTTAATCTGTAAGTAGTACAAACCAATGAAGTAGCTTACACTAACCTCCAACACTGTCCATCTTTAGAACTGACCCCGCTAAAGCACAAATTTGGCTGCTAAGGACCATCTCCACAGGTGAGACAGTGTTTCTAATGTTTCCAGTGACGGGGCAATTATCGCTACGGAGCATGTTGTCCAGGCACATATAGGCAACACTGTGATCTGTGTATTTTAGGAAGAGTATCTGGGCTTTCTGGGGAGTGGCAGATACTTTCATAATCTGTATGTGATTGAATTATTGCTTTAAAATGTTTAGATACATTAATGGATGTGATCACCATTTTAAGACTGAAACACCTTTCATTATATTTAACAGGTTTCCATTTATCTTTTATGACTGTTACATTTAGTGCCCAAGTCAGTTTACTATCTAAATTCATTCCCAAGTATTTTACAACATTTTTAATTGGTAACATAAATGGGCCCATCTAGATGTTCATTATTTGAGGGCCTCTGTGCTTGGAGAAGAGGCACTCCATAGCTACGGGCTCATAATTTTTCTGTTGTCTGAAATGTATCCCTTGTCCTCACGACATATTTTGCACTCTTTGTTGTTTATCAGAGAGAAAGGATGTGAACCAATTGGAGGCCAACCCCCAGGCCCCATAGCAATGTAGTTTCAGAAGCAGCAAGTTATGCCTGATTAGATCAAACACCTTAGACAAGTCTAAGAATATTAAAGGCTTAATTCATTCCTATCAAATGCATTTAGGGCCATCTTCATTAAATGAAAGACTGCTGTTTCTATTTATCAGTTCTTCCTAAACCCATTCTGAAGATTAGTCAACATGTTGTTCTTATTGAGAAAGCCAACTAGCCTAATATACATTACTCAATTGATTACTTCAGAAGAACCTCTCAGTAGTGCCACTGGTGTATAAACGTCAGATGGTGCAAGAAAAAGGATGTTGGTCGATCGATCCCCTTAACTCATATGACCTGATGCAGACTTTTATCCAACTAGGGTGCAGGGAAACAGTAGCACAGCCATAGACAATATTTTTATTCATTCTTCATTACAAGATGGGCATTCTATTAGTAAAAGGGTGAATAGCCTTTCAGACCATTATGCCCAAATTTTAACACTAAAAGGCTTTTGTACTCAAACAAATGTTACATATAATTACAGACTATTTAAGAAAGCTAATCCAATGGCAATAGAGAGTTTTTTAAACCTCGTTAAGGAACAAGAGTGGCAGGGTGTTTATAGTGCAGATAACATAGATGACAAATGTAATGCTTTCCTTGACACATTTCTCATGCTCTTTGCGAGTTGCTTTCGATTAGAACATTCTAAATGAGGTACTAGCAGTGAAAGGTAGTCTGGGTGGCTGACTAGTGAGATGAGGATATTGTGTAGAACAAAGCGGGAATTATATCAAAATGTTAGAAGTAGTTACAATCGAGCTACAATAGCCCCTTACAAACAGTATTGTAAGATACTTAAAATGTTACTAGGAAGGCAAAGAGTATGTGGTACACAAATAGAATAGATAATTCACAGGATAAAATTAAAATCATATGGTCAGTTGTGAAGGAAGTGTCTGGTCAGTGGCGCAGGGTCGACGATATAAAGCCAGTTTGTAGTAAAAATATTTCTGTTACTGATAAGTCAGATATATTTACAGTATTTAACAGTAATTTTCCAAGCATTGCTGGTGGATTAAATAAAAACTTAGTTTCTATGGGGAATCATATAACTCCGAGATTGATGTCTGAAATACTCCTCTATGATACTGACAAGAGGAAGATTGAGTCAATAATTAAATCACTGCAGAGTAAAGACTCTCACAGATATGATGGAGTGCCTAGCAGAATATTAAAGTACTGTGCTGCACATGTTAGCCCTGTACTTGGCCATATTTGAAATTTTTCCTGTAAGAATGGTCAGTTTCCTGAATGATTTAAGTACTCATAGTAACGCCACTTTATAAAAAGGGAGGAAGGGACAATCTAGACAATTTTAAACCTACTTCTAAGCCATCAGCATTTACTAAACTTATTGCAAAGGCTGTGTATGTAAGGATAATTGGTCATTTTATATCTCACAATTTGCTATCAAATGTACAGTTTTGATTTAGAAGTCGTTTAACAACTGAAAATGCTGTATTCTCTTTTCTCTGTGAGGTACTGGATGGGTTAAATAAAACATTTCAAAAGCTAGGTATAATTTTTTTTTTTTTTTTTTTTTTTTTTTTTTTTTTTTTTTTTACTGTGTTGATCACAAAATATTGCTCCAGAAGTTGGACCATTACGGAATACCGGGAGTAGCTGACAACTGGTTCATCTCTTACTTTAGTAACAGACAGCAAAAGGTCATTATTCACAGTGTTGAGAATGGCTGGGATTGGGGTCTGAGTGGGTACGGTCAAATAGGAGATGCAACAGGGGTCAGTGTTTTGACCACCCTGTTCCTTATTTATGTAAATGATATGCCCTCTAGTATTACAGGTAATTCTAAAATATTTCTGTTTGCTGATGACACTAGCTTGGTAGTAAAAGATGTTGTGTGCAAATTGGCTCTGTTTCAGATAGTGCAGTTCATGACATAAGTTCATGGCTTGTAGAAAATAAATTAACACTAAACCTTAGTAAGACTCAGTTTTTACAGTTTCTAACACACAATTTAAAAAAAGAACCGACATTTTAATGTCACAGAATGGGCATATGATTAGTGAAACTGAACAGTTCAAATTTCGAGGTGTTCAGGTCGATAGTAAACTGTCACAGAAAGCCCAAGACTTAATGCTCCCATACCTGCTATTCGAATGGTATCTGAAGTAAGTGATCATTCAACACAAAAATTAGTCTACTTTGCTTATTTTCATTAGCTTATGTCATATGGTATTATATTTTGGGGTAACTCTTCCCATTCTAAAAGGATATTTTTGGCTCAGAAACAGGTGGTTTGGGCAATAAGTGGTGTAAGTTCGCGAACCTCTTGTCAACCCCAGTTCACTAGTCGGTGTATTCTGACATTGGCCTCTCAATATATACATTCTTTACTGTCATTTCTTTTTAACAATATCAGCTTATTCCTAAGAATAAGCAGCTTTCTCTCAGTTAATACTCGGCAGAAATCAAACCTGTATATGGATCGGAATTCCCTAACTCTTGTGCAGAAATGGGTGCAGTACACTGCTGCATCCATTTCCAATAAGCTACCACAAGAATTCAAAAATCTTAGCAGTAATCCATGCACTTTCAAATCGAAACGGAATGGTTTCCTCTTGAGTGACTCCTCCTATTCTGTCCAGGAATTGTTGATTGCGTTTACTTAAACTTATGGCTTGACTTTTTTTGGATTCAAAAACATTTTATTTTTATCTGTTATTACCTTTACATTGTAATTTCATGTACTGATACATTCCATTACCTTTAAGATTTGCTCCTCAATTTGGTCCTAAATAAATAAAATGTACTATCCTTTTTCCAGAGTGCGTGTATTATGGATAGTTTTAGGTTTGATGGAAAGATTCTTGTCCTGAAACAAGTATTATTAATGTCACTAAGCTTGGAATCTATACTGGTGAAACATCTACATCCGTACTCTGTAAACTACTGTGTAGTGGATGGCAGAGGGTACTTCCCACAGTACCAGTTATTATGGCTTCTTCTTGTTCCACACGTGTCTGGAGCATGGGAAAAATGACTGTTTAAATAGCGCTGTGTTCACTATAATTAATCTTATCTTGTCCTCACGATCCCTACAAGAGTGACACATAAGATTTGTGGTATATTTATACATTCATGATTTAAAGCTGGTTATTGAAACTTTCTCTGCATAGTGTGCATCCACCTTCAACATCTACCCATTCAGTTTCTTAAGAATATCTGTGACACTCTCCCATGGGTCACAAATATGTGATCATTCATGGTGCTATTCTCTGTATATGTTCAATATCCCCTGTTAGACCTATCTGGCACAGATCCTACACACTTGAGCAGTATTCTAAGATGGCTTGCATGAGTGTTACATCCAGGTACTTCTGTGTGTTGGACAATTGTAACTGTGACTTGATATTGTAGTTATAGGATTTATGTTTTCTTGTTTTGTGAAGTGCATAATTTTACATTTCTGAACATTTAAGGCAAGCTGCCAATCTTTGCACCACTTTCAAATCTTATCAATGCCTGACTGAATCTTTGTGCAGCTTTTTTTCAGACTACTTCATTATAGATAACTGCTTCATCTGTGAAAGTCTGAGGTTAGTACTAATATTATCTGCAAGATCATTAAAATACAAATTGAATACCAGGAGCCCCAATACACTTCCCTGGTGCACATCCAAAGTTACCTCTACATCTGCCAATGACTGTCCAATAACCTGCTGTGTACTCCCTATCAAGAAGTCATCAGCCCTGCCATAAATTTCACTTGACTTCCCTATGTTTGTGTAGTGCCAGTTAAATATATCGGTGATCTGGTGATCGTCTTCAACAATTGCCTTAATTTTTAGTTTTTGAGTTTCAGGTTTTACTTTTACTTTTTCCTTCTTTCCAAACTAATTTTGTTTTGTTTCTTTGCCTGTTGATACATGAATCATTGCTTAGCCTTTTTGCTGTGAGTAAAACTTCGCTGTGGACACTTCAGTATTTTCTAAGATAGTTTTACTGTCATATACATTCTGAAATGTCTGTTGAGATTTCTAATGGTGAGTAATGATTTTGAAATCCTTTGTACACTGATGAGCCATAACATTATGACCACCTGCTTAATAACTTGTCTGTCTGTCTTTGGAATGAAATACAACACTGATTCTGCATATCAGGGATCCGACAATTTGTTCGTAGGTTTTTGGAAGTGTGTGGCTAATCCCAAGGCTAGTTTCAGAAGCAGGCAACCAGGTCATGTAATTCACATAAATAATGGGTCGCTGATTTGCGTACGGGGTGATGGTGCCTTGATAGTGACCTAGATGGGTTCCATACGTCTTACATCAGGCGAATTTGGTCATCGATGCATCAATGTTAGCTCACTATAATGCTCTTGAAACCACTGTAGCACAGCTGGCACTGAAACACTCACAATTATACTGCTGAAAGATGACGTCGCCGTTGGGGAAGACATCAAGCATGAAGGGATTCAGGTGGTTCTCAGCTATCACCATGCCTTCGATTACTACCACAGGTCCCATGCAAACACTGAAGAATGTCTCCCATAGCTCAGCCAGCGTCCATGGTGTGCTGCATGTTTCAAGCCGCTGTTCACCTCAATGACAGCATTTGTGGAGACAACCAATGAAATAGCGTAGCAAAAATGTGATTCACCCAAAGAGCCAACACATTTCCATTGATTGAAGGTCGAATCCTGATGGACTCATGCCCATTGCAGTCATAATTGACAGGTCACTGGATCAACATGTGAACACGTAAAGACAGTCTGATGTGGAGCTCCATGTTTCTACAATGTACGATGAACAGTGTGCTCTGGAACACCTTGTGTGTGCACCAGCATTGTACTCTTTCAGCAGAGATGTCACAGATCACCATCCATCCTACTTTACAGATCAGACAAGCCTCTGAACCCCAGAATCTGTGAAGAGTCATGGACGTCCAGCTATTTAGCACCTAGTGGTAGTTTCACTCTTCTAGCTCCTCCTGTAGATTCTCGCAACGGTAGCATGTAAACATTCAACCAGCTTCAGCATTTTCAGGGTACTCATTCACAAGCTTTGCATAATAATAATCCACCCTTTGTCAGAGTCACTTATCTTAGTGGATTTCCCCATTTGTAGCCCATATCTTTGCTAGAGTCATCCCCCGTCCATGTCTGCTCTGCTTGCATATTTTTGTTACTGTCTCACATGTCTTTAACGCCATCTGACAGCATCCTGCATCACACTGTGTGATTATGATAATGTTTTGGCTGATCAATGTAGTATCCATGTGTTTATCATTAAGTTTAATTCTCCTTAATGGGAATGCCATGAAATAACAATATTTGAAGTGTGTGCTCAAATAATGCTGTATGGTGCATTTTACAGTTTTTAGGAAAGTGACAAAAACTGTTACTTCCAGAGAATTGTTGCAAAATAATAATTTAATAGCAGATATGTATTGTTTGTACATACAGGTGTTGAAAATACTTGGTTGTGCTTTTTGAAACTGATCCAAGCATAGTTTTCTTTTTTTTTAATAAGTAAGCAGTAAAACTTAAAACACTGCATAGCAATGGATATACAGCACTATTCCACATCACCCTGTACTCTGCTTTAATGATAAGGTTGTCTGGAATCCAAAAGCTGTTAGTAAGAAAATTATAACAAGATAAAAATAATATTTATTGCAAACTGATTACTTTGGTCTTAACAAAGCAATAGAACATAAGTTCATTATCAAGTTGAGACACAAATATGGTACATTAAACTCAGTTGTCACACTGCTCGTTTTTGTAAAAATGTCTGTTCATTAGTCTTGGTATTTTGACATTAGCCTCTCAAAATAATAATAATAATAATTATTATTATTATTATTATTATTATTATACTAAGCTACCACACGAATTCAAAACTCTTAGAAGTAATCCACAGTCTTTCAAATTGAAACTGAAGTGTTTCCTCATGGATCAATCCTTCTATTATGTTGAGGAGTTCCTTGAAAAATTAAGCTGATTCTTATGTTATATTGTTTACTGCGTTTACTTAAAATTATGACTTGACTTGTTTTGGGTTGATAAACATTTTATTTTATCTGTTATTACTTTTATGTTGTAATTTCATCTACTGACATGTTCCATGACCTCGGAGATTTGCTCCTCAGTTTTGTCCTGAACTAGATGTAAATAAATAAAAATATGAACTGCTTATTGAATAATCAGGAATCATTTTGATAAATAATCTATATATTCTGCAGAGGGTGAGATTGGGGTGCAGATATTCTTTTGAGAATATATTCCTGCTCTAATGGCTCATTTGGGAAACTCGAAATGCATTCCCAAATCAGAGCTTGGTCGTCATATGATATGGCATGCGGCCTATTGAAATATTTTTCTCTCCCACCTTTAGAAGTGATTATTTCATCTTTTAGTTCACTTTGAAGAGTCTTTATTTGTCACTGGGTGATGCAGAATATGTCAAGCTATGTTTTTTGACATACTTCTTTTGACTGGACTTTCATTTGAATGTAGCTTGTTTCCATGAAAACTGTCTGTCTTACGTTTCTTTCATCTGGCTGGCATGTCTATTTCCATGGATTTTATCAAGTAAATGAACTGCTCATCGTATGCCATGGCATGATATTCTTCATAAAGCTTTAACTTAATTTCCGGGTTTCTATTCTTGCATCCTTCTTTTGAGCATATTTCTGTGTTGCATATATGATCCTGGATCATGCAGCCAATCAGTATTACTATCTAACAGTCAACTGTATTATCACATTTCACATTCCCTTTTAATAAAATAGCTGTGCTTGGATTGTGTATTATATTCTTTGTTGATGGTAACTACACAACCTTACTTAATTTTATTCAGGTTACATATTTTCCTGTAATGATTTCAGAATATGTACATAATGTATACTGTTAGGGCCATGTACTCTACAGGGAACACATACTGCTGTACAGAACACATATGCTACTCTACGGACATATACCTTTTTATGAAACTCATACAGCATTATTCTACTCACCTGTGTTAGAGTGTTGATATGGTGGAAGAGACCAAACAGCGATGTCATCAGTCTCATTCAACAGGGAAAGATGGGGAAGGAAGTTGGCCATGCCCTTTCAAAGGAACCATCCCAGCATTTGCCTGCAGTGATTTAGGGAAATCATGGAAAACCTAAATCTGGATGGTCGGACGTGGAATTGAACCATTGTCCTCCTGAATGTGAGTCCAGCATGCTAACCATCTGTGTTAGAAGCTGTTTCACAGGATCTATTTTCCTTTTCATGATTTATGTTCCAATCCAGCATCACTGACCCTTTTTCTCTTAATATCCTGCCAATTACTGTTAATTTTCCTTCTCTGTGCAGTATTTGCACATTTCAAACTGCTTGCATTCTTGTAACATACAGCATTGTTCAAGCAACAAAACAACATGAGGTTCTTCGCTGTTTAGTGCTGCCCTCCCACATTAAACAGGTCGACTATTACAGCAGGTGCTGCAGACTGCCACATACAACATTATTCCATGCAATTCTAGCTGGCCGGTGTGGCCGTGTGGTTCTAGGCGCTTCAGTCTGGAACCGCGTGACCGCTACGGTCGCAGGTTTGAATCCTGCCTCGGGCATGGCTGTGTATGATGTCCTTAGGTTAGTTAGGTTTAAGTAGTTCTAAGTTCTAGGGGACTGATGACCACAGTTGTTAAGTTCCATAGTGCTCAGAGCCATTTGAACCATGCAATTCTACAAAATGTCAAAGTGTGCCATACAGCATTATTCATGCATACACTTCATTTATAGTCAGTGAAAAGAGGTCTATGTTTCTTATCTACATCATCATTGGGGTCTCAGTCCCAGTGCACAAATTTCAGTATGCTATTAAAAATTCCTACGTTGTTATCACATTTTTCAATGATTGTACATTTCCTAATGTTCCCATTCTATACTACATTTTAATGCCATGTGGTCAGAAAAACCAATATCTGTTACTTCAATATTATAGCCCCAAATCACTTCCTGTTTGTTGGCAAACATCTGAGTTAGTGTTGTAAAATCAAACAATAGAAAGTCCCAATAACAAAAATTGTGAAAAGGATAGATTGCTCCTCCTCGACATTGAGTCGCAGACAGGCACATTGAAAAGACTGTTATACATTTAAGCTTTTGGCCAAAAGGCCTTCCTCTGAAGTTGAAAATGCACAAACATTCACACAAGCACAACTCTCACATATTGTAGCCATTATATCTGGCTGCTGAGTCCAGCCACAGTGGTCAGAGACAATGGTCATATGTGAGTGTGACTTGCACTTTTGTGAATATATGTGTGTGTGTGTTTTGTGTGACTTGTACTTTTGTGAATGTGTGTGTTTTCTACTTCAGAGGAGGCCTTTTGGCCAAAAGTTTAAATGTGTAACACTATTTTTGTTGTGCCTGTCTGTGGCTCATTGACTCCTCTACACTGTAAAAGCAATCATCCTTTTCATGATACTTTTGATCAAATGTTGTTTTGGACCCATCTCACTATCTAGTAATTTCATCCATAGCTAGTTGCATGTTGTATGAGCTAAAAATTGATATGAAAATCACCAGGCACTATTAAATATTTTGACATACCTCTTAATTCATGTAAAAGATCTTCTAAATTAGCTAAGAAGGTCATTTGTTGGGGACTAGTAGATGCAAGTAATGGTGTTCCATATTCTGTCAATTCACATGTACACTACAGCCTCAGGCAACTGAAACCACACTCAGTTGCCTGAGACTGCAGTCGTTCACTTGCCTGAGACTGCAGTTGTGTGTGTGAGATGCATTTGCATTTGCATTTGTGTGTGTGTGTGTGTGTGTGTGTGTGTGTGTGTGTGTCTATTGTTGTCAAAGGCCTTTATGTCCAAAAGCTTTAATTGTGAGAGTCTTTTTGTTGTGCCTATCTGCGACTCAGCATCTCCACTATATGGCGCTATAGCTGCACAAATGGGTGTGTTTTGTAGCCAGTGCTCAACTCCTCTGAGATTACCATTTAAAATGACTTCCAGCTCACACAGTTTGCTGCCTAGATCTTGCGGATTTTTCAGTAACAATGTTTAGGGATTGACATTTAGATTTTGCGAGTTGTTGCTCTCCTTGCTCTCTTCTTCTGATTGGCTGTCAATTGCTTCTGCTGGGTGCTGCTGTTGCTGATGATGGTGATAGCTCTGCTAATGATGGTGCTGATTCTGCTGAAGGTGGTGGTGGTTATTCTGCAGAAGGTAATGCTCACCCTGTCCACTATATTTTCAAGAAAGCCACATTGCCCCCCCCCCCCCCTGCACCCGCCCTCGTGTTGTTCTAAATGGCGAGCACCTCAGGAAGCTCAGCACTCATTTGCTGGGTGGGGGCTTGCAGAACCTGGGTTTCCTGAACTAGGAACTGGTGAGCGATGCTAATCCTCTGTAACCATAAGCTGCGGGCATGTTTCAGCGAACACTATGTGGAGCAGCATTGGAATGTTTTGTGTCACAGAGAACAGGGACCTTGGATAGACCACTCAAATCATCATGATAGTAAAAATCTTTCTAAGAAAGTGCTCAATCTCAAGGTGTGCTGCACACTGACAAGACACTTAGTTGTTGAGGTGTGACAGTCATTATCAGGCAATCTCTGGGGAACATGTATTTCAGTTGTACAAGGCTTAGTCAGGCAAGAGGGGCTGTGTCTGGATGGACACTCACTTCCCTAGCGGCTTGTGGAACTTCCATGAAGTTTAAATCACTTACTTTTACTCCCAGCAGTTCTAGTAGTCCATTGGGCAGTATTAATGCCCAAATCCTAAAGATGCCTCACATGGCTAGGCCACCTGAGATATCTGTGGATTTCAGTGCAAGCAAAAATAGTAACAGACCATATTCTGTGATAGATAATATGTTTATCACTGTCGAATGTGTCAAAGATTAATTTGAAAAATTGTCACCTTTCTGAATATATAAAGTTCTAGAGGACTTAAAGGACAACTTAAATCCAGTAAGAGGCTGCGCAGTCATACACTCCTGATCAAGAAACTGAAGGCTACCCAAGTGCACAAGTTGTTAAATACTGAACTACTTGAAGAATATGCTATCAACCACGAGTTTCACACTGGGCTAAATTGTTGTAAAGGAGTTGTGATGTGCCAGGGCATTATGGGTATGGATCCAAGGAATTCTAACAGGAATGGGAAAGCGAACATGTCACTGAAGAATAGAGTTCCATGAATAAAGTTGATAGTGAGCTTCAGAACGCAGAGACTTTTATCCTGACAGTTAGTCTACTAATGTTGCCAAGTATATTGTGCCAGGCTTTTTCTGACTTCAATCTAGGCCCTATGTACCTAATCCAATGTGTTACTTACTGTGTTGGTCACACCACCGTGGGTTACAACTGTCAGGTAAAATGAAGATTCAGGTCCACTGCCCATGAAGCACGTCTTTAATGTACTGCCCACACATGTGTGTCAGTTGCTCCCAAGCACATCCAGTTTGGACTTGTCTTCAAGTAAGAGAATAAAATACAGGATGGTAAGTCACCCAATGCCTCTTCTATTTTGAGACAAAAAAGAATACATTTAAGGCCACAGCGCCACCCACTTTTGTGAAGTTGTTTGCCTTGGCATTGAACCTACTTGTACAGAAGACTAATGTTGGTGCAAGACTTCGATAGCTGAGCAGAGCATATCAACCTGCACCTGTAAATGTAGCTGTAAGCCCGCTCCACTGGCCACACAGTCAAACCTTCCCACCATTGAAATACTGGTGGTTGCTGAAATAAATTTCAGTAAGAAGCAGACCCTCATGACAGACAATAGAAGAGATCCAGCAAAATGTTCCTGTTAAAACAGCCTTGACACCATCCCCGAAGTCCAAACTGGGGATGAAAACCAACAAACCGAAACGACCTGGTCTGTAGCTATCAGACCATGTGACCTTGGTTGTATCTGATGGATGAGACAGTAACCTTACTATGGACGGTATGTGTGTTGATGTCTGCCTGAGGCTACTGGCGAGTCCAGCAAGTAACCCTCCCCCTGCACTCCCCCCTCCCCTCTGCTGCAACATCACACTACCATGGAGGAAAGACAGAGAACAACCTTACCCTTAAGATGGCTGTCATACTTCAGTGGTACTTGAATGGGCTCAGGACATGTGTAGGAAATATGTCTATTAGCTCAGGATAAAGTAATATGCATCTGCATTTTAAATTACCTGACACCCCTGAGCTATGTTGCTTCATTCTCCACAACATCCATGGCCTTAGTGCAGAGAGAGCTAAAGGATGAGTGGCTATATTCATGAACAATACCTATCATTCCTCGCTTCCCTCCCTGACATCCAGCCAACAAGCAGTCGCTGTAACTGTGCGTGTGCATCATAGCTTGACAATCTGTTTGCTCTACCTGCCCCCACATGAGGTGCTGGACTGAAGAGGCTCTCCATGACAACATTATTCAGCTCCACCATCCCTTCATCCTCTGTGATGATTTTAATTAACACACTGTGCTTTGACCCTCTGCAACCACATGCCTCAGGAATAAATCAGTTGAGAGCCGTCTTATGCCCTCATGTGAAAATTTGTTGAAAATTGGGCAGAGCACGCACTTCAACACTACTATCAATCTCTCACTATGCTCTCAAGCCCTTGCACACACTGTTCAATGGGAAGTGGTCGATAACTTGCACTCAAGTGACCTTTCCCAGTCTAAATTGACCTGCCAGAGTGGTGCCCAAAAGAAAGACACTGTGATGGATGCCCAGTAGGACAGACTGTATGCTTTACAGCCAACTTCCTGTGTTTTAACAATGTAAGAGCATCCATCCATAGTCTTCAGGCCAGCAGAAAAGGCTGTTTGCTTTAAGTGGAATGTTGAATGCCACTTTGCAGTCAGGGCTGTGTGGGCAGCTCTACATAGGTTCAAGTGCAGGCCAACAGCAGGAAATCTTGCAGTTTTTCAGGTAGCAAGGGCAAATTTTTGCTGAGAGTAGAGTTTGTGCCGACAGCTCCTGACCACCATAAACCATTCCATTAAGAGTACAATTAATGAGAGACCAACAGGACAATTTACAGAAGAAGAGGAAGGTGCCTAGGGCTGTGTTATGGGGAATGGAAGTCTTCTAACCAACCCATAAGACACTTCCCATACTACAGTAGTCTGTTCTGTCACAGTTGCCACCACTGTCAGTCAGGATTCAGCTTTCTGACTCTACAAGTGGTTGCTGAGAGGGGCAGTTTGGACTTCAGTTCTACCACTAATCAAGAAAACAGCTGCACTTTCTCCACATGGGAGTTGGATTCTGTGCTACTTGCAGCTTGTGACACTTAATATGGTCACAGGAGGATCCATTATAGTATATTATGGCTTCTCACAGTAAAGAGTAAAGAAATCCTCCTCACACTTTTATTCCTCATAAACTTTCATTTCCTTGAGTTTGCTGTTACTCCTGCATTAGAGAATTTCTGAAGTGTCCTCCTTAGTAAATCTACATGTTCCTCCCAGGTGTGGGTGATTATAAGACTATTGTCAACATTTACTCGCCGGCCGGAGTGGCCAAGCGGTTTAAGGCGCTACAGTCTGGAACCGCGCGACCGCTACGGTCGCAGGTTCGAATCCTGCCTCGGGCATGGATGTTTGTGATGTCCTTAGGTTAGTTAGGTTTAAGTAGTTCTAAGTTCTAGGGGACTTATGACCACAGCAGTTGAGTCCCATAGTGCTCAGAGCCATTTGAACCATTTTCAACATTTACTCTCTATCTACTCTGTGAATTGCCACTCAAACTTGTGATGGAGGCCTAAGTTTAGTGATAGTGTCACATGACTATATGACTGGAATGTTGAACTGTTGACAGCAAAAAGGCAACAGTCATTACTGCTGTGGTGAGGCAGATGGGAAGATGGGTACACCGATATGTTGGCACCTATGTCTGTTAGGAATTGCAGTTTTGAGTAGTGCTCTGTGACAAACAGCCAATGAGTCATTTGGAGAGCCCGTCACTGTCACTACTGACTTCCGAGAAGTACTCCATCTCACACAGAGGGATTGCGTTCCTGCGCATCAGTGCCGGACTGCCTGTGGTACCAACAAACTTTTGGAAGGCAGTTAGTAACATTTCCTTGGTGAGTGGTAGCACTGTGATTGGCAACTGAAACACTGTGTTTTTGCAAAGCAGGACTTGCACAGTAAGTTTAGCAATTTATGCCTGCAGTGATGTGAAAATATTGTCTGACTGTGGGCAAATATCTGCTACACATGTGAATGAGTACATCTCTGCAATGCGGTCCACAGTTTGTACAAGCGTGTCAAGATTGCAGATGCATTCTGTAAATATCTTCTGCAAATCTAGTGACAGATGCAACAGCCAGATGTTCTGTAGATTGTCTTCATTGACTTGCTGGAGTCCACAGGTGGACTGCAGTAACTGTGAAGTCAAGGTTCACCTAACTCCTCAGTATGAAGTAACTTTTCTAGGCCTTTTGTTTCAGGCTGTGACAGTTGTTGAGTATGGCGGTTTTAATGGTTGGTTACCAGTCAGTGCCTCATGGTGAAGCCAAAATGTCCTGTACTTCTGGAGGAGGAGGAGGAGATTAGTATTTAATGTCCCGTCAACAAGGAGGTCATTAGAGACAGAGCACAATCTTGGATTAAGGAAGGATGGAGAAAAAAAGCTTCTGTGTCCTTTTGAAGGAAACGTGTTGGCATTTGTCTTAAGTGATTTAGGGAAATTGTAGGAAACCTAAATCAGGATGGTTGGAAGAGGGTTTGAACCTCACCTTCCCGAATTCAAGTCCAGGGTGCTGACCTCTGCTCTACCCTGTTTGATGTGTACTTCCGTAGTCATATCTTCATTCAACACAGTGAAAAAGTAATTGTACTCAGTTTCAGAAGCAGTCACATGAGCTAGTGCAAACTGGCTCTCAAGTTATGGAAACTGCAAGACTGGGTTTTGCTGCCAGCATTATGATGGTTAGACCATGACACAGTTAGCTAGTGTGCTTGTGGAAATATCAACAATCTGTGGTGAGTCCTGCACTGAAAAATTACAGTTCAGTGTATGGAAGGCACTTGGCATGATTTCTTTGCGTCTGACATTTGAAGTGGCACTGCACGAAGCATCAGTTAACCCAAGAAATAATGTCGAGATAATTCACACACTCTCTCACTCACTTTCTGATGAGCCAACCTTGGCTCAACTTGTGTGCAGGGTAAGCATTGGCCACTATTCCTGCAGTCCCTCATCGGACCAGCCTATCGGATGCATAGGGCATCCCTTGGCTGTTGCAGGGTTTCAAGCCCATAACAAGTCAGGCCAATGTGTCATTGGCCTGTGGTGGATTGGGTGTCCCAGGTCCTGGGTGAGCCTATTTTGTAACCATTCAGTCTCACCATAAAACAGTCATGCAGACTGGCAGAAGTGGTCCCACAATAGCAGGATACCTGTCTTCTTGTGCAGCTGGGTGGTTGGATAGCACCACAGAAGGCACAGAGTGAGCCTAAGTACTTGGTTCTGCACCCTATGCAGCTTGTCAACATGAGTGTTGGCAGTGTTGCCCCATACCACGGCAGCATAGGGTAGCACTGGTGAAACTAGGGCCAGGTGCAGGGTCATGCCATGGTGAGGCGGCAACATCGACATCGGTTGAGCAGAGGGTGCAGGACATGAAGACACCATGCAACTCTGCTCTTGACTTCCTAGATGTTTGGCCTGCAGGTTGACCTCTAGTCCAGAGTGACCCCAAGGTATCTGGTGGTTCTGCTCCACCCTTGATCATGGTTGGCATAAGTCTGGAAGCAGCAGCCTTCTAGTGAAGACCTCTACCAGGCTCTTAGTAGCATTATACCTTAGCTACCATTTTGTCAACCACACACCCAGCATGTCACAGCTTAATTGGACTTGTCACCTCATTTCAGCAGCGTCCATATTCCTGGTGAGCAGTGTGATGTCATTGGTGTAGAGAGCCAACTCACACACTCCACATGTGGAGTACAGCAGAGGTCCCAACTGCAGAGTCCTTTGGCATTCGAGCCCATATTGGCCAGTGGGTTGAAATACCATCTTCCAGACAGATGTGGAAGATCAGGTCAGCCAGGTAGGACCTAATCAAGACCCTGTGTGACATTGGCACCCCATGCACAAAAAGTTTATAAATGAGACTGTCATGCCACATGGAGTCAAAAGCTCTGGACACATTGAGGAACACCATCCCAAGGCATTCCTGAGTCTCCAGAATACGCATGGCCTCCTCCATCAACCACATGAGTTGGTGGATGGTGGAACGGCCCCCGCAAAACCCAAACTGTTTGTCCTAGAGTATTCACTCTGCTTCCATGTGCCACAGAAGTCATTTAGCGTGCAACTGCTCATACTCCTTCTGTTGGAATTGTGTGAACAAATTATTTTGTGTGCGATGGCAGCAAAGTGCATCATGTGATATGTAGCAGACCTGGTGCTATCGTACGCTCTGAGTTTTATGTGTGTAATATAGTGTTCCTTGGTTGTTTGGTCCAATGTATTTTACCCAGAAGTGCAAATATAGTTAGGCACTAAATGTCTCTTACTGACTATTATTTATTCAACTGCATTGACTCTGATAGGTTATGAGCCCAGCAATGCATTTGGAATAAGTATATCCATTGTATAGTAGTCAGAAAGTATTGGAAAAGTACTAACTTGCATGAAGTACAAGTTATCCTTACAAGATGAACGCAACTCTTTTGTATTATTCTTGGGTATAATTCTTTACATTAAGAAAGATCAGTGTTACTATTAAGATGAATACGACACAAATACCACAGGTTGAAAGATTTATGGGTCGCAAAAACTAGGCAAGGTGGAAATTTGCAGTATAACCGTATTTACATTTGGACGACCTATGGGATATGGTGGATGGGACAATGGAATCCACAGATCAGAATTATTCAAGTAAGGATAGGAAAGCAAAATGAAAGTTGATATTACTGGTTGACTCAGTGCATTCACGTTGAAAAAGCTGCGACAGTGAAAGAAGTCTGCAACAAATTACAAAGTGCTTTTGAGGATGGAGGTCTTACAATGAAAGTAGGATTATTACGTGAGTTAATTACCACTCAGCTGGACAAATGCAAGAGTGTAGACAAATACATCAACAAAATAATAGCCATTTCGAACCAACTGAGAAACATTGAGTTTGAGATCACTGGATAGGGGCACTACTGTTGGCAGGACTGCCTGAAAGGTATGTGCCTATGATTATCGGGCTGTAAAATCCAGGTACACCGATCACGGGCGACAGTGTTAAAGTGAAAGTCCTACAGGATGTAAAGAGTACTTCAAGCTGTCATGTATTGGAGAAGGAAACTGCATCTGCTCTTTATTAAAAAAAAAACAAAAGGAAGAAATCAGTGATGTGCTACAGCTGTCAGAAGAAGGGGAATATTGCATCTCAGTGCAAAGAAAAATTAATACCAAGGTCAGGAACGCAGTAAAAGAGGTATGTTGCTGATAGCCCAGAGAGAGGGCCCAATAATAAAGGTAAGGCACTCTCATGTTTTTATTCTTTTAAGGATGTGGGTAATTGTTGACTGGAATGGATTTTAGACTCAGGTGCATCTGTGCATATTATTAAAGACAAATCTCTTCTTGATGATGTTAAAGATGTGAGTCATATGGGAATATCTACTGTTGATGGCAGCAGGCTCCACCACCATTTGGCTGGGAAACTATACCTATATGTAAGTGTAAACTCTGAACCTAATATGGTTCCAGCACATGATGTTCGTTATGCAAAAAGTGTTGTGACTAACCTACTGTCTGTAGTGGAAATTGTCAAGAAGGGAAACACAGTCACTTTTGACATACACAGAGCAAGAGTAATCAACAAAAATGGTGAAGTTATAACTACAGCAAGTAATGACAGGAGTATTTTTAAGTTGGATATCATTGATAGTAAACATAGAAATATTAGTCATCCAGTATACTCGGTGGAAGGTTTTTTATGGCAGACTTGGACACCTAGATTTATTTATTTATTTAGATTTTTTCATGTGGAGCTATCAATATGATGGCTTTTGCAAATGTCAGGTACTTGTACATTATTTTAGAGCTCTTAAACTTAACCATTTACAATTTTGTTGAGTGAACAGAGACACTTTTCAATTAAGAATTCTTTCAGTTTTGATTTGAATTGCTTTTTATTACTGTTTTTCATGGACTCTGGCAGGTTATTGTACCATATCAGTCCATTAGTATATGGGCTCTGGTCTGTCATTTTTAATCTTGTTCTCTGTCAGTGGTATTTCTCTTTGGACCTAGTGTTGTGGTCATGTATATCACTACATTTAGTTACTTCAGTTTTCTGTGAGACAAAAAAGTAATTAATTTATAAAGATACAAAGAGTAAATGGTGAAGTATTTGTGTTGTCTGAAAACATTTTGTGATGTGTCTGGACTCTGGCCTAAACTTTTAGGCTGGAGGTTTTAGTGTATTGCAGAGTGACTGACTCCTCCCTTTTTTTCCTTGCGGTCAGCCAGCCACTTCCATCTGCTACATTGTTTGAGCCCCCCTCTCTCGTTTTCTTCCTGTGTTGTCCATGTTTTACTGCTGACGCCCTGCTTCATCCCACGCTTCGGTGTGGGTGAGCACATCTTTTCCGATGATTGTTTCCCGTGTTTTATGTTCCATTTTATGTAAATATTCTGAGCTTTTTTTTTTTCCTTGACACCCGTCTCACTATGATACTGAACGGGCGCTGAAGACCTTGCTGTCGTGCGCCCACAAAACCCCTCTACAACAACAACAAAACATCACGCCAAGAGTCTTTATAGCCTAGTCCATGTATAATCCTTAACCCTCTTTTTTGTAGCAATAGTACTTTGTTAAGGTGAATGTCTGCAGCGTAACCCCACATTTCTATACAGTAGCTAAGAGGGGGATAGATTGTAGCATAATACACAGTTTTAAGCATGTGGGTGGACACCATTTTAGACAGTTGTCTAAGAAGATACAGCCCATTGCTGACTTTTTTGCATATAGCATTAATGTGGATAATCCACCAGAGGATTGAGTTCAGATGAACCCCTACAAATTCACACTTGTTTTCTTCCTCTGCCACTATGCCACATACCTCATTTATGCATGAGTGGTGTGAGCTGCCAGTTGTAAATATTTGCATCTGGGATTTATTTACATTGACCTTTAATCCTTGTGCATTAAAATATAAACTTAATTCTAGTATCCCATTACTTGCTGAAAACTTCAGTTCCTCACAATCTTTACCATGAAATAAAACTGAGGTGTCATCAGCATAATTTACAAGGTGCATGTTAATGGGGTGTACAACGTCATTAATATATGCCAAAAAGAGGAAAGGCCCAAGAATTGAGCCTTGAGGGGCTCCCTGCGTCCTGTTTCACTTGATGGTTTACTGAATCAAAAGCTTTTCTCAGGCCAAGGAATATTCCAGCTGTGTGCATACCCTGTTGTATATTGCTACATACTTCATGGAAGAAACTGGTAACAGCAGTGGCCGTGCTTAGGTCTTTCCTAAACCCATGCTGCGATTCAGTAAGCATTTTGTGCCTTGACAAAAATGTTGTGAGTTGTGATAGGATATGTTATGTTATGTTATGTTAACCGGGGACGTAGAAACGATGGAGAGGCTCCGTCCCTGCCGTAGCGGTCCACAACCCCACGACAACTACTGCAGACCACTTCACCCCTCCACCACCCCACACCAAACCCAGGGTTATTGTGTGGTTCGGCCCCTGGTGGACCCCCCAGGGAACGTCTCGCACCAGATGAGTGTAATCCCTATGTTTGCGTGGTAGAGTAATGGTGGTGTACGCATACAGGAGAACTTGTTTACGCAGCAATCGTCGACATAGTGTAGCTGAGGCGGAATAAGGGGAACCAGCCCGCATTTGCTGAGGCAGATGGAAATCCGCCTAAAAACCATCCACAGACTGGCCGGCTCAACGGACTGCGACACAAATCCACCGGGCGGATTCGTGCCGGGGACTGACACTCCTTCCCGCCCGGAAAGCCGTGCGTTAGACTGCACGGCCAACCGGGCGGGCTTGTGATAGGATAACTGTTTCAAATATGTTACTGAAGGTAGGGATTAGTGATATTGGTCCATAATTTGAAAATTTTTCTTTACTTCCCTTCTTATGGATTGACTGAATTACACTCAAAATGGGGTTGCTGAGAGGGCTAATAGGACCATTGTCGAAAAAGCAGGGAGCATGATAACTGATGCTGGATTATCAAAAGATTGTTGGGCAGAGGTGGTATCAACAGAGACTTATATTTGGACAATAGATCTCCTCCAAAAGCATTAAGTAATAGAAGGCCCTATGAGATATGGGTGGGAAGGAAACATGACCTAAGCAATATAAGGGTTTTTGGTTGTGATGCAGTGGTGCACATTCCAAAACAGCTGAGAGGAAAATGGGACCGAAAAGCGAGAATTAAAACGGCTACCGATTAGTGGATCCATTGAATAAAAGGATAGTTACAAGAAGAGATGTAGTATTCTTTGAAAATAGAAAGGACTCTGAAGAGGGCAAGACTACTAATTTAACATCATCTAGTTCTGAGAGTGAAACCTTACGTGAAGAAGAGAAAGTGAAGAACAGGAAGAGGACAGTAAAAGGCAAATGGAGACTATTATGATGACAATGAGTTTGAGGACAAACAAAATGAAGAGAACAATGTAAGGCACTCTTCTCGCATACCTAAACCGAAAGAATATACAGATTTTGAAATGTATGCAGCCCAGTCTTTTAATGATGACCCAGCAACAGCAGCAGAAGCAATGACTGGCCCAAACGCTCAAGAGTGGAAAGAAGCGATGGAGAGGAAATTGGAATCTTTATCCCAGAACGAAACCTTTGAATGTCTAAATATGCCAACAGATAAGAAACCATTACAGGCAGGATGGGTATTCACTTTGAAGAGCCCCGAAAATTCATCATCAAGATATAAAGCATGACTTGTAACTAAAGGATATTCACAAAAACAAGAGGTAGATTACAAAGAAACTTTTTCACTTGTAGTCAAGTATGCCTCATTGAGATATCTTTTAGCCTTGGCAAAACCACTCCGTTTACAGGCCACAAGTGGCCCATCAGGACCATCCGACCGCAGTGTCATCCTCAGAGGAGGATGCGGATAAGAGGGGCGTGTAGTCAGCAGACTGCTCTCCCGATCATTATGATGGTATTCTTGACCGAAGCCGCTACTATTCAATCGAGTAGCTCCTCAATTGGCATCACGAGGTTGAGTGCACCCCGAAAAATGACAACAGCGCATGGCGGCCTGAATGGTCACCCATCCAAGTGCCGACCATGCCCGACAGTGCTTAACTTCTATAATCTCACGGGAACCATTGTAGCAACTGCGGCAAACTTATAGCCTTGGCAGCAAAACAAAATTTAAGTCTTCATCATGTGGATGTAAAAGCAGTATATTTAAATGGGAAATTGGAGGAGGAGATATATGTCATTTCACCAAGAGAAGTCATGAAAACCAAATCAGAAATGGAAAAGATTTGGAATTTGCGAAAAAGTATATGGACTTAAACAGAGTGGACATTGCTGGAATTGGTTCTGCATAAAATTCTAATAAATTTGAATATGAAGCAATCTAAGGCAGATCCCAGTATATTCTATAAAAGGAGAAGAGAAGGGACAATAATAATGGCAATATGGGTGGACGACTTCTTTATCCTGACTGAAAACGAAAGTCAAATGTGAATTTTTAAGAAACAGTTCATACCAAGTTTAAAGTGCGTGATTTGATTTGATTTATTATTGGTCCTGTAGATCATACAATTTGTACTGCAAAGCACATCATGGTATAGGACAAGTCAATTTGAGAGAAGTTAAACGCTATGTAGGTACGCAGATCACCAAGGATGAAAAGAGGCTAGAATTGAGCATAAATCAATCATCATATACAGAAAACATCTTAAAGAAATTTGGCATGAGTGATTGTAAGCTCGTAACTACTCCAATGGAAGTAGGAGTGAAGTTAAATATAAATAGACAGATGTGGAATGTGATAAGAATGTTCCATATTTAGAAGCAGTAGGAGTCTGTTATATTTATCTCAAACGTCACGATCTGCTATTGCTTTTGCCACCAATGCAGTAAGCAGATATCGCAGAGCACTGAAAAGCTGTGAAAAGGATATTCCAATATCTAAGAGGAACATGAAACCATGAGTTAAGATACCATAGAGAAAGTAACCCAAAACTAGAAGGATACAGCGATGCAGACTGGGGGAGTGAATTGTGAGATAGGCACCCCACTGCTGGCTGCTGCTTTAAATTAATGAGGGGTCTCATTTCATGGTCCAGTCAAAAACAAAAAAATGCATTGAGTACTGAGAGGCCGAGTGTATGGCGCTATCTTACATCACACACGAAACATTGTGGCTAAGAACATTAATGTCTGAAATAGAACCCACTTTAATCGTGGAACCTATAACGATCTTCTGTGATAATAAAGGAGCCATTAACCTAGCTAAAAATGATGTCACTAGTGCTAGGACAAAACATATTGATATAAGGCACCATTTTCTTTGGGACCACATAGAGCGACAGAACATTGCAGTGGACTACCTGCGCACAGAAGACATGTTTGCTGACCTTCTGACAAAACCCTTGGACAAAGCGATTGTGGGGCTATTTGGTTTATCTTGTGACGGCAAACCACAAAATATATGTTCAAAGGGCGGTTTTGGAATTGTATGAACAATATATTTCGTGTGGGATGGCGGCAAAGTGCATCATTTGAAATATAATAGACCTCTCTGGTGCTATTGTACACTCTGAGTTTTATGTGTGTTAAATAATGTTCCTTGCTTGTTGTGTTTGATGTATTTTACCTGGAAGTGCAAATATAGTTACTGTCACTAAATATCTTTTACTCACTATTACTTATTCAACTGTGCCGACTCTAATACCTTCAATAGCAATGGAAGAAGACTGATGGGATGATAGTTGGTTGCCAGATGGGGATCCTTGTTGGCCTTGGGGACAGCTACTATCTCCGCATGTTTCCACGTGGTAAGGTAGTCCCCCATGTTGAGGATCACATTGAAGATGACGACAAGGGACTGGTAAGCCTTCGCCGGGAAGTAGCGCAAGAGGATGCTGTGAATTCTGTCACCCCTTCCCACCTCTTTGGTGTTGAGCCACCTCCTCCTCTGAGACGGCGTCAGTTTCTTTCCCGTCACACAAGGAAGTGGAGAGTTGTTCCTGCATGAGGCAGATGTGTTCCACATCCGTGACGTCTTCCATTGGAGAGAATGATGCCGCATGGTCCACGAGAACGCTGGCCTTCTCACCTGGGCCGCTGAAGACGTCCGAGCTAACCTGAAGCAGTGGAATGCGCCGCCTACGCCGCAGGAATAACTTGGCAACGTGTCATGCGTTGCCATATTGGGGATCCAGCGTGTCCACCAGATCCACCTATTCTTGGTTCCTACGAACCACATCTGCCGCCTTGATCTCACAGCGCATTCGGCTGAGGCTGGACGTTGGGGTCACCAAAGCGTTTTAACCCTGTGACGCATGCATTTCACTGCAGTGGACAACTTTTAATGGTAAATCCTCTGACGGTTTCAATGGGTCATGAGGCTGGAAATGCATGCAGGACACACCACCAGTAGGGAGTGCCCACTGCAGTGAACTGTGTGCATTTTCAGCCTCAGGACTGATTGAAAATGCCAAACAAGCGACCATGAACAGCTGTCCATTATAGTAGACACTATGCGCCACAGGATTAAATATGTTCATTTTATACACGGCCGCCTGTATTAGAGGCCGGAGGACTGAAATGTGGCAACGTTACGTTAAGGCCTACCGCATGGCTGTGGCTATGAGGTAGCGAACGGAAGCAGTTGTTTACGTACTTTCGCGGTGTCTGTTTTATCCGACATTACAGTGTAATTATGCTATGCTGGACTCTGCAAAAATTATAGCAGGTAGTCGTGACTACAGTAGAAGATATAACACAATGTAAGTATACAATTCTGTGAAGTTTGTAGTGTTTTTACATGTATATGTGCAAGTGTGCTACGTGAACGACCTTCGTCTACACAATTGCAACAAAAGTTCTACTATATTCTAGACACAATTCGAAAATAAAGTTTTGAATTCATAAGGTTAGTATCAGAATCTTCTCCTAAGTGATTTGCCGGCCGAAGCGGCTGTGCGGTTAAAGGCGCTGCAGTCTGGAACCGCAAGACCGCTACGGTCGCAGGTTCGAATCCTGCCTCGGGCATGGATGTTTGTGATGTCCTTAGGTTAGTTAGGTTTAACTAGTTCTAAGTTCTAGGGGACTAATGACCTCAGCAGTTGAGTCCCATAGTGCTCAGAGCCATTTTCCTAAGTGATTTGTGTTAATATTATGAATATTTCTACACATTTGATTCTATTGTAGACTTGTGTTTCGTGATATCCAAGCAGTAGAAAAAACCAGTCCACTCAAAATCTCATTTGCTATTTTTACATAATAGTATTTTGATTTAAGATGTTAGCAATTAATGCATCATTCTATTTGCAGATGCCAGAAAAATGTTGTGTTCCTGGTTGCAACAGCAACTACAAATCCAGCAATGAAGAGGGTTACATCTCATTGTTCAGATTCCCTACTGAAGAGGAAAACAGAAAACGATGGACAAGAAATATCCCCAGAAAGGACTCGACTCCATGAAATGGAAGTGTTGTTTGCATTAAACATTTTGAAGAAAGTGACGTATCAAGAGTGGAGATTTACAAGGATTCTGATGGGAACTGTCACGAGTTTCCTCGTGAAAGGCCAGCTTTTACCAGAAGCTGTGCCAAAAATATTCCCTGGGTTACCATCGTATTTAATTAAGGTGCAGCCTCCAAGACGGTGTTTGTCATTTATATAGGAAGGAATATCATAATACATTCCAAATAACAGACTGAAATAATTGCAAGTCTGCAAATAGTGTTAGTAGGCAACTCACAAAATTGTTTGCTGAACTTGTATATCCAAATCTCGGGTAAGAAGCGTCATAATATGAAGAACATGTGAGTTATTGAAAAGTTCATCGTTGCAAGGAAACGAGAATAAAATGCGTAATTCCGACGTAAAGTCGGCGTAATACTGCGGGAAATTAGCGTTTCTAGGTTACTGTCTTATTTATAGGGACCAAATCTACAAAAAAAAAAAAGTCATTGCGTATTTATATCTGACTCGTCTTCTCCATTCGACGAAATCTAAACTTTAGTCTCGGCCTAGCTGGTCACGCTAGTCGGCCTACTGACGTCACAGGCTACGTCGTTGTCAGCTTGACGACTCCGGCCTCTAATACAGGCGGCCGTGTTTTATAGGCCACAATCGAACGCTAACGAAATTCGATAGTAGTTAATATGGTATCGATATTGTGTGCAACGTCACGTTTGCAGGAAATCTTGTGCAACATTACCTGGACACACAAAAGCCCGAGAAAATATCGAAAGACAAAACCAAGGAATATTTATATAAAACAAAGAATAAACATGCGTCAGCGGTCATGTTGTGGAGCATAAACACTTAGCATCAATCACATTTGACATTACGGTGCACAATCACTTCAACTGTTTCGTTTAACATTCTCGTCGCACGCCAAGATTCGTTATGAAGGACATCATTCGCGTCTCCCAATTATGATAAAGCTGTTACCGATCGTCAATACAGCTTTCCAAAGCTTCGCGTCGAGGTGCCCCTGACTTGGTAACATCTGTTACATTTAGCTCTCGGTGGTTATTTCTCATAATTTATGTCTTTCCTCTTCCACGACTGTCAGCAAAGGTATATGCCCGTTGTTTGTAAACTTGTTGAGACATCGTATGGCGTCTACGATGTTCACTTTGCATTCTTCTGTATTCTTTGTGAGAATGGGCCATTTATATTTCTATTTACAGTCGTGCAGTTTATACTTGGTACATTTTGGTGTTTTTTTGTTGAGAACACTGAACTTGTTATTTACTGGCACAAATTAATTTAAAGGCCAATTGGAGGGTATGAGAGCCAGCCACGTTTCAAGCGTATGAAAGATTATTACACCCTTTGTCGGCATAAGATATCATTAGACCAGAATTAACGTCAAAGACGAATGTTGTAACGTATATGTTATGGCTCAAATGGCTCTGAGCACTATGGGACTTAACTTCTTAGGTCATCAGTCCCCTAGAACTTAGAATTACTTAAACCTAACTAACCTAAGGACATCACACACTTCCATGCCCGAGGCAGGATTCGAACCTGCGACCGCAGCAGTCACGCGGTTCCGGACTGTAGTGCCTAGAACCGCACGGCCACCGCGGCCGGCGTATATATTATACTTTTAACAAAATACAAAGGAAATATCCCACCGACAACGTGTTATTAAAACGATAAATTCACCCATAACAACTGGAGGGGCGAAAAGAAAATAATGGATGGTATTTATTAATTTGGGACAGGAAGACACGAGATACAGTAGCCCCTACTGTATGCCTAAAGGCGGCTTCACACGTAACTGCGTCCTTGGCAAGCACCCTTGCGCAGGTGTGCTGGTCAAACAAGCCTGAGGCGTGTGTAGCCGCCTTAAATCAACACTCTCGTACCACACATGTGTGTAGATGCGTGCTTGAGGTTATCATATCGTGAGAAAACGCAATATTACTACTAGTCTTTGGTGTTACAGTTTCTGTCATCATTATAGCCTGCTTTCTAACAAGGGAAACTATTTGTTTCTCAAAATTGCGAACTTCCGGTCTGGTCATTAACATTTCTGTTCTCCTTCTATAGTCTTGGCAATTGTCATACTTTACATTGGTCATAGAATATGAACCACGTGGTAAGAATGTATTACAGTCGCAAATGAATGTGATGAAAAGAGCAGGCCAGATGGCGGAGAGACCTCTCACAGTAATGAAAACAATCTGGTGTGAACTACCTGTATGTAACAACAAAGGAAATCAAGAATAAAAACTTCCAAATCGGAACGAAAGAGTCATAGCATGCGGTACTTGTGTAGGACAAATAGGAGGTATGTACGTCCGGAGGTCCTTCCCTACACCTCGCTGTTGCAATCGGACGTTACACCACGACACAGGCACAAATCTGAATACAGCGAACAGACACGTCAATAGCCGAACGGAAAATTCGCAATTTTGTGAAAATAAATGCAGATTTGAACACGGATCTCCCCTTTCGCAGTCCAACATTATCCCCATATACCCACGATGCCGTTGCTAATATTCGCTCGATGTTGAACATCTTGAGTTTGGACCGTTCAATGTTTAGATTTTGCTTCTTTTCTCACAGTTCGGTACACCTTCTTCCTGTTTTCGTGCTTGATCTGTGTTCGGTTTTGCACGGCTGTCCACTGGACCATCTTACCACTAAATCTGAGGGGGATCCGATAGAGAGTTTCTCTCGTAAGCAGAGGTGTAAGAGTGATATAAGTGATGTGTATATATCTGCTACTCACAGAGTAACTTAATGTGAGAATAAGTTTTTCGTTTCTTTAAACAGGCTTTACACAACATATCACGTTTCCTCTTTCATTTTTTTCGCATCACAGTGGCAAAGCCGGTCAAAACGAGAAAATCGTCGTCATCCGAGCTCCAAATATGCGAAGCACAAATTTATGCTTCAGCTGTGGAGAGACGAAAGGGATGCTTTCGTAAAGAGCTTCGTCATCCAGTTTCTCAATACTGTAGTTACATGTGTGACCACCTTTATTATAGATGAATGGAAGACCAGAATCGGAATGGCCAAAGGTGGATTTGAACTCAGTCTCCCGAACGCGGTTCCAGTCATTTTGAAACTGTAACACCTCGCTCGCTGCTCTTTTGCATTTGCATATCTTCCAAAAAATTAGGGAACATCATGAAAATTTATATTATACTGAATATGACTTAAGTTTTGCCACGCTTAGGGATCTTATCTTCAAATCGCTTTTCACATCTATGTCTTCGTTTAAACTCTTCCACAGACTTGCTTTAGGGTTCAACTGCAGACAGTGAACGGAAGAGTACTGGGAAGGAGCACAGAAAAATGCAAACTACATGTAGAACGCTTAATTTGCATTTCCCGCCCCCCAGGTGGTGACTGTCGGTTGTTTTGGAACTGCTGGTCGGCATTGCGTTTGACAGGTCGTATAGAGGCGGCATAGGTGTAAACTTGGAGTGGTTTCTCGTAACTGCCAATTTATTCCTACAATGTAAAGGAGTGGACTTATCGTACAACTTTTAGACAGCTACTTGAAGCACTACGAGAAAAGTCAGGTATGAACCCTACCGTTTGAAGTAAATTAAACTGGCTGTTTTGTTTGGTTTTCCGGTGCGTGTATAAAGTGCAACGCTTCATTGTGTTTTAAGTGGAGGTCTACCCTTTGATTGACGTTTAATGTACGCTATATGTCTTTAAAACAGGTAGCGCCAGTATGATACACAGTTAACACTTTTTAGATGCGTGATATAAATATTACGTCTAACAAATCAACAGTCTTTTTTTGCTAACTAGTTACCTGATGTGAATATTGTTTCGGTAGAGTACTGAGTCTAAAATCACCATCAAGGCTTCCCAATGAGTGTACTTAATTTTTTGTTCTCCTTCAGCGTACTTCCAACTTTAGATTTTCTATCTGTCAGTCATTAAATGTCATAGGACAAGTGATAAAAAGACTGCACATTATTCATCCCATTCTGAACCAAGGTCTGTTTTAGTGTAGAGAAATGATCAGTTTTTGTTGAAGTAATGTAATTATGGATATATTCCTTCTATTGTGTATGATATTTACAACTAGTTTCACTAGAGAAATGTATGCATTGATGCAGTAGTTAAAATAACTGACCTGTTAAACGGTTATAGAAAAAAGATGCTCAGAAGTGACCATTAGTACATATTATTCTTAATGCTGTTGTGCAATGAAGACTCTTTCTTTCTTTCTTTATGGTGGATACACTTACATACAAAATTAGCTGCTCCTAAATTAAAATAAACCAAGTGTGTTAACTTACTGATTTGCCTCTCTCCCAGAATTGCAGTAACACTAATTGTGAAAGTTTGTGAACTGAGCTGTTTGAGAAGGTTAGTTTAAGTTCTCTTTAATATGTACATGCAGAAATGTTTCAGATTCTGCCTTGTGTACTTCTGCAATTCCTTACATGCTTAAATTTAATCATTGGTGTTGTACTTTTTGGTATGCAGGATTGAATATACCTCTTTTTCTGAAAAGTGACTGAGAGACTATTAGGAGAAGACCATTCAATAATCCATCTAAACACATTACTTACAATTTCCTCTATTGTGGTGTATCAGTTGGGATTTGTTACAGTACTTGCCCACTGTAAAAAGAACTAATTTTGTGTTATTTGTATTAAATGGAATATCATTAACATATGATTGAGGATGTAGTATCAAACCTTGTGTAACTCCATTACTGATCTCTGCCACTCCCCCTCTTCCCTCACCCTAAAAGAAAATCCTCTATTTAAATTTGAAGAATTATGATATACAGTTTTCTGCATTCTTTTTGTAGTTTATCTATTAGTAATGTTATAAAATCTTTGTTTTGTAACAAAATGTTGCGGTTTACACTATCAGATGCCTTGGATAGGTCACAGAAAAAACAGGTCTGGTTTGTATTATTTAATCCTTGTAGAATGTGGCAACTGATTGAATAGATGTTGATATCACTCCCATAATCTTAAACAACTTCACATTTTGCTCTCTCTGGGAAAAAAAGGCCAACTCAATGATGCTTTATCTACTTCAGAGAGAATGGTTCTGTTTATATGATTTTATTGGAAATACCATCAACTTCATATGGGCTTCTTTTCTTAGATTAGGAAGTGGGTGTTAGTACCATATAAAATCTTAGCATTCTCAAAATACTGCTTTGGTTTTTCTACTAAACTCTGTCACCTTACTGTCTTTACTACATTTAACAAACAATCATTACAAATACCTTCTATCTTTGACTTATTATCAATAACCCTTTCATTAAAGTTAATAAGAAATGGTACATTATTTTGTGATTTCTTACACTGTCTGCCATTTTAAGACATTCATATGGATTTTGTCTATTATCCAGGTTTTTAATTTTAGACATAAAGTGCATACTTGTAGACTTTTTAATAACTTATCTTAATAACATAATAACTTCAAAAAAGCATACCACTTGATTGAGAGACAAACTTTATTTATGGTCACATCTCCCACCACCACCACTTTTCTGAACTATAGACAGGAGTTATCGTTACAATACATTCTCCACTCCAAAAATTGTCCCAGCTTCAAGCTACGGAAACCTATTGCCTCCACACCCTCCACCCAACAATTTCCAACCCCTGTCCTATCATCTCCTCCCAACTTGCATCCCCTCACCCTCATTGTGCACTGCTGTCTGTCAATTTACCTAATGATGTTTTCTCCTTATCTGCTCTTCTCCTTTCCTCGCCCATTTTCCCTTCGCTCCTTCACCCATAGCCTCCTGACATTGAACCAGGCAACCTCGTCTGACACTTACAGGCTTCCGTCAGGCATCACTGTTTCCTCTTCCCCCACCCATACAGTGCTATTTCCCCCCACCCCCCACCCCCCCCCACCCCCCCACCCAGTTGTTGCTACCATTCATTTCAGTTTGTCTGCCCTGCGCTGACAGAGATAGTGGTCATGTGTGTATCAGATATGGTTGCTTGTTTGAATGCAAGTGATTTTTTTTCTTTTCTAATGAAGGCTTTGGCCAAAAGCTTGATGTGTAGCAGTCTTTCCCTTGTGCCTGTCTGCCACTTAGTGTATCACCTTTATGGTGAGTAGCAGTCTATCCTTTCCATAATCTTCGATGTCTCAAATTGGATTTTCCATTATATTTTCAGTAAAATAAAGAAGCAGTAGTGTAATATCTCAGCCTGAGCTTGCAAGTTTCAGCACAGGACAGGACAGTGTAGAGGAACTAAGGCTTGATTAAAAGAACAGTTGGCCATGCACTTGATAGATATGTGTCCAGTAGGTGTAAAATAAAACATAAGCCTATAGATACAGAGATGTTTAATGAATGTGTCTGGCTGTCAAGAGACCAGTGTTTGAAGCTTGTAGTGATTACCATTGTAGCATAGTGTGAAATGATCTCTCACAGAACCCAAAGAAATTCTGTTGTACGTAAAGGCTGTTAGTGGCACCAAAGTTAGTGTCCAGTCACCCATGAATGAGACAGAAACTGATAGTGAGGGCATTAAATCACAAGCTCCAGGAACCATACAATTTTTTATTTTTTTTTATTTATTTATTTTTTACTAGTTTTATGCAGCCCTCAACAAATTTCTGCAGCCTGCAACATATTCATCTCCTGTGCCAACCTCTTCACTTCATAGTAGATTTGCTGCATGTATTCCAATCTCTGTCTTGCTCTGCAGTGTTTACACTCTACAGCTCTCTCCAGTACTGTGGAAGTTATTCCGTGATGTGTTAACAGAAGTCCTACCATCCTGTCCCTTCTTCTTGTCAGTGTTTTCCATAGATTTCTTTCACCACCGACTCTGTGGATAACCACCTCTTTCCTTACCTTATCAGCCCACCTAATTTTCTATATTCTTCTGTAGCACCGCATCTTAGATGCTTCAGTCCTCTTCTGTTCCTGTTTTCCCACTGTCCATGTTTCACTACCATACAGTGCTGTGCTCCAAATGCCAAACTTACATTCTCAGAAATTATTTCCTAAACTTAAGGCCTGTGTTTGTTACTAGCAAGACTTATCTTGGCCTGGAATTCCCCTATTGCCAATGTTAATCTACTTTTTATGTTGTTCTTGCTCCTTGTGTCATGGGTTATTTTGCTGCCTGGGTAGCAGAATTCCTTAACATCATCTACATCATGGTCACCAATCCTGATGGTAAATGTCTTGCTGTTCTCTTTTCTACCACTTCGCTTCACTATTGTCTGTCTTTGATACTGTTAATCCATATTCTGTACTCATTAGATTGTTCCTCAGAGCCTGTGATCGTTCTTCACTTTTACTCAGGCTAACAATGCCATCAACAAATCTTATCATTGATATCCTTTCATCTTGAATATTAATTCCAATCTTGAACCTTTCTTTTATTCCCATCAGTGCAACTCCGATGTATAGATTGAACAGTAGAAACGAAAGACTGTGTCCCTGTCTTATGCCCTATTTAATCCGACCACTTCATTCTTGGTCTTCCACTCTTATCATTCCTTCTAGGTTCTTGTACATATCATATATTATTCGTGTTTCTCTTTAGCTTACCCCTTTTTTTTCTCAGAATTTTGAACATCGTGCACCATTTGACTTTGTCGGACACTTTCTCCAGGTCAACAAATCTTATGCATGTGTCCTGATTTTTCTCTAGTCTGACTTGCATTATCAGCAACAACATCAATACTGCCCCTCTGGTGCCTTTACCTTTCCTAAAGCCAAACTGATCATCATGTAATAGATCTTCAGTTGCCTTTTCCATTCTTCAATATAATAGAGGGAAACATTCCATGCGGGAAAAATATATTTAAAAACAAAGATGATGTGACTTACCATACGAAAGCGCTGGCAGGTCGATAGAAACACAAACAGACACATACATACACACAAAATTCAAGCTTTCGCAACAAACTGTTGCCTCATCAGGAAAGAGGGAAGGAGAGGGAATGACGAACCTAAGGTAAGTCTTTCCACTCCCAGGATTGGAATGAATCCTTACCCTCTCCCTTAAAACCCACTTCCTTTCGTCTTTCCCTCTCCTTCCCTCTTTTCTGATGAGGCAACAGTTTGTTGCAAAAGCTTGAATTTTGTGTGTATGTATGTGTCTGTTTGTGTTTCTACCGACCTGCCAGCGCTTTCGTATGGTAAGTCACATAATCTTTTCTATCTTCCGCGTATTATTCTTCTCAGCGACTTGGATGCGTGAACTGTTAAACTCATTGTGCAATAATTCTTGCACTTGTCAGTTCTTATGATCTTTGGAGCCATGTGGATGATGTCTTTTGAAAAGTCTGATGGTATATTGTTAGTCTCATAGATTCTACACACCAATATGAATAGCTGTTTTGTGGCCACTTCCCCCCAATGATTTTAGAAATTCTGATGGAATATTATTAATCTCTCCTGCCTTATTTTGTCTTAAGTCCTCCAAAGTCTCTCTTCCCTGTCGACTCATGATTCTTCTTCTTTCACGCCATCAGACAAGTCCTCGCCCTCGTAGATGCCTCCATTGTACTCTTTCCACCTGTACACATTTTCCTCTACATTTAACAGGAGAATTCCCATTGTGCTCTTAATGTTACCACCCTGGCTTTTAATTTCACTGAAGGTTGTTTTGAAATTTCTGTATGTTGTGAGTCATTTCCTCTGACAATCATTTCTTTTTAGATTTCTTCACTTTTTTTGCACAGCACATTGATACTGACACTTCCGTTCTGGCTTTTGAGGGGTATATCCTCCCAGAAAAAGGTTGTTGTGTACCACTGCAACTTGAAGCCCTATATCCCACCTTGGTCACATGTTTCCACGATGTGTCACAAATCCTATTTGTGGTGACCCTCCTCTCCATGTGAGGAGTTCTTGCATCCCACCACTCAAGTGCATGAAGTGTTCTGGCTCACACTCTCCAAGTTCACTGGACTGCCCACCTACAAAAAGGAAAGGAAGACTCAGGAATTCATCTGTCCTACACAGAGGCTCAACAGAAATTCAACTATCTCCACCCAGTATCTTTAATGTATACCTTTGCTCCTGTTGTGTCCTTTCCTTTCCCTTGTTCCTACAGAGCTCCATCCTGTCCCCTGCACCTTTCCTTCTCTCGGACAGTTCCCATTCCCTCCCATCATGGAACTGCTCCTTTCTCTTGGTCAGAGAAGAAACCGTCTTCTGTGGCACCCTGTTGTGATGGGGCTCCCTCTAGTTATCCCCTCCCTGGCGTCTCCAGGACAAGAAGTCTCTACTTGGAGCTGGATGGGAGACCCACACTCTGTAGACCTCAAGGCCATTCTTTCTCTCTCAGATTTGGATATTGCTGTGACTTGCTGTCTTCGTGAACACAGCTCCTCTTGCATTCTAAAGGAGAAGAAGAAGGTGTGCAAGTTATGAGACGAGGTTCCTCAGACACACCAGGGGGTGTTGTCCCCTTCCTCTCAGTCAGGGTCCAATCTCGCATCCGTGTACTTCACTCCATCCTTACCAGTGACTGACACTGACTTGGCACAGTGATTGATTCTGGCCCATTCGACATCCAGGCAGGCTCTTGTGCCACTTTCCTCCAGTGGAACTGTAATTGTTACTGTTGTTGCCTTCTGGAATTGCACCATCTTCTTTACTCTGTAGCTTGTTTTGTATTGCAGGTCTTATTTCGTGAGTACTCATCTGCTGACTCTTTGTGGTTCCTTCTGCCAGAATCGGATCAGCCCTTTACAAGTCTTTGATAATGTCTGTACATTGGTCTGCACAGACATTGTTAGTTCCTGGGTTCCTCTTCAAACTGCACTGGAAGCAGTGGCCATTCGGATCCACTTAGACTCTGCAGTAACCATATATGATCTTTATCTCCCCCCTGACTGGCTTCCTATGCTCCCTGCTCTTCTTGCCCTCCTTCAACAGCTTCCTCCTCCCTTCCTTTTCTTTGGGGTGTTTTAAACCCATAAACCTCTGTGGGGTGATACTGTGACCACTGAATGGAGCAGTATTGTTGAAGACCTGCTGGCGCAGCTTGATCTCTGTCCTAGAGCTCTGACACACTTTACTGTAGCATACGGCATTTTCTTGCCCTTTGAACTCTCCATTTGTAGTCCTGGATTTGTCACCTCTGTTCAGCGGGGAGCTCATGACAATGTGTGTGACAGTGATCATTTTCCAATTGTCTTATCTTTTATTCAGCATAACTCATCTGGACATCTTTGCAGGTAGGCTTTTACTAATGTGGATTGGAATGCCTTTTCCGTGGCTGTCAACCCATCCGTTCCACCACACAATGGCACTGATGACTCCGTTTGACTGACATCATCGTTTCGGCAGCTGCTTCAGTGATTCCCTCTTCCTCAGAGTCTTCCCGACCGAAGACTATCCTTTGGTGAACCCCGAAATTGCTGCAGCTTGGAAAGACCATCAACATGCCCTCCAATGCTACAAATGTCATCCATCTCTTGACCACCTACTGGCCTTCAAACAGCTTCATGCCCATGCCCAGTATCTAATTAAACACCATAACTGGATTTGTTGGGTACAATATGTCACTGCCATAGGGCCACATACTCCCCCTTCATTTGTAGGGGCAAAGGTCAGGCACATTTTTAGCCACTGTCCTCCTCCAGGTGCTCCAGGAATTTCCCTGAATGGTGTTTTCTTCACTAGTTGGTTGGTTGTTTCGGGGAAGGAGACCAGACAGCGAGGTCATCAGTCTCATCGGATTTGGGAAGGACGGGAAGGAAGTCGGCCATGCCCTTTGAAAGGAACCATCCCGGCATTTGCCTGGAGCGATTTAGGGAAATCACGGAAAACCTAAATCAGGATGGCCGGACGCGGGATTGAACCGTCGTCCTCCCGAATGCGAGTCCAGTGTCGAACCACTACGCCACCTCGCTCGGTCTTCACTAGTCTGGACTTAATTGCTGAGCATTTTGCTCAGCATTTTGGCCAATCCTCAGCATTGGTTCACTATCTGCGTGCATTCCATCTTCTCAAACACCACCTGGAATGACTCCCTTTGTCGTTCATTCGCAGCATCTGGAGCCTTATAACACCCTATGTAGTGAGTGAGAATTCGCCAGTGCCCTTGCTTTCTGCCCTGACATGGCTTGTGGGCCGGACCAGGTGCACAACCAAATGATTAAACACTTATCGCTGGCTAGCCAACGTCATATACTTGCCTTGTTTAACTGTCTCTGGGGTAAGGGGGAATCTCTTCCTAATGGCGAGAAAGTGTCGTTATTCCAGTTCTGAAATTGGTAAATGCTTCTTTAAATGTATAGCTATTGTCCGATCATTTTAACGAATGCCGTCTGCAAGTTACTTGAACATTTGGTGAGTCAAAGGCTATTTTGGATCCTTGAATCCCAGAACCCTTTGGCTTCAATGCAGGATGGTTTTTTCTGAAGCCGCTCTACTGCGATTATTTAGTCCTCTTGGAGTCTGCAAGCCGAACGGCTTTTTCTCGGTGTCTTCACCTGGTTGCAGTCTTCTTTGATATACGTAAAGCTTGTGGTACCACATGGCACCACCACATCCTTGCTGCCTTAGATTAAAGTGGCCTTCATGCCCTGCTCCTGATTTTTATCCAGAACTTTTCTTCACGTTGCACTTTTCAGGAACAGTTGCCACTTCCCGTAGAATGTCCCATATGCAGGAGAATGAGATATTACAGGGCTCTGTTTCGAGTGTCCCTCTCTTCTTAGTGGCTATCAATGGTCTGGTGGCAGCTGTGGGACCTACGGTGTCCACCTCTTGGTAATGGTGATGGCTTTCACATTTATTTTTGTTTGTCCACCATGGTCATTGCTTGAACACAGACAGCAGGGAGTGTTTCACAGTGCTTAATCGTGATCTCTCACTCATGGCTTCCAATGTTTGGCTGCCAAGACCTGTGTTATGTATTTTGTCAATGCTGTACAGTGCATCCTCATCTGGGTCTGTATCTTGATGGCCAACCTTTCATTGCAGTGGACTCTCATAGTTTTTTGGGACTTGTCTTTGATGCCCAGTTGACATGGTTTCCTGATCTTCATCAACTAAAGCAGGCATGTTAGTTGCTCCTCAGTGTTCATTGATGTGTTAGCAACACCAACTGAGGCGAGGACCACTCTACTCTACCACATTTCTAAAAAGCATAGTTCCAGTCCCATGTAGATTACAGGAGTCTTGCATACAGCTCGGAGCTCAGTGACACCTTTTACATTACAGACGCTGGACCTGGACCTGATACACCATTGTGGGGTATCGCTGGCAACTGGCGCATTTTGGACTAGTCCCTTGATTACCCTCCTAGTGAAGGCAAGGATCCCACTGTCCCCCCAGGGGGCTCACTGTTTTTTTGTGGGTATGTGTGTGGCGTGCACAGCTCCCATAGCTATTGCAGCCTTTATTCTTTTCCGGGCTGCTGTACCTTCCCCTTCTTTCTCCTTCCCTGTCCTTGTTCCTTTCCCTTTGCCCCTTCCTTTTCCTCTCATGGTGTTCTTATGTTGGCCTGGCTATCCTCATGACTTTTCTTCCTGTCGTGGTTTTATTTGGTTGCTTTCCCTCCTCCTTTTTGGCTTTTCTTCTTTGGTCCCTCTTAAGGGTTTGACCTCTATCAGTAAGTTTGTAATCTGTAGTGTGAGCCAGATGGGGAAGAACTCCCTCTCTAGCATCTTTGGTGTGGGTTCCTCTCTTCCTCTTCCTTGTCATTTTCCCCCATTCCCCTCCCTACCCACCATAGCTCTTTTGCATCCTTGCTAGATTACCAACTTGGTAGCCAGTCCGTGTGTTATGTACTTACCTGGCTGAGCCCCGTGACTGGCCACTCTTCTGCGACTGCATCTCTTCCTCGGCATAGTTCTGTCTCCATTCCTATTTCTTCGCGCTGCTACCCTCTGTGACTACGTTCTGGGAGAAGGGCCAGGATTGCCGTCTTCAGCGAACCCTTTCCACAGTTCCAGGTCTATACCAGGACTGAAAGGGGAACTTTTGCCGCCACCAAACCCCTTTTCTTTGTGGAACATATTGAGGACCTATTGACCGTTTAGAAGACACTCCCATGACTGTCGATCCTCACAAGTCACTTATTATGACACAGGGTGTAATTTTCCATGGGGACCTTCTCTTCCAGTGTGATGATGACCTTATGGCTAATCTGGAACAACATGGCATTCATTTCACCCAGAATGTGCAGAGGGGCCCTAAGGACCATCATTTAGACACTGGCACTTTCATCCTGCCTGAGGTGGTCTTTCCTCCGAAAATAAGTCTCAGAATCATAGTAACAAGGCATTAGTGGGCCATAAAACTTTCATTGTTGTGTCCACCTGCTTCACTTGGTGGTGACGTGCTTGCCTCATGTGCAGCGGGCCCGGGTTCGATCCCGGCTGGGTTGTAGGTTTTCTCCCCTTGTGGACTGGGTGTTGTATTGTCATTATCATCACCAGTGCTCAAGTCACCCAATGTGGCGTCGACTGACATAAGACTTGCACTTGGCGGCCGAACTTCCCCGAACAGGACCTCCTGTCCAACAATGCCATGCACTCATTTCCATTTTTTCATTGTCATGAAGTGATCAGGGAGAACCTTTGAGAAGATCTCCACTTTCTATATTCACAAGGCATTGGAAGGTATTGCTGGGTCTCTAAAAAGTTTCAAATGACTTTGTAATGGAAAACTTATAGTCGAAACTGCTAATTCAAACAAAATGTCTAAGCTTCTGGGATGTAAGGCCTTAGATGACTACCCAGTTGAGGCTGAGTTGCATAACATCCTTAACTTTAGTAAGGGCGTGTTTACCTGCTCCGATATAATGGAGGTGGACCCCGCAGAATTACGTGAAGAATGGAAAAATATGGGTGTCACTGAAGTGCAGAACTATGTGAGGAGAGTCAATGGCAGATTGGAAAAATCGGCAACATTTATTCTAACATTTAGTATTCCAGAATTACCTGAGTATATCCTTACAGTCTATGTGTGTCTTAAGGTTGGCCCATTTGTTCCTAACCCGTTGCGGTGCTACAAATCTCAAAGATTTGGCCAGACTGCAGTGGGATGTAATGGGAAGGCTATGTGTGACAATTGTGGGCCTAGCTCATGAATCAGGCAATTCTTGTACACTTCCTCCGAAATGTGTAAACTGCTCTGGGGATCACCCAGTGTGGAGCCGAAAGGAACATTCAGGAGTTGAAAGTAGAGAGACACATACCCTATGGCAAAGATAAAAAAGCTTTCAAAGCTATGCAACCACTGGATTTTGCTGCTTTTTCTTTGCATCAGTCCTTAAGATGCCAATCGCTAAACTCGGACCACAGATTAAAGTATGAGCACATGCACTTGTCGATGTACCTGTGGGTAAAATGCTCCACTTGAAACTGAAGTCGTTTGGAAGCCGCCAGCAATAGGCTTACGACCTAAGCCACCAATTCATTACCCAACATCAGAACCCAACTAAGCCATCCCAGCAACCACCTCCTCCTGTCAGTAAAGAAAAAATCCTTCGAAAAATAGCTATAAGTCAAAGAAAGCAGTATTTAAACCTTCGGATTGGTGCGCTCTCTTCTTTTCTGATGGGGACTATACTCTTGAGGATTTGGACGTCCAGTCACAGATACAAGATAGCAAGGAACCAGATAACGTTCCCCCTGACCCACTTGTTAAATCACTGCCTCCAAAGGAGAAAGTCAAGAGCAACCATCACTAACAAATGGCTTCCACAGGGACTTCTGTGTTGGAGAGGAATTAGAATGGATATTGCTCCCATTTGGAAGAACTGCAGTTACTAGTCCTGGAGAAACTATTGTGCATCTACTTACAAGAAACGCTTCTTAAAGTCACCGACATGCCTGCATTATGGGGCTACCATGCATACAGGAAAAACAATACTACTGGAGACAGGGCTAAAGGTGGAGTGGCTGTTTTCATTGATGACAGATGCCTCTCCTGTGAAATTTCTTGCACCATTTAAAATCACACTGTGTTCGTTGTACCTTCCCCCTAATAATGCTTTGGATGCAGACGCATTGGCAGAACTCTTTTGGGCACTCCCATACCCATTCCTCGTTGTGTGGGACTTCAGTGCTCACAATGTGCTGTGGGGCTTGGCTACCACTTACTCCAGTAGTCGGATGATCGAGCGACTCATCCATTCTCAGCATATCTGCCTTCTGAACGGGATCAGATGACACACTTTTCCACAACTTCAGGATCTTTTTCAGCCATTGATCTTTGTTTTTGTTCCCCAGCTACTGCGGACTCAGTTCAATGGGAAGTGACTCTAGATTTAAATTCTAGTGACCACTTCCCAGTATGGCTCTGTCTGCCAACTAGGACAGTGAGTGACAGGAGACCACACAGATGGATGACACAAAGGGCAAATTGGATACAGTTCAGTCAACAGGCTATTTTTGAACAAAAGGATTGTGCACAGGAGGCGGTGGCCTATATCACTTGTGAGATCCAACGGGCTGACACAGAGTCCATCCCCAGGTCTAATAACCACCTTTGACGAAGGCCTGTACCTTGGTGGAATGACAACTGTCGATTGGCAATCAGGGCCAGACAAACAGTTCTGTGGAACTTCAAACGCTGTCCAACTACAGACAATCTTAATGCCTTCACATCTGCGAGAGCGCATGCTAGGCGAGTATTAAAAGAATGGGAGAGGGCTTCCTGGAGGGAATTCACTACTTTCATTAATCAGTCCACTTCCACTGCACAAGTTTGGGAAGCTGTAAGACGGGATTTCAGGTAAGGGTAGTACACGTCTGTTTATGGCCTTGTCAATTAATGGGGTCTTGGTGGACACCAGATCATGCTGGGATCATGTAGTGTGTTCACACCAGAGCTGCTAGCTATTAACAGGGCCCTCCATTTTGTTACTCAGGCCTCCCTCCCCAGTGTTTTAATATGTACCAACTCAATGAGCAGCCTACAAGCAATCAACCAACGTTACTCTCATCATCCTTTTGTCTCTGCTATCCATGACCTTCTCTCTGCCCTCGGTTGTACCACTTGCTCAGTTGTCTTTCCCTGGGTCCCAAGTCAGGTGAGTATCCCAGGGAATGAACTGGCTGACTGTTTGGCTGGAGAAGTCGATACTTAACCTACATTCTCTTTCATGATTCCAGCTGCAGATATGCAGATCTATGTCAAATCTCTCTTTGCTCAAAAGTGGAATGACATCAGATGCGCCACTGCTCTCAGTAATAAAACTCTGCACAATCAAGGAGATTACTGCTGTTTGGTGCTCTTTCTTCCATTCCTCTCAGGAGGAGTCCACTGTCTTATGTTGTCTACACATTGGTCATATGAGGCTCACCCATTGTTTCCTCCTGCGCAACGAACCACCCTCACAATGTGATTGTGGAGCCAGTCCGACAGTATCCCATGTATTGGTGGAATGTCCCCTTCTGTTGGCCCTTTGAACGAAGTATAGTCCTCCAGATTCTTTAATTTTAATATTAGCAGACGATACACGGATGATTGAACTGGTCCCAAGTTTTCTCTGTGAAAGCAGTTTTTATTTCTTGATATAAAGTTTTGCTTTACTCCTGGAGCGGGAGTAGGGTGGTTGTGGTTGGGACCTCTCCATGTTTTCTCAGCCTGGGACCAAACCCCCATGGAAAGACCACTCTTTTTTTCCAGTTTTTGGATTTGGTTTACCCTTACATGCATTCCACTGTGTGTGTTTAACTCCCTCATTTTATAATTTGACTCCCCTGACTGGATCCACCCACTTTTAGCAGACCCTCTCTCTCCTGTGACTAACTTCAGAATTGCAGGACTGATGACCATGGTGTTTGGTCCCGTAACCCCTCACAATTAATCAGACAATTATGAGTACCACCATTGCGTGTTCTGCACCAACAACAGTTGATGGCTTACCTGTTATGCGTCAGTTGATACCTGGAGCACCTGAACTACCATCTCCACTTTCCAAATACAGAAATCCACCTCCTGCAATGGCAACCTAGTTCTGCGATTACAATCGCCATCCGCATCTGGTCCCTTTTTTCTGAACTCCAGCTTTCCTCTAACAATTTCTCTCCAGGCCTGCTCATGTACATTTCCTTGGTGCATTCCCTGTCCTCAGCTCTGTCTTATCACATGGTCCAAAAGATTCAGCTGCACCTGAGGGCCTTTGCTGCCAATTCTTCTCCATTCTTGGCATGTTTCAGGGTTCAGAACTAGTTTATTCTGATGACTTGATGGTTGCCAGTCATTCTGACTTTGTTTACGTCCAAGCAGGATGTAATGAAATCTGGTCCTAGCTGGATGGCTACAGTGTTGGAACTGGTAGCCATCTCTTGTACTCTTGAGCATATCCGTCCCTGCACCAGTGAGTCTTTCCTCATCTGTAGTGACTCCTTGAGAAGTTTATAAGAGCTTGACTGGTGTTGGACATCTCTTGGTTATGGCTATCTAGGATTTCCTTTTCGCCCTCAAACAATGTGGCACTCGGTGATCTTTGTCTGGACTCTTGATCACATTGGGATTCTGGGGAATGAACTTGCTGATGGGCTGGCCAAATTGGCAAGCCACCTCTTAAGACTGGTATTATGCCACCAAATTCTAAGGATCTGGAATACGGAATGGCATACTCTGACTTTGCCGAATGAAGCATGGTAGATAAAGGGACAACAAACTTGTGGAGATCCTCCATGCGGGCCTCTCGCAAGGACGCCATCATCCTTTGCTGGCTCCGCATCAGCCGTACTTGTCAGACTCAAGGTCATCTCCTTCGTCGCATTGATACATCCCACTTTCGTTGTGGTGCTCATTTGACAGTGGTCCACATTTTGCTGGACTGTCCTAACTTCACCGCCCTATGGTGAACTCTTCATCTTCCTGATTTGTGACCCTGGTGTTAGGAGACAATGCCTCTATGGCTTTAAGGTTATTCATGAAGGGTTTTTTTCTCTAATGGAGTTCCCCTCTGCCTTGTTGGCCCATTTAGAGATTGGCAGGACAATCCGTTGCCTCCTCTGCCCTGACCAGGCAATGGCTATCGGAGCTTGGTGGTCTGCCCCCCAACCTCACCCTATCCATTCTTTTGCTCTTCTTCCTATTCTCCCGTGTTCTGTCTGAATTTGTGTTCTCTCTCGTGCTTCTCTCACTTTGTCCATGTTTCTAGGCTTTATTATTTATTGTTGGGTGGAGTGCCTCTGGTGTGTGTGTGTGTGTGTGTGTGTGTGTGTAGCTGTCATTTCTCTTCAACTGAACTATTAATTACTACAGTATCTTTAGCTTTGGAGAACCTTCAAGCATAAGCATATCCCTTCATTCCTTAGTATTCCATATCCCATTTATTTGCACATCGATTCTTCATATCTAGTTGCTTGAACTTCAGCCTACTCTTCATCATTACTAAATTGTGATCTGTGCCCATATCTGCACCTGGGTATGCATTCCAAGCCAATATGTTTTTGGAACCCCCACCTGACCATGATGTAATCTAACTGAAACCTTTCCATACCTCCAGAAAACCCTCATCCTAAGCTGATAATTCTCTTTATTTTCATTCCTTGACTCTTGAATTTTATCCATATTTTATTTGACATTAATATTAGATTGCCTGTTATTATGAAATACTGAACTCCCACCAAGGTTTTCCCTGTCAAAATTGTCATTTTGTCTACAATCATGAAAATGTAAATTCCTGTTCGTGTTTTCTCCTTTGCAATCATTATTTTGTTTACCGTCACAAAAAGTGAGCCCCCAAGGGCTAAGCATTCATTTCCTGGGTACAGGTTTGGTGAACCCGGGGTTCCTGAGCTGGGGACTGGTAAGCACCGCCAGTCCCCTGCAACCATAAGCTCTGGGCATACTTCAGCGACCACTGTGCGGCGTGGCAGTGGAACATTGTGGGTCTCAGGATATGGGGATCTTGGCTTGACCACCCGGATCGGGAGGATGGAATAAACTTCTATAAAAAAAAAACCTCAATCTCAAGGTGTGCTGCGCACTGATGAGATGCGTGGCTGTGGAGGTGGAACAGTCATTAGTGGGCAACCTCTGGGGAACCTGCTGCACCTCAGTTGCATAAGGCTTACCTAGGCATGCGGGGCTCTGTCTAGGTGGACTACTAGTTCCCTAGCTGCTCGTGGGACCGAGATGGAACCCTTGAACTTTTATTATTCTCCTCCCAGCAGAAAGGGTGGGCCGCTGGTAGGTTCCAACACCCATTCCAACAAGAGGGCTCATGTAGCCAGTCCTCCTGAATCAGTTAGCAGTAACAGAACGCACGCTGCTTTGCAGAATGTGTTTCTTATAGTTAAAAGAAAAGAGGGGAGTTTTGATAAAGTTTCACCATTTTATATACAGAAAGGCTTAGAAGGCATTGCTGGCACCTTAAAATCTGTTAAGTGCTTGCGAAATGGGACCTTGTTGGTTGAAACATCTAGCTTCCAACAAGTCAAGAACCTTCAGAAGGCACAATTCCTTGGGGAGTTTGCGATAGAGACTGAATTTCACACCACCTTGAACTACAGCAAACGTGTTGTGACTTGCAGGGATCTCATTGACATTCCCCAAGATGAACTGAAAGCTGAATGGTCCCAGGAAGGCATTGTCGATGTGCAACACATTATGAAAAGAGTGGATGGTACTCTCGCGAAGTCAGACTCACTTATTCTTACTTTTAACAGCACCAAACTACCGGAGCATGTGAAGGCGGGTTTCCTACGTCTCCATGTACAGCCTTATTACCCAAATTCAATGCAGTGTTTTAAATGCCAGCACTTTGGGCGCACTACTCTCAGCTTTAGAGGGGAAGCCACTTGCAGGAAATGCGGTAAAGCCACCCATGAGGGAATTAGTTGCTCCTCTCCCCCCAAGTGTGTCAACTGCTCTGGGGATCACCCTGTGTGGAGCAGGTACTGCAGAGTTTTCCTTGAGGAATGGCAGATCCAGGAACTTAAAACTACAAAATGCATCCCGTATGGTGAAGTGAAGAAGATATACAAGTCCATGCAGCCGCCCATGTTCGCTGCCTCCTATTCTTCCATTCTGAAACAGCCAGTCCTGAAAAATGATGCTGTTACACAAACGGAGGTTGCTACTGTCTGCACTAGCACCTGTGTTTGTCAATACACATGTGCTGCTGCAGTTCCTGTGAAGCCTGCTCCCCACCCTCCAGACTTCAGAAAAGGCTGTGGTGACTGACATCATGGACCTTCCTGCCCCTCCAAGGTCAAGTCGTGCACTGCCCAGTGCTGCTACACCCTCTACCGCTTCTGAGGTGTGGCTCCAAAGCCACTGCTACGGTCGCAGGTTCGAATCCTGCCTCGGGCATGGATGTGTGTAATGTCCTTAGGTTAGTTAGGTTTAAGTAGTTCTAAGTTCTAGGGGACTGATGACCTCAGAAGTTAAGTCCCATAGTGCTCAGAACCATTTGAACCATTTTTTTCCAAAGCTACCTCAGACCAAAAAATCAAAGCCAAAGGCAAAGACTTGCCCGCTCAAGGAGACTGAAGGTACACAGTCTGATGATATTGATGTCATTCTCTCTGATGTCTCTCTCGACTCCTCTTCAGAGGCGATGGGGGTTGATGTCAGACTGGGGCAATCATCTCGCCCCAAAACTGAGCCTCCACCTGTTGTGGGCTCCCCTCCGTGGCAGAAAGTCAGTATGAAGGTACTTCCACCCTGATAGATGTCTCCCATTATACAGGGGAACATGAATGGATTCCGGACACGTGTGGAGGAACTGAAACTCCTAGCACAGTAATGCCCCCTGTGCTTGTGTTTACAGGAAACACATTTAAAAACATCTGATGCTCCTATACTAAGGGGCTACACGCTATATCGCAAGGATGACCTGACTGCAGAAAGGGCCAAAGGCAGGGTCGCCGTGTTTGTCAATAATGGCCACCACTCCTCTGCTCTCCCCCTGGATACTGACTTGCAAGCAGTTGCAGTTGAAATTTATTCGCGTTGAAGGCTTACAGTTTGCTGCTTTTATTTACCTCCTCTGGATGCAGTGGATTTAGAGGCTCTCACAGATCTTATTGAACAACTCCCCCGACCATTTCTCTCCTCCTGAGCCACTTTAATGCCCATTATGTCCTTTGGGGCTCACCTATTTGCGCTTGGGGTCGAGTTTTGGAGAGCCTCCTGATATCTCAAGTGTTGTGTGTCCTCAACACTGGTACTCAGTCATTTCTCTGCTGCTATTGAGTCACTCTCAGCCACTGACCTATCTTTCTGCTGTCCAACCCTCACCAACTCTGTTCACTGGGAGGTCATTGACGACCTTCATTCCAGCGACCACTTCCCTGTCCGCATTCATCTCCTGGATGATGTGTTGCTGGAACAGAAGCCGCCAACAATGATGATTGGCAGGGCTAACTGGCCACTGTTCAGTCGGTTGGCTGTCTGTGAACGCCGTAACAGTGTCCAGGAATGGGTGGATCACGTCACACTTGTGATCCATCATGCTGCTGACCTGTCCATACCAGAGTCTTTCAGCCCTCTTAAGTGGCGACCTGTACCTTGGTGGACAGAAGAGTGCCATTCAGCCATCCGGGACAGGCGTGCGGTTCTTCGATGATTTAAATTCCGCCCAACAACAGTCAATCTTCGGCCTTTCGAATCGCGAGAGCCAGGGCATGCCGTGTCATTAAAGAGAGCAAAAAAACGGTCATGGCAGGAGTTCCTGGATTTCATCAACCATTCCACTTGTTCCACAAAAGTATGGGAAGCCATCTGGAGGATTTCCGGTACACGCAGCCGTGTACCGATAGCAGCAGTGCTGAAACAGAGGTGCCTCCAAACAGTGCCCAGAGACATTGCACAGATGCTGGCTGAGCATTTTGCACAAACTACTGCCAATGCAAGCCAGGATTCCGTGTTTTGTCACTACCATGCAACTGTAGAGGGGGAAAAGTTGGACTTAAGGTCCAACTCCCTTTTCTCTATGTGGGAGCTCAAATCAGCACTGGCTGAGACTGCTGACACTGCACCCGGTCAGGACCACATCCGATATTGCATGCTTCACCATTTGCCAGAGGGATCCCAGGAGATCCTCCTCGACTGTTTTAATCTAACAGGTAACTTCACCAACTCGTGGAGGGAAGCAGTTCTGATCCTTCTGCTCAAACCAGGAAAGGACTGCATGTGTTTAAGTAGTTATCGGAGCATCGCCCTAATGAGCTGTATAGGAAAGACCCTGGAATGGATGGTTAACCATCATCTGGTCTGGCTTTTGGAGACCAGGCAACTTATTAGCTGCTCTCAGTGTGTATTCTGAAAATTTCGGTCCACGGTCGACAACCTGACCCTCCTTGAGGCTGCTATTCAGCATGCTTTCCTCAGTCAGCATCACTGTACTGGCATATTCTTTGATATCAGTAAGGCATATGATACTACTTGGAGATGCTGTATTCTTGCACAACTGCATCATTGGGGCTTACAAGGCCAGCTCCCTGTTTTCATTCGGTCTTTCCTGTCTCAGTGGTTTTTTTGAACTCGTGTTGGTAACGCACTATCTGATCGATTTGAGCAGGAGAATGGTGTCCCGGGCAGTGTTTTAAGTGTTACCCTCTTTGCCATAGCCATCAACAGTATAACGTCTGCTGTGAGGAGCCCAGTACAGTGCTCCTTATTTGTGGACGACTTTGCTGTTTTCTGTTCTTCCTCCAGTTTTGCAACAGTGAGCCGTCAGTTGCAACTAACAGTGCGGCGGTTAGAGGAGTGGGCTGCAAAGATGGGTTTTCAGTTTTCTGCCGATAAGTGTGTTTGTGTTCATTTTAATCGTTCTCATCATCTTTCTAATTTGCCTGCCTTGCATATGAGGGACTCTATCCTACATTTTAGAGACACTCTACATCTACATCCATACTCCGCAAGCCATCTGACAGTGTGTGGCGGAGGGTACCTTGAGTACCTCTATCGGTTCTCCCTTCTATTCCAGTCTCGTATTGTTCGTGGAAAGAAGGATTGTCAGTATGCTTCTGTGTGGGCTCTAATCTCTCTGATTTTATCCTCATGGTCTCTTCACGAGATATACGTAGGAGGGAGCAATATATTGCTTGAATCTTTGGTGGAGGTATGTTCTCGAAACTTTAACAAAAGCCCGTACTGAGCTACTGAGCATCTCTCCTGCAGTGTGTTCCACTGGAGTTTATCTATCATCTCCATAACGCTTTCGCGTTTACTAAATGATCCTGTAACGAAGCGCACTGCTCTCCGTTGGATCTTCTCTATCTCTTCTATCAACCCTATCTGGTACGGATCCCACACTGCTGAGCAGTATTCAAGCAGTGGGCGAACAAGCGTACTGTAACCTACTTCTTTTGTTTTCGGATTGCATTTCCTTAGGATTCTTCCAATGAATCTCAGTTTGGCGTCTGCTTTACCAATGATCAACTTTATTTGATCATTCCATTTTAAATCACTCCTAATGCATACTCCCAGATAATTTATGGAATTAACTGCTTCCAGTTGCTGACCTGCTATTTTGTAGCTAAATGATAAGGGATCTATCTTTCTATGTATTCACAGCACATTACACTTGTCTACATTGAGATTCAATTGCCATTCCCTGCACCATGCATCAATTCGCTGCAGATCCTCCTGCATTTCAGCACAATTTTCCATTGTTACAACCTCTCGATACACCACAGCATCATCTGCAAAACACCTCAGTGAACTTCCGATGTCACTCACAAGGTCATTTAGGTATATTGTGAATAGCAACGGTCCTATGACATTGTGTGGTTTCTGGGCCTAATTTTTGACTCCAGGTTGTCATGGCTGCCACACCTACGAGACTTGAAAGCCAGACCCCTGAAGGCACTGAACATCCTCAAGTGCCTCAGCCACAGGTCAGAGGGACTGGACAGGGTGTGTTTTCTCCAGTTTTATTAGGCTTTTGTGCGTTTGTGGCTGGACTATGGGTGCACGGTGTATGGGTCAGCAAGGCAGTCTTATTTGCGGATCCTCGACACTGTCCACCATGCGGGGATTCGACTGGCCATGGGTGCTTATTGGACCAGTCCCATATCCAGCCTCTGTGCTGTGGCCAGGTAACTGCCACTTACCATCCAGCGGCAGCTCCTACTGGTGCACCAGGCTTGTAAGTTCCGTGCAGCTCCAACCTCGCCTGCTCACCATATTGTTGCTCATCTGCCTCTGGACCGTCTTTTTTTCCCACCATCCCTAGGCTACGATGCCATTTGGGATCCATGTGCAATGTGTGCTGGAGTCCATCGGTGTGGAGTCTGTACGACCCCAAATCCAGGGTTTTAACCGCCTGCCACCCTGGTTACTGAAGAGGCCCAGAGTGATTTTAGATTTGGTTTGGTACAGGAGAGATAGCACTCCTGCTTCCGTTTTTAATGCGGTCTTTTCTGCCGTTTTATCTGAGCACCATGACGATGTAGCTGTTATTATGGATGAGTCTAAGTAGGATGACTGTTGATTGTTCTGTCGTCTTCCTGGATCGTGCCCTCAAGGTCAGACTGCCTCCCGAATTTACTATCTTTGACCCCCCCCCCCCCCTCCCCCAGGGGGTCCACAACTTTTTTGTGGATATGTGTGTGGCAAGCACGGGGCCCCGAGCTATTGCAACCTTCCTTCTTTCCAGGGCTGCATTTCCTTCCCTTTCCCCTCCTTTCCTCTCCTTGCTCCTTCCCCCTTGCCCTCTCCTCTCCCTCTCTTGGTGTCCTTGGTTATGTTGACCCCCGCTATCCTCCTGGTTATGTTGGTTTTGCAATTTAGCTTTGTTGCATAATCACCTCCCTTTGGCACTCCCTGGTCCCCCTCTGGGGTTTGACCTCCACTATTAAATTTCTCTTCCGTAGTGTGAGCCATTTGGGGAAGAGCACCTTACCTAGTGTCTCCGACGTGTGCCCTCCTAGTTCATTCCACCTTTTCTTTCACGTCGTTGTCTGATGCTAGGGTGCATAGCCAGCACGGTAGCCATCCCATGCGGTGGGGTCGCTATGTACCCTTTTGGTTGAGCCCTCTGAACGCACAGGGATCACACTTCTGATGCCTGAGCTGTGACCTCCTCATGCAAGCCTTGAAGTGGTTGCTAATCATCAAGGAGCATCGGAACTCTCGGCAATGGCCGCCGTGCCAGACGGCCCTGGCTGTGGCTGGGTGGCGCCCATGAGGAGAGCCCCTGATCGGAGTGGGTGGTATCAGGGTGGACGCTATGCAAATGAAATGCATACGGGTCCAGAACTCTGGCCGTTCTTCTGCGTGGAACTGATTCTTCTAGTGCTGCTTCTCCTGTCCCTTCGGCCTTCCCTTCCATGGCTACCCCCTGGGAAGAGGGTCAGGCCCGTCGGCTAGGGGCAAAGCCTTTCCCCCGCTATCTGGTTTCCACCAGGACTGATGGGGATACTTTCACAAATACCAAACCTTTATTCTTTGTGGAACACATTGAAGACAAGTTTGGCGAAGTGGACTCCCCGAGCAAGATGCGGTCGGGTTCGTTGCCGATCAAAACTGCTTCAGCTGCTATGTCCATTACCCCCCACCAGTCTCTAAATATGGTTCAAGGTGTGATTTTTCACAGGGACCTCATCCTTCAAACTGATGAGGAACTTCGGGACAATCTCAGACGGCGAGGTGCTCACTTTGTTCGGCATGTTCAGAAAGATCCAAAGGACAATTGCATTGATACTGGTGCCTTTATCCTGGCCTTTGAAGGGGATACCCTCCCTGAGAAAGTAAAGCTTATGGTTTATCGATGTGATGTGAAGCCGTACATCCCACCTCCTATGCAGTGTTTTAAGTGCTTGCGTTTTGGACACGTCTTCCCGCTGTTCACAGGCCCCTCTCTGTGGTGACTGCGGACGTCCACTCCATGAGGGGAGTCCCTGTGTTCCCCCTCCTGTGTGTGTTAATTCTCATGGCAATCATTCTCCATGTTCACCAGATTGCCCAGTATATAAGAAGGAAAAGAAGATACAGGAGTATAAGCCCCTTGATCGTTTAACCTACACAGAGGCTCGTAAGAAGTATACACGTCTTCACCCTGTGTCCATGACGTCTAGTTATGCTTTAGTTACATCTTAACCCCTTCCTCCCCCTTCCTTACCCCAGTCCCGGACCCCTCTCCTCCCCTCCTCCCCTGTGGCTCCCACACCTTCTCCTCCGGGTGCTGCTCCCCCTCCCCAGCTGGAGAAGTGTCCCACTCCCTCGGCGTCTGCCGGTCAAGGGCGCCCCTCCCAGGATGCCCCTTCCCGGCGCCTTCCAGGCCAAAGGTTTGCTGCCACGTGACGACCACGAGAACCGGGGTCTGTCTGCCCACAGGTCGCCGATCTCTTTCTGTTTCCGATCTTGCTGCAGCTGGCTCCTTTATGCCACACAGCCCTCCTCGATCTCAACCTGAAAAAAAGAAGAAACATAAGCCCCGGAATAAAGAGCCTCTGGCGTCACCAGAGGTCCCATCACCGGCTTCACAACCAGATTCTGACCTATCGTTCATGCATGTCACCCCCCCCCCCCCCCCCCCCCGCCCCCCCCTTGTCGGTGACAAGTGGTGACCCGGCGGTATGACTGGCTTTAGCCTGTTCAGCCCCCATTTAAATCATCGTTCTGTGGTTATCCAATGGAATTGTAATGGATACTACCGTTACCTTCTGGAATTGAAATCCCTTATTTCGTCTTTCTCTGCAGCTTGTGTGGTTCTCCAGGAATCTCATTTTACTGATGCTCACTCACAGACTCTCCGTGGGTTCCGTGTTTTCTGTCGAAATCGGGTCGGACCCCTGTGGGCCTCTGGTGGCATTTGTACGTTGGTCTGTACAGACATTGCTAGCATGTGGATTCCTCTTCAAACTACATTGGAAGCGGTTGCTGTTAGGGTCCACCTGGATTCTGAGGTCACGGTTTGCAATCTTTATCTCCCCTCTGACAGGACTCTTACATCTGCTGCCTTAACTGCCCTTCTTCAGCAACTGCCTCCTCCCTTCCTCCTCCTTGGGGATTTTAATGTTCATCATCCCTTGTGGGGCAGTGCATTTCCATCTAGACGAGGTCTTCTCTTAGATCAGTTTATTACAGACCACGACTTGTGCCTTCTTAATGATGGCTCCCCTACTCATTTCAGTGCTGGTCATGGTACCTTTTCTGACATTGATCTTTCTCTTTCTTCTCCCTCTCTCCTCCCTTAATTACACTGGTCGCCACACGATCACCTTTGTGGTAGTGACCATTTTTTGTTGATTCTCTCTCTTCCTTCCTGATCCCTGGTGGACAGGTTACCTCGTTGGTCTTTCCAACGCGCCGATTGGCCTCTATACACTGCACAGGTCGTGTTTTCTCCCTCTTTGTTGGGATGTATTGATGACGTCCTACGTGACGTGTCTGACGCGATTGTTCGTGCTGCTAGCCTTGCTGTACTGCGCTCATCTGGACCATTTCGTCACCGGCAAGTCCTGTGGTGGAGTACGGCCATTACCATTGCCATCGCCATCCGTGATCACCATCGAGCTCTGCAACACCTTAAGAGGCACCCATCCCTTGCCGGCCTTATTTCCTTTAAACGCCTTCGCACTAAAGCCTGTTATTTAATCACACAGAGCAAACGGATATGTTGGGAATGATTTGTTTATTCCCTCGGTTCTACTGTCCCTATGTCAAGGGTGTGGGCTACACTTCCCTCTCTCCAAGGTTGCCACCAGCAGTCCACCCTCCCAGGCCTTCACCTCCCAGATGGCCTTTGTACGGACCCGTTAGTTCTTGCAGAACATCTTGCGACCCATTTTGCAGTGGCATCAGCATCAGCATCAGCCTCCTATCCGGCTGCTTTCCTTCACCGGAAACAGCGGGCCGAAGCTTCCACCTTATGTTTTACCCCTTGCCAGTCAATCTTACAACAAACCTTTAACCGAATGGGAATTTCTTTCCGCACTTTCTTCTTCTCGTGGTACAGCCCCTGCCCCAGACTCCATTCCTAACCAACTGCTTCAACATCTCAGTGCTCCACAATGGTAACACCTTCTCCAGGTGTTTAACCGTATTTGGCTCCAGGGTGACTTCCCTTCTCAGTGGAGGGATAGCATCGTGGTTCCTGTCCTTTAACCTGGTAAGAACCCCCTATTTGTTGGCAGCTATCGGCCAATTAGTCTGACAAATGTTGTTTGCAAGTTACTTGAGCGGATGGTAGCCCGTTGGCTCAATTGGATCCTCGAATCTCGGGATCTATTGTCCCCTTACCAGTGTGGCTTCCAAGAGGGACAGTCTCCGATCCATCATTTACTTCGCTTGGAATCCGTAGTTCGGCAGGCTTTTTCCCGCCGCCGCCATTTGGTTGCAGTATTTTTTTGACCTACGCAAGGCCTATGACACGGCCTGGCGTCATCACATCTTACTTACACTTCATCAGTGGGGTCTTTGGGGCCCACTCTCGCTTTTTATCTGCCAGTTCTTGTTCCATCTGTCATTCAGGGTTCGGGTTTGTACTGTTTTTAGTTCTTCACGGACCCAGGAGACGGGCATCCCACAGGGTTCTGTCTTGAGTTTTCTTCTTTTCCTCATTGCTATCGATGGACTTGTGGCCTGTGTCGGTCCTTTGGTCACCCCTGCCCTGTATGTGGATGATTTCTGCATTTTGTTAGTTCCTCTTCGATGGCCTCTGCAGAATGGCAGCTCCAGGGAGCTATCTACATCTACATTTATACTCCGCAAGCCACCCAACGGTGTGTGGCGGAGGGCACTTCACGTGCCACTGTCATTACCTCCCTTTCCTGTTCCAGTTGCATATGGTTCGTGGGAAGAACGACTGTCTGAAAGCCTCCGTGTGTGCTCAAATCTCTCTAATTTTACATTTGTGATCTCCTCGGGAGGTATAAGTAGGGGAAAGCAATATATTCGATACCTCATGCAGAAACGCGCCCTCTCGAAACCTGGACAGCAAGCTACACCGTGATGCAGAGCGCCTCTCTTGCAGAGTCTGCCACTTGAGTTTGCTAAACATCTCCGTAACGCTATCACGCTTACCAAATAACCCTGGGACGAAACGGGCCGCTCTTCTTTGGATCTTCTCTATCTCCTCCGTCAACCCGATCTGGTACGGATCCCTCACTGATGAGCAATACTCAAGTATATGTCGAACGAGTGTTTTGTAAGCCACCTCCTTTGTTGATGGACTACATTTTCTAAGGACTCTCCCAATGAATCTCAACCTGGTACCAGCCTTACCAACAATTAATTTTATGTGATCATTCCACTTCAAATCGTTCCGCACGCATACTCCCAGATATTTTACAGAAGTAACTGCATTTCGCTACAGTTTTCTAATGCTGCAACTTCTCTGTATACTACAGCATCATCCGCGAAAAGCCGCATGGAACTTCAGACACTATCTACTAGGTCATTTATATATATTGTGAAAGGCAATGGTCCCATAACATTCCCCTGAGGCACACCAGAGGTTACTTTAACGTCTGTAGACGTCTCTCCATTGATAACAACATCCTGTGTTCTGTTTGCTAAAAACTCTTCAATCCAGCCACACAGCTGGTCTGATATTCCCTAGGCTCTTACTTTGTTTATCAGGCGACAGTGCGGAACTGTATCGAACGCCTTCCGGAAGTCTACCTGGGAGCCTGTATCTAATATTTTCTGGGTCTCATGAACAAATAAAGCGAGTTGACTCTCACACGATCGCTGTTTCCGGAATCCATTTTGATTCCCACAGAGTAGATTCTGGGTTTCCAAAAACAACATGATACGCAAGCAAAAAACATGTTCTAAAATTCTACAACAGATCGACGTCAGAGATATAGGTCTATAGTTTTGCGCATCTGCTCGACGACCCTTCTTGAAGACTGGGACTATCTGTGCTCTTTTCCAATCATTTGGAACCCTCCGTTCCTCTAGAGACTTGCGGTACACGGCTGTTAGAAGGGTACTCTGTGTAGAATCGAATTGGTATCCCGTCAGGTCCAGTGGACTTTCCTCTGTTGAGTGATTCCAGTTGCTTTTCTATTCCTTGGACACTTATTTCGATGTCAGCCATTTTTTCGTTTGTGCGAGGATTTAGAGAAGGAACTGCAGTGCAGTCTTCCTCTGTGAAACAGCTTTGGAGAAAGGCGTTTAGTGTTTCAGCTTTGTGCGTGTCATCCTCTGATTCAATGCCATCATCATCCCGGAGTGTCTGGATATGCTGTTTCGAGCCACTTACTGATTTAACGTAAGACCAGAACTTCCTAGGATTTTCTGTCAAGTCGGTACATAGAATTTTACTTTCGTATTCACTGAACACTTCACGCATAGCCCTCCTTACGCTAACTTTGACATCATTTAGCTTCTGTTTGTCTGAGAGGTTGCGGCTGCGGTTAAACTTAGAGTGAAGCTCTCTTTGCTTTCGCAGTAGTTTCGTAACTTTGTTGTTGAACCACGGTGGGTTTTTCCCGTCCCTCATAGTTTTACTCAGCACGTACCTGTCTAAAATGCATTTTACGATTGCCTTGAACTTTTTCCATAAAAACTCAACATTGTCAGTGTCGGAACAGAAATTTTCGTTTTGATCTGTTAGGTAGTCTGAAATATGTCTTCTATTACTCTTGCTAAACAGATAAACCTTCTTCCCTTTTTTTATATTCCTATTAACTTCCATATTCAGGGATGCTGCAACGGCCTTATGATCACTGATTCCCTGTTCTGCACTTACAGAGTCGAAAAGTTCGGGTCTGTTTGTTATCAGTAGGTCCGAGGTGTTATCTCCACGAGTCGGTTCTATGTTTAATTGCTCAAGGTAATTTTCGGATAGTGCACTCAGTATAATGTCACTCGATGCTCTGTCCCTACCACCCGTCCTAAACATCTGAGTGTCCCAGGCTATATCTGGTAAATTGAAATCTCCACCTAAGACTATAACATGCTGAGAAATAATAAATGAAAAGCATCAGTTTGCTTTTGTTCTACAATATTGTAGAACAAAAGCAAACTGGTGCTTTTCATTTATTATTATAATGTTGTTCTACCAAGAACCGACGGAAGATTCTGTTAACATGCTGAGAAAATTTATGTGAAATGTATTCCAAATTTTCTCTCAGTTGTTCTGCCACTAATGCTGCTGAGTCGGGAGGTCGGTAAAAAGGAGCCAACTATTAACCTAGCTCGGTTGTTGAGTGTAACCTACACCCATAATAATTCACAGGAACTATCCACTACTACATCACTACAGGATAAACTTCTACTAACAGCGACAAACATGCCACCACCGGTTGCATGCAATCTATCCTTTCTAAACACCGTCTGTGCCTGTGTAAAAATTTCGGCAGAATTTATTTCTGGCTTCAGCCAGCTTTCTGTACCTATAACGATTTCAGCTTCGGTGATTTCTATCAGCGCTTGAAGTTACGGTACTTCTCCAATGCAGCATCGATAGTTTACAATTACAATACCGATTGCTGCTTGGTCCCCGCATGTCCTGACTTTGCCCCGCACCCTTTGAGGCTGTTGCCCTTTCTGTACTTGCCCGAGGCCATCTAACCTAAAAAACCGCCCAGTCCACACCACACAACCCCTGCTACCCATGTAGCCACTTGCTGCATGTAGTGGACTCCTGACCTATCCAGCGGAACCCGAAACCCCACCACCCTATGGCGCAAGTCGAGGAATCTGCAGCCCACACGGTCGCAGAACCGTCTCGGCCTCTGATTCAGACCCTCCACTCGGCTCTGTACCAAAGGTCCGCAGTCAGTCCTGTCGATGATGCTGCAGATGGTAAGCTCTGCTTTCATCCCGCTAGCGAGACTGGCAGTCTTCACCAAATCAGATAGCCGCCGGAAGCCAGGGAGGATTTCCTCCGATCCATAGCGACACACATCATTGGTGCCGACATGAGCGACCGCCTGCAGATGGGTGCACCCTGTGCCTTCATGGCATCCGGAAGGACACTTTCCACATCTGGAATGACTCCCCCCGGTATGCACATGGAGTACACATTGGTTTTCTTCCCCTCTCTTGCTGCCATATCCCTAAGGGGCCCCATTACGCGCCTGATGTTGTAACTCCCAACTACCAGTAAGCACACCCTCTGCGACCCCCCGCATCTTGCAGACTGAGGGGCAACCTCTGGAACAGGACAAGCAGCCATGTCTGGCCGAAGATCAGTATCAGCCTGAGACAGAGCCTGAAACCTGTTCGTCAGACAAACTGGAGAGGCCTTCCGTTCGGCCCTCCGGAATGTCTTTCGCCCCCTGCCACACTTAGAGACGACGTCCCACTGTACCACAGGTGAGGGATCAGCCTCAATGTGGGCAGTATCCCGGGCAGCCACAGTCGTACTCCGATCGGGGGAAGCGTGGGATGAGGTGGCCGTCCCCGACAAACCCCCATCCGGACCCCCACAGTGATGCCCATTGGCAACAGCCTCAGGCTGTGTGACTGAAGCCAACACTGCCTGAAGCCGGGAGCGAAGGGATGCCAACTCAGCCTGCATCCGAACACAGCAGTTGCAGTCCCTATCCATGCTAAAAACTGTTGTGCAAAGAATGTCTGAACTAACCTACAGAGATCGCAAACAATTCGACACAAAATTTAAACGGTTATTAAAATACAAAATTGCCTAGTAAATGCAGTAATGCTGCCACTTGCGCACTGCTGACACACTGCTCGGCGGCGGAAGGAGACTACGCGATTTTACACTATTCAGGTACTGAAACGCGATGCTACAACTCTCAAACACTATAGTACGCCTGAAATTTATGAATTAAACAATGCAAGTACCAAAAACACGCAAAGAAATTAAGAATTAAACTATGTAACAAATAAGTGAGCTAAGAGTATATGACTTGCTGCTGGCAGCTGCTTATCCAACGGCGGCAGGGAGGACACTGCTATCCGGCGTGCCTCTGCATGCACCCTTTCACACGGGTTTCAGTTCTCTCCTTTAAAATCGCAGGTGGTCCACTTCTGTCGCCGTACTACGATCCACCCTGATCCAGAGCTCTATCTTGATGCACAACGATTGCCTGTTGTCCCACAGTTTTGTTTCCTGGGTCTTCTTTTCGACAACAAGCTCACTTGGCTGCCCCATATCAGACTTCTGAAGGTAGAATGTTTCCGTAAACTCAATGTCCTTTGCTTCCTTGCCCACTCCTCTTGGGGTGCGGACTGCTCCCTCCTCCTCCATCTTTATCGTGCTCTAGTTCTGTTTCGATTGTACTATGGTTGTCTAGTTTATGGTTGTCTAGTTTATGGTTCGGCTGCTCCTTTCACATAGCACGTGCTGGATCCAGTCCACCATCATGGTATCCGTTAGGCCATTGGTGCCTTCCCTACTAGCCCTGTTGATAGTCTACTGGTTGAAGCTGGGATCCCCCCCCCTCCCCCCCCTCTTTCTGTTCGGTGGTCCCCCCAGCTTCTGGTGTCTTATGCACTCGCTGTCTGTTCCTCTCCCACTGATCCTTCCTATTCTCTCCTGTTCCAAGTCCATGGACGTCACCCACCTGATTCCCGCCCTCGGGCGGGTTTACCAGTTGGGCTCCGCCTTGGGTCTCTTTGCCGTGATTTTCAGATTCCTTCTTTGTCCTGTCTTCCTCGCTCCCTCCCCTCCACATTCGCCCCCCCCCCCCAGCCATCCCCCCCACCCCCACCCCCACCCCCACTTGGTTTGTTCCTCGGCCTTGAATTCGGACGGATCTCCGCTGAGGTCCGAAAGATTCCATCCCCCGATGGTGTTCCGTTTCTTTTTCCGCCGAATTTTATGGGAGTTTCAGGATGCTGTTGTTTTTTACATTGATGGCTCTAAATGTGCTGATCATGTGGGATATGCCTTCACGTCCTCTGTTGGAACGGAAAATCATCTGCTGCCACCTACATGTGGGGTGTTTACTGCTGAATTGATGGCACTTTCCCAAGCCCTTACCTTTATTAAACAGTCCCAACACAACCCCGTTTTGTTATGTACGGACTCAATGAGTGGCCTTCTGGCTATTGACCAGTGTTTTTTGTGCCATACCTTGGTCTGTGCCATCCATGACCATCTTGCTGATATTCACCATGCTGCTTGTTCCGTTGACTTTCTTTGTGTCCCTTGCCATGTGGATATCCCGGGTAATGAGCTCACTGATCGTTTGGCTGGGGGAGCAGTCACTTACCCCCCCGTTTTCTGTAACTCCTCCTGCAGCGGATTTACGGCTTCACATCAAATCCCACTTCGCGCAATCATGGGCCAACTCTTGGGAGGCTACTTTCCTGTCTAATAAACTTCGTGCGATTAAGATGACACCAGGCCCGTGGCGTTCTTCCTTTCGCCTCTCCCGAAAGGACTCGACCACACTGTGTCGTCTCTGCATTGGCCATACCAGGCTGACGCATGGTTTTCTTTTGCGTTATGAGCCACCCCCACTTTGTGGTTGTGGAGCCTTCCAATCAGTAGCCCACATTTTGGTTGAATGCCCCCTTCTTTTGGCTCCCCCGCACTTTACCTTTGATGTTGGCTGACGATTCCCGGATGGTCGACCTGGTTCTTGGTTTCCTCCAGGAAAGTGGTTTTTATTCTCAGTTTTAAGGTTTTTAATCTCTCTCTGGTGTTGGGGCAGGGCGGTGAGTGTTGGCGTATCTCCCACTGTAAGACGTGTTTGGAGATTACCGACTCCCCTCCCTGACCGCGATCCTCTTTTCTCCCCTTTTACTCTGTTTTTATCATTTTTTAGGATTGGTTAGTCTCCTTTTCTCCATACGCACTTCTACATTCTAGCGGTTGCACCTTTTAAGTCGCAGATGGTCTTGCCTCTGCTGTTTCAGAGGTGGGATATTGGGTTCTCTCTCTTGCTGACTTACCTCATTTTGTTTTACCATTGACAACATGACTGCCCTTTTACATTTTTTAACCTTTTCCCTTTTATCGTTCTGACTTTTCTGAGATATTACACTATCGGAATGGACCACATTTAAAACAAGGGACTGATGACCTTGCTGTTTGGTCCCTTCAACCCAAACAAACCAACCAACCAACCAACCATCTTTGACGCAGAATTATATGCCATCTTGCGGGCACTGTAGCAGATGACTCTCCCCCAGTGTTAGATTTCTCATCTGTTCAGATTCTTTGAGAGCCCTTTACTCTCTCCAGCGTTTGTACCCAGCACATAAAGGAACCCAGACTATCCATGATGCCCTCCTCCAACTACAGCGACTGGGGAAGGAGGTGTCTTTCTGCTGGGTACCAGGGCACACGGGAATCTGGGGAATGAAAGGGCTGATGGAGCAGCCAAGGAGGCATGTCGTGACTGTCAGGTCTTTCAGTGTGCTATCCCGCTGCATGCCCTCACCTTGCTGCTGAGGTATAAAGTTCTGTGTCACTGGGAACACGAGTGGCTGGACGTGACAGACAACAAGCTCCGTGTCTTCAAGCGCACAACTTGGCCGTGGCGTACTTCCTTCCAGCCATGCCGACGGGACAAGGTCCTCCTTACTCATCTTCCCATCGGCCACAGCCCTCTGACGCATGGATTTTTATTCTGGCGAGAGGACCCTCCGATGTGTGGTTCTTGTGGCGTGCAGATCACGGTGCACCACATTTTATTGGACTGCATTTTATTTGCTGACCAGTAAACTGCAGCGGATTTGCCAGCGGATCTGCAGTCTATTTTATGCAATGCTCAAATGAATGTGGTGTGCGTTTTAAGGTTCAGTGAATGGCCCCACGTTTTTAACAAGATTTTGGGGAGATATTTTTAATGTGTCAATGGGTGGTTGGCTCCCCGAAATTTTTCGTAAGTGGTCAGCCAGTCACATTTCTCTGTGCTGTTCTTTTAGCTCTTTTGTGTTTTGTTTTCCCTCTGTTTTAATTTCTTGATTAGCTATCTTGCCTCCTCATTGGTTTTAGTGCATGTGAGAGTGCCTGTGCGATAATCATTGTGTGGTCGTTTTGTGTGCATGCATGTACGACAGTTTTCGTTCTTATCCACATTCATTTGTTTTAATTGATTTCAGGGTGCTGATAACCTCACCGTTGGGTGCCCATAAGATCCCAAAAAAAAAAAAAAAAAACAACACACACACACACACACACACACACACACACACACACACACACACACAAAGTGACCCTTTTCATTTTCAGCCTGTTCCTTTCCTGGTAAAACCATCACTATATCTTTCATTGTTATTTGTGTTAACATTGCTTACATGCAACCACGTGACATGGGGCCTTCAAAATATTTCCAGTTTTATTTCTATGGTTCTTACTGTGGTGCACTTTTCTTTTAGTGACCAATTTGTGAAAAGTATCCATTTTTAAAGAGCAGTCCTCCTCCTCCTCCTCCTCCTCCTCCTCCTCCTCCTCACCGTCATCATCATCGTCATCATCATCATCATCATCATCATCATCTCCCTTCTCCTTTCTGTGGTTGATCATGGAGTGTACTTTTCACTTAGTTTTGAGTAACAACATGAATACAGAAAGTTTTGAGTAACAACATGAATACAGAAAAAATACCTTACCCCGGGTCATCGGTATCCATGTGGCAGCACACACATATACAAAATAGTGTATAATTATGTCCACATTTGGAGCACTTGACCAAAAGTGCTGTTCATATTGAGTCTTTACCTATATGCCTTCTTTTTGCTACTGATAGGAATCATAGACGAAACTGTGTCTGACATGTGGGTCTATAATTAAAAATGTTATTTATCTTACTGTATTTTTAATTATTTAGCATAGAAATCGGTCACTCAAACTCTTGCTATTGTGCTCATAAGATAATGATTTTGATACATTTACTGCAACTACAGAGGGTGTATAAGTGCGGCACTGAGGACCTAAGTCTAGATTGTGTGTATTATTTTAGCCAAATGCATGTCTTAATTATACTTAAAATGATAATCAAGGATATCCATACATCTTGGCAACTCTCCATGCTAGGGTTGATGGGCTTGGGTGTGGCATCTCGCATACTTTTTTTAAGACATTGAGGCTGATACTTTAATAAAGTATCATATCCCATTTACATCCGTAATAAGAGTTTTTGGTATGCAGAGTAGCACTCTGTATGCTTCTTGTCGTTGTCCTTTCTGGATACATACCCCACCCCATGACCCAGGTGTATCCATGTCGCAGCACACTAAACAGTGTAATTGGATTGCAAGTCCAATCATATTTAGAAGGCGTGACCAGATGATCATGGATACTAAGACATACTGATGTGAGATCTAAACCAGCAGCTTCTGGAGAATTAAAGTAAATACTGTTTACTTGTGTGGATGTATATACTGGTACATTCCAGATTATCAGGCCAATAATTGATTGTAAAATGGTGCTTGTACATCTATAGTTTTAATTATTTAACCTAGAAATCAATTATGCGAACTACCAAACTCCCGCTGTGTGTGTGTGTGTGTGTGTGTGTGTGTGAGAGAGAGAGAGAGAGAGGGGGGGGGGGGGGGATAGAATAGGCTGAGATATTCCTGCCTGTTGTAAGAGGTAACTAAAAGGAGTCTCACACCTTTTGGCCTTTATGTGATGGTCCCCTGTGTGGTTTGCAGTGTCATTTTCTGCGCCAGTGATGGCCATGGAATTCTTTGTGCCTCATATCTATCACATTAGCCAGTCTGCTGTGGTGGGGCCACCATGTACCCTATTGGTTGTAACCTCCCTGCATACACAGGTGTCGCTCTGCTGATGCCTGCACTGTTAACTCGACACACATGCCAAGACACAGATGCCCGTCATCCTGGGGCATCGGGACTCCTGGCAATGGCCATCCTGCCAGGTGGTCTTTTATGCGGCTGGGTCGCGCCCGTGGGGATGGTCCCTGGTCGGAGTGGGTGGCATCAGGGCGGATGACACACCATGAAGCGTAGAACATCATCTCTTGCTGGTGGTCCACCGCCAGCTGTCTCTAAGTGGACAAAGTCTAACTTTTAATGCTAAGAAATATGACCTCAAATAGTTTCCCTCCCTGGCCACACCATGGGAGGAACGCCAGGCTAGTGATGGCAGTGAAACTTATTCGCCCTGGTACCTCATATGTACGAGAGTTGATGGGGAATTTTTCATATTTGTGAAGCTGCAGTTTTTGTGGAGCATTTGGAGGACAAGTTTGGGTAGGTGGAGGACTTGTCCAAAATGTGCTCTGGGTCAGTCTTGATAAAAACAGCATCCTCTGCCCATTCACATGAATTACTTGCTTGTGACAAGTTGGGGAATGTTTCTGTTACCATCACACCCCATAAGACCTTAAATATGGTCCAGGGTATTATATTCCACAGGGACCTCCTTGTACAGTCTATGATGAGCTGCGCACCAATTTAGAGCGGTGAGGTGTTCATTTCGTCCGGTACGTCCATCGGGGTCCGAGGGATAATCAGGTTGCCTCCGGTGCCTTCATCTTGGCCTTCAAGGGTGGCACATTGCCTGAGAAGGTCAAGGTGACGGTCTACCGCTGTGACGTGAAGCCTCCTCTGATGCGGTGCTTTAAGTGCTGGAAGGTCAGCCATATGTCTTCCCACTGTACTTCCAGTGACACCTTTCAGCCTTTATGTGATGGTCCCCTGTAGGGTTTGACCTCCATTTTTCAAAATTTTCCTGAAGAGCAAGCCAATTGGGTAAGGGTGCCTTACATGGTGCATCATGTCCATCATTCATTGAGATCTTGAGCCTACTTTCTCTTCGAGGCATTGCAGTCCTGATCATTCTCCATCTCTTGGGCGAGGACATCTTCCTGAGTGCATTTTCCGCCACCCACTATGCAGTGTCATTTTCTATGACCATGATGACTATGGAATTCTTTGCACCTCATATCCAGCACAATAGCCAGTCCGTTGTTGTTGTAGCCCCCTGACTGCACAGGAATCGCTCTACTTATGCCTGCGCTGTAAACTCCCCACATATGCCAAGGAGTAGATGCCCATTACCCTGGGGTATCGGGACTGCCAGCAATGGCCATCCTGCCAGGTGGTCTTTGCTGCGGCTCAATGGCGCCTGTGGGGAGGGCCCCTGGTCGGAGAGGGTGGCATCAGGGCGGATGACATGCCATGAAGTGTAGTACATCATCTCGTGCGGGTGGTCCGCTGCCAGCAGTCTCTTAAGTGGGCAAAGTCTAACTTCAATGCTAAGAAATATGACCCCAAATCGTTCCCCTCCCTGGCCACACTATGAGAGGAACGCCAGGCTAAGGATGGCAATGAAGCTTATTTGCCCTGGTACCTTGCATGTACGAGAGCTGATGGGGACTCCTTTGTCTAGATGAAGCCTCAGTTTTTTGTAAAGCATTTAGAGGACAAGTTTGGGGAGGTGTAGGGGTTGTCCAAAATGCACCCTGGGTCAGTCTTGATAAAAACAGCATCCTTTGCCCAGTCACGGGCGTTACTCACTTGTGACAAGTTGGGGGATGTTTCTGTTACCATCACGTCCAATAAGAGCTTAAATATGGTCCAGGGTATTATATTCCACAGAGACCTTCTTTTGCAGTGTGACGACAAGCTGCAGGCCAATTTAGAGCGGTGAGATATTCATTTCGTCTGGTGCGTCCATCAAGGTCCTAGGGATAATCAGGTTGCAACCGGTGCCTTCATCTTGGCCTTCGAGGGTGACACATTGCCTGAAAAGGTCAAGGTGATGGTCTACCACTGTGACTTCAAGCGATGTATCCCTCCCCCGATGCGTTGCTTTAAGTGCTAGAAGTTCGGCCATATGTCTACCCACTGTACTTCCAGTGTCACATGTCATGATTGTGGACGTCCATCACTTCCCAATACTCCATGTGCCCCGTCTCCCATCAGTGTCAACTGCTCAGAGCGTCATTCACCCTGCTTGCCAGATTGCTGGATTTTACAGAAAGAGGGGAAAATCATGGAATATAAGACCCTGGAATGACTGACCTAAACTGAGGCTAAGACGAAATTTGAGCGCCTACATCCTGTGGCTATGACATCATCTTACGCCGCCGCTACGAGAACAGTTGTCACCTCTCAGAACCAGAAGACTACACCTGCCCCCTTGATGGTGAGGGGCACTTCCCTCCCTGTTGCTCCCGCACCATCTACTTTGTGAGCAACCCCCCCCCCCCCCTCCCCCCTCCCCCACACACACACACACCCAATAGGGATATTAGTCCCCACTTCTGAGCCGGAGAAGCGTAAGTTGTCTTTGGCTCCTCTTGCTAGGAAGGGGTCCGTTGGGTCACTCCCTTCCCAGGTTTCTGCTAGTGGGAAAGATGACACCCGTCAGTTGCTGAAGAGCCCAAAAGCAGCTGGTCGTAGGGCTTCACACTCATCCTCAGCCTCGGAGACTGAATCAGTGATGTCCTCCCAGCCCAGCCAGGGAAACCCAAGGAGCAGCGAGAGAAAGCTCTGCGTCTGCAGATGAGGTGGAGATTCTTGCGTCTGCTGAGGACCGAGATCTCGGTGGACCCTCAGACGCTATGGATATAGACTGCTCAAGCAGAAAGTCGGTGGCAGCAAGTGACTCTGAGGTGTAAACTGCCTTATTGAATGTTCCATGCCTTCCCAGTCTCACGATGACGTCACCCTCCAGTGGAATTGTGGTGGTTTTTTCCACCACCTGGCTGAGCTACGGCAACTGTTAAGCTTTACACCTGCTTTCTGCATTGCCCTCCAGGAAACCTCGTTCCCAGCAATGCGGGCCCCTGCCCTCCATGGCTATAAGGGATATTACAGGAACTGTAGCGACTATAATCGAGTGTCGGGTGGAGTTCGCGCTTATGTCCTAAACTTAGTCTGTGGTGAACCTGTGCCCCTTCAAACACCTCTTGAAGCTTTGGCTGTCAGAATAAGGACGACACAGTAAATAACTGTCTGCAATGTATATCTTCCTCCAGATGGTGCGGTATCCCTGAATGTATTAACTGCACTGATTGATCAACTCCCTAAACCTTTCCTACTTTTGGGAGATTTTAATGCCCATAGTCCCTTGTGGGGTGGCACTGTGCTAACAGACCGAGGCAGAGATTTCGAAACTTTACTGTCTCAGTTTGACCTCTGCCTCTTAAATACTGGGGCTGTCATACATTTCAGTGTGGCACATTGTAGTTATTCGGCCATTGATTTATCAATTTGTAGCCCAGGACTTCTCCAATCTATCCACTGGAGAGAACATGATGACCTGTGTGGTAGTGACCAGTTCCCCATTTTCCTGTCACTGCCCCAGCAGCTGGCCCATGGTCGCCTGCCCAGATGGGCTTTAAACAAGGCGGACTGGGAAAATTTCACCTCTGCTGTTATCATTGAATCTCCCCCACATGGTAACATCGATGTGATGGTTGAGCAGGTGACTACAGCAATCATTTCTGTGGCAGAAAACATGGTCCCTCACTCATTAGGGTGCCCACGGCGAAAGGCAGTCCCTTGGTGGTCGCCGGACGTTGCTGAAGTAATTATGGAGCGTCGGTGAGCTCTACAGTGGCATGAGCGGCACCCTTACCTGGAGCACCTCATGCCTTTCAATGGCTCCATGCCAGTGTTCACTAACTTATCAGACGACGGAAGCGGGAGTGTTGGCAGAGATATGTGTTATAACCTTTAATCACTAATAAAGTGCGTGGAGATACAAAAGTAGAAACACTCGCGGGTTACATGTTACTAACTCCGTATCTGTCACTCGACTGCCGGGCCGTGACATGCGGCCGGCGCCGTTCATAACCAGGTGGCGCTCCCGCGCTCGGCCGAGCTGCGGAGCGCCTCTATCGCCGTGTTCGCGTACTAACGTAGCGGCACTTTTGAATGTCGTGGCACTGTCACAACACTTTTCCCCCCTTGAAAAAAAAAACGCTCACTTTCGTGGAGACACGGACAGTGCGGAGACATCCATGCCCTCTTGGGAGGTCCCGAGAAGATCCCGCGGAGAAACACGAGAGTATGGTCGAAAATGTCCAGGACGGAAGCTGGCGCGTGGAACGTGCCTCCTGGACGAGATGATGGGTGAAAACTCCGGAGCAGCATCCATAGGTGTCGTGGACCTGGGGGTGTGCTCCAGCGAAATGGGTCCCGGAGAAGGCGGCGTCGCGACTGGGGCCGGTTCCGGCGTACTCGGAAGCGGTAGCGACGGCGGCGGCAACAACACGCCCGGAAGATCGGCAGCAGCGACAGGACTGGCTGCTCGGACTGGTGGAGACGAAAGAAGGGGCGGTGGTACCGGCGTGGCCACCACTCGTGGGCGCATCTGGTCGTAATGGCGAACAACCATGCCGCCGTCCGTACGTATTTCACAAAGCCGGCGGCCGCGAAGAGCCTGGACCACCCCTGGAATCCATTTAGGGCGAGATCCATACCCCCGTGCCCACACGTCGGCGCCCACCGGGTATTTTCCCGCACTAGGGGACACAGTACAAGGCCTGACAGGGTGAAGCAGATGCAGTAGGGTGCGCGGTTGGCGGCCATGCAAGAGTTCAGCAGGGCTGCGATCACCCAGAGGCGTGAAGCGATAAGAACTCAGAAATTGCAACAGAGCGTCATCTGTGGAAAAATCACTAAGGAATTTTTTCATTTGGCTTTTGAAAGTGCGGACAAGGCGCTCGACCTCCCCATTCGATTGCGGATGGAAGGGCGGTGCTGTAACATGATGAATCCCTTGTCCAGTACAAAAATCACGGAAGGCCTGCGAAGAGAACTGAGGGCCATTGTCCGTGACAATCGTGGATGGAAGACCTTCTAGCGCAAAGATTTTTGACAAAGCCAGCGTCGTCGCCGCAGTGGTGGGCGACGGACAGCGAACAACAAACGGAAACTTCGAGAAGGCGTCAATCAACAGTAGCCAATAAGTGCCGAGGAAGGGGCCGGCAAAGTCAGCGTGCACCCGTTCCCACGGCTGCGCCGGATCAGGCCACGGAGAGGGCAGAGTACGAGGCGCAGCCAGTTGTTGAACACACTGAGCACACACAGCGACCATGTGGGCGATGTCCGAATCGATACCGGGCCAATAAACGTGCCTGCGGGCCAGGGACTTAGTCCGAGAAATCCCCCAATGGCCCTCATGCAATAGTTTGAGAACAGCTTTGCGAAGAGAGGCGGGCACCACAACCCGTGGAGATGCGCCATCCGTGGCCAGAAGAACAACACCCTCACGAACAGACAGACGAAGGCGCAAGGCATGGTAGTTGCGAAGGGGATCCGACGCCCGGCCCTTGGTCCTGTCCGGCCAACCCCGCTGAACAAAACCAATCACCTGACGCAGGACCGGATCCCGCGCAGTAGCCGACGCGACCTGCGAACCTGTAAGTGGAAAACCCTCGACCGCACGACGTTCTTCCTCATCAATGTGGAAACAGAGGAGTTCATCGCGATCGAAAACCGGGTCGGGGCCCATCGGCAAACGCGACAACGCGTCAGCGTTGGCGTGCCGGGCCGTGGGGCGATAGTGAATCTCATAGTGAAAACGAGACAAGTATAAGGCCCAACGTTGCAGGCGGTGAGCTGCCTTATCCGGAAGCGATGCCGAGGGGCTGAACAGAGAGACCAGCGGCTTGTGGTCGGTGATGAGGTGAAACTTAGAACCATACAAAAAAACGCTGAACTTTTTCAGAGCATAAACGATAGCGAGCGCCTCCTTTTCTATTTGAGAGTAACGCCGTTGGGCATCGTTGAGGGTCTTGGAAGCGTAGGCGATGGGTCGTTCCGACCCATCCTCATACCGATGGGCGAGAACAGCCCCTAGGCCATACTGTGACGCGTCAGTCGCCAGAACCAAGTGCTGACCCGGACGGAATGTGGCAAGACAAGGCGCCGACTGCAAATGAGCCTTCAGGCGGACAAAAGCCTGCTCACACTCGGCGGACCAACAGAAAGGAACGTTTTTGCGTAACAGCTGATGCAGAGGATGAGCCACCGCCGCCGCGGAGGGAATGAATTTGTGATAATAAGCAACCTTGCCTAGAAACGCCTGAAGTTCTTTGACCGTAGACGGCCGGGGTAGAGCGGTAATGGCCGCAACGTGCTGTCGTAGAGGACGTATACCCTCACGGGACAAGTGGAAACCAAGATACACAATGGAGGGTTGGAAGAACTGAGACTTGTCCAGATTGCACTTCAACCCTGCTGAATGCAGAACCCGAAACAGTGAACGCAAATTGCGAAGGTGCTCCTCAGTGGAGGCCCCCGTGACAACAATGTCATCCAGGTAGTTGATGCAGCCGGGAACGGAAGCCGTGAGCTGTTCCAAAAACCGCTGAAAAATGGCCGGCGCGCTAGCGACGCCAAATGGTAACCGCTGGTACTGATACAACCCACAAGGAGTGTTGATGACGAGAAATTCCTTGGAAGATGCATCCAGCGGCAACTGATGGTACGCCTCCAATAAGTCAAGTTTGGAAAAGAACTGGCCCCCAGCGAGCTTGGTAAATAACTCCTCAGGACGGGGAAGAGGATAAGTGTCAATGAGGCTTTGAGCATTGACAGTGGCTTTAAAATCACCACACAATCGCAGACTCCCGTTTGGTTTAGAAACCACCACGACGGGCGATGCCCATTCGCTGGAGGTAACAGGAAGGAGAATCCCCGAAGCTGTTAACCTGTCTATCTCAGCTTTGACAGGCGCACGCAACGCCATCGGAATAGGGTGTGCCCGGAAAAACTTAGGGCGAGCCGTAGGTTTAAGAGTAATGTGGGCTTCAAAATCCTTGGCCCGACCCAGACCCGCAGAGAACACGGACGAGAATTCAGAACACAAGCCATCCAGCTGTTGATACGGAATGTCCTCAGATATGAGGTGCACATCATCATCAATGGAAAACCCGAACAACTGGAAAGCATCATAACCGAACAGGTTTTCAGTGCCCGCATGATCCACCACATAAAACGTGAGGGGCCGAACAACAGACTTGTAGGCAGTGGAAGCATCAAACTGGCCAACAATAGGAATTTTCTGCTTATTATAAGTTCGTAGATTTCGCGTAACTGGAGACAAGGAAGGGGAGCCTAACTCCAAATACGTGCGAGAATTAATGAGAGTTACTGCAGAGCCAGTGTCCACTTGCATGCGAATGTCTTTATCCAGAACACGAACAGTAACAAACAACTTATTCGTTTGAGAAAGCACACAGTTAACATCCATGTCCGATGCCTCGTCCTCGTCGACAGGAACTTTAGGGGACTGACACACAGAAGCAATGTGGCCTTTTTTCCTACATGAATTACACGTGGCCCAACGTTTTGGACACGCGGCTCTGTCATGCTGTACGAAACAACGTGGACAAGAAGGAAGGGCGGAACGAGCCTGCTTCTGTGGTTGCTGTTTTCGCTGCGAGCGTGGCGGCCCAACGCGACGTTGTTGACGCGAGTGCACCGCCGCCACATCGTCGTTTTCCTGTGAAACAGGCACATTGTCTGCGTCGAAAGTGGTGTGTACAGCGCCTACATCACACCACGCGTCTATTTGCGCACCAGCAGCGTGAGACACTTCAAACGATTGAGCGATGCTGAGAACTTCCGACAACGACGGGTTTGGCAATTGTAAGGCACGTTGCCGAACTTCTTTATCAGGAGCAAGCCGTAAAATAGCGTCCCGAACCATTGAATCAGCGTAAGACTCATGATGAGTGTCCGTGACAAACTGACATTTCCGACTCAGACCGTGTAGTTCCGCCGCCCAAGCCCGGTAAGATTGATGGGGCTGTTTACGACACCGGTAGAAAGCCACGCGAGCGGCAACGACATGGGTGTTTTTTCGGTAATAGTTAGACAATAAGTCACACATTTCTTGGAAGGACAGAGAGGCAGGTTCCCGCAGAGGGGCTAACTGAGATAACAGCTGATAGATCCGTGGGGAAATCCTAGATAGAAATAACGACTTACACATAGGAGCGTCGACAACACCGAAAGCCAAGAAGTGTTGCCGCAAACGCTTCTCATAATCCTCCCAGTCTTCAGCGGCCTCGTCATAAGGAGGAAACGGAGGCGGAGAAGAGGAAGACAGACGATGAGTAAGCGACGTCGACAACGCCTGAATAGCAGCCGTCAGCTGTGTTTGTTGCGCCTGAATAGCAGCCGTCAGCTGTGTTTGTTGTTCAAGAAGCGCTTGCATAAGCTGTTCCATGTCTGCCCCGACACGAACACACAAGTCCACAACGCAGGGGAAAAAAAAATATCCGACCTCGTCGCCAAGAAGTGTTATAACCTTTAATCACTAATAAAGTGCGTGGAGATACAAAAGTAGAAACACTCGCGGGTTACATGTTACTAACTCCGTATCTGTCACTCGACTGCCGGGCCGTGACATGCGGCCGGCGCCGTTCATAACCAGGTGGCGCTCCCGCGCTCGGTGGAGCTGCGGAGCGCCTCTATCGCCGTGTTCGCGTATTAACGTAGCGGCACTTTTGAATGTCGTGGCACTGTCACAACAATATGTCTCAACCATTGGGTGCCATATGTCACCTTCCCAAGCCTGGGCAAAGATCAAATGTGTTTATGGGTACTAGACCCCAACAGGTGTTCCCGGTGTTAACATAAATGACGTGTTACATACCGATGCATATGCGAGTGCAGAGCACTTTGGTGAGCACTATGCTCAAGCCTCTGCATCGGAGAATTACCCCCAGCCTTTCACACTCTCAAACGTCAGCTGTAAAGGAAAGTCCTCTCGTTCACTACACGCCACAGTGAAACCTATAATGCCCCATTTACAGAGTGGGAGCTCCTCAGTGCCCTTGGACACTGCCCCAACACAGATCCTGGGCCAGATCAGATCCACAGTCCGATGATTAAACATCTCTCATTTGATTACAAGCGACATCTCCTCATCATCTTCAACCAGATCTGGTGCGATGGCATCTTAAAGGTTTGTCAAACTATTTTAACATGCACTAATGGGTAATTGGGCATAACTGAGTTTAATTTAAATCTTATTTAAACTCTAACTGTGGAAGACACTTGTCATTTGGCCATAAGACATTTTGTTTTATTTTTCTTGGCTTGTTACCTTTGAACTCCACAAGTACTGCAAGTGTTAAAGAAAAAATCAAAATTTTTCCATTTCCTATTATACTATTATTGGTGTATTATTCCCGGTGTACAGGTTCTGACTGTTTTTAATGAATCATTGTTAAAATATGACTTATCTTGTGGTTCCAGTGTCTTTGTGCTCTCCAACCAGGTCCATACCAGTAAATATTCTGGAATTCGAATCAAGAACAGCTGCCAACATGAGTAGCATAGAAGTAGATATTCCCAGAGTACTGGAGCAACTTAAATCTCTTAACAAAAGCAAGTCTTCTGGCCCGGACTGTATTACCAGCTACGTTGCTTTTCAGAGTATGCTGACACAACAGCTCCATACTTAACAATCATACACAATCATTCGCTTCACAAAAGATCCATATCCAAAGATTGGAAAGTTGCCCAAAGATTGGAAAGTTGCACAGGTCACGCCAATATTCAAGAAAGGCAGTAGGAATAATGCACTAAATTACAGGTCCATACCATTAACGTTGATATGCGGCAGTGTTTTGGAACACACATTGTGTTCGAAAATTATGAACTACCTCAAAGAAAATGGTCTATTGACACACAGTGAACACTGATTTTGAAAACGTCATTCTTGTGAAACACAAGTAGCTCTTTACTTGCATGAAGTGTTGACAGCTATTAACAAGGGATTTCAAATTGATTCCACATTTCTAGATTGCCAGAAGGCTTTTGACACTGTACCACATGAATGGCTTGTAGCAAATTGTGTGCTTGTGGAATATCATCTCAGTTTTGTGACTGGATTCATGATTTCCTGTCAGAGAGGTCACAGTTTGTAGTAACTGACGCAAAGTCATTGAGTAAAACAGAAGTGATTTCTGGCATTCCCCATGGTAGTGTTATAGGCCCTTAGCTGTTCCTCATCAATATAAATGATTTAGAAGACAATCTGAGCAGCTGCCTTAGATTGTTTACAGATATTGTTGCTTACCATCTAGTCATGTCATCAGAAGATCAAAACAAATTGCAAAACGATTTAGAAAAGATACCTGTATGGTGTGAAAATTGGAATTGACCCTAAATAATGAAAAGTATGAGGTCATCCACACAAGTGCTAAAAATAATCTGTTAAGCTTTAGTTACATGATAAAATCAGTCAAATCTAAAGGCCATGAATTCAACTAAATACCTAGGAATTACAATTAAGAACAACTTAAATTGGAAGGAACACACAAAAAATGTTGTGGGAAAGGCTAACCAAAGACTGCATTTAATTGGCAGGATACTTAGAAAATGTAACAGATCTACTAAAGACACTGCTTACACTACGCTTGTCTGTCCTCTTTTAGAATACTGCTGCACAGTGTGGGATCTCTACCACATAGGATTGACAGAGTACATCAACATAGTTAATAGAAGAGCAGCACATTTTGTACTATTGCAAAATAGGGGAGAGTGTACCACTGGAATGATACAGGACTTGGGGGTGGACACAATTAAAACAAAGGTGTTTTTCATTGCAGCAGAATCTTCTCATGAAATTTCAACCACCAACTTTCTCCTCTGAATCCAAAAATATTTAGTTGATGCCGATCTACATAGGGAGAGATGATCATCATAATAAAATAAGGGAAACCAGAGTTTGCACCAAAAATATAGGTGTTGGTTTTTTCTGCATTCTGTACAAGATTGGAATGATAGAGAATTATTGTGAAGGTAGTTCGATGAACCCTCTGCCAGGAACTTAAACATGATTTGCAGAATATCCTTGTAGATGTAGATGTACCCTTTCAATAGTCAAGTTCACCCCCCTGCAAAATCACAAGCAATTGATCAAGATCACCAAGGGGAACCACCACTGCACTTCTTCCCTCCTCCCTAACACCCTTCCCCCAGGACCAAAAGAGCACCCAGTCCCCATCTTTCTCTCTTGTAACTTGGGCACTTGAGTCAGTGGGATTCAGCATAGGTACAGCATAGGGAGAGATCTGATTGTGTATTTTTAATTACAAATTAATGTTGTTATGCTATGCCACATCACTCAAGGTCTGTTTGCTAATAACAATTAATATTACATCATTTGAGGCATCAGCAGAGACCAAACACAGGCTGGTATGTAAAGTACTCTCATTATTTCCCAATTTTATGTATTTTTCATCCATTTTTGTATTTTTTCATATTTTCCACAATTTTACGCATTTTCTGTGTTTTTCAAAATTTTGTGTGTAGTTCCATATTCTTTCATTTTTTCCACAATTTTATCCAATTAGTACCGAGCGAGGTGGCACAGTGGTAACACACTGGACTCGCATTCGGGAGGATGACGGTTCAATCCCGCATCCGACCATCCTGATTTAGGTTTTCCGTGATTTCCCTAAATCGCTCCAGGCAAATGCTGGGATGGTTCCTTTGAAAGGGCACAGCCGATTTCCTTCCCCCATCCTTCCCTAATCCGATGAGACCGATGACCTTGCTGTTTGGTCTCATCCCCCAAACAACCCAACCCCTTTATCCAATTACATGAGTTCTGTCTCGTTGGTGTCTCATTGAGGAACACCACATGTAATTAATTCCCAAGCAGAGGAAGACTGACTACTTACTACACAGATATTTCACGATGATGCCCTGTGTTAGGTAAGACTCAAACGATTTTGCAGCATTACCGCTGACACCATAATATTTTAATTTACTTAAAAGAATGCTGTGGTTCCCGCAGTCAAAGGCTTTTGACAGGTCACAGATAATGCCAGTAGCCTCTAATTTATTATGTAATGAATTAAGTACATTCTCAATGTAAGTGTAAATAGCTTTCACTATATTGGAACCCTTAAGAAATCCAAACTTTGACTTTGACAATATATTATTTGCAGTCAGATGCTTAAGGAGATACTTGAACACAACTTTTTCAGATATTTTTGAAGAAGCCGGAAAAAGTGAAATTGGTTGATAGTTTGATGGTATCTCTTTATCCCCTTCTTGTAAAGAGGCTTAACTTCAGCATATTTTAGCCAATGTGGAAATGTTTCGCTGATAATAGATTGATTACACAAATAACTTAAGATAGAACTCAACTCACACGAGCACTCTTTGATTAACTTCATTGATGTGTTATGAAATCCACTAGAATACTTAAAATCTAATGATTTTGTGATGGATGCTACTTCTTTGGGAGAAGTGAGTGTCATTTCCATTTTACAGAAGTTATTTTTGCAGACTGGTCTCGGATAATCTATTGCAATGTTCGCCAAACCTGATAGCCCTCAGCTGTCAGTAAACAGAAATAAAGTCTTGTTTAAGAGATTTGCAAGACTACATGCTTTTGCTACCAATGTCTCATTCATTTTTAGAGCTATCTGTTCCTCTTCTTTTTTTACCCCAACTGTCTGTCTTCACTGTATCCCACACAGTTTTTACTTTGTTGCCTGATTTAATTACCTTTTTCTCATAATAAAGCTGCTTTGATTTTTGGATTACTTGCTTCAATATTTTGCAGTACTCTTTGTAATGCATTACAATGCTAACATCAGAGCTGTTCCTAGATTGTGAATACAGTCTACTTTTTGTCCCACATGATTTCTTTGTTCCTTGGGTAATCCACAGTTTTTTCCTTGACTTCTGCTTGATTTGTGTTACCTTTATGGGAAAGCAGTTTTCAAAAGCTGAAGTAACTTTATTAATGCATACTTTGTATTTTCCATTTGAGTCAGAAGTATTTTAAACATCTACCAAGTCCATCTCTTTGAGCACTCTCTTGAAATTCTCAACTTTTGGCTGATTTATTACCCTCTTGTACTCAGATTTAATAAACTTTTTATCCTGACACATTTCAACGTTAAACACAGGATGCTGCATGTCATGATCAGACAGCCCATTTACTATTGGTTTTGTGATTTGACTTTTCTTCCTAGATTTGTCTACAAAGACATTATCAATAGCAGTCTAGAGCATTTACATATCCTGGTTGCAAAGTAGACAGTAAGAAGTAAATTGAATGACAGTGTTACTGACTGCAATAATTGTTAATTAACAGAGCTTTTCAATAAATACACATTAAAATCACCAGCAGCCACTATTTCCTTTTTTTTTACTGTGAGAAAGTACGACAGAGCTTCCCAATTTTTTATGAAGAGGTTAAAGTTCCCTGAAGGTGCTCTGTATATAGTTACTATTATAAAGAACTTATTTTGAAATACTACTACTATTGCACAACATCTCCAGACATTTTCCTTCGCCCTTCTTCCTTCCCCTTGAATCCTCTTCCCTGAAAAAGGAGCCACTGGCTCCGAAAGCTTGCGAATTATGTCTTTTATGTGTGTTCTGTTGCCTCTTGGTGATTAGATATTTTTATCTATCCAATTAAATAATTTGTTGTTATACTCTTTAATTTTCTACACCTATGACTCTTTTCCATATTTTAGAAACAATAACAAATCAGCTGCTTTGTTTATGAAGAAGCACTTCTTGTTTGCCACATTTTCATCTGCGACAGTTGTCAGAATTGCAACTTTCGATGCAGTTCTTGTGTTTAATGATGTTTATGTAGGGAGGATGAAGGTATTGGAGAGAGTGGGCTTTAAGGTAGGAAATTTCACTCAAGACATTTCGAGAAAAATAGATTTACAGTGCCTCCCTGCAGCTAGAAAGTCATTAGAGGAGCTGTTAAAGGAAAGAAGGCAGAAAACAAGAAACCAGAAGAGAAGCCTTGCTGGGAAAGAGAACCCTGAGTACAAAAATGTGACCTTCTGAAGAGGTAACATAAGAAAAATCATTATATTGAACTTTAAATTGAATTTCCTGAATTTTTTTAAAAAGTGTGTGTACATTTTTCTCATAATTTATGAAGGTTAGAATTATGAGGGAATGTTACAAGACTAACCCAAAGAACATCCAAATTAGAAGACCCAAAGACAACAAGTTATCTCACTACAGGAAATAGCGCAGAAAATTGGTCTTGGAATATCATTTGAAAAAACAGTCATCATGTTACTGACGCACCACTCATAAACAAAATTGCCATAGGAAAACAAGAAATCAAAATTGTAGATGTGTTGTGGTCTTCAGTTCTGAGACTGGTTTGATGCAGCTCTCCATGCTACTCTATCCTGTGCAAGCTTCTTCATCTCCCAGTACCTACTGCAGCCTACATCCTTCTGAATCTGCTTAGTGTATTCATCTCTTGGTCTCCCTCTACGATTTTTACCCTCCACACTGCCCTCCAGTACTAAATTGGTGATCCCTTGATGCCTCAGAACATGTCCTACCAACCGATCCCTTCTTCTGGTCAAGTTGTGCCACAAACTCCTCTTCTCCCCAATTCTATTCAGTAGCTCCTCATTAGTTACGTGATCTACCCATCTAATCTTCAGCATTCTTCTGTAGCACCACATTTCGAAATTGTAGATAAATTTAAATATCTGCGAGAAATCATAACATATAACCTCAATGAAAAGCCAACATCGCATAACAGAATAAACAAACTGACTGGGGCACAATATATCACCAAGAACGCCTGCAACAAAAAGAGCCTGTCAGTGGCAACAAAATTAAAACACTACAAAACAGTCACTCAGCCAGAAATAACATATGCAAGTGAAACCATCTTCGAAACAACTAACACTGCACAAATAGACAAAATACTCAAAGTAGAGAGAAGAATCATCAGAACGTGCATCAACAAATCGTACCAGAAAGATGGACGCTGGAGAGCAGCCACAAATGAAACTGTCTACAAGGAAATAGAACTGGTAATGAGTACAATCAGGAAGAAACACATTTCATTTTTTGGACATCTAATCAGAACACCTGAGAACAAGATCATCAGGAGAATAATACGAGGGTAATCTCAAAAGTAAAGTCTCCTATTTTTTTATAAGTACGGAGCTCTGTTTGTGTGGCAGTTGGTCACACTGTTATGAAGAGTGCTTCACACGCTGTGTGTAAACATGCACATGCTGCGCTGAGGCGCTTAGTCTTGGCTTGGCAACCGTTGAGAATGGAGCTCCCGTCAGATGTTACCGCCAAGTGCGAATTGCGAGCAGTTATTTGGTTTTTGAACGCATAGGGCACTGTGCTGATTGAAATCCATCGCCAATTGACGGAAGTGTATGGCGAGTCATGCATGGATGTCAAAAATGTTCGTAAGTGGTGCAGAGAGTTTGCAGCTGGTTGGACCGAAATTCACGATGAACAAAGGAGCGGGAGACCGTCAGTTTCAGAGGAGACAGTGTTGATGGTCGGCACTTCACCCTGGATGATCTCTGCACGTTGGTTCCTGAGGTGTCCCGAAGCACCACTCTCAGAATTTTAATGGAAACACAACTGCTGGAAGGTGTGCGCAAGTTGGGTGCCACACATGCTGACTGAGGCCCACATGCAGCAATGATTTAATGCTTTCTGCGCATTTCTTCACCGCCTTGCAGCCGAACAGGACAACTTTCTGGACTCAATTGTCACGGGTGAGGAAACCTGGGCATACCACTTTACACCTGAGACCAAGCAACAATCACGCCAGTTCATAACTTTCTGAACAGCATGGTGACAAGCTGGTATGACATGGGCATACAGAAACTGTCACAGTGTCTAGAAAAATGCATCTACAGAAATGTTGATTGTCGAAAAATAGCTAAATGTTCAAGCTGTAAACTGATGTAAACCATTGTAGAAATAAACAGGTCTATGTAATTATAAAAATAAAGGAGACCTTACTTTTGTGATTACCCTCGTAGAAAAATTGTGGAATAGTAAGTGCAACATTAAGTTGAGTACAAAAATCAAGGAAGATATGGATGAGCTACAGATTAATCGGAAGCCCTAAGAACAAAATTGACAAAATCAGGAAACTCACAGACAAACAAACCAGACTGCAAACTAGAATCAACAGACAGACAATAGAAAGGGTGATTCCTGATGAAGAAAGAAGGATGAGATCCGAGAGAATGAAGAAGCACTGGGCTGACAGGAAACTGATAAATTCTTTGTATAAAGTTGGCTAGAGTGGTCCAATGAAAGCTGTAAAATGTGAATATTATTCGCATTTTACAGCCTTACAGCCTTCATTGGACCACTCCAGCCAACTTTATACAAAGAATAATAATAAAGTAACGAGTAAATTTTGAAATTATGAGCGTAAGCTGAGATATGGTGCAAAGTTTTTGAAATTTGCATTAATTTTATATTATACTTACAGAATTATAATTAAAAAATTATTAGGATTCTAATTGATATTTTCAAATAGCTACATGAGAGAAGCTTACTATATGCAAAGAGATTAAACAGAGAGAATTCTGTAGAAATCTCTTGAATAAGTTCCAAGAAAAAAGTATGTATGGTATATTAGTTTTTGAAAATAAAATTTTTAAATTCCATAAAAATGTTAAATGTATACAATCCCAAGAGCGTAACAGGAAATGGGTGAATTTCATGTAAAGAATGATACAACATTTTATTGCTATATCATCAGAACTGTTAATTTGGTGCATCTTTTACATAGTGCGTGTTTTTCATTAATGTCCCCCCACAAGTTGCAAGTAGGTGGTGTACAATACAATACAATACAATACTATATAGAACAGTAAACAAGGTAACAGTGCGAGGCAAATTGGAGACAAGTGATTTAACAATTGTATAATGTGAGTCTTCTATGGGCGGTGCTTTGATTTATAGCATCATTAAATATGTGACAAAGTACTTTAAGAAACAGATATATTATCTACACCTGTGGAATTTTTATTTGCATTTGGCTTATTACGTACTCTCTCTCTCTCTCTCTCTCTCTCTCTCTCTCTCACACACACACACACGCACACACACAGCAAGCTCACTTTCTGACAGTCTTTTTGTTGTGCCTGTCTGTGACTCAGCATCTCTGCTATATGGTATGTGCATCTGACAAACTGTGTTCTTCACTGCTTTTTGTATAAAGTTCATGGCTTCAACTATAGGTCATTTACAACCAGTTTGATCTGGTACTGTCCAACAATAGTTAATAAGGATATTGGCAACTATATCACCTTCATCTGCCATGTTTCTATTAAGACATGCTTCAATACTGCCTATACCTTCTGAAATTTTACCTGTCTCCCTTTTGACTACCTTTCAAATAGTTTGTATATTATTATTTGAACTGTCAGTTTCAGATTTAATAAACATGCTTCTCAGCCGCAACTGGGAAGGAGGGGTGAAGGCAGTAATGTGCTACTCCCTTTTAATGCAGGTGTTCAAGCCCAAAGAGCCATAGAAATTAGGAACTTCATCAGAATGGCTGTGCCTTGTGTTACCAGGTTCCTGTTGATGGTCCATGATGGGATACGCAGAAGTGACACAGTAATGAGGGAAGCTATTTCACGAAACTGCAACCGGAAAGATGCAAAACAGCTTTTACAGCCCTCACAGCTCATGGCCAACACAACTGTTCTGACTCCTGTGGCTATTCTCTCAGCACTATCCTTCCTGGCATGCTGAAATAATACAAAAGATGCAGTCAAGTGATTTCCTCTTAATTAAAGAAATTTTGCTCAGAGGTGACCCCGTAATATAAATTCGCCTATAGTTTGCTTGTGGAACTTACACAAATTAAGGTTACATGTACACATTGAAAGTAAAATTATGTGCTCATTTACATAAAACATATAAATTCAGAATTAAACATTTGTAGATGTACTTTACTGCGGTACAGCATATCTATAGGATTATGTAGATTCCTTCCCTTGCTGTATGCCTTAGTCAGCACTGCAGTACTTTCTTTCTTTCTATGCATCATTCCATTTGTACAATAAGAAACTATCATTATACATACTGCTTTTCTCTACAGCAATACAAGGAAGAGAATTTTCATTTTTTTATTACTTTATTTACAAAAAAAAAAAAAAAAAAAAAAAAAAAAAAAAAAAAAAAAAAAAAAATTACGGACTCAAAAATGTGTAAAATATCTCACGCAACAGCCAAAGAGGCCTCAGGGGCTCACGTTTTTCTCATCTACTGACAACAAGTGAAAACAATAACAAGTAGAAAGCCTACTCAAAAAGTAATCAACCATTCCCTTCAAATGTGTTTGGTGCTTATTAAAGAATTGGGAAATTTCAAAAGTGAATTAGTTGGTTTAGAGAAAAAAAAAAAAAGCAAGCACCGTGTTGCTTTGCTTGCTGATTGTTTCCGCGACACGTGTATGTCCCAAGTCTGATTTGGCTCTAATATAAGGCTGGGGATTATCAAAAGGCTGGAAAAAAAACCAAAACAAAAACTAAGTGAACATGAAAGTGGCACTCATCACAGTACATCATGCTTAGAATGATGCAAATTAGAAAATGTGCTAAATACTAGTTCAACCATAGAAAATCTCTTAGAGTAAAACACTGTAAGACAATAGAAGAACTGGACAGATGTGTTACATTGTGTAATACTACTACCACTACTACTACTATTGAAGCAATTCTTTTTCTCATTGCATGATATTTAGCTTTGTCTGAGGCAGCTGAAACGACAATTATTTGGACATCTCAGTGTTTCTGGTGAAATTTGATCCTGCTCTGAAAGAGCATTTAAGAAAATTTGAAGTGTAACACCAAGGAGGGAAATGCATGGTTCATTATCTAACTCATGATGATTAGAACAATTTTTTTGAAATTTTATTCTCCAAACTATTGTAATGGAGATAAAATGTGACAAATTTTTGTTATGGTAGATGCGACATCTGATGAAGCCCAAACGGAGAAAAATTGCTTTATACTCCACTGTGTTGCCATAAGTGAAGACAATCAATACAGAATTAGAGTGCGTTTTCTTGACTTCGTTGACTGTGCCCAGAAGACTGATCAGTGAGTCACTAAAATGATTTGCAATGAGCTGAAATATTATGGGTTACAGTTTTCACACTGTTGTGGGCAGGGTTATGGCAGTGGGAACTATACGAGCGGCATCTCACTTCACAAAGCAAAAAACACAGTATCCTATGAATATAATATTAGTGAGTTACAGTTGGAATTTGTAAACTTGTACAAATTCTTGGGTGTAACACTTAGTAAAAACATGAAGTGGAGTGGTCACATAGACCCAATCATGGCTATAGCAGGTAGCAGACTTTGATTTATTGGTAAAATGCTATCAGTCTACAAAGGAGATTGCTTACAAATCACTTGTGCATCCCTTCTTAGAATATTGCTCAATTGAGTGGGAACCATACCAAATAGGATTAGCAGTGAGCATTGAATGTACACTGAGAAGGGCAGCACGAATGGTCAGAGGTTTGTTTGACCCATGTAAGAGTGTGAATCAGATGTTGAAAGTGCTGGGATAGCAGACTCTTGAAAACAGGCAGAAACTATCTTGAGAAAGTCTACTGACAAAGTTTAAGCAACTAGCTTTAAATGTTGACTCTGAATTTACTACAGCCTGCTACACACCGCTCTCATAGGTATTGTGAGGACAAGATTAGATTAATGACAATGCACACAAATGCATTTAAATAATAATTTTTCCCACAATCAATACATGAATGGAACAGGAAAAAACTGTAATAACAGGTACAATGGAATGTACCCTCTTCCATGCACTTCACAATGGTTTGCAGAGTGTAGATGTAGAAGTAGATCTGTCAGGGAGCTCAAGCACATAGATTAAAAGAAAAATCTGTCGGCAATTTTCTCTCCTTGTGATGCACATTCCCTTAGATCATTGTGACATCCATGGTGCAGAGAGTTGTGTGGATGTAGTCACTTTTTTCGGAATTGATTGGGAAACATATACTTCAAGCAAGGGAACCAACAATACATGTTGAAAGTGCTAATATTATTAGCCTAGTGGAAGACTGAAAAAAAGAAAAGAGAAATTTTGGGATATTATTTATACAAGAAGTTACAACATAGCTGAAGATACTGGAAAAATCCTGACTTGAATTTAACAATTGGCAGCACAGGGAAATGGAAGGGCAAAGTGAAAGAAATCACTTTGTAGATGAAACACCAAAAGAAAATTTAAACCTGAGCTCTGAGGGCAGTTTTAAACTAAATGTTTTCAATGTATTTTGGGTCTTCTATGTTGATGCATAGCTGTGAGCTCTGGACTCTTAATGCATACATGAGACAGAAACCTAGAACTGAACAGCTAGGCATGGAAAGGGCTATATGGGAATTAACAAGGGAAGAAAGTAAGAGACATCATCTCGATTACCAACATCAAAGAGATTCTGGAGAGAACATGCGCTCTGAAATGACACTGGGCTAGCCATGTTGGCTGAACAAATGACAACTGATGGACAAAGGTGCTGCTGTAATGGAGTCCAAAAGGCAGAGACAGGCAGACAGGCCGTAAGGAAGACCCCCAGAGTGATGGGAAAAGATGTGCAAAAGATCGCAGGAGTTAATTGGGTGAACATAATCTTAGATCATTGCTCAATTAAGAAGAAATTGCAGATATACCTTATTTCAGTACTGGGAGAGGCCACATCATTCAGTGATTAAATGATGATGATGATGATGATGATGATGATGATTACTGGATTATAAATACAAAATCAAATAGTGGTAATACAGAAAAAGCTGTAATAATTAATAAGAAAATAGGAATGTGTGTAAGCTACTATAAGCAACATAGTGAATGCATTATCGTAGTGAAGATCGACACAAGACCAACACACATTGCAGGAGTAAAAGTGTTCACCCTTCTAGCTCCACAGACAACGAGGAAAGTGAAGGAATAATACAACAAATAATTCATTTCATTAAGGGAGATTACATTTGTGATGGATGACTGCTATTCAATAGTAAGAAAAGGAAGGGAAAGAAAAATAGCTAAAGATTGCGACGAGAGGGAAAGAATAAAACGGGAGCTGGTGGTAGAATTTTACACAAAGCTGAGTTTAATAATTGCAAACATTTGGTTTTAGAAACACGAGAAAAAGATCTGTATATCAGAGAGACCTAGAGATATTGGAAGGTTTCAACTACAAAACATTTCCAGAAGCAGATATGGATAGTAGTACGGCTGGATATGGTCTGGGACAGCCTAAAGTGATGCACGTATCAGCCAATTATTCTGCCTATAATGGCATCTGTGATGTCATAAGGAGGGTGGGGAAAGGGGTAGGCCAATTGACTTATGTATAAAATGGCAGGAAATTAAAAAAATGCAATTTGACTGACCATCGGACAGTCTAAAGTGTCATATATGTCCACAAATCCAAGATGTCTGACCTAAGGTTCATTTTGAGACCATCTTCATCAGTGTCACCTAAATCCAAGAGGGTGACCATGGCATACTAGAACAGTCCAGTATATTGTATAGGTGTGTGGATTCAAGATATCGGTCCAAGATAGTTGTTGGGTTTACTGCTGACATCAAGTCACTTCTCCCAAGTTTAAAACAGTGTAGCCTGCACGTCTACTGATTTCCCCCATCCCTCTGATGTCACAGCCTGCCACTTTAAGTTTGAAATTAGAGATCATTTCTCTTAAGTTTATAATGGTGGGAAATTCAAAAACATTTGTCCTAAGTTTAAAATATCGAGAAATTAAAAAATCCACTTTTCCTCACTTTGATATCAAGAAATTCAAAACTCCACTTAACCTATGTTTAAAATGATGGGAAGCCCACTGATTGTCAGAAATATATCATTTGTTCTAACGTTAAAATTGTATAGCTCAGTGGTGCAACCTGCATGGTTGTTAACACTTGTTACTGTCATGTCTAGTAGGATAGGAGTAGGAGAGTTATGCACTTACATTTTATTTGGGTAAACAATCGTGCACATCTGCTTGCAGAACTTGTACCACATTACACCAGTTAGCAGACATGCTACACTTCACTGCCACTGTCATTGCTGCTGCTACATGCCTTGCAGCTGACCACCCTTTGCTGCCAGATGGTGGTCAACTGCATGCTATGGATGCAGGATACAATGTGCTGTCCCATCTCTGTCTGTGGCCAGACACTTTCACCCTTGTGTGTCTGAGCTTGCAGAATACCTGTGATGAACTGCTAGTTGGGATACCATATCATCTGGTATGGAATGTAGCATAGTCTGGTCACAATGCTAACAGCAGCCCGTGGAAAGGCATCACACCGAGGCTATTCAACTGATGCCTGTCTTTACAGCTGCATCCTTCAGGCTTGAGGTGCTAGTGCATATAGCTGTAATGACTCAACTCCAGTCTGTGCCCTGGATAAAGTCCTGTGGTGTCCATGTACCCCATACCCCACTTCCATCGCTGCTTGTCAGAGCAAGCAGTAAATCTATGTCACTATACTATGTCATCAGTTTTGAATGTGGGCAGTTGTCAGTTGCCTATTGTACACTATTGGTAGTGTGCCATCACCACAGCTGGCCACATGATTTCGCACTCAACCATGTTGTAATTTTAGAACAGAATACCAGCCAATAGTGTTAAAGGGATGTGGTGTGTCTGTTATGTTTATTAGAGCTATTTCAGGTCTCGTAGGCATCTGGAATGCGTCACTATTAACACTCCAGTGTAGGAAATCTGTTACCAACGGCTTGCCTAGTATCACCCGGAAATGATTTTCTGTGTAGAGTTCCACACACAGTAACCAAAAAACACGAAGGGATTAAACTCCAGCACAGTAATCATATAGGAACTGTGATTATTATTCATTGATTTCTCTTTTTGTAAGGCACAAGTTAAGATCCACAGAGTAGCGTGTTGGTATATCTTTTACGTCTATTAGTGTATCGATTCTGCATGACACTAGCCCTAGGTATATTGTATCAAATGTTCCCTGGATTGGCAGCTGCAATTTTCCATCATTCCATAGAATGCATGCTAGCCTTGAAGAGGTTGATTCTGAGTTAGATGGTATGCAAGTTAAGAAATTGTGCACTAGCAGCACTGAACACCTGTAAAAACCCACAATGTGAATGAGATGATAATCCTACAGTCCTTCGATCCATATTGTAAAGCAAAATCTGCTGGACAATGCTACACAGATATGTTGGAGATGTACATATAAGTGGTGCACAGATATCAGCCTTTTTCTGACAATATAGACAGAATTACTTGATAGGGAACACACAAGGTATCTCTATTGTTCTATACAGTATAAAGGGGCATGGCGTTACGGGTACAATAATTTGTCAGCAGTGTCAAGTTCGCTTCATGTTCCAATACACACCCTTTCTAGATACCATGACACTGGGCTCCACATAGTGACATAGGGGCTGTCTGTAGATTCATCTTGTGACAGTGGATTATTCCAGTTTTTTAAAGCAATGGAGTATTGTATATTTTATGCAAAGTCTGATGACTCAGCAGCATCAGACAATGACTGTGTTAGGAGGGATCAGAACTAAGACTATCAATCAGACCACTTTACCATTTGTACTGTAATCTGAAAACATATTATTTTTGTTGTGATGAATATACGAGCATATAGTACATAGCCTGTAAGGATCGCAAAGACAGGAGAAATCAAAGCTCGTACCTAGAGAATGTCATTGTTCTCCCATCGTTCCCTCTGTGAATGAAAAGGAAAGGGAATGACTCAGTGACACAGAATACCCTCTGCTATATGTCACATAATGGCTTGTAGAGTATATAAATGTGATTTGAAATTAGATGAAATAGAAATGTGTAGTGACACTGTGACAGATGCAGCTAAGAACACTTTGGTGCTTACAGTGACCACACAGTATTGGGAAAATGCATGGTCAACACAATGAAAAGTGAGGTCAAAAGATTCTGGATGAAAATATGCAAACATCAGGATGGAATCAACTGAAAAGCAGAAAGACAGCTATCCAAAACAACAGAATAGGAAATGGACATAGATACTGTAGTGCATTCATGTAGAATTTCAGTCAATTTTGCATAGAAATCAGTGAATTTGATGTCAAAAACCCTAAGTAGTTATTCTAGCTTCCGTAACTGTAGTTGCCTACTTCCACCACTCATCCTCAGTGGTGAGGTTTAATAGCTATCAGGTGGACACACCACTTGTGCTCTCTGCAACATTGTGAAAAGTTGATCATCATTGTCACCAGAAATCTACCACCTCCAGAGAGGAAAAACTTGTTTATTATTATTATTATTATTATTATTATTATTTAATGTGTGTGTATGGGGGGGGGGGGGGGGCAGGCGGCGTGTACAAGCATGTGTGTTTGTGTGCAAGCACTCGTGTGTGCTCTAATATAGATGGTGCAGTGCATGATACACTTGAGCAGCAGTAGAACTCAAGTCGGCATGCAGACAGGCTCTATAAAGCAGCACCTGCTGTATTGGATCGACAGGGGATCTCAAGTTGATTCCGTATTTCTAGATTTCTGGAAAGCTTTTGACACCGTTCCTCATAAGCGACTTCTAATCAAGCTGTGGGCCTATGGGGTATCATCTCAGTTGTGCGACTGGATTCGTGATTTCGTGTCAGGAAGGTCGCAGTTCATATTAATAGATGGCAAATCATCGAGTAAAACTGAAGTGATATCAGGTGTTCCCCAGTGAAGCGTCCTCGGACCTCTGCTGTTCCTGATCTATATAAATGACCTGGGTGACAATCTGAGCAGTTCTCTTAGGTTGTTCGCAGATGATGCTGTAATATACTGTCTAGTAAGATCATCTGAAGACCAGTATCAGTTGCAAAGCGATTTAGAAAAGATTGCTGAATGGTGTGGCAGGTGGCAGTTGATGCTAAATAACGAAAAGTGTGAGGTGATCCACATGAGTTCCAAAAGAAATCCGTTGGAATTAGATTACTCGATAAATAGTACAATTCTCAAGGCTGTCAATTCAACTAAGTACCTGGGTGTTAAAATTACGAACAACTTCAGTTGGGAAGACCACATAGATAATATTGTGGGGAAGGCAAGCCAAAGGTTGCGTTTCATTGGCAGGACACTTAGAAGATGCAAAAAGTCCACTAAAGAGACAGCTTACACTACACTCGTTCGTCCTCTATTAGAATAGTGCTGCGCGGTGTGGGATCCTTACCAGGTGGGATTGATGAAGGACATCGAAAGGGTGCAAAAAAGGGCAGCTCGTTTTGTATTATCACATAATAGGGGAGGGAATGTGGCAGATATGATACGCGAGTTGGGATGGAAGTCATTAAAGCAAAGACATTTTTCGTCGCGGCAAGATCTATTTACGAAATTTCAGTCACCAACTTTCTCTTCCGAATGTGAAAATATTTTGTTGAGCCCAACCTACATAGGTAGGAATGATCATCAAAATAAAATAAGAGAAATCAGAGCTCGAACAGAAAGGTTTAGGTGTTTGTTTTTCCCGCGCGTTGTTCGGGAGTGGAATGGTAAAGAGATAGTATGATTGTGGTTCGATGAACCCTCTGCCAAGCACTTAAATGTGAATTGCAGAGTAATCATGTAGATGTAAATGTAGATTGGAGCAGGATGCAGTATTGTTTCCAGATTTTAGTTTTCACTGTATCCAATACTTGCACCACTCATCAAGCCTCATCTAAGTGTTTTCAGAATACTGCTGTTCAACACTATTTCTCAATTGGCCACTGACAGATTGAAGCACGCTATCTCAATTGAACACCCGACATTGACTTCAAAGTCACAGTAGAAATAAAGTATGCCTGGCAGTGTACAAAGGTGCAGTTCATTGATATGGAATAGGATCAACTGTGCAGCAATCTGAAATAAGTATAAGATTGCATGACAATGAAATACAGTCCATTCCCTCAAGACATCTAAATCTTCAGCAGCAACAATGCATCCACTGTCAACAAGTTTGGAGGTGATACGATGAAGCTAAGATCTCCAGACCTAAGAAAGCACTTAGATTTAAAGTATTCAAGAGCCATGAACCTGTTCGGTTTCTACAGTGCAATGTGGATCACAATGAAAAACTCTGTCTATGACGAACACATGTTAAACTGCACCATAATGTCCTTGATGATGAGGATAACAGCTAGTATTACTGATATGTACAGAATTTCCATGTAAGTCAAGTTTACAGGTGGCCTACCTAAGTGCTCCAGGTGGTTTGTTTGCAATAAAAGGTAAATTTAAAGCATATAAAAACAGTTATGTGGAAATTATTGTAGAGTTGGTAGGGCTGATGAAGAAAAAAAGAAAGAAAGAAAATAGAGATTTATTTCCGTAGTAAACCAAGTACAGAAATGTATTTTTACAATATATAAAAGTTCTATCAAAGTATAATATTTTTACAAGGTGTAATATGTTTAATCCCTTGACATCTAACAGTTTAGCTGTGGGAGAGAATGACTTAGTAGTGTCTGAGAGACTTTGCAGTCCAGTTGTTGAGATGTCGAAGAGACTTAACACATCTTTGCGTGAAATGAAAGCTAACGGTTCAGCTGTTGCAGTGTTAGAGTGAGACACAGCAGGTCATACATTTTTCAGTTGTTGTTAGAATTAAAGTTTGTATTAGAAGAGACAAAAGAACAAAAATAATTCAGTTAAACATTTTAATGTCAAAACTATTATTGATACTGAATGTACTATAACAAAAATACACTTCCTCTAACTAAAATAGAATTCCAACAGACTCCACAGATGAAAAAATAGCACTATGTATGCTTTGAAAGAATTGCACTCCCTTCTCTTCAAGGAAACAAATATTACGTGGGTGAACATTGTCAATAGCCCTCGTAGCCACATACTGTTCAGATGATGATGCACTTTAGGCTTGGAGACTATACTACGAGAACGCAGATCTTACTGAGTTTACTTGAGACCAGTTGATACCCTCCTCCCGTACAGTACGACCTCAGAAGCACTACCTTCAAGGAGTGCAGCAATTACCGAGGTAAGGTAATAACTGCAGATGCTAGAAAATTTTGCCAGTTGACGGATAAGATGTATTATAGCCAGTTCACAATTAATGGAATTTAACATCAGAATATTCCACAATATATTTCAACTGCAGGCTATCAAAGAGACCATGAATGGAACTGAAGGGGATGTTTGCGAAAAAAGAGGTCAACTACTTCAACGCTTTCTAAGGTGTTTAGTCATCGACTTAGGTGGAGAGGGGAAGTGTCATTTTTGTTAAGATCAGAAGTTAACCTAATTTCTCACAGTCACTCAGGTTACAATAACGGATCTCCTGCTTTTGCGTCTTCTTATTCTTTATTTTATTGTTATGCTTTCTTTCTTCTTCTTTTTTTGTGACATAGTGCAAGTATGCCATGATGACTTCACTATATTTTCCCAAAATCTTCTTCCATAATAGAGACCAGATGTCTGAAAGTAAAAAATTGTTTAGATTTTACTATATGTGAACAGAGAAAAAGTCTATGCTGTTTAGAAATAGTCCATTATTTGTTGAAACAACTTTCATTACGTGACATATTTTACCAGTGAAAAAGTCAGCTCTATTGAAGGAGGAAGACTGGAAAAGAAAGAAGGAAACTTGCAATTTGGCTAACTGAAGAACTAAAAGAGCTCATGAATCTCAGTGACGCTGCACATGGGGCGTACAAACATGCCCCACACTTGAGAATCATACTACTTAAAAGCAGAAACTGAGCAGAGTGTCAAGCTGTGAAAATACAAAACTCAGGCATGCCCATACATTAACTGACAACAGAAACAGACCAGCTGTCCTGTGGAAAAAACTGCATGGTCTTGATATAGGCAAAGTGAAAGCCGCAGGTTATCCCATTGTCCCAGCTGATGAACTGAACTGGTACTTCACTTTACCTACAAACACAATTAAAACACAAATGAAACCAAGACTGACTGACTACTTCATAGGGGTAAACAACTAGAGATGAAAAGTTGTATCTAAAGCATTTTACTTGCAACACCCTTAAAAAAGCCATCATATGTATCAGATCACCATCCACTGGACTTGATGGCATCACAGTCCAAATGGTGAAGCTAGTTCTTGATCCACTACTGGCCACAATAACAGGTATCTTCAAGGACTCCTTGACCACAAGTGCTTTCCAAGAGGCCTGCAAACAGGGACTTGTTAAGCCATACCTAAAAGGAACATTGCTGTAGCACCCTCTGATCACCAACCTCTTTGCATTCTTCCTGCACTGTCCAATGCCTTAGATTTTAGAATGTATAGTCCACGACAAGTTCAAAAACTACCTAACTACAAACATCCTACTAGACAAATACCAGTCAGGCTTCCTTAAACATTGGAACACATCTGCCTTAATAAAGGTGACCCGAAACTTGCCATGGAAGCACAAGAGGCAACTATCATCTGGTTCTTAGACTTTAGCAAAGCCTTTGTCACTATCAACTGTGACATTTTACTTTCCAAACATAGCAGTGCAAATTTCTTGCCAAGTTCATTGCAACAGTTTCAGGGAACAAAGTGTTGATGTCCAGCACCCTGAAATCACAATGAAAGCAGATAGTATGATGCTTCCTCAAGAGTTCGGTATTAGGTTCTATACTCTTTTCATTGTATGTAAATGATGTATCATCAGTTTTAGTCCTGCTGCAGATATCACATATACACTGATGACCTCCAGTTGTTTCTAAGCGCGAAACTAATAAACTTGAAGACAGCTATCAAGAATCTCAGTACCGACCTGCTTGCACTATCAAAATAGGTACAGGACATGAGGTTGAAGTTCAACCCATCCAAAACCCACGCAGTACTGGTTGGGTGTTCTAGACTTATTAGCCCAAAATATCAGGAATCCCTATTTATCTCTAAATGGGATAAGTATCAGTGTCTCTCCTTCAGCAAAGACTCTAGGAGTAATAATGGCTGAAAATCTAAATTGAACTGAGCACGTAACTGCAGTGTACAAGAAGGCATCACCATCTCTCCAAGCCCTACAAAAATATAAAAAGCTCTTCCTTTTTGACCTGAAAAAGAAACATGTACAAACATTTCTAATTACAAAGATATTATCCTGCAAGGCCTTTCTCAGGAAAGGTACTGCACCTGGAATTGGTTTTGAATGCCTGTGTTAGTTATATCTGTGATGTTTGGCTATTTGATCACATTTCACCATCATATGCACAGCTATCCTGGCTGTGTGTAGACAAGTGCAAAAATTTCCATTCCCTCTGTCTTCTCTACTGTTTTATCAATAAACTGTGCATATCATAATTACTCCTCGACCTTAATGCACTTGTCTGAACAACGTGGCAGGAACACACTCTCCCTTCAGAGCAAAATCTTTCCTGTCTCTCTCCATCATTTAGCCATTTTCTTGAAGTCCAACTCTCACTATCAGTAGCAGGAGCAGGATCCTGGCTCTGGAATAACCTCCCGCATTATATGGGAGAAGTGAATAACATCTACAGCATCTGAAGACAGTTAATGACATATATACTAAAGCAGCAATAAGGATTACCATTGTCCCTGTATACAATTGTTACCCTTGAATGTCCCTCTTTCAAAACTGATGTTCCTCAGTTCCCAGTATTCTTAGCCTATCCAGTCTCCTTTAATTTCCTTTCCCTAGGACTTTCTATATAAGAAACCATCAATTTTGTACAGTTACAGATTTATCTTATATCTGCTACTATGATTTTTTATATTATTATTATTATTATTATTATTATTGGTGTTGTTATCACTACTATTACTACTGCTACTATTATTGTAATCACTGTTACTGGCAGCAACTGCAAAAGTGCAAGTATTACCAGTATTAACTTTATTAGTTCATAGTCAGTATAATTTACTCACACTTCCATTTCAGACACACAGGTCATTTTAATACTACTAGTCTATTAAAATTGTTATTTATTAGTTAATTGTTTTATAAAAGTGCTACTGTATGTGTGAAATCTAGGTTCGATGTAAACATCGGTCGTTTGGCCCTAATCAGATCAGGTTAAAGAAAGAAATAAATAAATAAAATACAGCCCTGTTAGACATTATTTGTTACTCAGAAAGGAAAAAATACAACGCATAATGTAAACAGGCTCTATGTTTTGCCTTATACTCGTAAATAGCGTGTGATATGTTCGTATATATGTATTTCCGCCAGCGAATAACTGTCATGTTTTGAAATGTTTGAACGACACTGTTCGTGTTGTTTCACTTGTCAGCAATTTTCTACGCAACTTTATCAAGAACGTGTCATAAAGTTTGTCTTTTAATTAATAAACTTTCTCTTTGCAAGTTCATGAGATATGATACTATGTTTCGACCTTTTTGTTATTACGGATGGTATCTAATAATGTCAGTTTCGTCTTCAATACTGGCGAAGTGATATCCGTCTAGTGTGAAGACACAAATATTTGGCGATGACGTCGTCCGCCTTTCCGTATGAATCGGCCTTTAGTCCTCTCTTGGAAAGATTACATCATCTCTCTGAGAAAGTTAGAAGCGTAAATAGGATCGGTAAACAGTGGAAGCTCATAAGAAATACAAATATTGGGAAGTTGCTCGACGTGCAAGAGACACACCTGAAAGTAGTGCTTATTGACCACTCAGGAATGGTCAGCATGCTTCTCAACGAAGAAAATAAACCATGGCAAGCCAAGAGAGTGATTAACATTCTACAGATTGTCATCTCTGCATGGCGAGCACAGATTTGTCAGCAGTTCCGTCAGGGCAAATGCGCTCTCGACGTATTTGAGACGCATTTTCGATAAAAGTAGCACAGGACAGAGGATATGAAGACACTATCCAAAGGTAATGTCAAAAGAAGATGAAAAAATGACTTGCTTGATTTCTACCTCTGAAGATTAGCAAAAAATCGTCGAAATGCTGCCCAAAAAGAAGGTTCCATGTCTCGACCAACTCACTAATGAATAAAACGACTACTAACGTTTTATTACACGACAGCCGCCATTGGCAATTACCCATTTCACGAACGTCTTCAATAAGATCAAGGTACCACAACAGTTCCAAACCAGTAAAGCTATGCCAAAGTGGCTTCCCCCTCAACATCCTATGATTTGCCGGTCCTGGCAGCAGCTACGGTCAGCCTGTGCCTAGGCGCCTGTTCTTGCCTGGCATGTTCTCTGCTGGCGGTCAGGAAGTAACCTCATCCACGTGAGCTAGAACCATGGTAGCATCTTGTATTAAACTTGGTTTGCAATTTTCTCGAATTCCCATTTAATTTTCGAGACACTTAGTTTTCATGTTATTTTATTCTCCGGAAGTTACGACCCTCATGACACGCTCCCCTCCGTGCGCCCCCCCCCCTCCCCCCGTTCCCCCCAACCCATTTAACATGATCCTATCGTCAACGCCTGTAAAACGACTCATCAGAGCAGGAGTTCCCCAATTCCCCAAGATGCAGTATCAAGCCTAGTTCTTTATAACCTGAACACGAATGATAAACCGCAGCCGGCCGGGGTGGCCGTGCGGTTCTAGGCGCTACAGTCTGGAACCGCGTGACCGCTACGGTCGCAGGTTCGAATCCTGCCTCGGGCATGGATGTGTGTGGTGTCCTTAGGTTAGTTAGGTTTAAGTAGTTCTAAGTTCTAGGGGACTGATGACCTTAGAAGTTAAGTCCCATAGTGCTCAGAGGCATTTGATAAACCGCAGCATAAAAAGCAAATGAATCTGCGTTATTTTCCTTTTCTATGGAGAGAATGTGTGTATTAACGCCTTTGCAAAATGCTTTGAACAAAACTGAACACTGACAAAGAAATGGTGTTTAACTCTTAACTTAAACAAGGCACACTGAGTGCAGGACATTATACGAAGTTTTTATTTATCGTAAGCCAAAACTACATAAATAGTGACATACGGAAAACATAAAAATACGATGTACGAGCCCGCATAAAAGTAATGTTCCCGATTTTTTGTCAAAACTATAAAAGCTTTTTAAATAAAGCAAACGGTATTAACATTCGACATTTTTATTCATCGTGTCTACATATTTGCAGCCCTCTGCCGCTAGAGCAGTGGCGGTTACATACGCCCCCCGTCCCTTGCGGGACCTCGCGCACCGCGCCCGCCAGTCATTCCGCACGCTATTCATTAGTTTCTTTCGTCAGTCGGGTCGACTGAATCGAGTTGCCAAGTAGTTGTACTTTCCTATGTAGCACGCGCGTCCGCTTCGTCTATTTTATACGTTTCTGGCCGAGCGAGGTGGCGCAGTGGTTAGCACACTGGACTCACATTCGGGAGGACGACGGTTCAATGCCGCGTCCGGCCATCCTGATTTAGGTTTTCCGTGATTTCCCTAAATCTCTTCAGGCAAATGCTGGGATGGTTCCTCTGCCAGGGCACGGCCGACTTCCCACCCCATCCTTCCCTAATCCGATGAGACCGATGACCTCGCTGTTTGGTCTCTTTCCCCCAAATCAGGCCAACCCTATACGCTTCTGTCTGGCGCATAGGAATCGGCTTATTGGCTTAGCTCCGTTGAACACTCACCCTGACATTGATTGTCGTATTGACAATCTAATTAACCAATTTACCATGAAGAACAGGCGCATAGAATTCATCAATTAAGGAAGAGAAAAAATGGCTCTGAGCACTATGGGACTTAACATCTATGGTCATCAGTCCCCTAGAACTTAGAACTACTTAAACCTAACTAACCTAAGGACAGCACACAACACCCAGCCATCACGAGGCAGAGAAAATCCCTGACCCCGCCGGGAATCGAACCCGGGAACCCGGGTGTGGGAAGCGAGAACGCTACCGCACGACCACGAGATGCGGGCAATTAAGGAAGAGAACCACAATTGTAACTTGTTTATATCATTACATGACATTGTCTTGCATACGTGTATAAGTTTAAATAAAACTTTCTTAAACTTTGCATGTGACTTTATTTTTTATTACGGTAAAATTAAAGGTAGCTAAAGATTTCTTTAGCGCCTCCCTCCTTGTGGAATTTCTGTATCCACCACATTTCTGAATTGTAGCTTGTAACATGGCGATGTGTAACGCAACACTGTGTCGATGCGTGAGAAACAAGTTTCGAATTCGAAGAGTTCGTCCTCACATGGAGTACACTCTCCTTCAGCACGACAATGCTATAACGCACACGAGTGCTGTGACGTTGTGTTCTACTGTTTGCTTCGTTGCGGTACTCTTATTTGGAACTGTGTACGATTTCCCGTTCCCCAAGACAAGCTTTGCATCTTTCGTGCCTGCTTCCGATGCGTTTGAGGCGGCTCCACATTTTGCGCGGCAACTGCGTGCCTGTAGGCGCCAGGTTTGGATCAGTCTGAATCGCGAGGCACTCTCTAGCTAACAGTATCCAGTTTTGTCTCCAGTAAACTTATAAATCGCAGCTACCAGGTTGGTGGGGACTGTTGAGATCACACACAGGCTTTCTAGATGTAAGCCTGGTATTTGGAGAAGGAGAGAGAATTTTGCTGAAATCTTATCCATTTCAGGCCGCTGCCCGTTGTATGAGATCTGGTGGTATCATATTAGACAATATATGAATTCAGGGAACTGGCGTTGATTTTTACCGATCTGTGACAATAATGTGTATTTCAGTTGGATATCAGTCTTGCTGACGTTACTGCTTATACCCCACACAGGAGTACTTGTGTGCCCCAGTTTGTACAAGTCAGCTTTCTGATAATATAATTTGTTTAGTTCTTTCAAAATATTTTCTAAATGTCAGAGAGCTTTGTTTAGGATGCACGTTGTGATCTGAGTGGTCGGCAGATGCTGATATTAAGTTTTGTACCGTTATCGGCTAGTTGGTTGTGGAAGTGGAATACGCATTCTCTGCTTTACTGGAGTTGTGACAATCTCTGCTGTTTACAATATCTGTTTAACATACTTAGATCCTCTCATAGAGTAAATATCTCTGGAGTGAGCATTGCGTTCTGCGCGCGCATGTTGTCAACATTAAACCAGGATTGTCACGTGTTTTCGGGACTTCGCTGTGCGTGTGTGCTTTCTGCAGCGTTTGAAGTTTATAATATCAAGAGTTTTTGTTGTGTTTCACCGTTTGCTGATAGTGCAATAGCGAGGGTGAATTACTTTGTTGCTACAGATGCAAAGAAAAATATATGAAAGGAGGGATAGTAACTTTTCATAGGTACATACCATGTAGCTTTAATTATAGTTATCATATTAGTAAGAGACACTGTATATGCTAAAATTTTCGAGACGCCTTATAATTAAGGCTTGATTCTGTAGACCTATTTTTCTACGATTTTATGACTATATAATAGATATTACGGCTCGTACAAAAGCTTACAAACAGTCGCTCCTTCTCGTAAATTTGCTAGTGGAATAGGAAAGGGAATGGTTAATTGTTTCAGTAAATACTATCCTCCATGCATTTATCAGTGACATGTCGATTATGTATATACATTACTCAGTCTACTACTTATTTAATAAGCTGGGAGCAAGTACTTAAAATGAGTTAAATAAATGCCTCAAAGTGCCACCAGTAAGAAAAATTGTGCTTTAGGTCGCAAAAACGAGAAAATAAATACGCAGAAATACAAGAAAAAAGGACGAATTAGCAGGGTATGATCGCTAATGTGTGTCAAATTCTGTGTTTTTCGGACACTTGCAAAAGTACTACCGTACTGTCAAGTCGTTTTGCAAGACTATCACTGGAAAAATGTACGTCAGGCTCTGTAATACTATAAAGTGCCGTATCATACCAAAAACTACCAAAAATCGAGTGCATCTGAACTGTGACATCTATCGCAAAGAAGCAGAATGTTATATCACTTGCCCTTAAAAGTTACGTAGCTAGTTTATTCCCGGTATCAAATGGATACTGTTAAAATGTCTGCGCAACATATATAAATAATCCACGACACGTACGAAAAGAATCCGTCTGTAAAGGGATGTAGTGAGATTCTAAATATATAGGGCGCTATACGGACACACGCACGACGTCCCGAGATCACGTGACCAGGCCGGCAATGTATGTTGACAACACAAAATCTGTTCTGCGCATCTGAATGCTCACTCCAGATATACAGGGTTATTACAAATGATTGAAGCGATTTCACAGCCCTACAATAACTTTATTATTTGAGATATTTTCACAATGCTTTGCACACACATACAAAAACTCAAAAAGTTTTTTTAGGCATTCACAAATGTTCGATATGTGCCCCTTTAGTGATTCGGCAGACATCAAGCCGATAATCAAGTTCCTCCCACACACTACGCAGCATGTCCCCATCAATGAGTTCGAAAGCATCGTTGATGCGAGCTCGCAGTTCTGGCACATTTCTTGGTAGAGAAGGTTTAAACACTGAATCTTTCACATAACCCCACAGAAAGAAATCGCATGGGGTTAAGTCGGGAGAGCGTGGAGGCCATGACATGAATTGCTGATCATGATCTCCACCACGACCGATCCATCGGTTTTCCAATCTCCTGTTTAAGAAATGCCGAACATCATGATGGAAGTGCGGTGGAGCACCATCCTGTTGAAAGATGAAGTCGGCGCTGTCGGTCTCCAGTTGTGGCATGAGCCAATTTTCCAGCATGTCCAGATACACGTGTCCTGTAACGTTTTTTTCGCAGAAGAAAAAGGGGCTGTAAACTTTAAACCGTGAGATTGCACAAAACACGTTAACTTTTGGTGAATTGCGAATTTGCTGCACGAATGCGTGAGGATTCTCTACCGCCCAGATTCGCACATTGTGTCTGTTCACTTCACCATTAAGAAAAAATGTTGCTTCATCACTGAAAACAAGCTTCGCACTGAACGCATCCTCTTCCATGAGCTGTTGCAACCGCGCCGAAAATTCAAAGCGTTTGACTTTGTCATCGGGTGTCAGGGATTGTAGCAATTGTAAACGGTAAGGCTTCTGCTTTAGCCTTTACCGTAAGATTTTCCAAACCGTCGGCTGTGGTAGGTTTAGCTCTATGCTTGCTTTATTCGTCGACTTCCGCGGGCTACGCGTGAAACTTGCCCGCACGTGTTCAACCGTTTCTTCGCTCACTGCAGGCCGACCCGTTGATTTCCCCTTACAGAGGCATCCAGAAGCTTTAAACTGCGCATACCATCGCCGAATGGAGTTAGCAGTTGGTGGATCTTTGTTGAACTTCGTCCTGAACTGTCGTTGCACTGTTATGACTGACTGATGTGAGTGCATTTCAAGCACGACATACGCTTTCTCGGCTCCTGTCGCCATTTTGTCTCACTGCGCTCTCGAGCGCTCTGGTGGCAGAAACCTGAAGTGCCGCTTCAGCCGAACAAAACTTAATGAGTTTATCCACGTATCTGTAGTGTGTCGTGACCATATGTAAATGAATGGAGCTACAGTGAATTTATGAAATCGCTTCAATCATTTGTAATAGCCCTGTGTTTACTCTATGGATCCTCTGTGAAACTTTCTTCTCGTTCTTCGAAAGATTTTAATTGTATTGATAGTGCAATATCATCTGTATATCAAAACTTTAAGATGATGTTGCTGTGATGCTACAGTTTAACGTGGAATCCTAAACCTCGTGTTGTACCTTCTTGGCTGAGATGGTGAAGGTTAGATTAAAGGCAGACTGAAAATATCTGTGGTCTGGCTGGCACCTCTCGCTTCTAGGAATCCGCTTTACCACCAGACCACAGGCCCGACAGTGACAAGATTAACTACTGCCATTATTTCAGATTTCTGTCAATGAAATCTTCTCGGGTTATCAGCCGAGTGGTGGCGTTTAGAAGAATTCATCAGTGGAATTCGCCGAGAACGACTGCAATCGCATACAGATTTCGTCGCTGGGATTACCGCCAAGCAGAATCGATAGTTGCTTTCACAGGCGCTGACTTGATTATGAATTATTACAACTCAGGTTAAAAAAATGAAATGTGGTATTATAGCATCATAAAGTTTACAACTCAGGATAGATTAAAATTTCGGAACAGAGCTGTACTTAGTGTACCCCTGACAGTACATCCAAACATTCACCCTCCACTTCTCTGCTTCCCACAATAAACTACCTGCTCTACATAGATTTTAAATTTTTAAAAGTAGGTTTAATAATCATGAAGTATTATTGAAAATATTACATAAAAAAACTATACAGATGACAATTGTTTCATACAACAATTTAAATGTTTTATTGTATTAAATAAACGACGGATCGTATAAAGCTTTCTAAAAGAATTAAAGTAAGCCAAAATCTGTAAATTGTTGTTTGTGGCAGCTGCTGTACATTGGCCTATCATATGATGGGTAATGAATATATTTTATAAGCTCCTCATAAATTAATAACATGTTGTTGTTGTTGTTGTTGTTGTTGTTGTTGTTGTCTTCAGTCCTGAGACTGGTTTGATGCAGCTTTCCATGCTACTCTATCCTGTGCAAGCTTCTTCATCTCCCAGTACCTACTGCAACCTACATCCTTCTGAATCTGCTTAATGTATTCATCTCTTGGTCTCCCTCTACGATTTTTACCCTCCACGCTGCCCTCCAATGCTAAATTTGTGATCCCTTGATGCCTCAAAACATGTCCTACCAACCGATCCCTTCTTCTAGTCAAGTTGTGTCACAAACTTCTCTTCTCCCCAATCCTATTCAATACCTCCTCATTAGTTACGTGATCTACCCACCTTATCTTCAGCATTCTTCTGTAGCACCACATTTCGAAAGCTTCTATTCTCTTCTTGTCCAAACTGGTTATCGTCCATGTTTCACTTCCATACATGGCTACACTCCATACAAATACTTTCAGAAACGACTTCCTGACACTTAAATCTATACTCGATGTTAACAAATTTCTCTTCTTCAGAAACGCTTTCCTTGCCATTGCCAGCCAGTCTACATTTTATATCCTCTCTACTTCGACCATCATCAGTTATTTTACTCCCTAAATAGCAAAACTCCTTTGCTACTTTAAGTGTCTCATTTCCTAATCTAATCCCCTCAGCATCACCCGATTTAATTTGACTACATTCCATTATCCTCGTTTTGCTTTTGTTGATGTTCATCTTATATCCTCCTTTCAAGACACTGTCCATTCCGTTCAACTGCTCTTCCAAGTCCTTTGCTGTCTCTGACAGAATTACAATGTCATCGGCGAACCTCAAAGTTTTTACTTCTTCTCCATGAATTTTAATACCGACTCCGAATTTTTCTTTTGTTTCCTTTACTGCTTGCTCAATATACAGATTGAATAACATCGGGGAGAGGCTACAACCCTGTCTCACTCCTTTCCCAACCACTGCTTCCCTTTCATGCCCCTCGACTCTTATAACTGCCATCTGGTTTCTGTACAAATTGTAAATAGCCTTTCGCTCCCTGTATTTCACCCCTGCCACCTTCAGAATTTGAAAGAGAGTATTCCAGTTAACGTTGTCAAAAGCTTTCTCTAAGTCTACAAATGCTAGAAACGTAGGTTTGCCTTTTCTTAATCTTTCTTCTAAGATAAGTCGTAAGGTTAGTATTGCCTCACGTGTTCCAACATTTCTACGGAATCCAAACTGATCTTCCCCGAGGTCCGCTTCTACCAGTTTTTCCATTCGTCTGTAAAGAATTTGCGTTAGTATTTTACAGCTGTGACTTATTAAACTGATAGTTCGGTAATTTTCACATCTTATTACGTTAATTAATTAGAAATGAAAGAAAAAGTTCCATAATTGAGAGCTGAGAAAGTATCCCCGATTTGAGCAAACCAAACTTATTGGCTATATTGTTTACGTCAAGTTTAGCAGCTGAATCGTATTTCATCGAAAAGAAAGCTAAATTTCAGTCTGCTTTCACAGGTGTTGACCTTGACTAGCTTTATCATCTTGAGTCCTTGGATGGATAACAGCAGTCTTCTGGACACGGCAACTTTCCGTTTCATCAACAAACTGTCTTCAAAATTGTGTATTTTTGTTTACGTTATGTGTAATCCTTGGAAATGCACTTGACTCTCTAGAAAAAAACATTGTTTGGTGCAAATCAAATCAATTATTTTTCTTTATTAATGTTGCAATTAATGTTGAAATCCTGCATGTCTAATGCTTGGTAGGGGTCATTTAGACCTCTTACCGAACAAGCCATCTTTTCGATAGTGAATATCTTTGGTCTTAATGGCACATTGTGTTGGCAAGATTACTAACAACAGTAAACAGTCGCCCGCATCTCGTGTTCGTGCGGTAGCGTTCTTGCTTCCCACGCCCGGGTTCCCGGGATCGATTCCCGGCGGGGTCAGGGATTTTCTGCCTCGTGATGGCTGGGTGTTGTGTGCTGTCCTTAGGTTAGTTAGGTTTAAGTAGTTCTAGGGGACTGATGACCATAGATGTTAAGTCCCATAGTGCTCAGAGCCATTTGAACCAAGTAAACAGTCCAGCACAACTACACATTGTTGAAAAGTCAGTACTGCAAGAGCTACAAATGTATACTCTTTTGGAAGCTAAGTGTATTTCTTTACGCCAAAATTTTGTGGTGAGCATGAATTTAGTTTCTTGTACAAAATAATTAGCGATAATTTTATCCTTTACTTACACCATATATTCCATATAACATGTTACAAGCAAAAGACCATCATCAAAGTCAGCACAAGGGATCAGAACTTTTAATCGACAGATCCAGAATGGTTTGGAGATAAAATTTCATTTTGATCAGGAACATGATAGTAATTCTGAAACTGATGTTTCCCAGAATAATGAATCCACGTTTTCTAGCATTCCAAGTGAAGGCAGACTACAGAAGCATGGATTTCTTTATTGGTCGTGGTACTAATTCGAGTAAAACACATTCAAGTACATGGTATCATGTAAATTCCATTTGAACCATTCTAGGAACGCATGGTACTATTTTATCTCGAAAAGAATGTTGGAGGAAATGATGCGTGGTGCTGATTTATAAGGTAGGCGCATTGCTATTATCAAGGAAAAAATGACAAACTACATCGTCTTATGAAGTGAATGCATTTTTTGGACCCAGATCAGACAAAACAAACGCGTGTTGCCTCTACTACAGTGAAGAACCAACGAAGACATTGGGAGGAACATCCGGCGAAATGTATGGCAGAGGGTATATAGCACTGTACCAATTATTCGGGCTTTTCCCGTATCATTACTGTTCGGAGTGCAGGTAGAATGCCTCCATGCGTTTTTTAAATAATCTAAACTTGCCCTGACGATCCGTAAGGGCGTAGTACGTATAGGATTGTAGTATATTGCTAGTGTTAGAGTCATAATTTATAGCCGGTGCTTGAAACTTCGTAGACTTTCTCGAGATAGCTTCCGTCTGTCTTAAAGTGCCAGTTCAGTGCTTTCAACATCTCTTTGACATTACACTACGGGCCAGAAAAACCTGTGTCTATTCATGCTGCCCTCTGTGTATGCTCGGCATGTCCTCCTAGCTATATTTGGTAGGGATCCCACACACTTGAGCAATGTTCTAGGACAGGTCTTACGAGTGATTTGTAAGCAATACAGCATTTTACCAATAAACTGCAGTCTGCTGCCTGCTTTACCCACGATTGTGCCTGTGTAATCGTTCCATTTCATGTCCCTACTAAGATATTTGTATGAGTTCAGATTCCAGCTGTGACTCATATCCATAGGTTGCCCAGGAAATATTACAAAGGATAAATTTTTCGCAAGTGTTCCGTTATTTGAAGAAATGTTGCAGGAAAAGATTATTTGAAGAAATGTTGCAGGAAAAGATTACAATAATGGAAGCCTTGAAACAAAACAACAAGCAAATACCGCAGGAAACGAAGGCGTCGAAGTCTAGGGATGTTTCATCCTCATCGTATGGTTTTGAAGACAAATTGACAACTGTAGATTATGTACCAAAAAGAGTGTCATACGGCTAGTTCTCAGCACCACAGCAGATGAAGGAAATAAAAAAAAGAGAGTTTATTCAATAATAAAACTAAATCAGGAGTTGAGTATCTTAACCGGAAAGGAATTGTGAAGAAGATAGCCTGTTGACTTACGGACAAACTTAATGAATGTAGCACCCATTAATACGACGAAAAGCACCCCCATGCCACATTGTACGTCCTCCACTGTCGGCAGTACGTTCTCCAGACATTCATGAAACCCAAAACCCTTCTATCGAATTGCCATAGGGTATAGCGTGATTCGTCCACTGTCTAGTGGCGGCTCTCACTACATCACCTCAGCGCCGCTTAGCATTAACTACAGAAATATCTGGCTTATGAGGAGCTGCTGAATCATAGTGTCCCGATCAGTCGTTGTGCTAATTAGACTGCCGGTAGCATTTTGGAATTCACAAGTGATTCATCCTGCAGATTTCATGCGATTTTTTACATTCGCCCGTCAGTACATGAGGTTTGGCTTTGTTTTGATTGAGCTGTGGCTGTTCTTTCGCATTCCCACTTCAAAAACACAATACCAACTGTCCACTTGGACAACTCGTAAAGCGTTGAAACGGCCTGAGGGATTTGTTACTCAGCTGAGATCCAATGACTAGTCCAAATTCTGAGTTACTGAGCTCTCCTGATCAAGCCATTCTGACTGCTTCGGTACTGACATCACAATATTGATGGATCCGACTCTACATGGCAACTGGTTGTCAACTCCGCATTACGTAGGGGTGTTCGAATACTGTGCTATCAGATAGTTTATTACTTTGCAGCACTGTGGCTTGAACAGTCCCCATTCCTCAGTCGACAGAAATCAACAAAACTAGTAAGCTTTAGGTGAAATCACAATTTGCTTCATCACCCGTCGACCTTTTAGATCGTAGAATATCGCATCGAAGTAGCGGCAGGAACTCTGTTGGTGGGCGTGAGCTAGCTATGTAGGTGGCAACTGTTTGAACCACGTGGACTGTTGTCACCCAAACGATGTTTGCGGTGGCCCTATGTTCTATTATGGTCGTCTGTATGATCGCACTCGGACGAAATGGCACTGGAGACATGACGTTATGACAATAGCATGGATTTACACTCTCGGGCCGAGGGAAAGACTTCTTCTCGAAGTCCAAAGATAGGGACGCAGGGTATGGGAGATCTTACTTACCACTCCCGGTTAGTTCTTAAACTTTTTTTTTTTTGTGCTTAGCATTAGCAGGGACCTATTCGCCACCCCTTCGGTATGGCTCCGTCTTTGGGTAAACCGCGTCTGGACAGAACATGCTTACGCTCATGTCTAATATGCCCATTCAGTTTCTAATATTTCCGACAGCGAAATTTCATGCGGCAGCCGATAAAGAGCCAGCAAGTGCAGATTTTCTGTGATGTGATAGGCGAATCCTTTAACGAACTAATCAACAATCTAGGCCAGTACCATACATCATGCAGGGCAGTTGTAAACGATGAAAATCACTGTCGTACCGTAGATCAAGAGTGCTAGGTTCACTATAAATTACAAAGCAATCAAAACACACCGTAACTATAGGAAAAAATCACAGAACCATTGATTAGAAGGAAATATCTCCCGGCGTAATCTTCTATTAAAATTAACCTATGTAACAGAAAGACAAATGTGACACACCACGAAAGCAAATGCGTTGTCATGCGTCTTGAACGGGAGAAAGCGTCGTCAAAGCATAATGGATAAATGCCACTGATGAAGGGAAAGTAGAGGAAAAAAGGAAGCATTTATAGCTGTTGGTCCGTTAGGTAGTCCGCAAGTAGCACAGCTGAGGTGCAGAAGTTGCTACGAGTGCGTATGTGACACGGTAGTTGAAGAGCGAATGTAGGTGACAGAAACCGGTTGCGTGTGTGACGTTGGTTCATAGCAGTGCTCTCCGTGTGGCGAGTAGGGAGAGGATGCGTCGTAACTGTCAGTTGAGCGTGCCACGTGATTATACTGTCTACAAGTGTAGGTATTCTGCAACAGGACTGCGGTCCTCTTTAGTTGCCAAGAATCTGCTGACGGAAGTGTATGCAGCCACCGACGCCCTCCTTAATCAGATACGCTAGTTGTCACATAGCGTGTTGTCATGATTCACAAAGGCATCGTGCAAGGGAAACAACGGAGACGACGTCACAGACAGAGAAGTACGCAGTCAGCATCTACATGTGTATAGCAAGGAGTGTAAAACTGCATCCTCAACGAATCACTTGATTTTTGTTTGGAATTGAACAGTAATGCTTAAATTGTAATTGAAACACAAATCACGTGTGGATTTTTTTAATGTCACACAAATTGCAAGATATTAGCTTCGATCAAGCCACAGAATAAAGTGTTAGTGTCTTTCCCTCTGTCAGTGGCTTCCTTTCAGCATAAAGATGCTGACAGCCCTTCATACTCGAGCAGTATTGAAGTAAAAAGTTGATATAGCGTCCTATTGACAACAATGTGTAGTATATTGCTAGAATACCAGTATTGTTGACTCGTTTTCTTCAAATAATCTATTGTCGTTGTAAAACAAAGAATTTGGGGAATAGCGTCGTAGACTTATTTTCTATGTGAAATGTATGCTACAGAAAAAAAGCTGTCACTGATGGATGAATTTCTGTTGCCTGTATGTATCTTATTAGTTCTGAAATACCTCAAATTGTCTTCTTTCCCGCTCTTCCCTGACAACATTCATGTTCGAGTGCTTGTTTGCGAGAAGGGGGCGGCGTTTAGGGTATTCTTGTAATTTTGATGTATGTGTGGGAACCAAGACAACTGTCCATATTTGGAGCAGTTATGCATGAGCGGGAACCATGGCGACTTTTTTTTTTTTTAACAAGCCCTTATGAAGATTTAAGAGTTAAAGAAGAAAGAGTATTCCATATCAGTAGAAAATACATACGAAAATAAAAGCAGCAGAAGTCTTTTTTGTTGATTACTGTTCATGTTCGTGGGTATTTGTATAGTCTGAGATTATGTACCGTTAGGGAATGATTAGTAAACTTTAAAAAAAATTCTTGTGGGTTTCAGTTGGAAATTATATGACACTACACGGTTTGCTGTGTTGGTGGGCTGTGTGGACAATAGAAGTCAGAGAACAAAATCAAAAATTTTTCTTTGTTGAAGATTAATATCATCAGGCATTATGTCATTTACTACATTTACTACAGGCTATGGAGTGGAAACTTTTAATCTCAGTTGGAATACAGATCTTTATAATGCTATGCCTTTGTACCACTGCCATTCATGTTAGCTGCCAGCACAAGTGATTAGGAGACATTTACTTGTGTGGAACAAAGATTTGTGGGCATAAATATACCTGTTATCATCATATTACTCTTTCAAATAGGACGGTGCAAATTGCATATTACCTTTCTGTCATCATTTGGATGTGATGTACTAATATTATTACTACCGGGACAGTTTAAGTAAAAGAATATCATTTTATTGAGAGCAGAATGTACAGCAAATTATTTCAGCTTATGCTTACTGCTGGGTGTACTGTTAATATACAGTGTGTAATGTGTGGAACTGCAGATACTTTTATATGTGGTACCTTGACATGTATACACGTCATTGTGTTGGTTGGTCATTTCTTTCCTCTATGTCAAACAATCTTCCCACAGTCAAGTCACAAACTTAACAACTTGATATTTTCGGCATGGTCATAATGCCTGTCAGTATAGCCCAACTATTTTGTGTCCACACATTGGCAGTGCAACACCTGACTGGGAGCCGAGGGGAAAATAAGCATTATTGGCTTGATCTTGCCACATGTACTTGGAGGTACCACCAAACCTAAAAACATATAACTTGTGATAACTATAATAATTTGTCGGCAAATGATGTAAATACTGATGTAGTAAGCAGAACTTGTTAATTGCCTCTGAGTATGGCATTTGTGAAAGAGACTCCACAGAGAAAGCAATACATGACCTTACAACTGCAGTCCTGGCAGAGCTAAACAAGAAAAAATTGTCACGTTGATATATTGTGTGACCTTCTCAAAGGCTTTGATTGAGCAGAACACAAAATTCTACTTCGCAGACTAAAGTGTTATGACATTAATGGTGTCCCTCCTGCTTGGGTGGGTTCCACGAGACTCAGAGGGCCATAGACACCGGTTCCCAGGTAGATGCCGTGTTTCTCGAGTTCCGCAAGGCGTTCAATACAGTTCCCACAGTCATTTAATGAACAAAGTAAGAGCATATCGACTATCAGACCAATTGTGTGATTGGATTGAAGAGTTCCTAGATAACACAATGCAGCATGTCATTCTCAGTGGAGAGAAGTCTTCCGAAGTAAGAGTGACTTCAGGTGTGCCGCAGGGGAGTGTCCTAGGACCGTTGCTATTCACAATATACATAAATGACCTTGTGGATGACATCGGAAGTTCATTGAGGCTTTTTTGCGGATGATGCTGTGGTATATCGAGAGGCTGTAACAGTGGAAAATTGTACTGAAATGCTAGAGGATCTGTAGCGAATTGACGGACGGTGCAGGGAATGGCAATTGAATCTCAATGTAGACAAGTGTAATGTGCTGCAAATACATAGAAAGAAAGATCCCGCATCATTTATCTCCAATATAGCAAGTCAGCAACTGGAAGCAGTTAATTCCATAAATTATCTGGGAGTACGCATTAGGAGTGATTTAAAATGGAATGATCATATAAAGTTGATCGTCAGTAAAGCAGATGCCAGACTGAGATTCTTAGGAAGAATCCTAAGGAAATGCAATCCGAAAACAAAGGAAGTAGGTTACAGTACGCTTGTTCGCCCACTGCTTGAATACTGCTCAGCATTGTGGGATCCGTACCAGATAGGGTTGATAGAAGAGATAGAGAAGATCCAACGGAGAGCAGCATGCTTCATTACTGGATCATTTAGTAATCGCGAAAGCGTTATGGAGATGATAGATAAACTCCAGTGGAAGACTCTGCAGGAGAGACGCTCAGTAGCTCGGTAAGGGCTTTTGTTGAAGTTTTGAGAACATACCTTCACCGAGGAGTCAAGCAGTATATTGCTCCCTCCTACGTATATCTCGCGAAGAGATCATCAGGATAAAATCAGAGAGATTAGTGCCCACACAGAGGCAATCCTTCTTTCCACAAACAATATGAGACTGGAATAGAAGGGAGAACTGATAGAGGTACTCAAGGTACCCTCCGCCACACACTGTCAGGTGGCTTGCGGAGTATGGATGTAGATGTAGATGTTCCTACGTTCATAACAGAAAGCCAAGGGTCTCATTAACTGTTCTCAGGTGGGAAGCTAATGTCAGACTGGCGAACACAACATGTGGAGTGCCACTAGGATGGGCACTGGGTCCACTCGTATTTTTGAATGATTCTCCAATGTGGTTAATTGGCACTTCTGAATTTGTAATGTTTCCTTCTAATATACAGTTCATACTCTGAAATCATCAGGGGTCAAATCGCCCAATAACACATGGGCAACCATCCCGTCAATGTTGCTGGAACCAGTAACAAAAATGGAACTCATAAAAGTAATTCAGAAATTAAAATCCAAGAAATGTGTAAGAGATGATGAAGTATCAGATTGTCTAATAAAGCATGTGCATGAAGAAATAATTGGACCTCTTTTCGACATTACAATCATCTCATTAAAAGGGATTTCCATAGAAATTAAAAATAAGTGAAATGTTTCCAATGCACAAGAAAGGTGAGAAAGATAACCCAAATAACTACATAATAGTATCTGTTTCTCAAAAACATTAGAGATGCTGATGTATACTAGGATGACCATGTTCTTAGAGAAACATAGCATTCTGATTCCAGTACAATGTGTTTTCCGAAAAGGGAAATCTACAAAAACTGCTAACTCAAGCCTAACAAGAATCTGTTGTAGAGCATTAGAAAAAAGAGACTTTGTATCTGCTATGTTTTTACGTTTGTCTAAATCTTGTGGCACAATCACCAATACAGCACTAACCGAAAAACTTGAAAGCTATGGCATAACTGGATATGCACTGCAATGAATAAAATCATGTGTTAGTAACAGAAAGCAATAAGTGACGATGCAGTCTGGATGCAGATCTGAAAGCGGAAATATTCAGTATGGTGCACCTCAAGGATATGTACTTGGCCCACTCCTGTTCATTGTATTTGTTAACAATATTGAAGTTATTGAGAATGATCAAAAGAAATGCTGCTGCATGTGAATGGCATGATATTAATGAATGTAGAAGAAAATCTGGAAACACTGGAGATAAGTGTGTTTATGTTGATACGTAACACAGTACAGTGGCTCATACAGAATGACTTAAGGGTAGTTCCATGAGTAATGGAATGACACTCGGTAATTGTTTTTGCACTTTAAGCATAGAAAAGATCAAGAATCATGCTAAAAAACAAAAAAATTAATATTATATTTTCTGTGTAAGCAAAGGAACACATTTTATTTAATAGTTTGTTTCATTCATATAATTAGGCTTACATAAAAAAAAGCTTTTTGGTAATGGAATGACATAATTCAGACATGCATATTGTTCTCATTTATAAGGCAACAATAATTCAGCTTGCTCATTGCCCATAAAAATCCGCAAAAATTATATTGTGAAGAGGAATAATTGGGAAACGAAATGGCATATAAGATAAATGCACGAAACTAATGTTCTAGTTACTTTATGTTCTGCCTTATGGCAGGTCTTGTCATGGGGAAGCCTCTTCAGAGAGGTCCACCGCATAAGTGTCTAGCGAAGTGATTCCAGTGGTGGTTTCCCGTTGCCTTCCACTAATGATGATGAAATGATAATGAGGACAACACAACATCCAGTCCTTGATCAGAGATAAAATCTGATGCAGCCGGAAATCAATCGAACCCGGACCCCTTGGCATGACAGACCGCCACGCTGACCTTTCAGCTATTGGGGCGGACAATATTTTACTAACAAAATAAAAAAAAAATTGCTGGTAACGGAATGACACTTCATAGCAATGGAATGACACTTTCTGTTAAAAATCACCAGTTTTATTCTGGGCTGCTAATTGGGTAAGGAAAATGGTACTTATTCCTCTGATCTATAGTAGGTGCAGCTAGTTTCTCAAAAATTTGGTCATTTTCTACCCAACATTTATCTTTCTTTGTGGGAAATGTAAATATATTTCCATTTGCGTCATTCTTTCTAAGAAATGAAATTTATTAACCATATTCAACATAAATCAACTGCCCCACAAAAAATCTTGATCTGTTTCTTCCAGCATGGGGCCAGAGACAAATTCCCTTGGTGCAAGGCTGTATGATTGATCAGGTCTTGTAAATTTTCTTTGGCTGAAGATCACTTTTTGAAATTGTGCACAAACCTCTGGAGAGATAGCGAGTAATGCTGGTACTCAATAATGTATGGAGCAATAAGTGCAACAGCATGGTTGGTTTTGGTCTGCTCTATTGGAACTATTCCCATCCACATTTGATCTAATTCCTCTTTATTCTCTGCAATTTGCTAGGTAGAGGTATAAACAATGTTTATGCCATGGCATCTTTCACATGCAATTTTTGCAAAGTCCTCAGCACCAGATAGTCTGTTTTTCCTAACTTTGCAGATATTCCAGACTGTACACTTTACAGTTCCACCATTCCCATCCATGACACCTTTGCCATATGATGTGGCAAAGAAGTCTGAAGAAATATTTATTACATAGTGTTCTCTGAAGAATGTCAAGTTGGCAAACAGGAAACAGTGCTTAAATTCACTCTGCATCATCACTCATGAATGTGACTGATTCTACCTCTGGGTTCATGGATATAATGTGCTCTACAATTTTACTTATGAAAGCATGCACTAAATATTTATTATGATCAAGTTCATCACTAACAGCAGCACAAGAATATCCATTTTGTGAGTCCCAAACATATGCTGTAAACAAAGTGATTTGTGGTTTTGACCAATGGGCATTCTGGAATTCATTCCGCAGTTGAACAGTATAATTTTCTGCAAAATCTACTTGCACCAAGATGATGATCCTTGTTCGCAGAATACTTTTTGTTTTCAAAAAATTTTGATTGTTGTCTTTTAATAAATGTATTTTGTAAGAATTGGGGCAGCATGTTTGAAAGAGCCTCAAGACTCTGATCAACAGTACCATGAATCTCTTTGAGTGATTCGCTGGTTCACTGTTTGCCATTAGGCAATTTGATCAGCTTCTTCATTAAGTTCTCATCCTAAGAATAATTATCTTTCAAAGATACATTTGTGCACTTTTCACATTTTGATATCACGAACTTCTTTCTCTTGACTGCAAACTATTATGCCAATCAAGTCAGAAAACGTGGTTTTCATTTGTGGAACAGCCTCGTTTATAACTTTCAAAAATAGTTTTACGTTCTTGTGGTAGTGGCAGACACACACGTTGTGTGATGTATCCTGTAAGGTGCACACTAACTTTTGTCTCAATGCACAGAACTAGGACAATTTTATTGCCATGTCAGGGAATTCCTCTTGATATATAGCATGGGCTTCTTTCAAGGTCATGATTATGTTTTTCCACCTTCCTTATCCTTCATTATCACATAATATTTCATCTCAGGAGTTGCCCATGAAATGTCATCTTGAACATAAAAAGTAGCAACCGCTTCTTCTGTGCCTGGATGTAGGTGTTGAATCTGATTTTTCACCTGTTGCTCACCTGCTAAAACTCCATCAGAAGCGTCTAATTCGAAGACAACTTCTTTGCACTTTCTTGGACTTGTAGGTATACAGTTTTCCATATGTTTAACTGCTTTCCTCAATGTTGTGGGAGATTTATATGGACTATTGGTGTAGATAATGCAAGCATCACCACCACTGCCTTCACTGCTGTCTCTAACTTTATTTCTGAATTTTCTTTGGTTAACTTTCTTTTTTCTCCATGCTTCGTAAGTTGACCAGCAGTTAAACTTTTCCATTCAGCCTTTTCCTTTCCCTGTCCTTTCTCTTGATCTTGTCAATTAACTCTTTCTCGTTGAGTCATTTCTGGTATTGTCTCATTTTCTCAGCTGATAACAACAAATGTAAAAATGAAATATCTTGTTTGAGAATTATTGTGGAAACAGTGTAATTCCTAGAAATAAGCCAATATCTATTTTAAATGAAAAATTCTATTCAATATAGTGATCTTCTAACAACACAATACATAAAAATGTCTATTATTTAGGCATAGTGACCTTCAAAGATAATCAACATTCTGTTGCAGTACATAGGAAGTCAGTCACTTCTTTTTCTATAGGCAATATTGAAGTTTTTTGATTAGGCATTGCTATTGCTTCCCAGAGAAAGCATAGGTTATGAAAGAATAAATACCGTTTATCAAAATATTAACTCCATTCTACATGTAGTATGAAGCCATTTAGTCATTTCATTGTAATCTTTACTAAAGAAGCTTAACAACTCACCTTTCAGCAGTTGCTCTTCAGACTCACTGCCTGTAAGTTTCTTCTCTTTGAAAAGTACATTCTTGGTTTGTGGGACTTCCACATTTTCCCTCCAATTTTTGCTAAGAGTATAGCCAACATACAAAATTGCAGTATAGCCAACATACATAAGCGTATTTGACCTACAACATCTTAAATAATGTCAGTCAAATTCTGTTATAAAATTATTGTCATTCTGTTACCACAACTGTGTCATTCTGTTACCACTACAAAATATTGTTTATAATGAATATTTTTTCCTCTGCTCTGAGACTTTTATCTACCCCATAAATCTGTATTTGCATGCATATTTTCAGGATTCTATAAAATTGCATTGACCCTGAAAAACAAATTTCAGGCTTTTTTTTTTTGGTAAGAGAATGACAGGAGACAATAATAAAAAATTGACCAACATGGGGACATTACTAATTTTAAAAAAATCAATATAAGCTATCGGAATGGGCTGGCCTAAGATACTTCTAAAGTAAAGTTTTTCAGATAGATTCTGTTAATAAATTACTTTACTATGCATCATTGTAGTACTTTTGAAAACTAATTCCTTAGAGGGTCTAGAAGCTGAAATTTTAGACAAGCTATAAAGCCATTTGTTTAGTTCCAGCACTTCTTAACATGAAAGTGAAGCCTCAAATTAAAAAAAAAAAAAGTTGTGTTTCAGCTAACAGAACCAATAATCAGATTTGTAATAAGAATATTTTTAATTTTTATGGTTTGTGTCCATGTTCTCATAGAACAGTCCTTAATTATAAATTTAAAAAAAGACAGTGTTAACTGTATTCACAAATAGAGAAAATGGAGATCACGTAGATTATTCATGGGTGAAACAGGATTGGAAGAAGTTCTCTATAAAATTTTTAGCAATTACTGTTGACAGTAAGCTCCAATGGAGACAATTTACAGACAATATATGCTGCAAATTAAGCACCAAAATATTTATTATGAAACAGCTTGCACATTATGCTAATAAACAGCTGGTATATTCAGTGTACCATGCCGTGTTTGAACAGTACTTACAATATGGAATTACCGTGTGGAGAAAGTTTAGCAGCACTAACACAAAAATAATTTTTTGTTGAAAAAAAGGCCATTAGGACCATTTTGAAGTAAAAACAAACAGACGTATGCACTTACCAACCAACAATAATGACCTGTTATCACTGGAACAAGGCATTAATGGTCATACACAGTGTAAAATTACCTAGGTCCAGGTGGATAACAAGTTAAAATGGAATCAACATTTAGAGAAACTGATTAAGAAGCTGAGTTTAGCATGTTACCCTCTTAGAAGAATCTCTCATTGTCTCAGTTTATTTTGCATATTTTCACTCCTTGTTGTCTTAAGAAAATGGTTTCTGCAGCACTGCACTTAAAGTAAATAAAGATTTTGTTCTGTAGAAGCAAAAAATAGCAACATTGTGTAAATCAGATAGCCATGCATCATGCAGTAACTTATTTAAGGATACTGGATTTCTTACAGCCACTTTCCAATAAATTTACTCCTTAATGGTCTTCGTTGCTGATAATCAGTTCAATTTTCTTGGATAGGGGCGGTATGGAGAAAACTAGACACAATTTTATACAAATTAAAACTCTAAACCATTGAAAAACTGAATGTATTAATGAACAAATATTTATTTAATATACATATCTTTATCACTTTTCTGTTACAGTGTGAAGGCGTTAAATAAAAATAACACTGTGGTAATAACATAATTACTAAAGAAGCTGCATGCACCTGTAACATAGGTTATCAATGCTCATACTTTTTCAGTGAGTAGTGTATATGAATTTGTATATGTTATTTTGTTGTTAGGCAAGTGGTGTTCAAGTACACATGAATAATTCGTAAATTCATATTTTTAATATTATTTGACATTGGGCTGTAATGCAGGGGAAAAAAGAATGCTGTGAATTCGAGGTACAATGTTTCTGGAAGCATTTATAACACTGAGCATTTTGGCATTTTCAGTTGTAGAACATAGGTGGATGGTGAAACATTTTCACGGAAAATGGCTCACTATACACGTACTGTTAATCAAAAATTTAAAGTGAAATCACTGTTTACATGTTTAGAAACTCGTACACGGTTTTTCATGTGGTAGCCCCTAGTGAATAAGATTGTTTTGAGGATCAATAAATCTGGAATATTTCGAATGTCAACCTCAGTATAGTAATGTTCTCAAGACTTTATTTTTTAACCTTGAAGTTCTGTTCAAATTTACGTAGTAGGTATAGTGTTTGCATCAATATGATGTGACCTACTAAAATTGGACATAAAATGGAAAATAAAATCCAATACTAAAATTGGGCACAAAATGGAAAATTACACACACACACACACACACACACACACACACACACACACACCAAAATAAGTTTTGTATCACCTCGGTTCTTAAAGATCCGTAACCTGTACAGAATATTGGAATTGAGATCAACATAAGCATCATTTCCGCCCTTTTTATTGCTCATGAAAACCACGCATTGCATGTTGTACCACCACACAGCGAAATCTTCAGAGATGGTGGTCCAGATTGCTGTACACACCAGAACCTCTAATGCCCAGTAGCACATCCTCTTGCATTGATGCATGCATGTATTTGTCGTGGCATACTATCCATAAGTTCATCAAATTGGTCCAGATTGTCCCACTCCTCAACAGCGATTCGCCGTAGATCCTTCAGAGTGGTTGGTGGATCACTTCGTCCATAAACAGCCCTTTCCAGTCTATCCCAGGCATGTTCGATAGGGTTCATGTCTGGAGAACGTGCTGGCCACTCTAATCAAGCCATGTTGTTATCCTGAAGGAAGTCATTCACAAGTTTTGCACAATGGGGGCATGAATTGTCATCCATGAAGACGAATGCCTCACCAGTAAGATGCTAATGTGGTTGCACTATTGGTCAGAGGATGGCATTCACTTATCGTATAGCCATTACAGCGCCTTCTATGACCACCAGTGGCATACATTGGCCCCACATAATGCCACACCAAAACAGCAGGGAACCTCCACCTTGCTGGACTTGTGGACAGTGTGTCTAAGCCGTTCAGCCTGACCGGGTTGCCTCCAAACATGTCTCCGATGACTGTCTGGTTGAAGGTATATGGGCCATGTGGAGTGGCTGTGCGGTTTGAGGCACCATGTCACAGATTGCAAGGCTCCTCCTGCTGGAGGTTCAAGTCCTCTCTCAGGCATGAGTGTGTGTGCTGTTCTTAGCATAAGTTAGTTTAAGTAGTGTGTAAGTCTAGGGACTGACGACTTGTGCAGTTTGGTCCCTTACAAATTCACACACATTTGAACATTTGAAGGCATATGCGACACTCATCAGTGAAGAGAATGTGATGCCAATACTGAGCACTCCATTCAGCATGTTGTTAGGCCCATCTGCACTACGCTGCATGTTGTCGTGGTTGCAAAGAAGTACCTCACTGTGGGCGTCCGGAGTGAAGTTGTACATCATGCAGCCTATTGCGCACAGTTTGAGTTATAACACAACGTTCTGTGCTACACGAAAAGCATTATTCAACATGGTGGCATTGTGTCAGTGTTCCTCCGAGGCAAAATCCGTAGGTAGCGGTCATCCACTGCAGTAATAGCCCTTGGGTAGCCTGAGAGAGGCATGTCATCGACAGTTCTTGTCTCTCTATATCTCCTCCATGTCCAAACAACATCGCTTTATTTCACTCTGAAATGCCTGGACACTGCCCTTGTTGAGAGCCCTTCCTAGCACAAAGTAACAATGCGGACGTGATCAAACCATGGTATTGACCGTCTAGGCGTCGTTGAACTACAGACAACACAAGCCTTGTACATCTTTGGGTGGGTTCAGTGACAATTCTGAACAGTCAAAGAGACTGTGTCTGTGAATTATATTTTTATTAAAATGTGTTTTACACAATGGATTTGCATAGTAACATAGCAAGTATGTAATATGAATCTCCAACACAATATTGCTATTCATTGTTAACTATTTTGACACCAGTAAGTAATGTAAGTTTTACAGATATACGTCTCTTACAGTTTCCACACACCAACTTCATCTTATTGTCAATGTTTGATGGTCAGGAATTACAGCACACACATTTTATAGTTTCCTGTGTTGTGAGATCATTCCAAGATTGCAATAGTACTTACAAGTTTGGGTTTCTTGACAATTTTCTGTTATTCATCCAACCATAGATGATGTGCTCTTGATGTTGCTGTATGAGTGGTTGTCCAAGTTCTGAGAACAGCATTTTTCTTGTCAGTTTATATGCATTCCAACTGGGACTTATTGCAGTCCTCAAGCCACCATGATGCATCATACTATTAAGCATGACATTTTTGTTTTTCTTTCAAATGTCATTGACCAGAGAAGTGTCATTTGTGAAGTAAAATGACAAACTATAAATTTACCTCTCTTGTATTTTCTGTGAAAGTTCTGGCTAGTTTCTCTATGTAGTTCCGAGAAGTGTTACTTTCCTTTTTTGCAGCTGCTGACCAGATCTAGAGAAGTAAGTAAATTGTCAAAGGTTACATTCTGACCTCTTAAGTTCACTGATGAGATCAAGCACCTCGGTTTTCATATGGTGATGCTCCCATTCCTTTGTCTGCAGAAATCTCCACTTTCAATACATATGATGTTTCACTGTAACAAAGATCACATATGGTTTATTTGCAATATACTTTCTGTACCGATTGTTTATAGACAGTCACCTTTGCTCCAGAGGTATGTAATTTAGGAATTACTTCTACTCATTTTTTTCCAAATATTACACAGTACAGCAAATTTCACAGTGTGTTATCTTCCTTCTGTACTAGATTTCTTATGAGAGTACATAATACATGCTACTTTACTGAAATTTTATAATAACACTGTTACCCAAAACATTTTCAGCCTGGTTCCTTGTATCGCAGCTTTTTGTTTACTCACCTATACAATCAATGTACACCAGCAAGAATTAACAGTGTGAATACGCTTGAAACAGAACACTGTCATTATTTATCCATTGTTGACCATAAATTCACTCACCTTCAGTAGTTTCCCTCTCCATTAACTTCCTTCTCAGTTGTATAGAAGACTACTTCAAATGAACTTACTATGTCAGTTATTATATCAGCTGCACACCTTGAAGCTTTAATAATGTTGGGTGCAGCAAGAGGGTTATTTTGCAGAATTGGGTGTACTGCCATTCTGTTGCACAATTTCTTGAAGGAATAGTTTGTGTATTACTGACACAATGTTGACTGTAGTAGTCACTGCAGCCTTGCTTTAGAACTGTTGATCATCTTAGCTTTACAATCAGAAACTGAGTCTTCACTATTTGAAACATTTATATTCGCCTTTGTCTTGGCACCAGTTAGTGATTTATTTGCCGTAGTCATTATTCACAAACTAAGTTACAGCATTTCATCAGTCAAGTAACCCAGAGAACACTCTGCCAGCAGGATTTCATTTGAACAATAATGCAAAACAAGTTGGCTGTTGATAATGGATCAATTAAATCTTTGACAACATACGGCTGTGAGAAGGCAGTAAAACCCATAAATATGTTGATTTCAGATGATAAAGGAATGGAATTTCTTTTTGGCCGTATTGACTTGAGCACTACATATGTAATAGTTAACTTTTGGAACACAACTATTTTAATAACCAAAATGTTTTGAATCACAAGAATCTCGTGCAATTATAGAAAAAGTCAATGAGTTTCACAAACATTTCTCATATAAAAAATAATAATAAAAAAGTATTTTACTTTCAGGCAACATACGCCTTAATAGAACAGCCAAGTTAAGGCCACAAATTATACTCATTGCTCTCTTTTGCATTCTAAATACATTTTTGCTGTGAGCAATATTCCCTCAAAAATGGTTTATACTGCACTGTATGAATGCAGCACTTTTTGATCACTTTTAAATTTTGGTATAGCCATACAATAGCACACTGTTGATATTCTGGTGGAAAAGTTTCTGACACATGTATCCAATTTCAAGTCCTGCTGAACCTAAAAGACTCATAAACTTTGAATTTGAAGTGCTTACATCATGTGCAGTTTTGTCCTATAATTTTGCTTGGACTCATTTTTAGTCCGATAGATAAAACAAGTTAGAGACCTCTTACATTGTTCATCTAAAGACAAAGGTGTTGGCTTATTTTTGCATATTTTCACTCGCTGTTTCTTATGTTATTATCTTCTGGGACAGTGTTCTCAGAGTATTTATTTAGCAGCAGTGAGAATATTGTATGAAATAGGTAACGCTACATCTTGCAGAACCCATTTTAAGTATCATGGGATTCTTATACCAGCTTCACAGTTAGTTTACACCTTAATTGTTTTTGTCGGTGACAATAAAAATCCGATGTCTACGGAATGTGATCTGCACAATTGCAATGCAAGATACAAAAATAATTTACGTGTAGACTTTCCTCCTTGTCTCGTATTCAGAATGGAACTGTCTACTCTGGTGCAAAGGCATTCAATGAGCTCAAACCTAACATAAAATGAGAGATTTGAAAATTCTGCTAACTAAAAAAAAAAAAAAAAAAAACAGAAACATAGTTCACAAGCCACTTTTTCTGTAAATTGTCTGAATATCTAGATCAAGGCTTCAAAAATTCGTTTTACTAGATAGCAAACAGCATTGTACATTGCAAAGCTGCATGGTCAGTAGTAATATTTAGTAAAGAGGACTCTGGATTTACAGCTGTAGGTAACTATTTCTTTGGAAAATAAGTATGACCAAGCAAATATTAAGCTACCAGACTATGATAAAGAACAGCGTGTAATATAACTGTTAATTTTGTAAGGGAAAAAAGTTGCACCCAACTGGATTAAGATAGTAATAGCAGGGAAACAGCAGGTGTACAGTATAACTGAGAAGGTAGTATCTTTTTCCAGAGAAGCAGCTTTCTTTCCAGTTTACTTGGTTAAATTTAGAGGACATTTGAGTGAATAGCATTTAGAAGTATAGTGGTAGTTTAGTATTAATACACTATAAAGTTAAGTTTCTATGATTTTTGTACATTTTAGTTCAGTACAGAACTTGAAATGCTGTGATGATATGTTCAGGGAACATATCTAAACACATTGACGAAGTCATTAATTGTGATTCAGTAATAGTTTTCTGTTGTGATATGAGCCTAACTGAGAACATCTTTTGCCATCAGTATTTGACCACGATGGTTCAACAGACCATTTACTTTTACATCTAAGTCACTGGAGGTATTTGGATCTAATAACAGGTTGTTAATGGCTGATGGGCTATTACCTATCTACTTTGTTGGGAACCTCACTGTGAGAAATAACCATTTTAGTGTGCTTACATTCTGCATTTAGTTAGATTCCTATCCAGTTCATCAAAACCATACAAAAAAAGTATTATCACTAGTAGCTTTATCAGAATTTTTTGTAGATACTTGAAGGTGGGATATATCTGTGAAGGTAACATTGTTCTTCAGAATGGATAAATACATAATAATGAATGGAGGTGGACATTTATTTTAAAAGAAGCTTTGTTTACAAAAGGATGGATGTATAAATACTGCTTAACAAACTATTACTTCTACTTAAGGCAATTACTTTCAGTGCAGTTAAAAAGTAATATAAATTACAGCGCCGAACATATAGTAATTTTGCTATACTTAATGCTGTACCAGAGGCAGAAGCCAGTCAAATGAAACAAAAAATTTATGGCTGTAACACTGATAGCATAGGAATGATGTACAATTAACTTACTAAATGTCTGTAAAAATTGCATTTCTAAGTACATTAAAATATCTAGATTATCTAAGAGACATTCAGAAAATTATGGCAGACATAAATAAAGACAGAACCCAAGGTAAAAACCCAACATATTTTGCTAATTTAAGACTTTAAATAGTAAAATAGTTAATAGAATGCTGAAACTGAACGTCTATAAAACACCAATAAGACTAATTAATTATTTCTCATGGGACTGTTTAATGCTAACAAAAGCAAATGAATGCAATTGAAATGATTTTGAAAAGAAAATACTATCCAAAATGTGGTCACGTTGTTGAAAACAATCAATAGCATCTGAGCACAAATGAAGAAACAGGGAAATGATGATTCTGAATATGAAAACACTGTTAGATTTAGAAAGTTGCAGAGACGTAGCTGGCCTGTAAAGAATGACAGATAACCATCTCCTCATAACAATACTGTGGGAGAGGATATTTTGTAGCAGCAAAAAGGATAGATCCAAACTGAGTTATTTAAATGGTGATAGATTGGATCTTTAATGGAAGAGAATGGTAACAACACAGAGTAATGGAGGTGAATACGGGAAGCTGGGCTCTTATACTTTATTGTAAGATGAGTCAATTTTTCATGATGCAATTCATTGTCTGCAGCAGTTTGACACTCACTACTAAATAAAGGCTCTTTTCCCCCTGCATTAAGATTTTCAGTTACACCCACTTTGTTCCTGTATGTTTTCTGTTGTGCACCTAATTTACAATTGGTTATTGGTTCAGTTTTTTCTTCTCTCTTGCATTCCAGCTAATGATTATTGAGCTACAACTGGCTTCGATTATGTCATATAATTACTTGTTGACAACACTGCAACAAGATATGAGATGGAATTGACAGAAAGATTAACATGTCAGTAAAGCAAATCACAGACTGATTGAGAGAGAGAGAGAGAGAGAGAGAGAGAGAGACTGCAAAACATTCTAAGAGTGAAAACAGAACATACACAAAGAGGAGCAGTATGAGTGGTTACACACACTTATTTGCCTTGTGAGGAAGTGTAATAGGAAACATCTGAATTAGCAAGACATATTGTATCCCACTAGAATCTACTTTGTCACAAAAATAATTTTCTGTGAGGAAAGTCTCCTTTAGATTATGCTAATAACAACTTTCAATTTATTTGTTTATTTAGTCTCTGCTTATGGGCTCTAGACGATAATTTTCAACTGAGAGCATAGGGTGCATCATAACAATGAGTAAGACTGATGAATATCTGTGTGATGACTGCATGTACCATGCTACATTACACCAAGGCTTAAATACAATGTATATACAATAAATATGCAATAAAGGAAACTGCATTACACTTTATAGGCACATATGAGGTTTGTTAGAGGACATCTTCTAAACATTGTGAGCTGCACTCGCTATGTCTATTTGCCAAACCGGTATTCGGGTGTGTAACCCATCAGCAGTACCATCTGATGCAAGGGAACAAACATCTGTATGTACATCAATTTCTACAACATGACAACTATATATATATATAATAGCAAAAAATTAAGTCTGCTTACTTATGCTTCTGTATGGCAGCAACATACCTCACAGCCTGTGTACTATGGGATAGGATAGATTTCATATTCTATCATTTTAACATAGACATGGTTGTGATTGAGTTCTAGGTGTCCACTTGGTGGTTTGCATTCTCGATGCACACCAATCTGAACATCATAAAAAATTGACAACTGATACAGACGTCATTGCTACAGATAACGTAATGTAAGTAGACTTATGTTTCTGCTATTATATATACAATTGTCATGTTGTAGAAGTTGACACACCTACAGTTATTTGTTCCTTTGAATTAAATGCCACTGATTGGTGATACACCCAAATACCGATTTGGCAAATAAACATATCAGATGCAGCTCATAATGTTCAGAAGGTGTACTTTAATAAATATCTTAAAGTTGCAGAGCATCAAGCATTCAGATTTTTACGTATGAGGTTATTACATATTTTCTGTTACAGTATAACATCTAATGCTGAATTTAATACTCACTCATACTGTAGGGGAGAGTAGTACACAGTGAAACAAAAATTGCATTTATGATGATTTTGTAGAAAATATTTCTTACAGAACAAAATGTTTGCATTTATTTAAAAGAACAATTCATTGCCAACAAAAATAATGTGGCAGCTAATTAATAAATGAAATTAGAGCCCTAAAAAGACATTGCAAATATTTCACTGTGTACCATGCATAGTACACAGTGAAACGGTTATGATTTTTTACATTATTAATACTTGAATAGCGTAGGTCACACACAAAACGTTAATATCTATGTTAAATACAATTACAGACATTAAAATACAAAAAGTTTTGCCCAGTGAACATAAAGTTTACTAAAATTGACTGGACAGAGAATATAATTTTATAGTCTCTTGGTAGCCATATGCAATGATGAAGGTAGAATAAAAGTCCCTGATCCGTGGAACGACAGCTCATTTTTATCATTTTATTCATCAGTTTTGCTTGAAGCCCTTTTACTTTCACAATGATTAGTTTTCTGCTTATTCGCTCTCTTCACACTTCTGTTATCTTTTCTTCTAAATTTTATCCTTATCCTTAAAAGTTTTTTTTTTCCCCCTCAATAGCTGCCTCCTCAGATGCTGAAGTCAATATGATGCTTCCCCCTTTTGAGTGTTGTTATTTTTTTATGAGTTGCTTTTCGGAAACCATGAAACTCCTTTGGTGAGATATAGGATTTGCTGGTGCTATTGTTATCAGTGTATGAATGTCAGGCGACTGCCTCAACATTTTGCATATCATCTTCCAAAGTTTTTGGAGGGGTCATGCATCCAATAATAATAATAATCCAGTGTTTCTATTGGATTAGGCACACCATCAGAATTTAAAGAGTGGTCTGAAACCACAGACACAAGGAAATCCAACTTATAGAAGATGCTAACATTAAGTGGATAAATTCTACATTTTCTACATCCAGAAGTTACATTTGTTGGTGTCACTGTCTTCAGAAACTTTTCATCGGCACATTCTGCAACTTTATAAACTGTGATAAGCCTGAATTTCTCTGCATCCATGAGTCTACAGTGGTTCACTGTGTATCGTATACAAGTGTTCACTGTGTACTAAAGACAACATAAACAAAAAATTGTTCAAGATACATAACCTATGTATCTACCATCTCTGAAACTGGTCATTGCATAGCTGAAAGTGTGTATTTGATCATAAAATAGCAAATCCCTGTTAGCTGCATGTATTATGGAAAATATTAAATTTATAAATAGATGTTCATTGTAATTTCTATCAAAAATATGCAGTAACATATAAAACAGAATGTAGTTCACCAAATTATCCATCATTACAGTCAAAGACGTCTCTAATAAAACTCAACATACAGTGATATCAAAACAAAGAAAAAATATTACTAGAGACAGCTGAAATGGGATGTTCCACTGTGTACCATGTTTCATTGAGTGACACTCTGCGCTTTATACATTTCTCTGTGAGATACACTTTCAGATGAATTTTTTTAATTGATTCCTTTTCTTCCTTAATGCATTTTGCTAGTTTGTTAAAAACCTTTTGCCTGCTTCATTTGGAGCACTCATGGTCACTTTGAGTGTAATAATTACACCTAATAATAATTTTCCTCTCCTCTTGTTGTTTGGTCATGTACTTCTTTACTTACTTGTATGCAAGTCTGTCTGGGTGGTATTTTCACTACACACTTTACAGTTCTTTACTGGATTTTAAATATTCTTTTCAAGTAGCTAGCTTGTGCACTTTCCCATATATGGAATGAGTAGCACAGTTAAAGGGATACAAGTCCATATTACGCTGTCCTGAGGACTTAACCATCCACAACTTTTGCTGTTTTGTGCATGAATTAAATCTGTGTGTTTATCTTTCTACAGAGTTCATCTACATGTCAAATGCTCATTTACAGTAGTTCGTAAAATTTTTGTGCTGCTTCCTTCTTTAATTGCCTCTCTATTTAATTTAATATTTGAGTTCTACATTTTGCTCTGTTTGGTTTATAAAGATTGTTTTGTACTAGATATTTATGTGCAGATTCAATATTTAGCAGTGCTACCTTTTCAAGCTCCTCCTTTATCTCAGCTGCACATATAATTGTAGCATAATTGGCATACATTGTAAGTTTCTGCTTTATATATTATGAGATTATTTACATAGAGAATAAATAGTATTGGCCCAAGCATGTAACCTTGTGATGCACCAAGTCTGATAATTTGTAACCCAAATCTGTAACTAATTATATCCCCCCCCCCCCCCCCCCCGCCCCCCCCCCCACTTGTACGCCTGATTTCTGTGCATTGTTTCTTATTCGTTATGTATGATTTGACTTTGTCATAGCATTTCCCTCAAATTCCATACCGATAGAGGTTCTCCATTAGCCTCGAATGATACATGCAGTAAAACGCTTTAGATAGGTCCATGAATGTCCCTCAAGTCTTCTGTTGCCTTTCAAGTGAACCCCAAAGATGTTTAGCTAAATCTGTTGATTTTTCTTTATCAGCATTTCATAGATTTTTGCAGAGGTGGAGATCAAAGATATTGGCCTCTAGTTTCCTAAGTTATCTCTGTTTCCTTTCTTAAATACTGGCTTTAATTTACTTGCTGGAAATGTATCTTCTTCTGTTGCACACTTCAGCATATGTGTTAAAGGTTTTGTATACTTTCCCTACATTCCTTAGATGAGATATGACATCATCCAAGCCAGATGAATATTTGACTTTTAGTTACTTTATTAGATTTGAAACTTATGCATCAGTTGCTGGGATGAAAGCAGTGGTATGGTTTATATGTGGAATTTTCGGCATTGTATGTACTTTTTTTTTTTTTTATAATCAGTTCATCTTCTAGAGCTATACAGGGTGGTTAGAAACAGTCTGAATAAGTTGTAAGGATGCTGCAGGATAATTCAATCGCCCTGCATCTCAGATATTGTCAAACTATCTATGTTCTGACCGCACGTGATGTCATATTTCAGTTTGTCTACACTCTACGAACACACACAACCTCAAAACTTATGCAACTAGTGTCGCCAAAGTTGGAACACGCCGAAAGTGTTTAGTTTCACTGACGAGTTGCGCAAACGCGCAGTGCGCTTGTGTAGTGGCTGGTAGCACAGTTGCCTGCAATCTAGTGTCGTTGTGTAAACTATATTCTAGGGAGCTTGTGAAATATTTTATTTCTTGTGTGGAGTACCTCCCCAGGCTTTCAGCTTTTATTATTTTTTTCATTAGGATTTTGCTGACAAAACATGTAGCATTATAACAATAATTCAATAAAGGAAGATGAATTGGTCATATTAAATTTCCATCATTGCATATAATTTTCCTATTTTTCTGCCATTAACACCATTGTTAATTGAATTATGTTTTGTGAGTAAATCTACTACCTTTTTCACTCCCGTATCTCCTGCTGACTTCCAGGTCTTTATGTTAATGTCTATCAAGATTGCAAAATGATCCTCTAGTGTGGAGTTTTACTTGTGCATTTCTGTAGCATGAAGAAATATTTGTTAGCAGGCGACCAATAGTAGTTTCACTAGGCATAGTTATTCTGGTGCCTTCATGTAGTTTAATCTTTAGGTTGTAAGTATGCAGTAAGTCCAGTAATGTCTTAATGTTGTTTGCATTTTTCCTTCGGTCTATGTTCAAATCCCCCTCTACTTGCACCGCTAGCTAGCCCACAGATGGCTACCCACTCTCCCAGGAGCCACTAGACACTCCCCCCAACCCCCTCCCTGCTTTCTGCCACACACTATCCTTCACCCCAACCCACCGTAAACCCCTACCTCACCCCTGTACTCTCACCGTGGGCCAGGAAAAAGCTGGCAGTCGACTGAGCACAATGTAGGGAGAAAGACGTGTGATAAGTATGTTTTTGAAAGCTCTTGGTTGAATATTGTAGTTGTTCAGAGTAGTTTTATTTCCCCATTTGGTGATTGGTAAAGGCCCAATACACAGCATATCTTCCCTGCAATTTTTATTTCCCCTGCTGTAGCTTCCAAGCTCACTTTCCTAGTATATTTTGTGGTAATTTGGATGGCTTTAGTTGATTTGTAGGATTTTTATGCAATGTTCTGCTCAAACTCTTCATATTTGCATAATTTTTCAAGTTGTAGATGTCTACTTGGTATCCTTATACCCCATTTTCTGTGACTACTAGAATGTTTTTCTTATGTTCCTTCAATAAAACTTTTAATTCATATGTGTTGTTGTTTGTGTACTGAACATTCTGGTGAAATATTCTAACTGTTGCCTTTAATTTTAATGATTCTCTTCCTGAGCTCCCCAAGCTTCTTTTGCACAGCACTGATTTTCTTTAGGTTGTGGCACTAAAACTGACCAATTTCTTAGCATTCAGTTTAAATTCTTGGCAATATTTTTACATCATTAACCAAGAGGAGTACTTTCACTTACGTATTTTCCTGATGTCTTCCTCTACTTGTAAGATACAATAAAACATCCTTGCTCCTCGTAGATTAAGTTAGCTGTTTTATATAATTTTATTACTATAGCTTATTCTCTGCCACATTTTTGTGTTTTAATGTTTATGACTTGGCCTGTATCATTTGTACATTGTACCGCATAATATTCTCAGGGCTAAAGTAAATGAATAAATGTCTGTCAACCAGAATTAGAGTTTTTTCTCCTGAAGGTTAGTACTCACCAACCATTATGTCTCCTTATAATGTTTGTATTCTTATTGAGTATTGAAAGCACTAAAATGTCAGGATTAAGAAAAACGATGATGCTATAATACAGAATATTTGTCGTTTTCTCTGCTAGTCATGTTTAAATAGGAAAAACTAACAAATGTATGGTTCATTTATATTCCCGTTTGTTAACTTTTTGTCCCATTTTTAGGTCACAATATGACTGAATTCCAGCCTCCATCACTACTGAACAGCAAGAAGGATATTACTAATGGAGTGGTTGTGTCAAGCCAACAGCCAACTCTTCTATCATCACTGAGGAGTGTACTTTTTGTCATTAGTTCTGCTCTCATCGGTTTTGCCGCTTTTAGAAACACTCTAACATGGTAATACTCTTTTTCTTCCATTATGTCACTTGAGAGTGAAATAACTATAAGACATTAATGCTCTTACTTGTACATGCTTTTGTTTGTGTAACACAGATAATTACACTGCTTAGGACTGGTGGCTAATAACCAAGCTGGTGTTTTGTTATACAGAGCTTATGTAACATAATTTGTTTTGAGAATGAAGCTGTTAATTATAAACAAAATACATAGAATTTTAGCAATTAACTACTTCTTATTTGCTTTGCTAAGTACTTCTGAAGATTAGACAGATTTTGTTAGTGATACAGCAAAAAACTGCTTAACTAGTAGAAAAAAAGCGACAAGAGGAGTTTGACATCAGATGAAACAAGTTAGTTAGTTATATCTAAAAACAAAGATGATGTGACTTACCAAATGAAAGTGCTGGCAGGTCGACAGACACACAAACAAACACAAACATACACACAAAATTCAAGCTTTTGCAACCCACGGTTGCTTCATCAGGAAAGATGAAAGGATGTGGGTTTTAAGGCAGAGGGTAAGGAGTCATTCCAATCCCGGGAGCGGAAAGTCTTACCTTAGGGGGAAAAAAGGACAGGTATACACTCACACAGACACACACATCCATCCACACATATACAGACACAAGCAGACATACTTAAAGACAAAGAGTTTGGGCAGAGATATCAGTCGAGGCGGAAGTGCAGAGGCAAATATGTTGTTGAATGACAGGTACGAGTGGCGGCAACTTGAAATTAGCGGAGATTGAGGCCTGGCGGATAACGAGAAGAGAGGATATACTGAAGGGCAAGTTCCCATCTCTGGAGTTCTGACAGGTTGGTGTTAGTGGGAAGTATCCAGATAACCTGGACGGTGTAACACTGTGCCAAGATGTGCTGGCCGTGCACCAAGGCATGTTTAGCCACAGGGTGATCCTCATTACCAACAAACACTGTCTGCCTGTGTCCATTCACGCGAATGGACAGTTTGTTGCTGGTCATACCCACATAGAATGCATCACAGTGTAGGCAGGTCAGTTGGTAAATCACGTGGGTGCTTTCACACGTGGCTCTGCCTTTGATCGTGTACACCTTCCGGGTTACAGGGCTGGAGTAGGTGGTGGTGGGAGGGTGCATGGGACAGGTTTTACACCGGGGGCGGTTACAAGGATAGGAGCCAGAGGGTAGGGAAGGTGGTTTGGGGATTTCATAGGGATGAACTAACAGGTTACGAAGGTTAGGTGGACGACGGAAAGACACTCTTGGTGGAGTTGGGAGGATTTCATGAAGGATGGATCTCATTTCAGGGCAGGATTTGAGGAAGTCGTATCCCTGCTGGAGAGCCACATTCAGAGTCTGGTCCAGTCCCGGAAAGTATCCTGTCACAAGTGGGGCACTTTTGTGGTTCTTCTGTGGGAGGTTCTGGGTTTGAGGGGATGAGGAAGTGGCTCTGGTTATTTGCTTCTGTACCAGGTCGGGAGGGTAGTTACGGGATGCGAAAGCTGTTGTCGGGTGGTTGGTGTAATGGTTCAGGGATTCCGGACTGGAGCAGATTCGTTTGCCACGAAGACCTAGGCTGTAGGGAAGGGACCGTTTGATGTGGAATGGGTGGCAGCTGTCATAATGCAGGTACTGTTGCTTGTTGGTGGGTTTGATGTGGACGGACGTGTGAAGCTGGCCATTGGACAGATGGAGGTCAACGTCAAGGAAAGTGGCATGGGATTTGGAGTAGGACCAGGTGAATCTGATGGAATCAAAGGAGTTGAGGTTGGAGAGGAAATTCTGGAGTTGTTCTTCACTGTGAGTCCAGATCATGAAGATGTCATCAATAAATCTGTACCAAACTTTGGGTTGGCAGGCCTGGGTAACCAAGAACGCTTCCTCTAAGCGACGCATGAATAGGTTGGCGTACGAGGGGGCCATCCTGGTACCCATGGCTGTTCCCTTTAATTGTTGGTATGTCTGGCCTTCAAAATTGAAGAAGTTGTGGGTCAGGATGAAGCTGGCTGAGGTAATGAGGAAAGAGATTTTAGGTAGGGTGACAGGTGATCGGCGTGAAAGGAAGTGCTCCATCGCAGCGAGGCCCTGGACGTGTGGAATATGTGTGTATAAGGAAGTGGCATCAATGGTTACAAGGATGGTTTCCGGGGGTAACACATTGGGTAAGGATTCCAGGCGTTCGAGAAAGTGGTTGGTGTCTTTGATGAAGGATGGGAGACTGCATGTAATGGGTTGAAGGTGTTGATGTACGTAGGCAGAGATACGCTCTGTGGGGGCTTGGTAACCAGCTACAATGGGGCGGCCGGGATGGTTGGGTTTATGAATTTTGGGAAGATGGTAGGGGTGCGGGGTGTCGGTGGGGTCGGGAGGTTGATGGAGTCAGGTGAAAGGTTTTGTAGGGGGCCTAAGGTTCTGAGGATTCCTTGAAGCTCCGCCTGGACATCAGGAATGGGATTACTTTGGTAAACTTTGTATGTGGTGTTGTCTGAAAGCTGACGCAGTCCCTCAGCAACATACTCCCGACGATAAAGTACCACGGTCGTGGAACCCTTGTCCGCCGGAAGAATGACGATGGATCGGTCAGCCTTCAGATCACGGATAGCTTGGGCTTCAGCAGTGGTGATGTTGGGAGTAGGATTAAGGTTTTTTTAAGAAGGATTGAGAGGCAAGGCTGGAAGTCAGAAATTCCTGGAAGGTTTGGAGAGGGTGATTTTGAGGAAGAGGAGGTGGGTCCCGCTGTAACGTGGGACGGAACTGTTCCAGGCAGGGTTCAATTTGGATAGTGTCTTGGGGAGTTGGATCATTAGGAGTAGGATTAGGATCATTTTTCTTTGTGGCAAAGTGATATTTCCAGCGGAGAGTACGAGTGTAGGACAGTAAATCTTTGACGAGGGCTGTTTGGTTGAATCTGGGAGTGGGGCTGAAGGTGAGGCCTTTGGATAGGACAGAGGTTTCGGATTGGGAGAGAGGTTTGGAGGAAAGGTTAACTACTGAATTAGGGTGTTGTGGTTCCAGATTGCGTTGATTGGAATTTTGAGGTTTTGGAGGGAGTGGAGCTGGAAGTGGGAGATTGAATAGATGGGAAAGACTGGGTTTGTGCGCAATGAGAAGAGGTTGAGGTTTACTGGAAAGGTTGTGACGGGTGAGTGAGTTGCCTTTCCGGAGGTGGGAAACCAGGAGATTGGATAGTTTTTTGAGGTGGAGGGTGGCATGCTGTTCTAATTTGCGGTTGGCCTGTACGAGGATGCTCTGAACAGCCGGTGTGGATGTGGGAGAGGAAAGATTGAGGACTTTTATTAAGGATAGGAGTTGACGGGTGTGTTCGTTGGCTGAGTTGATGTGTAGGTGAAGGATTAGGTGTTATAGTTACTTATATTACAATACAGAGTTAAAGATTAATATTTCTACTTTTTACCCCATTCCCTTAAATGGCATAAAATGCAGACATTATATTTATAGTTTTATTTATTCCTATTTAAGAATTCATCTATGGTATAGAAGGAGTTGTCAAGGAGATATGATTTCAATTTATTTTTGAAGCCATTACTGCTGTCTGTCAGACACCTTATTTCATCTGTAATATGTCGAAAATTTTTATAGCAGCATATTTTACCCCATTCTGTGCCAAAGGTAGGTTGAGCAAAGGATAGTGTAAGCCTTTATTTTTCTGCTGTTATAATCATGAATATCACTGTTGTTTTTAAACTGGTCCATGTTGTTGAGAACAAATTTCATTAGTGAGTAGATGTATTGTGAGGCTGTTGTAAGAATTCCCAATCTTTTAAAAGTTGCCTACAAGATGTGCAACTATGAACCCTACACATTATTCTAACCACATTCTTTTGAGCAGTGAATACTTTTTGTCTAAATGTTGAGTTACCCCAAAATATTATTCCGTATGACATCGGAGAGTGAAAGTATGCGAAGTATGTTAGCTTCCTAATTTCTATGTCCTCAAAATTGGCAATTATTTGATTGCAGAAGTTGCTGTTAACCTAGTCGCTTTAAGAGATCCAAGACATGAATTTTCCAATTAAGATTCTCATCTACACGTACACCCGAACACTTAGTATGCTCTACCCTGTCTACTGACTTCTGTTAATGTGTTTTGTTTATTGAAGGAACTGTACTTTTTGCAGCGAATAATTGGATTTACTGTGTTTTTTCAAAGTTTAGAGCAAGTGCATTTGCAAAGAACCAATTAATGACTTTTCCAAAGACCTTATTTCTATCATTTTCAATTGGACTTTCTTTTACTGGATTAATAATGATGCTTGTATCATCAGCAAACAGTGTCAGTTCAGCTTCCTGTTTCAATAGGAAGGGAGGTCGTTCACATATATCAAGAACAGAGGGGGACCCATGATTGAATCCTGTGGAACACCTAAAGTAATTTCACCCCAGTTAGATGAAGTGGCAAACTTATTTAAATCACTTGACCCATATAAGGAAACTTTTTGCTTCCTGTTCTATGAGCAGGACTTAAACCACTCATATGCTATTCCATTTATACCATAGATTTGTAATTTCTATAACATAATGTCATGGTTCACACAATCAAATGCTTTGGACAAGTCACAGAAAATTGCTATTAGTGACATTTTACTATTTAAAGACTCTATTAAGTGGTCAGTGAAATTGTATATTGCTGTCTCAGTGGAACAGCATTTTTGAAATCCAAACTGTGATTTACTAAGTATCCCATTACTGTTGAGATGGCTAACCACTCTTGAGTACATTACTTTCTCGAAGATTTTTGAGAATGCTGTAAGCAAGGATACTGGCAGATAATTATTGACACCTGTGGTGTCCCCCTTTCTGTAGAGAGGCCTGACAATGACATATTTTAACCTGTCTGGGAAAATACCTTGAGTTAGTGATGCATTACATATGTGGCTCAGAACATCAGCTGTAATTGCTCCACATTGTTTTAATATCGTATTAGAGATGTCATCTACTCCAACAGAACATTTATTTTTCAGAGATTTAATAATTTTACTTATTTCACAAGAGGTCATTAGGTGAAACTTAATCTGACTAAATTTTTTCAAAACAGACTCTTCCATGTACTGCCTAGCTTCTTCTTTTGAACTGTTCTCACCAATTTTTTCTCCTACACTTAAGAAATGATAGTTAAATACATTAGCTACATGTGTACTGTTGGTTAGGATGGTCTCGTTCTCTTTAACAGTAATGCTACATAGCACAGTGACTACTTTTCCTGTCTCCCTTCTAACAACATTCCATATTGATTTTATTTTATTGCCAGAGTTGTTAATTTCTTCTCTAACATACATATTTCTTGATTTCCTTACAACTTTTCTCAGTATGTTACAATAACTTTTATAGTGTGAAACTACTTCTGGATCTTTACTAGTTCTTGCTGTCTCGTACAGTTTTCTTTTTCTTTCTGAAGACACTTTAATACCTGTAGTAATCCAAGGTTTCTTTGAAAAGTGTGTGGTGTTATACTTAGTAATTTTCTTTGGGAAACAATGTTCAAAGACGGATATAAATTTATCAGCAAATATTTTGCACTTATCATTAGCATTTCGCTCATTTGTACATCTCCCCAATTAACATTTATTGAGCTTTCTCTGAAGTGCTGTATAGATACCGGGTTGAGCGACCTCACACTTTTACTTAATGGTTTCCGAACTGTACACCCTGTTAGGTTTTGTAAGTAAATCAGTTGTGCATCATGGTCTGACAATCCATTTACCACAGGGAAAGCATGTGTTTGTTTTACATCCTCTTTCTGTACTAATACATTATCTATTAGCGTGCTACTGTCCTGAGCTATACATGTTATATGTTGTTAAAGCACTTCTAGTTCACTTTTCCTATCAGAATTACTTAGAACGTTTATATTGACATCACCACAGATTAATAACTTCTTTTTGTCTAACAGACAGCATAATAGGGAGTCACTTTTTTATGAACAGCTCCCAGTCTCCTAATGGGGACCTGTACACGGTTGCTAATATCAATACTACATTATCTAGCTGAAGTTCACATGCACAAACCTCAGTGATGATCAATGCAAAATTTGCTTACTTCTACAGTTTTGGATTTATACCCTTGTTTTATGAAAATGGCAACTCCTCCTTTATCCATCCTAGATCTAAAAGTGTAAGATGCTAAATTATACCCACTTATACTGAAACTATCCATTCCCACAGTTACATGGTGTTCGGACAGACGGATTATATCAATCTCACTCTTATTTATGAGATCATCTAAACACACTGATGGATCATCTACTTTATTTTTTATTCCCCTGATATTTTGATGAAGTATGTTGATACTGCCATTAGCTTTACCCCAATTAACTTTATGTGAAGTTTCTTTTATTCTATTTATCTTGATTGTTATCTATCTGGACTTGGGCTTTAACCTAAAAAACCTGTCTGCCTGAACCCATTAACCACAGGGATCAGCCTTTGTGTGACTGTGGACCCCCTAACAATTTCTGCTAATAGAGAAGCTAACTTACTTTTCCTCTTTCTATTCAGGTGCAGGTCATCTGTAGTGTATCCCCACTTACCACTAGCATTTACTGGAACAACACTTATGTAAAATTTGGCCGGTGTCTGGAGCATCCTGTTCAGCTCAGTGTTAACATGCCTTACAGCAGTGTTTACCCAGGGCTGACCATGGCACTGAAAGACCTCCACAAACCCCACATTTGTGTGCTCAGTTTCTGCTCCTATTTTATCCAGGTCACTCCTAATACTGTATCTTGGACTCATAGCCAGGCTGTTTCCTGCTCCTCCAACTATAATTACCTGATCTTCTTTCTCAAAGTCCCTGCATAGCTGACCTAAGTTTTCTGTCAGCTGGCTAAGGCTAGCACTTGGTTTCACTAAACTTGTGACCTGGTACCCTGCACCTAATTTCTCCTGAAGCTGCTGGCCCACATCCCTCCCATGACTGCTGCCTATAAGCAGAATCCTTTTTTCTTATTCTTGTTTGATCCCAACCTGTCTTTTTTTTCTTTAAGCTAATATTATGCTTCAACCTACTTTCAACTGCATCTGGAAGAGGCCCTTCCTCCGCTTTAGATAGCAAGCCAAACTGATTTACTAATTGAATTTCTGGAGTTTTTCAACTGTTTCCCTTTTTTGCCCTTTGCGTGCTACCTATTCCCAGTCTCTTTTTCCTCCCTTAACCTACATAATTCCAAGTTCGCATTTTCTAATTCAGCCTTAAGGGCACAAATTTTTGCCTGCTGTTCAGAAATTTTTCTCTCCTTTCTACATAACCTACACTGCCATGGAAGATCCTCATTTTCTACCCTCGTTTCCTCGCCGCTACATTCACCCCAATGAAACCATAGCTTACAGTCTACACAGAATACCCCCTCTTTCAAAATTCTACGGCAGCCACCACATTGGTCACACATGGTTTGATAGACAAACTTAACACAAAAGCAGAGAATAAGTTGGCACAAAACCACAGTAGTTTCGTAACCTGTAGCCCACTAATCCGTAAATAAACACTAATGTAAACAAACTTTTAAACTAACTTCCGAAAGTTTTAACTACCTGAACTCTGTATGACCGGCACGAATTAATTTGACTTTGAAGCGAGAACTCTAGTCAAAAAGGAAAATCTACACTAGCATGAAATTTACACCTAAAAAACGTAAACAAAACTAGTGACTACTGGCATTTTACGAAATACTTCCTTTTCGATCTAAATAAGGTCAGAAAAGCCTAGAGAAGTAGTATATACACTAGTCAAAAATGTAATATTAACTAGATTAGCTCTTATTTCAATATTAATCACTTAACTTAGCGAGAGTTCTATGTACGCGAGTCTGCCTAGCTCCAGAGATGATGCTAGCACCTAACCAGTCTCTAATATCATCTTTCTTCCCTCTGTGTTTATGAACTGTAATAGTATATGTGATGTATCATGGCAGCCTGTGACCACTGGAGACAGTACCATAGATTACTCCAGGGTAGTATTTGCATAGTAAATACATGTGATACTAACCCACATCAATCCATTGTATGATAGAGGTTTAAACCTTTGAAACACATTGTGGTAATAAACAAACAGTGGCAGGTAAAAGTAAACTTGTTGTTTCATTTGATATCAATAACATTTATGGTAAAGGGTAACCAAAAGTGTTAATACGAGGGTTGGAACTTAAATAGTGGCAAATATTTATTCACAACCAATACAAAAGAGTTACACGTTTGCACCTGTTACTGTCCTTCAAAGTGGTCACCAGCGTTGTGTAGAACCCGTTGCCAGTGATGTGGAAGATGTAGTATACCATTAGCAGAGCCTGTTCTGTAGATAGTGCGAATGGAGCGGTCTACTGCCTGTTGAATCGCTGGAACAGTTCTGAAGCGAATGCCACGAAGTGGTTCCTTCACATTCGGAATCGAATCAAAGTCACAAGGACTTAAGTCCAGGGAGATAGCTGTGATGTATAGTGTGCAATCAAATATTTTGTGCTGCCAGTGTTACCACACTGGTGACTCTAATGCAATACCGTGGTAACACTGAAAATATTTCATTGCACAACATACATCACAGCTCTCGCTCGTGGAAAATTAAGGAGAAAAGAAGGAGAAGGTGGGAAACGATGTGGAACGCGTGTTCCAGTGAAGCAACATGAAAAAGCAAAGGGGCAAATTTTTGGTGACACAAACCATTTGTTAAGGTAGACTGTACACAGTTGTGCGACTTGCACAGTGACGGTTCTTAGTTTATCAGAGGTAGTGCAGGAACACACACACATTTAAAGTTCACATCCGTGGGAGCCTTCACTAAGGTTCACAAAAAGTTTGAAAGCTCAATGTAAACATTAAAAGTTCATATCTAGCAGAGGCCATGGATAATGGTGAATAAAAGTAAAGGGGGACACTGTGGTGAGGCACCGTCATGCGCGAAGTGGAAGATGCAAAGTTGTGTGCTAATTGAACGGGATAGTCCACATGGGCACTCAGTGCTGGCATAAAGCAGTACAACGTATGGGGCATTTACATGTGTCACTGCAAATGGAATTTACAGCCTCCAGAAGCAGAAGGTGGCTTTTCGAAATGTCTCAGGAAAATTAAAGGGAAAACCTCTTGTGAACCACAACCCTCTAGGTCGCAACTGGCCCTGCTTATAAAGCATGATACTTCCAAGCTATTTACCCAAAGCAATGCTCAAGGATGACTCACCCAATTTGGCCTTGAGTTGTCATCATGTGGCATTCCTCAGGTCCTTGTTGAAAGCACTGTTTCATAAATGGAAGCATTGGTTCACAAATGGTAACACTGGTACACAACAAAAGGAGGAGCATTTGCCCAGATGCTGCATCAACCATTCATCACTTGCGCATGCCGAAGGGTGCTTGCCTTGCATATGGATAGGAATTCTGGCAGAAGCGCCTACAGGGAGATTGGGGGTGGGGGGGACAATCCAGGTGGTAAGTGTCCATTATGAAATGGGTATATGGAGGATGTATGTTGTCTGCTAGGGCAGACTGTGGGTCTCGCAAAATTTTATAGTTTAGGAAGCGCCACGGTATAATGTAAAACAAAGAAACAGTGGCAAATAAACCCAAAATTTCGAGATGCTGCAAGCTTCGGATTAACTAAATTTTAGCAAGTGAATTTGAGCAGAGGAGCAGTAGAAACAACTAAAAAAAATTGTGAAGCAACTGAGGAATGGAGGGAGGAAATGTAACCACACTCCAAATGATGAGAACCCAAACAGCTTGGAAACAAAATAAGCATGAAATATAGATCAACAGAAACTCATAGAAAAATTGAAAAATCATAAAAAGAATGAGCAGGATGTAACAAAATTGTACAGGACACATCACAAACTGTTGTGAGATGAGCAGAAGTACTCTATCAGTATGTGAAGGATTGTTGTTTCCTAATTTGGTATTGATCCTTGTGAAAATCCCTGTTTTTTGTCTAATTTGTACTGCTACCCTCACTTGCTTTCAATCATATGTAAGTGTATAGAATGTTCTGTACTTCAGTACTTGGCTTATACATTTACATCGGCACACATACTCTGGAAACCACTGTGAAACGCGTGGCGGCAGGAACTTTCCGTTACACCATGTAGTAGTGTTACTTACCTTTCCACGATAGGAGTGTAGGAAGAATGACAGCTAAAATGCAGCCACTGTTGGTATGTTATTTTGGAGACTAGTATATTCCAGAATTTGTCACTTAATATTTGTTCTTGAAACTTTGTAATTAGGCTTTTGTGAAATTGTTGGTTCCTATCTTAAAGGGTTTGCCAGTTCAGGTTCTTCAGCATTACTGAGATGCTCTGTTGTGAGTCAGGCAGACCTGTGACCATACATGCTACTCCTCTTTGTATGCGTTCAGTATCTCTTGTTAGACCTGTTTGTTGTGGTTCCCACGCACTTGAACAGTATCCTAGAATGGGTCACAAAGTATAAGTATTTTGTAAGTTATTTGCTGTGTAGTCTATATTTTCCCAGTTCCTACCAATGAACTCAGTCTATACCTTCTTTACCATTTCATATCTCCACAGATTGTTACATGAAAGTATTTATTGTGGTCATAGGACACTATGCTTTTGCATTTTGTGAAGTGCACAATATTACATTTCAAAACATTTAAAGCTTGCTGCTAGTCATTACACCACTTTAAAATCTCATCGAGATCTGTCGGAATAATTGTACAGCTTTTTTGCAGATATTACTTTATTATCTGCAAAAAGTCTGAGGTTAGTATTAACATTGTCTGCATAGTCAACTAATACGCAATGTGAACAGCAATGTTCCCAACACACTTCTCTGGGGCACACCTGAAAGTATTTCTACATTTATTAAAAAACTAAAAACCCGCCTCGATTGCGGAAAAAGCACCTAGTGTTATGTGTGAACCCAGGTTTCGGTGTAGATAACTACACCTTCTTCAGAACAACAATAAAACCCACAAGTGCCTTAGAAGACCTTTGTCAGTGATTAAAAGAACACCATAGCTATACATTTATAAATGAAAAAGAAAAGGAAAACACAAACAGTATATATGTACAAAGTCAAAACCACTACTTAACTTAATGGTGTACGCTCCACCTCGCATTGGCTTATATTCGATAGGCCATGACCCGCCATAAAGTTTATGGCGGGTCATGGCCCATCAAACATAGGCTGGTGTGAGGTGGAGCGTACACCATTAAGTTAAGTAGTGGTTTTGACTTTGTACATATATACTGTTTGTTTTTCCCTTTTTTATTATTTAATGTATAGCTATGGTGTTCTTTTAATCACTGACAAAGGTCTTCTTAGGCACTTGTGCATTTTATTGTTGTTCTGAAGGAGGTGTAGTTATCTACGCTGAAACCTGGGTTAACACTTAGCACTAGGCGCTTTTTTCGCAATCAAGGCGGGTTTTTAGTTTTTTAATATATTAACCAACGATTGTTGATGTGCTGCGATGTTGAAGGTTCTTAATTTCTACATTTGTTGATGACTTTCCTCCCTCCCAAGAAATCCTCAATCTAGCCACAAATTTGCTTTGTACCCCATTAAATCATACTTCCATTAATAAATGTAGGTGTTGTACTGAGCCATATGCATTTCTGAATTCAAGAAACAGACTGTATCTACCAGACTCCCTTTATCCATGGTCTTCAGGATTTCATGTGAGAAAAACAAGGATTGAGTTTCACAGGACCAAATCTTCTGAAATCCATGCTCATTGGCATTTAGTCATTCTGCTTGAGATACCCCACTGTGTTTGAGCTCAGAATATGTTTCTACAACAGATGGATGTCAATGAAAGTGGATGATAATTTTGTAGATCACTTCTGTTTTCTTGTAGACAGGTGTGATCTGCCCTTTTTTCCCGTCATTGGGCACAATCTTTTGTTGAAAGGATCTGTGGTATATTATAGTTAAAGTGGAACTTCCTCAGCTACAAATTGTGTATAAAATCTGACAGGGATCCCATCAGGGCCTGCAGCCTTGTAAGTTTTATTGATTTTAGTTATTTCTCAACACCACTGACACTAATATTTGTATTTACTTTATTTTGTTTGTGATCCTTCTAAACAAACCAACAAATGTTACAAAAAGACAGAAGTAATACTAGATTAGTGGTAAGCTGATAGAAGATCACACCAGTTAGCAGTCATTCCGAGTGAAAAATAAAAAGGAAACTATTATCTTCACAATTGTTCAGTCTCACATTATATTACATGACACACAAATTTTATAGTTCTAGGAGGTTTTTTCACTGTGACTAACTGTAAAATGACCCATCCAAAAGAAATTGCCTCAGAGGCTGCCTAAATTTGGACTTGTTAACAAACTCACATTTAATATCTGAAGGGAGAACGTTGTGAACTTTTGTGCCAGTGTATTGTACACCCTTCTGCACCATCATCAGATGTTTACAATCGCTAGAAATTATGCTGCCTCCTTCTATTGTGTTCATGATATTCACTATTTCTTTTCTACAACTTGGTATTTTTTATTAATGAAACACGCAAATGAAAATATAAATTAGAAATTATTAGTGAGAATTTTTAGTTTCTGGAAAAAGTTTCTATAACTGCATCTACAGTCTTACTCTACTCATTATTCTTAAAACATGTTTTGGGCCAAGAATATTTTCTTTGCTAGTGATTGATTTCTCCAAAATATAATTCTTTATGTTATTAGAGAATGTTTAAGTTGTCACTATCAGATATAATTTGTAAGGCAAAAATCGATGAGCTGAATCTCTTACGAAGGTTTATTATATGATGAGAACTATTACCTGTGCAGTCAGTCATAACACTAAAGAACTTAGCTTCAATTCCTTCTACAGCCTGTGTGGAAAACTTAGCAGTTAGCTTTACCTCAGTTTTGGCAGCTGTAATGAACTGAATATAGTTAGTTTTTATTAAAGTTTATTGAGAGCCCATTGACACTAAACCATTTTACTAAATCGATGTGAATATTGCTGATATATCCATGAAGATTTTTGCACACATTACTGTCAATTGTGATGTAGGTGTCATCTGCAAAAATAGTAAAATTTCACTGTAGCTCTTTACATTGTGGTAAGTCATTTATAATTATAAGGAACAGTAAAGGACTAAGAAGGGGTCCTTGTGGCACTCTATATTTGGTGCTTCTGCATTCTATTGAAGCCAGACCACCATAAAAATTATCTGTACTGTCTAATACCACTTTCTGCTTCCTATCTTTGAGGTATGATAGTAGCAACCTATTTCATACACCACTTACTCCTAAAAGGTTTGCTTTCAGTAGTAGTATTTGTTGGTTCACAGTGTCAAAGACTTTTGATGAATCACAAAATAATCCTGTTGTCACCATTTTGTCATTTAGAGACTCCACAACTTTATTTATAAAAGCATAGATTGCTTGTTCAGTTGACAGACCCTTTTGGAAACCAGACTGCTGGGAATAATAAATCTATCTAGATAATCGAAAATTATTGTATACATGAATCTTTCTAGTATGCCTGAAAAAGCAGTAGAGAGATATATTGTCCTATAATTTTTCCGTTTCTTCATCATCTTGAAGAGGAATTTCACAACAACATTCTTGAGAGGTATACTGTCATGCAGAGTGAGGAGTTAACCATCAAGGTCAGATAGCTGATTCAAAACTCAGATTTGCAGTGGTGCAAGAATTAAACTGTGGATGTATACTTAGCTTGCATGTAAAGGAACATTTGTAAATGGAGTTCTGCACTTTTACTTTTGCTTCTCTACCCTAAATTTCAGTCCCTATGTTGTCCATGAGTGTCTGAACACTAGCTTTAATGCCATTGACAACCTTTATATTTGACAAGTATTTCTTTGGTCTTTGAGAGAGGTCGCTCAATAAGATTCTACTACAGAAATCATTAAAGATTTTGTACAATACCTATCTTACAGCCAAACATTTTTCATTTAGCATGTCTATCTACAGTTGTATCCTTTGTTTTACACTTATTGTGCTGTACTCATGGTTCCTACAGAAGTTTCTTTACATAGACTTTATACTATGGAGGGTCCCTTACATCAAGAACTGCTCTAGTATGTACATATCTGTCCAGTGCAGGGTTAACTACTCTTCTAAACATGAGCTGCTGTTACTCTGCGTGCTCATTCCCAAAACTTTTCACATATCCTTCCAGTGTGTGGTCAGCTACTCTTCTAAGCCTGAGCCACAGTTACTCTGCATGCTCATCCCCAGAGCTAAAGGTTTCAAGTTCTTCTTTGAGATATGACATTGCGGCCTCTTTATCCAGTTTACTGAACATGTAAATCATTCTTCTTGTTTTAGTTACAGTGTGAACATTGATAATGATTGTTGTTACAACTGTCTCCTGGTCACTGATCCCAGTTTGATTGTGGACATCCTCATAGAGATCAAGTCTACTTGTTATTCTGATATCATTGGGCTTTTGAACAATTAGTTCTAAGTGTTTTCAGAGAAAGCATTTAGTATTGTTTTGCAAACTGTCATGTCCTGCACAGTGCTTACTAAACGGTAAACTGTCCTCCAGTGGTCACAGTATGATTGGATAACATACATGCTTATGAGCTAAGGTTGTCCTCAAAGTTTTTTCTTGTATCCTCTGGGGGAGGGGGATTGTCTTGGTGGTCAATATATGGATCCAGTTGTAAGATCATGTGCACCTATGGCACAGGTCTTGCCCATACAGTCTCAGACGCAGCTTCAATTTTTAACTCGGTGGGTTTGAGTTTCTTGTCTATTGTGATAAATACATCTCCTCCATGTCCCATTAGCCTGTTGCTTTGTGTTAGATTCCCTTAAAAAATCTCACTGCCATCAATTTTGGGTTTTAACCATCTATGTACCTAGTATTATGTGATCTCTAGTGCTTGTTAGGATCACTTCAAACTGTGGAACTTTGTTGTAAATGTTTAACATTTTATCACCAGAAATTTAATATTCTTAGGTATCTGTGTTACACTTGTTTCTGCTGTGCCATAAACTCCCTTACAGACTGATATGTATGTCTCTGAATTCTCAGAAAATATAAAAACAATTTCTCAAGCACCTTTATTATTTAGGAAATCTTATATGCATTGGAACACCTGGTTGTCTAAGCTCACCATCAATCTAAAGTAGCCATTAAGGCCTTCATCAACAATAGACCACACACACACACACAAACACACACACACACACACACAGTGTGGTTTCAGTTGCCTGATACTGCTGTCGTGTGTGAGAGTTGCGTTTGTCTGTTTGTTTGTGTGTGTGTGTGGGGGGGGGGGGGGGGTATTGTTGACGAAGGCCTTACTGGCCGAAAGCTTTAATTATGAGAGTCTTTTTGTTGTGCCTGTCTGCGACTCAGCATCTCCTATAGATGGCGAGTACCATCTGGTTATTTGTACCGTGAAGTGTTATACATTTTATATATTGACAGATTGTCATAGTTGTTTTTATTGAAATTAACTTTTACTGTTGTGATTTAGAATTATTTGTGTCTTTCTCATGATGGTGAAACAGGCATCTGCAGAGGTTCTGGGGAGCATCTGGTGATTTCTGGCAATCACTTTGGGATCGTCTACTAGATGTAACAGGCGAGAACCCAGCAACATTTTGGGTGTATGGTATGTTACTTAGCAAGCAAAATATCATATAAAAAAATCTTTGCAAGTATAATTCACCATTTTAATAAAAAAGTAGTTTAAATTCCAACAATGTTTTTATGTTTGATTCCAGTAACTGGTTTTGGTTTATGAGATCTCCTTCAGGCCAGAAGCTCCAGATGATATAGGGAACTAGTTCATGGAGCCACTCAGTAGTATGTACCAGTACTACACAATTGAGCAGTTGCGACAGGTTCCAGTAGTACTACCAAGTGGCTCTGTGAATTGACTCCTTATCTCATCCAATCTCTCTTGCCTGAAGATGGTCCTATGGGCTGAAGTTGGTTACCAGAATCAAAAGTAAATAAGTTATTGCAATTTGAACTTCTTTGACTAAAACTGCAAGCACAATCACTGTAGTTCCACAATAGTTGTAAAACATTATTAAGTTTATAATGTTTGTAAGGTTACACCAGTTCTCACATGGTGAATGAAATACTGAAAGGATCGCCTAAGATCAGATCTTGCATATTTAAGTCTAGGTGGCATTTTACCCCTCTCTCAGTAAAGCACTATTAATGGGAAGCAATGAAATATACCGTATTTACTCGAATCTAAGCCGCACTTTTTTTCCGGTTTTTGTAATCCAAAAAACCGCCTGCGGCTTAGAATCGAGTGCAAAGCAAGCGGAAGTTCTGAAAAATGTTGCTAGGTGCCGCCACAACTAACTTCTGCCGTCGAATATATGTAGCACTACACAGGCATCCTTTGTAGGCACAAAGATAAATACTGGCGCCAAAACCTCTGCGTCAGTAAATAAAACTTTTTAAAAAAAATTGGAAGACGAGCTTTTTTTCTCCGCCCGAGTTTGACCACTGCATTTTCATACATTATCCAACGAAGTAAATACAAATTCCGTATTGTTCATCTTCGAATGTAGCAGAATTTCAATGTACTACGAAAATCCGACTGGCAAGACTGGGATTTTTGTCAATATGGCCAACTCTACGTTCTGAATTTTTTCCTACCTGTGAGAAGAGATGGTTGCTAATAGGAACCTGATGAAATGTGAATCACATGCAGTATTCTCTTCACCATAAGAATAATACGAATATAAACATTTTGCCATGTATTCTTTCGTGTTTGCTTCTATCTCATTTAAATCCTGTCTGCCTAATAAACTACGAAACTAGAGTGAGACAACAGCAAACGCGGAAGAATATACGTACCGTGTCATGTTTATATTCGTATTACTCTTATGCCTAATAGTGATACAGTCAGAAATGAAGCACGGCAACTGACTAGATTTTTAAATCTAAGATGACTAATTTCTGTGCAGAATTTGATGTACTAAAGAAGCGGCCGCAAAGATTTTCAAACGGAGAAAAATTTTCGCCAAACTCTCGTTCAGAACATGTTCTATCATGCGCAGTCTATTATTTGGTTCTTGTTGATCATTATCAAAGAAAGCAGCAGCGTAAGTAAAAACAAATAGCAGTCTCTTGCCATTGTTTCGCTAATGAGACGATTCCTCTCTTTTTTTAATTGTAGGCGGCGGTAGCGCGCACAAAAGCAAGCCATGCCGCGAGCAGCGACAGGCCGTAAACACGCACTATCAGAATGCGATAAACAATGCATGACACAGTATAGTAATGCATTTTCAGCTTAGAGTGACTGACGTAAACACCTATAACATAGAAAACGGCACTTATCAGATCAAAGCAAAATAAGCAATCGATTCAAACCGGACGAAGCACGTGAAAAAGGAAGGGTATCCGTATAAATACGGACGGAGCGCCTGGTGCATAGCAATGGCTACCTGGTAAAGCTTAACTGCTAAGCTTACAACTCGAACCAAACTACTGTAGCTGTATCGTCATTCATTCGACCTAAATTGTGTCTCATATTACAATGGACCAACTTTGTTTCGATTTGGAGGTTCGGCCTAAAACTTTTCTCTCCCCTTGAATTTCGAGGCTCAAATTTCAGGTGCGGCTTAGATTTGGGATTTTTTTTCCCTTTATTTCGAGGCTCATTTTTCAGGTGCGGCTTAGATTCGAGTGCGGCTTAGATTCGAGTAAATACGGTAATATAAAATAACTAGAGCACCACTGGTGATGCATTACACTCTCTCTTTGTTTCTCTCTCTACCCCTGCCTCTCCATGAGACTCCTGTCAAACCTACCACCTGTACTAGCATCAACTTTTCAGTATTCAGTGTTTAAGCTGTTAGTATTCTTTTATTACTAACTTAGTATATCCTCCCTCACTCAAGAATAATTAAGAGTTCCAAATACACTGTTAATACACTGTTAGTTGGAATTACCTTAATAAATGACTGCAAAACTGGAAAAAAATTGTGATTCGGTACATATTATTGTTAGTTTAGAATAGTAAGATTGTACCACTAAATGACTAAACGCTGTGTTAATGACTGTGGTGTGCAAATTAGAATGTGAATGCATATAGCTTTGTGCACAGAGTGAGACAGTCAGTACATTGCAGTCTATCTAGTGTGTTCTGCCTGTGGCCCTCACCACATGCTCTACTTGTCTTCCTCCATGGCAACTGGCAATGTTCTACAATTTTAGTGGGTGTATTTTGTCTCATGTGGTAAATTACCCCTTGGTAATGCGCATTGACTCTTTACACACATTCATTTTGCCTCAAGATACATGAAAATTGTCTTCAGGAAATTATATCATAAGTTTCTTACTGCATTTTTTTTATCTTTTATTTAGAATGGGACATTAATACATTTATTACCTTTGTTGGGACCCTTTAATTTTGCTATGTTCTATTTGTGGATCTCTGTCTTCTGTTATCAGTTCATAGGTCCCTCCTGATGCTCAGTTACTCAAGATCTGCTGGCCATCTATAACTTGCAAGTACTTCTTGTCTGGTGGGTATGAGATTGTAGCTGTCTTTGACAGTTGCCCTTCCTCCTTCTCTCCCTCCCTCCCTTCCTTCCTTCCTTTTCAAATGATGACTTGTTTCATTCTACAGTGTTTTATCATACTATCTGTATTTGTTCCTTTTCAAAGGCCTTGGTCTTCTTTCAGTAGCCACTGCTCTTGACTTTTCACAGGACCTTTCTTTTAAGTGTTTTAGCCTTTTTTCAGCTTTAAGAAGTTTAGCAAGGATTCCATTCCATTCTGTACTTGTACCCATGTTCAGGTCTCCTACGTCCATTCTGACCTCAATCTTCAAGTTGTTTTCATTCTGTTTTTATATTCCAGTAACTGACTAGGACCTAAGGAGTTCAGGGAAATATTTCTTCAAAATCTCATTTGTTGAAAAAGGAAAGAAGTTTGGAGTTTAATGTCCCGTCCACAATGAGGTCATTAGGAATGGAGCACAAGCTCATGTTTGGGAAGGATTAAGAAGGAAACTAGCTGTGTCCATTCAAGCAAATCATCCCGGCATTTGCCTTAAACAATTCAGGAAAATAATGGGAAACCTAAATCTGGTTGGCTGGGTACTAGCCACTTTGCCATCTGACTCAATCATTTATTCATATGGTGATGGAAACTCCTTGGTGAAATGTAAATAATATAAGACCTCATTGCCCTTGGGTGAAGCTCTTGTCTTTTTTATGGAATAATTTACTTCTCTTACCAAGAAAATCTGACTGAGCTGCTTATACCATTATTTTGACTGTTTCCTCATCATTTTCTTTTGTGATTCTGACTATTTTCCTTCACTATATTTGACCAAAATTGATGTTCATTATTCATGAATGCATTGTAACCTTATATGTTTTGTCATCTGTAGCTGACATCATCTTCACATTTTTTGTTGAACCACACTCATTTTCATCTACATCTACATCTACATTGATACTCCGCAAGCCACCCAACGGTGTGTGGCGGAGGGCACTTTACGTGCCACTGTCATTACCTCCCTTTCCTGTTCCAGTCGCGTATGGTTCGCGGGAAGAACGACTGTCTGAAAGCCTCCGTGCGTGCTCTAATCTCTCTAATTTTACATTCGTGATCTCCTCGGGAGGTATAAGTAGGGGGAAGCAATATATTCGATACCTCATCCAGAAACGCACCCTCTCGAAACCTGGACAGCAAGCTACACCGCGATGCAGAGCGCCTCTCTTGCAGAGTCTGCCACTTGAGTTTATTAAACATCTCCGTAACGCTATCACGGTTACCAAATAAACCGGTGACGAAACGCGCCACTCTTCTTTGGATCTTTTCTATCTCCTCCGTCAACCCGACCTGGTACGGATCCCACACTGATGAGCAATACTCAAGTATAGGTCGAACGAGTGTTTTGTAAGCCACCTCCTTTGTTGATGGACTACATTTTCTAAGCACTCTCCCAATGAATCTCAACCTGGTACCCGCCTTACCAACAATTAATTTTATATGATCATTCCACTTCAAATCGTTCCGTACGCATACTCCCAGATATTTTACAGAAGTAACTGCTACCAGTGTTTGTTCCGCTATCATATAATCATACAATAAAGGATCCTTCTTTCTATGTATTCGCAATACATTACATTTGTCTATGTTAAGGGTCAGTTGCCACTCCCTGCACCAAGTGCCTATCCGCTGCAGATCTTCCTGTATTTCGCTACAATTTTCTAATGCAGCAACTTCTCTGTATACTACAGCATCATCCGCGAAAAGCCGCATGGAACTTCCGACACTATCTACTAAGTCATTTATATATATTGTGAAAAGCAATGGTCCCATAACACTCCCCTGTGGCACCCCAGAGGTTACTTTAACGTCTGTAGACGTCTCTCCATTGATAACAACATGCTGTGTTCTGTTTGCTAAAAACTCTTCAATCCAGCCACACAGCTGGTCTGATATTCCGTAGGCTCTTACTTTGTTTATCAGGCGACAGTGCGGAACTGTATCGAACGCCTTCCGAAAGTCAAGAAAAATAGCATCTACCTGGGAGCCTGTATCTAATATTTTCTGGGTCTCATGAACAAATAAGGCGAGTTGGGTCTCACACGATCGCTGTTTCCGGAATCCATGTTGATTCCTACATAGTAGATTCTGGGTTTCCAGAAATGACATGATACGCGAGCAAAAAACATGTTCTAAAATTCTACAAGAGATCGACGTAAGAGATATAGGTCTATAGTTTTGCGCATCTGCTCGACGACCCTTCTTGAAGACTGGGACTATCTGTGCTCTTTTCCAATCATTTGGAACCCTCCGTTCCTCTAGAGACTTGCGGTACACAGCTGTTAGAAGGGGGGCAAGTTCTTTCGCGTACTCTGTGTAGAATCGAATTGGTATCCCGTCAGGTCCAGTGGACTTTCCTCTATTGAGTGATTCCAGTTGCTTTTCTATTCCTTGGACACTTATTTCGATGTCAGCCATTTTTTCGTTTGTGCGAGGATTTAGAGAAGGAACTGCAGTGCGGTCTTCCTCTGTGATTATTTGAGAATTAACTCATGTGGTCTATGTATGATGTTATCCATTGTTATTTTCATATTTCTACTGCATTTGTGTATTATGCACCTTGTTCTTTCAGCAACTTCAGCTGTTTATTGGTGGTCCACATTAGATTTGTGTGTTATGACTGCAATACAAAGAAGCTATTTCATAACTGATTTTGGTTGCAAAACAACGATCTTCATATCTGTGAAAAGGAAAGGGGAATGGTTATCAGAAAGGGAAACATAACTAATAAGGGTGCATTGCTAACAAAAAATTGTGCCCTACCAGCATGATAGTCAGTTCCTGTGCACCACCTACACGAGTATCCAAACTCAACAGATAGTGGATGTGCAGAGATGTACAGCTATAATGTAAGTACATGAGAGGAAAGTGCAGTTAAAATTTCCAGTTAAAAGTTACAGAAAAATCCAAATGACGAAGGGTAGCATTTTAAAAATTCTAGTATAACAATCTCCTAAAAAATTGACTGAGAAGTCACACATAGGCATTTATTACATGTCATTATTGGTTTATTAGACAGTATGAAAAAAGGCAAAGAAAAATTGCTCAGGAGAAGGGAAACGTGGAAATACAGATGCCCTCTGTAGGTGGAGGAGGAACGACATTTACCCACAGGAGTTGTTAAACCCGCAAAAGTAAAACTGACTGCAGGCCCCAGGGTACATAAACATCAGTTTATTAAAATGTATATAATGAGGAAAATTATATGGGATGAAATAAAATGAGAAACTATAAATGCTCTGTTCACGAATGAGTAGATACAACATACTCACTGATGTTACTTTTCATAGATCTGAAGGTGACTCTTCAATGACTAAAATCAGTTATCTAAATGGTGTTTTATATTGCACTCAAGACTAATTAATACTGAACTGTTACTGATGACATGTCTCCTTAACTGACTATGTCAATTAGTTGGTGTACCTCTCTACAAATATAAAGTACATACAGGGTGTCCCAGCTATCTTGTCCACCCAAAATATCTCTGGAACAATAACAGCTATTGGAAAACGACTTTCACCGGTATCAACGTAGGGCTGGGGCCCATGAATGTACATATTTAGAAACATTCTAAAACGAAAGCGTATGTGTTTTTTAACACAAACTTATGTTTTTTTAAATGGACCTCCTATATTTTTTCTTCAGCAATCCATAGCATGACAAAGCACATACACAATGGCGTTGATTGCATCGCAATATTCCCATTATATCCCGAGATATTGAGACGCGAAGTTGACGCTTGAAACACCCGGCATGCGCTGCTAGCGCACGTCCTGAGGCTCAGGCGTGAACCCCCTGCTGCTGGTGGTGGTGGTTAGTGTTTAACGTCCCGTCGACAACGAGGTCATTAGAGACGGAGCGCAAGCTCGGGTTAGGGAAGGATTGGGAAGGAAATTGGCCGTGCCCTTTCAAAGGAACCATCCCGGCATTTGCCTGAAACGATTTAGGGAAATCACGGAAAACCTAAATCAGGATGGCCGGAGACGGGATTGAACCGTCGTCCTCCCGAATGCGAGTCCAGTGTGCTAACCACTGCGCCACCTCGCTCGGTGTCCCATGCTGCTGGTAATCGCGATTTGATTGACAAGTAAGTGTCCCTCTTGATAAGTATGGAAGTGTGATTACACATGTCAATCACATCGCGATTACCGGCAGCATTGGGTTCACGCCTGAGCCTCAGGACGTGCGCTAGCAGCGCATGTCGGGTGTTTCAAGCGTCAACTTCGCGTCTCAATATCTCGGGATGTAATGGGAATATTGCGATGCAATCAATGCCAATGTGTTTGTGCTTTGTCATGCTATGGATTGCTGAAGAAAAAATATAGGAGGTCCATTTAAAAAAAACATAAGTTTGTGTTAAAAAACACATATGCTTTCATTTTAGAATGTTTCCAAATATGTACATTCATGGGCCCCAGCCCTACATTGATACCGGTGAAAGTCGTTTTCCAACAGCTGTTATTGTTCCAGAGATATTTTGGGTGGACAAGATAGCTGGGACACCCTGTATACAGGGTGTTACAAAAAGGTACGGCCAAACTTTCAGGAAACATTCCTCACACACAAAGAAAGAAAAGATGTTATGTGGACAGGTGTCCGGAAACGCTTAATTTCCATGTTAGAGCTCATTTTAGTTTCGTCAGTATGTACGCTCAATGGAGCACGTTATCATGATTTCATACGGGATACTCTACCTGTGATGCTAGAACATGTGCCTTTACAAGAACGACACAACATGTGGGTCATGCACGATGGAGCTCCTGCACATTTCAGTCGAAGTGTTCGTACGGTTCTCAACAACAGATTCGGTGACCGATGGATTGGTAGAGGCGGACCAATTCCATGGCCTCCACGCTCTCCTGACCTCAACCCTCTTGACTTTCATTTATGGGAGCATTTGAAAGCTCTTGTCTACGCAACCCCGGTACCAAATGTAGAGACTCTTCGTGCTCGTATTGTGGATGGCTGTGATACAATACGCCTTCTCCAGGGCTGCATCAGCGCATCAGGGATTCCATGCGACGGAGGGTGGATGCATGTATCCTCACTAACGGAGAACATTTTGAACATTTCTTGTAACAAAGTGTTTGAAGTCGCGCTGGTACGGTTTGTTGCTGTGTGTTTCCATTCCATGATTAATGTGATTTGAAGAGAAGTAATGAGCTCTAACATGGAAAGTAAGTGTTTCCGGACACATGTCCACATAATATATTTTCTTTCTTTGTGTGTGAGGAATGTTTCCTGAAAGTTTGGCTGTACCTTTTTGTAACACCCTGTATTTGGCACTGGGTTTCCAAAATTTGATTTATTGTGGCATTTATCAGGGATATCAATTGTCCCCCATCCCTCAAAAATAGGTCATAGTGTGTTTTATATTCAAACAAGAAGTCCGAAGGACATGTATTATATTTCATAATTAGCCAAATAAAGGTATCTGTTTTGTTACAGTTTTATTCTAGGCCAGTTTTTGTTGGACATATGAAACATAATCCTGGATATGATATTGGAAAGTGCTGAGTGAAATATAAATACTGGAAAGGGTAAAAGTTATAACTCACTTCATAGTTAAGGCACTGAGTGGTTGTTGGACATGTAAACAAGATTGGACATTTTGCTGAAATTTCAGTGCCATCTTTCCAAATGAAGAAAACATATGCATGCACGCGCACACGCATGTGTGCACACACACACACACACACACACACAGAGAGAGAGAGAGAGAGAGAGAGAGAGAGAGAGAGAGAGAGAGAGAGGGGGGGGGGGGGGGGGGGAACTACATTTTCCCAGATGACTACATTGTTCTGGCACTGCAGCTCAATTACTGAGCTAGAACAGTTTGGTTGGTTAGTACAATGTAGCTATGTATTTCTATGTTTTTTTTGTGTAAATCAGCTATGAAAGAAGACATTGTCTGAAGGCTCACCAAATTTTCAGTCTTTCTTATGTGCCTTTCAGTGGTTCAGTCGCTCAGGTAAATGATAAATGGTTACCTTTACTTTTCGTTAATTGAACACAAACTTAGATCATTTTGTGAATTAGTAGATTATGTACTCACATTGAAATATATGATATAAGAGTATTTTATGTCACTTACGTATGAATCAGAATAAAGATTGAAGAGGAGAATCAGAAATTTTAACACGCACAGAATGTTTGCCTGAAGTGAAAAATGTATAAATAGAATGACAAGTCACATGTACAGAATTCTTTGTGACAGAGTTAGAATACCGAGAGAAAAGACTCCAAAGTTTAAACCATATTAATTGCAAATGTTTGTTTTTCTTAAAATATACCAGTTTGTTGTTGTTGCAGTGTTGATGATGATTGTTTATGGATTACTGTTATAAATGTCAAGGAATTTTTACAAAAAGTATTTTGTAACATATCCTGTGATTTCTTTTTATGTCATTATATATTTCTTTCTGTCAAAGCCACTACATTCCCCATATTTTCACTATGTTTTGACAGGTACAACAGCACTAACAATTGTTGTCTACTGGACATTTGGGGGAATATACACAATATTAGATATTACCAACAAACCATCTGTCATCCGCAGGTATAAGATTCAACCTGGGACAAATGAGCCAGTGGACACAAAACGTTTAATGAAAGTGAGTATCTACATAATTAAATGAAAGTTGAACGTTTGTGAGGAGACTTGTATATGTTAAGGTTTAGAAACTGAGTGGTACTGATTCTGAAATTAAAGCGGCCATTGAAAAAATTATGTGAAGAAAGCATAAAGAAAAGACACAGAAAGTCTACTGGAAGAAAATTATGCCTGAGGGGACAACTAGAAGGAGAGAGACAAGGTGCAGGAGAGGTGTAGGATGCAGAAGTAGAATGCAGAATGTGAAATGAGATAATGAATGATAAACAGTAAAAATGAAGACCACTATCTATGCAGAAAATGTTGATTGTGAGGAGAAATCGAAAAAAAGAGAGAAGCTGATCATTCTGACAGTATGGGCTTCTCTGTTGATTAAGGTACTTTGCAGATTAACAGCTGGCATTTGAGTATCCAGTTCAGCTACTGAATTGTGGTCTCGTTATCCCTGTTTAGCAGTATCAGTGATTTGTATTCATTATCATTGAAAATATTTTCAAACATACAGCTGGCTCCAACCACCCATCTGAAGTTACCTTGTTGTAATTTCTGTTGCTACTGTTTTCCTCTCATCCTTCAGCTTCATTCTCATACATTCCCTCTGTTCTCTACATCTTATTTTTCTCACACACCTCTTTTTAAAAAAAGTAGTTACATATGATTAAGCGCTTGTGCTCCCTGCCTGTCCCGACCTATAGGCATTTCAGGGAACTCAGTCAGACTTGGCTGATATGGGTTTTCCAAGTTAGGAACTGGTCAGTACTGCCCAGTTCCCTGTAACTGGGAACTTTGTGTTACAGGAAACAAGGATGTTGATCTAACTGCGCAATCGTTCTCAGACAATTTTCCAAGGAAGACATAAACCAATTTATGTACATTAATCACTCATCGAATTAAAGATAGTAGTAGTTCAGCTTGTCATAACAGGGGTATTTTGAGCCCATGTGCTGGTTGCTGGCATGCTCGGGAAGGGGAAGATGTCGGGTAGCAGCACATTTGACTGCAGCCAGGTCATGGCTGCCAGATGCCAGGACACTCCATCTCCCAAGTTGTGCGAGCAATGATCTCTTCATATCCCACAAACCCAAGCATGTGCTATGAGTTACCAGTCCGTTTGAAGAAAACGGACACTATCAGAATGAACAGCAATGAACAACATGATATTGATGGTAGGGTTTGCCTTTGAGTATCATATTATTGCAATCATGGCTAGATAGCCCACAGTACAGTAAATCACTCATCATAAATGCAGAACAACAACATTGTTGAGAATTTATGCCATCGAAAATAACCTCGTTGGTATAGTCTGCAGAAGCCATCACCTCACTTATTAACCTCTTCTCACTTTATTTAACACGGCACAGAAATTAACATGAGAACAAAATGAGTGAAGTGTGGAGAAAGGTTGCGTTATTGCTGTATGGATTGGAACAAACTGAGTACCAGGTAAGACTGCCTCCTGCTTGCCATCGGAGCGCACACACACACAGAGATATATATTAGAGGGAAACATTCCACGTAGGAAATATATATCTAAAAGCAAAGATGATGTGACTTACCAAATGAAAGTGCTGGCAGGTCGTCAGACACACAAACAAACTCAAACATACGCACAAAATTCAAGCTTTCGCAACAAACTGTTGCCTCATCAGGAAAGAGGGAAGGAGAGGGAAAGAAGAAAGGAAGTGGGATTTAAGGGAGAGGGTAAGGAGTCATTCCAATCCCGGGAGCGGAAAGACTTACCTTAGGGGGAAAAAAGGACGGGTATACACTCGCGCACACACACACATATCCATCCACACATATCCATCCACACATATACAGACACAAGCAGACATATTTAAAGACAAAGAGTTTGGGCAGAGATATCAGTCGAGGCGGAAGTACAGAGGCAAATATGTTGTTGAATGACAGGTACGAGTGGCGGCAACTTGAAATTAGCGGAGATTGAGGCCTGGTGGGTAACGAGAAGAGAGGATATATTGAAGAGCAAGTTCCCATCTCCGGAGTTCGGATAGGTTGGTGTTGGTGGGAAGTATCCAGATAACCCGGACGGTGTAACACTGTGCCAAGGTGTGCTGGCCGTGCACCAAGGCATGTTTAGCCACAGGGTGATCCTCATTACCAACAAACACTGTCTGCCTGTGTCCATTCATGCGAATGGGCAGTTTGTTGCTGGTCATTCCCACATAGAATGCATCACAGTGTAGGCAGGTCAGTTGGTAAATCACGTGGGTGCTTTCACATGTGGCTCTGCCTTTGATCGTGTACACCTTCCGGGTTACAGGACTGGAGTAGGTGGTGGTGGGAGGGTGCATGGGACAGGTTTTACACCGGGGGCGGTTACAAGGATAGGAGCCAGAGGGTAGGGAAGGTGGTTTGGGGATTTCATAGGGATGAACTAACAGGTTACGAAGGTTAGGTGGACGGCGGAAAGACCCTCTTGGTGGAGTGGGGAGGATTTCATGAAGGATGGATCTCATTTCAGGGCAGGATTTGAGGAAGTCGTGTCCCTGCTGGAGAGCCACATTCAGAGTCTGGTCCAGTCCCGGAAAGTATCCTGTCACAAGTGGGGCACTTTTGTGGTTCTTCTGTGGGGGATTCTGGGTTTGAGGGGATGAGGAAGTGGCTCTGGTCATTTGCTTCTGTACCAGGTCGGGAGGGTAGTTGCGGGATGCGAAAGCTGTTGTCAGGTTGTTGGTGTAATGGTTCAGGGATTCCGGACTGGAGCAGATTCGTTTGCCACGAAGACCTAGGCTGTAGGGAAGGGGCCGTTTGATGTGGAATGGGTGGCAGCTGTCATAATGGAGGTACTGTTGCTTGTTGGTGGGTTTGATGTGGACGGACGTGTGAAGCTGGCCATTGGACAGATGGAGGTCAACATCAAGGAAAGTGGCATGGGATTTGGAGTAGGACCAGGTGAATCTGATGGAATCAAAGGAGTTGAGGTTGGAGAGGAAATTCTGGAATTGTTCTTCACTGTGAGTCCAGATCATGAAGATGTCATCAATAAATCTGTACCAAACTTTGGGTTGGCAGGCCTGGGTAACCAAGAACGCTTCCTCTAAGCGACGCATGAATAGGTTGGCGTACGAGGGGGCCATCCTGGTACCCATGGTGTTCCCTTTAATTGTTGGTATGTCTGGCCTTCAAAATTGAAGAAGTTGTGGGTCAGGATGAAGCTGGCTAAGGTGATGAGGAAAGAGGTTTTAGGTAGGGTGACAGGTGATTGGCGTGAAAGGAAATGCTCCATTGCAGCGAGGCCCTGGACGTGCGGAATATTTGTGTATAAGGAAGTGGCATCAATGGTTCTTCACGTTCTTATGCACAGTAAGATCATTGTTCTAACAGAAAAAAAGATGTGTCATTTCTTATAGAAATGGAAACACATTTAATACTCTCCAGCCTTGATTAATCAAATTGTAAATAAACTTTCTGTATATTGAAAAATCTTTTCTCAGTCTCATGGGGCATGAGGCAGCTGAAAAAGAAATAAGTGAAAGGGAAGAAGAAGAACCAGAGAGATAATTGAATTTTGACTGAAACAAAAAGCAATCTATAACGGTGGCATTATGAATAGTACCGCATAAACTACCTTATCATACACTACTGGCTATTAAAATTGCTACACCACGAATATGACGTGCTACAGACACGAAATTTAACCAACAGGAAGAAGGTGCTGTGATATGCAAATGATTAGCTTTTCAGAGCATTCACACAAGGTTGGCTCCTGTGGCGACACCTACAATGTGCTGACATGAGGAAAGTTTCCAACTGATTTCTCATACACAAACAGCAGTTGGCCGGTATTGCCTGGTGAAATGTTGTTGTGATGCCTCGTGTAAGGAGGAGAAATGTGTACCATCACATTTCCAACTTTGATAAAGGTCGGGTTGTACCCTATCACGATTGAGGTTTATCGTATCATGACATGATTGCTTGCGTTGGTCGAGATCCAATGACTGTTAGCAGAATATGGAATCGGTGGGTTCAGGAGGGTAATATGGAACGCCGTGCTGGCATCTTATCCGCATGGCTGTAACGGATCGTGCAGCCATGTCTCGATCCCTGAGTCAACAGATGGGGACGTTTGCAAGACGACAACCATCTGCACAGACAGTTTGACGACGTTTGCAGCAGCATGGACTATCAGCTCAGAGATCATGGCTGCGGTTACCCTTGATGCTGCATCACAGAGCCAGGAGTGCCTGTGATGGTGTACTCAACGACGAACCTGGGTGCACGAATGGCAAAATGTCATTTTTTCGGATGAATTAAGGTTCTGTTTACAGCATCATGATGGTCGCATCCATGTTTGGTGACATCACAGTGAATGCACATTGGAAGCGTGTATTCAACATCGCCATACTGGCGTATCACCCTGCGTGATGGTATGGGGAGCCATTGGTTACACGTCTCGGTCACCTCTTTTTCACATTGAAGGCACTTTGAACAGTGGACGTTACATTTCAGATGTGTTACGACCTGTGGCTCTACCCTTCATTCGATCCCTGCAAAACCCTTCATTTGAGCAGGATAATGCAGGACCGCATGTTGCAAGTCCTGTACGGGCCTTTCTGGATACAGAAAATGTTCGACTGCTGCCCTGGCCAGCACATTCTCCAGATCTCTCTCCAATTGGAAACATCTGGTCAATGGTGGCCGAGCAACTGGCTCGTCACAATACGCCAGTCACTACTCTTCAGGAACTGTGGTATCATGTTGAAGCTGCATGGGCAGCTGAACCTGCACACGCCATCCAAGATCTGTTTGACTCAATGCCCAGGCGTATCAAGGCCGTTATTACGGCCAGAGCGTGAAAATGTAATCACAAATCAGTTCTAGTATAATATATTTGTCCAATGAATACCTGTTTATCATCTGCATATCTTCTTGGTGTAGCAATTTTAATGGCCAGTAATGTATAATTTTAAATGAATAGTGTATGTTTTTATAAATCCTGAGAATTTGTGTGTAGCAGTTTCAAATAGTGTAACTGTAAATTTAACCTTTACACTACAGTCTAGCACACGCAATCACAACAGTCCCGCTGTTTTTTGTTAAATACTGTGACAACAGCACCCCAAGCAGCAGATAAGCTACACAGCTGATTGTGATATTCGGTGAACGTAAACAATAAACTATATACTGAATTTTATCATGGTATTTACAAAAGGGAGCATATGTAGTTCAATAAATTGTAGCAATAACAGACGAAAGACACCACATTTGCCGTTTCTGAAGGACACTGAGAGGTCTGAAACATCACATTAAAAGGCTCTTTTAGTTACAGTTCTCTTGTATATTGCATTAGTTTACTGATGATTAGGAGCAAGAAATGGCTAATAAATAGTAGAAGACATGGCCTAATTTGATGCTCTGTTTGTTATGTTTAGAGCCGAATAAGTTCATGAATGCAGAAAATAAAAAACTGTTGTGAGATGCAGTTCCTACATTGAAACTTCGTTGCAGACTAAAACTGTGTGATGGACCGTGACTCGAACTCGGGTCCTGTGCCTTTCACGGGCAAGCTCTCTACCAACTGAGCTACCCAAGCATGACTCATGACCCGTCCTCTTAGCTTTACTTCCACCAGTACCTTGTCTCCTATCTTATAAACTTCACAGAAACTCTACTGCAAAGTTTAGAGAGCACTTGCCCATAAAAAGCAAAGGTCCCGAGTTCAAGTCTAGGTCCAGCACATAGTTTTAATCTACCAGGAAGCTTCAAATCAGTGCACACTCTGCTACAGAGTGAAAATTTCATTCTAATTTCTACGATATTTGCAGTGTTAAATAAGCCACCACAGTGTCCATAAGAGAAAGTTGCCATACAGGTGTGAAAATGAAACATCCAAAACAATAAAACTGTCTCCTGACACAGAAGAAACAGATTTCACAGTTGTTCCTGCATGAGAGCCAGAAACAGCCATAAATGGCAGAATCTTCAATGCAGAAGTTGTTTGAAGATGAAATCATTAGGTTAAGCAGAATCATTCATGTGTTGGAAAACTGTGTTAAGCGCAAAAACGTGCACATCGTTAGACTCCATACAGAGTTATTACGCGATGAGGAAAGTGCCCATTGTAAGAATAAACAAACAAAAACATTGTGAAAAAGACAAGCTTATGTTAAATAATTGTTTTATTATTAAGCTAAATCAGTATTCCATTGTACAGAAAACGTGGAGCTAGGGGGAAAGATGAAAAAAAGTTATTTGCATTAAACTTATTGTACTACATTACTCAGACAAACAGTTTTTCCTACACTGTTTTAGCCTTCCATCAGTATACATCTTATAGAGATATAGTTGTTAATTTTTCAGTGGATATCACTAGTGGAAAATTTGATATGCGATAGCTGTGCTGTTCATGTCATTGGGTTTGAGGGTGTTGGTTACATATGTACATCTAAGGTTGCCAATACTGTGTTGATCATAATGATTAATGGCATATTTTCCAATTTTAAACAGCCATTACTGTATTATTTTTCTAAAGGAGTAGTAGGAACCATCCATTTGATCGTATATTTTATGAAGTTGTCAAAAAGCTCACAGAATTTGGACTGGTTGTGAAAATGTGTTACTGACCAAGACTGAAATTTTGTGGATTGTAGGCACAGTCTGGGAATCTCACCAGGTAGTCCGTGCTTAGTACATGAAGGGAGTAAGGTATACTTTTTTATGGCATCACACACATGACAAAAAGTATAAGGAATAATTTATTCAGGTTCATCTGTCAGCTCTACTCAGTTGGTTGTGAAAGGAAGTACTAATTAGCCCCAGAGATCACTAAAAAGCTGTCCAACTACCAGAATTTTCAGAAATGAAAGTGAACACTGCAGTATCTGTGTTGAGCCATATAGTGGCATCTGGTATTGAAATACTTATTGCATGTGGCACCACGCCATAATCTGCTACAGCTACTGCAGACTTTTCCAAAAATTGAATGATATTTTTAGCATTTAGCGCACACAGTATTAAATGTCGTGTAATTTTAAGGTATTGTGTTACCTGTGCTTCAACACACCTGGAAATTTTGAAGACACTAAAGCCATGGATTCAGCCATGGAAATTTGTAGGTTTCTATGGTAAAAAATTGTTCCTCCAGGATTTTGTATGTAAAAGGACTTTTAGAAAATATGACTGCTTTGCACATGTTTGCTGTTGATGATTCACATGGAACCAAAATGTATGTACTGTCACTTAAAGTTAACCAAGAGCCACTGGAAAACTTTTTCTCTATGATATGGCACAAGGGTGGTTTTTGCAGTGATCCATCACAGTGACAGCTTTGGGTTGCATTCAGTAATCGAGCATTAAGCAAATTAAAATGCATACACACAATGTAGCTAGCTCCAATTGTGAGGGATTGACTGGGGTTAGGCAATTGTAAATAAAAAGTCTGCTACCAAATTACAAGTCTTACCATTGTTGGCCATTAGTGATACAATTCCAGTAATGAGCCTAGCAAATATGGAAGGTCCAGTAAGTCTTGGAGAGGCAGACAGTTGGAAAAATTGTTTTCAATTCACAAGTGTTATAACTGTAAGACAATACGTGTACATAGCAGCCAAGAACTATATTCAAATGACAAACTTTACTGTCACGTTAAAAGTTATGAAGGCAACTTTGGCAGTCTGTTTATTCGTACTGAAAATGTCGGAGCATTGTTGACTGATTATGAGAGTCAAATGACTTCTGTTTCTGATGAAAATGCCCTCAAAAGTAACTGTGGTGCATTCTTTGTAAATTTATTGATAAACATTCTGAATTTTCCGTGTGAGTGTTGTGCTGAAACAAAGACCATTTTAATGAGATTATTTGTTAAATGAGGCTATTTTGTATCATTAAATTGAGGACTCAAGACTTACTATGTAGGAGCAAGATACAAAATAAGAAAGTGATGAAACTGGCTTATTTGGGCTGTTAATGTATTTTCAGTTTCATTAATTTATTTTTCTTTGCTGTTAAATGAATGTGTGTAATTGATAATCAATGTATTATAATAAGGTTTTAATCACATTTCTGCTCATAACTAAAAGAACCTGATGCCACAGAGAGTAAGATGAAAGTTGTAGCTTTTGGAAGCAGATGTCCTTCAAAGCAGAATGGAATGAAAAGTAGTGTGTCGCTCCTTTTTTATATCTGGACGAGCATATACAGGGTGATTATAACTAAAGTTAAACTTTCAAGTTACTGTAGAAATAACACCAGTGGTCAGAATGATGTCAAATTGCAATGGAATATTTTCAGAGAAGGGGGGAAACGTACGGCAGAAGAAAAATAAGTAGTTACAAAATGTGACAATAGATGGTGCTGTAAGCATCTTAATTTAATAGTGGTCGTCTACAGATGACAAATGAATTATACAACAATGCCTAAGGTGTACGTTTGACGTTAAACAAACTGTACTACTCAGTGCGCATGGGTGTACAGGTGCGTAAGCCCATCCACCACAGCTAGGTTATATCACATCAGATGGGGAAAATCGGTTTTTAATTGTCCTGAGGCCATAAACCGTATAAAACACATCAGTCAAAATCTTACCGGATTATTATTTTCCGTGTGACTGGCACAAAACATGTTCATTATGCTGGCCGTCATTTTCTACAAGCTGAAATTGAGAAGCAGCACGTTCCACAACTGATCGAAGTGTTTCCGGGTTCAGAATGTGTTGCGTAATGTGTGCCTTCAGTGCAGTGAAGTTTGCAGTTGGAACACTGAACACAACATCTTTCAGATAGCCCCACATCCAGAAGTCACACGGATTAAGCTCAGGTGATCGGGATGGCCAGGCTGTAGGAAAATGGCGGCTGATAATTCTAGCATTTCCGAAGTGGCACTTCAGCAGCTGCTTAACTGGATTTGCTATGTGCGGAGGTGCACCATCTTCCATAAAAATGATCCCATCCACACAACCATGTTGTTGAATAGCTGGAGTGACATGGTTGCACAAAAGACACTCATAGCGCTTACCAGTGATGGTACAGGTAACAGGACCGGAAGCATCTGTCTCTTTGAAAAAATATGGCCCTATGATAAATGATGCCGTAAACCCACACCACACAGTGACCTTTCCAGGATGAGGTGATACTGGTTGTTTTGTATGTGGATTGTCCATAACCCATATACAACAGTTCTGTGTATTGACAAATACTGTCAGATGGAAGTGGACTTCGTCTGTCCATGAAATCTTCCACAGCCAATCATTGTCCACTTCTACGCGAGAGACCCTTCAGTGTCTGGAACTTCTGCAGAGCGATGTGTGCACATTCATCATTCTTGTAATAACAGTTATACCAGCAGAGCGTGATCCTGCATTGAGACAGTCATGGCGAACGTCGCAGATGCGAAAGGAGAAAAAGCCGTGTACCCGGTGTGTTTATACCAAGTTCAGTGGATCATGTGCATGACAGGTATTTCCATTTACATATTCTGACACATACAGTGCCATCTATTGATCAATTTTCACAGTATTTTTTTTCTTCTGCCATGTGTTTTCCCCCTTCTCCGATAATATTCCATTGGAATTTGATGTCATTCTGACCAGTGGTGTTATTTCTACAGCACTTTGAAAGCTTAACTTTAATTATAATCACCCTGTTTATGCCTCTTACTTGTGATGTACTGTATGTATTTTCTTACTTTGAGCGTAATAAGGTGCAATTACATGCATTTTACAGACTATTTCTTCGAACTTATTTCACTTCATTCATGTGTTTGAGATCTGTTTACTTTATTTACAATCTTTCAGGTCTCCTGTGAGTGTACTTGCACCCATGATGCTAAAATATAATAATTATTTTATAAATTATGTACACAAAAGATTAAAAAGAAACAGTATTGTTACGGTTCATCTGGTGTTACAGGATGACAAGCTTTCTCTCCACTAGGGTGCTAGTGTTGCTCGAACTGTCAGATGGTAACAACTTTCACAGAAGTGGGTGTCGCGTCTGTATATATTAGACTGTATTTACACCCTTTGTCAGTTGTAAAATGTGGTTTTCATGTATAAAATTATAGCTATATAATTGTGTATTTGTATATTAAAGAAAGTTCCAGCAGAATCTAAATATTTTGGAAGTGAAGGAGACCACTCTTCGAACAACAGAAGCATTAATTCATTCACAGGCATACAAAAAGAATGAAACCTTTGCTAACTTTCGGAAGAAATCATTGTATGAGCTGAGTACCTGCTTTCGCAGGTGGCTCCACCTTTGATGAGACAGGATAAGACTGTGACAAGATTGAAGTAGGATGTGCTGGTTGGGTGAACCAGGTCAGTCTTGCACCTGAGTCTTCAACAAGGATATGACACCTGTGGCAAGGGGATGAGAGTGAGTGAGAGAGAGAGAGAGAGAGAGAGAGAGAGAGAGAGGGGGGGGGGGATAGGCATGGACTAGGATGTCGTGTAGGTTGGGTGGGTGAGGAGGAATGAGGATAGGGTATCATGAAGAAGTGATCAGTGAACCTGAACCAGAGAAAGGATATGTAGTTTTGGGAGGCTAGAAAGGTTTCCTGTATATACCGAATAAACTGGTTTACATAGAAGGGTGCCATGTAGGTGCTGAAGGCTGTGCTGCAAATTTATATTTACCATCTCCTCAAAGGAGAAGTAGTTGTGAGTGAGGATACAGTTGTTACAGTGTATAGGTTTGAGATAATGTGTTTGGATTCAGAAGGACTTTAGGAGCGGTTGTGTTCGATAGCAGCAGGGCTGTGGTCATGGGGGATGTTGGTGTAGGGGGAGGTGGAATCAACAGTGAAGTGCAAAGATCTAAATGATAATGGATGCAGATGATTGACAGTTGATGAAGGAAGTGGTTTGTATCTCTGATATGAGTGGCTAGGCTAGGGGCAGTCTTCTGTAATCAGCTACACCATGGCATACAGAATTGTTGGGTTTGTGAATTTTGGGAAATGTACAGAAGATATTGACATGAGGAGGGAGATGTACTCAGGAGAGAGGTTTAGGAATGGGTCGAAGCATTTGAGTAGGGATTTGATGTTATGTTGGACTTCTGGGATGGGGTCACTATGGCAAAGCCTGTAGGTGGAGGAGTCAGTCTGTTGACAGAAGCCTTCTGTCAGGTAATCACTGTGTTTCATCACAACAGTGGTGGAGCCTTTGCTTGAAAAGAGGATGATTGAAGAAAGTCTGTTTTGAGTTTGGAGATAATTATCCTTCCTCCTGTGAGAGGTTTTTGTTCTTGAGAAGTGATCTGGGGAAGGATAGTGAGGCCAAGTTAGAGGTTAGTAATTCCTGAATGGTGACCAAGGGGTGGTTAGGTGCATGCATGCATGCATGCATACATGCATGCATGCATACATGCATACATTCATGCATGCATACATGCATACATTCATTCATTCCACACAGTCATACATCTTATTCCTTATGTGAGCCTTCAGTGACATGGAATGAGCCTGGGTATAATAGGCAGAAGAATCCAATCCAGGTTACTTCTGTAAAGTATATTAACAATAAATCGTGACTAGTGCTAATCTGCTCACTCCTAACAACTAAGGGAATTATTTCTAAATTATTTTTTATGTTTGTTTCCAAATTTTATTTACCCTCTTAACATGCACAAAGTTGCTGCTCCTCCTCCTCCTCCTCCTCCTACACTACTCCGATGCTGTGTTTATTTAATATATCTAAAAAAACGTACTTTATGCAGACTATTATTAGCTGTATATAAGAAACTTCTTGACAGATTGAAACTGTAGAGTCCTGCGGTCGGCAGGAAAGAACTAATTATTAAGTTTGAACACACTTTATTTAACTAAAATGCCTTCCTGGCGTGCACTAATTTTCAAACTCAAGAACAACAGGAAACACAATAATTATTGTGGTGGCAAAAGCCAGATAAAAATTACAACACAATGAAAAGAAATAACAAAAACCAAAATACTATGCTACACAAGTCCAAAATGGCATCACGCTCAACAAGATACAAATTTCTACAAAAGATTAAGGCGAGTGTCTACTGGGCTAGATCTGGCATAGGTGTTGGCAGGAGATGTCCTAGCTGTAGGTACACACTGCCAGTCTGACTCTGCTGGTTTGCTTATAACACCAATTCTGCGGAGTGCTGCACTTAGTTACATTAGTTCCAATTGCTAGATCTCTATCGCATGGCTTTTCACGAAGTAGTGCTGTGTTTATGTGGAAAGTCTGTTGATGTTTACATTCATTGGCGATGTTTCTGATGTGAACTCTTGAAGGAAGGTCGGCAGCTCACCTTACTTGTCTGTTGTGCGGCCCCTCTAACAGATAAGGGGTCGCTACGACATTTCTCCCGTTGGAAAAACATTGCACAGCACCACAAACGTCCATAGGAGTGGGGGCATCCTGGTTCACGGCTGTCAGGGGCTGGATGCGGTGACACAGCAGGGGCAGCTGGCGGCAGAGGCAGTGGCCGAGGCGGAGGTGGAAGCAGAGGTTCCATCACAGGGCAGCCGTCGACAGGCGGTGGCAGCTCCCCCTGGGCATCGTGGTCCACCAGACAGGGACGGAGCTGGTTGAGGTGCCAGTAGGTGAGAGACCCATCGGCCCACTAGACAGATGCCATCGTCCAGCTGGAGAGCTTGGTGATGACAGCAGGTACCCAGTGCGCCTGTGGATGATAGAAGATCCGCGCCCAGACTCCCTGCCAACATGGGAGGAGTGCGCCTGAGTGCGGGTTGGAAGATGAGAAGTCTCGGGAACAAGGATGGATAATGGAGAGTGGAATGGTCGACCGTGAAGTAGCTCTGCTGTACTTTTATTAACATCCATGGCAGTGCGGTATGTAGCCAAAGAAAAGAAGTGTGGCCTCCTCCAGCAGGTGATGGCTCAGCAGCTTATCAAGTTGGGTGTTGAACATCTGCACAAAATGTTCTGCTTGGCCATTTGATGCAGGGTGAAATGGGGCGGTGTGGACGAGGGAAAACCCATTGGCAGCATAGAATTGCTTAAACTCAATCAAAGTAAACTGTGGACCGTTATCCATAATAATCATTTTGGGGAGTCCCTCGACAGCAAAGAGGCACTGGAGAATTTTGATAGGCTCAGCAGAAGTGGTGTTCGTCATACAGGATATATAAGTTATCCTGACCTAGAATTGGTCAGAATGAGCCACTGTGATCTGTGAAAAGTGCCTTTGAAATCCAGTTGGAGATGTTCCCATGGAGCAGCTGCATCTGGCCACGAAAAATACTGACGTGGGGGTGCTGTTTGAAATGTTTGGCATGTCGTGCAGGCCAACACGATAGAGGCAATGTCTTTATCCAATCTGCGCCAATGAAGGTGTTATCGTCGGGCCAGCTGTTTGGAGAGAACAATTTCCCCAATGGACAGCGTGGAGGTGGTCGAGGACATGGCGGCGCAATGCATGTGCTACGACCACCAGGGGAACATTTGAATTGCTATGCACAAGGATGACACCGCTGCGGAAAAAGAGACTGTGCTAATGATCCCAAAACTGCTGGACTTCCGCATCGCAGATGCTACGATGGCTGTTCAGCCAACCTGCAGTAATCTGGTGGTGGAGAGCTTGCAGTGTCTGATCCTGCGTGATGGCCTGCCATACCGCATCAGCATCCAATGGAAGCATGTCCAGAGCTGCATTCACGTTCGATTCCATATGGAAACAAACCAAGGGCAAGGTGTCCGACTTACGGTCTGCTCCGGCAGGCAGCTGGGAAAGGAAATCGGATTTTGCTTGCCTTTCAGAGTTGTGATAGACAATATCAAAGTCGAACGTTGCCAGGAACAGCGTCCAATGCTGCAGGTGGTGCGCTGTCTGGGCGGGCACTGCGGCACCTGGGTAAAACAAAGAAACCAAAGGTTTGTGGTCAGTCTGCAGAGTGAAATGACGACCATACACATAATCGTAGAATTTTATCAGGGCGAAAACCAGTGCTAAAGCTTCCTTTTCAATTTGACTACGTTTAGTATGAACATTGGTCAATTTTTTGGATGCGGAGCCCACCGGGCTCTCGACACCATCTACCACTTGCGAGAGGACTGCACCCAGGCCATATTTCGATGCATCGGTGACGATGAAGGGAAGGGTTGTAAGCAGTCAGACAAGGAGGTTGGGAGAGAGCTGACTTCAGACTTGTGAAAACCAGCTCATATGCTGTGTCCCAAACGCAAAGCACACCCTTGCGCAACAGCCCGGTCAGGGGTGCCGAAATCTTAGCTGCATGAGGTATAATGTGCCGATAATAGTTAATTTGACCAAGGACAGGTTGTAGTTGCTTCACATTGGTGGGAGGAGGTAGGTTTTGAATCACCTCAAGATACTCCTTAGATGTATGTAGGCCATGGGCATCAATCGTGAACCTGAGATAACTAACCTTGCATGCAAAAAAATGGCACTTTTCTTCCCAGCAACACAGGTTAGCCTCAGAGAAAAACCTAAAACAGATGGTCCGCGAGGTCCACCGCGATTGAACCACCGTAAAATTTGCCGCACTGGGTACCTGACTTGTGAAGAGTTTCAAATAACATTGGAAAATGGCGGGGGCACTGGCAATGCCAAACATGAGGCTTTTGTACCAGAAAAGGCCATTAACTGTAATGTCCTGCAGTCGGCAGGAAAGAACTAATGATCAAGTTTAAACACACTTTATTCAACTAAAACGCCTTTCTGACATGCACTAATTCTCAAACTCAAGAACAACTGGAGAAACAGTAATTCTTGTGGTGGCAGAAGTCAGATAAAAGTTACAAGACAATGAAAAGTAATAACAACAACCAAAATACTACACTACACAATTCCAAAATGACATCACGCTCAACAAGATACAAATTTCTACAAAAGACTATGGCGAGTGTCTGCTGAGCTAGATCTGGCATAGGTATTCGCCGGAGGTGTCCTAGCTGTAGGTACACACTGCCGGTCTGATTCTGCTGGCATGCTTATAACACTGATTCTGCAGAGTGCTAAACTTAGTTACATTAGTTCAAATTGGTGGATCTCTGTCACATTGCTTTTAAAGAAGTAGTGCTATGTTTACGCAGAAAGTCTGTTGATGTTTACATTCACTGGCGATGTTTTTGATATGAGCTCTTGAAGGGAGGTCGGCAGCTCAACTTGCTTGTCTGTCGTACAGGCCCTCTAACAGATAAGAGGCCACTATGACAGAAACTCTGTGTTGCACTGAGACTTAAATCTGGGACATTTGCCTTCCACGAGCAAGTGCTCTACCAACTAAGTGATCCAAGTACGACTCACAACTTGCCCACACAGCCCTCCTCCCACCTTCCAAACTCATATAAGTTCTCTTACATTCCTTTCTTCCAGGAGTGGTAGTCTCACAAATAAATATCTGTTTAATATAGTCATCATTATATACACATCTTAGAATCCAAATATTGTGTTAAATTGTGTGGAAGGCCTGATGAGGTATGTAATATTTTCAGTTTTCGGCTTTATGTCAGGCCAATTCCAGTTGTATACTTGTCTATATGGAAAAGTAATAAATATTGTTTCACTGCATATGGTGACTATGGCATAGGACACACGTTGAAGATTTGTTCATCATAAAGATAGTACTGGCTTAGAAGATTAATCATTCATGTGTTTTGTAATTTTGTTAACTACTAAAATATTTAAATTCTCTCTAAATGAACAGTGCCACAGCTTGAGATTCATCGTGTAATAATGGCGATGATAATGTTCAGTGGGGTTATGAAATTAGAGTGAGTACAATCTCTCCAGAAAAATTAAAAGTTTCATCGTGTGTTTGATACAGTTCACAATTATTATTACATCTGCAGTTACAACATAATGACAAGCTTCTGAAAAGATATCCCAAACAGGAGATGAAAAGTAATACTTTGTGACTTTGGTGGTAGGCATGCATGCAACGAATAGCGATTCGTGGGTACCACGAAAGTATGACTAATACTTCACTAGCCCTACACATAAAGAGCAAGTTTCAACATACAGGGTGTTTATAAATGAATATCGCAAAATTAACGCGTTATAATATTTATTATGTTAAACTTACAGTTATAAATGATACGTCAAATGAAAGAGAAACTCAAACAGTTTTACCAAGAACCTTATAAATGTTCAATGTGAGCACCATTTGTCACATGGCATACATAAAGTCTATAGCCGCGTTCTTCCCAAACCTTGATAAGTGTCTACAGTGATTGTAGCAACAGCTGCTTCAATCCGGTTTCTTAATTCAGGGAAGTCTGCTGGTAGCGGAGGTATGTACACACAATCCTTGATGGAGCTCCAAAGGAAAAAATTGCATGGCTTTAGGTCGGGTGAACATGAAGGCCACGCAAATCAAGCCCTGTCATTGGGCCCCTTGCGGCCTATCCAGCGCTTGGATACAGTGAAGTTCAACCAATTACTTACTTCGCTATGCCAGTGAAGTGGCGCACCATCTTGCTGGAAAATGAAGTTCTCTGGCTCGTCTTCTTCCAACTGAGGGAAGAGCCATTGCTCTAGTGTATCAAGGTAAGAAGTGCCAGTTACAGTAGGTTCACCAAAAAAGAAAGGCCCATAAACTTTCCGCCGAGATATAGCACAAAAAACAGTCACTTTAGGGGAATCTCATTGCATTTGTACCACCTTGTGAGGATTTTCTGAGCCCCCACATGCGCACATTGTGAGTGTTAACATGTCCACTAAGGTGAAAGGTCGATTCATCACTGAAGACAACATGATCCAGAAAAATCTTCATTGTCGTGAAACATTTCGTTTGCGAAGTTGGCACGTAATCCATGGTCTGCTGGCTTTAGAGCCTGTAATAACTGTAAACATTAAGGACATAATTGTACGCGTTTTCTTAAAACTTTCCAAACAGTCGACACGGGAACTTGTAATTCATGACTAGCCTTCCGGACTGATTTCTTTGGGCTACAAGTCAACCTCTCACTCGCTCAACAGTCTCTTCACTAACTCTTGGTCGTCCTGTGCTCTTCCCTTTACAAAGGCAGCCCGTATCTTCAAATTGATGATACCATCTACAAATGTTGTTATCACTTGCAGGATCACAACCAAAGTTCAGTCGGAATGCATGTTGCACAGTAACTGTGGATTCAGTCTTTGCAAACTGCACCAAAACACAAAATGCTATCTGTTCACTAATCGCCATCTTCACTACTACCGCTGTCTAGCAGACTGTGGCGAAAACATTGCATGCTGCGCATGCACACTGGTGCCAGACACAACTGTTTGAGTTGCTCTTTCATTTGACATATCATTTCTAACTGCAAGTTTAATGTAATAAATATTGTAAAGTGTTAAAACACCAATATTCATTTGTAAACACCACGTATTGTAGATTCTGATAGACACAACTGAAGCATCCCCCTGACGGGAGGGAAATATTGTCATGAAGAAGAAGGTGTAACTAGATGAATCACAAACACTAACTTCACTTAACGGAGGTTTATTCAGCACTTGCATATACAAGAGCACGGAGTGAACTGCCTGTGGCCAGACCATATAAAATATATATATACAGCTACAGAACATTCCAGTACAATGATTCTTGACATTTGTAGATACTTCTAGAATGTATTTGAATCAGAATTATAAATTAAAATTGTACAGTTCACGTGAGTTTTGAACTCACGACCCTCCATGCAACAGTTCAGTATCATAACCACTACACCACGGTGTTACCCAGCTTCTTCTGCGACATTGCTTCCTCCTAAAGAGAACAGGGTCTTGGTGTTACGTCATCCTAGTCTGGGAACGAGTCATTGGTCCTGCATACTCCGACTGATGCTCGCCCTAGGCAGTGATCTCTTAGAACTTCTTTTGCCGCTCTTCGTCAATTTTCCGCTTGTTGGCTGTCGCTAGAGCTGCAGGATCCTTCATTCGAAGGACGCGGACCATATCTCTGATCTTTCGTTGTCTTGTGTCGGGGCTGAAATATTCAGCTTCATAAGAAACATCTTACAACTGTCTTACATCCTTATGTGGTCCAAAGTAGCGCCTTAGGAGTTTCTCAGAGGGACTAACATCCTGAACAGGAGCGAAGATCTAGACGAGGTCACCAGGCTGGTAGACAACAGGGCAGTGCCTCGTTTCATACCTTCAGTGATCGTTTTCTTGAGCCTGCAGCGTGCGGAGTCGAGCTAACTGCCGAGCTCCCTCAGCTCTGGTTAATGCCTGGCTGATGTAGTTGTCATCCACGTCATCAGTTTTTAGCATGGATAGGGACTGCAACATCTGTGTTCGAATGCAGGCTGAGTTGGCATCCCTTCGCTCCCGGCTTCAGGCAGTGTTGGCTTCGGTCACACAGCTTGAGGTTGTTGTCAATGGGCATCACTGTGGGGGTCCGGATGGGGGTTTGTCGGGGACGGCCAGCTCGTCCCACGCATCCCCCGATCGGACTACGGCTGTGGCTGCCCGGGATACTGCCCACATTGAGGCTGATCCCTCACCTGTGGTAGAGTGGGAGGTCATCTCGAGGTGTGGCAGGGGGCGAAAGACATTCCGGAGGGCTGAACAGAAGGCCTCTCCAGTTTGTCTGATGAACAGGTTTCAGGCTCTGTCTCAGGCTGATACTGATCTTCGGCCGGACATGGCTGCTTGCCCTGTTCCAGAGGTTGCACCTCAGTCTGCAAGATCCGGGCGGTCGCAGTGGGTGGGCTTACTGGTAGTTGGGAGTTCCAACGTCAGGCGCGTAATGGGGCCCCTTAGGGATATGGCAGCAAGAGAGGGGAAGAAAACCAATGTGCACTCCGTGTGCAAACCAGAGAGAGTCATTCCAGATGTGGAAAGGGTCCTCCCGGATGCCATGAACGGCACAGGGTGCACCCATCTGCAGGTGGTCACTCATGTCAGCACCAATGATATGTGTCACTATGGATCGGAGGAAATCCTCTCTGGCTTCCGGCGGCTATCTGATTTGGTGAAGACTGCCAGTCTCGCTAGCGGGATGAAAGCAGAGCTCACCATCTGCAGCATCATCGACAGGACTGACTGCGGACCTTTGGTACAGAGCTGAGTGGAGGGTCTGAATCAGAGGCTGAGACGGTTCTGCGACCGTGTGGGCTGCAGATTCCTCGACTTGCGCCATAGGGTGGTGGGGTTTCGGGTTCCGCTGGATAGGTCAGGAGTCCACTACACGCAGCAAGCGGCTACACGGGTAGCAGGGGTTGTGTGGCGTGAACTGGGCGGTTTTTTAGGTTAGATGGCCGCGGGCAAGTACAGAAAGGGCAACAGCCTCAAGGGGTGCGGGGCAAAGTCAGGACATGCGGGGACCAAGCAGCAATCGGTATTGTAATTGTAAACTGTCGAAGCTGCATTGGTAAAGTACCGGAACTTCAAGCGCTGATAGAAAGCACCGAAGCTGAAATCGTTGTAGGTACAGAAAGCTGGCTGAAGCCAGAGATAAATTCTGCCAAAATTTTTACAAAGGCACAGACGGTGTTTAGAAAGGATAGATTGCATGCAACCGGTGGTGGCATGTTTGTCGCTGTTAGTAGAAGTTTATCCTATAGTGAAGTAGAAGTGGATAGTTCCTGTGAATTATTATGGGTGGAGGTTACACTCAACAACCGAGGTAGGTTAATAATTGGCTCCCTTTACCGACCTCCCAACTCGGCACCATTAGTGGCAGAAAAACTGAGAGAAAATTTGGAATACATTTCACATAAATTTTCTCAGCATGTTATAGTCTTAGTTGGAGATTTCAATTTACCAGATATAGCCTGGGACACTCAGATGTTTAGGATGGGTGGTAGGGACAGAGCATCGAGTGACATTATGCTGAGTGCACTATCCGAAAATTACCTCGAGCAATTAAACAGAGAACTGACTTGTGGAGATAACATCTTGGACCTACTGATAACAAACAGACCCGAACTTTTCGACTCTGTAAGTGCAGAACAGGGAATGAGTGATCATAAGACCGTTGCAGCATCCCTAAATATGGAAGTTAATAGGAATATAAAAAAAGGTAGGAAGGTTTATCTATTTAGCAAGAGTAATAGAAGGCAGATTTCAGACTACCTAACAGATCAAAACGAAAATTTCTGTTCCGACACTGACAATGTTGAGTGTTTATGGAAAAAGTTTAAGGCAATCGTAAAATGCGTTTTAGACAGGTACATGCCGAGTAAAACTGTGAGGGATGGGAAAAACCCTCCGTGGTTCAACAACAAAGTTAGGAAACAGAAGCTAAACATTGTCAAAGTTAGCGTAAGGAGGGCTATGCATGAAGCGTTCAGTGAATTCGAAAGTAAAATTCTATGTACCGACTTGACAGAAAATCCTAGGAAGTTCTGGTCGTACGTTAAATTAGTAAGTGGCTCGAAACAGCATATCCAGACACTCCGGGATGATGATGATGGCATTGAATCAGAGGATGACACACGTAAAACTGAAATACTAAACACCTTTTTCCAAAGCTGTTTCACAGAGGAAGGCCGCACTGCAGTTCCTTCTCTAAATCCTCGCACAAACGGAAAAATGGCTGACATCGAAATAAGTGTCCAAAGAATAGAAAAGCAACTGGAATCACTCAACAGAGGAAAGTCCACTGGACCTGACGGGATACCAGTTCGATTCTACACAGAGTACACGAAAGAACTTGCCCCCCTTCTAACAGCCGTGTACCGCAAGTCTCTAGAGGAACGGAAGGTTCCAAATGATTGGAAAGGAGCACAGGTAGTCCCAGTCTTCAAGAAGGGTCGTCGAGCAGATGCGCAAAACTATAGACCTATATCTCTGACGTCGATCTATTGTAGAATTTTAGAACATGTTTTTTCCTCGAGTATCATGTCATTTTTGGAAACCCAGAATCTACTCTGTAGGAATCAACATGGATTCCGGAAACAGCGATCATGAGAGACCCAACTCGCTGTATTTGTTCATTAGACCCAGAAAATATTAGATACAGTCTCCCAGGTAGATGCTATTTTCCTTGACTTCCGGAAGGCATTCCATACAGTTCCGCACTGTCGCCTGATAAACAAAGTAAGAGCGTAAGGAATATCAGACCAGCTGTGTGGCTGGATTGAAGAGTTTTTAGCAAACAAAACACAGCATGTTGTTATCAATGGAGAGACGTCTACAGATGTTAAAGTAACCTCTGGCGTGCCACAGGGGAGTGTTAATGGGACCATTGCTTTTCACAATATATATAAATGACCTAGTAGATAGTGTTGGAAGTTCCATGCGGCTTTTTGCGGATGATGCTGTAGTATACAGAGAAGTTGCAGCATTAGAAAATTATAGCGAAATGTTGGAAGATCTGCAGCAGATAGGCACTTGGTGCAGGGAGTGGCAACTGACCCTTAACATAGACAAATGTAATGTATTGCGAATACATAGAAAGAAGGACCCTTTATAGTATGATTATATGATAGCAGAACAAACACTGGTAACAGCTACTTCTGTAAAATATCTGGGAGTATGCGTGCGGAACGATTTGAAGTGGAATGATCATATAAAATTAATTGTTGGTAAGGCGGGTACCAGGTTGAGATTCATTGGGAGAGTCCTTAGAAAATGTAGTCCATCAACAAAGGAGGTGGCTTACAAAACACTCGTTCGACCTATACTTGAGTATTGCTCATCAGTGTCGGATCCGTACCAGATCGGTTTGACGGAGGAGATAGAGAAGATCCAAAGAAGAGCGGCGCGTTTCGTCACAGGGTTATTTGATAACCGTAATAGCATTACGGAGATGTTTAATAAACTCAAGTGGCAGACTCTGCAAGAGAGGCGCTCTGCATCGCGGTGTAGCTTGCTGTCCAGGTTTCGAGAGGGTGCGTTTCTGGATGAGGTATCGAATATATTGCTTCCCCCTACTTATACCTCCCAAGGAGACCACGAATGTAAAATTAGAGAGATTTGAGCGCGCACGGAGGCTTTCAGACAGTCGTTCTTGCCGCGAACCATACGCGACTGGAACAGAATAGGGAGGTAATGACAGTGGCACGTAAAATGCCCTCTGCCACACACTGTTGGGTGGCTTGCGGAGTATAAATGTAGATGTAGAATGCAACGCAACACAGTGTCCATCGTCATAGTCGCTTCATGCCCATGCACCAGGAAAAATAGCGTAAAACCTGTGGTGTCTTGTTTGGTGGTGTTGTAGGCAAACGCACGAAAGGTAGCACCTCATCCCAGTTGTTCTGCTCAACATTGACGGACATTGATAGCACGTCAGCCAAGGTCTTATTAAGGAGTTCAGTAGGCCCGTTAGTTTGTGGATGGTAGGCAGTCGTCATGTGATGAGTAATGTTGCACTGACGGTTAATCACTCCAGAAGGAGGTTTTCACTGTGCAGCGGAGTGTGCACTGATATGAAACTCTGGCAGATTAAAACTGTGTGCTGCACCGAGACTCGAACTCGGGACCTTTGCCTTTCGCAGGCAAGTGCTCTACCAACTGAGCTAGCCAAGCACGACTCATGCCCCGTCCTCACAGCTTTACTTCTGCCAGTACCTCGTCTCCTACCTTCCAAACTTTACAGAAGCTCTCCTGCGAACTTTGCAGAACTAGCACTCCTGAAAGAAAGGATATTGCGGAGACATGGCTTAGCCACAGCCTGGGGGATGTTTCCAGAATGAGGTTTTCACTCTGCAGCGGAGTGTGCGCTGATATGACACTTCCTAGCAGATTAAAACTGTGTGCCGGACCGGTTTATCTCTGTCACAAGATTCGATTGAAAAACTTTCCCACAATCCGTGATTAATGACCTTGGGGCACCATGTTTCAATATGATGTCTTCCACGATGAATTTGGCTACCTCAGATGCTTCGGCTGTTTTCACGGCTTTTGTAATGGCATAGCGTGTCAGATAATCAGTGCAAAAAGTAATCCATCTACTGCCACTAGCAGACGTTGGAAATCGTCCGAGGAGGTCAGTCCCAACATGCTGGAAAGCCGTTTCGGCTGGTGGAATTTGTATAATTTGGCCAGGTGATTTCTGAGGAACTGCCTTTCTCCTCTGGCACTCTTGATAGTGCGACACATAGTGACAGACACTCCTAACTAAATCTGGCCAGATAAATCTCTTGCGGATTCTATCATATGTCTTAATAAAACCTGAATGTCTGGCCTCAGATGTGTCGTGAAATTCTGTAGAACATCTAAGCGCATGTGTTTAGGAATCACTGGTAGCCACCTCTTTCCAAATGGATCAAAGTTTTTCTTGCAAAGTAATCCATTAACTTCCTTAAATTGTCCTTTCACATCCTCTGACTGATTTAAGGCAAGCATAATTTGAGATATTTTGGTTTCCTTCTTCTGCTCAGCAGAGAGATCCTGGAGTGCAGCAAGACAGTCACTATCTTCATCAAAGTCTTGATGGTTTTGCACAGGGTTTTGTGAGAGACAGTCAGCATATTGGTGTTTTCTTACACCTTTGTACACAGTGGTAATGTGATACTCTTGAAGACGTAGTGCCCACCTGGCGAGTCATCCTGTTGGATCCTTAAGACCTGTCCACCAACAAAGTGAATGATGGCCTGTAACAGCTGTTAATGGCCTTCCATGGAGATACTGTCGAAATTTGCACGTGGCCCAGATCACAGCAAGGCATTAGTTTCTCTTGGCTTTTGTAAGTGTCCTAGAAGCATAGGCTATAACCTTCTCTTTTCCATCAGAAATTTGCACCGTAACAGCACTGATCCCATAACCACTGGCATTTGTGTGTAGTTCTGTAGGTGCTCTCTCATCATACAGACCAAGTACAGAGTCAGTCATCAGAGCTTTTCGCAGCACATCAAAAGAATCTTGTTGAGCTCCAGCCCAGATCAATTTAGCATCTGCTTGTAACAACTCTTGGACTGGCCTGGCTTTGATAGAAAAGTCTTTGATAAAATGACAGTAATAAGAACATAATCCTAGGAAGCTTCTCACATCTCTAATACTTTTAGGAATAGGAAATTCCGTTATAGATCTCACCTTTTCTGGGTCTGGTCGCACACCTTCATTTGGCACAAGGTGTCCAAGTATTTTGATTTCTTTTGTTCCAAAGAGACACTTTCTTGGATTAAGTTTCAGTCTGTCTTGTTGGAGACACTTAAGAACGACCCTCAGTCTTTTTATATGTTTGTCAGATGTCTCTGAGAATAATATAATGTCATGTAGATAACAAAGACACATCGTCCACTTCAGGTGACGTAGAAGATTATCCATCACCTGTTCAAAAGTTCCTGGTGCATTACACAAGCCAAACGGCATTATCTTAAACTCATACAGGCCCTCAGGGGTGATGAATGCAGTTTTCTCACAATCAGCCTCATTTACTTCGATTTGCCAGTATCCCGAGTACACATCCATGGTTGAGAAAACCTTAGGTGCTTCAGACAGTCTAGTGTATCTTCACAGAAGCACCAACTGCCATCCTTCCTCCCTACGAGGACCACTGGTGACAGCCCATTTTCTCTACCTCGTCGTGAATTATTCGACGTTCCGTTGCTGACACACAGTATGCTCTCTGGCTTATTGGTTGATGGTCTCCAGTGCTAATCCGGTGCTTCACCATCGATTTGTCTAATTTGCTCTTCACCTGTGGATTGAAGCATTCATAGAACTCTTGAAGAATGGCAAGTAGCTTCTTCTGTTGTTCCTTAGTGAGATCTGGTGATAGTCGAGCTAGAAGATCTCGTCTCATAGTGGTAGTGCTAATTTCGCCCGCAGACTCGGCGTGGGCGGTTTCTATGATGTTCAGCTTTTCTTCAATTAATGGCTCAGCGTTTGCTACGCACATACGTCTTGGAAGGATCTGCAGTTTCCCGGCGGTAGTTAACTATCCACAATTCACCGAATCCGTTCTCAAACGAGATGACAGAGGTTGGGATGACCAAGTTATTTCATTGGTATGCTTCTCTTACATTCCACTAAAAGATCGAAGGGGTGATGCATGGCGTGGCACATGACAGTTACCTTTTTAGCACTGACTGCAGGAATGATCACTTCATCCAGCACACAGTCTCCACACACTCGAATCCACATCTTCCTGTCCACAGTATTTCATCTTGTCTAGCATAATCTTCGAGCGACCACAATCTATAATTGCCTGAGAAGGTTTCAAAAAGTCCCATCCGAGAATGACGTCACGACTACACTCTTGTAAGATGAAGAATTCTAGGGGCTGTGCATGGCCACTTATAACTACATGAATGTTCCCATTAGCCACCTTCAGCAGAGATTTTTTTGTTGTCGACGAATACAGTTTTCTGCAACTGGCGATGGTACTTCTCCGAAATGACTGAATATGATGCTCCAGAGTCCTCAAGAGCTTGGGTTGGTCAGCCAACCATGAAGATATCGACGTAGTTTCCTATCATTTTTGTAGTGATCGACGGCGGAGGATTTTTCTCTTTGGCAGTCTCACCTCCAAGGAAGATTGCACCCTTTAGTTTTCCATGTTGCGGCGGCTAGGTGATCGGCTGGAGCTTCTAAACGGCGATGGAGACCTTGATTGGCATGTTGGGGAGCGTACTCTCCAGCGGCGATGGTGACCGATGTTGTCCCGCACCCACATCTTCTTGATTATCTTCATCATGCCGGAGTTTTGGCCTGCTGTCTTCTGGTGCGGATGTCATCAAATACCTGTCGCCTTTCTCGACAGTAGCGCACCACATGTCCCGGTCGTCCACAGTGGAAACATACTGGTTGATTATCCTTGGTGCCCAAACAGGTTCCTCATTCGGCATTGTAGGAACGTAACTCCACCTGTGTCTCGACTTTTTCACTGTTCTAAAGGGAAATGAAGGCTGAGAGGTTGGATTCAATGTCTGTTCCACTTCTTCCCTTATGACCTCTTGGAGTGTCTTGATTTTTTGCTTGGCATGCAATCCAAGTGCCTTCTGAACTTCCTCTCTCGCTATCCAACAAAGAACACTTGAGAAATCTGTTTCTTCCTTCATCACAGACATCAATACGATGTTTGGAAGCCATTAAAACTTCTTATGTGTAATTCTTTTTTGAGGCATTGTCTCAATATACTGGCACCATTTTATGAAGTCGTCTACTGTCGAAATTTCCTTCATGTGCAGGGCTTGATACATATCCTCAGCAACGCCCTTCATCGTATCTTTCTCCTTCATTCTATGATCCACTATTTTACACAGCTCCAAGACATCTTGAATGTAGGATGCTGTAGTTTTTCCTGGACGCTGTGCCCTGCACTTTAATTTATCTTTAGCCTTGCACTTCTGTCATTGTGTGTCGCCGAAATACATGCGCAGTTCTGCCTGGAATACTTCCCAGCTTGTGAACTTCTCTTCATTGTTCTGATACCATTGCTTGGCAGTGCCCCCCAAGTAGAAAAATATGTTAGCCAAACACACTGTGTCATCCCATTTGTTAAATTTGGTTATACACTTATATACCTTCAGCCACTTGTTTGGATATTGGCCATTGTCACCAGAGAACCCAGAAGGATGTCTCAGGTGGTGGACACTGTTGCTGCCATCGTAATGTCCTCTTTCTTTTCTGTCTCCGATAGACTGTGATCTGTTGAATGTGGCTCGAACTCTGGCTTCTCGCCATGTAAACGTCGGCTCTGTTGTGGTCTGCTGGGAGCCACGGTGTCGTCGATACTGTGCGCTATAACAAGTTCCAATACACAGTGCCTCCACCAGAATACTGTCACGTAGAAGGAGGTGTAACTAGATGAATGACGAACACTAACTTTGCTTAACGAAGGTTTATTCAGCACTTGCACATACAAGAGCGCGAAGCGAACTGCCTCTGGCCAGAACACATGCAGTATATATACAGCTACAGAACATTCCAGTACAGTGATTCTTGACATTTGTGACTACTTCTAGAATGTACTCGAACCGAATACAGAAATTAAAATTGTACAGTCCAGGTGAGTTTTGAGCTCATGACCCTCCATGCAACAGTTTAGTATCATAACCACTACACCACGGTGTTACTCAGCTTTGTCTGCGACAATATGACAAAATCAGAGACCATTCTAACATAAGTTGTGATGGTATTACTAGACTTAGGTTCACAGGCAAGTTTCATAGAATAATACCAGTTCACAGTCTACATTCCATAGAATACCAGTCCTGGGACATAGTCCTGAGATGGGCCCCCTGCCAGAGTAGGTGAAGGCTCCAGGTGGTGGTGGCTGACGGCTCAGTATGGTTACCATTGAGTGTCTTACTTTGTTGGTGCTGGAGTGGCATCGTGGTATGATGTAGGTCCAGATGCTGCACGAAGGCGGTGAGTTTGGAGAGATGGAGCCACTGGGTAGGGCCAGTGTGAGCTATTTGCTATTTTTGGCCACAGTCTTAAAAATTAGGGTAGTCTGAGAAGTTTCCAGTCTCAGTATGAAGATAGCAGCACTCGTCGACAAAAGCTTGGGAATTTGTTTGCACAGGCCTAGTAAGAAGCGCTACCAAAATTTGAGGTACTTTGGATGTGCAGATGTTTGACAATCATTCTAGTGAGTTATTGCATGTGTTTTTGAGAAAACGGACAAAATCGAATATGAGTTGTCATTAGATTTTTGTTTCTGAAACTCATTACACCTACATAAATTAAAAACAAGTTGAAGGCTGTTTACAGAGACACTGCACCATCATTTATCACTGTGAAATTTTGGGCAGATGAATTTAAACGGGGCCGTGCCAATTTGGGTGTTGATGAATGTTTGGGACAGCCAAAAACTGCAACAACTGGTTATAATATTGCTCAAGTTCACCAAATGGTGCCATAGAATTATCAGATTAAGGTGAGAGAGATAGCAGAGTCTGTGGGCGTATCTAAAGAATGTGTTTGTCTCATAGTGATGGAAAATTTAGGGGTGAGAAAGCTGATGGCACGTTGGGTGTCATGATTGCTCACTCTGTGCTGTCTCACAACTCAGCAGTTGTCATGGTGAAAATCCATGAATTGCATTATCAGCTGCTTGGCTGCCCTCCTTTCTCACAAGATCTAGCCCCCCAAGCGCCACTTCCCCCCCCCCCTTTCCCCCTTTGGCTAAAAAAAGTTGATCTCAGAGCATAGAAATCATCAAATGAAGAGGTCATCACCTTTGTAAACAACTGTTTTGCAGTGAAAAACACTAACTATTATTTGGACAGGTTAAAGAGATGGGATAAGTGTATAAACTTACAAATATATCATGCTAAAAAATAAATTTGAAGAAAAAATATCTTATTTTACCTTGTTAGGCCAGACCTTTTCATACTACCCTTGTATATGTCTGACGGAGGATATTCACATGGCACTTGGTGAGCGTGTAGTCGTGGATGCAACGTAGTGACCACAATTGCAGTGCCATTGTCATCGATGTGGACTCTGCCAGTGGGTGAGGCTTGTATCACCTACTAGAGAATAGCCCATCAGCAGGCATGATTATATTGTTGGATGCAATGTTGCCATACACATGGTGCTTGCACTGACTAGTGTTTTAATTGCCCGGTGTGTCTGCTGTCTCCGGGGGTGGATGCCTGTGGCACTGGAGCATGATCACCCACTGATCATGGGTGTTGCACTAGTAGCTGTAATGGCAGGGATATACACTCCTGGAAATGGAAAAAAGAACACATTGACACCGGTGTGTCAGACCCACCATACTTGCTCCGGACACTGTGAGAGGGCTGTACAAGCAATGATCACACGCACGGCACAGCGGACACACCAGGAACCGCGGTGTTGGCCGTCGAATGGCGCTAGCTGCGCAGCATTTGTGCACCGCCGCCGTCAGTGTCAGCCAGTTTGCCGTGGCATACGGAGCTCCATCGCAGTCTTTAACACTGGTAGCATGCCGCGACAGCGTGGACGTGAACCGCATGTGCAGTTGACGGACTTTGAGCGAGGGCGTATAGTGGGCATGCGGGAGGCCGGGTGGACGTACCGCCGAATTGCTCAACACGTGGGGCGTGAGGTCTCCACAGTACATCGATGTTGTCGCCAGTGGTCGGCGGAAGGTGCACGTGCCCGTCGACCTGGGACCTGACCGCAGCGACGCACGGATGCACGCCAAGACCGTAGGATCCTACGCAGTGCCGTAGGGGACCGCACCGCCACTTCCCAGAAAATTAGGGACACTGTTGCTCCTGGGGTATTGGCGAGGACCATTCGCAACAGTCTCCATGAAGCTGGGCTACGGTCCCGCACACCGTTAGGCCGTCTTCCGCTCACGCCCCGACATCATGCAGCCCGCCTCCAGTGGTGTCGCGACAGGCGTGAATGGAGGGACGAATGGAGACATGTCGTCTTCAGCGATGAGAGTTGCTTCTGCCTTGGTGCCAATGATGGTCGTATGCGTGTTTGGCGCCGTGCAGGTGAGTGCCACAATCAGGACTGCATACGACCGAGGCACACCCGGCATCATGGTGTGGGGAGCGATCTCCTACACTGGCCGTACACCACTGGTGATCGTCGAGGGGACACTGAATAGTGCACGGTACATCCAAACCGTCATCGAACCCATCGTTCTACCATTCCTAGACCGGCAAGGGAACTTGCTGTTCCAACAGGACAATGCACGTCCGCATGTATCCCGTGCCACCCAACGTGCTCTAGAAGGTGTAAGTCAACTACCCTGGCCAGCAAGATCTCCGGATCTGTCCCCCATTGAGCATGTTTGGGACTGGATGAAGCGTCGTCTCACGCGGTCTGCACGTCCAGCACGAACGCTGGTCCAACTGAGGCGCCAGGTGGAAATGGCATGGCAAGCCGTTCCACAGGACTACATCCAGCATCTCTACGATCGCCTCCATGGGAGAATAGCAGCCTGCATTGCTGCGAAAGGTGGATATACACTGTACTAGTGCCGACATTGTGCATGCTCTGTTGCCTGTGTCTATGTGCCTGTGGTTCTGTCAGTGTGATCATGTGATGTATCTGACCCCAGGAATGTGTCAATAAAGTTTCCCCTTCCTGGGACAATGAATTCACGGTGTTCTTATTTCAATTTCCAGGAGTGTAATATTCCTTACACTTGAGGTAAAATGTTTTGTGGAATCATCTTGATATTGATTTAAAAATTGTGGATTGCCCTCCTCCTTCCCCTACCCACCTTGGGGGGAGGGGGGGGGGGGGGGGAGAGTGGGTGGGGGGGAGACGCAGTGCCAATCCAAAGATGGAGAGCACATGCTAATGGGTGTCCTTACAGTTAGCGGCGCCTTCCCTGTGTCGTCATAGGAGATGTCAAAGTGTGTGGGGAGTCTTGGCAACTGCAACTCTGACCCTTGAATCCAGAACCCAAGGTTGTGAAGTGGTTTCTGAAAAAGGTTGTGGGTGACCTGTGTGCAGCCGCTGGAGGAAGGTAATGTTGAACAAAGCTTGGAAAAAAGAGAAAGAATGCAGGATAGTTGTTGTAAAGCAGGTGTGGTCTGATGGAGGCCAGCTGGTGGTACAGAGCAGTCTTCAAAGGAGTGACTGCAGAGCCAGGTAAGATCAGCTGATGGCCCACATTGACAGTCCCAGTGACCAGCTGAAGCCATTTGGCGAGTTGTGAGAGGTCCCATGGGCAACAGCAGCACCTCAGGCAAAAGAGACCAAACTCTGCATCGCAGGCTGCCGACCACAGGCTAAGAGGCTGCATCAGGGAGAGGGTCTCATATCCAGAAGCTGAGTTGTCGCAGGAGATGAATCATGCTCTGGAGAAGAAGCGATTGCATCTGCTGGAAGAAAAATGATTCCATAGGACATGCTGGTGGGGTGATATGCTGGAGGGACGTTGGCAGCTGGTGGGAGGCAGGGCTTGATGAAGAGCAGCTGCTGGAGGTGTGACAGTGTGTGAGGTGTGTAGACTGGTGAGGGTTTAGTGACCGATGGGAGGCAGGACTTGATCAAAAAATTCTAGGCAACAGCTGAGAATTCTGTGGGACAATGGTCATGGGGTAATGGTCACCAGAAGGAATGTGTAAAGATCCCGAAAAGGGGAAGGGACACACCAGGACGTTTTAGATTGGGCCTGGATTGATGGGAATCCCGAGGATGTGTGAAGAGAAAAGCTCATGTCCAGGATGTGTGGCATGTGAAGAAGCATGCAAGTAGAAAGAGTGGTAGGAAGTCCTGAAGTGATGTGAAGACATCCCAGAAGTGAGGTATGTGTAAGAGCATAAAAAGAGCATGCAAGGAGATTGGTCATGAATGGCATGCTGTGGGGGGGGGGGGGGGGGGGGGGGGGGGGGGGGGTAACAGGATCTTCATCTTGGAAAAGGGATGAAAATCTAGGAGAGGTTGGAGCACTGGAGAAAATAAGGAAAAAACCATCACATGGGTGCAAGTCACCCAGAATAGAGGATGCATGAAGTGCTGCCCCAACCTTGTGCCTCATGAGGAAGATTAGCAATGTTTGGGGCAAGCTACGGCAGAGGGGAGGGGGGGGGGTGTCCAGAATTGGGCTTGGCCAGGGAAGGGTAACAGCGAGCTGGAACCATGATGGAAGAAAATCCTTCCATTGTGTGCTGAGGGTGCCGGAGAACACCTGGAAGAGAGGAAAAGTTGAAGCATGGAACCCAGATGTGAGGAGGGCATGAAATGCTTTGTCATACTTGTGAGGAAGACTGACCAAGGCTGTATCTTCTTGGTGAAGATGCAGAGCAGCAGAGGTAGATTGTGTTCAGCTGAGGAGAGCAGCATGTACATCTGACACTGTGGCAGCCCAGCCCAGTTGCTGTGATACCAGATAATTGTACTGGGAATGCTGACTTGATCCATGTCACCAACCTTTGTGTTGTGCAGTGGCAGGCACACATGCAGTAAATGATGATTCCCAGGTAGAGTGTTATGTAACATGTCAGTAGCACAACACATAATGAGCAAGATTCAATATAATGTAGATTCTTATAGACTCCTTAGAGGACCCTCCTGATCTGATGGCCATATGGGGCAGTCAAAGTCCTTTGTGACAGTACTACTAGGCACAGGATACAGTGTAAGTTCCACAAAAGAATACCAGTTCACAGTCTACTTTCCACAGAATAATACCCGGCTTGGGACACTGAGCCCACAGCTCTTGATGAGCATATAATTCATGGTTGCAACATAGTGCCAGCAATTGCAGCATGGCTGTCATCGATGCGTGTGCTGCTGGTGGGCAAGATCGGTGCCTCTAGTGATGTCGGCTGGAGATTAACATGTCAACAGGCATGCTTATGTTGTCAGCTATAATGTTGTGATACATTCAGTGCGTGCACCGCCCGGTGTTAGAGTTTCCCAGCGGGTGCACTGTCTCTGGCGGAAGACACCTGCAACAGTTGTACATAATGACCCACTGGTTGTGGGTATTTCGCAGGTAACTGTAGTCGCAGGTGATCAGCTGGGATTTAATGTAATATTAATACTGTTTTTGATTAGTGGCAAAGAAAGATATGAAGTAACGATTTTGACATGTAATTGTATGCCACAGTTAAATTTCATCAAACATTGCACATTGGCCAATCTTAGTGAGATAAGAAAAGGAAATTACTGGTATTTATAACATTGCTCACTCATTTAGGTCATTAAACTACAAAGTATCACTTTGTTTCTGACCATTTTTAGGAAGAAGTTTGGAATGACATTAAGGTGATTGGCTATAATTCAGTCACAAACAGATAAACAAAAAGGAGGGAACAAGATAAGACAAGTTCAAGCATTTGTTACTGAAGGAAATACAAAACTGTCCCATAGTGAGGTGGGTCAGAAAATGTTACCAGGGTCTGTTCATTAATGAGCCTGCATCTTTGGTCACGTTAACATGATAGGAAAGTCTGAATACTTTATGTGTGCTGTGCATACTGACAAATGTGTATAGGCTGAATACAGAAGACCAAATCATCATTAACAAAGCAAGTATGCAAGCAGGACAGGAGTGTGCAGTGTTACGTATACTGCAGTATCCCTAACTGTGTTGTAAACACAATGAGTGTAGATATGTGATATCTAAGGTCCCCAGTAGGCCACCATCACACTTATAACTGTCTCTCCTTTTAACTCTCTTTTAATAAATAAGGGGGCTATGCTCCAGGCTGAACGCTGAAAGGCATAATCAGTCTTAAATGATGATGATGATTAAATGGGTACAGACGATCACCACTGCCATCACAGACACATTAAAACTTTACTGCCTGCATACTCCCCTTCAGCTCCCATAACTCTTTCCTAAAGCCAGTAAACAGCACATCTGTATCAAAGACGATACTCTGTGGGTCATATCAAAATATTAACTAGGAGAGCACCTGGTGACATTCTTCGACAAGCCGCAATTAGTCTTATCAGGATACTTCATTGTGCAGTATTTGGCTAATATGAATATTCTCAGTCTCTAAACCCATGTATTGGCTCCATATCCGTGTATGCACTAATATAAATTCTTGATTTATTCTAACTTTAGTGGCAATCAGAATCTATTTTGTGCTATATTCATAATCTTTTGTCTGGTTACAGTTACTTTATTACTTGCTCGCTTTACATGAGCCGTACGATTTTGCCTTTAATTAAGAATGATTCTTGAGTAACATTTTTTCATGATCTGTGAATCAGTTGATTGAGAGATTCCTTGAGAAAGAGAATCACAGTTTGAACAATATACGGATTTTTTTGAGGCTACTATAAGTTCATTTACATCAAGTATGTAAAAGTTTCATTGTGTGTACTCTTCTCTCTTCGTTTTGTCTCCTAGAATTTCTCAAAATGTTTAGCAATAGGTAATCTCTGTGGACTACATATCCTTTAACTTGCATCATAGCAGACAGTTTCCTCTAACAGGTATTTTAAAACCATTGGTGAGGAGGCTTGCATGCCTCAGTGATACAGATAGCCGTACCATAGGTGCAACCACAACAGAGGGGTATCTGTTGAAAGGCCAGATAAACGTGTGGTTGCTGAACAGGGGCAGCTGCGTTTTTAGCAGTTGCATGGGCAACAGTCTGGATGATTGACTGATCTGGCCTTGTAACACTAACCAAAACAGCCTTGCTGTGCTGGTACTGCGAACGACTGAAAACAAGGGGAAACCACAGCCGTAATTTTTCCCAATGGCATGCAGCTTTACTGTATGGTTAAATGATGATGGAGTCCTCTTGGGTAAAATATTCTGGAGGTAAAATAGTCCCCCATTCGGATCTCTGGGCGAGGTCTACTCAGGAGGACGTTGTTATAAGGAGAAAGAAAACTGGCATTCTACGGATCGGAGCATGGAATGTCAGATCCCTTAATCGGGCAGGTAGGTTAGAAAATTTAAAAAGGGAAATGGACAGGTTAAAGTTAGATATAGTGGGAATTAGTGAAGTTCGGTGGCAGGAGGAAAAAGACTTCTGGTCAGGTGAATACAGGGTTATAAATACAAAATCAAGTAGGGGTAATGCAGGAGTAGCTTTAATAATGAATAGGAAAATAGGAATGCGGGTAAGCTACTACAAACAGCACAGTGAACGCATTATTGCGGCCAAGATAGATACAAAGCCAAAGCCTACCACAGTAGTACAAGTTTATATGCCAACTAGCTCCGCAGATGACAAAGATATTGATGAAGTGTATGATCAGATAAAAGAAATTATTCAGATAGTGAAGGGAGGCAAAAATTTAATAGTCATGGTTGACTGGAATTCGATAGTAGGGAAAGGGAGAGAAGGAAATGTAGTAGGTGAATATGGATTGGGGGGGGAAGAAATGAAAGAGGAAGCCGGCTGGTAGAATTTTGCACAGAGCATAACTTAATCATAGCTAACACTTGGTTCAAGAATCATGAATGAAGGTTGTATACATGGAAGAAACCTGGAGATACTAGAAGGTATCAGATAGGTTATATAATGGTAAGACAGAGATTCAGGAACCAGGTTTTAAATTGTAAGACATTTCCAGCGGCAGATGTGGACTCTGACCACAGTCTATTGGTTATGAACTGTAGATTAAAACGGAAGAAACTGCAAGAAGGTGGGATTTGAGGAGATGGGACCTGGATAAACTGAAAGAACTAGAGGTTGTAGAGAGCTTCAGGGAAAGCATTAGGGAACGATTGACAAGAATGGGGGAAAGAAATACAGTAGAAGAAGAATGGGTAGGTTTGAGAAATGAAATAGTGAAGGTAGCAGAGGATCAAGTAGGTAAAAAGATGAGGGCTAATAGAAATCCTTGGGTAACAGAAGAGATATTGAATTTAATTGATGAAAGGAGAAAATATAAAAATGCAGTAAATGAAGCAGGCAAAAAGGAATACAAACTTCTCCAAAATGAGATTGACAGGAAGTGCAAAATGGCTAAGCAGGGATGGCTAGAGGACAAATGTAAGGATATAGAGGCACATATCAATAGGGGTAAGATAGATACTGCCTACAGGAAAATTGAAGAGACCTTTGGAGGAAAGAGAGCCAATTGTATGAATATTAAGAGCTCAGATGGAAACCCAGTTCTAAGCAAAGAACGGAAAGCAGAAAGGTGGAAGGAGTATATAGAGGGTCTATACACGGGCGATGTTTTTGAGGACAATATTATAGAAATGGAAGAGAGTAGATGAAGATGAAATAGGAGATATGATACTGCATGAAGAGTTTGACAGGGCACTGAAAGACCTAAGTCGAAACAAGGCCCCAGGAGCAGACAACATTCCATTAGAACTACAGACAGCCTTGGGAGAGCCAGGCCTAACAAAACTCTACCATCTAGTGAGCAAGATGTATGAGACAGGTGAAATACCCTCAGACTTCAAGAAGAATATAATAATTCCAATCCCAAAGAAAGCAGGTGTAGACAGATGTGAAAATTACCGAACTATCAGTTTAATAAGCCATGGCTGCAAAATACTAACGCGAATTCTTTACAGGGGAATGGAAAAACTGGTCGAAGCTGACCTCGGGGAAGATCAGTTTGGATTCCATAGAAATGTTGGAACACGTGAGGCAATACTGACCCTACGACTTATCTTAGAAAATAGATTAGGAAAGGCAGACTTACGTTACTATCATTTGTAGACTTAGAGGAACCTTTTGACAATGTTGACTGGAATACTCTCTTTCAAATTCTGAAGGTGGCAGGGGTAAAATACAGGGAGTGAAAGGCTATTTACAATTTGTACAGAAACCAGATGGCAGTTATAAGAGGCGAGGGGCATGAAAATGCGGCAGTGATTGGGAAGGTAGTGAGACAGGCTTGTAGCCTATCTCCAATGTTATTCAATCTGTGTATTGAGCAAGCAGTAAAGGAAACAAAAGAAAAATTCGAAGTTAGAATTAAAATCCATGGAAAAGAAATAAAAACTTTGAGGTTCGCCGATGACATTGTAATTCTGTCAGAGACAGCAAAGGACCTGGAAGAGCAGCTGAACGGAATGGACCGTGTCTTGAAAGGAGGATATAAGATGAACATAAACAAAAGCAATATGAGAATAAAGGAATATAGTCAAATTAAATTGGGTGATGCTGCAGGAATTAGATTAGGAAATGAGACGCTTAAAGTAGTAAAGGAGTTTTACTATTTGGAAAGCAAAATAACTGATGATGGTTGAAGTAGAGAGGATATAAAATGTAGACTGGCAATGGCAAGGAAAGCGTTTCTGAAGAAGCAAAATTTGTTAACATCGAGTATAGATTTAAGTGTCAGGAAGTCTTTTCTGAAAGTATTTGTATGGAGTGTAGCCATGTGTGGAAGTGAAACATGGACGATAAATAGTTCAGACAAGAAGAGAATAGAGGCTTTCGAAATGTGGTACTACAGAAGAATGCTGAAGATTAGATAGGTAGATTACATAACTAATGAGGAGGTATTTAAAAGAATTGGGGAGAAGAGGAGTTTGTGGCACAACTTGACTAGAAGAAGGGATCGGTTGTTAGGGCATATTGTGAGGCATCAAGGGATCACCAATTTAATATTGGAGGGCAGCATGGAGGATAAAAATCATAGAGGGAGACCAAGAGAGGAATATACTAAACGGATTCAGAAGGATGTAGTTTGCAGTAGGTACTGGGATATGAAGAACTTTGCACAGGATAGAGTAGCATGGAGAGCTGCATCAAACCAGTCTCTGGACTGAAGACCAAAACAACAATATCCCAGAAAATCTATGAACCATGAGAATAATCTTTGGTAATTATTTTCTGTATGGTTCTACCTACCCGTTCCTCTCACATACTGATTACTTCTGTAGTCCCTAAAACCTCTTGTAATGGGTGTACGCCATCCCAATTCATGAAGTCGCAAGAAATAAATTGGTCACTACAGGTATTTAAATGTATTTGTGGTGTTAGTTATTATTCCCATGGCTTATACCTTATCAGAATCTAGAGTAATGCTTGTTGCGTAGTTTATTGTGTCTTAAGTTGATTGTCCCTTCATAATTTAACGAAAACTGTAGTTAGACATTTAACTCCGTCAGTTTCAGTCAATTCTTGCATAAGAAGACACCTTTATTTTTGCACAGTGGTTTTTGGTGAAAATGATTCAATGACTTTGCAAGTAAAGGTGCTTTATCTTCTCCTTTTTTTTTAAGAGTAACAACTTCTGTTTGTTCTTTTGGTATCAGAATTCTTCCCTGCATTAAACAATCATTTAGCAAGTTTTCCATAACTGGTATTGTTTTATCTTCAGTCACCTTGAGAACCTCAGCTCTTAAATTGTCAGAGAATTTATACTCTTATTTCTTCTTTTATGAAAGGGATTGGAGCAGTATGACTCTCATAGCTTCCATCCATCTTTGCCCAAGTTCATTGCCACATCAATCTACAGTCTGTTTGTGAGATATTGAAAGACATGTTATGCCCTTCCATGTTCTGGTGAAGTGCTAGACTCCAGTACTTCACCCAAAGATGAAAGGAGAGTAAGAACCTTCTGATATGTTGGGAACACACTACAGATTGACCCTGAAAAAAAATCTGAGAAGATTTTATTTCATTAATGACCTGTCCCAGTCTTATGTAGCCTCTTTGTCATTAGTGTTGACAAAATTGTCAGAGCCCTCATATTATTGATCACATTTCGGTAGTGTATACCTCAAGCATTTGGAATTACTCCATTGTTAACATAATGTATACACCAATTATTTCTAGTTTTAATAATTTTTCCTTGTTCTACTCTCTCTCTCTCTCTCTCTCTCTCTCTCTCTCTCTCTGTGTGTGTGTGTGTGTGTGTGTGTGTGTGTGTGTGCCATAGAACAGTACTAACCACCTCTTTATATGTCTGGAAACTTTCATTAGCTTTCCCATTGTCATTTTTATTGTTTTACGCAATGTTATCACTCTGTCATCAACAAATGTGTCTTCTGCCTTTCCTTCTTATAAATTCACCTCACTTTTACAAAGTGAGAAGTCTGCCTGAACATCAACAATTGTCAAATGGATAGATTGCTACTCATCATGAAGATGACATGTTGAGTTTCAGACAATCACAATGAAAGGACTATCACGTACTGAACTTTCTGTCAAAGTCTTCTTCGGAAAAGAAAGGAAAACACACATGAGCGCTCTCTCTGGATGTTGTGGGCAAACTGGCAGTCCAGCCACAGCAGTTGGATATAGCAGTCGTGTGTGTGTGTGTGTGTGTGTGTGTGTGTGTGTGTGTGTGTGTGTGTGTGAGGTGTATTTGTCTGTGTGAATGTGTCTGTCTGCAATTCATCATGTCACCTTTACGATGAAACAAGTATTCTTTTCTTCTAGTTTTCCTCAATTAGATTACCACCCTAAATACAGGGTGTCCCACTCAAACCTCTCTGATTTCAAGGACCCAGGAAAGAAAAACCACAGTAGATATGACAATGAAAAATGAACCACATTCTAGAGAATCTCAAAGAATTTATATTCCCATGTCAGAGCATTTTTATCTACATGTATACTCTGCAAATCACATTTAATTGCCTGGCAGAAGGTTTATCGAACCACCTTCACAATTCTCTATTATTCCAATCTCGTATATCGCACAGAAAGAACAAACACCTATATCTTTCCATACAAGTCTGATTTCCCTTATTTTAGCATGGTAATCGTTTCTCCCTATGTAGGTCGGTGTCAACAAAATATTTTCGCATTCGGAGGAGAAAGTTGGTGATCGGAATTTCGTGAGAAGATTCCGTCGCAATGAAAAACGCCTTTCTTTTGATGATGTCCAGCCCAAATCCTGTATCATTTCAGTGATACTCTCTCCCCTATTTCACGATAATACAAAACATACTGCCCTTTTTTTAACTTTTTTGATGTCCTCCGTCAGTCTGGTAAGGAACCCACACAGCGCAGCAGTATTCTAAAAAAGGATGGACAAGCGTAGTGTAGGCAGTTTCCTTAGTAGATCTGTTACATTTTCTAAGTGTCCTGCCAATAAAATGCAGTCTTTGGTTAGCCTTCCCCACAACATTTTCTGTGTGTTCCTTCCAATTTAAGTTGTTTGTGCCAAGTATCATCGCCAGAGTCCAGCATGGTCGTATGAAGTGAAAATGATGACTCTACAGCAGCATGTTCAAGCAGTAGAGTGGTTTGCAGAAACAAAATTGCCAATTGCTGTGCGAAGAAATTGTCGTCGTGTGTATGAATGTAATCCATCTGATGTGAAAACAAATAAGGAATGGTACAAGAAGTTTCTGGCAACAGGAAGTGTTCTGAAACACTCTGGCAGTGCACATTACGTAGTTTCAGAAGAGACAGTGGAGGACATCAGACTAACGTTTCTCAGAAGCCCACGTAAGTAAATTAGTCAAGCATCTAGGCAACTTGATGTACCTCGGCCAACATCGCATCGTATAGTACACCAGCGTCTTTGTATGTGTGCTTACAAATTGCAAATTCTGTAAGATCTGATGCCGAACGACAAACCACACCGACAACAATTTGCTGAGGATATGCTGCAGCGTATTGATATGGATGCCAGCTTTCTGGAAAGATGAGGCAACCTTTCATCTATCAGGAATGGTTAATAGGCACATTGTTTGGATTTGGGGTTCACAAAATCCCGACATTGTCATTGAACATGTACATGATAGCCCTAAGCTAAACGTCTGGTGCGGGCTAATTCACGGTAGGATTGTTGGACTGTTCTTCTTTGTGGAACAAACAGTGAATGGGTCAGTGTATTTGGACAAGTTGGAGCAGTTTGTGTACTCTCAGATACGAGACTTGCAACCCAACATTATTTTTCAACAAGATGAAGCTCTGCTGCATTGGTCAATGGCTGTTCGCAAGTTCCTGGATAGGAACTTTCCCAGTCGTGGGATCGGATGCAGAGGACTCATTGCCTGGCCACCATGTTCACCCGACATTACACCGCTTGATTTCTTCATGTGGGGATTCGTGAAGGACTGCATGTATATGTGACCAACATGGACAATATGCCTACGTTGTGACATATCACTAAAGTGATTGCAACAATAACAGAGGAAATGTTACAAAGAACCTGGCAATAAATTGAATATAGACTCGATATTTGCTGTCCTACAAATGGTTCACATATAGAGGTGTATTGATGATAAATAATAAATTCTTTGAGATGCTCTACACTGTGGTGCATTTTTTCATTGTCATATCTACTGTGTGGTTCACCCCCCCCCCCCCCTCCCTTGGGTCTTCGAAATCAGGGAGCTTTACGTGAGACACCCTGTAATATTGGGATCACTTATTGTAGTCCCAACTCAACTGATAATTGCACAATATCAGAAATAATTTAGTTACTCAAGAACTTTATACCAGAATTAAAGCTGGTATGCACTTTTTTTTTCAGACATTAATTTGGTTATGTTATCCACTTGCCACAAATAATTTGCAATTGCTATGTACATGTAGGTCTAGACACCTCTCGCTGTTCACAATGTTGAGTGTGCTGTTGCATTCACACTAACTATTTCAATACCATGACTGTACCTTCACCATATTTATGGGCTGTGAGACGCCACGATTTAGGGAACCATGAGCCTGTGCTACGAGGGTAATCCCAAAAGTAAGGTCTCCCTATATATAAACACAGATGATGTGACTTACCGAACGAAAGTGCTGGCAGGTTGATAGACACACAAACATACACATGAAATTCAAGCTTTCACAACAAACTGTTGCCTCATCAGGAAAGAGGGAAGGAGAGGAAAAGACGAAAGGATGTGGGTTTTAAGGTAGAGGGTAAGGAGTCATTCCAATCCCGGGAGCGGAAAGACTTACCTTAGGGGGAAAAAAGGACGGGTATACACTCGCGCACACACACGCATATCCATCCACACATATACAGATACAAGCAGACATATATATGTATTTGACATATTCCCCATTTCTGTCGATGCATTTTTGTAGATGCTGTGGCAGTTTTTGTATGCGCATGTCATACCAACTTGCTGCCATGCTGTTCAGAAAGGTATGAACCTCTTCTTTCACCTCGTCGTCGGAGCTGAATCGCTTTCTGGCCAAATGTTCTTTTAACTTACGGAACAGGTGATAGTCACTGGGTGCCAAGTCAGGACTATAGAGTGGGTGGATGATTATGTTCCACTGAAACTGTTGCAGGAGAGCAACGGTTTGCCGAGCGATGTGTGGGCGAGCATTGTCATGGAGAATGTGTACATCCTTCCTCAACATTCCTCTTCTCATGCTTTGCTCAACCTTCAACACAGTCTCCTCAGAAACTGACGGTCTCCCGCTTGTGAATTTTAGTCCAACCAGCTGCAAACTCGCTACACCACTTACAAACATTTTTGACATCCATGCACAACTCGCCATACACTTCCATCAATTGGCGATGGATTTCAATCAGCGCAGTGCCCTTTGTGTTCAAAAACCGAATAACCGCACGCAATCCGCACTTGGCGGTAACATCCAATGGGAGCTCCATTCACAACGGCTGCCAAGACTGATAGCATGTTTACACCCAGCACGTGAAGCACTCTTCATAACATTGTGACCAACTGCCACACAAACAGTTCTGTATGTATTAAAAAAAAAAAAAAAAAAAAATAGGAAACCGTACTTTTGGGATTACCCTCGTAGATCCCTTTTAAACACTGTATGATGTAGCCTGGGATCTTTTGAGCATCTAGAATTTCATTGCCAAAACATGCACGAACAAGCATTAGTTTCTTGTATCGCAAACAAAGCTTAAGATACGTTTAAACAATTTTGATTCTGGGCAATAAATTGCAACGACTCTGTTTTGGAATAAAGTATTAATATGATTACCATAAAACATCAACTGCAAAACATACAAATTATATAATATAATATTTTGTACACAAGTGTAAATATTCCGAAACAATAAAGTATCCACAGGGGACAGAAAAGACAAAAGGAGTATTGCTCTGATTAATATGGTATTGGAAAACATAAAGACATATAAGGAATGACAACCACATATAGTGTTAGCAGTATATAGGCTCATCTCAATTATTGCTGTAGTAGTTCCATATAGAATCACAATCTGATAGATTAGACTGAAAAGAAAAAATACTATAATTCAATATTGTGTATTAAACTTTTACAGTGAAAACACATGGAAATATTTGTTTTGATAGACATGACCTGCGTGTTTCTAGATCTTAAATGCATCATTAATAGTAAAAAAAAAGTTTTTGGAGAAAGGAAAATACTGCACCTTTCTCATAAAAAGATTGAATTTGCTGGCAGTTTTCTTCATAAAACTTATCCATGTACAGGTGATAGGCTGGGTCGTCTTTAACCAAGTTGTTGTGGGTCTGCCGACAGCGTTCCTCAGCTACTTGCTAATGCAGTGGAGAGGCTTTCCGTCATTACGAGAACTGCCTACTTTTCATTGGGTTCTAGCTGAAATGGCAGTTCATATCCTCATGGAAGAAGTTGGATTCTACTATTCTCATAGGTAGGAAATAAATAAGATGTTAATCTTGTTATGATATAAACTATTTGTTTGTACTCAGAAATTGGTGCTGATTATTAACACTGTGTGTGATTCTTTTCAAAGAAGAAGAGAAACTGTGACTGCTGAAAGGTACTATAAAGTTCCTTGAACAGCACAAATGTGAAACAATTATACTATTCTGAAGATTTGCTATGAGATACAGACACAATCATTAGTTTTAGTATGTTTGTTATATTAGTTGCAGTTCCTACTCACTGAAGATTGCTAAACAATTATTATTCTAAAAGTTTAACGTCTGCATATGTCATTTTCTGGGATACCTATGATTTCTGAACCAGTTAACTTTTGCTTATTGTTTGTTTTGCAGTTGTCTCAATGAATTTTCACTTGAAATATTATGTTACAGGTTGTTGCATAGCCGTCAGCTTTATCGCCACATCCACAAGAGGCATCATGAATGGACAGCTCCAGTTGCTGTGACAGCAATTTATTGTCACCCGGTGGAGCATATTTTTTCAAATTTGTTACCACCTTTCTTAGGTGTTTTTATTATGGGGTCACATGTTGCAACAGCCTGGCTGTGGTTTTCACTTGCTATACTATCAACATTGAATGCTCATTCAGGCTACCATTTGCCTTTCTTCCCATCACCAGAAGCGCATGATTTTCATCATCTTAAGTAAGTTTATTCTTTATTATCATCATTTACTATAGTGTTGCTGTTGTATCTTTGCAAAGAAAGTTTGAACTAACATTACAAAAGCCGATATATCGATGAATTAGTGTGTTACATTGCAGATGTGCCCTGAAATTTACTGACAGGTTAAGATTGTGTGTCAGACAGGAACTAAAACCCAGGTCCTAGTGTTTTGTGAGCTATGTTGTAATCTCCTAAGCGATCCAGGCATGACTCATGACTGCCTTCAGACTGTTTATTTTACTCCTAAGTTAAATGTCACTTTTCTAATCATAAATTTGAGGTGACACAGAGAAACAACACAAAGACAGAATAATAGGGGATTGAGGAACAGAGATGAGATGTGGTCATTTTGAATTGCTCCCATGTGTTCAGCTTTACATTATCACCCAGACGGTGTGATGTTTCGGTAAACTGATTTCTTTTTATCATTAGAAAGTCTTGAAGACTGTCACCCTATGGCTGTATCTGCACCTTCATGTTGTTGATCCCAGGCCCTTGATGGCTTCTTTGGAAAGATGAAGTAGCAAGTAGCTTGAACATTTCTCAGTTCAAATATAATTATTTGCATGAGATAGGAAAGCTTCGGTCCACAAAACAACATGGATTGAGAAAGCATCACTTGTATGAAACACAGCTTGCTCTTTTCTCACATATACTGAGAACTATGGACGAAGGGCAACAGACAGATTCGATATTCCTTAATTTCTGGAAAGTGTTTGATACAATCCCCCACTATAGACTGTTAACAAAGCTGCGAGCATATGGAATAGGCTCCCAGATATATTAATGGCTTGAAGACTTCCTAAGTGGAGCAGTAATCTGCAGCTGTTTGTTGATTGCACTGTGGCGTATGTGAAGGTGTTGTCATTTAGTGACTGTAGGGGCATACAAGGAGACTTAGCCAAAATTTCTAGCCAGTGTTGTGAATGGCAGCTTGCTCTAAATGTAGAAAAAATGCAAGTTAAAGCTGATGAGTAGGAGAAACATTCGGGTAATTTTTGACTACAACATTAGTAATGTGCTGCTGGACACAGTTCTGTTGAAATATCTAGGCATAATGTGATGCAAAGAGGAATACAAACGTCTCAAAAATGAGATAGACAGGAAGTGCAAAATGGCTAAGCAGGCATGGCTAGAGGACAAATGTAAGGATGTAGAGGCTTATCACACTAGGGGTAAGATAGATACTGCCTACAGGAAAATTAAAAGAGACCTTTGGAGAAAAGAGAGCCACTTGTATGAATATCAAGAGCTCAGATGGAAACCCAGTTCTAAGCAAAGAGGGGAAAGCAGAAAGGTGGAAGGAGTATATAGATGGTCTATACAAGGGCGATGTACTTAAGGACAATATTATGGAAATGGAAGAGGATGTAGATGAAGATGAAATGGGAGATACGATACTGCATGAAGAGTTTGACAGTGCACTGAAAGACCTAAGTCGAAACAAGGCCCAGGCAGTAGACAACAATCCATTAGAACTACTGACGGCCTTGAGAGAGCCAGTCCTGACAAAACTCTACCATCTGGTGAGCAAGATGTACGAGACAGGTGAAATACCCTCAGACTTCAAGAAGAATATAATAATTCCAATCCCAAAGAAAGCAGGTGTTGACAGATGTGAAAATTACCGAACTATCAGTTTAATAAGTCACAGCTGCAAAATGCTAATGCAAATTATTTACAGACGAATGGAAAAACTGGTAGAAGCCGACCTCGGGGAAGATCAGTTTGGATTCTGAAGAAATGTTGGAACACGTGAGGCAATAATGACCTTACAACTTATCTTAGAAGAAAGATTAAGGAAAGGCAAACCTACGTTTCTAGCATTTGTAGACTTAGAGAAAGCTTTTGACAATGTTGACTGGAATACTCTCTTTCAAATTCTAAAGGTGGCAGGGGTAAAATACAGGGAGCGAAAGGCTATTTACAATTTGTATAGAAAGCAGGTGGCAGTTATAAGAATCGAGGGGTATGAAAGGGAAGCAGTGGTGGGGAAGGGAGTGAGACAGGGTTGTAGCCTCTCCCCCATGTTATTCAATCTGTATATTGAGCAAGCAGTAAAGGAAACAAAAGAAAAATTTGGAGTAGGTATTAAAGTCCAGGGAGAAGAAATAAAAACTTTGAGGTTCGCCGATGACATTGTAATTCTGTCAGAGACAGCAAAGGACTTGGAAGAGCAGTTGAACGGAATGAACAGTGTCTTGAAAGGAGGGTATAAGATGAACATCAACAAAAGCAAAAGGACGATAATGGAATGTAGTCGAATTAAGTCGGGTGATTCTGAGGGAATTAGATTAGGAAATGAGAAACTTAAAGTAGTAAAGGAGTTTTGATATTTGGGGAGCAAAATAACTGATGATGGTCGAAGTAGAGAGGATATAAAATGTAGACTGGCAATGGCAAGGAAAGCGTTTCTGAAAAAGAGAAATTTGTTAACATCGAGTATAGATTTAAGTGTCAGGGAGTCATTTCTGAAAGTATTTGTATGGAGTGTAGCCATGTATGGAAGTGAAACATGGATGATAAATAGTTTAGACAAGAAGAGAATAGAAGCTTTCGAAATGTGGTGCTACAGAAGAATGCTGAAGATTAGATGGGTAGATCACATAACTAATGGGGAAGTATTGAATAGGATTGGGGAGAAGAGAAGTTTGTGGCACAACTTGACCAGAAGAAGGGATCGGTTGGTAGGACATGTTCTGAGGCATCAAGGGGTCACCAATTTAGTATTGGAGGGCAGCGTGGAGGGTAAAAATCGTAGAGGGAGACCAAGAGATGAATACACTAAGCAGATTCAGAAGGATGTAGGTTGCAGTAGGTACTGGGAGATGAAGGATCTTGCACAGGATAGATTAGCGTGGAGAGCTGCATCAAACCAGTCTGAGGACTGAAGACCACAGCAACAACAACAACAACAACAACAACAACAACAATGTGATGATGAAGTCCCATACTCCGTAACAGAGCGTAGGGGACATTGCGGGAAGCCCGCACCACTGTACTAAGCAAGGTCGTAGTGGAGGTGGTTTGCCATTGCCATTGCCTTCCTTCTGACCGTAATGTGGATGAATGGTGGTGGTGGTGGTGGTGGTGGTGGTGGTGGTGGTGATGACCCAACAACACCCAGTCATCTCGAGGCAGGTGAAAATCCCTGACCCCGCCTGGAATCGAACTTGGAACCCTGTGCTCGGGAAGCGTGAACGCTACCATGAGACCACGAGCTGCAGACTAGGCATAATGTTGCAAAGCAATATTAAATCAACATGTAAGAATGATAGCAGGGAAGGCAAATTGGTGACAGTTTTATTGGGGGAATTTTTGGAAAATTGGGTTCATCCGTAGAGGAAACCACATGTAGAGCAGTAGTGTGCCCCATTCTTGACTACTGCTGCAGTGTTTGGAATCGCCAGGTGGTCAGTTGAAAGGAAGACATAAAGCATCTCGGAGGCAGGTTGCTAGATATGTTACCAGTAGGTACAATCAGCACTTACGGTATTATGGAGATGCTTTGTGAATTCAAATGGTAATCTCTGGAGGAAAGATTACTTTCTTTTCACAAAGCACTATTGAGGAAATTTAGGGAACTGGCATATGAACAGAATGATTCTATTGCTGCCAAAATACATTTTGCTCAAGTTCCATGAAGATAAGATGAGAGAATTAGAGCTTGTCTGGTGGCATTTAGACTGTCGTTTTTCCCTCACTCTATTTGCGAGTGGATCAGGAAAGGAGATGACTAGTAGTGGTACAAGGTACACTTCTGCCTTGCACCATATTGTGGCTTTGTGGAGGATGTATGTAGACGTGCAAGTGTGGTGTCAAGCATAAGCTATAACCATCAATCGCCATACTGCTGCCTTTTGTTTCGAGATAATGCTGGAGCATATTTATGGTTCTTTGGTTGGATTAGCATGACTAGATTTTCGAATTGACTGGCATTGCACTTGAAGCCGGTCTCCATGCTTTACTAAGCTGAAAGCTATTATCTTTATTAAAAATGTGTCCTCAAATTCCTTTAGGATGCAGTCCAAAAATGTATTGTAATAGATTGGTCCCGCCATATGTCATGACACATGCTATGGAGGCATAGTGTTCTGCACCAGCTGACTGTTCATTGTTACTTAGGCATATGGCACCTGTACTGTGGTGTGCACCTCTCATGTGTAAATCTGGACAGTCTTGTTTATTTAAATTTCCCCACAGTGGCATGGCATGTGGTAGATTCTCAGTTATGGGACTTCTAGTCATTCTCCAGGCCTCATCAAAGTTTTGGTCTTTGGCAATGTATGGGATATGTGCTTGATTTTGTGTTTCTGTGGTGTTCTTCCAATTTTAAAATATAAGAGAAAAATATCATTAGTACAGATTTTGCTTTTTTTCTCATGTAGAACAGATGACATAAGCTTTCTAGCTTAAAGACTCATCAGACCTTATTGTTGTAGCCATTCTCCCGAAATTTGTCTGCAGGTGTCATAATTCTTTTATTAGGCTTTATTGTGGAAATTTCACAAGTTCTGTGTACCATTGTACCTAGGACATCTTAACATTGCAACAGGTGGTGTTCGTTGTTACTTCTAAATCTTTGTTGCACCTTACGTCTCTTGAGTCAATTTTCATTCTTTCGAACATCTGAATATCTTGCAATTTTTTCCTCTTTTCTATCTTTCACTTCCTGCTGATGAAAGAATTATGTTTTTAACTGTTGTGATTGTCTTAGTTGTTCTCCACTTATTTCTGTTCTAGCTGGTTAATAAACTTAGTTTCCCTCTTTTGCGGGATGATTAATATTAGTTTGTTATTTTCATTTTGAATTAATAATGTAAATCTACATAATAGAAATTTTTTGCACAGGTTCAACCAGTGTTTTGGTGTTTTGGGAGTCCTGGATCGCTTGCATGGTACAGACACCGTGTTTCGTAGTACACGGGCTTATGCACGGCATATAATGATGCTTAGCCTCATACCAGCACGGGAAGCATTTCCAGATGAAACCAAATGCAAACCAAAATTTGTGCAGTGTGTAAGTGAAAATTAAATAATTGGTTGAAAGTGTTGGAGGACTATATATTTTACACAGTTGTACTTCATTATCTTGCACTATTTACTTCTTGAATGTTAACATAATTATCATATAATTTTCAGTTTTCACACCCGCAGCCATCATTTTATGATCTGGATTTAAATGACAATATCCAATTAATAATCCATCTCTTAACACACAAGGTTCTTGTTGATTTTTCTTTCTAATTTTTCTACCTTAGTTATGCAGCTTGTTTTCAGTGAGGAACAGTTGCACCCAAGTTGCTCAAGTACCTCGTCAGAATTACAAGATTCTATAAATGGATGAAGTAATCAATTTCATTAATGGTGATCGTTTCCTACAACTTTCCCAACATAGTAGTTACAAACAAAAAATCAATTTTATAATGAAGGAAAGATGCTTTTAAGCATCCTCTATTGATATTGTAGAAGCACACTCTGTAATCAGACCACAGTGTCCCAGAAACTTTGTGTAGATAAGATATGGTTAATTCCAGAAAACACTGTATTTTGTATTTGTTTTCACTTAGCAACACGTGGTATCGAAACAGAATTGCTGCAGGATCCATGTTGATAGCTATGAAAATTATCTTGTCTTCATGTACAAGTGTATATAGAAGTTTATATGATCTACAGTACTTCACATTTCAATTGTTTCCCACAGCCACTACACCAGTCACAGTCCTCAGTAAATAAGTAAAAATAAAAATGAGGAGTAATTATCTATATGCTGCTGAAGTTGGATTCAGCTTCCATTTCAAACTAGATTTGCTTGCTGATCATTGGCTGGGCCAGTCACAGAGTTTCTCAGAGAGGAGAAATACACACTGGATATCCAAATTAATCCAAGCAACAACTCTGAAGTTACCAATACAGCAAACAATGAGATAGCAACATCAGCCTGAAAGTTCTTACTGTAGTGTCCACAGTACACTAAAGAAATTGGCAAAAGCACTATTTTTGTATAAATCTTCCTCACAGCTTGTGGAATTTATGTTCAAATTTTTCGGTATCTTGTTACTTTACTGCAGCTGTAAGGTAGTTGATGAGAAAAATAGATTGAGCGCATTGTGGAGATGAAATACTATAAACAAAAATTGAAATCCCGGGCCTTGGATGTTAATGAATATTACATTGAATAATTCTGTGAAAGCTATGCCACATTATTGAAGTCACATTCATTCAAGATGACAGTGCTAAAAGTTGTAGATACCCAAAGGGAAGCTTTTTTTGAAATCAAGCACTGGAAGATAGTTTTGTCAAAAGTATTTACAATCTTTATTTTCAGATCTTCTATGTAACTTTAATGACTAATGATAGTGCGCATCTAATTGTACTTTGCCTTGTTGTCAATGGTATTGCACACTGTGGGGAAGAAGAATATAGTGAAACAAACAGTGTCATCTGTACCTGTAGTTACACGATTTGATGAACAGATGACAATGATGAAACATCGTAATTAATTCGACATGTAATGTAAGGGAGGAAAAGAGTTAAAAAATTGTAAACGAAGATATCAGTAAAGATGTACAGGGTGATTCAAAAAGAATACCACAACTTTAAAAATGTGTATTTAATGAAAGAAACATAATATAACCTTCTGTTATACATCATTACAAAGAGTATTTAAAAAGGTTTTTTTTCACTCAAAAACAAGTTCAGAGATGTCCAATATGGCCCCCTCCAGACACTCGAGCAATATCAACCCGATACTCCAACTCATTCCACACTCTGTAGCATATCAGGCGTAACAGTTTGGATAGCTGCTGTTATTTCTCGTTTCAAATCATCAATGGTGGCTGGGAGAGGTGGCCGAAACACCATATCCTTAACATACCCCCATAAGAAAAAATCGCAGGGGGTAAGATCAGGGCTTCTTGGAGGCCTGTGATGAAGTGCTCTGTCTCGGCCGTCCAGAACTTTTCCCTTTGCACAAACACCCATTCTCTGTAAACTGTTTATGCCAACGTTTAATACACCACCTATCAGGAGGTTTAACACCATACTTCGTTCGAAATGCACGCTGAACAACTGTCGTCGATTCACTTCTGCCGTACTCAATAACACAAAAAGCTTTCTGTTGAGTGGTCGCCATCTTAGCATCAACTAACGCTGACGCCTAGTCAACAGCGCCTCAAGCGAACAAATGTACAACTAAATGAAACTTTATAGCTCCCTTAATTCGCCGACAGATAGTGCTTAGCTCTGCCTTTTGTCGTTGCAGAGTTTTAAATTCCTAAAGTTGTGGTATTCTTTTTGAATCACCCTGTACTTTGCAGTAGGTACACCCACAAACAAGAAGCTGAATATTGTAGTTCTGATTTTATATTAAAAAAAAAAAAAAAAAAATGGGGGGGGGGGGGGGGGCGTGCACGGACACACACACACACACACACACACATTACATTTTGGGCTACATCCTAACTGGGTTGAATGGTTCTCTTGGATAGAGCAAGTGAACTGGATGCAGAACTGGTGAGAAGTTAAAAAAGGACAAGGGCGAGAGAGAGAGAGAGAGAGAGAGAGAGAGAGAGAGAGAGAGAGAGAGAGAGAGAGAGAGAAGAGCTAGTCAGAAAACAAATTCTTATTCACACTGTAAAACACACAAATATACTAATGTTCAGAAAGAAACAGAACACCTTGAACAACTAGAGATACGGCGTTCATATTCACAGAACATGTATATCAGTGTACCCTGCAGAGATGTTTGGCATTTTAGTCACCTCAGTACAGCATGTGTTGCCTAGTAGGCACATATCTGCCATGGGCTGGGATAACTTGATCCGTGTGTGATGGCACCGACATGCAAAAGGTGTGAATGGCATCGTGTAGTAGCCATTCATGCTGCATTCAACTGGTTCCAAAGTTCATCTGTGGAGTTTGGCATTGGGCCACAGCACTGCTACTGTCATTTCACCAAACCCTACACATTTTCCATTGGCAACAAGTCTGGTGATCTGGCGGGCCAGGGCAAAATATACATGTTCATGCAGCAGCATGTGGTTGTGCAATGTCTTGCTGAAAAACGGCGTCTGGGGTGTTGTGAAGAAATGGTATGGCTACGGGCCGCGGGATGTCATTCACGTACATCACACTGGTCACAGTGCCCTGGGGACATGCACCAACTGTGATTTGTGGTTGTACCCAATAGCACCCGCACAATAAGGCCTTGAGTTAGCACTGGTTCTCTTGTGCGAATGATGCCGCTCCCTCTCTCTGCAACCAACCAATATGTGGCCATTATTTTCAAACAAATAGAACCTGGATTTATCCAGAAACACTACTTGATGCCATTCCAGTCCCCTGTTACATCATTCCATACACCATTGCCATCTAACATGTTTCTGCACATTCGTCAGAGGTAGGCGGAGGAGTGGACAACATGCACGTAACACATAACGAAATAAATGGCGGTTGACTGTCACCCCTGTACAAAATGTTACACTGTCCCACTGTTGTGCCAGAGGTGAGGAGGACACATCTCTGTCCTGCAATGCCATTCGGATGAGGTGTCGATCTTCTCAAGGGATGGTCTGGGTGGTGCAACCTGACCCACCTTGTCGTATTCTACAGCTTTCCATGAATTATTTTGCGCACTTTCGTTGCACTGCAAAAACAGTTCATCCTACAAGAGCAGTAATTTCCCAGATGGATGCATCACATTCTCTCATGCTAATAATGCACCCTCTTTCAAAAATGCTGATTTGACAGTACAGTTTGCAAACATGTCTGCAAGGCATCCTGCACTTCTGCTCAAGTCACACTGATCCATTACCTTCGGTTTTTAGTGACAACAAGAGCTGCAGGTACATTTTACCAGTAGGTAGTGTTGCACCGCGATATCGATGTTGACCTTGAATCTGTGGGCTGACATGGTTCAAATGCTAATCATTTCTGCCGAACATATTAATATACATGTGCTGTGTACATGAAAGTCCTGTCTCTAGTTACTCAAGGTGTTCTGTTTTTTCTGAACCTGGGTGTACCAGTCCAGATTTCGTTTGTAGTAGAACAACCTATCGCTTGGATCATTCGCTTTTAAGCTGTCTAATAAATGACAGTGGGAGGTGAAGGGGGGGGGGGGGGGGGGGACCATGTATCCTTGCATTATTGCCATACAAAATGTTGTGCAGCAAGATTAATGAAATGAACTGTTGCAATTATAATGTTATCATCTCACTAAGTTGTTATGAGCTCAAAAGCAAAAACACATTACATGAAACAAAAATGTAAAAACCATTATTGTTGTTGAAGTAAACTGTCATATCAATTATTCACTATCCACCGGATGCACAAGTCTTTAATCGCTTTAAATATTCTGAACTGAATAACTGTTCTGGCTGAAAAATAGTTTCAACTGTTCTGTTGCGGACCGTCGATGGTCGAACCCGGGACTCCAGTTGGCAGAGCTAAAACCCGGGTTTTTCTTCAGGAGGTTGAGCAAGTTCAATAGCTTCAAGGGGCAGTGCAGAGTGATACAGCAGTATTTGGAAGTATTCCTTTATTCAGCTAGTTCACAGAAGCGTAATGTCGGCACGCAGCTCGATGATGGAAGTCAGCCGCGCTCGCCCGGTCACCGCTCACCGAGGCATAGTGACTGGTGCTGCTCTACTGCCCACGATTCTGGACACTGTTACAGTCTCTGGTCTCCACCACCCTCCGTCCCATTTGGCCTGCTGTGTCCGACCACAGGACAAAGGTGGTTGTACTGGTCACCTGTGGCCCTCGGCCACTGCTGCTCCCAGGACAGGACCAGACTCGAACCCGTCCCCTCCTGGACGCTGTGCTGAAACTTGCTGCTAGTGGTGCTTGCCTCATGGCAACACCCGCCATTGTCCCTAACGCTGTTTCAGTGCTGCTGCGACTCCCACAGCGTACACTTCGCCCGTACTCTGGTATGCCAGGTGGGAAGCGAACGTGGCCCGTCCTGGACCCGCTGTCACTGTCTTCCTTCAGGCAGACCGTGCAATCTCCAAGTACCCAGCTGCTGTTCCGTCCCACCCCAGTGTTGTGTCCCTGGAGGCAGAATACAGCCCAAACAAGTAAATAGAAACAAAGTACAGGTTTGCACAGAATATTTACATCATCACTGCCAGACTGGCTCCTATAAGCATAGACTCTTGACTGACCTGGCAGTTGTAACATTCTAATGTGTTCCAATACTTTATTAACTGTGATAGATCCTTCCTGTGCATTAATAAAGGAATGCAACGTTTCCAAAAACACTGAATTTAATGTCAAGTTTAAATATGTCCGATTCTGCGTTGGTAATATCTCCAGAACCCCTTCTGGATAAAACAACATTCCCTGTTACAAAGTTAAAGCTGTTTCACCCTTACATGATGCTGGAAGACGGAAATCCTTCCCCACAATTTCACAAACCATATTATTTATAATTATTCCACTCTCCCGCAGTTGCAACCTCCTTATTTTATCTCCTCTCTGATTGGTATAACAAGTGACCATCACCCATATTGGCATAAATACCAAATGTAACCAATGCCTCCCTACCTTCTGGAAGTAGGAATGTGTCGATAACACCTCTTTCTCACAATCTGAGCCATTCATAATCCCCAGGAACAATCTAACTTTGCATGTACTACTGTCCAAAAAAACTGGTCGATTAGGGCAAATCATCACTTGTACTTGCATACAATGCTCCATCTCCTTTAATGGTAGTACTCCGTGAGCTGCTCTGTTCGCCGAAATAAAAAGTACATCTTGCATCCTAATCTGCACCCATTTCCCTGTTCTCCTTCCATTTCACTGGGTATGAATGAATAGTGTAACACTCATAAAGTGAATCAACACCGACTACTGGAAAATTGACATCGATGTAAACTCACGCCCCATCCGTCCTCACCTCTGCCAAGGACACATGAAAGAATATTGGTATAGTGGCCCGTGTTACTTCCACTACATGTTCTATATCTGGTGGAAATTGCCTCTTCGCTAATTGTAATCCTCAAAAATTCCCGATAGTACACTCAGCCCCTATCGAACTCTCTGAAATTTACTCCCCCATATAATGACAAAACTAAAACAACAAACAAGAAAAACGCAACTATTATCGGACCCACAAAAAAAACAAACACCACGCAAATTATCCCTTGATGCAAAAACACAAAATGTAAACATGCCATACAATATTAAACATATAATAATTTACTCCCTCCATGCTCCATGACCGTAACACATACGGAACATTATGCGTTCGCTGTTGTTGCTCTGCCGCGACCTTCTCCTTCCGTTTGCTTTGCCTGGCCTCTGCAATTGGGTCTCTTCCTTGTAATTGAGGTAATCCATCCACCATTCCTTTAAAAGCCTTTACTCTACTTACGTGGATAACGGATGTTTTTGTTGGCAGGTGCACTTTAACATTTACAGGCGAAGTCATCTCCACAACCTGGTATGGTCCGTGGTACTTTGTCAAGAATTTTTACGTCTTTCCATTAGGTGTCTGTGGATTCGTGATTAGTACCCATTGACCTACCATGTACTGTGGTAAAGGTCCCGACCCCTTATTCTGTTCTTCCTGCCCTTCTAACGCTTTCGTACTGGCCTTCTGTACCCTCTTCCAGACTTCCCGTATTGTCCGTGCAAATTTCCTCACTGCGTCCCCTTTAGCTCCAGGTTTCGCACATAGAACGTTAAACAGTGATGGCATCTTTCTTCCATAGACCACCTCGAACGGTGACATTCCGCCACGTACGGAAGATAAATGTCCCTGTTATCATGGTTTCCATTCACTTAACAACTTAGCATTATGAGGGGGTAGTTTGTGTTGTTGCCCTGGATGACAATTAGGCAAAATGTTTGTCAGGATTTGTAAGCAGTGGGACCTTGAGGTACGGCAATACGCAAACACGAGAAGTAAGTTTAAACAGTTTTATTAACAAAAGCTGATTACAAAACACGCACGCTACGCTCACCGATCATCACTGTTTCTGACATCCTAACAGTGGCTAATTACGGTCGTATAGAAGGCTCCATGGTGAGCTAAGAAAAGAGACATATTCGCGCCCGAGGCCACGCTAGTTAATCCTGTGTGCTGTGGACGGCGGCCAGTGGCGTACTTTGCGTCGTAGTTCTGGCCGGACGCGTGTCTACTGACCGAGCAAATTGTCAGCATTCCAGACAGGTCGGCTGGCGAGCACGTGTTACATACCCTACAGCTGCATGCAATCCGTAGGCCCTTACATCACTCTCCCCGGAGAAAAAGAGCAACCATAGGTGGCTCAAAACGACCTCCTGGACGTTACAAATCTACTTCGCCGTTTGTGGCATCGGAAGGCATTGCAGCATGTATTTCACTTGTAGACACAGTAACGTTCAGTACAGGGAAGCATGCCTTCAGCATGACAATTTCATACATGAAAAATGCTGTTGATGAAAGACAAATTAATAAAAGCAATAAAAACACAATACTGACAATCAAGTATGCATTAACATTACTGGATGAATTGAAGGACTTAATTTTATTTGCTGCTTCAATGAAGCTTAACTGATTATTGGAAGAGATTACCTTTTCATGGATATCCTTAATTAAATTACTGTCTTCAGAAAAACTTGATAAGGAATGCTTTCCATATGTTAATATGTATGAATCATTTTAATAAACAGATAACATTCACGTTAATGGCAAATGTCCAGTTGCATGAAATGTAGTTGGCAATACACTAGGCATATCAAATAGTTCACATGATAAATCACAATGTGTGGCATTCAAGATTAATCCACTGTTATTCAATTTGAGTGTAAAGGATAGCTCATGTGTATCATAATTTTTACATGTAAATGTGACATGAAGGGTGGAGTTAAATGAGAAAATTATATCTTCAGGACACCATTTAAGAAATGGATGATAAAGGTGTTAAATTTATAGGGCAACCATCTCTTGGGGGATGATTCATAAACAATTCTTTCTCACAGCTCTACGCTCTACTGTCTAAGAATACTGCTGATTCAGGGCAAATTAACTTATGACTACGTTTACACATATGCAAATCATTTTCATTTAGGGACACAAAATATGTTTGATCCTTGCTGATCAGTAGATAATCATTCAGTATGTACTTTACATGAATACCTGTCTGTCTCCATTTCTCAGGGTAAGTATAAATCTTATACATTTCAAAATTATGCTTTGCTCTAGCAATGGGTATAGATACAATAACAGTTAATTCATCTTCAATCATTAAGAAGTGTGAGGTGGTTAACTTGTAGTAAACATATAAATTGTAAGACTTAACAGGGTAAATCATAGTATATTTTGCATCTAGTTTTCGTTCAACTGATAGTAGAATCTGAAAAATTGTTCTGGATGTAGTAGTATATTGCTCAAACAATCATTTGAACTACACTACTGGCCATTGAAATTGCTACACCACGAAGATGACATGCTACAGACATGAAATTTAACCGACAGGAAGAGGATGCTGTGATATGCAAATGATTAGCTTTTCAGAGCATTCACACAAGGTTGGTGCCTGTGGTGACAACTACAACGTGCTGACATGAGAAAAGTTTCCAACCGATTTCTCATACACAAACAGCAGTTGACCGGCATTGCCTATTGAAACGTTGTTGTTCTGCCTCGTGTAAGGAGGAGAAATGCGTACCATCACATTTCCGACTTTGATAAAGGTCGGATTGTAGCCTATCGCGATTGCGGTTCATCGTATCGCGACATTGCTGCTCGCGTTGGTCGAGATTCAATGACTGTTAGCAGAATATGGAATCGGTGAGTTCAGGAGGGTAATACGGAATGCCGTGCTGGATCCCAATAGCCTCGTATCACTAGCAGTCGAGATAACAGGCATCTTATCCGCATGGCTGTAACGGATTGTGCAGCCACGTCTCAATCCCTGAGTCAACAGATGGGGACATTTGCAAGACAACAACCATCTGCATGAACAGTTCGACGACGTTTGCAGCAGCATGGACTATCATCTCGGAGACCATGGCTGCGGTTACCCTTGACGCTGCATCACAGACAGGAGCGCCTACGATGATGTACTCAACGACAAACCTGGGTGCACGAATGACAAAACGTCATTTTTTCAGATGAATCCAGGTTCTGTTTACAGCATCATGATGGTCACATCCATGTTTGGCGATATCGCAGTGAACGCACATTGGAAGCGTGTATTCATCATCTGGCGTATCACCCGGCATGATGGTATGGGGTGCCATTGGTTACACGTCTCGGTCACCTCTTGTTCGCATTGATGGCACTTTGAACAGTGGACGTTACATTTCAGATGTGTTACGCCCTGTGGCTCTACCCTTCATTCGATCCCTGCAAAACCCTTCATTTGAGCAGGATAATGCAGGACCGCATGTTGCAGGTCCTGTACGGGCCTTTCTGGATACAGAAAATGTTCAACTGCTGCCCTGGCCAGCACATTCTCCAGATCTCTCTCCAATTGAAAACGTCTGGTCAATGGTGGCCGAGCAACTGGCTCGTCACAATACGCCAGTCACTACTCTTCATGAACTGAGGTATCGTGTTGAAGCTGCATGGGCAGGTGAACCTGTACACGCCATCCAAGCTCTGTTTGACTCAATGCCCAGGCGTATCAAGGCTGTTATTACGGCCAGAGGTGGTTGTTCTGGGTACTGATTTCTCAGGATCTATGCACCCAAATTGGGTGAAAATGTAATCGCATGTCAGTTCTAGTATTATATATTTGTCCAGTGAATACTCATTTATCATCTGTATTTCTTCTTGGTGTAGCAATTTTAATGGCCAGTAGTGAACTTCCTAAGGCTGTTCTTAAGTTAAGGGCATCAGTTCTAGAATTTGTTAAACTATCAGTAATCCTTCAAAAAAGTGTGTTTAAGTCTAAGTGTCCAATCATAGCATTTAATTCTTGGATATTTGTGTTCATTTCATTACGAATTACGTGGAAATGTGAGAGAAATTGCTGTACAATCTGTTCAGTGAAAACTGTGTGGTTAGTAATTCAGGGTGTATACGACCCGGGACAACTGGGAGATCCGGGAACAACCCGTGAATTTTTTCATCCGGGAGAAAACCGGGAAAAACCTGGGAATTGTTTAAAATTCCAGGCGTTTTTCATTTAGTTTTCAGATAATTTTTGTAACTTTGACTGGTAAGAACCAATACTTTAACAAAGGAGATTACTGTATCCTGCACCTGCATAGTAATACTGCAGCAACAAAACATTAACGAGAGAAAAAAAAACTAAAATAAAACTTAAGAAGCAAAGTAATTGCATCATATACAACAAAAAAACAGTGCTGATACAAGCAACTGCCAGCAGCAAAGTGTGTCAAATGCTTTAGGAAGACTACGCAATGCTTCATAACAACAAATTGTCTCCAATGAGCGTGACGTGACCACTGTATAAATTAGATTTGTTTGAGCAGTTGCGGGCGGACCCTTGCGCATGCGCAGTTGAATCGCGTATGAGTATTATCTTCTCCCGCTTCTGGTTACAGAAGTGTGGCTGGGCGCCACTACCTAATATTGTTCCAGTTCGGAAATATAGTAAATCTGGGGCTGATGCACAGAGCAGTCTGAGTTGTGGTGGGTAGGTGGGTCGTCTCCACGTGACATGTGTTTACGTTCAGTGATTTTGTTGTTTCCTCTTCATTTATCGCTCCCATGTTAAATGATAACAAAATGGATTTTTGTGGTCGGAAGCTATCAAATGAATATAATTCGTTCACATAATTACTGAATGCTAAAATATGTTAATAGTTCCAGATTTCATTTCCACTTTTCTGACAGTCAAGCTTAATCGCCTTGCAGAACAATGAAGTTATTTTTGCCGGTTTGCTAAAGAGATTTGGCTTTTATTAATCTTTTCAGCTGAGGCAGTCAATTTATTTGAAACGAAGTGTTTTATTTCACACTATTGGCTAGTTTCAACTATTCGCTGCATTTCCAGTGCATGAATGGCATTATGCCATAATAAAGAACCAAATATAAGATAATACAATACTGGTACTCCAAGAAAATTTACATAGGAATGTGCATTTTAAGCCGAATTATGCATTTTAGTATGGTTCACGAAATTCAGGTGCTCTTGAAGTATCCTCTGTTGTCTTGTTTCTTTAATGTCATAATGAAAGATCTTTTAATGTTTTAAACTTACGAACATATGTGCTTCCTGCGTCTTCGTAGCTGCGCAAGTGTGGTAACGCTTGTTATCTGGCGCTCCCTTGAAACTGCTGAAACAAAGCTATTTCTAACAGGTCGCAGGAAACTATTGCGGATGGTGGTTCAAAAAGCGTTACAGCCACAGCAGATTTCCTTTTATGCAAGATGAACTACATGCGAGAATGTACGGTGAATTTCTTAAATCACAAAGTGTTGGAGTCTCATTTAAAAATCAACTTTTTGAGGACGACCATTTAGAAGAATTTAGAGCCTAGATCATCAGACATTTACGTCGTTATTAAAAATTTTACTGGCACGTTTGTGCGATGTGTCTGAAAGTGTAACATGCACAAAAAAGATCAACATTATACATGGGGAGCTTCTCTTCCAGCTTATCAATCTTAGAGACCAATATTATATGTGAATGCTATGTATATTAATTTAAACCATTAACTTTTCTTATTTGTGTGTTCGCGCTACTTAAGAGTGATCTTGCTATTGGCTGACTACATCACGTGTCCTATGCTGTCATCAGCTGGCAAGATCACATGACATGAGCTTTGACTGGCTTACAAAAGTGCATCGCAATCTCCATTTCAATGCTTCGAAAAGTGATATGCGGTGTTTTGTGGAATTAAAATTTATACCTTCGTAATACGAAAATATGCACAGTACATGTTGCTGCACATCAAAAAGTGTATTTTCACCTGGGAGAAAGTGTATTTTTAACCGGGAAATCCGCAAAAAAATCCGGGAATTTTTTTTCCTTGTCCATGTATACACCCTGTAATTGTTCTTTGCATATTCTTTAATACGATAATTTCATTAGAGAGGTTAGTTGAATCTGTACTGGACTGTTGTTCAAGAGCTAATATTTTGCCTTTAACTTCCAGTAGATCTCAACTAGTTAAAGTACCAAATACAGTACGAAGGATACTCCCTCCAAAATCAAACCAGTCCTAATTAAAGTTTTGTGTGGCAAAAGCTTTAAAAAACAGTAAATCTCTTGTTCATAATTAGCAAATGTAGACCTCAACTGCATTTTGGCTGTGATCCAGTTGTTATACCAAGATGCACCCATTTCCAAAATTGTATCATTTCCCTTAACTGAACAAATTACATCAATTTGCTTCTTTACAGAATTGATCTGTTGCTGGATTTCACTCAGATTGTACTTGAGGACAAGTTTTGCATTAGTTGAAACTACCATGTCTGATCATGGTTGAAACAAAACACCTGTACACTGTGGTACTATTACTACAACATTAGTAGAATACATAGTAGTAAACATTAGAATAAAAATGATTATGGTTAATTAGTTCTAAATACTAGAGTTAACAATAAACATAAAATAAATGAGTTTCTTGTGGTAACCTGTGGAATAAAAGGTTTAGTTTCACTTGTGCAATAGCTTCAATACTAAATTTTCACAACATTTTCACATAAGCATATGATGAAATAGACACACACATTGCACTCTCACGCACTACACACATTTACGCAGATTGTAGGGGTGTCTGGAACAGTATCGCTCAGAACGTGGCGATGCCTCGGCCTCAAAAGTGTGTACTGCAGGCTCACGATTCTCGCTTCCTGGGTTTGAGAACAGCAGGCCTGCCTCTCGGTCGGTCCTCGTCGGCTTGCGATACTGCAAGAAATCTACCCAGAAATGGCTTTACGTGGTTGACATGAATGACAGTCGAACTAAAGGGCAGTTGGAGCTTAAGAGTCACTGGCGACAACACCTCCAAGATTGGATATGCTCCTTTCCAAGACTTCTTAAACTTTTTGACGTGACTCTTCTTTAACACCACGTTGCTCAGATACACAAGATCTCCAACTCGATACTGTGGCACTGCTGCTTGGCGGTCGTGTTGTCTTGCTTGCTGAAGAAAGGATTGATGATTTTGCTGTTTCACTCCCCTCCATGCTTCCTTTAGCTTGCAGGCTAGATCCCTTACGTGTTTATTACTGATTCTGGCAGTCGATCATGCAAAGTCCAAGGATGAATGCATTCTTCTTTCGTACACGATCTCATATGGACTTAGGCCAGTTGAGCTGTGCATTTTGACATTGTAACAACTTACCAACTACGGTAAACAGACATCCCAATTGTCGTGTTTTCTGCACACATAATGCTAACCATTTTAATAATTGTTCTGTGGACTCTCTTGACTTTTCCATTTCCTCCAGGGTGTGCTGGTGTAGTCCTTAACTCAGTTATTTGCATGAGCTTACAAGTCTGTTTAAGTAAGACACTCATAAAATTCGTTCCTTAATCACTAATTATACTTAATTGTGATCCAAACTTAAGAATCCATTCTTTTACAAAAACTGTAGCTGTAGCCTCAGCACTCTGATCAAGTATTGGTATCATGAGAATGTATTTAGAGAAATAATCTAACATTGTCAATATGTATTTGTTTCCATCTTTAGTCTTAGGTCCTACAACATCTAGTCCTACTCGTTCAAATGGTTAACTTGTCTCTGGCAGTTCTTGCAATGGTGCTCTACTTTTTCCTACATTATTCCAGCTGTTACAGGAATCACATTGTGAAACAAACTAAAAAATGTCAGCTTTTCGGCTCGGCCACCAAAACATTTGAGCTCGCAATGTCCTGATAATAAAGAATCAAGTTGCTCTCTCATGATTTGCTCTTTCGTGCTTTCTGGAATAACTGTGCAGTTTCCTTTACTAGTAATTTTGTGCATTAATCCATCTATTTTGACAAAAGTTGATCATTTTTCCATAATTTGCCTTGTGGATCTTCTTTTTGAGCTGCCTTTAACTCTTCTTCTCGACTTACTGTAACACAAACATTGACTTTTCAACTCATTGCATCAGCATTCACATGTTGTTAACCAGGTCGGTGAAAAAAACCTTAAATTGGTACTCACTCAGTCTTAATGCCCATCTGGTTAATCTGGAACTTGGATCCTTTAAGATCAATGACCATTTAAATGCGGCCTGATCTGTAATAACTGTAAATTCTCTTCTTGTTAAGAAACAGCTGTTATGTGTTATACCAAAAACCAAAGCACAAAACTCCTTCTCAGTAGTAGTATATATACATTCTGCTTAGTTTAATTGTCTGGAAGCAAATGAGGTTGGATGTTCATGACCATCAACTTCTACATCTACATCCATACTCCGCAAGCCACCTGACGGTGTGTGGCAAATGGTACCTTGAGTACCTCTATTGGTTCTCCCTTCTATTCCAGTCTCGTATTGTTCGTGGAAAGAAAGATTGTTGGTATGCCTCTGTGTGGCCTCTAATCTCTCTGATTTTATCCTCATGGTCTCTTCGCGAGATATACGTAGGAGGGAGCAATATACTGCTTGACTCCTCGGTGAAGGTATGTTCTCAAAACTTCAACAAAAGCCCGTACCGAGCTACTGAGCGTCTCTCTTGCAGAGTCTTCCACTACTTCCTTTGTTTTCGGACTGCATTTCCTTAGGATTCTTCCAGTGAATCTCAGTCTGGCATCTGCTTTACCAACAATTAATCTTATATAGTAATTATATTTTATATCACTCGTAATGCCTACTCCCAGGTAATTTATGGAATTAACTGCTTCCAGCTGCTGACCTGATACATTGTAGCTAAATGATAAAGGATCTTTCTTCCTACTGCACCATGCATCAATTCTTTGCAGATCCTCTTATATTTCAGTACAATTTTCCATTGTTACAACCTCTCGATATAATACAGCATCATCCACAAAAAGCCTCAGTGAACTTCTGATGTTATCCACAAGGTCACTCCCATGTGTCACACCTGAAATCACTCTTACTTTGTGAGACTTATCTCCATAGTTGATATGCTCTTACTTTGTTTATTAAATGACTGTGGGGAACTGTATCAAACGCCTAGCAGAAGTCAAGAAACGCGGCATTTACCTGGGAACGCGTGTCTATGGCCCTCTGAGTCTTGTGGACGAATAGTGCGCGCTGGGTTTCACATGATCGTCTTTTTCGAAACCCATGCTGATTCCTACAGAGTAGGTTTCTAGTCTCCAGAAAAGTCATTATACTCAAACATAATACGTGTTCCAATGTTCTACAGCTGATCGACATTAGAGATGTAGGTCTATACTTCTGCACATCTGTTCGATGTCCCTTCTTGAAAACTGGGATTACTTCTTGGGACAAGATTGCATCTATGGCAAATTTGGATGCATCTGTTGAAAGATCCAAGGTTTCCACTAAATTTGGTAAGGGATAAATGTCGGGTGGTCACAGCATTCAAAGATCAGTAATCAACACAAAAACGGAACTGTAGTTCTTCAGAAATTGATTTCTTCTTTACAGTTACAACAGACAAACACTACGGTGGGTCTGAAGGATCTCTTGGTTTTATAATTCCGGCTTCTAATTGTTCTTTAACCATTTCTTCTACCAACTCTCTTTGGCCGAATGGTATTCGGTAAGGTTTTGTGTGACTGGGGCTGCATTTCCTGTATGAATACGATGCTGAACTAAATGAGTGAAAGGTAAATTTGTACGTTCTCTGAATAAATCTGCATACTCCAGCAAAACAGGTGCTAAAATCTTCTGTTCATCAACTGTTAAGTGTTCTATCTTTTTCCAAATCTTGCACTGCAGTTCATTATTAACTTCGTTTCCTCGTTGTAATTTTGTGGTATTGTTACAAAAATCTGTGTTTATAACTGCAGCATTTGTTACCTCATGTGGAATCTTTATTACGTCACTTTTACTTGCGCTCGACACTTCAGCAACTTTTGTTCCTCGTGGCAAAACAATATCCTCATTGCTCATATTTGTTATTGTAACCGGGACTTTTGCAACATTCTGTCTCACCATTGTAGCGACGTCTACACTTCGAGCAACATAACAGTGCATTGTATTCGGTAACTCACTTTTCTCGGATCGCTCAATTAATAACAAAGTTCCTTCCTTACATTGGGGTGACTTACCTTCAACGTAGATTGTCTTTCCTGCTCCCTAGGGAATTTGATGAGGCTGATCAATTTGAACATCAACTTGGACGGTTTGAACTGATGCATCGTTTGGGCGGTCCATTCCCACAACGTCAGTATTGCTGCTCCTTTGAGTACGATCTGAAGAACGATTTCCTAGGTTGTAGTTGCTAGGGACTAGTCTGATCTTTCCTTCTGTGACAAATATCTCTGCCTCATTAGCGGACAAAAAATCAAATCCAAGTACACCGTCATAACGCATTTCGTTATTTGAAACTACTTGTACTCTTGCTGTGTGTTTATCTTTACCTTTATTTTCACATTCATCTTGCCCTTGGCCAAGAATTAATTCTACGTCAACTTCTCTATAGTTACGGAGCTTTCCTCCATTTAACCCTCACACTTTTAATAGTGGCGGTTTCAATTTATCCCATTTATCTATGTCACACCACATTGATGAGGTCTGTGCTCCTGTCTCAATAAGTAGTTTGATGTTTCTCCCACGATATACAGCACCTATCACAAAGTCATTTTCGGTCTGATTTTCATTGGAATTAACAGGACTCACTGTCTCTGGCAAGGGTTGGATGGAGTGGTGGCCCGTACGTCCCCGTACTCATTTAAAGATCTGGCAGATTGTCTGTTGTTCGCATTACCTTTCTTCTTGTTGTGACAATCTCTCGAAACATGACCCTGCATCCCGCAATGATAGCAGATTCGATTCTCTTTACAATCCTTACGCTTGTGACCCAGCTTATTGCATCTACAGCATTGTACTGTTGTGTTGAAAACTCTGCATTCTTGTTTCTGCATCTCATTCAGTCGTCTTAGTGCTTCAACGAAACCAACAGCTGGTTCTACTGCTCCGTGAAACGTTTTACATCGTGCCAATTGAACAGCTTTGCTTACTTCCTCTCCTTGCAACCCATGAATGAATGTGTCCAAGCCTCTCTGGTCGGTTTCGAACAACTGAATGTGATTTTCATTTTCTTCTTCTACTAACTCATACGTTTGAGTGTTGATGTTTCGAATTCTGTCAGCAAACTGTTCGATAGATTCATCTCGTTGCATTCACAGGCTGTAAAGCTGCTCTCTGTAAAATCTGATTGTGTTTTTATGTTTAAATCTTTGAACAACAATCGTTCTAAACTTATTGTAATCTTCTGTTTTCACGCAAGTAGGCTCCGCACTAATGAAATCTTGTGCTGCTCCCTGAATTCTTAATTTGGCAACCACGAGCTTATCGGAATCTGTCCAGGATCCTAACTGGACGGCACGTTCAAGTTTACGAAAAAACACTTTCATATTATCTTTGGATTTCCCGCTAAACACTGGTACTGGTGGCAATAATGAAAAATTCTTTATTGTAGTTGTATTTGTATTGCATGAACTATCATTTGACAGGTCTTTCAGAATGTTACATTCACTTCTTTCTGCTTTTAATTGCCATATCTCTTCTTGCAGTTCATTAATAACAGTTTGTAGATCGACAATGTTACTCTGACTGGATTGCGACATTTTGTCTAATTTATCACCAATGAGTCACACAAATGTAAAATAAAAATCCATCATTGCGTTTCGTATTCTAGCCAAACTGGAGTAGACCAGCCTGAATACCAGCGTTGGATGTCCCTGCATAGTCGTAAGATATTCATGCTGCTGCTCGAAGTTCACGTTGTCCTGCAACTCTTCAGGACTGCAGATGTTCCATAATTATCCCCATGCAGACACCACTTCTATAAGGGGGTAGTTTGTGTTGTTGCCCTGGATTACAATTAGGCGGAATATTTGTCAGGATTTGTAAGCGGTGGGTCCTTGAGTTACGGCAATATGCGAACATGAGAAGCAAGTTTAAACAGTTTTATTAACAAAGGCTGATTATAAAACGTGCACACTACGCGCACCCATCATCACTGTGTCTGACATCCTAACAGTGTTTAATTACAGACGTATTGAAGGCTCCATAGTGAGCTAAGAAAAGAGACATATTTGCACCCGAGGCCGCGATAGTTAATCCTGGACGATGTGGACGGCAGCCAGTGGCGTACTCTGCATTGCAGTGTGGCCGGACGCCCATCTACTGACCAAGCAAATTGTCAGCATTCCAGACAGGTCGACTGGCGAGCGCGTGTTACGTACCGTATGGCTGCGCGCAATCCGTAGACCTGTACGGCATTTTTGAAATTGTCTTATGTACTCGCTCTGTTCTCCCATTCGCCTGTGAATGAAATGGACTGGTCCGTAATTTTTTAATTCTCAATAACTGACACAACTGTGTCATTAATTCGGACATGAAGTTCATTCCCTGATCTGTAATTATGGTATCAGGCTCCCCAAACTTCAGTAACCAGTTATTGACTAAAGCTTGTGCTACTGTACTTGCCTGTTGGTCTGGTATTGTGACCATGGCTAGAAACCGCGAAAAGTGATCAATTATAATTAAAATGTAACGATTCCTTACCAGTGTTTTGTTGCATGGCCCACAGATATCGAAAGGTTTCGAAGCCTCTGGTAACTGTTGCAATAGAAGTCTTGCACTGTCACATCCGCTCACTGCACACACACCACACAATTTGCCACGTATTGTTCCACATCCCTTCTCCGAGTGCGCCACCAAAATCGTTCTGCTACTCGTCTTTCCATTGCTCGGCAACCTCCGTGCTCTGTAAGCACATGATCACGGGCCTCCTTTAAGACTTCCTCTCTCAAACTCTTTGGTACCACTACCTGTGGTCCATACCTGGTAAGTCTACACAACAAATTTCCCTCCACAATGAATTGTGGTTAAGCTCTAAAACCCTGGCACTCTTCATCCTCTGCTTGTCCCCTTTGCCATTCTGTGACACTCTTACCCATTATTTCTAATGCATCTAACTTGCGACTTAATGCATCTGCATTTGCATTCCTGTGTTTCTTCCCTGGGTTATGAATTACGTCAGAGTCAAAAACACTTAATTTTAGAGCCCGCCATATTAACCAACTAGAAGGATCCTTGAGTCCCAGTAACCATCTCAACGCCACATGATCTGTCATGACCTTAAACTTCCTACCATAAAGGTAACAATGAAAATACGTTACTCCATATATTACAGCCACCATCTCCTTTTCCGTTGTGGGTAATTCCGCTCCGCCCTATTTAACTGTCTGGAAGCATATGCCACTTGATGCTCCTGTCCCTTTACCATTTGCCCCATAACACTTCCTACTGCGCCATTTGAAGTGTCACATGATAAGATGAAGTCTACTTCAGAATTTGGAAACACCGACACAGGACCAGAAACTAATCTCATTTTTAATTCATCGAGAGCTTGCTGGCATTCCTCCATTGATTGAAATTTAACCCCTTTCTTTAAAAGCTTTGATAACAGCTTGGCTATTTTAGCAAAATCTTTTACAAATTTACAATAATATGAACACAACCCAATATACTATTGTAATTGCTTCGTTGTATGTGGTGTTGGAAAATTTTGAACTGCCTGTGTTAACCGAGGATTGGTTTGAACCCCTTGTTCACTGATTATATGACCTAAATATTTGACCTGCGTCTGCACAAAATTACATTTTTCTAAACTTAATGTTAATCGTGCCGACCGCAATCTTCTAAGGACTTGTCTTAAATGCAATACATATCCTTCGAAAATACTATAATGTCATCTAGGTAAGCCATACATGTCTTTGGTTTCAATCCCCTTAAAATCCCATCTAATAATCACTGAAAAGTGGCTGGTGCATTCTTCAACCCGAATGGCATACGTATATACTGGTAGTGTTCCCCAGGAACAGTTAAAACTGTCTTTGCCGTATCCTCTGACACTACTTCCAACTGGTGGCATCCACTCCGTAAATCCATCACTGTAAAATACTTACATTGTCCCAGATTATCCAATGTGTCCTTGATATTCGGAATCGGATATGCACCCGAAATGGTTTTTGCATTCAGAAACGTATTATCACAATAAAACCTATATTTCCTTGTACCATCCACCAACTTCTTATGCATGAGAACTACATTGCTTAAATCCGGACTATCGCTATGCTCTATGATTCCATCCCATAGTTGTTGTTCTAGAAATTCATCTAGTAGCGGTTGCATATGACGTGCTCACCTATATGGTTTCCTAAACACTGGTGTATTATCCTCAGTTGATATGTGATGCTTCATAATCGGTGTTGCCGGTAACCTACCCTCCATTCCGCATAAATTGCTAAATGTCAATAACAATTCCTCCAATGTGACCCTGTCGTCTCCCTGCAAAAGCTGTAATTTTCCCCTCAATTGCACTGCATCGACATTTTGCTAATGGCTCGCCTCTAAATCCTCCCTGTTGAGGTCATCTTCATCAAAGAACCCCAATGTGACCAATAACAACCCTTTTGACAAGCTAAAATCTGCTCTACCAAAGTTACCTATACTTACAGGAAACCTATAATCTCCTTCCACATAACTTGCGTGAGCTAAACTCCTCCGCATAAAACAGTGCACATTATCCAACTCCTCATTACTCGAGAGTGGTTCCACCATGTACAACATCTCCTTTGGTAAGTCCATATTTATCGAAGCCCAGACTACCTTCCCTGTACCTGCCGGTATGTTATCCTGTTGATCGACCTTTAATGAATCCGTTCACAGTTTAGCTGGCGTCATCTTCACGTTAAGTGCGCCTTGCAACATCAGTCCATTTGCAACAGTTTCCTCTATGCAAAACATTGTTCCACTGAGTTCCACTGTTTGTTGCCAAAGATCTGTCTTCGCACAATGTTTGTCAAGGAAGTCCAGTCCAAGAATCACCGAATACCCCTCACCCAAACACGGTAACACCTCTACCTGCTCACTAAACTTAGTTCCTGCGATCACAAATTGCAGTACCGTCATACCCAATGACTCCACTTTATTATCCCCCACCCCATGTAACCTATAACGTGGTGGCTCAAGCCGCCTCCTGCTATCCAGGTCTAGACTAATAACAGACACGTGTGCCCCCGTGTCAACCAGAAACCTCTGTTTCCTTCTGTTCACCAAGCCTACTAAGCAGCATTCCGTCTGTGCACCTAGAAGCGCATTATCTAATTTCACTGGGACCGCCCCTCCAATGGTTGAAGCAGTCCCTTCTCGTTTACCGGCTGCTGTCGCAGAGGTTCCTCCCTATTTTTACTCCTGCAGTTCACTGCCCGGTGACCCATTTTCCCCACATGAGTAACACTGCAGCTGACGCTGACACTGCCTCCTAATATGCCCTACCTGGCCACAACTAAAACACTTAATTTCTGCTGCCAGAACTTTATGCTCCACCCTTTGCTTCGTCGCATAATCTACCTCCTCTTAAGCGTGTGGCAATCCTTAGAACCACTGCAAGATCACTGGGATTCTCCATTCTCACCTGACGTGACATCTTCTTCCCCGCAAAAGCACATCTAATGCCCTGTTCTCGACCTCCTGTAACAGCACTCTATTCGTCTCCCCATTCGGTGACAGTTTGAACGTTTGTGCATTCAGCTTTTGAATCCTGTTTGAGAAAACCTCCACAGTCTCATTTCTTCTCATAACTAACACTCTTATTAATTTTTCCCAAAAAAACCTGGTTCTATTCTGGTGTAACTCAGCCTCGAGCTCTGAAAACATCCCCACATTGTTCAACATTTCATAGTACAGTACGTATGACTTGGCATCTCCTATCAAACGTAACTTCGCCACTCTCAACATTATGACGTCCGACCCCCATTGGCCTCAGCCATTGTGATAATGTCATTAAGGAATACTGACACATCCTCCGTTGTTTTACCCGAAAAGGGTTTAATCAATGCTGCAATTGTCGGGTCAAATGGTCTATGACACTCCCCGACCTGCAATTTACTTTCACCCAACATTCCTTCCCCTACTTGCAATGCCTCAAATCTCCCCGCTAATTCTTCATATTTTTCTTTGTCCCTTATCCTTGTTTCCAACAATACCCGAATTTGCTCAGTTAGAGCAGCTACAGCTTCCGCTGCAGTCATGCCGCAGCTTCCGCTGCTTGCCGTGTTTCCACCATTCTTGCTTAAAGCTCTACTGTTAGTATTAATCCCACTCTGCTTCTCCTAAGTCATGGTTCTTGCGGTGAATCATCGCCCAACTACATTCTGAACACTTGTACACCAAATGTCCAAATCTGTTACAAATAAAACAACTGTTTGGCACCCACTTTGTTCACGGTAATCCGTGGCCTGACAGGTTACAAAAATTACATCGCTTAGGCACTATGTCGTCATGTCACCCATTTCCCCTGAATTTAGTAAATCTACAGGCTCCTCCAGCCTTACAAAAGACACCTTCAAAAGGTCCATCCTAAGTAACAAAAGAATGACACATAAACAATAAATCAAACGTCACTCATCCATCTCCATCATGCTCGTGCACAGGTGACAGTTCTGCTTTCTTCCCTATACTGGTATGGACAAACACTCCCAAAACGACAAAACGTAATAGGAAGTGTACGACCACCCATCACGAACACAACCAAACACCTCCACTACCCCTCTACACAGGCACACCTCAACGCTACTTGCTGGACATAAGATGTGGGAATGGAAATCTGGTACCAGTGTTGTAACTGTCACTACTTCTGACACAACTGTTGTGGATTGTCCATGGTTGAACCCGGGACTCCAGTTGGCAGAGCTGAAGTCGGGGCTCAACGCGCTGTTTCTCGCAAGAGGCTGAGCAAGTTCAATAGTGTCAAGGGGCAGTGCACAGTGATACAGCAGTATTCGGAAGTATTCCTTTGTTCAGCTCGTTTACAGAAGCATAATGTCAGCGCGTCGACCGCGCGCTGTTCCGTGAGTCCGGCTGTTTCAGCACGCCTGGACTGCCGGCACCACTGCTGCTGTCATCAAGATTGCCCGACATTGGGAGTCAGCCACGGTCGCCACTCGCTGAGGCATGGTGACTGGTGCCGCTCTACTGCCCGCGATTCCGGAGACTGTTAGAGTCCCTGGTCCCCGCCACCCTCCAACCCGTTTGGCCTGCTCTGTCTGACCATGGGACAAAGGTGGTTGTACAAGTGACCCGTGGCCCTCGGTCGCTGCTGCTCACAGGACAGGACCAGATTCGAACCCGCACCCTCATGGATGCCGTGCCGCAACTTGCCACTAGTGGTGCTTACCGGATGGCAACACCTGCTGCCGTCCCTAATGCTGTTTCAGCGTTGCTGTGCCTCCCGCAGCGTATGCCTCGCTTGTACCCTGGTACGCCAGGTGGAAAGCGAATGTGGCCCGTCCTGGACCCGCTGCAGATCGCTGTCACTGCCCTCCTTCAGGCAAACTGTGCAGTCTCCAAGTACCCAGCTGCCGTTCCGTCCCGCCCCAGTGTTGTGTCCCTGGAGGCGGAATACAGCCCAAACAAGTAAATAGAAACAAAGTACAGGTTTACTCAGAATATTTACAACGTTGCTACCAGATTGGCCCCTATAAGCGTAGACCAGCACAGATCTGACCTGACTCTCGACTGACCTGACACACCCCTCCAGCTAAAAGTGCCTGACTATTTATATTGCTTTTCCCCTCGCTTCTGACTTAGTGTCAGAGAGAGACAGAAACTATGGCAGGGGTAAATTCCCATACGTCAGCCACATTCACATCGCCACTCCCGGCTCTGGCCTACTGCCTTGCCTCATACATCGCAATAACTTAAAGCAATGCTGCAGTTCCCTGCCTTGCTGTTGCTCCACTCCAAACAAATCGTACGTGCAATGCGTCATTGCAGCTCTGCGCCATGTTTGCTCTGCCTGGCATACTGGCTGCCGACTATTACCACACACTGCCAGCGGCCCCAGACTTCATCGCCCACCTGCGCCTTTACTGAATTTTTAACAAAATTCTCTTTCCTACAACTAAGACTAATACTAGTGCAACAGTTCACTGCTGTCAGTGAAAATTTAAGTTTGCTATCATCAACCTCATGAACTTACTTATCAGCTAGATAACCACACTGTGATTTCAGGAAACAAAGGGGCTGTGCTGTATGATGCACATCATCTGCTCTTTAAGATATTTAATGATTCTGCTTAGATACCCAAGGCCAACCTCCACGTGTTTAATATTCAAAGGCTGTTAGCGCCTTACAGGTACATGTATCAGCTTGTAATAAGGGTTTTAATTTAAGATCCGATGACATTGTTGTATGGCCACTGTGCAGCTGATTACTGTAATATCATATATCACATGTTTATTTCAGTATTTGATTGAAATCATTTAATTAATAAAACATGATTCCCAAACACATGAAAGATGTAAAAGAATCAAATAACACAAATGTAAAGCTAACAGTAATGTAATGTGTTGATCTATACTTTCGTCTCAACATTATTGTGCTTCATTGCATCTTTTAATTGGTAAACAAACATTTATACTTGTGTATAACAAAATGTGCCTACATCTAAAGATTTCACAGCTAATAGTGACCTATTTTAGAGAGATGATGCTTATAGTTAAGTATTTATTGTAAGCTGTCCTATCATTTTCTGTTCAGCATCGAATATATCTACGAGGGGCGTTTGAAAAGTCCGTGCAAAAATAAAAACTACTTACGTGTTTGGGGGAAACCTTTTTTATTTTTTGACATAGTCTCCTTTTGGACGTATACACTTCGTCCAACACTGTTCTAATTTGTTGATCCCTTTCGAGTAATAGGAATTTTCCAAGTGTGCAAACTAGCTATTAGTTGCTGCAATCACTCCCTCATTTGAATAAAATCTTTGTCTCGCCAGCCATTTCTTCAAATTGGGGAACAAATAGTAGTCCGAGGGAGCCAAGTCTGGAGAATAGGGGGGATGTGAAATGAATTGGAATCCTATTTCCATTAATTTTGTGACCACAACTACTGAGGTGTGTGCTGGTGCATTGTCTTGATGGAAAAGGACTTCTTTGTAGTCCAATTGCTGGCATTTTTCTTGCAGCTCGGTTTTCATACGGTCCAATAACGATGAATAATATAAACTGTTCTAATCGAAGGTGCAGAGTCACCGTAACATTTATCAAGCTTCTCTTTAGACTCCTGAGGTGTTTCGCCTTTCATAAAGTAAATGCATTTACCCTTTTCCAGATAGTTGATGAGGATTATCCCTTGCAAATCCCAAAAGACAGTCACCATAACCTTTCCGGCCAAAGGAATGGTCCTCGCCTTTTTTGGTGCAGATTCTCCCTTGGTAACCAATTGTTTAGATTGTTGTTTGGTCTCAGGAGTATAGTAATGTATCCCTGTTTCATCCACAGTGAAGAAACGACACTTAAAGTCCTCCGGATTCTTCCGTCAAAGAACTATCCTTGTAACACTTCACACGATTCCGTTTTTGGTCAAGCATGAGCAATCGCAGAACCCATCTTGCGGATAGCTTTCTCATGTCCAAATGTTTATGCAAAGTATTATGTACCCATTCATTCGAGATGCCCACAGCATTAGCAATCTCACACACCTTAACTCTTCTGTCATCTATCACCATGTCATGGATTTTATCAATGATTTATGAAGTCGTAACCTCCACAGGGTGTCCAGAACGTTCAGCATCTCTTGTGCCCATATGGCCATGCCGAAAATTTTGAAAACACTTATAAACTGTTCTAATCGAAGGTGCAGAGTCACCGTAACATTTATCAAGCTTCTCTTTAGTCTCCGGAGGTGTTTTGCCTTTCATAAAGTAATTTTTAATCACCACACGAAATTCTTTTTCGTACATTTTTTGACAATCACTTGACTTCCTTGATTCACATGAATGCCAAACACAAAGAAATAGACCAATATGGCTGAAACTTGATTTGCATTCTTTCCAAAGGTGCTACTAACTAAACATGACCTCGATACATGCCGGTGGTGCCATCTCTCGGTCTTTGCACGGACTTTTCAGACGCCCCTTGTATAATGAACTGATTAGAGTAATTTAGTCATTTTTGGCATTTACTCAAAGGCTACAAACAATTCCCATTATAAGGCTGTCATTTGATGGATGAGTACTTGGAATTTCAAATGAGATCACTCATTTGTGTGATTCACTGTTTCTGAAACAAAAGTTGCACTTAGACTATAGTCTGATAAAAATTACTTGATAGTGGACACTTTGCATTGGAGCTGGTTTCCTTTAATCAGAGCGCTCAGTGTCACGCCTGAACCGTTCGCTATTGCCAAAGTGCCACAACAATTGGTCAGTTTAATTCCAATTCCTTGTCTGGCATTCTTTCTCGATGTGTTTGGATCCTGAATCATGGGTCTGGCACTTTTATTGCATATTACAGCATAAATAATAACCCCCCCCCATCCCCCCCCCCCCCCCCACACACACACACACACACACAATGATGCTAATGAAATACATACATTTCATACACAGCACTATCTAAACACTATGTAATACTTCCACACAAGATGCAATTCATCATCACATGTGTGGTTATCATATTCACAGAGATCATCTTAACATTAGATAAGCTTCACACAACATTGAGTGAAACCAAGTTTTTGAAGGGTGCAGTTCATCATTGCGACTGGGTGGTCACTGTCAGACATACAGCAACTTAACTCAGTGTTGTAGTTTAGTGTAATGGTTAGCGTATTAACCAGCAGGGCTGAAGGTTGTAAGTTTTGTATCTCGCAAACTACTAAAATTTTTTTTAAATTTCTAAATCTAATCAAAAGAGTTTATCATTTCTATTCAGTTAATTTGTTTAAATGTAACTTTTTATTTCTGATGCTCTGCCATGTCCTTTTCATCATTGTATTGACTTTTTTTTATATTCTCTTATTTTTCTGCCTATCATTCTTCTGTTGTCTGGAATTTACTTGTGTTGTCTATAAAGTGCACCCAAGTGCCAACGAGGACTTCTCAATGGTTGTTATAATATGGCAGCTTGAGCTGCCCATGAGAGGATAGTTTCTGGTAACCAATGATAGCGAGAAAGTAAGTTGCTTTTAGCACTGAAACTGAACTTCTTTGGTCTTCAGTTTGCTCATAGAGGTTAGCTTTAATAGCTGTGAACAAAGTGCTCATGATTTTAGTTCTGCCACAAACTGTTGAACACTGGTTTCTTGGATACACTACACATCACGAGGCTGTGGTTAGCTTAGGACATGAGTTTAAATTCAGTCTAAAACACGTCTGCTGCTGCAGTTCAGTTATTGGTCACTTAAAATCAGCTGTCGATAGAGCATCTCTCATTTCCGACATGCCGTGCGGTGGCCACTTCCACCATTGCTCCATGTTACACATTAATAACATTTGTGAAGTGATTTGTTGTGTTTGTGTGTTACCTATAACTGAACAGTAGGCGGTGGCCACGTGGCAACACCATAGTGGCAAGTGACAGACGTCAACTATCAAGTAATTTTAAAGACTATAATATTAATGTATTGTAATTAATTGTGTGTTCTGGTGCCTGTAGTTGTAGTTTATTATTATTCTGTCTGTACAGTCTATATGGTTCTTCTTATCAAATTAATCTCTTGATTGAGATTTTCTCTTGTTATAACTCCATAATGTGTATTGACAGTTACTATGATGTCTGGATTTTCAAATGGCCACTAGTCTATTTTACTCCTCCCCCCCCCCCCCCCCCCCAACCCTCAGATGTACTATAAGTGCCTATGTTCACTCTGCTCTAATAGAGTGTAAGAGTAACAAGGCAACATGTGATGAGCATAAGCATGATAAAGGACTTGCACGGGAGTCTATCACACAAGCTTGTAGTGCTATTGTGTAAAAAAAAAAAAAAAAAAAAAAAAGAAGTGTGGGTATTGCATTTTTTTTCCTTCTTCCAGTTTGGTGTGGTTGGATTAGTATGGTCACATTCTGATATTGCACAGAGATCTGTTTGCATTCAAAGTTTGGGAGTTGTGCCTGTGAAGTCCTCCAGCAGTATATGAGAGTTGCTCTGAAAGTAACCACATTTTTTTTCTTCAACCATTATTTATTGAACACAGTGAAATGCATAGAGAAGAAAGAATGAGGTTTCTTCTACACTTCCTCTTTTTACATGCAATCCTTGTCTCATTCTATGGCCTTCTTCCAGCAAGGCATGATGTTGTTTATGCCATATCGTATCACTCCTTATTCTGGTCATGAAACATCCATACTATCTTTGCTTGATTGACAGCTTCAGCGCCAACTGCTGAGTCATTATGTCTCTGTCCTCATGAATGAGCACTTCAGCAAACTGCTTTGTGTCAGGTCCAACAGCTGTGGATGACCTCCCTGAATGCTGCGAATCTTGGAGCTCTACGGAACCTCCTCCTCTTAATGGCCTCAGCCTCTGCTCCCAGCAATGAACTATACTTCTCTTGACTGCAGATGGTCCATAAACTGCACAACTGACGGAGTTCTTTCTCTGCAGTGAGAAATTCAATGACGACATGCTGCTTGTAGCGTACAACACTTACAGACACCATATTGAAACATTCTATCTGTCGGAGGAAATGGAACATTCGCATGCACACTCCAGAAACTTCATGTAATGCCAAATAAAGGTTTGTATTCTAACCATTGTTTTTGGCTGAGAAAAAAAATGTGTTGCATTACTTTCTGTGGAACGCTTATAAGAAAGGAGAAAGAGAGTAAAGTAGGTAAAGGGCTAGTAATATCTTATCCCAAGGAAGAACTCAGAACATTTGGCTCAATGGATGATCACATAGAGGAACTGTGGCTCAAGTTTAGAAGAGTAGTTGACCAAGCATTGTATAGATATGTATGTACTAGAACAGTTCTTGATTAGAGGGACCCTCCATGTTATACAATCTCTATAATGAAATGTGTAAAGAAATAGTGACTGCTGCACAATAGGTGTATAATGAAGGACATGACTATAGATAGAGAGGTACTAAATGAAATATGTTTGGCTGTGAGAAGAGCAATGCAACTATTATGCCATAATGGGAAAACCTATCACAATATCCAAAGAAATTCTTGTCATACAGAAAGGCTGTAGGTCATACCAAATTTACCTCTTAGCTAAAATTAGAGGGGGTGTTACTCTTTTCAGCCTTTGTTTTAAAATTATGTAAAAGAAAACAAACTTGTATAAAAAGAAAATTTATTCAGAAACTTAATAAAATTGTAAAAGACAAGGTCAAACATTTTTTACTTACTGTAGTCTAAATTGTTACAGTTCAAGCTTGACCTATTCATTAAAAATGAAATCCATCTATCTAGTTTTAATTTGCGCAAAAAGCTCAGTAATTTTTTCCTTGATCTCTGGATGACAAGTGAAAAACTTTTTCTCCATTTAAAGTACTGCAAGCACATTACATCTTTCTGAAAAGTTTTTATCATGGGAAATGCCAAGAGGATTTTCATCTGTTTCACTAAGAACATCGTCTAGATTATTTTCCAAGTTACATTTTGGCAGCTCACTTAATTTACGGTATTGCCTCAGGGAGTCACACCTAGTGATACGTGGCTGGCGACCACGGGGCCCCGAGCTGAGTCCTGGCATTGCTTCCACTTACTTATGCCAGGCTCCTCACTTTTATCTTTCCTATCTGGCCACCCTCAGCCAGCTCTTGTTCTTTTCCGACCCTGACGCTGTTAGGTTTTGAGGGCTAGGGGTCTTTCATTTTCCAACCTATACTTCTCATGCAGCATCTGACGCGGAGTGGGCAGCTGCAAAAGGCGTCTGTGTCCCATGTTAGGGGCGGCCTCCAGAACTGCGGAAGGCAACGGAATACCACCGCAGATTATCTTCCCTGCATAATGCAGTCTCCATTTTATGCACAAAAAATGGCTTCCTCTCATGTTAAATCAGTGTCCGGAGGTAAAATAGTCCCCCATTCAGATCTCGGGGGGGGGGGGACAACTTGAAAGGAGGCAAAAAATCAAAATGAGAATTGGTACCTGGAATGTCAGAACTCTGCTACAAGCAGGAAAACTAGAAAACCTTAAAAGAGAGATGGAAAAGAATCATATGGACCTCGTAGGAGTTGCTGAGGTAAGATGGAATGGACATGGAGAGTTGCAGTCAGATGAATATGTATTCTACTACTCAGGAGGAGAAGTAAAAGGAATTAATGGAGTAGGAATGATTATGACAAGGGAATTGGCTAAATGTGTGGAATATGTAGACTATGCAAATGACCGGGTTATTGGTGTAAGGCTGAAAGGAGCACAAAAAGATTTACTGATTGTCCAGGTGTATATGCCAACTTCAGAACATGATGACCAAATTGTAGAGGAAACGTACAATGTAATAGAGAGAATAATGGACGAAAATAAAAAATGCTGCAAAATAGTAATGGGAGACTGGAACGCCATTGTGGGAGAAGGGAAAGAGGGAAACATAGTAGGCAGTCATGGTCTTGGAAAGAGGAATGACAGAGGTGAATGGTTAATTGACTTCTGCAGGGAAAGGCAGCTGATAGGGGCAAACACATGGTTCATGAACCATAAGAGGAGGCTCTACACTTGGAAATCACCAGGGGATAAATACAGAAACCAAATCAATTTTATACTGGTAGAAGAAAGATACAGGAATGGAATCAAGAAGGTGCATACATTACCAGGTGCAGATATTAATAGTGACCACAACTTACTTATGGCAGAAATAGAAATAGGAATGAAAAAACTGAAAAAGGCGACAATGGTGAAGAAGTGGGATCTAGAGAAGATAAGGTCCAACAAAGAACAAATTACAGAAATGCTGTCTCGGGATTTTCTAAACACATTACGAGACAAAGAGGCACGTGATAATGCCAACGAGTACTGGAATATGCTGAAAGAAGGAATCATTAAAGCAGGACAGCAAAATATAGGGTATGTAAAAGGGAAAAGGTCAAAAAAACCATGGGTCACACAAGAAATGATTTCCAAGATGGAGGAGAGAAGAAAATTGAAAAACAAGAACACTGAAGATGCAAGAAAGATATACCGAAGGTTAAATAATGAACTGCGAAGAGAAACAGAGCAGGCTAGGAAAAAATGGCTAAAAGAGGAATGTGATGAAATTGAAGAACTGGACAGGAAGGGAAGATACGACTTACTATACAACAGAGTAAAGACTATGACATGGGAACAAAATAGAGCAGGAAGTGCTACTATGGAAATTTTGAGTAAAGACGAAGAGGTAGTGTACAAAGATCGTGACGATATCCTCCAGAGATGGGAAGAATATATAAAAGAGCTATATGACACAAATAGCAAACCAGAAACTCTGGAACTTGAATCTCACAACAGTGTAAGTGATGAAGAGAAAGGACCGACCATCATAATGGAAGAAGTAAAGTCTGCCATTGCTGCAATGAAAAATGGCAAAGCAGTAGGTACAGATACAATACCGGGAGAAATACTAAAATGCTTGAACCACAGTGGAATAAGAGAAATATTGAAGTTATGTAATAAAATATATGACAGTGGTGAATGGCCTGAGGACTTTTTGACAACAGTAATGATGCCATTACCGAAAAAACAAGGAACCAAGAAATGCAGCGAGCACAGGACAATCAGCCTCATTTCACATGCAGCCAAAGTGATGTTAAGAATAATTAATAAAAGACTTGAAAAAATAATAGAGGAGAATCTCGGCGAGGAGCAGTTTGGCTTTAGACGGAATACGGGCACCAGAGGTGCAATAGGGCTCCTACGAATCTTGGGAGAAAGGTTTATTGAAAAAGGAAGAGACCTGTATATGTGCTTCATCGATTTAGAAAAGGCATTTGACAATGTGGTCTGGGACAAGCTGCCGACTATTATGAGGGAAAAGAGAGTGGACTGGAAAACCAGAAGACTTATAAACTCATTATACCTTAATCAAAAAGTTTCAGTTAAAGTGAGAGGAGAAAGTACAAACTGGATCAGACTAGGGAAAGGAGTAAGACAAGGATGCTGTTTATCACCCACTCTTTTCAACCTGTACTTGGAAAATATGATTGACCAATGCTCATTAGATGACAAAGGAGTAGAAGTTGGAGGAAGAAGAGTAGGGTGCTTGAGATTTGCTGATGACATGGTCCTTCTAGCCACATGGGAAAAAGAATTACAGGATTGCAACTAACGGAAAAAAATATGGAATGAAAATTAACACAAATAAAACAAAAGTATTGGCAATAGGAGGAAATAAGGAAATAAAAATTGTGCTGAATGGAGAAACACTAGAACAGGTGCAAAATTTTAAGTATCTTGGAAGCAGGATAGACACTGCACCACAGAAGTGCACCACAGAAATTAAAACAAGGATAGCAATGGCAAAAGAGGCGTTTTATAAGAAAAGGAGAATCTTCTGCAGCAGTCTGGACAGAGAACTCAGAAAGAGACTCATAAAATGTCTTGTATGGAGTGTTCTTCTATATGGCGCTGAAACATGGACTATGAGGAAAAAAGACAGAGAAAGGCTGGAGGCTTTTGAGATCTGGACATGGCGGAAGATGGAAAGAATAAGTTGGATGGACAGAGTAAAAAATGAAGAGGTACTGAGAAGAGTGGGAGAGAAAAGACAGTTACTAGATGTAATAAAGAGAAGAAAAAGAAATTGGATTGGGCATATATTAAGAAAGAATGACGGACTGATAAAAACAGTTTTAGAAGGTTATGTAGAAGGGAAAAGGAAGCGAGGAAGGAAGAGATTCCAGATACTGGATGACATGATGGACGGCACAACATACAGCAGCCTTAAGAAGGAAGTAATGGATCGCAGAAAATGGAGAGGCAAAGGACCTGCTAATATAGCAGATAACTGATGATAATGATTATGAAACATCAGACTGAGAGTAGAATACTTTTATTTCAGTTTCAAGCTTTTCTTTGTCAGTCATAAGAAATCTTTCAGTTACCAATACCAGCTCCTCTGCTTCATTTTTAAAACCAGTGAAGCTTTCTTGTTGAACAATCCAGCAGCTATTAAGTGCTTAATGGAAAATGCCTGCCCCTTATATCAATGCATATTCAGTCACATGTTTCTTAATCTTCTGCCCTGAGTGCTTGTGATTGTTTCTCACAGTACATTGAGTTTCTTAATTCTAAAATATCAGATTTATTTCTGCATGAGGTGTAATTTGATGAAAAAGCTCTAACTAGAACTTGAAATTGTCATCGTTCTGGTATTTTAAAATTCATGTTTCTTCTGCAGTGCCTTGATCTGCATTTAATGTTGACTGAATTTCTGTAAGGCAGTTATATAAAGGTCACAAATTTTAAGGAACTGTGTTTATGTTTTGTATGTTGAAGTTCCACTTTGTAGAGGAATGGGGCAGAATGCTTGTGTCCGTACCCTTCTTGAGAATGGACACACATTGCAGTGATGTTGAAAAAACTGTTGGAATAGGACCGTCAGAGTGTTAGAGAAAAATGTTCTTGCGTTTTGTGTAATACTTGCTGCATTACTCATTGTTAGAGTAAGTTGATGTGCATAACAGTGAATGAAATGCACATTACTGTAAACTGCATTCAATTTTTCTTGAACTCCTGCTTTGTTACCTTTCACGACATTTGCATTGTCAGGAATATGTCCAGTTGTTGTAAAATACATTTTGATATGCCATCTACAGTTTGATTTTGTGGAATAAAGAATCTCTGAAATGGCTCCAGTATTTCTCCATTCAATACGTACTGTAGAAAAAGAACGGTTTGAGAGTATTCTGAAACATCTGCTGTGTCAGTAGCGATGACAGCTGTAAAAGAAGCTTCTGAAATCCATCCTCCTCGTGGTATATTTATAGCAAGGAGTCAAGCATCTAATCTTGAATAGTCTTAGAAACACCTTCAAAGACTTAACTAGTTTGTAATTGGTTCTTTAAATTGAAATCTGATTTATGCATAAAATTTACTAATCGTATAAATACTGCTGGATGTGTGGATCACCTTTTTCATCACGTCCATGTCAGAGAGTTGCTAAGCGTTCACAAAAGAAAATACAGTCTTAGTTTGGAGAACATTTCATAGTTCTTTATAACCTGTACATTATGCTCATTGACTGACACTCTGTGAATTGCTAAGAAGTTCTTAATATTTTTCTTTCATTTTGTTTATATTTCTGAAACTGTCTTCTGCCCTCTTTAAGTCATCTCCAAACAGGAAACACAGAGATCAAAACAGTGCATTTTTTACTTCACAGCCACAAAGTCAACTTTTCTGCTGGCAGCTACGAATTGCTCATCCATGGCTGACATATTAGAATATCAAGTGTTGAATGACTCGTTTCTTAATTGTAACCTTCTCATGGAGAGAAAGCTGTAAAAACTTGAGCTGTTGAAATTCACTTATAGTCAAAGATCTTATTTCTTGGCGATGAAAGTCCATTCTCTGTAAAATAAAAGAAACTGGAAAATGAATCAAATAGAATAACTGGAAGCTGGATAATAATCTAATTCTACAGTTTTATCACATTCAAGAATACTGTATATTATTTTTAAGCACATCATGTATGAAATTTAAAAAAAAAGTTCCCTCCATAACACCAGAGTTGGCAGTTGGCACTGTGGGAGTGACAGTGTTCTGACTCTTTCACAGCCTCATGTGCATCTTCTTACGTGCACATGGCCACCATGGCCAGACACCGTCCTGCGAAACTGTGAAGCGCACAATTTCTTTTGTATCTTTTCCATAAACTTGGCGATGTCTACTGGCATTAAGCTTGAGGATTATATATTGTGTAAATATAAAGAAAGAATTGAAGAAAAAATGAATTACATAACATGTTCTCGATCATATCAAGTGGAAATAGGGAATGCTGCAGTTCCACAGTGCCTGTATGTGTGCTGCTACTAGTCTGTACACAAGAACGGAAACTCAGAGTAGCATTACATAAGCAGAATTTATGTACTCCATTTCCAAATGTTTCTTTGCAAAGGAAGATGCATAAGTACTACCTCAATTTGATTTGAACATTATTACAGAGGTGAGTGGTGTAGATACTAGTATCAGTGTCATTGAAAAACAGCTGAAACCATTAATACTGAACAAGATCACAGGGCTAAATGAAATTCCTCTCGAGTTCTATACAGAATTGTCAGTTTTGTTGAGTTCAAGCAGAATGTGGTTACTGAAGCAGAATGACCTCCTCCATGCCAATGAGCACGGATTATGAAAACATTGATTGTCTGAGACTCGATTTCCATTTTTATCAGGTGACATCCTGAAAGTCTTGGATCAGGGCAGTCAGAAAGATATATCCTTTTTCCACTTCCAAAAAGCATTTGACTGAGCATCACACCAACAGTTAAAAATGAAAGTACTATCATATAGGAATCGTACTGGATTGAAAATTTCTTCGTATCACTTTATCTTGGATGGAAAGTCATTGACATATATAATTTCAGACATGGCTGAGGACAATGTTAATTGTGACCACTGACTTTTTGCAGTTGATGAAGTTCTCTTAAATGAATTACTATCCTAAGAAAGCCACATAAATATGCAGTTAGATCTTAATAAGATTGACACCTTGTTTTAAAAATGTTCCAAATTGTAAAAGTGTACACATCACAAAATGCAGAAGTATAATATCCTATAATGACAATCTCGGTGAGTCACAATAGGAATCAGTCAGTTTGTACAAACAACTAGGTCTAGGCCTAACAGTTTGTGGGGTTATGAAATTGAACAATTTGATAGACTCAGTCATAGGTAAAGCAGGTGGCAGACCTCAGTCTTTTGGCTCGGTTTATTGTTCATATGTGAGGGAGCTATACCACATAACAAAGGATGCTAAACATATACAGAGGAGGACAGCATGAGTGATCACAGGTTTCTTTGTCAACAGAAATACTGAAGAATCTGAAGTGGCTGATGCTATAAGTTAGATGCAAATTATACCTCAAAAGTCCAGCTACAGACTTTCAAGAACCAATATAAAGTGAGGAACCTAGAAATGTACTACAGCCTTGTATGCAGCACTCCCACTGGGACTGTGAAGACAAGACTGAATGACATACCACATGCACCAATGCATTTCAGCAGTCATTCCTGCCAAGCCCCATACACTGATGCAGCAAGAAGCTATATTGCATGGTACAGTGTGAAGTACCCACTGCCATGCACTTTACAGTGGTTTGTAGAGTATTGATGTAGGTGTGTATGGATTTTACAGATGATATTTTCACTATTCAGACATGGCATCTATCAAAATGTAGGCATTGTTGGTGTTTATTTGCCATGGCAGAGCCATCAGAGAAGTGGAGATCAACAACAAGATAGTCTATATGCTATTATTTTTTTATTGTGATTGGGGTAGTATTTAGAAGAATGCATTTTGAAAAGCCACACCACTACATTCATCTGTTTACTCCTATCCATATCTCTTAGCACTTTATGCGAAGAGTGCTAGATGACATTTTGCATGATTGGGGTTTTTGAATTTTCAAAATCCCTGCCAGCTGCCATTGAGAATTTTTTTCCCAGTAGGATATTGTACCTGAACTTGAAATACATTCTACAACACTTATAAAGTCTGTGGTTACTTTGCAAGGGAGCTCTACTCATGACTAGAGCCTTGAGGTTTTAGAAATTTCAACTGCCTGTTAAGACAAGTTTTCAGAAGAGTAGGTGGTCTGCTGAATCTTTTGTCCCATCATTATTTTTCCATCTTACCATTTTATCCAGAGATTATTATTTACAGTGGTACCCTCATAAACAACACATTGTTAACTTTATGGTTTAGTAATAACTGGAATTTAAACTCAAATTTACTTGTTCTTCAATTTTGTTTTTGCTTTTAGCTTACATCAGGGAAGCTGAAGCAAGATGGCTGCAAAACAGATATTGAAAGAAAGAAGTATACAAATATTTAATTTCCAGAATATTTATGTTGTTAACATTTCTTTCTGTATTACAGTGTGAGAAAGCTTTCATTGTAATTTTTATATACAAAAACTGTATTTTGTTATATGCAATGATCTGTAAGTAACCAGTCTGTCCACAGTGCTTATGTTTCCTGTAATATTAAATATGTGTATAAAGAATTCTGATCAATACAGCTATGTTGACATACAAGTTGAGTATGTCTTATATGGAGTATTTTCTAATTTGATTGTTTTTAATTTATTTCATATTATGTCAGCAGATGTTTAATAGTCTTTAGGGGTCACACAATGCAATAATAAAGATAACATTTGTAAAACATTTGTCTCTGTTCCTGAATTTAATTTTCTATCAAAAATCTGTGTGATATGAATAATAAACTTAAAATGTAAAGAGATGATTGAAGAACTTGAAAAGAAATTGGAGGCAAATTATGTAACAGGTTGCAACCTTATAAAATCTGTTTGGGTGCTGTGAAAGTATTAGAATAATTATCTTTTCACTCTCTGAAGCGATTGGGTGCAGTGATTTACTTTGTTGTAAGATCTCAACACAGTTTTTGTTATTTTGTAATACTGTATGCTTAATCTTATGACCTAATTGTAGGCCCTAAATTTCTATTATTTAATGTGTTCCTGCATATTCTGCAACATACACAAGCCACAATGTCATCAAATTTACAAAAATGAGAAGATTAAGCTTGTTTGAAACAATTACATTTCCTGTGGATTGTGTTGAATCCTTTGCTAACACTTTTTTTCTCTGTGGGAAAAAATGGGTAATCACTATTTGAGCAATAAAATCGTTCATACAGTTAATTTTCTGAGTGACAATCTCCATAAATTTAGAAGTTTAAGCCATTTCCATGCTGAAGAAGAATGTTAAGTATTACTCACCTTCAATATGATCCACTACCAAGAACTGCAGAAACCATATGTTGGTATTTGTTATTGGATTTGTTAACTGCCTGTTGAAATGATAATATTTAAAGTATTTCATTAATAAATGTCCTTCGTGAAGCTTTTTTTTACTCTCCAAGTATTATGTTCAAACAAAACCAAATTGTAATTTACGCTGTGAAACATATTCTTGTGATATTTCTGTAATTTTTTACCATGTATGCAGATTTTAAGAATAAATTATTGTATGTCCACAAGATTGTGTCATACAACAGAAAGAAAATGTGTAATTATCTGCCATTATTATTATCATGATGATTTTTTTTCCTGGTGGATTTTCCTTTTTTATTCAAAGTTGCAGAGAAACAAGTTGTCAATTAAAGCACAAGTATGTTTTTAAGTTCAATCTTCTATGTTTATCAGTGTAAAATACAAATCTTGAAAATACTGATCATAACGTACAGTAGTGCAACAGCAAACAACAAGAGCAAAGTCTGAGACACTGAGTCACGAAACTCCCAATGCTTTTCTGCAACTTCCTTACTGCAGTGTTGTCCAACTGTCTTGTATAAGCACATTGTGAAATGATTGTGTATACTGTATGAGGAATGCAGAAGCAGCTTGAAAATGAAAATGAAAATGAGGTCGCAATTTGGAGTTTATTGTGGTACAATAAATATGGAAAGGCATTTTATAATGTGGTAAGAAATAAAATGTTTTCCCTCTTTTAGGCAGTGTGGTATCAAAACCAGAGTGAGTTGGAAACTCACTCTTCCTTCAAAACCAGTTAGCATAGACTGTACTGGCAGGTTTGTGTAAGAAGTTAAAACCAGCATAGGTGTTAAGGACAGTTAATTGCTGATATTTATTTGGTCATAGAAAAGGGAATGAGGGGATTAAAAGACTGTTGTTTGTCAAGGTTAGCACAGTATGGGTAATTGATGAGACAGCTGTGATAGCAGAAAGTGAACAGGAATTAGGTTTTGTGCTAAATGTAGGTTAGGATATGCACATAAATAAGAAGAAGTTATTTAATTGGATAGATTGATTAAATAATTCAGTAATAAATAATTTTATCAATTATTGATTTTGTTGTTAAATAAGAAGAAAGTGTCACAGGTTTACATGCCGGAAGACTAAATGTTACATCCAGGAAAGAGAATCTAGAAGGGATAAATACATTTTGAAATGTGGGAAGCAGAATAGATACTCATGATAAGTACGTGTAAAGTACAGAAGCAAGAGCAAAGCAAAAGTGTCTTTTATAAGAGTAAATAGTGGCTAATTATGGCTCTTCCTTTCAGACCAAGAGGAAGAATTATATGAATAAAAGAATGGATATTGTGATTTTGAGATTGAGATATGTTAAATCATTGTCTGCTGCTGGAATAACAGGCTCAAAATTTCTAATTTGCAACCGCCTGAGTAATAATTATTACAAGCATGTCAATTTAATCGCAGTAAGACATCAGACTGTGCAGAGAATTAATGACTGCAGGCTCTGAAAAAATTTGCTGCTGTTAGCAGAAGTCTGCATGAGATATAAAAAATGATTGCCAGTTACTTGTCAGCAAGCCGTTACTCTGCGAAATGTACTTACAAAAATTCATCTGCTGTGAAAATGGTGATTATCATTCTTTGAAAAAAACACTTATGCGATTTCATGTTAATATACTTATTGTTAACAAAAGTTACAAATCCTTACATAGGTAGTGGCCAAGGCAGGACAGTGATAAGTGTCTGTCTCTAAAGAACAAGTAAGGGTGAGTGATTAAAAACAAGTAATGAATAACTTACAGAAATTCAAAGATAGCTTTTTGTTCATTTTCATTGCAATCACTGATATACACCAAGTCTGCCTTCTCCGCCCATGAAAAGTCATTGGATTACATATTTTAAATAGTATGTATAAAATACAAATCACTTGATGTATCTTTTCACAGTAATTGGGAATGTAAAAATCATGCCTAGTTTTGAATGGGTTAAAATGAAATCTGTAAAGAAACTCGTGAAACTAACTACAGTCAGCGCAAAGCTTTAGAAAGTACATGGTAAACACATTGATACATTCAGAATTGGTTCCTTTTGAGCTTAAACCTATCATGTCACAATTCATTTCTTGTCACAAAGGATTTTTGATGATATGATTACGATTTGGCAATTGTGAACCGTATTTGTTACATTGCACTCAGATTTTATTATTATATCTTAATATTAAGAGAAGGTGTGATATTAGTTTAATTGCATTTTATTATTCATTTTGAAAATCTGGCCTGGTACGAGTAGGACTTGCACATTGAGGTGGTCTACTCCAGGACAAATAATGCAGGACCGACGCTCGTCTTTGAAGCCACAGACGATTGATGACATCATGTCGATGCATAGTAATCTTCCAAAGTAAAAAGGTACTTGTACAGCTTCTCTTACTTCACTGTATTTTTTGGGCTTATCTGAATTAGTTACAATTTTTTTCATCTGATTCTTTTACAGAATTTGAATCAGAAGCAAGCGATCACATAAACTGTAAGCTTGTTAACACCAGTGCCTACCAATTTAAATTGTATATTACAGCACTGAAGGTGGTCACTAAGTGACCGAAAATCGATTTTGCGGTTAATAAAACAAAAACAAAAAGGTACGACCAATGCTGTCTCTGCTTCCAAGTATACCCATTATCTGGTCGTGGTGCACAGGACACCCCATGGAGTCGCCAATCAATAAGCAACTTTATGGGTTACTGCTATGTCCCATTTGCTGATTAAAATAGATGTGGCTGTACTCTTTAAATCTATCAGAAATGGGCTGTCGCCATCATTTTTTTTTTCAAGGAAGGAGAGAAGTTTTAACTTCCACAACACACACAAATAAAGCGTAGGTGTTTTGGAGGCTTGGAGATTACAAGAAGCTATTTTAAATGGTGTCAGAAAGGTTATTATATTTTCCAATGTCCTCTTGTCTATAGAATCAATCAAATTATCTGGATTTTTCTCTGACAAAATTGACAGAACTTCAAACCATTGTGAATTAATAGAATCAAACATATCCAATTTACTATTCCATCGTGTGTCTATATCTCCTTTCAACGACTTCTGAAGGCGATTCTGAAGACCAGATCTTTTCAAGAAAGTTGTGATAACTCGACAGGAATTTATTAGTCGCTGCACGTCACTCTTCTCATCATTCGGGTCTCCTCGAGTCGTGTGCTCCAGCACAGTATTAAGAATGTGTGCTGAGCACGAGAGCCTCTTGTATTTGGACCTCTATCCGTAACGAACACGATGTTATTCACAGCACTGAATAAATCGAATGACCGTAGTATCTTAATTAATTCAAGTTTAATGTTTTCTCCTGCTTTTTTAATCTCACTCTCAAAATTTCTGGTGCACAACACTCGATCATCAAGTTTCACTTCTTGATAATTAACATAATGTGCAGTCACTCCCATATAGTTTATTTTACGGTACGAATCAGTCCATAAATCAACAGTTAGTGCTCCACCTATATCTCTTAATATATTCTTCACTTCTGGGGAAACAGTTTCACGCAGACGATCGGCCGTTTCCTTCAAATTTCTGGATATGGTGGTTGGATGAGGTAGCAGTTCCTTAGCACTCACTGCACCGTACTTGGCCCCCACATCAGTAAGAAACTGTGCCGTTTTGAGAAACCGAGATCCACACACAACTTCGAATGGTAAAATGTCTTTGCTGACAAGATTGATAAGTTTTTCTGTCACGGCTGTCTTCAAATTTGGCGGAACTTCAGGAACTTTCACGTCTCTCTTGGTATTTAAATAAGTAATTATGCTACTTTGTTCAGCCTCACACGAATGTTTTGGTAAATTTGAAGTTCCACTTTTGTGTCCAGTGTAGGAATATACCTTTTTACATGCAAAACAAGCCACTATATCTTTTATCTTTTCGTTGCCATCAAATACGTAGACGAATTTTTTCCAAATTGGCAATTTCAATTTGTTTTCCTTCACTAATGTAAAATCACCTTTTTTCACCTTACACGAAATTGTATCCATCGATATGGTGTTCATTTGAGGAAAGAACTCTCACTGATATTTGCTACGATGCACGTTGTCACTCGGTCACTACGAAGCGCTAACTGAAGGCAGCGGAAAATTGCAACGGGCACCTGTCTGGTAGACAGTGGGCAGGTTTGCCACCCAGAGTGCACTTCACAGGCCACGCAAAAGACACGGTCGTGGAAACAGATTAGGCGCAGCTCTCTTGGGTGCAGCTACGTCGGTCGTAGCCTGGGGCTGAGGACAACAGACATCCGCTCTAGCCGGGCCCTGCAAGATTCCAAGAATGTCAACAGACTTGAAGTTTTCAACTAACATTGCAACATACGTACTGGGCAGATGCCTTGCTCATTATCCGCAGATGACCCGCAGATACCCGCGCCGGTCACGATTTTATCCACCAAGTAACAAATACCGCGGATATCCGCATCCGTGCAGACCTCTAGCCATAGCCTTTGATTACATTAACTTAGAAGCAAATGTTTGTTATTTTGCCAACGGACCATAGACCTTAATCTGTGACATAAATTTCAATTTATCTACTGGTTCGTGAGGGAAAAGGGGCATGGACAAACAATCAGATAGCGAATGACAGTTTTTTCATGTGATATAATTACATATTCACAATTTTCAGATTTTTTTCCTTTACTTGTACAGTGAAACCTTGCAGCTTGCCAAATTTCATGGTTCTAGATCAAGGGGAAGTACCCTAGGCATTTTAAAGATTAAATTTACAATTATCAAAATATGCGACATAAATGGCCTTATCATTTGATTGCATTGACTTAAGAAGCTAACTTTTATTATACTGCCAAGAGAACATATACCTTAGTGTGCAGCTTGATTCATGTGCCTGTTCATGAGAGAAAGCAATCTTAACAGACGGACGGACAGACAAACAATCTGATATCAAATGACAGATTTTTTTGTGTGGTATAATCAGAAATTTACAATTTTCAGATTTTTTCCTTTCATTATAGTGTGAAATCTTGCATCTTGGCAAATTTCATTATTCTAGGTCAATGGGAAGTACCCTATAGCTTTTAATGAGCGAGTGTGCTAATATCGAAATATGTATTATACAAGGGTGGTTTGAAAAGTTCTCAGAATCACCACAAGAGGTCAGCGCGAGTGCAAAGTTGTTCATGTGATATTCATTGGACTGTTGCGTGTAAACACGTACCACCTCAGTGGTCTTGTAAGAGAGCTGTGGTGGTGACATGGCTCTGTTGTTCCCACATAGTAATTTGTAAAGACTGAAAAAAATCAAGATTCGAGCAATGATTAAGTACTTCATAAAGAAAGATATGAAAGCAAAGGACATTCATGCCAATTTCCTGAATACACTGGGGGTCTCTGTTCCTTCATATTCAACTGTTGCCAAGTGGACAAATGAATTAAAGTTTGGTTGGGAGAGCCTACATGATGATCCTGCAGTGGTCGGCCAAGATGTGTCGCTACTCCAGAAATCATTGTGAAAGTGCACAAAATGGTCATGGAGGATTGCCGGTTGAAAGTGTGTGAAATTGCTCACGCTTGCCAGATGTCATGTGAAAGTGTATATCACATTTTAACTGAAGAATTAGAAATGAAAAAGTATCTGCAAGATGGGTGCTGCGACTCTTGGCGCTGGATCAAAAACGTGCCGTCGCCATGGCAAAATAATTAAAGTATGAATTGTTGCCAACCCGCCTTATTCACCTGATATGGCTCCCACAGACTTCCATCTCTTCCCAAAACTGCAAATTTTTCTTGGTGAATGAAGATTCACTTCAAACGAGGAATTGGTAGCCGAAGTTGACACTATTTTGCAGGCCTGGAGGAAACTCATTTTTGAGATGAAATCAAGGCACTGGAACATCATTGGACCAAGTGCATTAATCTACAAGGAGACTACATTGAAAAATAGAAAAGACGCAGTGATGTAAGTACTTTTTTCTGTTCCCTTCTGAGAACTTTTCAAACCACCTTCGTAAGTGGCCATATCTTTTGATTGCACTGACTAAGAAGCTTCACATTTTTTTTTATTTTGTCAAGGAACCATAGATCTTTATCTGTGTCATAAACTTCAACTTGATACGCCTATCTGTTCCTGAGAAAAAGTGTTTTGAACAGTCAAACAAACGGACAACAAATTGATCCTATAAGGGTTCCATTTTTCTAATTGTGGTATGGACACTAAAAATCACCAGACCATTTAGTGACTGGGAGACATGGAACAGCATTAAAAATAGAAATTTCCCAGTTAACAGTAATGGAAATTCCTGGATGGAACAATACCTATAATAAGGGTAAGGCAGCCAATCACCTATAGTGGAGCACAGAAACACACAGCAGAAAACAGTATTCACACTACGTAAAACAAGGAAAGACAACCATGTACCTTTAGTGAACTGATAACTACACTACTGGCCATTAAAATTGCTACACCAAGAAGAAGTGCAGATGATAAAAGGGTATTCATTGGACAGATATATTATACTAGAACTGACGTGATTACATTTTCACGTAATTTGGTTGCATATATACTGAGAACTCAGTATCCTGAGCAACCACCTCTGACCGTAACAACAGCCTTGATACGCCTGGGCTTTGAGTCAAACAGAGCTCAGATGGCGTGTACAGGTACAGCTGCCCATACAGCTTCAACATGATACCACAGTTCATCAAGAGTAGTGACTGGCGTATTGTGACGAGCTAGTTGCTCGGCTACCATTGAGCAGACGTTTTCAATTGGTCAGAGATCTGGAGAATGTGCCGGCCGGGGCAGCAGTCAAACATTTTCTGTATCCAGAAAGGCCTGTACAGGACCTGCAACATGCGGTCATGCATTATCCTGCTGAAATGTAGGGCTTCGCAGGGATCGAATGAAGGGTAGAGCCACGGGTCGTAACACATCTGAAATGTAACGTCCACTGATCAAAGTGCCGTCAATGCGAACAAGAGGTGACCGAGATGCGTAACCAATGGCACCCCATACCATCACGCCGGGTGATAAGCCAGTATGGTGATGACGAATACATGCTTCCAATGTGCATTCACCACAATGTCGCCAAACACGGATGTGACCATCATGGTGCTGTAAACAGAACCTGGATTCATCCGAAAAAATGACGTTTTGCCATTCGTGCACCCAGGTTCGTCATTGAGTACACCATCGCAGGCGCTCCTGTCTGTGATGCAGCGTCAAGGGTAACCGCAGCCACGGTCTCCCAGCTGATAGTCCATGCTGATGCAAATGTCGTCGAACTGTTCGTGCAGGTGGTTGTTGTCTTGCAAATGTCTCCATCTGTTGATTCAGGGATCGAGACGTGGCTGCACAATCCGTTACAGCCATGTGGATAAGATGCCTGTCATCTCGACTGTTGGTGATACGAGGCCGTTGGGATCCAGCACGGTGTTCCGTATTACCCTCCTGAACCCACTGATCCCGTATTCTGCTAACAGTCATTGGATCTCGACCAACGCGAGCAGCAATGTCACAATACGATAAACCGCAATCGTGATAGGCTACAATCCAACCTTTATCAAAGTTGCAAACGTGATGGTACACATTTCTCCTCCTTCCACGAGGCATCACAACAACGTTTCACCAGGCAACGCCGGTCAACTGCTGTTTGTGTATGAGAAACTGGTTGGAAACTTTCCTCATGTCAGCACGCTGTAGGTGTCACCACCCTTGTGTGAATGCTCTGAAAAGCTAATCATTTGCATATCACTGCACCTTCTTCCTGTCGGTTGAATTTCGCGTCTGTAGCACGGCCAGTAGTGTAGAGCACAGAAATACACAACAGAAAACAGCAGTCACACACTTTTTAAGTTAACATCAAATTCATATTCTTGACAAAAAAGACATTGTTTCACAAAGTGCTTAGCACCCAGCACCTGTTGGTCTATCAATTGTTCATATGATTTTGAATTGCATCCCTTTAGGATTTTGAACATTTTTGAATAAATTCTAAGTTGATTTCTGAATGAATCATAATGTGATTTTTGAATGCGTGCATAGAGTACGTGATGTCTCTGCCAGGGGAATCTCCGTCTGAGCTAGAAACAAACTTTCCTGCAGACAAAAGGGGACAGGACTACACGAGCTGAGCAGAACAAAGCCGAATGGGGAATGCCAATCACTGTTTATATGGTTGACTGGGATTGCAAATGATGAGCGTTTTTATAATTACTAGTGAAATCCATAGGATGAGACTACCAGAGTGGAAATTGTGATTGTGATTTTTATTGGTCCCGTAAATTACCTTTTGTACAGATACGTACTTGTAACATAGGACAGGTCATTAGGCTTACAATCTAGATAATATGAAATATAAAAGTATATAAAATAGCCTGCACATTAAATATACATAGGAATTTTCACAGTATATATATATAATATTACATCGTACACAGTGACTTATGATGCAGTATATTCATAATATTACATGCTACAAAATGACTTATGATACATGATATATACAATTAGAATAATAATTTTGTGAGCTATAATTAGCTTATATTATACATCAGTGGTTCCTAATTATAGTTAATTTCTTTAATACTGATTTCTGTTGCTAGTTCTTTGTATGATGCGTGAGATTTATCACTCACAGGATGAACTTTTGGAGCGGCAATTTACACACACAATACTATTAGGTCACAAGTTATAGATGTATCTAAATACTGTATTGAACAGCACTTTGAAAGTTGTGCAGTCAAATTAGAGATTGAAACACAGTTCCTGATCATAGTAACAGTTTACAGGTCACCTATGGGAGACATTCAAAAATTTCTCTTTCAGCTAGAAACAGTTCTTACTAAACTTTACAAAAACAATAGTAATGTCATCATATGCGGTGACATTAACATAAACTTACTCACAAAAATAACAACCAAAAACTATTAGAATCACTACTGTTAACCTTCAGTCTGCTCCCCATGATCTCATTCCCAACAAAAGTATATGGGCACAGCAAGACCCTGATTGATAATCTGTTCCTAGATCCCACAAATTACAATGAAGTGATGACACGGGCAGTAACAAATGATCTGTCTGATCACGACGGTCAAATGACAACCCTAAAACTTGCCAGCAGAAAAACAACACATGACCATTGTAACCAAGTTAAACATGTTAGATCAATAAATGCTGAATCTACTTGCTTGTTCAGAAATAGTTTATGCCATGAACAATGGGAGGAAGTATACCAGGCTGACACAGTGAATGAGAAGTTCAACTCATTCCTGAACTTATTCCTTAAACATTTTGAAGCTTCTTTCCCCCAAAGACAGATTAAAATCAAACCAACCTGTAGTAAAAGGAAAGAGTGGCTAACTACTGGCATAAAAATATCATGTAACAAAAAGAGAGGTCTGTATGTACAATAGAAGACTAGTACAGACCCAGCAGTAAAGTTACATTACAAGAAATACTGTAAAAATTCTAACAAGTGTAATCAAGAAGGTCAAACAGTTGCACTATGCACAAAAAATTAGCAATTCAAACAATAAAATAAAAACCATTTGGCACATCATAAAAAGTGAGACAAATAGGAACATAAAACCTGACACTAATAACCACAAAGTTGCAGCCTCAGATTTCAACAATTTTTTTCTCTCTGTAGCTGAAAAAACAGTGAACCATAATAAACAGGCTCACACAGTAGCTATTGAACTAATTAACCACATGCAAATAACATCTAAATTAGCACTTCAATTCAGAAGTACAACCCCTAAAGAAATTGAAAAAACCATAAAATTACTCAAAAACTCAGATTCCTGTGGATACGGCGGCATATCAAGTAGGATTTTAAAATCATGTGCAGACTTAATCAGTTATATATTGTGCTATTTGTGCAACTAATCTATGGAAACTGGTGTGTTCCCAGATAGATTAAAACATGCAGTATTGATGCCAATCCACAAAAGTGGAGCAAGGGATGAAATATCTAACTATCGGCCCATCTCCCTGCTGCCAGTATTCTCAAAGGTATTTGAGAGAAAAGTGTATGATAGGATTTATAGTCACACTACACAAAATGGCTTACTGGCTCCTACACAGTTTGGCTTTCGTAAGGGCTCCTCCACAGACAGAGCAATATTTAACCTAACAGATGAAATTTTAGGTGAACTAAATTACAAAAGGTATCCATTGGGGATATTTTGTGACCTTGCCAAGGCATTTAATTGTGTAGATCACAACACACTCTTAAAAAAGCTGCCACATTATGGCATTAACGACAAATCTTTGACTTGGTTAGAATCATACTTACAGAACAGGAAGCAAAGGGTTGTCTTAAGGGGGACTGGAACAGCATTAACATCAGACTGGAGAAATATATAGTATGGAGTCCCACAGGGCTCAATTCTTGGGCCATTAATTTTCCTGATCTACATTAATGATCTACCAATCACAATTAACAACAGAGCAAAAATAGTAATGTTTGCCGACCATACAAGTATCCTCGTAAAAAGACCCAACTCCACAATGCAGGATACAGCCATGACAGTCTCTACTCAAGTACACAAATGGTTCACTGCGAATAGCCTAACCTTAAATATTTCAAAAACCAATATGATACAGTTTCTGACAAAAAATAAAAAAATAAAGCTCCTGAAATACATGTTAACACTCACAAAATTAATGAAACCACACATACAAAATTGCTAGGTATCCAGATAGACAGTCACCTAAGATAGAAAGAGCAAATTGATCAGCTGGTCAAGAAACTTGGCTCAGCGTTCCTTGCACTAAGAGCTCTCCTTCAGTTAGTAGACAGAGAAATAATGTTGTTGTCATATTTTGCATATTTCCATTCTGTTCTCTCCTATGGCATAAGCTTCTGGGGAAATGCTGCAGGTGTTGAAAAAGTCTTCAGAATACAAAAATGAGCAGTGAGGCTAATATGTAGGGTCCCTAATGGGACATCTTGCAGAGCTCTTCAAATCTCTCAGGATGCTTACCATCACAGGTCAGTATATATACTCACTGATGTTATTTGTAGCCAACAACAGGGATCTGTTTCAGAAAAATTGTGACATCCACAACCATGACACAAGACAGGTGAAAAATTTTCATCAAGGCTCTGCAGCTCTCACTAAAGTACATAGGGGAGTTACTGAGTCAGGTATAAAGGTCTTCAATAAGCTCTCCATCAATATAAAAAAGGAAATAAATAATGTACAGGTTTTCAAAAGGAAACTAAAATTATTTATCATTGAACAAACTTTCTATAAAATGAATGAATACTTAGAGTTATGATATACAAGAGTGGGGGAAACTGCCTAAGAAAAGCACTCCCTTAAAGATTAAGTGTGATGCTGTTACTTGTAGTTTCACTGAAATTGTGGTGATAAAATGTAAATTTATCTGTTTCATTACGAGAAAATGTGAACTCCCATGTATCCCACTCTCTTGAGCATTCGCTTAAACCTCTTCTTAAGGAATGCAGTTAAAACTTGTATTCATTCAAACCATGACCATGAAGAAAATTTACTTCCTTATATATGTCAGTAGCATAAAAATATGCACTGTCACTTATTCTACTATTTTAAACAATCACTTAAACTGTTTTTGGCATAATGCAGGCTTTAATACTGCATGCAAGTAATTGTTCTTGTAAAATAAACCAATGTCTGTGCAATGTGATGTATAAATGTTAATGTACTACTGTAATTAAATCAATTGACTTGTCCGATATTACTTGTTCACTGGCTGTATAATATGTAATGAACAGGACCAAATAAATAAATAAATCACTGTTTGCTAATGTAGTCAGCTACACTATGAAATTCTCCTTGTATCAGAAACTTTTTTAGAGTTGTGGGAAACGTTTTCTCAGTTGTGAGGTCTTGTAATTTCCCTGGCATTGCTTGTATTAACTTGATGCCAGAGTATTTGGGTCCTTTTACAAAAATCTTAAGTCTATGTGGAATGCACTGCAGTTGTTTTCTGTTCCTTGTGTTGTGTGTATGAACAGTCTCATTAGTATCCAATTTTGTGTGATCATGTAACGCACTCAACAACGGTCTTGAATAAGTACAATAATGGAAATGTTAGAATTTTTAGTTCTTTGAAACAACTTTTCCACGATTCTTTTTGCTTCTTTTTCAGTATAATTTGAATGGCTTGCTTCTGTAGTGTGAATATTCTCTTCGTTCCTGTGATAGTTGAGTTCCCCCATACTGCGATTCCATATCGCATGTATGGTTCAAAAGGTCCATGATAGACAGTGCACAAGATGTCTCAGTGAGTATACTGAGCCAGTTGTTTCATTATAAATATTACTGAGCTTAGCTTACGGGAAACAGTATTTATCTGCTGTTTCCAATTTAGCTCACTGTCTATTGTAATGCCCAAAAACTTAACTGAAGCTGCTACTTCCAGTCCTTTTTCATCTAAGAAAACATCCATATGTTCTTCTTTTTGTTTATTTTTGAAGACCATGTAGATAATTTTTTTTTTTTCAGATTAATAATTAACTCATTTTCAGAGAGCCATTGTGCTGTACTACTGACTGATATGAATGTATTTTGCTCAAGTGCCTCCAAATTGTTGGAAACATTTGGCACAGTCATATCATGTGCATAAAGTATTTTTTTTTATTTCATTTTCACATGTTTGTATATTATTCACAAATAAATTGAAGAGAACAGATCACATTACAGGTCCTTGAGGTACACCATGCTTAATGCTTCTAACTTCTGATATGTATAAGTTGCTAATGGCTACATATTGCCTCCTGTTACTTAGATATGGTGTTATCCAGTTTGCTTTATGTCCATAAATACCAGTATTCTCTAGTTTATTTGCTAGGACTGTATGATTAACTGTGTCAAACGCCTTTCATAGATCAAGAGAGACTCCAGACACTACCATCTTGTTGTCCAAGGCTTGTACGATTGATTCAGTTAATGATACAGTTTCTGTTTCCGTTGATTTCCCTTTCTGATATCTGTGCTGTGCTGGAGTTATTACGTTATGTTTTTTTCAAATAAGCAGTTAGTCTGTTTAGCATGAAAATTTCTAATATTTTGGAGAGGCCTGATACTAAATATACTGGCCTTTAGTTGTTAGGGTCGTCATGCTTTCCCTTTTATATACAGGTACTACTTTAACTAATTTGAGTTTATCTGGAAATACTCCTTCCTGGAAAGAACAGTTGGCAATATCCAGTGGTGGCATAATTATTTCTGCTGTCACCTGCTTGATTAGGTAGTTTGACACTTCATCATGTCCTGCAGACTTTTTTGCTTTTAGCTTTTTCATAACATTTGTCAGTTCCTTTTCAGACACGGGTTTCAGGAACATTGAGTGGCTTGGCTTATCTGTCGCAATAGTTTGATAAGTTCCTTGGCTATTATATCCATGCTTTAGTTTTTCTATTGCATCTGTGTAAGTTATTATTCACGATGTTGGCAATATTTGTTTTATCTGTGATGATTTTGTTATTTACTGTCATAGTTTCTATTTCATTTGTTTTCTGAGAGTATTTTTTCGTGCCCCTATTAGAGTTCCAAGTTGCTCTCATTTTATTTGTTGATTTTGAAATAGTCTCATTAATTAATTTCACTTTTTTCTTATCAGCTGGCTGTATTTCTTCTTGTGCTGCCTGTAGGTTTCAATATTTGCTATCTGTTTCATTTCTCATAAGGTAGCTTTCTGTTCTATTATTTCCTTCATGATCCACAGTTTATTTTTGAGATTTTTTTCTTTTCCTCTTGGTTTTTGTAAATGCTAAATTGAAGTAATGTGTTATGGTGTCTTGGAAAGCATTGTATTTTTCACCTGTACCCTGGGCTTGAAGTGTGTCTGTCCACTGTTCTTTTCTTAACATCACTTTGAAGATGTTAATATTTTGTTGGCTGATAAGCCTAACATCTCTTTCTACACTTTTATCTTCCTTTTGTGAGTTCAGATTTCCACATACTTCACAAAGCTGTCCAAAATGATCAGAAATTCCTGTTTGTATAATATTTGTTGTATATGCATTGCTATCTATCTTAGAGATAATATTGTCAATAACTGACTCAGTTTCCAAAGTCACTCTTGTTGGTTCCATAACAGTTGCCTTCATGTTGTATTGTAGTAGTAGCTCCTCAAATTTTTGCTTTCTCTGTCTCTCTTCCCGTATCAATCTTAAAATCACCACGTATTACACAATCTTTAATTTTGTTTTTTTATAGTAGAATGGACTTTTTTTGAGGAAAGGATTTATTTTGCCACTTTGTGATCGGTACACACAGAATACTCATAACTCATCATAGACCACACCTGTAATTTCAAAATCTTTTTCTTTGCATTTTGGTAAGGTTTTCTATGTATCATTCATACTACTATCATAATTCTCTGCTGATTGGACAAATATTGCTACTCCTCCACCTCTATATTCTTATCTGCAGAAATAGTTTACAAGAACATAATTTTTCTGGTAAGACTGCAAATTTCATTTTCTTATAAGCCATATTCACTTATACAAAATATGTCTGGGCATATTTCATGTGCCAGTAGTTCTACTACTAGATATTTATTACTCATGTATTGCAAATTTTGGTGCAGAATTCTGAGCTTAATTTCTCTCTGCTTACTAATAAAATTCTCAGTCTCTATTTGATTAGCATGTTCATTTTTCTTGCCATTAACTTCCAGTTTTTTGCTTCCCTTGGCTGTACCATAAAAATCATCTCCCAAATGTTGAGACATCATCTTTCTTCTTACTAAAGTTCTCATTGGCACTGATTCACTAGGCTTTCCTTTTTTCCTTTGTGCAGCAGTTTGCTGCTGTTCTTCATCTTTGTTGCTTTTGCATTTTGGACTTAGTTCCAGTAATATATGCTCTTCTTCTGCGGTGGATTTTGGGTTTTTATTAGGTGTCCATGTTTCTATTGTGGGTATGTTACAATTCAGCTCAGTCTCATTAGGTCTATCAATTTTTTGTTGCTCTTGATCAATAGTTTTGCCTTTCAGATTAATTTGCAATGATATTGCTTTTTCTGGTGCTGGTGCTGAGTTGGTTCTGTCATTTCTACTATAGAGCTCTCAGAATTAAACTCTTTTTGGTTTTCAATCACTGTCTTCGTTTCTACTGTGAATATGTTGCAATTCAGACCAGTATTGTTAGGTCTAACTATTTGTTGTTGCTCTTAATCACTGGTTTTGTCTTTTGGATTAATTTCCAGTGACATTATTTCTTCTTCTGCAGCATATATTGAATTCTGATTTGGTTTCATCACTTCTCCTGCAGAGATCTCACAGTACAGCTAAGATTAATTTTGGATAACTGTTTTGGTTTCAATATATATATTAGTTGCTGTTGATGTATTCCTATTTGCCTCACTTATCACCTCTGGTTTCAATCTTCTACACAAAGCAATTTTTCCTGTCGATACCAGATGCTGCCCATGCCATGTATAATCATTTCTGCTCAGAAAAGTGTTAACATCAATGACTGTAACATGATCATGCTCAGCCGCAGCTTTCATTATTTGACTGTTTAATTTATAAAGTGAATTGTTTTTGCTGGGAATGTCATATCTGTAAGGGATTGTACACAATATTAATTTCATCTGTGCTGTGTTGTGTATTACTTCAGTTACAGCTTTACGAAATAGGTATGGTTTTTCTCCATTGTAGCTGTGGTTTGTTCTAGCAATCACTATTACACTGTCAGTTGTTGCGTAACCTTTGGTCTTTTCATTAATGTTTTCTGTAACTTTGGACCAACGTGCACCTGGCTTTATAAATGAAGTTATGGTGTAATTCTTTTCTGGAATATTATTCAGAATATTTGTGCACTGTCTACCATGACTGTCACTTAGTAGCAGAATTTTCCGTTTTGAGCATAAGTTCTTTTCATCTTTTTTCGGCAATTCCACTTTGCTTGAGTTCCTGCCTGTGTCCTTGTTTAGTGTGATGCTTGACGATCGAATATTGTCGTTTCTTCCACATAGATGTTTTAGCTGTCTGTAGCTGCCATTCTTGTGATGGGGATTTTTCATTTTCTACTGTGGTGTTAGCCTGCATTTTTTTCCTGTTAGTCTGTATTTTTACGGAACCCTATGTTTACCGATGTGATAGTTCATATTACGAAATTCTTCATCTGAAGTTTCTAAGTCACTACTGACGCTGGTAATTATAGCTTTCAGACGTTATATCTCTTCCTGCACTCGCTTTATATTATCACTTCCCATTTCGTTTTTGGTTACTATTTGTATTCACAGCTTTTTCAGTACTAGACAATGACATTTCGTTTTTTCATGTAGCAAAACGAGTAACAGGAATAAGAGGTAAGAAATATTACGTATTATCTTCTCGATGTACCCAAGAAATTGAAATTTTGACAGAAAGTTTTGGCCAGGCCTTTACACTAGTAAGGGTCAGTTGTACAGTCCCCGGATAGCAGCCGCTAAGGTTGTATTCTGGGAGTAGCCCGAAAAATGCGTTGTATAAACACTTAATAACACCTAACCGGAGAATAAACGTGGGATAACTAAACCAGTGATTGTGGCAGGGTTAGTGAAGTTAAATGGAGAATAAGTTTTGACGCTGGCAGGAATAGTTACAGAATTTGTGATAACAAGGTTGTTTTTTAGGACGAGGAAGGAGAAGAAACGGGGACATCACACAAATTATGGAAAATCATGACAATTCCAAATTTGTATTAAAAATTTGGTACTAATACTTTTCGATCTCATGCTTGAGAAGCTGGAGCGTATGAATGAAATGTGAAACTATTTCCTAACATAAAGCTATTTGCTTGCAGGTGGTCTAATAGGCATTTGATATTGGTACTTTGTGAATTATATTCTGTGGTGTTATAAAAAATGCCAAAACAGTCTTGTTTATTTGGCATGTATTATAATTGCTGCAATATTAGGAAGGGCTATTTCATTTTATCTAGCAGACAGTGACAAATACACGTAATCAGATTGAGAAACCACACCAGTCTTGGTTACTATTTGTATTAACAGCTTTTTCAGTATTAGACAATGACATTTTGTTTTTTCATGTAGCAAAACGTTTGACGAACTTTGATGAGGTAGTAGATTCTTTCCCAGAAAGGAAATCACGCCATGTAAAGCTGTAGCCAGAGTAGAGAGAAAAAATGCTAGGACATTTTAAAAATATCAAAAAGCATGATTCTAACTCCAGAAATAATAGTGGTCCTAAGACAAATTTCAAAGCTGTTGTAATACGTGCAGGGATGAATTCATTTCAAAGCAACAGCCAGGAAGAAATAATCAATGAAACACGAAACATAATTCGCTGTGCCAAACCTGTTTAAAACAGTGGCATTAGGGAACAGTGCGATGAACTTGGTACAATTTTCATTGACCCAAACAAATTCGTGAGTGACAAATGTCTGGGTATGGATAGCGTTCATTTAAATAGACTTGGTTCAATGAATTTTAGTAAAATGCTCATTGATATCTGTAGAATAATTAAAAATAAACTGATACTGTCTGTAGGGGGTGACAAATCAAAAATATCTTCTCTAAATAAAAATCATGAAAGTAATCAAAATATAGAAACTTCTCAAGCAATTTTGGAGCCTCACCATGACACACAACAGGACATGACACAGAATATGACTAAAAAACTTTCTCATATTAACAAAACACTAACTGTGATGCAAGTGAATTTATGTAGCATTAGAAATAAATTGTTGGAACTGGAGCATTTCTGCATTGATAAGAAAGGAGATGTTGTTTGTGTATCAGAGCACTGGCTGAGGAGTAATGAGGTAGATTGCTTTATTCCTCAGGGATATGTTGCTGCAGATGTAATGTGTCGGGAAGTGAAAAAAAAAATGTGGGACAGGCATTTTTGTTAAAGAGTGGACAATAATCAGAAAAATTGATATTAGCCCATACTGTTCTGAAATGGATGGGGAATTCACCTGTGTAAATCTTGTGGATCATAACCTAATTATTTTAAATGTCTCTACAGATCACCAAGTGGTGACGTGTGTTTTCTTTGAGAAATTTGAATTAATCATGGAAAAGTTGTTAAACTCTAAATAAAAAATTGCTATCTGTAGGGACTTCGATATAGAAATGGGTAATGATTGTGAGCAAGAGACTAAGTATTTTTTCAACCTCCTCAGAATGTTCAATCTATATTGTAGCAATAGAAATGCCACGCGTGATGGAGCATGTATAGATAACATCATTGTTATCTTTGATAGGGATTTGTACACTGTCAGTATTGTAGGTGGGGGATTTGCAGACCATGATCCAATACCCCTCACACTCAACCAAAACAAAACTGAAGGACTCCCCTTAAACACAGGTGCCAATGCTAAGGAAAAGGTAACGTGGGTTAGAGAGCAGAAGGAAGAAGTAGTAAACCAGTTCATTCAGAAACTCGGAGATATTGAGTGGGGCTGTATGTATAACTGTCAAGTGGGAATAAATAAAACTGAAACTGCTTCTGAGAACTTAATTAAAATTTATTTAGATTTGTGGTATTCTTGTTCTCCTCTTATAAAAATCAATCATAAACACCAACTTATAAAGAAAAACATTAAGTGGTACACAGATGAACTTACCAATATGAGGTAAAATATGTTATCGTTGTACCACACGTATAAAAATTCTCGTAAATATGGAACGGAGCAGAAAGATGAATTGTACAAAGCGTACCTTGAATGTAAGAGAACCTACAGAACTAAGCTTAGAATGGCAAAAAGAACAGCATACGAAAGACACATTGAAGGGGCTCCTAATAAGTGCAAAGCTGCATGGATTGTTGTTGCACAAGAGCATTGCAGGAATGATGAACATAGCATAGCTCTTGACCTGGATAAAGTTAATAGTTTTTTCATGGACTCTGTAAGTGATATTAAGAACAAAATTGAAACAACAAACACTAATGCAAGTGATCTACTTAAGCAACAACAACCTGCAAACAATACCTTTAAATGGAGGACAATCGCACCCACTGAGATTACAAAGGTAGTAACAAAGTTCTCAAACTCCAAGAGCATGGACTACTCTTGGTTGTCCAATTACATAATTATAAAAACAGTGCATATAATTAGTGAACCATTGGCCTTTCTGTTTAATAGGTGTCTAGAGTTTGGAGTCTATCCTACAACTCTAAAAATATCGAAAGTTATCCCAGTGTATAAAAAAGGGGACAAACATGATCTCAAAAATTACCGACCAGTTTCATTAGTTCCCATTTTCTCGAAAATATTTGAATCTCTTATTTATAACCAAGTTTGAGTTGCATAACTTACTCTCTAATAGTCAATTTGGCTTCCGCAAGGGAAGAAATACCTCCACTGCTTTTCTTTCAATTGTGAATGAAGTAATAACAGTCTTCAAGAATAAAAATAAAGCCTCACTTCTTTTATATGATTTAAGTAAGGCATTGACTGCATTTCTAATGATATCTTACTTGCTAAACTCAAATTCTATGGTGTACAAGACTCTGCATTGGCAGTAATTGAATCATACCTAAACAATAGGAAGCAGTTTGCCTCTGTCAGAAACAAAGACTCACATTTGCTAGAAATTAAGACAGGAGTCCCACAAGGTTCTGTCCTTGGGCTATTCTTTTTTATAATTGCAGTCAATGATTTACCCCATTGTATCCCCAATACTGTTATTTGTTATGCTGATGACACAACTTTGCTTGCTCAGCATGAGAACATATCAGTTCTGCAAGATATGATGCAAGATGGCCTGAAAGCAGCACTAAATTGGTTCTCATCAAATACACTGCTTTGCAGTCCTGGTAAAAACCAACAGATTATACCAGGATTGTCAAAAGAGGTAGAGGTGAAAGCAGTTAAAATTCTAGGAATTCATGTAGACTCTTAAGTTAACGTGGGAAACACACGTCAACCATACCTGCACAAGATTGTCTCAAGTTACGTATTTAATGTGGGAACTGAGAAGCCTGGTGACAAAAGAATATTTAAGAGTTATTTATTATGGACTCTTTCAGTCACATATAGAGTATGGAGACACTCTCTTCACATCACTGAAGTTCTAAAAATTCAGATGAAAGTGATACGGGCAATGAGCAATTCTGGTAGATCAGAGCACTGCCGGCCACTGTTCATTCAGCTGAAAATATTAACAGTTATTAATCTTTATATATACGCCTCAGCATTGTATGCAAAAAACAATATAGCAGATTTTGAAATGAGGGAAAACATACATCACCATAATACCAGAGGCAAAACAAAATTAGACCTACCTAGGCACAGGCTGACAAGAACAGGAAATTTCCATGTAATCAATAGTCTAAAAATATTTAATGAACTTCCATTTTCTTCTCGGTTGGCTCTTATAAGTAGCTTCAGGAGCAAGCTACTAAACTGGGAGCTGTTTCCAGGCAGTAGTTCATTGTAGATAACTGGAAAAAATGTGAACTTGCTATTGATATTGTATTAATATACAAGACAGAGAGCAAGGGTCCCAATGCACTTCCCTGGGGCATACTTAAAGTTACTTCTCCATCCAAGATAACTTGTTGCATCCTCCCTAACAAAAAATTCTCAGTCCAGTCACAAATTTCACTTAATGCAGCCTAATGTTATATTTTTGATAATAAGTGTAGGTCTTGTTCTGAGTCAGATACTTTTTGGAAGTCAAGTAATGTTGCATTTACCTGACTGCCTTGATTCATGGCTTTCTTGACGTCACGCAAGAAAAGTGCGAGTTGGATTTTCATAGAAGCAATGTTTTCAGAATCCATGCTGGGTAGCGTGGAGTTCATTCTGTTGAAGGTACATCAATAACCTCATTATGACTGAGCTCCGAGTACATTCTAAGGTTCTATACCATATTGATTTCAAGGATATTGAATGACAGTGTTATGGGTTTCACCTACTACACTTCTTGTTGACTAGTACGAACTGTTCTCTCTCCCAACTGCTGGAGACAGTTTGAGTGATCTGTGGTATATTTCGGTTAAAACAGAGACTAAATCACATTTGATGTGATTACTACTCTTTGTTTCGTCTCCAAGAGATATGATTCAAACCATTTCAAAGCAATATCCCTTATTCCATACCGGTTGAGTTTGAAAAGTATCAGAGCATGGTTTACAGAGTTGAATGCTTTTGTAAAATCACAGAATATTCCTGCGACCTTAGCTTTCCTATCTAGTGATGAAGTAATTTTTTCAATAAACTCCCCACTAAATGTCCCCATCTGCTGCTCAATGTCTCTGCTATGTGGTGAGTAGCAAACTATATTAACTTTTATTGTTATTCTATACACAGTGAAGTGCATGAAAAATTTTTGGGGATATTTACATCTACATCTATACTCTGCAAACCACCATGACGTGTATGGCAGAGGTACATTCCATTGTACCAGTTGTTAGGGTTTCTTCCTGTCTGTTCACATATGGAGCACAGGAAGAATGATTCTTTGAATGCCCATGTGTGTGCAGTAATTACTTTAATCTTATCCTCAGGATCCCTATCTAAACAATAGGTATGGGGGTTGTAGTATATTCCTGGAGTAGTCATTTAAATCCAGTTCTTGAAACTTTGTTAATAGACTTTCTTGGTACAGTTTATGTGTATTTTCAAGTCTTCCAGTTCAGTTCCTTCAATATCTCTGTAACACACCCCTATGGATTACACAAACATATGACCACTCATGCTGCCCTTCTCTGTATATGTTCAATATCGCCTGTTAGTTCTATCTGGCATGGGTCCCACACACTTGAGCAATATTCTAGAACCAGTCGCACAATTGATTTGTAAGCAATCCTCTTTATAGGCTGATGGTACTTCCCCAGTATTCTACCAGTAAACTGAAGTCTACCATCTGCTTTACACATGCCTGAACTTATGCGATCATTGCATTTCATATTTCTAAAAAGTATTACACCCAGGTATTTGTATGAGTTGGCCCAGTTTACCTATGACCCATTGATATTATAGTCATATGGTACTACAGTTTTTTCATTTTGTGTAGTGCAAAATTTTACATTTCTGAACATTAAAACAAGTTGCCAATCTCTGCACCACTTAGAAATCTTATTAAGATCTGACTAAATATTTATGTACCTTTTTTCAGATAGTACTTCATTACAGGTAACTGCATCATCTGCAAAAAGCCTGATTCTACAATTAATATTGTCTGCAAGGTTATTAATATACAACATGAACAACAAGGGTCCCAACCCACTTCCCTGGGTCCCACCTGAAGTTACTTCTACATCTGATGACTCTCCATCCAAGATAACATGCTGCATCCTGCCTACCAAAAACCCCTCAATCAATTGTAACCATCCACCATAAAACATGTAATGGTTTATGACACCTTACTACACTGAAGATGTATTTAGGTATGTTCTTTATGCAACAAAGGATATAGATTTTAGCCAAACTAGAAGGGTATCCTTAGGAATTGTATTGTATTGTTTATTGGTCCTGTTGTCTACATAGCAGCTTATGCATAAGACATTGGACAAGTCAAGTTATAAATATACAGGCTGAAAGTCATTTCAAGGCATACATATTTAAGGTTACAATAATACACTTTACATGTAAGTATTTATTTAACACATTTCATGAATTTAAATATTATTCAGTGGAGTAAAAGCAGTGATGCTGTAAATATGACTTTAGAGATATTCCAAATGTATTGACCTCAGTGATAGCTTTTATGTTTTCAGGAAGTTTGTTATAAAGCTTAACTCCTATGTGAAAAGTACCTTTTTGGCACAGTGCTGTGCTGATTTGAGTCATATGTAAGTTTCTGTTTTGTCTTGTAAAGTGATCATGTATATCACAGTTTTTTTTTTTTTTTTTTTTTTTTTTTTTTTTTTTTTTTTTTTTTTTTTTTTTTTTGCAGTCCTCACCTATTACATTTAATTTAAAGAACAAAAGGGTTTCCATAATGTGTACACATGGTAATGGAGGAATACCAGATTTCTTGAACAGGTGTTTACAGATTTCTTGAACAGGTGTTTACAAGAGTCTCTAGGCTTGCACCCAAACAAGATTCTAATGGCCCTTTTTTGTAGTTTAAAAGTGCTATTTGCTGTTTTAGAGTTTCCCCAGAAGGTGACCCCATATCTAAGATGAGAATGAAAGTATGCTTGATATGCATTCAATACTGTTTCCTCACTACAGCATGATTTTAATGAACAAAGAAGATAACATGTTTTCCTCAGTTCTGCATTGAGATATTCAATATGCTTGTTCCATCTGATGTTACTCTGCAGCCAAAGTCCTAAGAATTTGGTTTCAGTATTGTTACCCACTGGTTCGTCATTGATAGAGACTGATGGGATAAACATGTCCTTGTTAGGATCATTGTGGAATTTTAGAGCAATGGTTTTCTTACTGTTTGTTACAAGCTGATTACTTTGTGCCCAGCTGCTAAGTTGTTTCGTGACCGTGTTTACTGTCTGCTGTAACTGTTCGTCGTCGCCGTCTCCTTTTAGTAGAATCGTGGTGCCAGCTGCAAATATTATTGTTTTGTGTGCATCAACATTCAAGCTTAGATCATTTATGTACAGAAGAAACAGAAGGGGTCCCAATACTGATCCTTGGGGTACACCACATTCAATTTGTTTATAGTCAGATAAGTGATTAGATACAGTTTTTAGTTCAATATTTGTGTGCTTGATGCACATTGCCTGCTTACGATTAGTCAGGAAGGAACTGATCCACTTGTTGGACAGACCTTGAATACTGTATCTTTCAAGCTTTGATAGCAGAATTTTATGGTCCACCATGTCAAAAGCTTTTGACGAGGTAATAAATACTCCTATTGTTTCCTGTTTTTTGTCCATCAGGTTTAGGATGGAATTGATGAACTCATAGACAGCAGTTGTCGTTGACCTCTTATTTCTGAATCCATGTTGTTCATTACATAGGATGCTGTTTTTATTTATAAATTTCATAAGTTTCTCATAAATAACTTTTTCCAGTACTTTAGAGATGCAGGAGGAAATTGTGATGGGTCTGTAGTTATTTACATTGTCTTTATCCCCTTTTTTATATACAGGAATAACTTTTGATGTTTTCAACACATCGGGGAAAGTGCCTGCCTGAAGTGAGCAGTCACATAAGTGTGTGAGTACTTCAATTAGGTTTGATGTGCTCTTCTTTAACATTGTTGCAGGTCTACCATCAATACCTTCTGATTTGGAATTTTTTAGTCCTTTTATTGCTTTAGCTACTTCATCTTGTGAAATAGAACTGATGTACATTGATCCTCTACATGCAATTATTTTATATTCATTTGCCTGGGTGCTCTTAAAGTTTGATTGTAACATCTTATCAGAAACACCTGTGAAAAAGTTGTTAAATGTGTTGGCTACTTCTAAGGGGTTTGTTACTTTTTTATTTTTATGTGATAGTGTTATATTTTTGCAAGATTGTCTGTATTCTCCACATTCTTTTTTTATAACACTCCACATAGCCTTTGATTTATTAGCTGAATTATAAATGATTTCATCATTATGCATTATTTTTGCTGCTTTTATTACTTTTCTTAATATTTTGGCGTATTTTTATAGTATGCGTGTACTACAGGCGAGGAATTTTTTGAGTTACATATTTCATTAAGTAGTCTTTTCTTCTGGCATGAAACCCTTATGCCCTTTGTGATCCAGCTGTTTGTTCTGGAGTCCCCCCTTATTGTTAATGTTTTCAGTGGGAATGCAAGTTCAAGGAAATGGGTTAAAGCATCAATGAAACTGTTGAATGTTTCATTTATATCGTTCATTTTGTACACTCCTGGCCATTTTTCTTTCTGTAATAAGTTGTTGAAGTAGTTTACATTATGCTGATTATAACTTTGATATGCTGTTCTGAAAGACATGTTGTTAATAATACTGCCTTGTACTTTTATGCTTAGTATTTGAGCATGATGGTCACTAAAACCAGCATTGAAAGTTTTTAGTGAGGTGTTGTGTAAACTCTTCTTGACTAGAAACTGATCAAGACCTGTTTGGCAAGTTTCTGTTACTCGGGTAGCTGCTTTTACTTCAGCCTTTAAATTGCAGGACGTTGCAAGGTTCAAAACGGTCTCCCTATTTCCACTATTCGTGAGGAAATCAATATTGAAGTCACCATAGATTATCAATTCACAATCCATTTTATTTACTTTATTTAGCAATGACTCCATTTTGTTTAAGAAAAGTTCAAAATTCCTGTATGGTGATTGGTAAACTGTAGCAATAACCAGGTTGAACTGAGTAATTTTTATAGCTGCAGTTTCATAATCCTTTTCGACATTTGCCCTAGTTAAGTCAGGTAGTGTAATAAAATCTACATTATCCTTTGTGTAAATTGCTACCCCACCCTGTTTGGTGTTTTTCCTGCAGCCACAACAAATTTGTTTATTTTCGTGTTCTGGATTAAGCCAGTGCTCAGAAATGCATAACACAGGGATGTCATTAAGTTCATGTGTTAACAGTACGTTAATTTCATCAATCTCACTACGGAGGGATTGCACATTACGGTGATAAATTTTTAGTTCGGGCGTATTCACGATTTGGTAATTGGGAATCATATCTACAGCATCACATACCTCTAGTTTAAATTAGGAATCTCAGCAGAGTTGTATTTTCTTTCTTCTTTCTTGATTATTTTGTTTTCCTCGCTGTTGTTGGAAGGATGTTCAGGAAGCTGATAGATTGTTCTATCCCTCACAAGTCTTTCTTTAATTATTTCACTAACATGATCACAAACAAACCTTTACCCTTCATAGTTCAAATGCATTCCAGGAAAGTTAAGAATTTCCTTGGAAAGGAATCTGAGCAAATTATTGCATCATTTAACACTTGAGATTGGTTATGTCAGTACCATCTGCTCACAGAGCTATGCGCAAACTCAAAGTTATGGTAGTGTATTGACTGACTAATTCAGATACTGTTGTTTGACAGAAACACTGTGACAGGCTATTGCAGTCTGTCCATGATGTGGAGAAGCTGATCCTGAATTGCACTTTTTGCTTCATTATCTGTGACCGCCTTTATTGTGATATGTGTAGTTGTAGAACAATCAATGTTGGAGTCCTGAAAATCCTCATCAGTTGCAACCAGAGCCTCTGACAGATGTGAAAAAAAGATTTTGGTGTATAATTATTGCAACATGAATTACTGGACTGATCTTTTTCTGCAAGACTATTACTTCTGTTATGTACATGAACATACTGCAACATTTTTTCTGAAAACTAACAAAAATATCTACTGTTATTTCGCTCAGAACAATCTAAGAGCAAACATTATCAATTTTTTACAGCAATGTTATGAGGATAGTTAGCATAATCCCAACAAAATTTATTATCAAGTTTTAATCTCAAAATTTCAACGTTGTCAATTTATACTGTCTGCCTGTCACCACATTTTAGTCGTATTCTGTAAGGAAACCTCTTACAGGTTGTGATCTGTTTAGAATGTGTTTTTCTTAATTTCGTAACAAAGAATTGACAGGAAACCTTTTATTAATGCCCATGATATAAAGTTTTGTGTGTGTGTGTGGGGAGGATTATGGCTGGACGGACTGGTGAAATGCTGTTCACATGTCCCACGATCATAGAGCACTCCTCACACTGACTAGTAGATAGCAGTCAGCCTGTTAGATCAGGCTTAATGCCTAATCCATGTGTTACATTAGAAACTGTCAGAAAGTTAGCTTTCAGCCAACGAGGTCTTTGTCAAAAATAAACATACACACACATGCAACTCACACTGACGACAGTCTCTGGCAGCTGGCTCCAGCAGGTCTCTTGTTCTTGGGACATTATCATAATGACTAGAATACCTTTGAAATTTAGATGTTGTGGTGGACAGATTATATTTCAGTGTGAGATATGTGAGCTGTCAAGTAACACCACATGTCTCGACAAAATGTTTATAGTTAAACAATTCTCTCTTTTATTTCCTTGTACTCCACTATAGATGTATAATACTATCAGGTGAAACATGTTTGATAAAACCAACAATAAAAATTTTGTTGGGAAAAAATTGAGATTAATAAGTCTTGTGCGTGTTGTTATCATAATGTATAGTGAACATTACTACTTCTGTTGGAGTGAGGATCATTTTCGTATTACTAAAATCATTTATAATGGCTGGTTTCATATATTTCATGATAGCATATACTGAGAATGACAGCCCACATTTTCAGTAACTGTTATGCTTATTTAACACTGCACACATCTGTTGTATCATTTACTGCTTAAACTATCAGCCCCTCCTCACCACTGGTTCTACCAGTTTCCTCCTTCACTATCTCCAATATTGGTTTTAGAAAAATTATATTAAAATCACCGGGAATCTTTTTGTTTTTACTTTTAAATACAGCTTCAAATTGATTTATGGATAGATTACAATACCCTTCATATGTGTATATTCCTAAATATATTGCAGTTCACGATATGTAGAGCAATTCCTCCTTTTGCCATTTTTGTTCTATGAAGTGATACACTAACCTAAAACCTGTAACACTTAACATATCTACATATAGTGCTCACATTATGTTCAGAGGTTCTATTTTCTATTTGGTAATGGTCATCTTGTTTCAACAGCAACTATCTTGGTTTTTTATAATGTTGTTTATTACATGGGAAATAATTTGTCTGGTGGTCTCACATCGTGAAAGTTGTAGTTTATAATTTTGGTGCCCATCTTTGATAAGCAAGTAGTGGACAACTATTTTTTCTTGCAACATTATTGCAGAAACGTAAGGAAGAGATGTAGGATAAGTTATCTGCCTGCCACAATAATCTAATGAATGTTCTGGTGTGGTACAAGTAGCATTCTGGGAGGAGGGATTTTGTTATTACTATTGAATACAAAGTAAACCACTTTAAAGTTCACTTCCAAGCTAAATGTGGAAGAATAACTAGAACTCAGTTTTATAATTTTCTTCGCAAGATTTACTCAAGGCATTATTTACAATCACATTACATTAGAAAACAATAAAAAATTATTGACATATATACAATACAAAAATACGTAGAAATTATTTATGCGAGCTAACAAATCTAATGCTAAAACTGCCAACCTTTATTACAGTATTAAACAAGATGTTACTGATTTGCAAAACTAGATACAAGTATTGCAGATTACATTTGAATATGGCAGTCTTTATCATTAACGTGTAATTTCTGACACTACATTATTTCCAGCCTTTTGAAGGCCACTCCAACTGAATTCTGTGTTATAGTGCACATCACGTGATGCCACACTCGTTTCGTCATTATCTCCCCCCCCCCCCCCCCCCCCAATTTTAAGAAATATTAAAAGCTAAAGATCAATCATAGCAATACCAGCAAGCTGTAAATGTGAATTCATACATAGTGCTACTACCTTGCAGCAACAAAACACTGATATACCCATCAAACAATCTATTCAAATTTTATATAACCTCCAACCATTGAGATACCCATCACACAATCTATTCAAATTTTATATAACCTACGGATCATGTTTATACAGCTCTTGAATGAGCTACATTATAGTCATACAAGGGCTATGAGAACAGCAAGATTTGTACAATAGGATATGTTCATTATCTGTGCCCTCATGCAGAGACTTTTTCAGTATCTAACATCTTGTAGAGTTGTTACACTGATACATAATTTCAGTGGCCTCGGATTCACACAAATTGTATCATTGACACAAGCAAGCTTGGCGGTAACTTAAATGACGAACTGCATTACTAACACACCATAAAAAAGTCATGTATAATATTAAACCTTGCACCCAATGATGATTAAGGTTTACAGTAAAGACAATTTTAATTGTTGGTCCCAGTATGTACTAATAAAAAAAAACTGTACAAAAAGGCTGACAATCATAATTGCAGACATTTAAAATTAAAGTACTTCTTTACAAGGTATGTATGGAAATGTTAAATGCAAGGACCATAATAAGGAAAGGAAAATAACTGGAAACAAATCAGGCAAATTAATCACAGACTTGAATTTTATTAGTATATAAGCAAACAGATTGTCACTTTCCTTGTTGTTGGACTTTTGAGTAATGAATAGAAGGATTAAGACATTAGTGAGTTATTTCAGTTTCTGAATAGTCCAATTTCTTAGAATAGGAAATACCTATAGATACAGACACCCTTGGTTAACTGCTTAAAAGTTTTGCTATATGCAGATTACCCAATAACAGTTCAAAAGTTTTTGAAACAAAAACATGTTTTCAACTGTGCTCATAGGTATATGACTGGCTCCAGCTTATTAATGCAGCAACACCTTACAAGCTCTAAATACTTGAGAAAACACTATAAAACTAATTAACCCAAACACAACTCTGTTCCAGTACAAGGCGCATTATGTTTTCCATTTATTAACAAAATACATAGATGTTCTGTACAGTTAAAGTTGTCAGAATAACTCACTTGATCTCAGAATGTACAGCACTGCCTGCTAACCTTACAACATACTTTTTAAGAATATGGGTACAAATAGTTTGCGCTATGGCAGATTTACCCTGTTTTTATGTTACTGTGAGTACCATCTGATGATACATGTGTTTTCTAAAGCAGATTATACACCTCATTCAAACATTTCACATAACAAACTTTTCCGAGTTTTCTTACATTCATCCACGTTTTCTGTCAGGAAATCTTAAAAACTGAGGGCACATTAAAATCCCCCTTTTTTTAGCTAAACAATAGCTGAAAATTTAATAATCATGAGGGTTTTGAATATTAAATGAAATATGCCCAACTGATATAACAAAAAGTTCATGCCCATTTACATTGCTACATATTACATCAATTGCATGACTTACAATTCACCAGCACAAGTTTGGAAACATTTTTAACATTTTAAAGAGGAAGCAGTAAGTTAGGGGGTTAACAACCTTCTTATTGATTGGTGAGGATTCAAAATAAATAAAAGATCTTGTTTCAGAGTCTACTTTAACATGACGACTGTCACAAGGCCACAGAAGGTCTTTCTACCTGACACCATGCACTTGCCACCATCCACAGTAGAACTAAAGCCTGCCGCCGAGGCCTGGCGGTGAAACATTCATCAGTATGAATGCGGCAGTCAATATGTTTAATAAATATAACAACTTCTTTCTGATCATAAAAGCATATTCATTCTCATATACAACTGAAAAACACATGCTTTCATGAACAAGTGGTTTCATTAGCTCAAAAGCATTTCAGATTCCTAATGACAGTAGTCCTGTTAGTTTTACTATGTTTGAGTGACTATGGCAATAAACATGGAACATGTATTTGGCTGCATGTTTAGTCTCATTCTGAGAAGTTGGTATCTGTAATTTATTTTAAATTTTCTCTGTAACCACCAGCAGAGCAACTCAAAAAGTTGGTCTGTGTATAACAATTTGTGAACTGCAAAATTCAGTAAAACAGTTCTCGACTGAGTGTTTTTGTCTTGATAGAACAGATGTAATAAAACTAATGGATACATTAGTCTTTATTGGCTGAGGTTGTAAAAGATCCCACAGTAAAACAATGTGCTCTAAATGTAAAACAACATAACTGTACAATACAGCTAAGACCTTGAGCACTATATCATTGAAATAGAAAGTAATCAAGAAAGAAGAGCTCTACAACAAAACAGTACAGGGTGATTTCTCACATGTACTGATGTTTTTGTTCTTGCAATACTTCTTTAACATGTTGAATACCATATGGCTGCCACCAACTACAGCAGAAGACTGTGCTGAGGCTGCCAGCAGCTTCGTGGCAGTCGTAATGTTAAATATAGAATAGGCAGTGTTGATACAAAGCAATGTTCTTGCTGCATCTTCTCGTCGTTTCATGCAACATTGATTACGCACTATATGTATATATTATTGTCATCAAAAATGTGTCAAATCCTAAAATACAAACTTCAACTTTTTCAAACAATGGCTACACTTTTGACTATCAGCTTAATTTCCAGCAAATAATAGAGGTCTTAGTTGTATAATTGTCAAAGGCATTTTATTCTTCAGAACAATGAATTTTCAGCTGTGGTAAGATGATGCAGATGACTTTTCTTTCTTTTAATTATTGTAATCTAGGAAACAAACACATATTCTTTTAGTGTATGTAATGGCATCCATAAATGATAATTCTGAAAATGAAACACTAAAATTTAAACACATTTTACAAATTTCTATTATGGCTCTTACTGAAAGTTAACCAATTTAACAATAATTTATATTACAGCAGATAAATTACTGTTTTACTGGATTTTAAAAAGGAATACATATATAATATGTAGCTAGGTAACCCACAGTATTTTCCCAGATAAAAGGCTGAAAATAGCTTTTTCGTTACCAAAGCACTGCTATAATTTACCTGCCATTTACAACGTTCCATCACCAGTTCAGTTTCCTTTAACATCACAAGAAGTCTAGCTGCAAAGTTTGAATTTTTAAAACGTTCAGTCGTGAGAACTTTATCTACAACATTCTGCAACTGACAGGTACACAATATGTTTCAACATACAATTTTTTTTTGTAGGGTTTAAAGTCACAGTGACAGTAAGGTCATTAAGGACGGCACAGGATATATGTATGTGTGATATATATATATTAATACAATATGTAAAATGTCGGGTAATGAAATACATTCCAGTTATCGCAGTCACCTTCCTTTTTCCAAAACAGCAGTGGTTATGAATTACTCATTGTACATTCCATCAATAAGAAAGTCCATTTTACTATAATGCCTTCGTTCCCAAAATTCTGTTCCTTTTCTGTAAAAAAGCATTGCTAGGACGACTACTACAGGTACTGCTAAAATTAACAAAACCACAGGTATTACAAAGTCACTTTTCTCTGAACTTGAAGACTGTGGACTTTTTTGTTGTTTCATTTCAATGTCAGTATCTGAAGTAACAAGTGGCTTGGACTTTTTCTTCAGAGGGGGGTAAGCTCTATACACATCACGTGAATTGGACTCGTTTAGGGTTGCTTCGCTTTTGAAATCTGTAGAGTTAACGCTATTATTGGCAATTTTGAAATCATCATGGTTACTGCTGTTACCTGTACTTTTGAACTCTATAGTGTCATTTTTTAATCCTGTGGTTGAAGTACTTGACTTTTTACTGCCTGTTGTGTTACAACATGAAACACATCTCGGGTCTGCTGTATAGTTTCCAATGTTTTGTTCAGAACTGTGCGTTTCACAACAGTTGCATTCCGATTTCATTTCTGTGTTGTCATCGAGGTCAACAAATGGTTCATACGGCTCTGCTCCTTTTCTCGGCACAATTTTTGGCGAGACGCCCTTTCTTGGTACCACAGATGGATGATCACTTACTTCTCCCACATTTAACGGGAAAGAATCTTTGATAAAATCAGTTGCTTCACTCGGTACCAGTTTGGTGGTTTCGCCAGCTGCTGCTGTACTTACAGGTATCTCCAGTAATCCACCTTCGGTTTGAATAGCTTCATGGAAATTATTAGAATGATTTGGAGTTACACCAGTACCATTGTCAAACAAAGTTTGTTCTGAAATGGTTTTTTGAACCAATTCCTTCGGTCTCTTCGATTCTGAAACTATTGTATCGTTGGCAATCACAGACGAACCTCCTTCTAAGGCAATCGCACGATGTTCAAAGTTTTGTTTAGAGCCATTTACAGATTTTGCATTGGGCTCAAAAAGCCCAGTTATATCGTACACATCTGTTTTAGATGCATCCTGTTGCAAACTGTTGGGCTTCTCTGTTGTTAGTGGAGTATTATCGGCCGAGAGCACTGCAGCGAAGCACAAAATTTCAGTAATACGAAACAGTAACATTTTCACAGGCCCTAATCAACTGTCATAATATTTTAGACTGCAGAAACTCACAACACACAAGCTCCGACGTTATCCACTACACAACTGTTCCCTTCCAGCTGACAGCAGGATAGCAAACTTTTCGACAAAATATCTGCAGCGTAGCTGGATTTCCACACTCAATGAAAACTTGCACAATGCACATGTAGACCCCCGCGACAGGACGTGCCAGGGAACTGGCCAATGAATTGGAAGTGAAGTACCCTACTGGCTACCAACTGGCATGACAATCATAAAAATATTAATCTTCGACGCTTTCTGAACCTTTAAAAATGCATATAGATAACGATAACGATTTTAGCATGAAGTATCAAGAGATATTTTAAATGACTCAAGTTTACCGGTACCTCATCTGGGCTGCAGTTGAAATGAGTGCACTAAGTATGTCAGAAATGAAAGGAACAATACGTTATACATAGTGTACAATAATAAAATTGAAGTCGGATCCTGGACAATTTGTACACGTTTGCGTTCAAATGGCGGATGTCAAGTTTTCTAATACCCAGGAACGTTGGCTAGTCTGTATTTAAATTTGTCTCAGCTGTTATTATTTATAACGTAGGCGGTGAAGGGTGTAGGACAGGTCAAAATAATGTAAACATCGGGGCCGTGCTATTGTTTGACACAACGACTGTGCCGTTTCTTTAAAGAGCCTATAAAGGGCAGAAATTATCTAACACTTACAAAGAGCAGTTCAGCAATAAACTCTGTAAATATGAGGAGCAGGAGTAATTCAGGTGTTAGGTTAGATTATTACCAACGAATTGTACAAAAAATTATTATGAGCCATCAAGTGAGTACAAAACCCAGTAATATCTTGTACATAAAAGTATTGGTATAAGTGTCAGTTTTTTCCGTTCCTTGTTTATGAATCATGCTGCTTGGCGTATGACGCCTTTTTTCTCATGGACAAATATGAAATGGGACAGACAATATAGAAGTTATGAAACTTCAAGAAGAAACTGAATAACATAAGTCACTGCAGTTATTTTGTTGGTATTTCGTAAGCATCAAATAACGCTCCTAAGATAACACGTCCCCTTCCCCGCCCCCCCCCCCCCTTTTCCATAACTGTTTGTGGCATGTAAAATTTGGCGGTTTTATATGAAATCACCCATAAAATCACCGTGTGGAATCCTTTATATTGTTGTGTGCAGTTTAGAATGTGAGACGCAGGTGATTTAAAATACGATATTAACCCTAATTATTAGATAATTACAGACGTAAAAATGTAGTTTCTACATTGCTGTAGTTTTAACGAAGCGGTTACGTAATGTTGTAATAAGTAGCATACTTATGTGTCTTTTACAATGTTTTTGCACTTCAACATATCATCGTACATTCAACATCCAGTACTGGATAAAGTTGATCTCTAAATTTTTCCATGCATTAGTCTTTAGCTTTGTGCAAGTATGTTTTCCAATGCCATAGAACCACCTTTCATTAAAACATCATCTTGGACTTTACTTATCTGTTGAAATTCGGCAAGTAACCTTCCTGCCATCCTTTTGCCGTGCTGTATATCCCATAACTTCAGTTTCATTTTCATCATGGCTGTAATTGCATCTTGTATTTCATTGTTCTTCCTGATACATTTTTTGGTTTTCCTGACTGTATGAGTAATTACTGACGTGGATCACTCCATTGCTTGGAGAATAACCCTTTGTTTTAAACAGAGCTTGGCTATGACATCTCCTGTTAAATTTGTAGAAACAATCTAGGTCATTTTTGCTCTTCCGTTTACTTGCTTTCCAATTGATTCTTCAAATTTCCTAATTACAAAAAATGCATCAGATGGACACTTATTGACTTATTTGGAGTTGTATGCAATAGTCCAGACTGGACTGTAATTATGAAAGACAAGACTTGTCACCTTTTTGTGCAGAGAAATTAAAATTGTAATTTTTTAAGAACGAAAGGAAGCAGTAACTAACAAACATCCAGTTTAAACAGAACATAAGTTCTACTGGATATGCTATTATAGTCACAATTTTTTAGCACAAAATTGGAGAGACCATAAATGTCTTCTAATTCTGAGTAACTTAATTTTTCTATTGCAATTTTAATATCATAGATTTCAAGAAAGTTTTTCAATCAGTTTCAACAAAAACATAAATTAAAACAGTAATGAATATATAGGCCCACATCTCAATTAGAGCTAAATAGAAATGAGTTGCACTAGGATACTCAGTATCATCGAAACTCTCTTGGCAGGCCTAGAGAAAGTTTCCCGAACTGAGAAATTCTGTTTATGATGTAGAACTGTTTTCCTGTGGTGATTACAAACTTTTGACAATGAAAAGAAGCACTATACAGAACAAATTCAACAGAAAAAATCTTCTAGAAGAAAATAATGTGTAGTGTACACATAACATAACTTGACACATTTCACAGGGGATGCTCCAATAATAAGCATGCAATCACCACCTAGCACGTTGACTGCTGCAGAGTTAGGAGGGTGGGTGGAGGGATGTGCAGGAGGAACAAGCCTCACCTCCTCATTGAATTGCAAACAGTACACTAAAATCAACACTGTATTCAGAATGCCTAACAGTATGCTACAATGCTATGTTATGCTCTATTGTTTCCTAGCTAAGGTTGGCAATGGGCATAAACAATCTGAACTGACTCAGTCACCCAACTTTCACAAATTCCTCTGATCCCATAAAATAAAGAGGGCCAAATAATACTGTATATGTTATGCAAGTACCACTGTGACAAGAGAGTATAAATTATCAACAAAAAATGGAGGCATGACATCCACTCCTTATTAATAACATCTCAACTTAGTGGAATAATGCCATTGCAATCCATAGAGCGCCTAGCTCCGATGCTGCCATTGTCGATGCATATAAATAATATCTTTTGTGTGGACTTTGCGCTTGGCATAATATTGTTCAACAGTAATTGAGAGTCACAAACACAAGAAAGGGATAGTACAGAGTCCCCTATGGCAGCAAAACTTCAATTCATTAACAGTCTTACTACCATTATATCTGGGTGTGTTACTGAAGTTGTTTGGAAAAATCTATTATTTGTTACTTGTGGAAAAATGTAAAAATCTGATGAATGCATTGCTGTTTGCTGCTTTACTGAATAGTGGTAGCATATTAAATTGAGACTATTGAGACAGGATAGTGATTATGATGTGCTATGTAAATTGTCCCAAGGTTGATAAATTACTGCAATTAGTGCTTCTCTTACATCAGGAGCAGCTAGCGCCATCATGGATCTAACGGGTTTCTGTGAGCTTCCCCATTCGGGGGTGGGGTCCTGAGGGAAACTGTTGAAAACCTGGAACAAAGCTCTGTCAGTCTTCTTTCACATCTCAGAGATACAATTAATTCAAATGATCATCATAACATGCCAGTATCAAATTTTAATTCACTTCATAGTATGGTTTGTCCATTAGTGGAGACGGAGCTTCCAGCTCGGAAACAATTGAGCACGGCATTGCCACGATGCCTCCGTGAAGCCAAAGGGTAGGTGGAGATAAACTTGAGATGATGGCCGTAGCAGTACTTCGGGATATCAGCAAGGGTGTGGGATGATCAGGAACAGGGTTGATCCTTGAGATGAACAAATGTGTGAATCAGATTCTGAAAGTGACATGCCCACAGCAATGGTCCGAGAACCTGAAATGCTTTTGAAATACATAAATAATTTTCAAGGACACTGCAGTCTGTAAAAAGGAAGATTAGTACATACAATCTGTTAAATAATGTCTGGTTTGCATTGAAATCTATTGATTCGGAAGTGGTAAGTAAAAAATCCAGTTCATTCAGATTGAAAAATTTATTGCGAGTTTGAATTGAGTATATGTTATGGAATTTCATAACCAAATTCTCTGTAGAATATGGTCCATTGCAAACTGATTGATAACCGTATCATACTGGTACTGAGTGTCTGGTTCATTCACCATTTCATTATAGGAAACAGGATTTACTAACACACTGTTCTCAGTACGACAACAACAATCAAGACTGTGTTGGCCGATTGTTGAACTGCCTTCTGGTATAAACAGCTGGGAATCTCATTCATTGCAAACCAAAATATTTACCCACATCATGACACAGCACTGACATGACTGTTAATTGTTCCACGTATTACAGATCACAATATAACATTATCTTCAGTAGAAGTTCCTTGTCTAGTGTCTGTCATTTGTGTTGGTTTATCATGGACTTCATTGTTATCAAATTTCTGAAAGCATAGGGATAACTTCACATTAACATATCATTATGAATCTAGCTCATCATCATCAATCAAACGAGACCACACACAAAACAGACAGGTGAAACCAAGTAAGCAATTCCACAGAAGGATCGTATTTCAGAGTACAAAACACATAACCATCATAACCTACTATACATGTGGCAGTTTGATATTATTCACAAAATACAAACAAAACCACTTGGAAACCAAAACTATCTTTCATGTAATTGCTCCATCTGGAGTGACTGAATTGTGTACTTCTCTGATTTGGATAGGGAAGATGAACTACTCCTATTATCTTGAAGTTATTTATTTTCTCTATGTGTTAAGAATAATATAAATAATTTGAAAAATCTTAGAACTATTCAACATCACCACGAGTAATCTAATCAACTGCAGCTAATGGAAAACAGTAAAGTATCATTATTTTAATCTGTGGTAGACCTGTGAAACAAATATCATCTTTAGTGTGTCAATGTACATATTTTTAGTCACTCTGTACATTGTGATACCTACTGCAATTGGCTTAGTAATAACATATTAATATATGAAAGATCTCTTATATTTTCTTACTAAACATCAGTGTAGAGCTTATATTAGGCACATAAAACATACAGTTCTCGAATTGAAGATCAATACTTCACATTATATGTTCTTTTATTCCTTTAGGCATAGTGTTTTCTAATATCTTGATGATGGCAAAGCCCTCTAATCCTGTGGCTGTTTGGATAACCAAGCAAAATAGGTTCAAGTCTTCAATAATATATTTTCCTCACCTTGAAATCATTGCACACATACTAGCCTTTTGTCGTAATTGTGTTATAAGTCTTTGCAATGCCTAATGTTTTTGGACGACAATTTAAGTTTGAAGTAAATATACTAACTTCCACTTCTTTTATGAGATGACTTGCTTGACGTGCTCGGCCAAGTTTCCTTGCTGCTGCAAACTTTCTTTCACTTTCTTCTCCGAAGTATGCTGCTAGGTACAGGAATCTCTTAACTCTTTCTACTTATAAAAATAAGTAGACATACAAATATAATAGAGGGAAACATTCCACGTGGGAAAAATATATCTAAAAACACAGATGATGTGACTTACCGAACGAAAGTGCTGGCAGGTCGATAGACACACAAACAAACACAAACATACACATGAAATTCAAGCTTTCGCAACAAACTGTTGCCTCATCAGGAAAGAGGGAAGGAGAGGGAAAGACGAAAGAATGTGGGTTTTAAGAGAGAGGGTAAGGAGTCATTCCAGTCCCGGGAGCGGAAAGACTTACCTTAGGGGGAAAAAAGGGGTATACACTCGCGCGCGCACACACACACATATCCATCCGCACATACACAGACACAAGCAGACATTTGTAAAGGCAAATAGTTTGGGCAGAGATGTCAGTCGAGGCGGAAGTACAGAGGCAAAGATGTTGTTGAAAGACAGGTGAGGTATGAGCAGCAGCAAATTGAAATTAGCGGAGATTGAGGCCTGGCGGGTAACGAGAAGAGAGGATATACTGAAAGGCAAGTTCCCATCTCCAGAGTTCTGACAGGTTGGTATTAGTGGGAAGTATCCAGATAACCCGAACGGTGTAACACTGTGCCAAGATGTGCTGGCAGTGCACCAAGGCATGTTTAGCCACAGGGTGATCCTCATTACCAACAAACACTGTCTGCCTGTGTCCATTCATGCGAATGGACAATTTGTTGCTGGTCATTCCCACATAGAAAGCTTCATAGTGCTCCCTACCCTCTGGCTCCTACCCTTGTAACTGTCCCCAGTGTAAAACCTGTCCCATGCACCCTCCCACCACCACCTACTCCAGTCCTGTAACCCGGAAGGTGTACACGATCAAAGGCAGAGCCACGTGTGAAAACACCCACGTGATTTACCAACTGACCTGCCTGCACTGTGAAGCTTTCTATGTGGGAATGACCAGCAACAAACTGTCGATTCGCATGAATGGACACAGGCAGACAGTGTTTGTTGGTAATGAGGATCACCCTGTGGCTAAACATGCCTTGGTGCACGGCCAGCACATCTTGGCACAGTGTTACACCGTTCGGGTTATCTGGATACTTCCCACTAATACCAACCTGTCAGAACTCTGGAGATGGGAACTTGCCTTTCAGTATATCCTCTCTTCTCGTTACCCGCCAGGCCTCAATCTCCGCTAATTTCAATTTGCCGCTGCTCATACCTCACCTGTCTTTCAACAACATCTTTGCCTCTGTACTTCCGCCTCGACTGACATCTCTGCCCAAACTCTTTGCCTTTACAAATGTCTGCTTGTGTCTGTGTATGTGCGGATGGATGTGTGTGTCTGTATACCTGTCCTTTTATCCCCCTAAGGTAAGTCTTTCTGCTCCCGGGATTGGAATGACTCCTTACCCTCTCCCTTAAAACCCACATCCTTTCGTCTTTCCCTCTCCTTCCCTCTTTCCTGATGAGGCAACAGTTTGTTGCGAAAGCTTGAATTTCATGTGTATGTTTGTGTTTGTTTGTGTGTCTATCGACCTGCCAGCACTTTCGTTTGGTAAGTCACATAATCTGTGTTTTTAGATATATAGTAGACATACAAAGTTTCATTTGCTTCAACTAACGACATATATTTCAGCTTCAGACATTTTACAAATCCCACTCTTCATGTAAATATATACTGCTTCGTAAGCCTCTCATGTCTCCAAACATTAGAAAAAACTAATTTACATATAAGAGAAAGTTGGCATAAACACCATGTCCAGTCTCAACCTGATCCGTATTACACTTCTTCCCTTCAACAAGACTAAGACAAGAGTTTTTGTTCGAGAGTACCTTCTCAACTGTTCTTTTTTAACTAACAATAGTCACTGACACTGTTATCACAGAGTAACATAAATACTCCATGGTCCTCTCGTATGCCCTTGCACTAGAACTTTCATGGACCGCCCGACAGGTACTTGGTGTTGTTTGACTGCCATGTCTACATTCTTCTCATGACTGAATTTCAAAACTGCACACACAAAGGTGATGCACAGTAAGTAGGATTCTATCATCCCACACTCACTTCTAAAACATCATGTGTTCGAGATGGTAGAAGGCAGAGTGGTTCTGGAATTTACACTGAAATTCTCGAAACACTACATATCCCCCCCTCAGATAAGACACGCGATATTTTATACACAATCATTATGTAAATAATATCACTCATAACAACATTTCATATCATAACAATATACTTTTCTTATACATGTTTATACATTCATCTTTCACCTCCACAACAATCTTTTTTTTCTTCTCTAGAACAATCTATAGCTGAGCATTTCTTTATTCTGTTCTTACTTTACTTTGATATCCAGACATCAGCTTTTATTTGTGGTTCAGTCAGCTTCCCCAGTATTTGGGAATTGTAAAGACTCTTTCCTTATTTTCAATCGTAAAGTTCAGGTGTTCAAGAACATGAGTAATCTATTTCCATTCTTCTTCGATTTTCTTTTCTTTATTTTTTTATTTTTTTCTACTTTTCTTTGGTATATACTATTTTTACTATTTTTTTGTAGTTTGGAAGAACTCTGGGCAAAATGAAAGTGTTCTTTTTGACACTCGTAAACTTACATGAACCGTAACAAATGCTAGTTGTGCATAGAATTCAAACTTTCGTGAATAATGCCTATAAAATTTGTGACTTTTGTCACGATACTGTCCCCTTTTCTTAGGAAAGGCTATTAGAAACCATGGAAACAAGGAAGTACTTAAATGATAGAAGTTTGTGAATATGGAAAGAGGGAAAAAATAGATAGGTCCTCAAATGAGAAGTAAGAAAGGAAGGGGGGGGGGGGGGGGGAGAGAGTATGGTTGCTAAGATCTAAGAAGAGAAAGAAGATAGCCCCAAAGACAAGAAACCCTTCCCACACCCCTTCCCCAGGATCCCTACCCCTCAGGTACTTGAGTGAGACGCCGGAGGAGGTTTGGTGTTAAATCATCTCCTACAGAACAGACATTCCCACCTTCACTCTTGAGGTCCCCAAAGGAAATCTTAGCAACCCTAGGGAAATGGCAAATGGTGAAGGATCAGGCACACTGGTTTGCGAGGTTTGTCTGAAAGGTGTGATGTGTGTTTTATGTTAGCCATGTTTTATTTGCTCCCTTAAACCATGCTTTTATTTACAATACCCACCCCCTTCAAAACCTATACAAACCCTCCCATTTACATCACATCTGATAAAAGGTACAAAGTACTCTATACAAAACAGCTGTTTAATTATTCACCTCATATTAGATTATCCATAAATATAATACTCTACTCATTTTATTTTATGTCGATATCACTTTATTTCTTATTCTGTGATTCTCCTAAGTTTTCTTTATCTTGTAGTTGTATCCAGTTTTCTAAGCACTATGACTGTAAGATAGTTTAAGCTGTTAGTAATAGATGACAGAATAGTTTAAGATTTTAAAGGAATTCGATGCAGGAAAACTATTTTGGAAGAAACACTAAAAACAGCTCGGGATCCGATGGTAGTCACTCTGCCCGTTAACTCACAATGTTAACATCCCTGGGGGACAGATGACTCTGCCCGGGTCCCATGCATCTGAGATTAACTTTTCTTTTGCACTAGCAGACCAGTATTTTTCTTTAAATTTCTTTTGGAAGTCTCCCCAAGAAGAAAAATTCTAAGTATTCATGGTTCCTCATTCTGAGGCCTCCCCAAGAAGGTACCCCACAGCACACTCTTATCATTTTAGAATCTTCCCAATTCTTTGGCAAAGCTTGGTTGAATCTTTTCAAAAAGTGGGTCAGATGTACATGCCCGTCTGGCTTAAATTTAGGGAATTGCCTGGATAATCCTGAATTAGTCCCCCATTGCAGATCAGTCATCACTTCACTAGTTAATACCACATTAGGTGAAATTACCCTTTTGTCTAATTTATCCTGGATAAGGTTGAATTCTTTCCTTAGGTCCTCTATACCTTTCTTGGTATCATTAAGTTCAGAAGATAGAATAGGAGATACATTTCTGGATGTTACTCTCTCGATAACTTTTTGAACTATAATTTCTTCCACCCGTTTGTCCAAACTACTTATATTTATGATATCAGAGTTCGCCAATTTCTCTTTGAAGTTCCTTTCCACATTATCTACTCATGTATTAACACCTGTAATTTGCGATTGAATTATTGGCATTAAATTATCCTGCTTATCGACACACTCTTTCAAAGTACTCAACCCTTGTTTTACAGCATTATATTTAACATTGCGCACATTTTCAAAGGATCCTAATTTTTCATTAAGCTCTGATTCTACAATATTACATTTGTCATCAATATTCAGTTCTAACCTTTTTGTCAACTTCTGAAAATTATCATTCTGTTTCTGGCTATAGCCAGTGACCATTTGATTTACGTGAATGGTCAAGGAACTAGTCAATTCATTCTTTAAATCTAGTTTTAAATTCTCTACCTTACTATTTAAGGCATCGAATTCAGTCTTCAAAGCATCCATGCCTTTGCAAAGAATACTAAATTCTTTGCTTTGTGAGTCAACTTTGATATTTAACAAACCTATATTTGCCCCTTGACTACTTAAGGTTTCACTCTGGTTATTTAATTGAGAATGTACGGAGTCTAGTTTTACACTTAGTCACATTTTGAGTTTTGATTAAATTTACTATCTCAGACCAGTCAGGTACTTCCTTACTAACTTTCATAGCCATAGCTGGTTCTCGAGTTTCCTTGACTCGTTGTATGTTACCCATATTCTTGCAAGCTTTTGATCTTGTAAGCATTTAACTAACTTTAAGTATGGTAACCACACTAATAAAGTTCACTGAACAGTTTGTACCACTTTGTACTAAAAGAATAAAGTTCTGTTTTACGCTCACCCGGCAGGGAATTTTCGCTGCATTGGTGAGCGGATGTGGAGGCAGGTCAGCACCGGTGAACAGTAGCTGCTGCCGGCGGTGTCAGATGTTGGTTTCCGCGCCTGTGTCCCCGCGATGTGTATGTGAGAGCTCTACACTCTCCGCACTGGATCTTCATAATCGAAGTGTTCTTGGCACATATCTTCTTAGAGAAACACACTGGAATCTTCTTCTCTATTTCTCAATTCAAAATTTTGTTCCTTTAAGTACTTGAACATGTTCCATTATCTCGGAGTAAATTCTTTGCCATTTTTGGTTTAGTTGCTATGGCAACATACAACAGCTTCTTTCCTCATTTTTTGGTCTTAGAATTCTTGTTTTTTTTTTTTTTTCCAGTCCTTTCTCACTGGTTGCCACATTATAACGGCTTTGACAACAATTTAAGTGCGAAGTAAATATACTAACTTCCACTTCTTTTATGATATGACTTACTTGACATACTTGGCTGACTTTCCTTGCTGCTGCAAACTCTCTTTCACTTTCTTCTCTGAAGTATGCTGCTGGGTACAGGAATCTCTTAACTCTGTCGACTTATAAAAATAAATAGACATACAAACTTTCATTTGCTTCAACTAACCTTTATTGTCAATTACTGGTTTCGAGACAAGAAGTTATTACATGTCCCCTATCAAGATCTGAAGATGGTAAACATGCTTACCAAAACCGATAATCAACAATAAAGGTTGTTTACAAGTGATCTTTGCTAAGAAGTTCGCTTTATCGCAAGCAAAAGATTTGTGTGTCTCAGTGCCCTCCAGAGCACCTCAGGAGATATCCTTTGAAAGGTTTCTTCATTAGACTTGTACCTGTGTTGAGTCACTTGGGCTTGTTATTCCCCATAATTAGTTGTCTGGAGTGATAAGGTCTTGGCTTCACAGTGGCCATTCCAGTGGAACTGGAGATGGACCACAACCAATCCAGTGACCTCAAAACTGTTCATCAACGGACTTGTACACCTGAACAGTAAAGTTTGCTGGAGCTCCACCCTACTATAACTACACATGATCCATGACTCCCTTATGTTAGAACTGGGGTACTTATCATGTTTGCACATTTTCAAATAGGAATTTTCATTCATATAACTCAAAAGAGTATAGTGTGTACAGGTACGTGATGACATCCTCACCAATATCATAACATGAAATGGGTGCCTTTCTAACTCTTGCATGTAAAGGGGATTTTCCTTAGACCACAAAATCATGTTACTCCTATTTGAACTGTGATATTTTGCCTATTCATCAGAAAACAGCAAACACCATAATCGAGACACAGTATTTGGAAATCACACCAACAAAGTATAGAAGCCTGCAACTGACTGCTCCGCGTCATTTCAAATAATTTATTCACATACATTGATCTAAATCCTTTCATTTCAAATCTTTTTATCAGATTTAAAGTAAGGAAGCCAATAAAACAAGCATTTATTTTCATAATTGTATGAAGTCAAGTCTTTCAGACACCATACACAGTGTTTTTTTCTTTCTATTTTTACTTCAGTAACAAGAGTACAGTAATATTATTCACCAACAAATGGAATTAAACTTCACAGATTGTTTGTAAACAAGGGACAATTTTCAAACAATCAAGTGCCAGATTTATTAGGACATGGTGTGAGACCAGTGACCATTCTTACCTAGAGTTGGTGTAATTTCTCATTATCTTCTACAGTTCTCTATGTTTGTTCATATTTTAACTGAGTGCTATGACACTGATGGATCTAAAGAGGGAAATTCCCTCAGTTACTTTGTTGCATTCCCTGAAACACATCTTAAAATGCATCACCCAATTGAATTCACACTTTTTCATACAGAAATGCATTGAATTCTGAGGGTGTTGTATCTGATGTGAGAAGGGTAGGGAGCAAAGCAGAGAAAGAAAGGGAATTAGTTCTTAGTATTTTAGAAAAAATATCTTAATTGGTTTAACTGTTGCAAACACATCCATGTAGGTTTTTTATGTGAATCATTATAAATGCCTTCTGTTTTATAATTTGCAGCATCCTGTGACAGGATTGTTCCCAGCAAGCCCTGAAAATAATCATGCATGGATACGTGACAATGTGTACTGTATTTTGGCTGTATGGGGTTTATCAATGGCCTACAAGAAAAATGCAGACATGGATGAAGACAGAGCAAAGACCTATGAGTTGGAGCAGGTAAGAAACGTGTTCATTTCTTTATCTTGTTGTAATTGGCACTGATGCTTCTATAGTTAATGTGAAAATTTTGTAAATTACAGCTAATTTTTTAAAAACATAACAACATTGAACCAACATTTTTTATGTATTTGACTTTGTCACTCAGTAAGTATTTAAAAACTGTGAAAAAATTAATAAGATTTGTATGATTCTTAAATACTTCACAAAGAAATGTGTATCACTATCAGAAATCTGCTCTATATTTCTTACACAGAGTTGTGTGAAACTTATGCGTGGTCTGTTAATGGCCATGATGCAACAGAAAGATAAAGTGGAGAAATTTAAATCAAGCCAAAACCCACTTGATTCACTACATGCAAAGTACAGTTCAAGTACAGGACAAACAGTCGTGGCTGACTCTGAATGGGGCCATTTACAGTTGGATGCTGTTTCCTTGTACCTACTGATACTAGCTCAGATGACTGCTTCAGGTATGACATTGAAATGTTGATATAACATCTTGAACCCTAGAGGGGTCTTGTTAAACATAAGTTAACTATAAATAATGAAACAGCAATTTAAAAATACAAGAGAAAAATTTTAAATGATAAATTTCAGTATTTTTATTATGGTGTAGGAAATCCTATGTATTTTGTGTGAACAAAATCACTTTCTCTTAAGACATAAGACCACATTTTCATTGCAACTTTTCCTAATAGATTTCATTCAACTTGCTCCATTAAGTTTCATTCAATTCATACTAAACATTGTTGCCCAGTTGAAAACATTCACAGTTATTGCTAAGTAGGAAAGAAGCAATAAGTAAGGACAAAGAAGCTAAAGGAAAGAAATGACAAGAACCTACAAATGACGGAAACGAGATTGTGTGTGGGTGGCGGGATTTTGAGGGAGGATATAGAAATGAAAAGAATTGGTGTACATTCAGATCAGATGGGTTGCAGATACCATACATATATTGTAGATTCGGATCACATCTGTGAATGTCAGGAATCAAATTCATACCCTAGAGTCAGACGACATCTATTAAATTCTGAGGCTTTGATGGAGGTGGGAGAAGTCTATGTCACACCGTGCATCAAGCAGGCACAAGAATAACAGCTTTATCTTATAGGGTTTTATGTGTTTATTTTTAATGGATTTGGTTGAATGTGTTGTCCATCCTTGATACTTGCCAATTATTATGTGATTGTCACAGTAAGCTGAACTACATTTGCATGTCAACTAAAATCTGTCACTGCTCATCTCTAAAGTGGCTTTCTTCTAGATGAAGCATGTTTTACCATTGATGATGCTGGAATAGTCGTAGATAAGAGAATGTATGGATTTAGCAAGGATGTTAATTGTATGGAAAAGAAATGAGAAACACATTAGAGAGATTTATTCAGTAAAAAATCTTGAATGCTTGGTGCTCCTTTCCTAGTAACTATTCATTGAAGGACATCTTCTAACACCATGAACTGCACTTAAAATGTTTAATAGTTAGGCAGGAATTCAGTTTTATAACTCATCATCAGTTGTATGTGCATCAACATGTACAATGTGACAATTGCATACATAACGGTGGGAATATAAGTCTATTTACATTATGAATCTGTATATCAATGACATGCATGTTGTAACAGGAAGGTGGATGTAAAGGCATTGAGCGACTGATTGAGCATGAGTTGGAATGCATTTTTGAGCTACATTTATTAAGATATACCAAGTTGACCCAATCTTAAGAAAACAAGCATAAAGTACCACACTTTGTAAATATAGAGTGGCCTAGAACAGATTGATGAACCAGAATGAATACCTGAGCCAATATAAACATACGTAAACTAATAACCATTGATATAGCTGATCCAAACCATCTGTCATTGTATCAATCGTAAACTTTGCCAGTAATGCACAAATGATTGGAAAAAAGTAACACACACACAGCAGAAAATTAATCATTAACTTACATTAACAAGAAACTAGCCAACAGGCCCCAAAATTGCTGACTGCTCATATTGGCATTAATCTCATAAGCATGAGAAATGGATTTAATGAAACCTTTGAAATGTAGCAATTCTTAAAGTGGAAAACTAATAATTAACATCAGTGAATTAGGAAGAGTCTCTTAGGAAAATCATGAAGTGAAGCACTCACCGAGTCAGTCTTAGTTGAATAGTTGTACGTTACTATGAACACTTTGAAATGCACTGCCTTCAAGAATCCACAACATGCAAGAAACATAGGGACTTTAAAACGATTCTGTCAAATATATCCTCACCACGAGTAGTTCATGAATTACACTTTGCAGAACAAGCATACACTAAAACAGTACCTTAAGATTTAAAAGACAAAGCGTATCTTCCCTAATTTTTTGCGTGCTGGTAAGAGGCCAAGTTCCTCTTACAATCACATGACTGCACCACTCAGGTCTCATGGAAGTTACACAACTTCTGACATGTCTTACTTTTCCACTATGACGTGTAGCCACCACTCACAAGTCAGAAGGGCAATAGTGTGTCCCACCGGATAAATGATGTCAATTCAGCCAGGGCTAATGCAGGCCTCTGAGTACAATTCTCACACACTGTTCTCGGAGCTGTTCTGCCAAACCTCCTGGACTGATGGACAGCATGGGCATATGATCCCAGAGTCCAGCCGTATGGTGGACAGCACAATCCACAGTCTGCCCAAGTTCATGGTCACATTGTTAACTGTCCGCCACCATCCTGGCTGTTACTCCCTGCTCCACCTATAGCAGCATCCTCTAGCATGCACCAGCACTGTGCTACCTCATCATGCCTTCAGGTGGCGCAGACCATGAACCTCGTTCTTGCAGTAGGAAAAAGGTGGCACTAGTGCTGATATGGCATATAGTCAGCTGCCTTCCCCCCCCCCCCCCCCTTCCCCGCCCCCCCCCCCCCCCCCCCCCCTCCTGTCCCAGATCTTGGCCAGGGCCAAAAACATCCTTCATTAATTCTTAGCACCCAGCTTAATCGGAGTGAGGTGAGCTGTAACCTTCTTAGCAGTGCGCTGATCTAACAGCACTGTTACCAGGGTAAGAAATCTTCTAATACACAGTGGCCCTCTATACCAGGGCAACAATGTTTTAGAGATTCGTTCTGCCTCATTACTGACCCCCCTGCAAATTATTAATGTAGATAACATCACCAACTTGGTAAGCATTTGGCTGGTGCTGCTGATAACAACTCGAAGCTTCCTTCGTGTGGGCCTCCCACATATTTCACTTGGCCAATCTGCACAGTACAGCAACCTGTTTGTGATTCTTCCCTCCAGGTAATAGATCCTCAATTGCCCACAAGCTGTACAGTGGAGTTACCAACTGATAACCCTGAAGTAACTTGGCCAATGTTGATCCATGAGCCTCATGCCATGGCCAAGTAGGGCAGAGAACAGTCATGATTACTTTGATTCTTATGGTAGTAGGCAGTCAGCATTGATCTGAAATTGTGATTGAGGCACTCAATGTAGGAGAGGTTAGGATAATATGGGGTCATCGTCATGTGATGCACTCCCATCCCTAAACAAAATTGTTTAAATACCTTGGTGGTCAAACAGCTTGCATTTTCAGTAATGATGCATTTTTGCTGTACAAAGTTCCCAAAAATTGTACTTAAATTCTAAGTGGCCATGTTTGTCATTGCCCCTCCAGTAGGTAACAACCATATGAATCTGGTACAGGAATTAATACAAACCAAAATACACTTGTTCCCACCCCTAGATCTCAGCAGGGGACTGACAAAGTCAATGTACATACTTTGAAATGCATTATCAGAGGGCTTCAAAGCCAAGTACCTGACCTTGGTATTCTGAGTTGATTTACTTGGAGCACATACCTGACAGTTCGCTACCCTCTTGCAAATCTCCATGTCCATTTCATTTTCAGCCATAAGGAAAACTGCCTTATCTTCTCCTGTTTTTTGAGTACCCCCAGCTGCCCCCCCCCCCCCCCCCCCCCTCCTTCACCTCTCACATGTCAATGGGGAGGGGGGGGCTCATGGAAAAATGTAAATAACAGCACAATCAGTTCTTCAGGTGCTACAACCTTCGGTTGTTCCAGGCTGTGCACCTTACAGCACAGCACCTGGTCTTTCATTAAGTAAGGATTGACATACTCACTATCTTGAATTATCTGCTTGATGACCCTCAGGTGTTCATCCTGAGCTTGAAATTCTCTAATATCTCTGAACAGACTAAGGATTTGAGTCAGGATGGGACTAGTTTAACCTGCCTGTTCCTATTCACCATCTGGAGGATGATCTATTGGACTATCATTCTTCTGTTCATATGTGCGACTTCAACCATTGGCCATCATGTTCTCAGAGACCTTGATACTACAGACCTCAAATCTAAATGTGAGAATCCTGGTAGCCCCCCTTGCAATTCATCGTGTCTTGTGGGGCCTAGTGAGTACCCAGCTTAGAGCGTGATTATCAGTTTCCAGGATAAATTACTGATGTTACAGGTGGTACTTAATTTCCTGCTTCCCCAACAAAAGAGGGAGGGCTTCTAGCTCATATACAGAGTACTTTCTCTCCTACTCAATTAACCCTCTAGAGGCTGTAATAAAACAGGCTGTATTGTTCATGTGGAGTACCCAATACAGCAGGTTCCGTTGTATGCAATACACCCTCAAACAGATGTGGGTAGTGTATAAGGACACTTAGTGAATAAGGTCCCTTAGTGCAACAGTGGGAAATAATTATAACGAAAATGTTAAACTGTGTTACAGACCAATTAATGTATGTACTTAATCAGGTAATGTAATGTACAGTTAGGATAAGTCGTTATCACTTTGAGATGAATTTCGGGATGTTTTGAAGAGAAAGAACAAGTTCTGGAGTCAGAGTAACCCTTTTCCTTCAGTTTTATAATTATAATTCAATCAGTAAAATTGATTGTTTACCATAACACAAATTAACTGTGTAAACCGTTAAGTTTGGAAAAGCTTAACATTTATGTATCTTTGCAAGTCAGGACAACATATTCTTACAGAAATCACCAACTAAAAATCTGTAATTGAACTCGTAATTAATGTTTCTGGAACATTCAGTGCAATGTCCACATATTATGAAAACTAGAGAAGATTTGTTTAAATTGGAGACATAACCTGATTCAGAAAGTCAATTTGTATCATAAATAATCTTATTAGAATGATTCATTAATCTTTTGTAACACGATTTAAAGATTTTGTGATGTACATAATTATTCTACAGTTTAGCCTTCAAATGTTGCAAAAAGTCAGTTTGAACATTTGATTTGTAATTTTGTGTTGTAGGAATATTACCAGCTCAAAATTGTTTAATAAAATCGCATAATTAATTAAATTACGTAAAGATATATCGAGAATGTTCTGGACTGAATAGTAAGAACTCAATTGTATGTTTCAAAACTGCACTTGTAAAAGATCGTTCATTTTGGAAATATGCATTATCATTGTACTTGTCTTAATTTTTACTGAAACTCTCTAATGTCAGTTTTTGGTGGATTGAGTTACTGCAATTGTAACATCAAACATGAAATAACATAATAATGTCAAAGAACATATTGTTAAAAGATGTATAAATACACCTTGTCCAAAGCCTTGGAGAAGGGCGAAGTGTGGTTGAAGGACTAGCTGGTGTGTTCTACTGCCTGTATAAAGTTGTAACAAATAAACAGTTGTTGACTACAGATTAATTGGTGTATGTCTGGTAGTGACCAAAGACTTTCTGCAGCGAAGTTATCACCTTCAAAAATGTAAAACATGGTACGATCAGCGGTACTATGTTAAACCTGAATTGATGGGATTGCTACATTAGATTTGGTGAATGGAGCTGGTATGAGAAGTTACATTAGCTTTGACGTTGGAGCTGGGCTTCTGGACCTGGTTACATTTTAAGGCATAAGCAATAGCCTTCTGCTCACCTCCTTTTTTTGTAACAGAACCCTGCCCAGTCCTTGTGCCGAGGCACCGGTTTGTAAAAGAAATTCTTTATTAAAATCTGGTAGAGGTAACACTGAAAATCGACCTGATATCGATACGCCAAGCTTCCACCGTGGAGGACGTGAGGCGCAGCGCACGGAACTGTTATGAACGTGCACGCTGAGCAGTGCATGCGCAATGTCACCTCATTACGGCTTTAAATAGTGGAGCTCAGCGCGTACTCGCCAGTACTACTACAGTGGCACTCACCTGAAGATGGCCAGAAGTCTCTGCGCCAAAATATCGTGGGAGGACGTTACTGATATCCGTCTGTATTCCCATGTTTTTATGGAACAATCAGTATGCCGGGAAAGCTTTAAACATCACATCAAGCAACTCTACAGGATGGAAGTGATGGAATGTATTCGAAGGTTCGACAAGTTACGTGAAAGAAGAGCGAGGCTGCTGAGCTCATTGATATTCTTATTAAGTTGCAGAGACAAGGGCGTTATTCCTACGTTTGCCAAAATTGTGCATTTCATAAATACCGCTGCTGCAAACAACATCAAACGTAAAGCAATTGTGGCTTTGGTGAGAGAAAGGATTCGTTTTAGTTGGTGTGAATTGGATTCTGTGTCAAAGGACCTGTTCCACATACATTTGGAATTGGCAGCAAGACTATCTTCTCTGTCGTGGGACTAGGTGGATGGTGTGACATGGGCTAAAGCAAACTGGAGCCATGATAAAGCTTTGTTGAGGCAAACTGCCAAGATTGACAGACTTTCTAAACAGATGCAACAGGAAGTTCCAACTCGACGATCTGCTGTTAATTTGACAGAGAAAACTTTAGATGACGTGACTGTGTCTGTGCCAGCAAAAGGACTGAATTTTGCTGCCACACCCGTTTCACCGCCACTAGTGGATTTCATCAGTGCCATCGAAGAAGCTGTACGCCGTCTTGATGCAGATGAAGCGGAGGAAGTTCAGCTAGAGTCTTGCCATGTATTGACCAGGGGTGCACCTATGAAGAGTAACATCTCGCCCATGGAGAGGATAGCCCTCCGTATCTCACGAGTAGATGTGGATACAGTAGTCTTAAAATCTGACAAAGGAAATGCTACTGTCCTCATACCAAGGGATGACTATATTAATAAGATCAGTGTTTTATTATGTGACTCAACATATCACAAAATCGATAAGGATCCCATGAGCCGAGTGGTACGAAAAGCGGCAGTTCTCCACCGAAGGAGGTCTTCAAGAGACTGAAACCAAACAGTTCAGTTCCACCTAGGCTATATGGACTGCCTAAGGTCCACAAGGAAAATGTGCCATTGTGTCCAGTTGTAAGTAACATTGGAGCAGCCACCTACGACCTAGCAAAATTCCTGGCGTCTTTGCTCAAACCAGTGATAGGCAAGTGTACACATCACATAAAGAATTCTGGTGATTTTATCAGTTGACCTCAGTCACTACAACTGCAAAGTAACAACTTATTGGTCAGTCTTGATGTGGTTTCACTTTTCACAAAGGTGCCTCTGGTGGACTCACTACACCTCATTGTTATATTTAACAACGAATTTTACGAGCAATCTGACGGTGTCGCCATGGGGAGTCCTTTGTCTCCCCTGGTGGCTAATCTTTTTATGGAAGGTTTTGAGGAGAGAGCACTCGACTCTGCCACTTTTAAACCGACAGTATTTTGGCGATACATTGACGACACTTTTATAGTGTGGCCTCATGGTCAGGACCGTCTCAAAGAATTTTTACATCACATGAACTCCATACATGAAAGTATAAAGTTTACCATGGAGATAGAGAAAGATGGTTGTCTGCCATTTTTAGATATCTTGGTGCGACGGAAGAGTGATGGCACACTTGGTCACTCGGTGTACAGAAAGCCCCCCTCATACTGACCTTTATCTACAAGCTACTAGTTGCCACCATCCAGCACAAACAATGGGCGTTCTAAAAACCTTGATCCACTGTGCCCATACTATCTCTGACGCTGACAGTCTTGAAGCAGAACTGGAACACCTGCCAAAAGTATTTCTGGAGAATGGCTTTTCACCTAGGCAAGTGAACAGAGTGATGCAGACCTACAAACGACGGAACAAGAAAGAGGAAGAGGTCTCCAGGTGGACTGCTTATCTACCATTTATTGGGAATATTTCTTCACAGATAGGCAGAATATTGAGAAAGTATCAAGTGAGAGTCATCTTTCGCCCTCCTTCGAAAATTTCATCACTGGTGGGATCCGTTAAAGACGACCTGGGCCTGCGTAAATCAGATGTTTACAAAATTCCGTGTGAATGCGGCAAATCATATATATATATAGGGCAAACAACATGAACTGTGCAGGAACGCATTGTGGAACACCAACGGCATACTCGCCTTCTCCAACCCACCAAGTCTGCAATCGCCGAACATTGTATTTCCACAGACCATTCCATGAATTACGATGACACAAAAATTTTAGCCCATACATCAAACTTTTGGAGCTTGATTATCAATAAATTTGTGAAAATAAGATTGTCTGACAATGAGACTCTCATCAATCGAGATAGCAGTTATCAGCTAAACTCTGCTTGGAATCCTGTTATAGAGAAACTTAATAGTCGACTTAGTTATGTGCATAAAGGAGAAAATTAACCTGATATCAATACACCAAGCTTTCATCGTGGAGGGCGCGAGGCGCAGCGCACAGAGCTGTTATGAACGCGCACGCTGAGCAGCGCACGCCCAGTGTCACCTCAGTACGGCTTTAAATAGCGGAGCTCAGCGCGTACTCGCCAGTACTACTACAGTGGCACTCACCTGAAGATGGCCAGAAGACTCTACGCCGAAATATCGGGGCAGGACGTTACTGATATCCGGCAGTTCTCCCGTGTTTTTATGGAACAATCAGTACGCCGGGAAAGCTTTATAAACATCACAACACTGTCACAGATTGTAATGCCCACTTAGGTGCTAAGAATGCAGCCTCCTGAGAAGGACCCCCAATACATTTATACCCCTACCGGTAGATTTCGTTCAGATGAGCCGCTTTCTCAGCAAACCCATCACTGAACTTACAGAAGAAATTGCTATTCTGACAAACTGAGCAACCTGTTTAACATTATGTGAACCAAGCACTTGATTTATAATTTTCACTCAATCTGGATCGATGAGGATCCCCTCTCCTGACACAATATGTACTGTGAATTTCATTGAAGGGGATGCAAAATGCACCTTCTCAGGATTTTCTGTAAGGCCTGCCTTCCACAACTGCCCAAACTCTTCCTCCAATGTACCAGGTGCTCTTGAATAAGTTACTCTGTACCACTAAATCATCTAAATAGTAGTACACAAACTTGAACTTCACATGAGAAAATACAACATTCATTGATCGTGACAGAAGAGCAGCCCCTCTTGCCAGCCTAAAAGGAACTCTATTAAATTCAAATAAAGTCCAGTTAGTGCCAGCACAGTGACTGACTTGGATTCGTCATCTAAAGTTATCTGGTTGTTCGCTTGGTTAAGCTCTAGTGTGGTAAAAACCCGAGCCCCTCGGAACCACCCAAAGGACGAGTGGTTCCCGATAATCCACTACCGACAGAGATTCCCCCCATCTATTTAGGCACTAGAAATATTGGTGCCCTTTAGGGTGACTTAAAGTGATGAATGACACATTGATCAAACATTTTCTTTGTTTTTTTCTCTTAGTATCTTCCTCATTGGTGGAAATAACCTATGCAGTGTCACCTTAACTGACGCCTGGTCCACTAACTCAGTGCCACCGCGTGCATGTGAGTGACCCCCAGTTTCTTTGTTACAACATATGGAAATTGGAAACAAACAGCTTCAATTTTGTGAATTTAGAATTTCTCGCCGAATCTCGATGATGAAGTCCTCTTGGGTAATCAGCCAAGTAACGGCATCATTCTGCTGTATAGCAGCTGGACCTCAGGCCAGTCTGCATTGGTAGTGCCAATCGAGTACCTCCAGAAGGGGTTTCATGGCCATGAGATGGGGGAGGGGGAAGAGTTGTGGCTGGTGGTGGGGGCTCCTTGCATGCAGGTGGTTTGGGCTTCATCTCCTGGTGAGACCAAATGGAGAAATTTGCAGTGGCAGAACGCAGTATCAGTTAAAACAGTACGTTTGATTTCGAGCAAACAAAGCTGCTGTGCAGGGCGAATGGGTTCTGGGATTCAATCTTCAAAAGAGGCTGCTGAGGTAAGTGTCCATGATAACTTTGTCAACTAGGATAGCAGTTTCCAATTTAGCACTGCATGGGATGCAGCAATAACAAAAATATGACAGGAGTATTTGATGCAAAACTGCTGAAGGTAGCAATTGGAATGGGCAAGCCCTACCAGAACATGATGCCCAAACCAACCAGCATGCAGGGAGCCTCCGCAACCACCGGCTGTCCTCCCACCATGGGCTGTGACACCCATTCTGGAGGCACGCGATTGATGCTGCCGATTCAGCCGAGGCAGGGGAGCCTGTGGTCCAGCGGCTATAAAGACCTGGACATGACATGAACCCGACACCTGAGCCTGAAGATGACAAGTAGAAAATTTGGTGAAACATTGCCACAGAACGATGCCTTGACTTGGCTGATAACCTGAGAAGACTTCATGAGCTTCAGTTTTGTTCTCAACAAACACATTCAAATTGTTCAATCGATCATTACAAGTACCTGATTTCTTGGGATTGCTTCTTCCTGACTACAATGGCAATAACCTCAACACAATGGCAGAACTTGAACAGAGTTCTCAGTTTCAATATAAAATATAAGCTCCTCGTGGCCCAAACTGTAATTAAACCCACATTCCCAATGAAGTCAGTTCCACGTATGCAAGATGTCGCCAGATTTTTTTAACAGTCTTCATATTAGTTTTCCGCAAAAATTCTCCCAAGGCCACCTTAAGCAGCAAACTCCCTTTAACTGTTGAACTTGATTTGTCTGCCATTACAAATAATCCATTTTCCAATGACAATCCTTCCCACTTACATTCACCTCGATGTTGGGTGAACCAGTCAGAATCAGTTGCCGAGATAGTACTCTGTAAATCCAAGTGTGGCTGTATCTGTAATCACATATATTAGTTTATACTTTCTATGATACAACAATTGTCATAACTAAGGCTGCAATGTCTTCTTCATAGAGCCCTGTTTCATGTAACCTGGCCTATTACAATTCCAACATTTTAATTTCGTGTTTTCCCCTCTCATGGAATCTTCTTCCTCAGTACCTCCTGATTGTACCCTGACCTGGACAGTATTGCCCTCTGTATTCACTTTGTTGCTCACAAAATTCTTCCCCTCCCATTTGTACCTGCGATAGTTGAGGTACTCTGTAGCTTGAATCTGTCAGATCAGATCCTTGAATTGTAAAAATGTACTAAGTATCTGACACAATTTTAGCCTCTGCCTACTTTCAGCATTCAACCCTTGTAACAAGTTTGTTATGACGTATTCCTCCGTGTGATCGAGAACCAATCCCAATATGCTTCTCGTAACTCAGGCAATGTATTCCACTGTAGGTTCATTACAACCTTGCTCTTTTTCATATTGCCAGTAAACTATTTCCCTCAAAGCTCAGGGAGGACTGAGCCTGATTATTCGGTGCCTACAGTCTTGCCAAGTCTCTCTATGTTGTGTGGCTTGCAAAATCAGGGTTTATAAGCTCTGGGACAACTGGGAAAGAAAACTGGGAAAAACCTGGGAACTTTCTAAAATTGTGGGAATTATTCTTTGTTCTAGTCGTTAGTTAAATTTTTGTAATTTTGGCTGGTAAGAGCTGGTATACAGCAAAATGTGTGAAAGGCTTTAGGACGAAGACTATGGAATACTTAATAACAGCAAACTGTTTCTGATGAGTGTGATGTCACAACTGCTCACACGAAGTCCTTTTTGAACAGTTGCAGGGGGGCTCATGTGCATGCGCAGTGGAGTTGCATATGAGCAGTGCCTTCTCCGACTTCTGGCTATTTGAAGTGTAGTTGCAGCGGTAGCAAGAAGCAGTCAAGCTACAGAGAAAAATTTTTCTGTCGTGTCCAAGCTGCCGGATACACGCATGAGCAGAGCAGTCTGGGTTTTAGTGGGGAGGGGGATAGTGACCTGTGTTTATGTTTAGTGATTTTGCTGTTTTCTGATGTCCTATTGCCTCTTCATTTACAGTTCACATGTCAAATGAAAACAAAGCAGATTTCTGTGGCCAGGAGCTATCAAGTGAATTAAAATACATGCACATGATTATGGATGGCTGTTATTAGTTTGTTTTCTGATTTTATTTTATTTCCACCTTTTTGGCAGTTAAGCTTTAAACCCCTTGCACAACAATGAAATTATTTTTGTCCGTTTGCTAAGTAAATGTGGCTTTTATTAATATTTTCTGCAGATGCAGTCAATTTATAAGAAACTAAGTGTTTCATTCCACACTATTGGCTATTTTAAACTATTCACTGAATTTCAAGTGCGCATTTTCATCTTTTGACATGTATAGCATTATGCAATAATAAAGAATCAAAGATAAGACAATACAGAACTGATACTCCAAGAAAATTTGCATCCCAAAAAGTGCACTGGAAAGCTTCATGTCAGGTTGGGCATACTTCACTGTGAATGTGGACATCTGAATGTGTCATTTAAACCGAATTATGCATTTTAGTATGGTTTATGAAATTCCTATGCTCTTGGAGTAGCCTCTGATGTCCTATTTCTGTTATGACCTCATGTAAGCTCCCTTAATACTATATGTGTATGAACATACGGGCTTCCTATGTCATCTTAGCTGCCCAAGTGCAGTAATGCCTGTTTTCTGGTGCTCTCTAGCAGCTGCTGAAATGAACCCATGTCCAAGAGGTCGCGGGAAAATATTGCGAATTGTTCTTCGAAAAGCGTCATGTGCAAAGGAAATTTTCTTCTACGCAAGATGCACTATGTTACATATGAAAATGTGCAATGAATTTCTTAAATCACAGAGCGTTTGGCTCTCATTTAAACTTAGAACTTTAAGGACCAGCCACTGAGAATAATTTTGAGCCCAGAAGACCAGACATTAATGTCAGTGTTAAAAATTTTACTGCCATATTTGTGCGATGTATCCTGAAAGTGTAACACATGCTTAAAAGACCACTGTTATACGTGAAAGCTTAACTTTTCTCTGCCTCTTTGCAGATTTTACAAAAAGCTTTTTTGGTAGATGCTTCATATTCTAGCCATGTATATTTGATCAACCAAGTCTTCTGAAATGATCTTCCCTTACCGGATTCTCCAGCTTTCGGCTGTGAACGATTCTTGCCTGAAACCAACAAAGCAATTGACGACACAATAATTGTTGGAGGTTGACTTGCATTATCATCAACTTCCAAGCGCACCTTTTTGGTAACATATTTATCCATTGCAAACTTAATTCACAATACACTGAGAGACTAAAGTAAACGAATACAAAATAGTCACGTAAAATAGTCCACTAGACACTAAAGCCAGAACACTAAACACGTCTGCAGTGTGCACTGAACAGAACTGTCCACAATGAATGACTGCGACAGCAGGGTGGGCTTTATATAGCCACGGCGTTGTAATGTCTCGAAGCATAAAGGCGACGTGAGGCGGAGGGTTCCAGGCGCTTCTGCTCCAGTCCCTTCGATGTTACCAAGGCTGCAGCACTGGCCCACCGGCGCCAGACTTCACCTGAAGGTTCGCGCACTGGGACAAATTTTAAGTGTGCCTGCAGCACAATAACACTATCGTGATTCACACCACTCGTTTTCAGTTAACCTGCTTACTACCGTAGTAATTAAAGTTTTAAGTCACATTATTGGTTGTATTTTAAAATGTAACCACCATTAAAAAAGGAAAATAAAAAATTCCAACATAATTTTGTGATTTTACAAATCATAATATAACTAATAATTTTCTTATCTAAAAACAAAGATGATGCAACTTACCAAACGAAAGCATTGGTATGTTGACAGAGACACTAACAAACACAGGGGGGAAAAAAAGGACAGGTATACACTTGCGCACGCGCGCACACACACACACACACACACACACACACACACACACACACACACACACATCCATCTGCACATATACAGCCACAAGCAGATATGTCTGTATATGTGTGGATGGAGATATATATATATGTGTGTGTGTGTGTGTGTGTGTGCGGCTGCTCTTAGTCTGATAATAGAGGGAAACATTCCACGTGGGAAAAATATATCTAAAAACAAAGATGATGTAACTTACCAAACGAGAGCGTTGGTATGTTGACAGAGACACTAACAAACACAAACACACACACAAAATTCAAGCTTTCGCAACCCACAGTTGCTTCATCGGGAAAGAGGGAAGGAGAGGGAAAGACGAAAGGATATGGGTTTTAAGGGAGAGGGTAAGGAGTCATTCCAATCCTGGGAGCGGAAAGACACCTTAGGGGGAAAAAAGGATAGGTATACACACACCTATTTTATTTGTCTGACAAACCCTGTTTTCAGGGCTATATTTTATATGATTAATGTAACTATGCAGATGTTTGCCTAAACGATAAGGACATATCACTTCATGTTGTTATAATACTGTAAGTACCAGGAATCTTTCTCACATCTTGTAATACAATATTTTCCTAATATATGTTAAACTTTATTCTTGACTCATGTTCCATACCTTAATATATATTACGATGTTCATTGTCCTCAGGCCGTCTTCTGAAGAAGATAGATTTATATCTATTGAAACCTAGGTAAAGATTACTTTATCCTTTGCAACTGGTCGGCTGCTCTTAGTCTGATTACGTGGAACCGTTGCTGTAGCGCAGCTATGTTTAAAGTCCCTCTATTATATTAATAATTTTTTTTAATTATTGGGGGGAGGGGGAGGGGGAGGGGGGCTCCGTCCGCCCAAACAAATTTTTGAGGGAGCTCAGGCCCCATGGAGTCGGCGCCTGTGTGGATCTGACGAATAGGCCAAAGAGTCTATTTTGCGTTAAGGCCAATTGTTCAAGGTGTAGTTTGTAACATTTACAATCTGTTCCATTTTTGTTTATATTTTACAATTTTATACTTTTTTTTATATTCTGTAGCACCCTCAGTACATGGGGGTGTGGCTGTGAGCCATGTCCCTTGGGTTGATCTTAAAACCAGTTTCATATTACCTTCATGTTCATACAAAATATAGAAAAATTTTAACCAAAACAGCCAATGGCTTGCTGACCAGGTTAGATACTGCATTCAGTATTAGTTACTACACTGTTTATTATTACATTACTTATAAGTCTGTTTAACATAGTCGTTTTGTGCTTCTTGCAGTTTAACCTTCACAGCCTGTCTTGTTACTTCCTTTTCCCTTAGCCCTAAATTTTTATGTTCTTCCAAATTCACACTATATGGTTACACAATCACTCTCTTATGCCCTGGGGATCCAGTCTGCTGGAACCTGGACTATTGGTGGTTTATCCTGATGGTCGGCGCTCTGTCTCAAAAGAATAAAAGGTATGCACAGCAGAGTTAGAGCCACTGTGACACTTGGTATTGTGGCATTTAGAATCACTGTCACACGTGATTGTCCTCCTACTAACTGTTCAGCTGAAATGGGTCCTCCCTGGTCACGTCCTGACATAAGATCCTTTCTGTCTAAGATTTTTGCCCACCACACACAGAATAGCTTTTCGTCGCCCTCCCAATCTCTGCAACATCCTTGTCAGACACTATGCTTCTTCTGTACCCATATCTGTTCCCTATGCCCCCTAGCCCTGTAACTGTTACCACTACAAGACTTGCTCATGCACCCTCCTACTACCACCTATATCAGCCCTGTAACTTGTGAAACATATACTATCAAACGGAGAGCCACATGTGAAACACAACATATCTCATATACCAGCTGTTATGTAAACAATGTTCAGCCTTTTACATCGACATGACTACCACCAAGTTATCCGTAAGGATGAATGAGTGTAGACAGAGGGTATATAATGGCAACACACAATATCCTGTTTGCAGAACATGCTCTATAACTTGACAGTCGTGACCTCAATGCCTGTTTCACCACACACACCATCTGGATTCTTCCCTTATACACCAAGACTTCAGAACTCAGCAGATGGGAACTAGTGCTACAACATGTCTGTGGTTCTCACCAACTGCATGACATTAACTCACATTAATTCCTTCCACCTCAGCATTTCTTCACAGTAACTACTCCTTTATTGACTCTTTTTTTTTTTTTAAATCTTTTGACCTGTCTATTTTTCGCTGTTCGCCTCCCACCTTTGTTATCTACAATGCACTTAGCTTTTCACTCTTATTAACTCATGAATGGTGTTTTAAGAGTAATCTCTGTCTTGCATATTGCGCTGTCTTCCACCTTTAAGCTCTCAGGTTTTCAAATCTCGTCCGGTGCAGTCCCCAACAATCAGTCTCTCCTTCTCATCCTGTCCCCTGACCTGGGGTTATGGGTGACTCCAGACTCTACCCCTTTTCCTAAACCTCTCCAATTCCTTTCCCTTCGTCTCTCTTCCTTCCCCTTCAACCCTTCTGCCAAGCCACTGGCTCTGAAACTTGTGCTCTGGCTGGTATGTGTTACAATGGTCAGACACACTATGACTGTCCCCCTTTGACAACATTGTAACTCATCTTCAATCATTATTGCAGGCCTGCTACCATCTTCCAAAATTAGTAATATCGTGCGGATCCTCACCTGCACAAATTTTCCAAGAACTCCTCACTTTATTGGATATGTGTGAATGGCATATCACTTAAACGTTGCATGTTTTTCTACTACCGTGAGTCAAATTAGATTACACAATCATGCTTGGCCATTTTTCACTTTACTGTTGTTGTGACTCGCATTCATTCCATTCTTGACCTTTATGTATCACAACCTGAGGACAGGGGTAGGCTACTGCCACTAACAAGCCCATTCACAAACAACAAAAGTAACAGAAAAGATTTTTACACTAACATAACATATTCACTACAATCCTGTACATGTGCAAACATAAAAAAAAGGAATCCTTGACAAATACCCCTTCTTTTCAAAGCTGCACAGGCCCAACCATGTCTTCCTGTCTCTTTTTTTGATTCCTTCTCCTTGCATTCTCTCTGGCTCCACCGTTGAAATTCCTGGACTCGATTCCGCACTACCTCAAAAAGGGTGTGTTTGTCCAATGTGTACTACTGTCATTCTTGCTGTCAATTGAGCTTGATACCCTGTGACGAACTTCGTCTCCCTTTTCAGTGTATAAGTACTGGATAACATCATACAGTGCTCTACTTTATACTGTGGTCTACTGGCCATATGTTGCACTGATTCCTACTGCTTCTGTAATGCCTTTGTATTTGCCATCTGTTTCCATACTTCCCATACTGTTTTCACAAACTCATGTACTGACTCTCCAGCTTTACCTTTCTTTGCCTTTATCAAATCAAATGGTGGCGGTATTTTCCGACCATAAACCACCTCATACAGGGACAACACAGTATTGGTGTGTTGCCATATAACGTATGCACGCTTCGCCTGACAGTGCTCTTCTTTCCCCCAATCCGTACCCTGCTATTCCTCCCCCTTCCTCCCCACTTCAGATTGCTGTTTTCATTCAGTGCAAGAGTTGCACTGTGAGCAAAGCAGTCTTAGCAGCTTTAGATAGCAGCCTTGTTTGTGTGAGGTATGTCTGCTTGTGTGAATGCATGTGTGTGATTTTTTTCTCTGAAGAAGGATTTGTTCAAAAGCTCAGTGTGTGCCTGTCTGCAGCTCAATTGTCAAAATGTAATATTTTACGTGTGTGAATGCATGTCAAAGATCCTGGAGATACAATAAGGGGAAATGGTGCTACATACTTATGCTATATTGTGTTGTAAATCTAGTGCCATTGTGTTTGATGTCCCAAAACATTGGCAAACTACTATTTACAGGTGCTTCTTGTTCTTAGTTTCTGTCATGTGCACATAACCATTGTTTTAAATAGTAAATGTTGCAATGCTTTTGTGAATATCGCAGTATCATTTTCAGAAGTTTCTCTAGTCATGATTACATATTTGATCCAGTAGTATTTAGCCTCGTTAATGTAACTTTGCTTTTGTTATAAGAAAACAATTAGAGACATAAGAGACAATAAGTGACAAGGCTGCTTTCATAATCCAGTATTTTCTTTACGACAGCGTTTTTCTTAATATGAGCCAATGAAACTGATATTCGGCCTGAGTCCTCTTCCCAAAAATACTGAGGATGTGTTTTGATAAGTTTGCTCTCTTTCCAGTCTTTCCTTCTCACAGCATTCACCTAGACAGCTTTTAGAGAGCTTTTAGAGTTGGACTGATAGGAAATCTAAAGTTTAATAACAGAAAGAAACACTACTTTAAAAGTACTCAGCACAGCTAAAATCCATGTATATAAAAGAAAATATCACTTGAAAGAGTCCAATTACAAATGAATTGTGATTCCTTTATGCTTTAGACTCTAATTAGATTGAATAGTAGACTTGTAAATGACCCATGCTGGCATATTTTCTTTACCAAAACACTTCCATCAGAAGCTAATGTTCAGGGCAACTGACAGGGTGGACATCAGCTTAAAGTTTGTGACATCATGGAATCTCCTCTTATAATACCTCCATGTCACACATTCATATAAATATGATCTCAGAAATAAAAAAAAAGACATGTAACATGGACTCTTTGGCCTAGCTCTCTGTTCTGTGTTCACGTTATATGACAGTTATGTCAAATAACCGAGAAATGTCACTGCCTAAGAATTCACAGCAGTAACATAGACGACAACATGTATACTTTGAGGTAGGATGTATTTTATATCCTAATGTATTAACATAGACATGGTTGTAATTCTACATCTACATTTACATCCATACTCCGCAAACCACCTGACGGTGTGTGGCGGAGTGTACCTTGAGTACCTCTATCGGTTCTCCCTTCTATTCCAGTCGTGTATTGTTCATGGAAAGAAGGATTGTCGGTATGCCTCTGTGTGGGCTCTTCGCGAGATATACATAGGAGGGAGCAATATACTGCTTGACTCCTCGGTGAAGGTATGTTCTCGAAATTCAACAAAAGACCGTACCGAGCTACTGAGCGTCTCTCCTGCAGTCTTCCACTGGAGTTTACCTATAATCTCTGTAACGCTTTCGTGATTACTAAATTATCCTGTAACGAAGCATGCTGCTCTCTGTTGGATCTTCTCCATCCCTTCTATCAACCCTATCTGGTACTGATCCCACGGTGCTGAGCAGTATTCAAGCAGTGGGCGAACAAGCGTACTGTAACCTACTTCCTTTGTTTTTGGATTGCATTTCCTTAGGATTCTTCCAATGAATCTCAGTCTGTCATCTGCTTTACCGACGATCAAATTTATATGATCATTCCATTTTAAATCACTCCTAAGGTGTACTCCCAGATAATTTATGGAATTAACTGCTTCCAGTTGCTGACCTGCTATATTGTAGCTAAATGATAAGGGATCTTACTTTCTGTGTATTCGCAGCACATTACACTTGTCTACCTTGAGATTCAATATCATTCCCTGCACCATGCGTTAATTTGCTGCAGATCCTCCTGCATTTCAGTACAATTTTCCATTGTTACAGCCTCTCGATATACCACAGCATCATCCGCAAAAAGCCTCAGTGAACTTCCGATGTCATCCACAAAGTCATTTATGTATATTGTGAATAGCAACGGTCCTATGACACTCCCCTGCGGCACACCTGAAATCACTCTTACTTCGGAAGACTTCTCTCCATTGAGAATGACATGCTGCGTTCTGTTACCTAGGAACTCTTCAATTCAATCACATAATTGGTCTGATAGTCGATATGCTCATTTGTTCATTAAACGACTGTGGGGAACTGTGTCGAACGTCTTGTGGAAGTCAAGAAACACGGCATCTACCTGGGAACCTGTATCTATGGCCCTCTGAGTCTCGTGGACGAATAGTGCGAGCTGGGTTTCACACAATCGTCTTTTTCGAAACCCACGCTAATTCCTACAGGGTAGATTTCTAGTCTCCAGAAAAGTCATTATACTGTAACATAAAACGTGTTCCAAAATTCTACAACTGATGGACATAAGAGATATAGGTCTATAGTTCTGCACATCTGTTCGATGTCCCTTCTTGAAAATGGGGATGACCTGTGCCCTTCTCGAATCCTTTGGAACGCTACGCTCTTCTAGAGACCTACGGTACACCGCTGCAAGAAGGGGTGCCAAGTTCCTTCGCGTACTCTGTGTAAAATCGAACTGGTAACCCATCAGGTCCAGCGGCCTAACTCTTTTGAGCGATTTTAATTGTTTCTCTATCCCTCTGTCGTCTATTTCGATATCTACCATTTTGTCATCTGTGCGACAATCTAGAGGAGGAACTACAGTGTAGTCTTCCTCTGTGAAACAGCTTTGGAAAAATATATTTAGTATTTCGGCCTTTAGTCTGTCATCCTCTGTTTCAGTACCAGGAATTGGGTTCTATATATCCACTTGGTTGTTTGCTTTTTAGGTGAACATCTAACTGACATGCATGTCATTCGTGTAGAGATACATAATGTAAGTAATCCTATGTTTCTGCTGCTCTGTATACAATTGTCATATTGTATATATCAATGTACATAAAATTGTTTGTTGTCATCTGTGTCAGGTGCCACCGATGATGTAAGCTTATGGCTCTTGGTGTTTAGAAGATGCCCTTTAACAAAGATATGTCAGGTACAGCATAGCTTTAGGCTGGCTGACTTTTGCATAGGCATGTTCTTATGTTTAGTAATCAGACATTACACTGGAGACAACAAATCTAGTAGGCTTGGAGTTGTCGCCACCTTGAAATAGTTTTATGTAAAGCTCTGTTTTCACACTACAGCAAATAATTCAGAACAGCAAAAATGAGAACAACCTTAGACAATAACCAGCTTAAAAGAATATTTAGGAAAAGTAATTACATGTGGTGTACATATCAAAGGAAGGTTTGTTTTAAATAGAGAGTAAAATAGATTGCATGGAGAAATAAACACAGGCCCCTGTGGGGACATGGAACATTGGACATGGAACTGTTTGACACCTGATACAACACTTAACACTGAAACATAATGTTGTACGGTCATGCCATGAAACCGCTATCCGTGATGACTGTAGAAGACATTGTGGCAGACATTACATTAGCCCCCTTGGTGGAAGCAGAACATCAGTGTCGAGGAAACGAGCAGGGAAATGTACCCTGTATCCAGAACTGGTTGTTAGTGCCAGTGGTTGTGAGGTGTTCAGCCATAGCCGCCTGTGCAACAAAGGGCAGGTTGCAGGTTCTGGAGGCAATGGTTGTCTTTGATTGGTTATGGATGGTGGTGCTTCCTGGAACACGTACACAGGCTTGACTCTATTAAAGGAGACAGTCAAGTTCTTGCCGTCCCATAGAATGTCTATACTCTGTGCACCTCGTCATGAGATGCAATACGGGCAGGTGTACGATGTCTATAAAGGTGCAGTTAGTGTTGTCCTGCTTAACGCATAAATCAAAGGCTTATGGTTGGAAAATATTGTGGATACACAGGCCTCCATCTGTGGATGAAAATATCTAACTGCCTGATATACAGCCAGTAGCTCACAATCATAAGCACTACACTTCTTCCATGACTGTGATAGTTTATGTATGTGGCAGGGGATAGTGGCTGCCAATTGTTGTAGTGCTGTGCCAAAGGCTGTCTGAGCAAGAAGCGTTGCATTAGCCATTCCTTGCTTAACATTGTCGAACACGGTACAAATTGCTTTGTCCACTGTACTGAGGAACTGCCTTTCACTTTTGGTCCTGCAAGCGCTGCAGTCAGTGGTTCCTGTATTTCAGCAGTGAGTGGCAAATGTCAGTGATTAAATTTGGACGTACCTAAGAATCTTCGCAATACTCTGTTAGGGGCAATGAACTATCTGAGCAGATTTTGTGTAGCAAGAAGCTACCTTCAGACTGTCCAGAAATGTATTTAGCTGAATTCAGAATGACGCTGTAATGTTCTGTGTAGGTAAATGCCTCTGGCAGGTCTTGGTAATGCTGTTCCGTGTCAGCTGAGAACACAAGCATGTCATCCAAATATGTGCAGCAGAATGAAAGACCTTGAAGGATGGAATCTACAAACCTCTGCCATGTCTGCATCACGTCCCTCAGCCTGAATGTCATAAACATACTCTCAAAAAGTCTGAAAGGCATTATGATTACTGTCTTTGGAATATCATCCTTGGCCATTGGTATTTTGTGTCCAAGCCTTCGTGTAATCCAAGACACTGAAAACGGTCGCAGAATTTGTTGCAGTCTCTAAGCAACCACAGTGGATACTGAACAGGCATTGTTTTTGCATTGAAGGTGTTGTAATACCGGCAAGGGTGCCAGGTTCTGTTGTTTTTGGACACAAGCTGCAAGGCAAAGGATCATGGGCTGCTGGACAGTCTGATGATGCCTTTGCACAGCATAGTGACACAGTATGCCTTGGCTGTAGTGGGGAGATCAGGTGCCAGACACCTCAGTCTACACGGGACACCGAGCGAGGTGGCGCAGTGGTTAGACACTGGACTCGCATTCGGGAGGACGACGGTTCAATCCCGCGTCCGGCCATCCTAATTTAGGTTTTCCGTGATTTCCCTAAATCACTCCAGACAAATGCCGGGATGGTTCCTCTGAAAGGGCACGGCCGATTCCTTCCCCATCCTTCCCTAATCCGATGAGACCGATGACCACGCTGTCTGGTCTCCTTCCCCAAACCAACCAACCAACCTACACGGGACAAGCAGTCCATAGGGTATCTTAATATGAGACCCATTATTATGCAGAATTTGTTTCATAGTACAAGAGGCCTGATCAGGTTTGTAAAGTTTTTCAGCGCAGCAGTATACTCACCTTCATGTGCCTTTATCAGCTCCACACTGTGACAGGTGGCACTGCAGGGGAACCCAGCCGCAGCTAGCTCAGTGACACTGTCAACCAGTCAAGCATTGGCCACGTCTGGGGGAAAATTATAGTATGCCAAAATAACCGCACCGATTATCACCTCTGTGACATTGCGATGGTGAAACTTCAGCTGAATGAATGACATAATCCTAGGTTCAAATCCATGTTCTCTGTTCTGTGTGTAGTTATGAATGAATTATTGGCAGCTGTTAAACAGAAAGCAGTAGGTGGCCTGCAGTGGCACTTTGAAACTCGTGGACCAGTGCTTAAATCGGAGCCAGTATCAATGGATAACTTCAGACCGGAGCCACAGTCACTGATGGATAGGTGCTTTGACAACAATCGTCTGTCGGCTGCACCTGGGACCGACTGCCGCTGGCATCTGGGTAGCTACGTGGTATTGTATATTTCTTTGCTTGATCACCAAATCGTCATTAGTACCAACATTATGACTGCTCACCACAAGACAGCTTGGTGTTGCTGGCTGACATGCTCCAGGAACATATATGATAGCATTTCCGACCATTTCCTGTACCACCTTGAGACAACAACATGTGACCTGTGCACACAATTGCTCTGCTATTGTTGGTAGTGCATTATAAGCTGCAAATGCTACGGTCACCCGTGCAGATGTTCTGTTGCACTGGGCTGTGACTGCACGTACCTGTGTTGGGGTGATGGCCTCCTGTATTCGGTGGGTGAGTGCCACCACTGCATCTAATGGCCTGTCCTTTTGTGATGTTGTTATCGCTATCACCTGTGGTGGTAACCTGCTGCGGCACAGCGTATCAGTGTATGTGACAGATTCCCCAGAATGGTAATAGTGCTCACTTTGCCACGAGGATGTCTCAAGTCTTGTGAGGATTTTCAAGCTCCTATGTCTTCCTGGATATGTGCTTGTTGTATCCTGTCTTCTTGTGAGACTGCAACTCGATGTGTAAGTTTGAACTTCAGTTTGCCGTAGGATTCTGCCTGCAGAGGTGCGATGTTAACATCTTGTACTTCTGCTGTGAAACAATGATCCAGCTGGCTCACCACAAGAACAAACTTTGTCACATCATCTGTAGTTCCAGCGTAACAGAAACCTGCTTCCGCCTGTGCAAACCATAGCACCAGATGACGGGGCCAGAATGGAGGTAGGCAGACTCCTAGACAAGAAATGGCTCTTCAGATATCTTGCTGTTTTGTAAGAAAAGGCTTGCTGCAGATCTGCTCTTCTCTCTAAATCATGTCAGGATCACCACTTGTCGTTTACAGCACAACTTTCGGCTGATTGACTGTTGCATTTGCATGTTCTTATGTTTAGTAACCAGACATCACACTGGAGAAAACAAATTTATTAGGCTCAGAGTTATCACCACCTTGAAATTGTTTTATGATACAGCTCTGTTTTCTCACTACAGGAAATAATTCAGAACAGCAAAAATGTGAACAGACTTAGACAGTAACCAGGTTAAAAGAATATCTAGGAAAAGTAATTACATGGAGTGTACATTTTAAAGTAAGAAATGTTTTAAACAGAGAGTAACACAGGTTGTATGGAGAAATAAACACAGCACCCGTGGTCATTTGATGTGGAACTGGTTGACAGCCATGGGGCACCGGTTACAACACTCAACACTGAATTATAACATTGTATGATAGTGCCACAAAACTGCTGTCCATGATGACTGCAGATGACATTGTGGCAGGCGCTACAGATTTATTTGGTCTTTCCAGCAATCTGTTGATGTCAAAAGGGCAATGAGACACTTCTCTAGCCCATGAGAGGAAAATAGTGGATAGGTTTGGTCTCAGAAAAAATGTAGCCTCACTGGTCTGGTTGACTGGTGCAGGAATGTTATGTAATTATACCACCATCTTGGTTCACAGACAAATTTCCATCATTTAAGCCACCTCGCTCAATACAATGAGAATACAATTTGGCACAAAAAAATATATACTTCATACAAACATGCTAGCCGTGTGGTCAGACTTGCAGTTATAATAATGACACATACACAAAGGGCATAAAGTGTGCTAATGAGTTGTGTGATGTGTGTAACTGATGTCAGCATTTGACACTCACCTGAAGATGTCCCGGTGGTGCTCGTATGAAGTACTGTGCATAATAACAAATCACGACCAGCTGTGCTCTAGGAACATCACATGATTCTCATGTGACAGTTCTGTGGGAAGGGTATTGGTTCATGTGTTACAAGATATGAGAAAATACACAGCAAGAGAATGACATTACCAATTCCTTAAGTTTTTAGTAACATTTTGCGACCATGGCACAATACCAAAATTTTCAAGGGTAACACACTTAATCAAGATTGCTGCTGTAAGGAAGATCACAGAGGAAGCTAGTTTTGCTATAGCAAAATTCATTATATAAGATGAAACTTTGAATACTGTTTTGGAAGAATTACACCTTCTATATATACAGATGGTAACATATCTTTCTTCTGTATGAAGAGGCTGGATTGATGGTGTGACCTGGGCCAGGTTTGAATGGAACAATTAGTGTTCTGTGACTCAGCAGATGTCAAAATTTTGTCACCCATTGCCTAAACAGCCAGCACCAACAGGTGATTATGTCACATCCATAGTCAGCTTCACAGACAAAAGTATGGACAATGCAACACTGTCTGTATTAGGTAAAGGCCTGAACTCTGAACCAATACCCTGGAAGTACCACTTTTAATAAGTTTTGTCACTGGTGTTGGAGAAGCTGTGTAATCCCATTCTTTCAATGCTACAAAAGAAATTAGATGGGAAACTTCACATGCACGTATGAAAGTTCTTCCAATATGAAGCAACATAACTTCCGTGGAAAGAACTGCATTATGGAGTCTTGGAGTACCCTAGGTGTAGTGATACTCAAGGCTGGTGAAGGTAATGTGACAGTTTTGGTATGTCATAGCCTCTGTGTTAATAGGAAACATCATTTATTAAGTGCTCTGTGTTGCAGAAAATTGACTGTGATCACACAGATTGATTGCAATGACAAACTCTAGCACTCCTGAATTATTCTTTATTACTTAAAGCTATCATCAAGCATCATTGTGTTTCAAACAGATTGTAAGGTCTTCCTAAAGTTCATGAAGAGGGTCTACCATTATACCCAATAGTAATTAGTATTGTTGCTCCTATGTATTTAGCTAGACATCTTGCTCCCAGTGTGTGCACCACATATGCAACTTGGCTTACTTCATCTACGCAATTCAAACTGCTTAGTTAGCTTTGATGTGAGTTCACTTTTTACAAGGGTCCCACTTGCAGTGTGTCTGGTAATAATTGTAATAAATTTCAGGTGAACATCACAGCCTTATTCTGGCATTCTCTTATGTAAACTTACTTCAGCAAGGATTCTTTTGAATAGAGGATTTTGAGGAGAGAGCCCTGCAATAAGTAGCCCTTTCCTGGAAGTGTGTTGGTGAAGCATTCACATTTGGCCCCATGGAGGGGACAAATTAGTGGAGTTTTTGCACCATCTTAACCACATTCCAGCTAGGCAGGATCCTCCAGAAGTTTCACAATTAAATGGTCTTATGTACAGTTAAGATTACAGACCTTCGTGGATTGGTGAAGGATGATTTATTATTGGGGAAGGCTGAGCATATAAACACCTTTTAATCTGTGGTATGGCTTATACAGATCAGACCAAATGCAGTATGGAAGAATGTTGTATAGAACATAAGTGCCGCACTTGCCTTGTGCAACCGACAGTATGTCTTTGCTAAACATTGGATATGCAGTGGGCACACAACAGAATCTGGTAAAACAACAATTTTGGCTATTGCTAATTCTTTTTGGGATTCCATTAGTGGAGAATGCATGGAGATGCACATGTTGCAAAACCTTATTAGCCAGTACAGCAGCTACTAGTTGGGTAAAATGTGAAATCTCATTATTTCCAGAGTTTCTTTCAACAAAGGACAAAATGTGTTGAGGGCCATGGTGAGAGGCAACCCAGCAGATGAATAAGTTATGTATTTCCATTGTGAGGGCACTGCCTCCTGGCAGTGTGGCCAGTCCTATAATTAAGATCATTATGCATGCACAAAATGCATTCAGCCCATTAGTGCAAGGGCATGCTGAAAAGTAACGCCCTAAATTTTTTAATATGAAAACTTAAAGCTTTTTAAATAACATAGATGTTAATGTTCTACATCTTCAGTCTTCATGCCTACGTATTTGTAGCCTTCTTCCGATAACAGGACCCCGAATAGTAATGTGTAATGTGGCGGTGTGTAATGTAACTATGTTGGTTCATGAGAAACAGCATGCTGTAATCGAGATTCAAATTCGAACAAGTTGTCCTCACATGTAGTACCCTCTCCTTCAGTATGACAATGACCACACACGAATGCTATGACATCTGAAACAGAGAGACCCTTCAGGTTCTTTGTCGTTGATCATCCTCCATATAGTTCCCATGTGCCTCCATCCAATGTTATCTATTTCCTGAACATAAAGAACAACTTCAAGGCAGTGGCATAACTTAATTTTTGGGACCCCATTCAAATAATGTTTGGGGACCTTGTTTAATAATAAGCCTTCAAAGAACAGATATAAAAATATTAGACATTCGCATACCATAATTCAGGATGAAAGTAAAATAAACTCACTTATTGATGCACTCATTAAACAAACAAAGTCTTCAGTTTTCTGAAGTGAGGCTACATGCTGAAGCAGAAACATATTGACAGTTTTCCTACACTTTGGACTCAAAAGCTTGTCGACAATGTCATCCAAGTTAAGAGAATGATATGTTTCATGTTCGTTGTTTAAGACTGCTAAAGCAGTTAATGTAGACTTGGACATTGAGTTTCTAAGAAAAATTTTGATTTGTTTCTTTTTAGAAAACGATCTTTCTGCCATAGCAGGAGTAACTGGCAGAGTCAAGTACAGCTGAACTGTGCATATGTGAGGGAGACTACTTTGCAAAAAAAAAGTATTTTCTTTAAAAAAATGCAAGAGCTGTAATTGAGAATGTGTTTCCTTTCTTCCTATTTGTTTTGGCATAAATGTTTTTAGGGTAAAAAAATCATTTGAAAGTTTGATGATCAAATCTGATTCATACTTACTTCCAGCTTTTCTGTTTTTTCTGAATATCTTTATTTTATGACTGAAAAATGTAAACAGTATGTAGAAAAAAATTATCATTAACGTTCTGTAGGTTGGTAAAGGGTGTAATAGTTGAATTAAAATATCAACAGAAGCATGGAAAACTGTGACTTGAATAGACTTAAATGCATCCACAGTCCTGTGATCTGCTGAAAGCTCATCAAAAAAGTTCTTCACTTTATGGATACCTTTTGAGGCGGACATTGAATCAGTGCTACAAACTTTAGATTCTTCTACTACTATTTCATAACTGTTTCTTAAGAGGACTAGATTGTTTCTCTGTGGTTTGAAGAAGGTGAGAGCTATTCTCTCTGTCAGCATTAGGGGTCTGCAGTAGTTTGGAAACTAGATTAATATTTTCCAAAATCTTACTTTATAATCCGAGAGGCAGGACAAAATCAAACGTTTCCATATTTTTTTATTAGATAAGAACCATGGACCTTGCTGTTGGTGGGGAGGCTTGCGTGTCTCAGCGATACAGATAGCCATACCGTAGGTGCAGCCACAACGGAGGGGTATCTGTTGAGACGCCAGACAAACGTGTGGTTCCTGAAGAGGGGCAGCAGCCTTTTCAGTAGTTGCAGGGGCAACAGTCTGGATGATTGACTGATCTGGTATTGTAACACTAACCAAAACGGCCTTGCTGTGCTGATACTGCGAACGGCTGAAAGCAAGGGGAAACTACAGCCATAACTTTTCCCCGCGGGCATGCAGCTTTACTGTATGGTTCAATGATGATGGCGTCCTCTTGGGTAAAATATTCCGGAGGTACAATAGTCCCCAATTTGGATCTCGGGGCGAGGACTACTCAAGAGGACGTCGTTATCAGGAGAAAGAAAACTGGCATTCTACAGATCGGCGCGTGGAATGTCAGATCCATTAATCGGGCAGGTAGGTTAGAAAATTTGAAAAGGGAAATGGACAGGTTAAAGTTAGATATAGTGGGAATTAGTGAAATTCGGTGGCAGGAGGAACAAGACTTTTGGTCAGGCGAATACAGGGTTATAAATACAAAATCAAATAGGGGTAATGCAGGAGTAGGTTTAATAATGAATAAAAAATAGGAGTGCGGGTAAGCTACTACAAACAGCATAGTGAACGCATTATTGTAGCCAAGATAGACACAAAGCCCATGCCTACTACAGTAGTACAAGTTTATATGCCAACTAGCTCTGCAAATGACGAAGAAATTGAAGAAATGTATGATGAAATAAAAGAAATTATTCAGACAGTGAAGGGAGACAAAAATTTAATAGTCATGGGTGACTGGAATTCAGTAGTAGGAAAAGGGGAAAAGGGAGAGAAGGAAACGTAGTAGGTGAATATGGGTTGGGGGAAGAAATGACAGAGGAAGCCGCCTGGTAGAATTTTGCACAGAGCACAACTTAATCATAGCTAACACTTGGTTCAAGAATCATAAAAAAAGGTTGTATACATGGAAGAAGCCTGGAGATACTGACAGGTTTCAGATAGATTATATAATGGTAAGACAGAGATTTAGGGACCAGGTTTTAAATTGTAAGACATTTCCAGGGGCAGATGTGGACTCCGATCACAATCTATTGGTTATGAACAGTAGATTAAAACTGAAGAAACTGCAGAAAGGTGGGAATTTAAGGAGATGGGACCTGGATAAACTGAAAGAACCAGAGGTTGTACAGAGTTTCAGGGAGAGCATAAGGGAACAATTGACAGGAATGGGGGAAAGAAATACAGTAGAAGAAGAATGGGTAGCTTTGAGGGATGAAGTAGTGAAGGCAGCAGAGGATCCAGTTGGTAAAAAGACGAGGACCACTAGAAATCCTTGAGTAACAGAAGAAATATTGAATTTAATTGATGAAAGGAGAAAATATAAAAATGCAGTAAATGAAGCAGGCAAAAAGGAATACAAACGTCTCAAAAATGAGATCGACAGGAAGTGCAAAATGGCTAAACAGGGATGGCTAGAGGACAAATGTAAGGATGCAGAGGCTTATCTCACAAGGGGTAAGATAGATGCTGCCTACAGGAAAATTAAAGAGACCTTTGGAGAAAAGAGAACCACTTGTATGAATATCAAAAGCTCAGATGGAAATCCAGTTCTAAGCAAGGAAGGAAAAGCAGAAAGGTGGAAGGAGTATATAGAGGGTCTATATAAGGGCGATGTACTTGAGGACAATATTATGGTAATGGAAGACAATGTAGACGAAGATGAAATGGGAGATATGATACTGCATGAAGAGTTTGACAGGGCACTGAAAGACCTGAGTTGAAACAAGACCCTGGGCGTAGACAACATTCCATTAGAACTACTGACAGCCTTGGGAGAGCCAGTCTGACGAAACTCTACCATCTGGTGAGCAAGATATATGAGACAGGCGAAATACCCTCAGACTTCAAGAAGAATATAATAATTCCAATCCCAAAGAAAGCAGGTGTTGACAGATGCGAAAATTACCGAACTATCAGTTTAATAAGTCACAGCTGCTAAATACTAACCCGAATTCTTTACAGATGAATGGAAAAACTAGTAGAAACTGACCTCGGGGAAATCAGTATGGATTCCGTTGAAATATTGGAACACGTGAGGCAATACTGACCCTACGACTTATTTTAGAAGGTAGATTAAGGAAAGGCAAACCTACACTTCTAGCATTTGTAGACTTAGGGAAAGCTTTTGACAATGTCGAGTGGAATACTCTCTGTCAAATTCTGAAGGTGGCAGGGGTAAAATACAGGGAGTGAAAGGTTATTTACAATTTGTTCAGAAACCAGAGGGCAGTTGTAAGAGTCGAGGGACATGAAAGGGAATCAGTGGTTGGGAAGGGAGTGAGACAGGGTTGTAGGCTCTCCCTGATGTTATTCAATCTGTATATTGAGCAAGCAGTGAAGGAAACAAAAGAAAAATTTGGAGTAGGTATTAAAATCCATGGAGAAGAAATAAAAACTTTGAAGTTCGCCGATGACATTGTAATTCTGTCAGAGACTGCAAAGGACTTGGAAGAGCAGTTGTACGGAATGGACACTGTTTGAAAGGAGGATATAAGATGAACATCAACAAAAGCAAAACGAGGATAATGGAATGTAGTCGAATTAAGTCGGGTGATGCTGAAGGAATTAGATTGGGAAATGAGACACTTAAAGTAGTAAAGGAATTTTGCTATATGGGGAGCAAAATAACTGATGATGGTCGAAGTAGAGAGGTTATAAAATGTAGACTGGCAATGGCAAGGAAAACGTTTCTGAAGAAGAGAAATTTGTTAACATCGAGTATAGATTTAAGTGTCGGGAAGTCATTTCTGAAAGTATTTGTATGGAGTGTAGCCATGTATGGAAGTAAAACATGGACAGTAAATAGTTTGGACAAGAAGAGAATAGAAGCTTTCGAAATGTGGTGCTACAGAAGAATGCTGAAGATTAGATGGGTAGATCACATAACTAATGAGGAGGTATTGAACAGAATTGGGAAGAAGAGAAATTTGTGGCACAACTTGACTAGAAGAAGGGATCGCTTGGTAGGACATATTCTGAGGGATCAAGGGACCACCAATTTAGTATTGGAGGGCAGCGTAGAGGGTAAAAATCATAGAGGGAGACCAAGAGATGTAGGTTACAGTAGGTACTGGGAGATGAAGGAGCTTGCACAGGATAGAGTAGCATGGAGAGCTGCATCAAACCAGTCTCAGGACTGAAGACCACAACAACAACAAGAAGCTTCTTCCTCCCCTGCCTCCTCCTTGCTCTTTAAAATGATACTGGATAGACGCTGCAAAATTAGTATGAAATTCAATTAAATTGGTAACAGTGACCAAATGTGGAAGATTGTCTAGTTGGACACAGTTTCTTCAGAATCATTGAAACACCTCTGTCAGTTGCAACAGTTCTGTTTATTTGGTCCATTGAACCAAGTAATTGCTAAGTAAAAGATAAATGTGTTATATTTTCTCATGAAACTGTTCCATTTTCACTATATTCATAATGAAATCATTTAGTATCAAATTTAAATTATGTGGAAATCCAAGTACTGTTGAGCATTATGTGATGAACCTGGAAGACTGTGATATAAGGATGTATGCAGTGTGACTTATGAAAGTATAGGTTGGTTTGTGGAGCATGCACATATAGCCGAAGTGGCTAAGGCAACCACTTGTGGTAAGCGGGAATACCGGATTCAAGTCCTGGTGCAGCACAAATTGTCATATGTCAGTGTTGACTAGTAGATCTGTACCTAATACAGCTAATGTCAAGAAATTTACAATTGGGATATTAATTTTGAGGTGTTTCGTACAGCTGTGGATCGTCAACAGTGTCTGTTCTTTCAAACATGTATCGAAGTTTAAATTATATGTTGAATAGTGTGTAAACTCAGCATTTATAACCTGAGCTTTAATTCTTGACTGCGGATCTGCATATTTGCCACTTATACACTGGTGTCCAAAGTTAAAGCAACAAACAGAAATTTTGCAAGGTTGTGTTTATTTTTCCACAAACACTATAAACAGGTGATGGTAAAGTAGAAAGAAAGTAAAGCATACAAAACTGCAACATGCGCAATGGTAGACAAAAATATCCTTCATTTTTTCTAACTTAACAGATTTGCACACACTTTCCGAGAACTGGCTGATGTGCTCAGTATGTGGCATGACCTGACAACAAAGGGGCATGCTGTAAATGATATCATCAGTCTCATGTTGAGGCAATATTTCCCATTCTTACTGCAGAGCTACTTGCAGTCTTGACAGTGGTTGGTGGATGCTGATGTGTTGCAAGCCATCTCCCTAGTGCATCCCAGACATCCTCTATCGGATTCAAATTGGGGGAGTGAGCAGACCACGCCATGCTTGCAGTATCTTCTGTTTGCAAGAAAACATCAACCACCCGTGCTCTATGAAGTCGAGCATTATTGTCCATCAATATGAAGTCTGGGCCCACAGCACCTTGCAACAACCGCAAATGCGGTCCCAAGATTTTGTCACAATACCTGACAGCAGTTAAACCTTGCTCATTCACCCATACAATTTCATGAAGAAGGGTTAGAGTTGCCTACAGCATTAAGGATCCTCCTTGATATCAGTCTCTTTCCACAATGTTTGGGTTCCAAAATCATGTTCCACGTTCCCTCTAGATGCAAATCCATTGAGAATCACTCTCCAGACTAAATCGGGACTCATCTGTGAAAACAACATTGGCCCACTGTTCGACTGTCCAGGTGCATGTTGATGACTCGACTCTAGATGCTCCCTCCTGGGAAGACATGTCAGAGGTAGGCATACAGCAGGTCTCTGACAATTAAAGCCACTATGCACCTTCTGCGCACCGTTTGTCTTGATACAACATGTCCAGAGGATGGTGCAAGCTCACATGCCAGTTGCCGTGCAGTACTAAGGCAGTACCGTCTTTCCCTCACAGTAGAATAATGGTCCTCTCTTCTGGTCACAAGTGGTCAGCCCTGCCCTGGTCCTCAGGATACAGTTTCAGTCTCTATAAACCATCGTTGCATCCAAGAAACAACAGAACAATTCACATTTAGCCATCAGGCCACAACGGTTTGCGACTGTCCTACTTCCTTTCTGTCTATGGCCCTCCATCTTAGAGAGTCTTGTAGGCATCTTTTCTGTGCCATACTGCACCATCTGTGACTGTGTACCCAGTGATTGTGGATGTAGGGCTACCCGGCAAACACTACCTTGTTTCATATGTGCCCTGACATCATCGTTGGCATGGTTGTCCATTGGCCAGAATGCCATCTTCCATGCAGAACATGATTGTACTGACATCTGGCTGGCAGTTTGTACGAGGGTAATCCCAAAAGTAAGGTCTCTTACTTTTTTTGTAAGTACATAGACCTATTTATTTCTACAATGGTTTACATCAGTTTACAGCTTGAACTTTTAGCTATTTTTTGACATAATCAACATTTCTGTTGATCCATTTTTGTAGATGCTGTGGCAGTTTTTGTATGCCCATGTCATACTAGCCTGCCACATGCTGTTCAGGAAGTTATGAACCTTTTCTTTCATCTCGTTGTAGGATCTGAATTGCTTTCTGGCCAAATGTTCTTTTAACCTAGGGAACAGGTGATAGTCACTGGGTGCCAAGTCAGGATAATGGGGTGGGAGGATGATTATGTTCCACTGAAACTGTTGCAGGAGAGCAACGGTTTGCCGAGCAATGTGTGGGCGAGCGTTGTCATGGAGAATGTGTATGCCCTTGCTCAACATTCCCCTTCTCCGGTTCTGAATTGCCCGTTTGAGTTTTTCAAGAGTCTCACACTACCTGTCAGCATTAATTGTGGTCCCAGTGGGCATTAAGTCGACCAACAATACCCCTTTCCAATCCCAAAAAATGGTTGTCGTGACTTTACCGGCAGACTGTGTTTGTTTGAATTTCCGCGTCTTGGTGAAGAAGGGTTGCCGCCACTGGTGTGATTGTTGCTTGGTCTCAGGTGTAAAGTGGTATGCCCAGGTTTCGTCACCCATGACAATTGAGTCCAGAAAGTTGTCTTGTTTGGCTGCGAGGCAGTGAAGAAATGCACGCGAGGCATCAACTCATTGCCGCACGTGGTCCTCAGTCAGCATGCATGGCACCAATCTTGTGCACACCTTCCGGTAGTTCAATGTTTCTATTAAAATTCTGTGAGAGGTGCTTCGGGAACCTCAGGAACCAACGTGCAGAGATCACCCATGGTGATCCGCCGATCTTCACGAATGCTTTGCTCAATCTTCAACATTGTCTCCTCAGAGATTGATGGTCTCCCACTCCTTTGTTTGTTGTGAATTTTGGTCTGACCAGCTGCAAACTCTCGACACCACTTACGAACATTTTTGACATCCATGCCTGACTCACCATACACTTCCGTAAATTGGCGATGGATTCCAATCAGCGCAGTGCCCTTTGCGTGCAAAAACCAAATAACTGTGCACAATTCACACTTGGCAGTAACATCCAGTGGGAGCTCCATTCTCAACGGCTGCCAAGCGCATGTTTACACACAACGCGTGAAGCACTCTTCATAACAGTGTGACCAACTGCCACACAAACAGTTCTGTACTTGTAAAAAAAAATGGGAGACCTTACATTTGGGATTACTCTCATATGATTATACCATGAATGAGATACAGGGTGGGGAAATAGCAGTTCGTTGATTTAATTTTGGATGCCAGTGTAGAAGCAGCACCATTGTAGCTTTGACCTCTGCACCTATCCAGTTGTACGTTCACCTTCTCTAAATGAGTTATTATTTCATTTTTGAAACTTGCAGCATCTTGGCCCCTTACTTCAAGAAATCCTTAAAATGAGTCCTTTATTTCAAACACCTATCTGTCTGGTTTTCTTAAAACTAAGTACGAATATCTTACAACAATAGTACTGATGATCTCTTCTAAAACACAATCATTTAGCAGCTGTGTCTTCTAATTTTGAATTTGTGGACTCGAATATTTAATTTCAGTTGAAAGGCATTCTCTCAGTAGAGCATGATATTTGAAGAGAAAGTCTATCGTACTTAAAGACTGCCACCCTGTTCCCCTATTTCAGATTCACGATATTTCCGATTCACGATGGCCACAAAAAGCTGATGTTCTTGTTACATCCAGTATTCTAGAAAGTATAACTTTCATTTCCTAATGCCCCTCATTGAAAAGTGTATTAATCATTTTGTCATGTTTCAACGTGCTGTAAGTAACATATGCATTTAAGTGTGCAGTGCAAGTTTAATGTACTTTTATTTTCTTGATTAGAGCTTGCCAATCATTAATTTTCCCACCATGCCATACTTTTTCTCCATCTACAGATAATCAGCACGCTACACAGAATAGTGCATTTAAAGCAGGGCCATGCTGTAACTAAAATCAATCATTTTTCTGATCTGTTTTAGAAAAATTATGGTAATAATCACTGCCAAAAGATCTTTTGGTCTTAGTGTCTGTATGGGAAGGAGCCTGTGGCTGGTGTGGCCTGCTATTTTAAAGTTTTGTGAAATCTTTTGATTCACTTTATCTTGGAATAACCCTCTGTCCGTGCTAAAATGTGCATTTTGCTGGTTATTGTAAAGCTGAGAACAACAATCTGCAGGTGGTCTGTTTTCAAATTGTGTATCACCAACATTTACACCTGATTTATTTTCACAGCTGATACCATGTCCTCTATGAACTTGCAGACTGCCAGAATCTTCCCGTTTCATTTTTGCAACTCAACTGACTTTCAGTTTCCGCTTTTAAATTGTCCAGACTTTTCTCCAATTTTGCTTTCATTAGTAGTTTTAGTATATCCCCATTCTGGACACGTTGCTGATCATTGGAAAACTGTATCTATCTTCATTGTCTTTTTAAATTCTTCATTCCAGCAGACTTATAATTTCCTCTTTTACCTCTTTCTACACGTTATGGTTTTATATTAATGCAAACCTTTAACAGCAGTCCATATAAGAAAAACCATTAATACCTTTTACATTAATGCAAGCACAGCTTAGATGCAGAGGAATTAATCTGCATTACACATGTAACTGATGTTTACAATGGTAATGTTCAAGTCACTTTCCATTAGCCGTTTACTTGCACTGTAACACTGTGTCTGTCACAAAAGTACAAAAAACTTAAAGATTGTTAATAGGAGTGCCTGTTGTTGTCAACAGCAGTTGAAGGAAATGCATAACAAAGAAGTTATTGCATTTCAGAGCACTGGCTAGTTTTTTGGCCACTGCTTGTGTAGAAAAAGGGAATGGTGGAACCTGTACTCCACACATAGTGCTGGCCGTCACACACTGTAGCCGGCCGGTGTGGCCGAGTGGTACTAGGCACTTCAGTCCGGAACCGCGCGACCGCTAAGGTTGCAGGTTTGAATCCTGCCTCGGGCATGGATGTGTGTGATGTCCTTAGGTTAGTTAGGTTTAAGTAGTTCTAAGTTCTAGGGGACTGATGACCTCAGAAGTTAAGCCGCATAGTGCTCAGAGCCATTTGAACCACACACTGTACCATTCTTGATAACATAAAAAACAAAGGCACAAAATGCATCCTGGTACACTTTTGATTGCTTTTCTGCAATGTGTATTTCTCCCTAAATAGAACACAGTGACATATTTTTAAATACATTACTAATTCAGTTGTAATTCTGTCAGAGACAGCAAAGGACTTGGAAGAGCAGTTGAATGGAATGGACAGTGTCTTGAAAGGAGGATATAAGATGAACATCAACAAAAGCAAAACGAGGATAATGGAATGTAGTCGAATTAAGTCAGGTGATGCTGAGGGAATTAGATTAGGAAATGAGACACTTAAAGTAGTAAAGGAGTTTTGCTATTTGGGGAGCAAAATAACTGATGATGGTCGAAGTAGAGAGGATATAAAATGTAGACTGGCAATGGCAAGGAAAGTGTTTCTGAAGAAGAGAAATTTGTTAACATTGAGTATAGTTTTAAGTGTCAGGAAGTCGTTTCTGAAAGTATTTGTATGGAGTGTAGCCATGTATGGAAGTGAAACATGGACGATAAATAGTTTGGACAAGAAGAGAATAGAAGCTTTCGAAATGTGGTGCTACAGATGAATACTGAAGATTAGATGGGTAGCTCACATAACTAATGAGGAAGTATTGAATAGGATTGGGGAGAAGAGAAGTTTGTGGCACAACTTGACCAGAAGAAGGGATCGGTTGGTAGGACATGTTCTGAGGCATCAAGGGATCACCAATTTAGTATTGGAGGGCAGCGTGGAGGGCAAAAATCGTAGAGGGAGACCAAGAGATGAATATACTAAGCAGATTCAGAAGGATGTAGGTTGCGGTAGGTACTGGGAGATGAAGCAGCTAGCACAGGATAGAGTAGCATGGAGAGCTGCGTCAAACCAGTCTCAGGACTGTAGACCACAACAACAACAATTCAGTTTGACCACCGCTCCAAAATAGAATCCTCTCCCAGCACCTCGAGGTCTGCAGGGGCGTCATTGATGACACAGCTTCGAGGATTTCGCTTTAATAGTGATGAAGTAATGCAAGCAGATGTGAGGTTGTGACCCTGTCAACCAAGTCTAACATTCGAACGTAATGTAACAATGAAAACAATCAATTTTTGACTAAATAATTTAATTGGAAACAGTGATAGTATCAACAAAATAGTTTGTAGAATGTTAATAATTTTCCACATTTGTAAGTCTTCCAACAAATGGTTTGATAACTTAGTTCTTAAGTCTGTGGGACCATACTGGCTAAAGCATGGTGCTGGACAAATCAGCATTCGTGTTAAGACAGCTTTACCTTATGGATGCGAGTATTACTTACTCGTAAACTACATACTCTACAATGAGATGATCAACACTGATGTTCTTATTATTGTTCCTCCTTTTTTCATTTTGAGCAACTCTGTACCATGTTGCTTTTAATCAATACCTCGTGCAATATTCCTTCATGCTCTGTCTGCAGGCTCCTCCACTTCTCTGCTGATACTGTTTGGACCTAATGTCTTGTCCTACTGTGTGAAAATGATAACTATTTACTATGTACCACAGTGCTGCAGGGGAAGGCACGATGAATAATTTGATATAGGGCATTTGTGATCTATCAACCTGGGACTCCACCTCATTTTGACCTACAAAAGCCACCTAAGATAATACATGTGCACACTGTGTGAGATTTTTAGTGTCCTGTCCCCTTCTTTCACCACCAGCTTAGTTGGTCGTAACTGTTTGATGCTAATGTCTTTTTGTCACTAAACTCATCTGTGAATATTAAACACTTCTTGGTCTTGCATTTGCAATGGTGTAATTGACATTTGCATAAATTTTACCTCAAAATTTTGTGGATTTTAAAAGCACAAAATTAAGAATGAAATATTTTGTTCCTCTGATCTTACTGCAAAACAGCTGTGCTCAGAGGGGTTAATCTGTCAAAATTCACAAAATTTTGAGGTCAAATTTACATAAGCATCAAATTTACATTTTGTAAGTGCAAGGAACCATGAACCGTGGACCTTGCCATTGGTGGGGAGGCTTGCATGCCTCTGCGATACAGATAGACGTACCATAGTTGCAACCACAACAGAGGGATATCTGTTGAGAGGCCAGACAAACATGTGGTTCCTGAAGAGGAGCAGCAGCCTTTTCAGTGGTTACAGTGGCAACAGTCTGGATGATTGACTGATCTGGCCTTGTAACATTAATCAAAATGGCCTTGCTGTGCTGGTACCGCGAACGGCTGAAATCAGAGAGAAAGTACAGCTGTAGTTTTTCCCGAGGACATGCAACTTTACTGTGTGGTTAAATAATGATGGTGTCCTCTTGGGTAAAAAATTCCAGAGGTAAATAGTTCCCCTCCTTCCCCCTCACTGTCCCACACCCTTACTCCCTCACTCCCTCTCTTTCCTTCCCTCCCTCTTTCCTTCAGTGTCTCCAAGGCTTTTCTTGCCCAATGTCTGCAGCGTATTCACTGCAGAGCTGGTGGCCATCTCTTGTGCACTTCAGTATATTCATTCATGCCCTGGGGAATCGTTTCTTCTGTTTACTGACTCGTTGAGCAGCCTACAAGCTGTCAACCAGTGCTACCCTCGCCATCCTTTGGTAGCGTCCATCCAGGTGTCCATCTATGCCCTGGACCGGTATCATCGTTCAGTGGTGTTTCTGTGGACTCCAGGGCACATTGGAATCCCAGGCAACAAACTTGCTGACAGGCTTCTGGACATGGGCATCTCTGAACCTGACCTGCGTTCTGATTTACGCCATAGGGTTTTTCGGCTTTGGGAGATGGAATGGCATAACAGTACACAGAACAAACTGCATATCATTAAGGGGACTACGAATGTGTGGAAGGCTTCCATGTGAGCCTCTAGCATGGAATCAGTTGTCTTCTGCCAGCTTTGCATTTTCCGTGGTTGGGTCGCCCACGGTTACCTCCTGTGCCATGAACACCTGCCTGAGTGTCAGTGCGGCACCCGGTTGACAGAGGCCCATATTCTGGTGCACTGTCCCACTTTGACTGCCCAGCAACGAAATCTTGGGTTACCAGACTTGTTGCCGCTAATTTTATCTGACAACCCCATCATCAGGTGATTTAGGTTTACGTTTTATTCATGAGGGTGGGTTTTATCATTTGATCTAAGTTCTAGCACATGTCCTTTGTCCCTCTGTGTCCTCCAACCTAGTGCTTCTAGGATGGAGGTTTTAATGTGTTGCATAGTGTCTGGCTTCTCCTTTTTTATTCTCATCGTCAGCCAGCCATGGTAATTTGCTTTGTTGTTTTAATCTCTTCATCCCTTTTCTTTCATTTCTGTGGTTTTCTTGTCCCCTTTTGTCCATTTATATGTTTGTTGCCCTTCATCATTGTTATGATTTTTGCTTTCATTCTGTTTTGAGTTGTCAGCATCATTTGTTTTATTCTCACACTTGTGGCACTGTTTTATTTGAAACAAGAGACTGATGACCTCGTAGTTTGGTCCCTTTTCTCTTCTTTTAATCCAACCAACCAACCAACCAACAAATCACTCTCCCTCTCTCTCTCCTCCTTTCCTGTGTCATGGACATTTTTTCTTAGTTACTATGTTTTATAATAGCAGTCATAAAAGCTTCCATTGCAAAATTATGCAATGCTTTTAGTGAAGAAACAATGTTCACAACACGCAACCAAATGTAAACATCTGAAGATAGGATTTTAGGCATCTTGAAACATTGTCATGGAAAAATAAACACCTATAAAAGCAAGAGCTAATTCATTGTAAATTACTTTCAGTTTCAATAGTTGCAATGTTCTAATACATCCACGCTTTCTCCCAAGAATTTCTTCTGTAGGCCAGATTGAAACCAGTTGCAAGCTGGATTCAGTTGCCTTTCCTCATTTTCACGCATTGTTTCCATCCCAGATTTTTTGTAATTCTAGTAATAGGTCCAGTTAGTGTGTTATGGGAATGTAATTTACTGAAATGGGTTGAACAGTAAACAGTATTTTATTTTATTTATTTATTTGTCCTTTGACTGTTCAACACAATAATATAGGACATGTTAGATATTAAACAGAAACAGTAAAACTCAAGTCAGATCAGGTAATTGTAGGGCAAGTTGGCAATGGAACAGGATTGGGTAAGGATGGGACGGCAGGTTGGCCACAGCCTTTTATGCCCTTTTGAATGGAACCATTTCAGCATTCAGCTTGGCAACTTTGGAAACCCACTTCAAGATGGCTGGATGGGGGTTCAAACCCTGCTCCTTATGAATCTGAGTCCAGGGTCCATTGTATTAAAACCATGCCACATTGCTGTGTTTATGATTTGGAAAGGAATCTGTCAATAGAACCACATGTCCCTAGTCTAAAAGTTGTTTAAGATTATGCACAGGAAGTATAATCAGTGTTATAACTAGAACGTGAAGTTTTGTTGTATTACACTTGATGTAATATGTAAGTAGTTTAGGTCTTGTAGCTACTAAAAGAATTCAACACTGGTGAAACAGTTTATGTAAAGAGATTTAAGCTCTTTTACTTCCTTGAGCTGTCCTGATCTGTGTTATTCAGGGTTTTCCAAATAACTGTAGGTGAATGCTCTGATCATACTTAAAAAAAAAGACTCACGTCTTCCATAAGTAACGTTTTCATATGTCCTGCTTTACATGTAATGTTTTCTGGGTACATAACAAGACATTTTACAGGTAGAAATCAATGAAATGGCTCCTCCCTAAAATAAAAGAATGACAGAGCAGCATACATAAAAAAATAAATAATGCATCATTTGTCAGTATCATCAGAGATATTTTCTGAAAAGTTTGGTACTCTGTGACCAATTTCCAGTTTGGACTTGGAAAAGAAATACAAAACTTTTATGAAAATAATTTTTTTATCTGTTTGTACAACATACAAAGCAAAATGAGATTAATGAAATAAATTTCTGGGAAATATCATTTCAGTTAAAAATTTGTGATTTTTTTATTATTTTGAAAATATAATTTCTTATTCCTCTTTTAAAGGTCTGCAGATTATTTTCAATTTGGATGAAGTGGCATTTATTCAGAACCTGGTATTCTACATTGAATCGGCATATTGTACACCGGTAGGTAAATTGTGTTACTATTAATTCCAATGAATGTATGTATTAGAACCATGTTACATTTTTTTTAAATATGTGAATTTCATTGTGCTTTCAGGATTATGGCATATGGGAAAGAGGTGACAAAACTAATCATGGTCTTCCTGAATTAAATGCTAGTTCAATTGGCATGGCAAAAGCTGCCCTTGAAGCAATGAATGAGTTGGATTTATTTGGTGCACGTGGAGGGCCTTCCTCAGTTATACATGTTCTTGCTGATGAGGCTCAAAAGTGCCAAGCTGTACTTCAGGTAAAAAGATTTCATGATTATTATTATTATGATTGTTTCTTTCATTTCTCAGACGTTATGTCTTGTTAAAAATGGAAAGTGACATGGACCTTGATCAAGTGTGACTTCCTTTTAACTGTATGGTATATGTTGCATTGCATTTAGGAACTTTCGGGTAATTGAACATGTATCAATAATTACAGATTTCTGTAGTTGTATATATACATTTGGATGTAGCTGTATTGTGTTGATGTACTGATGGATATTGTGTGGTATTATTATTATTTCTTTACTTTCTCAGACGTTAAGTCTGGTTAAAAATGGGACGTGACGCAGACCTTGATCAAGCGTCACTTCCTTTTAACTGTATGGTATATGTTATATTGCATTTAGGAACTTTCGGGTAATTGAACATGTATCAATAATTACGGATTTCTGTAATTATATATATAAGTTTGGATGTAGCTGTATTGAATTGATGTAATGGTGGATATTGTGTGGTATGACTCCTGTAGTTGATAGTATAATTGGTATGATGTCAACTTTATTCTGATGCCACATGTCCTTGACTTCCTCAGCCAGTTGGATGTATTTTTCAATTTTTTCTCCTGTTTTCTTTTGTATATTTGTTGTATTGGGTATGGATATTTCGATTAGTTGTGTTAATTTCTTCTTTTTATTGGTGAGTATGATGTCAGGTTTGTTATGTGGTGTTGTTTTATCTGTTGTAATGGTTCTGTTCCAGTATAATTTGTATTCATCATTCTCCAGTACATTTTGTGGTGCATACTTGTATGTGGGAACGTGTTGTTTTATAAGTTTATGTTGTAAGGCAAGCTGTTGATGTATTATTTTTGCTACATTGTCATGTCTTCTGGGGTATTCTGTATTTGCTAGTATTGTACATCCACTTGTGATGTGATCTACTGTTTCTATTTGTTGTTTGCAAAGTCTGCATTTATCTGTTGTGGTATTGGGATCTTTAATAATATGCTTGCTGTAATATCTGGTGTTTATTGTTTGATCCTGTATTGCAATCATGAATCCTTCCGTCTCACTGTATATATTGCCTTTTCTTAGCCATGTGTTGGATGCGTCTTGATCGATGTGTGGCTGTGTTAGATGATACGGGTGCTTGCCATGTAGTGTTTTCTTTTTCCAATTTACTTTCTTCGTATCTGTTGATGTTACGTGATCTAAAGGGTTGTAAAGGTGGTTATGAAATTGCAGTGGTGTAGCCGATGTATTTATATGAGTGATTGCTTTGTGTATTTTGCTAGTTTCTGCTCGTTCTAGAAAGAATTTTCTTAAATTGTCTACCTGTCCATAATGTAGGTTTTTTGTGTCGATGAATCCCCTTCCTCCTTCCTTTCTGCTTAATGTGAATCTTTCTGTTGCTGAATGTATGTGATGTATTCTATATTTGTGGCATTGTGATCATGTAAGTGTATTGAGTGCTTCTAGGTCTGTGTTACTCCATTTCACTACTCCAAATGAGTAGGTCAATATTGGTATAGCATAAGTATTTATAGCTTTTGTCTTGTTTCTTGCTGTCAATTCTGTTTTCAGTATTTTTGTTAGCCTTTGTCTATATTTTTCTTTTAGTTCTTCATTAATATTTGTATTATCTATTCCTATTTTTTGTCTGTATCCTAGATATTTATAGGCATCTGTTTTTTCCATCGCTTCTATGGAGTCACTGTGGTTATTCAATATGTAATCTTCTTGTTTAGTGTGTTTTCCCTTGACTATGCTATTTTTCTTACATTTGTCTGTTCCAAAAGCCATATTTATATCATTGCTGAATACTTCTGTTATCTTTAGTAATTGGTTGAGTTGTTGATTGGTTGCTGCCAGTAGTTTTAGATCATCCATGTATAGCAAATGTGTGATTTTGTGTGGGTATGTTCCAGTAATATTATATCCATAATTTGTATTATTTAGCATGTTGGATAGTGGGTTCAGAGCAAGACAGAACCAGAAAGGACTTAATGAGTCTCCTTGGTATATTCCACGCTTAATCTGTATTGGCTGTGATGTGATGTTATCTGAATTTGTTTGAATATTAAGTGTGGTTTTCCAGTTTTTCATTACTATGTTTAGAAACTGTATCAATTTAGGATCTACTTTGTACATTTCCAACATCTGTAGTAACCATGAGTGGGGTACACCATCAAAGGCTTTTTGGTAATCAATGTATGCGTAGTGTAGTGACCTTTGTTTAGTTTTAGCTTGATATGTCACCTCTGTATCTATTATCAGTTGCTCTTTACATCCTTGTGCTCCTTTGCAGCAGCCTTTTTGTTCTTCATTTATAATTTTGTTCTGTGTTGTATGTGTCATTAATTTCTGTGTAATGACTGAAGTTAATATTTTGTAGATTGTTGGTAGGCATGTTATGGGGCGATATTTAGCTGGGTTTGCTGTGTCTGCTTGATCTTTAGGTTTCAGATAGGTTATTCCATGTGCAAGTGTATCAGGGAATGTGTATGGGTCTGCAATGTAACTGTTAAATAATTTAAAAACAAAGATGAGGTGACTTACCGAACAAAAGCGCTGGCAGGTCGATAGACACACAAACAAACACAAACATACACACAAAATTCAAGCTTTCGCAACAAACTGTTGCCTCATCAGGAAAGAGGGAAGGAGAGGGGAAGACGAAAGGAAGTGGGTTTTAAGGGAGAGGGTAAGGAGTCATTCCAATCCCGGGAGCGGAAAGACTTACCTTAGGGGGGAAAAAAGGACAGGTATACACTCGCGCACACGCACATATCCATCCACACATACAGACACAAGCAGACTGTTAAATATGTCTGCTTGTGTCTGTATGTGTGGATGGATATGTGCGTGTGTGCGAGTGTATACCTGTCCTTTTTTCCCCCTAAGGTAAGTCTTTCCGCTCCCGGGATTGGAATGACTCCTTACCCTCTCCCTTAAAACCCACTTCCTTTCGTCTTCCCCTCTCCTTCCCTCTTTCCTGATGAGGCAACAGTTTGTTGCGAAAGCTTGAATTTTGTGTGTATGTTTGTGTTTGTTTGTGTGTCTATCGACCTGCCAGCGCTTTTGTTCGGTAAGTCACCTCATCTTTGTTTTTATATATAATTTTTCCCATGTGGAATGTTTCCTTCCATTATATTGTTAAATAATTTAGTTAGATGTGAATGTGTTGAGGTGAACTTCTTTAGCCAGTAATTTGCTATTTTATCATTTCCAGGGGCTTTCCAATTGTGTGTAGAATTAATTGCTCGGGTGACTTCATGTTGCAAAATTATCACTTCAGGCATTTGTGGTATCATCTTGTATGTGTCTGTTTCTGCTTGTATCCACCGCGCATGCCTGTTATATTGTACCGGGTTTGACCATATGTTGCTCCAGAAGTGTTCCATGTCTGTTATGTTTGGTGGATTGTCTATTTTAATGTGTGTGTTATCTATTATTTGGTAAAATCTCTTTTGGTTTGTGTTGAATGTTTGGTTTTGTTTCCTTCTATTTTCACTTTTTTTGTATCTTCTAAGTCGTTCGGCCAATGCTTGTAATTTCTGCTTCTTTTCATCTAATTGCTCTATTGCTGCTTGTTGTGAGATTTTACCTAACCTTTTTCGTTTTTTGTCTGATATTTCATTTCTTATAAATTGTGTTAGCTGTCCGTTGTCTTTTCTCAGTTTTTCTATTCTGATCTGTAGCCTGTGTTGCCATGCTGGTTTTGTGGGTTTCTTCTGTGTGTTGGTTTGTTCTGATCTCTGCCTAGTGTGTATATTTAGTGTAGTGAGTGCTCCTATATAAACCAGTAGTTGTAACTCTTCCATAGTTGTATTTTCGTTTATTTTGTTGTGTATGATTGTGTTGATAGTTTTTATTGTTGTTTCGACTTGTGGGTTATTTGGCGGTCTATGCAAGAATGGTCTGATGTCTGTATTTGTGTCTTTGTATTCTATATATGTCAGCTGAAATTTCTCTTCTATATCTAACACGTGTGTCTCTTCGTGTTCTATTTGTGCTTGTTCTGGTTGCTGTCTAAAGATTTAGTTTTCCTCTGATTGTTTAATTGATGCGTGTTGGTCTTTGTTTGTTTGCTCTGGGATGTTTGAGTCCATTACTGTATTTTCTTCTTCTTCTGATTGCACATTATTTTGTTCCAGTATTTGTTGTACTTGTTGTTTGATGTTTTCTAATTCTGACTGGGGTATGCTGTTATTTTTTATTATTACACGGATCTGATCAGCTAGTCGTTGTTCTGTTAAAAATTTTAATTCCGGGTATCTGGTAATAAATGTTGTGTATACTTGTGATCTGTATCCAGTTGTGTTGGTTCCTAGGTTTGTTGCTTGGTAATAACAGAACATGAGGTGTCGATTAACTTCATCTGACCATCTCATCCTCTGTCTTTGTTTTCCTTCTAGGGTGGTTGCAGGAAGCATATCCTGCAAAACACCTCCATTTGGATTTAAATCATTTTCCAGTTGGCTAGCAGTGTCGTTACCATTGTGGGCGGGCATAGGGTTCAAGCGTCGTCCCCGACCATGACGGCGCTTGTCCGAGGCTTCTTTAGCGCTATTATTATTATTATTATTATTATTATTATTATTATTTCCTTCACTTTCTCAGACATTAAGTCCGGTTAAAAATGGAGTGACGCGGACCTTGATCAAGCGTCACTTCCTTTTAACTGTACGGTATGTGTTATATTGCATTTAGGAACTTTCGGGTAATTGAACATGTATCAATAATTACGGATTTCTGTAGTTGTATATATATGTTTGGATGTAGCTGTATTGCATTGATGTACTGGTGGATATTGTGTGGTATGACTCCTGTAGTTGATAGTATAATTGGTATGATGTCAACTTTATCCTGATGCCACATGTCTTTGACTTCCTCAGCCAGTTGGATGTATTTTTCAAGTTTTTCTCCTGTTTTCTTTTGTATATTTGTTGTATTGGGTATGGATATTTCGATTAGTTGTGTTAATTTCTTCTTTTTATTGGTGAGTATGATGTCAGGTTTGTTATGTGGCATTGTTTTATCTGTTGTAATGGTTCTGTTCCAGTATAATTTGTATTCATCATTCTCCAGTACATTTTGTGGTGTATACTTGTATGTAGGAACGTGTTGTTTTAAAAGTTTATGTTGTAAGGCAAGCTGTTGATGTATTATTTTTGCGACATTGTCATGTCTTCTGGGGTATTCTGTATTTGCTAGTATTGTACATCCGCTTGTGATGTGATCTACTGTTTCTATTTGTTGTTTACAAAGTCTGCATTTATCCATTGTGGTATTGGGATCTTTAATAATATGCTTGCTGTAATACCTGGTATTTATTGTTTGATCCTGTATTGCAATGATGAATCCTTCTGTCTCACTGTATATATTGCCTTTTCTTAGCCATGTGTTGAATGCGTCTTGATCGATGTGTGGCTGTGTTAGATGATACGAGTGCTTGCCATGTAGTGTTTTCTTTTTCCAATTTACTTTCTTCGTATCTGTTGATGTTATGTGATCTAAAGGGTTGTAGAAGCGGTTATGAAATTGCAGTGGTGTAGCCGATGTATTTATATGAGTGATTGCCTTGTGTATTTTGCTAGTTTCTGCTCGTTCTAGAAAGAATTTTCTTAAATTGTCTACCTGTCCATAATGTAGGTTTTTTACGTCGATAAATCCCCTTCCTCCTTCCTTTCTGCTTAATGTGAATCTTTCTGTTGCTGAATGTATGTGATGTATTCTATATTTGTGGCATTGTGATCGTGTAAGTGTATTGAGTGCTTCTAGGTCTGTGTTACTCCATTTCACTACTCCAAATGAGTAGGTCAATATTGGTACAGCGTAAGTATTTATAGCTTTTGTCTTGTTTCTTGCTGTCAATTCTGTTTTCAGTATTTTTGTTAGTCTTTGTCTATATTTTTCTTTTAGTTCTTCTTTAATATTTGTATTATCTATTCCTATTTTTTGTCTGTATCCTAGATATTTATAGGCATCCGTTTTTTCCATCGCTTCTATGCAGTCGCTGTGGTTATCCAATATGTAATCTTCTTGTTTAGTGTGTTTTCCCTTGACTATGCTATTTTTCTTACATTTGTCTGTTCCAAAAGCCATACTTATATCATTGCTGAATTCTTCTGTTATCTTTATTATTATTATTACTATTACTATTACTATTACTTATATCACCACCACCACCACCACCACCACCACCACCACTTGTAAATGATTGTGTTACACGGTGTATACAACATGGGACAACCAGGAGATCTGGGAAAGACCCGGGAATTTTTTCATCCGGTAGAAAACTGGGAAAAACACAGAAGTTTTTTAGAATTCTGGGAATTTTTCATTATTTTAGTTTTCAGTAAATTTTTTGTAATTTTGACTGGTAAGAACTGCTACTCTAACAAAGGATATTACTGTATCCTGCCACTGCAGAATAATAGTGCAACAACGTTACATGGACGAGAGAATAAAACCTAAATTGCAAAGGAAATGTGCCATATAAAAAAACACAGAGCTCATACAAGTGTCTACTGACAGCAAAATGTGTGAAAGACTATGTAATGCTTCGTAACAACAAATTACCTCCGATTTGCATGACGTCACAACTGTGTACATTAGATCCTTTTAAGCAGTTACAAGCGGGCTTATGCGCCTGCGCAGTTGAGTCGTGTATGAGTAATACCTTCCCCTGCAGCAACCCGTGGTATCTGAACTGGTCGAAATTTTGAGGGGGGGGGACAAACTCATATTCTTAAGGAAGAAAACCTTGTCACAAAGCGCCTAGCATCTAGCGCACGTTGGTTTATCGATTATTCAAATGATTTTGAAATGCATCCCTGTTGGTTTTTGAAAATTTTTGAATACATTATAAGTTGATTTTTGAATGAATCATAAGTTGATTTCTGAATGAATCATAAGTTGATTTTTGTATGCGTGTGTAGTTTATGTGATGTCTCTGCCAGGGGAATCCTCGTTGCATCTAGAAATAAACTTTCCTGCTGACAAAAGGGGGCGGGGCTATACGAGTTGAGTGGAATAAAGCTGAACAGGTGAATGCCAACGGCTTTTTGTTTATGTGATTGATTGGATATGCGAATGATCAGAGTTGTTTAAATTACTAGCGAAGTCCATAGATTCAGACTACAAGAGTGGAAATAAGCGATGAACAGGAATAATAGGTAAGAAAGATTACGCATTATGTTCTCAGTGTATCCAAGGAAATGAAATTTTGACAGAAAATTTTGGTCACATCGCTAAACTACAAAGGGCAAGTTGTACAGTCCCCAGCTAGCAGCTGCTAAGTTATATTGTGGGAGTAGCACGGAAAATGCGTTGTATGAGCGTGTAATAACATCTAACTGGAGAACAATCGCTGGATAACTAAATGGGTGATTCTGGCAGGGTCTACTATTGCCGTGATTTGAAATATCGTAGATCCAGGGCTGATGCACAGAGGAGTCTGAGTGTCTGAGTGTGGTGGTGGCGTGGGGGGCGGCTATTCTCCACGTGATCCTCGTTTACGTTTAGTGATTTTGCTGTTTGCTCTTCGTTTACTGCTCTCATGTCAAATGAAAACAAAGTGATTTCTGTGGCTGGGAGTTATCAAGTGAATTAAAATACATTCACGTAATTACGGAAGGCTAAAATGCGTTATTAGTTTCACATTTTATTTCCACCTTTATGACAATCAAGCATTGCAGAATGATGAAGTTACTTTTGTCGCTTTGCTACCAAAATCTAGTTTCTATCTATCTTTTCTGCTGAGACAGCCAATTTATTTGAAACGAAGTGCTTACCACACTATTGGATAGTTTCAACTGTTTGCTGCATTTAAAATGCACATTTTCATCATCTAGCATGTATGGCATTATGCCAAAATAAAGAACTCAATATGAGACAATACAGTACTGGTAATCCAAGAAAACTGACATCCCGAACATCACACTGAAGAGCTTAATAAGAGGTCGGGGCCTATTTCGTTGGCAATCTGGACATACGAATGAGTATTTTAAGGCGAATTATCCATTGCAGTATGGTTCACGAAATTCTGATGCTCTTGGAGTATCCTCTGATGTCTTGTTTCTTTTATGACATAATGTAAGATCTTTTAATGTTTTACGCATACGGGCTTCCTACATCGTTGCAGCTGCGCAAACGCGGTGACGCCTCTTATCTGCCACTCTCTAAGAAACTGCTGGAACAAATCTATTTCTAACACATCGCTGGAAAATATTGCGAATTGTGGTTTGAAAACCATTATTTTCAGAGTAAATTTCCTTTTATGCAAGATGAACCATGTGCGAGAATGTATGATGAATTTCTTAAATCACAGAGCATTTGACTCTCATTTAATAATCAACTCTTTGATGACAATCCATTTGGAAGAATATCCAGCCCAGAAGATCAGAGATTAATGACGGTATTAAACATTTTACTGGCACATTTGTGTGATGTATATTAAAGTGTAAAGCACGCAAAAAAGATTGGCATTAGATGTGAAAGCTTAACTTCTCTTGCAGCTTACAAATTATAGAGACCAATACTATATCTGAAAGCTTTTCTTTTCTTGTAGCAGCACTATGTATGTTAACTTTGGTAATTTCCAAGAATGATTGCCTCTGGAAGTTGCAGGTCCAAATGATACATATCAAATGTGCGATCCTAAATCGAGCAGGCGACTCTGGTGGCGAATGTTATGAGTATGTTTACAGTGGTCACTACAGCAATGACAAAAGAAGAGCGTCACAAAAATACTTGTAATTACAAAGGAGACAACTTACCTCTCTCGTTCTCGGTATTGTCGTCATGTGAAAGTCCATGTCATGTGTATGCTACGGGAACAATTCCCTTTTTGCCATTAATTCGCGGAGGTGTGTAACTTAGAGCAACTAAGAGAATGACAGAAAACAGATAAAAGTGATGATCACAAATAATTGATCATAACGCTCGCCACCAGAGTCGCGTGATTGATTTAGGATCGCACATTTGATATGTATCGTTTGGACCCCGCGACTTCGAGAGGCAATCATTCCTTGAAATTGTGTGTTCGTGCTACTTAACAATGATGTTGCTATTGACTGACTACATCATGTGTCCTATGCTCTGAATATCCCCTGTCATTGGTTGGCGAGATCACGTGACATGAGCTACGAGTGGCTTACAAAACTGCATTGCAACCTCGATTTCAGTGCTGCGGAGAGTAAGATGCGGTGTTTGGTGGAATGCAAATTTATACTTTCATAATACGAAAATTTGCAGCGTACATGTTGCTGCACATCAAAGAACTTTCCAAAACGTGTTTTTTTCCTATGAGTTTCATTTTCTAAAGTGCTGGGAAATACTAAGCTGTTGTATAAAACCATAACCATTCAAAAGATTCACATGTTTTACAGTTCCGAGGAAAAGTGTATGGTCACTTAACACGGAAAAAGTGTATTTTCACCCTGGAGAAAGTGTATTTTTAACCGGAAGATCCGGGAAAAATCTGGGAATTTTTTTTTCCACGTCCACGTATTCACCCTGTGTTAATTCTCAGAAAGAAAACTATTTTAATGTGTTACTCTTGAGTGTTTCCCCTTGTGTTGTAATTGCAATCCTATATCTCAAGTTCGCCCCTGTAATAATTTTTTGTCATATTTGTCAGTCTTTTCCACTTTTGAGTCTCAAAATTTCTTTCTGTGTTGATAAGATTCTGGAACATTTTGTTGGGTGAAAGGGAAAGCACAGTCTTTATGCACTGGTCTTGGACATGTGTGGATTGAGGTTGTTTTTGGTTTTCCTAAATCATTTAAGATTAGTGTCAGAATGAATTTTTTTTTTGTAGAGGACACAGTTGTATTTCAGTGTGAGCTTCTGCTCAAAGTCTAATTACATATTCATTGATAAACTGTTAATTTTCTTTCTTTCTAGTGAAAAATGTATCGTTTAGGGTAATTACAAACTTAATTTGGCTTGAGGCAAATCATTACATCTTAAACACATGGATCATCATTGTGTGGTGTGCATTATGTATGCAGGAAAAGTCTTCCTCCATTCATTCTTTGAACATTGTGTGGTTGCTGTCATAGTGACATTTGCACCTAAGTTAATTTACGTAATCTGCAGTCTGTGTGTATTAAGTGAAAAGTCTGAAAATGCTTGACCAAAGCCAGTTTCATTGTAAACTCCATAACTTGACAAAAGAACACATGACAATAGCAAAGTAATGTTGGTCTTGTGGGCAGAAAAGATTACTGTTCCGAGGCTAAACATTTCAAAAACCCACTTGATGAGTTTTAAAACCAAACATTCAAAAACTGAAGAAATCTGTGTCGCTAACAACAATCAAAAAATGGAAGAACTTGATTCAGTCAGGTTCCTGGGAATAAACTTTGAGTTGGAATTCTCATATAGAATATCTAGCAAATAAATTAAAAAGCCTTGCATTTGCAGTGGAAATTTTAGCCTGTGCCACTGATATGGCCACCAGGAAAATAGCACATTATAACTACTTTGAATCGGTTATTCGATATGGAATAATTTTTCGGGGAAATGTTACACGAATTTTAAAGTTGCACAGCGGAGGGCATTATGTTGACCATTAAAGACCTAAAAACATTAACTGTCCCCTCTTTATACATCTTTGAGGTGGTTCTTTTCCTACGTAGCAGAACTGATCTATTAAAAAAATCATTTTGAACACTCATATGACACAAGACATAAAGAGAGCTTTATGCTCACCTCTCATCGCTTAATACTGAGTGCTTAGACTCCTCAGTATATAGCCATGACAATTCGCAACTCAATAAAAGGGTGTCATATAATGAATATGAAGATAAATATTTTAAAAAGCATGTTACATGATTTTGTATTTGAATGATGTTACTACTCTGTGGAAGTGATACTTTGAGTTGTATCCCTAAAATGGAATAAAAATTTATGATAGTTATAGTAAATGTAAATACTGTAAGTTTGACAAATTGCAAGTAAGTAAACGCTCCACAAAGTATTATTGTAAGTGTGACAAAATTTTAAATAAGCAAATTCTAACCTTGACATGTCTCCTGTACATCAGACACTTGTTCTGAAATTGTGTATGTTATGAGATGAATAAAAGACATTACACATTTCACATTTCACATTTTTATCGTGAAGGGCAGGAAGAATAACCCACTCCTTACTTGAGATTTTGCTTACATGTAGTTACACTTGTTTGAGTCATCTCTTCAGACAGGCCGTTTAGCAAACTTTGATGACTTTCTGAGTGTTGCTGATTAAGTTCACATATGCTGGATACTTTGGTTTAATTCTAAAAGCCTGTCCCTTTCCTGTAATAGGTCTTACAGTGGCAAACAGTGACTTATTCAGGGAATTAACAATGGAATATCAAGCTGTTGATTCTTGTAGGTGGTGAAACTGCCAACATGCTAACACTTACAACTGGGATACTTCAGTTCTCTTGAACCTAACAAGGTTAACCTCGTTCTTGCAGATGCTTTATTGATCAAGTGCACCACTCCTGTAGCTTAGAGCAGAAGCATTGCAGCTGAGGCATATGAGTCTTAGACTATTTGAAGAGTCAGATTCTTTGTGCATTCCTTTGTATATTTATGAAAAGATTTGATCATCCACTTCCTGAATGAATTTTGGCAGCTGGTTCTGATCAGGTTGGGACTTGGTTGAATATCATAGTGCCATCACAGTCCAGTAAATTACCTCTGTATACATTGTTCACCCGTGGCAGATTTACTTGACTTTTGAGATATACATAGCAATAATGTGCTATGCTCTGGGATTTTGGTTTACATCAGGCCATTATATAAAAAAAAAGATTAAAATGCTACATTTTTTATAAGTGAGTGTAATCCCACTTAAATTTCTTTTTATTTTATTTTTTATTGAAGTTGCTATTGTAAATATTTTCTGTAGATTTAAGCAAATTGTGATACATTTCATAAATAGTATAACGAGTGGTTTCTCACCATATGCAAAATATTGTACTTCATGCCTGTGTAGAAATCTCTTCACAGTCAATGGACAAAGACATATAGTTGTGGAAAAAATTAACATTGTAGTTACAGTAGTTCCACCACAAGTGGTGGTAACTAAGCCATGTTACAGCTGGCCTCACACATAGGCTGCCTGGGAACAAAGGTGCAAGATAACAAGCCACAGAGCAGGCAGAAGTCAGTTTCTGTTCAGGCAGCCACCTCCAGCAGACCATTGCTAGCTACTGTGTGCCTGTCTTCTCCACCACTGCTGCTGGATTCTGAATATGACTTTGCTCCGATTGGCTGGACTCTACCTAATTCATCTCATCTTGTTGTACTACCATGGGAGTTTGACTCTGTCAGCGGTGATCAACTACAGATGAAACACTCTTGAAACATTTCCTCATGATACCTGTGCTATTGTGGCCTGTGTTGTGTGGGAAAACTGAAAATTCTCGCATTGTTGTTATTGTGTCTTGCGATAGATTCCTCTGAACTTCTGGAATTTCGGATGTCTGATCCCTCTTCTGTCCTTGTTTCCCTGTGGCCATTAAATTTTCCTGGATACAAAAATACGATAATTTCAGTTGTAATAATATTGGATGCCCAGTAAATATCATAACTTTAAAAGTGTTTGTGTATTTTATGTAGATTACAGCAAATGGTGATGAGGTATTAGTCTCATGTGCAAGACAGCTACAATATTAGTGACCATAAATGTCATGTGTTCAGAGCAGTGTGTAGCTCTAGCCAGTTTATAAGGATAAGACACTGTGTCAAAAACAAAAGCTCCATTTCTTAAAATCTTCAAACAAGAACAGAAACAACTGGGGCTACAGGAAAAATTACATGAGCAGCATCAGCATGTGCTCCATGTACAGCAGGAGCTCCAACTGCAGCAGCAGATGCAACATATGGAGTAGCAACTGTCTCAGTCTGAGGTCGCCCCATCTTCCTCAATGTGGCTCACACTGGCCAAATCAACCAAAACTCCGTATTGGTTGCATGGATGATCACGTCCTCTCCTTAAGATTGTCTGGTGGTACATATAAAAAAACTTGTATCGGCAACTTAGCCCCTGGAGTTCAGCCAGCCGTGCTCAATAGATTTGTGCCAAGTTATTAAGATATATAAACAGCTTGATAATTTTAACAAAAAGGAGAAGCAATTTGAATTAAATCAAATTTAGATGCCGACTTTGCACTGACTGCATGACAGTTGAACTGAGGATGAGGTTATCCAGAGATAATCATGCATTCGACATCTCACGACTAATGGTGAGGCCCTCTATGGAGCTTTATAAATTCTGGGACCCATCTAGCCCTTGCTGCAGTTGCCCTTTTATCTCTGAAGACGTCTCCTTGTAAGCTACCCATTGAGAGTAGTATTATGCAGAAATATTGTAAGTAATTATAGCAAAACCCATTGTGATATGGTTTGGGAAATTACTCCTCACTTCCTTGAAAAGTAAATATAAGAGTTAAAATTAGAATTGTACATTAATATTTTCGAATTAGTGAGAAGTACTTGTCCTTTTACTTATTATCTGTTTATTGCCCCCTTCATAGTTAAATTTCATTGTTGTTGGCACAGTACTTACAGTGATATGAGACTGCTTCCATAATAGACTTCAGGGTATCAGTTTTTTAATATGAGTAATTAAATGTAATGTTTCAGACCATTTGTGGCATTGTTCCACAGTTTATTAGCAGTCTTCTCACATGTTCTGAAACACATCATCCTAGTGTATATAGCACTATTACAAAAGCTTGTTGAACACAATCTCTCACTGACTGCATGACAGTTGAACTGAGGATGAGGTTATCCAGAGATAATCATGCATTCGACATCTCACGACTAATGGTGAGGCCCTCTATGGAGCTTTATAAATTCTGGGACCCATCTAGCCCTTGCTGCAGTTGCCCTTTTATCTCTGAAGACGTCTCCTTGTAAGCTACCCATTGAGAGTAGTATTATGCAGAAATATTGTAAGTAATTATAGCAAAACCCATTGTGATATGGTTTGGGAAATTACTCCTCACTTCCTTGAAAAGTAAATATAAGAGTTAAAATTAGAATTGTACATTAATATTTTCGAATTAGTGAGAAGTACTTGTCCTTTTACTTATTATCTGTTTATTGCCCCCTTCATAGTTAAATTTCATTGTTGTTGGCACAGTACTTACAGTGATATGAGACTGCTTCCATAATAGACTTCAGGGTATCAGTTTTTTAATATGAGTAATTAAATGTAATGTTTCAGACCATTTGTGGCATTGTTCCACAGTTTATTAGCAGTCTTCTCACATGTTCTGAAACACATCATCCTAGTGTATATAGCACTATTACAAAAGCTTGTTGAACACAATCTCTCACTGACTGCATGACAGTTGAACTGAGGATGAGGTTATCCAGAGATAATCATGCATTCGACATCTCACGACTAATGGTGAGGCCCTCTATGGAGCTTTATAAATTCTGGGACCCATCTAGCCCTTGCTGCAGTTGCCCTTTTATCTCTGAAGACGTCTCCTTGTAAGCTACCCATTGAGAGTAGTATTATGCAGAAATATTGTAAGTAATTATAGCAAAACCCATTGTGATATGGTTTGGGAAATTACTCCTCACTTCCTTGAAAAGTAAATATAAGAGTTAAAATTAGAATTGTACATTAATATTTTCGAATTAGTGAGAAGTACTTGTCCTTTTACTTATTATCTGTTTATTGCCCCCTTCATAGTTAAATTTCATTGTTGTTGGCACAGTACTTACAGTGATATGAGACTGCTTCCATAATAGACTTCAGGGTATCAGTTTTTTAATATGAGTAATTAAATGTAATGTTTCAGACCATTTGTGGCATTGTTCCACAGTTTATTAGCAGTCTTCTCACATGTTCTGAAACACATCATCCTAGTGTATATAGCACTATTACAAAAGCTTGTTGAACACAATCTCTCACCCCACCCCCCCCCCCCCCCCCCCCCCCCCCCCCCCCCCCCCCGGGGCCAAAAACATCCAAAGCATCATAAGTATCAATGAAAAAAAAGCTGCTCATACTGATTGCACACTTCTAATTGACCTCTGAGTGGAGGGTGCTTTCAGCAGAAGCTTGCAATCAGCTCATAGCACATTGGCTACTGAGACAAGCCCTGCCTCCTCCTTCTAGAGCAGCCAGCTTACAGCTTATAAAAGGTATGAAAGTGTAATACGTTAATCCTTAATGCATCACAGAAGTACTCTAAAGTTGATGGCGAATCGCTACAGGAAGCAGGTACAGCCTCTTCACTCACTTTTGTTAATAAATATTAACAGCCATTGCACACAACATCACATAAGGGTGATCACAGTATTCAAAACAGCTACTTATTGCTATGGTATATAGTACTGTTACGTACCTAATGTCGGCAGCAACCATAAGCCTTCTGGAATGGCGTGAAGTCAGCCGACTTCTACTGATCACAGAGGGGCTAAATAAAAGTGCATGACCAGTACGCATTTCAAATACAAATTATGTTTAGTTTAGTATTTTAAATGGTATCAATAATCGATATCAATACTGGAAACAACAACAACACCAACAATCATCAATGTATCTGGTTACATGAATACACAAAATACGTTCAACAGTTTTGAAGTTTACATTATTTGAATTAAAAAATATTTTGATATATGGAACCCATGGCCAGCAATTAATTACAGAGTAATAATATAATTATGAAATATTCCATTTGTTACTGCAATCACCCTTGTTTCTGTGAAATTACCTACAATAGTGAACCAAGTCATCCAACACAAAAGTAGAGTAATGCCACAACTGTTAGACAATACAATAGTACTGGGATGCAGTTGCTGTTGCTGCAGGAACTGCTCAGCATAACGTTGTAGCATCATTGTGCTGCTCTTCCATTCCAGTCCATAATCGGACTCCTTTTGATTTTGCTGAGGGTGAGTCTGAATTGGTTTCAGGGTTTAATACTGAATATGGTGCAGATAGTTTTACTTTAATTTTTTTTGGCTGAATATACTAGAATTGTTTTTATGATACTGTTGTTGGCTCTAAGTTTTTTAGGTGGTGATTTTTATTCTTTTATATTTTTTATTAAGCTTGATATTATATCTTTCGGGTTTATTTGAGTTCGAGGTACTTTACCCCTGTTTCGTTTGATAAGTTAATATATCTGGCTTGAAAGATCTTTTTACCTTTGTCTTTGAATTTTTTTATTTCCTTTGTTGGTTTAAAGATTTTATTTGTTACATTTATCTAGTGAAATTTTTTAATAAAACTTAATAGAACAGTTAAACTTCTAGTTGTATGTTTTCAAAACATATATTTTTCCTACGCTAATTAACTTATTTATTTTATTCCTTAATTGGTTTGTCTCATGCATTTGCAACATGAACGTTAATTAATAAGTATGTAAAGTAGATAATTGTTAAGATTTATATATGGTTCTTCAACTAGTCGTTTACCAATTCATGTTAATAAACATACAACTACTATAATTCAGAATAGAATTTGATTAATAGGGTAGAATTGAATACCTCGGAATGATGTTTTGTTGTAAAATGGTAAAATTATTAAGATTCAAATTGATAGAAATAATGCAGTAACACCTACTAATTTATTAGGAATTGATCGTACAATTGCATAGGAAAATAGGAAATATCATTCTGGTTGAATGTGTACTGGTGTTACTAATGGATCTCCTAGTAGATAAGGAATAATTAGGCATAATATAATTAATAATGATGATATTAATACAAATGTGATAGAATCCTTGAAAGTAAAGAATGAGTGGAATGGAAATTTTTTCAATATCTCCATTTAGTCCTAAAGGGTTATTAGACACTGAATGATTCAACCGTTATTTACAACCCAGCAGATGTGTACCGCCCTACTGAATGCTATTTCAATATTCAATGTACAGTGTATTGCTGCAAATAGTCCAGTTACGATTTGAATTACTAAACACATCCCTAATAGGGACCCAAAATTTCATCAAAATGAAATATTTGTTGGTGCAGGTAAATCAACTAAGGAATTGTTAATAATTTTAACTAAAGGATGTCTTAATTGTAGGGGTTTGTTTATTAGTAAAATTATCTTATTTTACGAATAGGTCCCTGGTTAATATTAGTAATTTTAACTAATGCTAATAGTGCTAAAATAAATAAATTATCGTCATTATTGCAATAATATTTGTTGGTGTATTATATAATTTTTCTAAAGATATTGTTATTTCTTGATAATTGATTGAGTTATAAATTTTTATAGTTTTGGTATTTTTGAAGAAGTCTATAAATATTATCATGTCTAAAATAATTAATGTTGCTATGATAAAGACCCATATTGTTAAAGTGATGATTATAGTAATTGATTAGATTGAACCATTTCTTTTGATGCAGTTCTTGTGATATAAATAAATAGGACTAATATACCACCAAGAAATGTCAAGAATAAAATATATGATAATCAATAACTTTCCATTATTGTTCCTGTTATTAATCCAACAAGGAAGATTTGAACGATAATGAAGAGTATTATTGATATTGGGCATCTTAGTTTAGTAAAATCAATATTTATTCCATTTGATCTTTTCAGGGGTTAGTTTATTTAAAATATCGGTTTTGGGGACTGACGATGGAAGCTTTTTCACCTCTGAAGTTTTGAAAGTGGGGGCTAGACTTATTTCCGGTTTACAAGACCAGTGTTTTTTTTAAATATTATTAAAACTAATGTTTATTTTCTCTGTTTTTACTTCTTTATTGTTTTCTTTAAGTATACTTTCATTTGTTAGATTTGCTGGTTCTATCTGATTTATACCCTTTCTTTCAACCAAGTTTGTTTGACATAAACCTTTGAAGTTGGGTTATTATTCATCAAAATTATTTGATTATGGTTGGGGTGAGTTATTCGGCGGTCAGGGTTTGTATAGATTATTTATTTAATTAATTGGTTATATTCAAGGGTGATATGATTCAAATTTTAAGATTTATCTTTTAACTTTGATTTTTTGAATATTTATTTTAGTAATGTTATTTTTCTTATATCTACATAGCTTATAATGAGAGCATGACACTGAAGATGTTAAGGAGGTATTTTTACTTTTAGGTATTTATAAATAAAATTTATATTATATTTACACTGAAAATGTAACATTTTATTTAAACTATATAAATGTTAGAAATGTTAATGTTAGCAGCTTTTATAGTGGCTTTACATTTCCTTAATTGTAACTTTATAGTTCAATTATATTATTAACAGTAATATGCCTCTTTTTGGCTTCAGTTCATTAATAAGAAAAAAAGTATATTATTTACCAATCTTTCAGGTCGAAACTGACTACAATAGTTTACTTCTTATTCTATTTAAGGTTGATTGATTATATCAGTACTTTTTGAATGCAACCCAAATGTTATAGTTAACTGCAACCCTCTATTCTGCTCATTGTAAAACTCCTTGGCTTCAGTCCTAATAGGACTAGAATGAAGAATATTGTTGATACTGTTCAGATTATAATGTCTGAAGTTTTAAAAATAATTATGATTGGTAGGATTAATGCAATTTCTACGCCAAAGGTTAGAAATATTACGGCAATTAAAAAGAATCGGAGGGAGAATGGTATTTGTGCTGATCTTTTTCGATCAAATTTACATTCAAATGGTGATCTTTTTTCCTGGTCATTAATTAATTTTTTTGATAGTGCCCTTGCAAGGATTATAATCATTATTGGAATAATAGGTCTAATGAAAACTCTTGTAGATAGAACTAGGATTTTTTTCTTGAGTTATAACAATCTTTCTGATTGGAAGTCAAATGTACAATTTATACTAGAAAAACAATTATCCACTTCATCAATAAATTGAGATATATAGGAATAATCATACCACATCTACAAAGTGTCAATATCATGCTGCTGCTTCAAATCCAAAGTGATGTCTTGGTGAGAACTGATTTATTGAGTATCGAAGTAAGCAAGTTGTTAAGAAGATTGTCCCTATAATTACTTGGAGTACATGGAATCCTGTTGCTACAAAGAATGTTGATACATATACTGCGTCTGCAATAGTGAAAGGTACTTCTCAATACTCATATGCTTGAAGTATTGTGAAATATAATCCTAATAGTACTGTGGAGAATAAGCCTTGTAGTGCTTGAGTGTGGTTAGATTCTATGACTGTTGTGTGCCCATGTTACAGTTACTCCTGAGGCTAAAAGAATTATATTGAGTAATGGAATTTGTATAGGGTTGAAAGGTTTAATTCCTATTGGAGGTCATAGTATTCCTAGTTCAATTGTTGGTGCTAGTCGTCTGCTGAAGAAGGCTCAAAAGAAAGATACAAAGAATACGATGACGCAATAAATAAAATTATTCCTCATCGTAATCCAATTGATAAAAATCCTGTATGTAATCCCTGATATGTTCCTTCCCAGACTGCATCTCATCATCATTGAATTATAATTAATAAGGTAATTCCAAATCCAATTATGAATAAGTTAATATTAAATAGGTTAAAATCATTTTGCTAATCCGGATACTCGGACTATTTCTCCAATTGCTCCTGTTAATGGTCAAGGTCTATAGTCTGCTTAATGGAGTGGGTTGTTTGAGTGAGTTTTTATCATAAGTTTAGTATACTTCTCTAGAATATTAAGTTCTTAAAATTGAGAAAAGGAGTATTTGTCCGATAATTAGTAGTGAAATTAAATTTATTGCTATAGATGGGCCTGTATTTCCTAACAAGGCTAATAATAGGTGTCTAGCAATTGTATTTGCTGCTAGTCGCATTACTGGTGTACCTGGTCACACAACATTTCTAATTGTTTCAAGTAATACTATAAATGATATTAATGCAGGTGGTGTGTCTTGAGGTACAAGGTGTGTGAATATGTGATTAGTGTGATTGATTCATCCAAATAGTATAAATCTTAATCATATAGGTAAAGCAATTGCAAACGTTAATGCTAAGTGGCTTGTTTTAGTAAAAATGTAAGGGAATAATCCTATGAAATTATTGAATAATATTATAATGAAAATTGAGCTAAAGATGAATGTTGCTCCATTAAATGATTTTGGTCCTAATAATGTTTTATATTCATTATGTAGGGTTAAGTTTAGTTTATTTCAGACGATATTAATTCGTGATGGTGTAAGTCAAAATATTGATGGGATTAATAATAATCCTAGAAATGTTCTAGTTCAATTTAATGATAAGTTGAAGATATTAGTTGATGGATCAAATGTTGAGAATAAGTTTATCATTTTCACGTTAGGTTTTTTATCTCAGTTGTTCTTTTTTCTGCTCTTTTAATTAAGATTAGTTTAAATGAGAAAAAGTTTATTTGATTAAATAGAATTAAAGTGGCTGAAAATACAAGGAATAGAGAGAATCATATGAGAGGAGATATTTGAGGGATTTGGATTAAAACTTCCCCATCAGTAGTAGTTGTTAATTTACTATTATTTGGTTTAAGAGACCATTACTTACTTTGTCATCTGATGTTTCAAGGTGTACTAATTATTTAGTTATTTTAGACTGACACTCTAGTGTTATATATTTTAACTAACTCCTTAAATTATCTTAGGTAATCACTTGATGAATGTCCACCTCGATAGCTGAGTGGTCAGTGCGATGGAATGCCATGCAAAGGGGCCCGGGTTCGATTTACGGCTGGGTCGGAGATTTTCTCCGCTCAGGGACTGGGTGTTGTGTTGTCTTCATCATCATCTCATCCCCATCGACACGCAAGTCGCCGAAGTGGCGTCAACTCAAAAGACTTGCACTAGGCGACAGGTCTACCCAACAGGAGGCTCTAGCCACATGACATTTCATTTCACTTGATGAATAAATTTACTGAAGTTCTTTCAATTACAATTGGCATGAATCTGCGGTTTGCTCCATAAATTTCTGAGCATTGGCCGAAGAATAGTCCAGGTTTGGTTTATTGTGAATGTTCCTTGATTTAGTCGGCCTGGTGTGGCATCAATTTTAACCCCTGGAGCAGGTACTGCTCATGAGTGAAGGACATCCGAGGCTATTGTTAATACTCGTACTTCTGTATTTATGGGAAGAATTGTCCAATTATCTACGTCTAGAAGTCGATATCCATCATTTTCTAAATCATGCTCTGGTGTTATATAGGTATCAAATTCTATGTCTATAAAGTCTGAATATTCATATCTTCAGTATCATTGTCATCCAATTGTTTTGATTGTAATTATTGTGTCTACTGAATCATCAAGTAAATATAATAGTAGTACTGAGGGGAGTGCGATAAAAATTAAGGTGATTTCTGGTAATGCTGTTCAAATAGTTTAAATTAGATGTCCATGAAGTGTATTCTTTTTGTGTAGGCAATAAATACTATGTATATATATCTTAGGGCGTAGCCTACAATTACTGTAATTAATAATAATACGACCATAGTATGGACATGGAAGAATGATAATTGCTCCATTAATGGTGAAGCTCCATCTTGAAGTGATAAATTTGATTATGTTGCCATTTTGGGTTTCTAATAAAAGGTGAAACCTTTATTTGTAGAGCTTAAATGTACTGCACTAATCTGCCATATTAGAACCTAGAAATTAATGGTAATTCAGAATAATTATGTTCTGCAGGTGGATTATTTTGTAATCATTCTGTTGATCTATTTATATTAGCTCTAAATATGATTGCTAGGTGTGTAACTATCCTTTCTCATATAATTGCCATAAATATATCTAAAAATAAAGATGATGTAACTTACCAAACGAAAGCGCTGGCATGTTGATAGACACACAAACATACACACAAAATTCCAGCTTTCCTCCAAACCTCTCTCCCAATCCAAAACCTCTCTCCCAATCCGAAACCTCTGTCCTATCCAAAGGCCTCACATTCAGCCCTACTCCCAGATTCAACCAAACAGCCCTCGTCAAAGATTTACTGTCCTACACTCGTACTCTCTGCTGAAAATATCACTTTGCCACGAAGAAAAATGATCCTAATCCTACTCCTAATGATCCAACTCCCCAAGACACTAACCAAATTGAACCCTGCCTGGAACAGTTCCGTCCCACGTCACAGCAGGACCCACCTCCTCTTCCTCAAAATCACCCTCTCCAAACCTTCCAGGAATTTCTCACTTCCAGCCTTGCCTCTCAATACTTCTTAAAAAGCTTAATCCTACTCCCAAAATCACCACTGCTGAAGCCCAGGCTATCCGTGATCTGAAGGCTGACCGATCCATCGTCATTCTTCTGGCGGACAAGGGTTCCACGACCGTGGTACATGATCGTCGAGAGTATGTGGCTGAGGGACTGCATCAGCTTTCAGACAACACTACATACAAAGTTTGAAAAGGTAATCCCATTCCTGATGTCCAGGTGGAGCTTCAAGGAATCCTCAGAACCTCTGGCCCCCTACAAAACCTTTCACATGACTCCATCAACCTCCTGACCCCACCGACACCCCGCACCCCTACCTTCTACCTACTTCCTAAAATTCACAAACCCAATCATCCCGGCCGCCCCATTGTAGCTGGTTACCAAGCCCCCACAGAACGTATCTCTGCCTACGTAGATCAACACTTTCAACCCATTACATGCAGTCTCCCATCCTTCATCAAAGACACCAACCACTTTCTCGAACGCCTGGAATCCTTACCCAATCTGTTACCCCCGGAAACCATCCTTGTAACCATTGATGCCACTTCCTTATACACAAATATTCCGCACGTCCAGGGCCTCGCTGGGATGGAGCACTTCCTTTCACGCTGATCACCTGCCACCCTACCTAAAAACCTCTTTCCTCATTACGTTAGCCAGCTTTGTCCTGACTCACAACTTCTTCACTTTCAAAGGCCAGACATACCAGCAATTAAAGGGAACAGCCATCGGTACCAGGATGGCCCCCTCGTACACCAACCTATTTATGGGTCGCTTAGAGGAAGCCTTCTTGGTTACCCAGGCCTGCCAACCCAAAGTTTGGTACAGATTTATTGATGACATCTCCATGATCTGGACTCACAGTGAAGAAGAACTCCAGAATTTCCTCTCCATCCTCAACTCCTTTGGTTCCATCAGATTCACCTGGTCCTACTCCAAATCCCATGCCACTTTCCTTAACGTTGAACTCCATCTATCCAATGGTCAGCTTCACACATCTGTCCACATCAAACCCACCAACAAGCAACAGTACCTCCATTATGACAGCTGCCACCCATTCCACATCAAACGGTCCCTTCCCTATAGCCTAGGTCTTCGTGGCAAATGAATCTGCTCCAGTCCGGAATCCCTGAACCATTAAACCAACAACCTGAAAACAGCTTTCGCATCCTGCAACTACCCTCCTGACCTGATACAGAAGCAAATTACCAGAGCCACTTCCTCATCCCCTCAATCCCAGAACCTCCCACAGAAGAACCCCAAAAGTGCCCCACTTGTGACAGGATACTTTCCGGGACTGGATCAGGCTCTGAATGTGGCTCTCCAGCAGGGATACCACTTCCTCAAATCCTGCCCTGAAATGAGAGCCATCCGTCATGAAATCCTCCCCATTCCACCAAGAGTGTCTTTCTGCCGTCCACCTAACCTTCGTAACCTCTTGGTTAATCCCTATGAAATCCTCAAACCATCATCCCTACCGTCTGGCTCCTACCCTTGTAACCACCGCCGGTTTAAAACCTGTGCCATGCACCCTCCCACCACCACCTACTCCAGTCCTGTAACCCGGAAAGTGTACACGATCAAAGGCAGAGCCACATGTGAAAGCACCCACGTGATTTACCAACTGACCTGCCTACACTGTGAAGCTTTCTATGTGGGTATGACCAGCAACAAACTGTCCATTCGCGTGAATGGACACAGGCAGACAGTGTTTGTTGGTAATGAGGATCACCCTGTGGCTAAACATGCCTTGGTGCACGGCCAGCACATCTTGGCACAGTGTTACACCGTCCGGGTTATCTGGATACTTCCCACTAACACCAACCTGTCAGAACTCCGGAGATGGGAACTTGCCCTTCAATATATCCTCTCTTCCCGTCACCCACCAGACCTCAACCTCCGCTAATTTCAAGTTGCCGCCGCTCATAACTCACCTGTCATTCAACAACATCTTTTCCTCTGTTCTTCCGCCTCGACTGACATCTCTGCCCAAACTCTTTGCCTTTACAAATGTCTGCTTGTGTCTGTATGTGCGGATGGATATGTGTGCCTGTGCGAGTGGATACCTGTCCCTTTTTCCCCCTAAGGTAAGTCTTTCCGCTCCCGGGATTGGAATGACTCCTTACCCTCTCTCTTAAAACCCACATCCTTTCATCTTTCCCTCCTCTCCTTCCCTCTTTCCTGATGAGGCAACCGTTGGTTGTGAAAGCTTGAATTTTGTGTGTATATTTGTGTTTGTTTGTGTGTCTATCAACATGTCAGCACTTTCGTTTAGTAAGTTACATCACCTTTGTTTTTAGATATATTTTTCCCACGTGGAATGTTTCCTTCTATTATATTCATATCAATTACCATAAGTATAATGATACCTACAATAGAAACTGTAGATCTAATTCTTGACACTACATTTCATGATGTATATGCGTCTGGGTGGTCTGAATATTGTCATGGTATTCCGGTTAATCCTAAGAGTGTTGAGGGAAGAATGTCAAGTTTACTCCAATGAATATAATTGTGAATTGAATTTTTAATCATGTATTATTTATGGTTAGCCCTGTGAATAGTGGGTATCATTGAATAACACCTTCTATAATTGCGAATACTGCTCCTATAGATAATATGTAATGGAAGTGGGCTACTACGTAGTATGTATCATGTAATACAATGTCAAGGGACGAATTTGCTAATACTAATCCTGTTAACCCACCAATTGTAAATAGGAAAGTTAACCCTAGAGCTCATAATAATGGTTGTTTAAACTTGCATTTAGTTCCATATAATGTGGCTAATCATTTGAATACCTTATTTCCTGTAGGTACGGCAATAATTATTATTGCTGATGTGAAGTACCCTCGTGTGTCGACATCCATTCCTACTGTAAATAAATGATGTGCTCATACAATAAATCCTATTAATCCAATTGATAGTATGGCATAGATTATACCTAGTGTTCCGAATGATTCAATTTTCTCTCTTTCTTCGCATACAGTGTGTGAAATAATACCAAATCCTGGTAAAATTAAACTGTAAACTTCTGGGAGTCCAAAGAATCAAAATAGATGTTGATACAGAATTGGGTCTTCCCCTCCTGCAGGATCGAAGAATGATGTGTTTAGGTTTCGGTCTGTTAGTAATATGGTAATAGATCCTGCTGAGACTGGAAGTGAAAGAAGAAGAAGAAGAAGAAGAAGAAGAAGAAGGGTTGTGGTGGCTACAGACCAAACAAATAAGGGTGTTTGGTCTAAAGTTATACTTTCTGATGGTATATTAATTGCTGTTGTAATAAAGTTTACTGCACCAAGAATTTATGATACACCTGCTAAGTGTAATGAAAGAGTGGCTAGATCTACAGATGCGTCTCCATGTGCAATAGCGCCTTCTAGAGGGAGTATACTGTCCGTCCGGTACCAGCACCGTTATCTTCTACAGAAGATGTAAGAAGAAGGGTTAATGAAGGTGGTAGTAATCAAAAACTTATATTATTTATTCATGGGAATGCTATATCTGGTGCACCAATTATTAGTGGTGCAAGTCAATTACCAAATTCACCAATTATAATAGGCATTACTATAAAGAAAATTATTACAAATGCATGGGCTGTAATAATAACATTATAAATTTGGTCATCTTCAACTAGTGATCCTGGTTAACCTAATTCAGCATGAATAAGTATTCTTATTGATGTTCCCACTATTCCTGCTCATGCTCCAAATAAAAAATATGAAGTACCAATGTCCTTATGGTTTGTTGTGAATAATCATTTTTGCGGTAAGATAGGAAAGGTGGCTGACTGTAAATTTACTTATGAGATACTTTCTCTCTTACCATAGTTGGGTCTTATATTCAGTTATGATTCTAGACTGCAATTCTATAGGTGTAAAGTTTTACTAAGACCTAAAACATTATTCTTTTAATTATAACTTTGAAGGTTATTAGTTTAATTAATATAAGTCCTTAGCATAATGAGACTAAAGTTGATGTTGAAATCTTAATTAATGTAAGTCCTTAGTATAATGAGATTAAATTTGATGTTGAAATCTATCCTATTGTTGAAATTCTTGATTTTTGAGACTTTATCTTTATTGATCACGAATTTTTGCTATGTGATATAATTGGAGCTGAAAATCTAATTCGTATATAGTAATAAAGTTTAATTGTAGCTAGTACAACTATAATTGTTATAGTGATTGTTATGTTGTTTTCTTTGAGTGATTATATAACAATTCATTTTGGCAGGAACCCAAGGAATAGCGTTAAGCCCCCTAGAGATAAGAGAGATAAGCATATTATAAATTTAATTTGAGTTTTCATGTTTCTGGCTGAATAAATTTGGTTTATAAAGAACAAATTTATTTGCTTAAATAATAAAACTGTAATTAGTCTTAGTAAAGAATTAGTTTTATATGATCATTCCACTTCAATTTGTGCGAGGATTTAGAGAAGGAACTGCAGTGCAGTCTTCCTCTGTGAAACAGCTTTGGAAAAAGGTGTTTAGTATTTCAGCTTTACGCGTGTCATCCTCTGTTTCAATGCCATCATCATCCCGGAGTGTCTGGATATGCTGTTTCGAGCCACTTACTGATTTAATGTAAGGCCAGAACTTCCTAGGATTTTCTGTCAAGTCGGTACATAGAATTTTACTTTCGAATTCACTGAACGCTTCACGCATAGCCCTCCTTATGCTAAATTTGACATCTTTTAGCTTCTGTTTGTCTGAGAGGTTTTGGCTGCGTTTAAACTTAGAGTGAAGCTCTCTTTGCTTTCGCAGTAGTTTCCTAACTTTGTTGTTGAACCACGGTAGGTTTTTCCCATCCCTCACAGTTTTACTTGGCACGTACCTGTCTAAAATGCATTTTACGATTGCCTTGAACTTTTTCCATAAACACTCAACATTGTCAGTGTCAGAACAGTAATTTTCATTTTGATCTGTTAGGTAGTCTGAAATCTGCCTTCTATTACTCTTGCTAAACAGATAAACCTTCCTCCCTTTTTTTATATTCCTATTAACTTCCATATTCAGGGATGCTGCAACGGCCTTATGATCACTGATTCCCTGTTCTGTACATACAGAGTCGAAAAGTTCGGGTCTGTTTGTTATCAGTAGGTCCAAGGTGTTATCTCCATGAGTCGGTTCTCTGTTTAATTGCTTGAGATAATTTTCGGATAGTGCACTCAGTATAATGTCACTCGATGCTCTGTCCCTACCACCCATCCTAAACATCTGAGTGTCCCAGTCTATATCTGGTAAATTGAAATCTCCACCTAAGACTATAACATGCTGTGAAAATTTATGTGAAATGTATTCCAAATTTTCTCTCAGTTGTTCTGCCACTAATACTGCTGAGTCGGGAGGTCGGTATAAGGAGCCAATTATTAACCTAGCTCGGTTGTTGAGTGTAGCCTCCACCCATAATAATTCACAGGAACTATCCACTTCTACTTCACTACAGGATAAACTACTACTAACAGCGACAAACACGCCACCACCGGTTGCATGCAATCTGTCCATTCTAAACACCGTCTGTGCCTTTGTAAAAATTTCGGCAGAATTTATCTCTGGCTTCAGCCAGCTTTCTGTACCTATAACGATTTCAGCTTCGGTGCTTTCTATCAGTGCTTGAAGTTCCGGTACTTTACCAATGCAGCTTCAACAGTTTACAATTACAATACCGATTGCTGCTTGGTCCCCGCATGTCCTGACTTTGCCCCCCACCCTTTTGAGTCTGTTGCCCTTTCTGTACTTGCCTGAGGCCATCTAACCTAAAAAACCGCCCAGTCCATGCCACACAACCCCTGCTACCAGTGTAGCCGCTAGCTGTGTGTAGTGGACTCTTGACCTATCCAGCGGAACCCAAATCCCCACCACCCTATGTCGCAAGTCGAGGAATCTGCAGCCCACACGGTCGCAGAACCGTCTCAGCCTCTGATTCAGACCCTCCACTCGGCTCTGTACCAAAGGTCCGCAGTCAGTCCTGTCGACAATGTTGCAGATGGTGAGCTCTGCTTTCATCCCGCTAGCGAGACTGGCAGTCTTCACCAAATCAGATAGCCGCCGGAAGCCAAAGAGGATTTCCTCCGATCCATAGCGACACACATCATTGGTGCTGACATGAGCGACCACCTGCAGATTGGTGCACCCTGTACCTTTCATGGCATCCGGAAGGACCCTTTCCACATATGAAATGACTCCCCCCGGTATGCACACGGAGTGCACATTGGTTTTCTTCCCCTCTCTTGCTGCCATATCCCTAAGGGGCTCCATTACGTGCCTGATGTTGGAGCTCCCAATTACCAGTAAGCCCACCCTCTGCGACTGCCCGGATCTTGCAGACTGAGGAAACCTCTGGAACAGGACAAGCAGCCATGTCCGGCCGAAGATCAGTATCAGCCTGAGACAGAGCCTGAAACCTGTTCATCAGACAAACTGGAGAGGCCTTCTGTTCAGCCCTCCAGAATGTCTTTCGCCCCCTGCCACACCTCGAGACAACCTCCCACTCTACCACAGGTGACGGATCAGCCTCAATGTGGGCAGTATCCCGGGCAGCCACAGTCGTCCAATCGGGGGATGCGTGGGACGAGCTGGCCGTCCCCGACAAACCCCCATCCGGACCCCCACAGTGATGCCCATTGGCAACAGCCTCAAGCTGTGTGACCGAAGCCAACACTGCCTGAAGCTGGGAGCGAAGGGATGCCAACTCAGCCTGCATCCGAACACAGCAGTTGCAGTCCCTATCCATGCTAAAAACTGTTGTGCAAAGAACGTCTGAACTACTCTACAGAGAGCACAAACAAATCGACACAAAATTTAAATGGTTATTAAAATACAAGATTGCCTAGTAAATGCAGTAATGCTGCTACTTGCGCACTGCTGATACACTGCTCGGCGGCGGAAGGAGACTACGCGATTTTACGCTATTCAGGTACTAAAACGCGATGCTACAGCTCTCAAATACTATAATACGCCCGAAATTTATGAATTAAACAATGCAAGTACCAAAAACACGCAAAGAAATTAAGAATTAAACTATGTAACAAATAAGTGAGCTAGGAGTATACGACTTTCTGCTGGCAGCTGTTTATCCAACGGCGGCTTGATTAGCTTACCATTTTACATTAAGGTGTATGATGCACATTAGTTTTTGATACTAAAGGAGGTAGATTAATTCTGTCTTATGTAATTTGTTTAATGAAGGTAATTTTATGTACTTATTTACTTTACTTTAGTATCAAAAACTAATGTGCATCATTCACCTTAATGTAAAAAGGTAAGCTAATCAAGCTAATGGGTTCATACCCCATTTATAGAGGTATCAGTCCTCTCCTTTTTAATGACCAACAACTCTACAAAACTTCTCTTCCTATCAGAATTAATGATAGGAACGATCCTGTCCATTTCATCAAATTCTTGTTTTTTGGTTTGAGTAGGACTAGAGATCAACTTACTTTCATTTATTCCACTTCTAACAAGAAATAAAAACATAATCAGAGGTGCATGTTGGCCAACTCTTCATCAGTAAATATAGCCATACCATTGTGTATTACCATTCTTGTAAACTAACAATGCCACAAAAATGAACTCAGTACAGAACCAAGCAGTATTGAATGCGAGCTAGAAGACAAAAAGTAAAATGGGTACTTGTGTCGCAAACACTAGATACCCTGAGCAAACAGGACACAGCACTGTTGTGCACCATTTTGAGTGCAATACAGATACAAGGCTAAGTAGGGCCAGTAACCAAATGAAATGCAATAACTCTATAATGAACTACCAGAGTCCCTTATCCCTTATACCAAAATAGAAGATAAACCCCATCAGGATTATAAATGTAAATATGTAAAAAATATATTTTATGAAAAATTTTTTTGACCATGATAAGTTTATCATTTTCTTTACCGAACACTGTAAGTATACCACTGACCTGTTTCATTAAATCCTGCACTCAGAGACGAAGCGTTAAGGAATAATTTCTTTCTATATCAGCCACAGTCTCTTGGCAAGGAAGTTTCAATGAAATGTTGGGGATTACCATACCTAGTGAACCATTGGGTGTGCCACAGTGGTGACACTAGTTCCTGTCTATCACCAAAGTTAAGTGCTGTTGGGCTGGACTTGCACTTGGTTGGGTTACTGTCCAGATCTGCCAAGTGCTGCTGGCAAGTGGGGTGCACTCAGCCCATGTGAAACCAGTTGAGGAGCTACCTGATTGAGAAGTAGTGACCCTGGTCACGAAAACTGCCAACGGCCAGGAGAGCAGTGTGCTGACCGCATACCCCCTGTATCTGCATCCAGTGACACCTAAGGGCTGAGGACGGCTCAACGGCCGGTCGGTACCATTGGGCCTTCAAGGTCTGTTTGGACAGTGTTTGTTTGTTTTATGAGCCACCATGAAGAGATTCGGAATTTAATCTAACTGTGATCAGGAACTGCTTACCACGATCTCTATTCTGTTCCCTTTAGTGACAAAATACTATCATCGAAAATTTCAGTCACCACAAAGTTTTAGACCAGCTACCTATGAGACAAGTGCCATCCTCCCAGGCTATGCTAGTGCCTTCAGCTGTATCTCTGACAAACAAAATAAAATTTTTGCTAAAGTTAGAGTATTATTGGTGACATCCAACAAATAACTTGGAAGAGTTACCATCTTGCAATAATTTTGTTATCATTTGTGGTATATAAAGTACAATTTGTTTGAGCTGTATGTGTAATTAAAAACTTAAGATCCCACGGAGAAAAGTTGTCAAGATGTAGCATTATTTTCAGATGTTTGTTGTTGTCATTTGTACTAACCAGTGTAACAGAGAGTTTGTGTTTTTTTGTAGTGCTTAACACTCACATCTTTATGCTGAGTTCAAATGTGTAATATGCATTTTCCTTATTAATTTTTTGCAGTCTATGTTACCTCGAGAATCAAACTCAAAGGAGTTGGACAGTGGATTGTTATCAATTATTAGTTTCCCTGCATTCGCAGTGGATGATCCGCAACTGATCCAGCTGACACGTTCAGCCATTGTGTCAAAGCTACAGGGGCGATATGGTTGCAAACGTTTCTTAAGAGATGGGTATAAAACACCAAAAGAGGTATATTAGTGATTATGCATTGTAAATGTTAAAAAAATTATCAGTTTGAATCAAACTATAAATTTATAATTGTAAAAAATCTGTGATACACAACCAGTAACGTCTGTCACCTTTTCCCATGTAATTATGTTATCACTTAAGATGTGTGTAAGCTATTTGCATCCAGTTAAACAGTTTGCAAAAGAGAAACAATTTACAGGTTGGAAACAATTTTAATGTGGTCCTAAACTGATTTTCCTAAATTTCATACATTTTACATCCATAAACAAGAGCTGAAAACCTTTTATAATAGTATATATCTGTTTTTGACAAAATTATGAAGGGGTAGATTGCTTCTCCCCTTATAATGGAGATGTTGAGTTGCAGAGAGGCATAACAAAAAGACTAGTAACAGGCCTTCTTCTGAAACAGACAACATACACACTGTCAGTGGCAGCTGAGGCCAGTTGCTCGTAGTCTGGTCTTCTGGCCAAAAGCTTATGTGTTTAATAGTCTTTTTGTTGTGCCTGTCTGTGACATCATCTCGGCTATATGGTGAGTAGCAATCTGTCTTTTCATAATTTTGTCATTATTCTGTCCGGGATTTTCTATTGTTTGATACATCTGTTTTTGAGAGATATGGACTGATTAACTGCAGTTTACTAGCAAATCACTCTGTTTTGTTGTATTTTACTTGGGTATCTGAACAATACAGGAATTTACATAAAAAGGTGATTTCACTTTAGTGTCAGATCAGTACCATACACCTAGAAAATATTTGTAGTACTCACAACCAGAAAAAAGGGAAAATTTAATAATATCAAAGTCCGATAATACTAATATGGTATTGAAAAGTACTGAGTGAAATACAAATTATGAATGGAGATAACCATTTACTGTATAACTGTGAAGTTGACCAGTCCATGGGTGCAGATGTAAGGTAGGACTCACTGTTAAACTTTGTGTTCATATCCTTCCAAACGACTAATAAACAAGAAACACAGACATAGAGATACAACTGCTACATTGATTAATTTGGCTGCATTGTTTGAAAACTTAGCTATGATTTCTGTATAGTATACTTTTCCCTGAACAAAATTCAGTTACTGTATGTTTGGCCGCCATATTGGATGCACGCAAGAACTGGCATATTTTGTATTTACAATAGCACTACTCATTTTGAGTGTGGTTACGTTTTGGATCACTTAATGTACATCAGTGTTTTGGTTGAGTTGGATTGCCACAGGCATATCAGAAGATGAAATTGTATAATTTTGGAATCAGTCTTGTAAATTAAACGCCACCAATAAAATATCCGAATGGATTATCCCATAACAGTATATTAATGAAATACAGCTGAAACACCTAAAATTTCAACCATGAAGACGGATGATGCCAAAAGAGATTTCTACCCACCTTATTAGGCTGTTACCTTGTTACCTTTACTCCTTCCATTATTTATGTCTGATAACAGAGTAGAGGTGGCAATTAATGTATAACTTTCATGATTTATTTTGTGTTCACCTCTATGGACAGATTTAATGCTTAGAGAATATTCCTCCTCCTGTGTCAGGTATTATTAGGCATGTACAAGAAATAAGATATATCCTGCAATCCTCTAGTATTTCAGTTTTTGCAATGAAATAATTGTTTTTGTAACTTTTAATGCCTTTCTAAGTAATAAGGATAACAGTTTATTTGTATTATTGTGGTATTGGAAGACTTTTCTTTTCAGTTAGCGTGTTAATTTCATGGTGCCTATGTGTTGTAGTAGACTCACCTTGTGATTCTCCTTTCGCAAATAATACAGGCTTTGTATTTTGGTGAGTGTGAGTTATTTTTTTAAATTCAAAATCTAGGGCATTTGGTGTCAATTTATTATCGCAGCAATCCTCTTGAAAACTAATTTATCATGTTCATGGACCTCTTTGTAGAACTGTAATGTAAAGATTAACCACTCTCAGCTTTGCTTTTTCATTTTCAATACGATAATTTGTTTTATAAATTGTTACTCTTGTATTAAAGGATCCAAACCGCTTGTACTATGAGCCTTGGGAACTGAGAATGTTTGAAAAAATAGAATGTGAATGGCCATTGTTCTTCTGTTATTTGATACTTGACTACTGCTTTCAAGGAAATAAAGAAGCTGTCACAGAATATGCAGAAGCATTGGAAGAGGTAAGTGAAAAGTCTAAATGATTTACTAAAAATATGAAATAGTGACTTTCTCATGACATGTTTCCACTTTGGCACTTTGCAGCTACATTGTAGACTTTCTTGATATCCTCATCAGCCTTCCTGTTTATCACTTCGTTCTGGAAGATTTATACCATCCATTATCACAGTTGGTTACTGAAAAATGTTGTTCATTTGCTGTTCATTTCTCTCTGTCATTGGTGAATATTAATGTGCATCTACATCCATATTATATAAACAACTGTAAAGTACTTGGCAGAGGTTGCTTCCTCATGTGTCCTTTGTTAGGGTTTCTTCCCGTTCCATTTACATATAAAGCAGACGGAGAATGGCTGGTTAAATGTTCCTGTGAATGCTGTAATTCATCTAAACTTGCCTCTGTGATTGATATGGCAATGACACACAGAGGGCTTTACTGGATTCCTAGATTCCTTATTCAATATTGGTCCTTGTAAGTTTTCGCGGGATTTCAAATGTCTGTCTTCAAGTGTCTGCCAGGTCAAATTTTTCAGCAAATTATGTAATTCTGTCTCTTGAATAAAACAAATCTGTGACCATTCGTGCTCCCTCTTCATTATACATTCAGTACACCCTGTTAGTCCCATTTGGTATTAGTCCATGCATCTGAGCAACACTCTGAGGCAAAGCACGTGAATGGTTTGTATGCAACCTCCTTTGCTGAATGAGTGCGTTTTCCCTGGACTCTTCCAATGAATCAAAGTCAGCCACCTGCTTTATCTCTGATTGAGCTTTTATGATGATTTCATATTATATCTCCCACAAATTGTCATATGCAGATATTTCTACGAGTTGACAGACTCAAATTGCGATTCATTGATATTTGTGCAACTTTATTCAGATGCACTTCATTATAGTACACTGCACCATCTGCGAAAAATGTGAGGTCTGTAATGTTTGAATCAGTATTAGTGGTGTGTTGCTTGACACAAGTTAGGACAATTAAATATGTAGCTGAAACATTGCAAAATGATAAGAAATAGAATGAGTACGTTAGGTCTGTGTAGGGAAGGCGAATGGTTGACTTCAGTGTATTGGAAGAACTCTAGGAAAGTGTAGCTCAACTGTAAAGTAGACAATTTTAACAACACTTGTGGAAGGTGTTTTGACTACTGTCAGAGAGTTTGGGATACCCTCCCGATTGCATTAGAGGGAAGTTAGGGGGTTTCTGGGCAGTCTGCAGTGAGGAGCAACTGCAGAAAGACAAATTCCCAGTGAAGGCAATTGTTGACCTGGATCTGCACCAAACATTGTCGCAGGGCACTTACGAGAGATGCAGATTCTGGGACTCGACAGAACATTTGCAGGAGAAGCCTCTTGGAATTCAAAGGTCTGATTAACACTATTTATTTATGATCAGACTAATTAATGCACCGAAGACTAATTCTTAACATTAGAAATAGCAAAGGAGGCAAGTGGTTGCTCAACAGAAGCACAAACTTGAGAGCAGCACTCAGAGTGAGAAAAAAGGACATGTCGGAGCTTACCAGGGCTGGCCACGAGTGACATGGGGTTGCCACACCATCAGTCTGACTGAGAATCCCCTCTGAATACAAAAACATGTTTTTTTTTTTTTTTTTTTTTTTTTAAAGAATCATTGTGGCACGTGATTTCTCCCTTCCTATAGTTGACCCACCAATCCACCGGCACTTAACAAGCTTCAGCCAATCTGGTGAGTCGTTCTGCGCCTCCAGGGCACCTCCGGCCAACCGCATTTAGATTCCTCCCCTACTCCTGTTTGGTAAGTAGGGACGCTTCTGAATTTTACATTAACATACTCCAAGATTGATATCAGTAATATTCAGCTGAAAGTTAAATGTCACTGACACTCCTATTATGGTCAGCAACAACAGTGTTTTATGTCATTTGGCCCTGCCATCCGTTCTCCTGTGAATGGGGAGTGCTGTAGTAGTACTCTAACCCGTGTAAACCCAATGACATTGCAGTTCTCAGGAGCAAGTATAAAACTTGCTGCCACTGCTAAGACGTGCCTGTTTGTTGCCATCTTCTACAATGACAGCATCTAGATGGTGACTGGAGTTACCAGTTAATTCTCTGAGGTGTAACTTCTCCCTTGGGTCAGCTGCCCAGAGCATCTGCAGTTTCCAGAGCTCTAGTTTATTTGCGGTAACCTAAACAGTACCACTTTCGCCTGCTCTCTGCATTGGGTATCTGGTCTCCTACCTTGGAGTGTCCTTGATGGCTCCCAATAGCCTTAAGCGTATCAACGTACAAGTCATGATGTCATCAATGTATGACAACCAAAACAGTTCAGAGGTCTGATTTGTTACTGTTAGGTTCAACCAATATACGAGTATTACCGACAAGTTCTGTGAACTCAAATGTGAGTCCCTGTAAGGAAGAAGACATCCTTTCAGCAAAACACTACTGAGAAAGTTCAGAGAACTGGCATTTGCGACAGGCTTCGGAACAATCCTACTGCCACCAACAGACATCTCAAGTGAGGACTATAGAGTCAAGGTAAGAGAAGTCGGGGATTGTATGGATGCATATAGACAGTTGTGTTTCCCTCACTCCATTTGCAAGATTCAGATTCAGATTCTTTATTTGCCATTGACCACATTCAGTGAAATAGGCTTTATAATGATGTCAAGATACATAAGAAGTTGCTATATTAGTGTTTACATAATAAATACAAATTATTTATGCTACATTAATCAGTTGTACAGTATTGCAATCATAGACTTAAAAACTCAATTTCTGTGTTAAAAGTATCCAAGAATTCTGTAAGACTGTCTTATGGATTGTCTATTAACCATTTGTGCAGTTTACTTTTTAAAATTATTGAAATGTGTATTGAGTGCAGTGTGTGTTAATTTGTTAAATAATTTCAAACAGTTCACTTTGTGAGATTTGCCCATTTTTGTCAGCCTATGTCTAGGAATGTCAATACTCTCTTTGTTTCTGGTGTCATGAAAGTGTATATTCTCTCTAATATTAAATTTTGTTCTGTCCTTTTTAGCATGTATCAGTGATGCATAAATATAAAGATTTATCACTGTCATTACTTCCACCCCAGTAGCTGAATGGTCTGTGTGACAGATTGTCAGTCCTCTGGGCCAAGGTTTGATTCCTAGCTGGGTCGGGGAATTTTCTCCGCCCAGTGACTGGGTGTTGTGCTGTCCTCATTATCATCCTAATCGACTGCAGGTTGCTGAAGTGGCATCAAATTGAAAGACCAGCACTCGGCGAACGGCCTGTCCTATGGAGGGCCCTAGCCATACAATTAAATAAATAAATAAATAAAACTGTCATTATTTCCATTTTGATGAATAAGGGAGGGCAGAGTTCCCTTGGACCAGTCTTGCACATTATTCATAGCACCTTTTTCTGCATCAGTAGTACATCACTGACATGACGTGAGTGGCCCCATAGTAACAGCCCATAAGATATATGAGACTGAAAAATTCCAAAGTAAGCTGTTCTGAGATATTTGTTATTCACTAGATCAAACAGTTTCCAGTTGAGATAGGACACTCTTGATAACTTTTTGCAGACCTGGTTGATTGGGGGTTGGCAGTTAAATTTGGAATCAATGTGTATTCCAAGTAGTTTTATGGATTTAAAGCCTAACCTCGTTAGCCAGTCCTAACTGCAGAGGCTGAGTTTTCTCTTGTTTACATGGTAGACATTTGTTAGCCAAGAACCAGTTTAGTGTTAAGGTGAGAGTGTCCTGTGATTTCAGGACAGGGAATGATTAGCAGTGCTACAAGGTGCCCACCACCATGCCCTGTATGGTGACTTGTGGATTGTGTATGTAGCTGCAGATGTTGTTATTAATGTTGTCTGCCAGGTCATTAATGTACAGCATAAACAGCAAGGTTCCCAACACACATATCTGGGGCACACCTGAAGCTACTTCTACAATTATTGTCAGTGACTCTCCGTACAAGATTATGTGCTGTGCCTGCTCTGCTGAGAAACATTCAGTCCAATTACAAATTTTGTTCAATACCTTGTTTGATCATACATTTGTTAATAATCGTTGGTTTGGTACTGAGTTAAATGTTTCTTTTTTGTTTTGTTTTTGATATCAATAAATGCTACATGCACCTGATTAGCATGATCCAAAGCTTTCAGAACATCATGTGTGAAAAGCACAGGTTTTGTGTGATCGTTGTTTTCAGAATCCACAGTAGTTGGTGTGGGGACTGTCATTCCTTTCGAGATATCTCATTACTTTTGAGCTAAGGTTGTATATATAAGAGTCTACAATGGATGGATGTCAGTGATATTGGATGGTAGTTGTCTGGACTTTTTGGTTACTCTTTTTGTAAGTGGGTGTAACCTGTGCCTTCTTCAACCAACTGGGTATAGTTTATTGTCTGAGGAACTGTGTTACATTACGATTAAGAGAGAGTCTAACTGAGCTGCAAATTACATATGTCAATTCAACCAATTTGAGAAAATGTTCCAGCTGATAGTCTCAGATTTGGCTGAAATTTAGCACACCAATGCTACCAAGTGTGGAACACTCATGTACAAAATTTTAAGTTCCCCTGCCAATTACTTCCAGAATTATGGTTTGTGAAAGAAGGTGGTGCGACCCAGAAATTGCAACCCACATCTGGCAATCTATCTTCAGACCCAACTTCAGGTCTTAATAACTTTGGAACTATTCCACGCAGTCCAGTGAAATTTTTACAACCCAGTAACATCCATTTAGAGAACACACTCCATGAATCAAAACACCAACAACATATTTCTGACAGAAAATAAAAAATTCCAAAATGTGATTAAAAAAATGTAATACGTTAAAAGATACATATTATAGGTGCCCTCTGTGCCAAATATAATTCACTCAAAAAGGGTATAAATTTTTTAGTGGTAAGCTTAATGGGGCCTAAACACACACAGAACTCATTGTGCCCATATCAGTCACAAAAACTGAGTTACATGCACACTTAAACACAAAAATTTGAAAAATTGCCTGAAAAATATGGATTTTCGAAGTGTGGTAGCACAAAAGGTACAAGTGATATCCAAGCCAAATTTCAAATACTGCATAAGTAGACCATAATATAATATGTGGCAAAATTTCAACTTGTTATTGCAAGGCATTTGTGTACAATAAAAGTTGACAGAGATGTATTTGGTTATGTTTCTTTTAAAATGCTTTAGCAAGTAATAGTGATGATGCAGGCAGCTTGTTTCAGATAGAGCTGCAGCAATTGTTGGGAACCATTAGGCAACAGAAAGTTGAACAATGGTAGTTTTCAGGGACAGAATGAGTCATTATTAGGCAGGAACAACAAAGGAAACAAGCAACAATTACAGGTTAGTCATGTTTTTAAGTTTCTAGTTCAGACTGGTCAGTACTGTTGTGGAAAGTCAGTATGGAGGCAGAAGAGTGTACTAGTGGTGCTTGTTCAAACAAGTTACAGTATTGGTAGAGCGCAAGCATCTGAATGTCGTAAAACAACATATGGAACAACATGTGGCATTCGCTTTGTACTGTATGATGTGGATGAATTGGACCAAGATTTGTTGCTATGGAGATCCGTGATACACCCTGTGGGCACAAGAAGTACAGTTCAAGGAAACTTTAGTGTTTGTTACCATCATATGAAAGTGTTTCTGGATAAGTGTTAATTCCTACAAAGAAGTTGTTTTGATCCATTTCGGATTCATAAGAAGACAGTGGAGTGTAGCCTCAGAGAAATTGATATAAAATCAGTATTGAAAGTGAATCAGTACATGGGACTTAACATGAAACCAGGACAAAAGTTATGTTCCAGGTGTGTTACACTGCTAAAAAATGAAGAATATTCTGATAATTTACATGACAGTGACAAAGAGTATCAGCCACCAACAACCACAGCGGATGAGCAATTAAATACTTCAGTGACTGCTCTTGGTTTGTCTCCCATGAAGATACACAAAGTTGGGAAAAGAGACAGGCCCAGCTGTGGTAGAAGCTGCAAGAAGCTCAAATGGAATTAAAACACAAAAGAGCTGACACACTAATGGTGGAAGAGGAAGAACTATCTGCTCCGAAGGAACAGAAATCATGCCAGAAATGCTCTGATTTGGACAAAATTGTGCATGATTTGAAAGAAAAATGTGGCATATCCACATGCCAGAAAAAGTAGCTATTCTTACCGTTGCACCTTCCGGCTGGTCTATTGACTACACTGCAAAGGAATTCAATGTTTCGACATATATGGTAAAGCAAGCTAGGAAAATAAAAGTAACCCAAGGAGTGCTTCCACAACTTCAACAGGCTCAGGGTAAGCAATTGAGTTCAGAAATAAAGGTGCTAGTGTCGGAGTTTTATGAAAATAATGACTACAGCCGAATAATGCCTAGAAAAAAGACTATGTAATAGTGAAAATGGGAAATGTACGTGTACAGATGCAAAAAAGACTGTTGCTATGCTGCATATCAGACCTATATGTAGAATTCAAGGAAAAGTATCCCAATACCAAAGTAGGTTTATCATCTTTTTTCAATCTTCGGCCAAAATGGGTTGTGCCTGTAAGTGCAAGGGGCACACACAATGTTTGTGTATGTGAGACCCATCAAAATGCTAAGCTGATGTTTGCTGCTATAAAGGATTCTGGTCTGGATTACAAAGGTGCAATGAAGCTGCTAGTGTGTGACATCAGTTCCTACCAGTGCATGATACACAAGTGTGAAAAGTGTCCTGGTAAGGCAAATCTTGCACAACACATGAATAACAAACTGTATGGTGAACTCCTTATGGATGACGATAAACTTGTTTCTTATAAAGAGTGGACACACATGGATCGCACAAGTCTTGAAACAAAGCAATGTACAGTGGAAGATTTTGTTGAAATGTCAAAAAACGGACAAACTGACCACACACAGCTTCACAGCAACAGCACAATTGGCCTATCTCCAGTTTTGTAAGGATAATTTGAAACAAGATGAAATTATAGTAATACTAGACTTATCTGAAAATTATGTATTTATAGTTCAAGATGCCACCCAAGGATATCATCGGGACAACAGTCAAGCAACTCTCCAGCCATTTGCGATTTACTATAGAGGTGAATCAGGTGGGTGATGTGTCTGTCATGAACCTGTACGTTTTTAGTGACTGTTTAATTCATGATGCCATTGCAGTTCATGCCCACATTCACACTGTCATGGCATATGTGAAAAACAAGCTGCCTCGCATACATTTTGTGAAATACTTAAGTGATAGGGCAGCTAGTCAGTACAAAAACTGTAAAAATCTCAAAAATTTATGCATGCATTACCATGATTTTCAGATTCATGCAGAATGGAATTTTTTCGAAACAAGTCATGGTAAAAATGTATGTGATGGTATTGGTGCTACCATTAAGCGCATGGCATCACAAGCTACTCTGCAGCACCCTACAGAAGGTCACATTCTCACATCTCTTCAATTATTTACCTGGGTACAGAAAAATATCTCTGGCACACAATCATTCTATGTTTCGAAAGATGAGGTGAAATCAGTTGAAGAGTTGCTAAAAAGCAGACTAGAACACGTTAAAACTGTTGCAGGCACAAGGAGCCATCATCACTTCTCTCCAGCAGACTCTGACAATGTGCAGATGAGCAGACTGTCCGGTTATAACTATAGGTTCATGCACAACATGTGTCTTCACAGTGTGTCTGACTCAGGATTCAGAAGCAAAAGCAGCAACATACAACCAGGTTGCTATGTTATTGCTGTTTATGATGACAAATGGTACTTAGGATGTGTTGCAGAGTGCTGTGAAGCAGAAGGTGATGTATTTGTGAACTTCATGGCACCAGCAGGACCAGCAAGATCATTTCATTGGCCACATTTGGCAGACAGGTGCTGGATTCCTTTTGAACATATTCTTATGACAGTTCCAGTTCCTACCACAGTGTCAGGAAGACAGTACAATTTGACGGGTTCGAAGCACAATTGACTGGTTTTTAGCAGTTAAGGTGCAGTAAACATTAATGATAGGTTGTGTTAATCTGTCTGTCTGTTGTTGCTTAGTGATTAAACAGTTGTGGGAGAGGCTAAGAAGAGGCAGAACAGTTTACGATATGTTTTTACAAAATTGTGTTGTGGAACAATGGCCACATCACCAAATACATCTGTCAACTTCTATTGTACACAAGCATCTTGCAATAACATGCTGAAATTTTGAGATATATATCATTATGGTCTACTTATGCACTGTGTGAAATTTGGCTTGGATACCACTTGTCCCTTTTGTGCTACCACACTTCGAAAGTGTGGTAGCACAAAATTTTTCAAATTTTTGTGTTTAAGTGTGCATGTAACTCAGTTTTTGTGACTGATATGGGCACGATGAGTTCTGTGTGTGTTTAGGCCCCATTAAGCTTACCACAAAAAAATTTATACCCTTTGTGAGTGAATTATATTTGGCACAGAGGACACCTACAATATGTATCTTTAAACGTATTACATTTTTTTAATCTCATTTTGGAATTTTTTATTTTCTGTCAGAAATATGTTGTTGGTGTTTTGATTCATGGAGTGTATTCTCTAAATGGATGTTACTGGGTTGTAAAAATTTCAGTGGACTGTGTGGAATAGTTCCAAAGTTATTCCCCAAGACCTGAAGTTGGGTCTGAAGATAGATTGCCAGATGCGGGTTGCAATTTACGGGTCACACCACCTTCTTTCACAAGTCATAATTTTGGAAGTAATTGGCAGGGGAATTCAAATTTTTGTACGTGAGTGTTCCACACATGGTAGAATTAGTGTACTGAATTTCAGTCAAATTTGAGACAATGAGCTAGAGCCCCTGGTTGAACTGACATTGTAATGACCCATATATCAACTGACAGTTATACCACTGTGCTCTGGGCCCTTGTTGATTTTAGCAATTCCTGCTGTTTCTGAATGCCACTGGTACTAACATTTATATTACTCATCTTTACAATAGTTCAAGAATTAAACTGGGGCAGTACTCCCGATTCTTCGTTTGTAAAGGAGTATTTGAAGATAGAGTTCAACATTTCTGATTTTTCTTATTACCCTCAATTTTGGCTCCAGTGCCATCCTTGAGTGTCTGACCACTACCTTTGGTACCAGTGACTGCCTTTACAGTTGACCAGGATTTCTTCTGCAAGATTCCTCTGTGTTAGTCATTTAAGACACACACAAGGTTCATTTGACAGCCAAAAATGTTAAATTCAGAATCTCCGTACCTGTGTTTATCATTTAAGGATTGTTGATGTAATATGTTACTGACACTTTCCTGTTCATTGTGCTGTTAATACGGGTCATTCTAAAAAAGGGCATGTTTATAGTGTGGCTTGTGTAATTGTAAAGTTTGAGTTAAGTTATTACATTGCCAAGAAGAAATATTGACATTAATGAGCATCACCTCTGTTATTGAGCTGTTTTGGGTAAGTTTTAATCATTAGTAACTGTTATTTTTATCAACTGATTATACATTAATAGTAAATTAACACTAAGGAGATAGGAAAGTCTAACCTCAAAAGAAGCAGCTCAACATCTAATTTTGTGAATATTTCTCATCTTCGTGGAAACTGACTTTCCCATAGGTGAGAATTTAGTAACGTAGTGTTGATTAGGGATTAAATGATAAAATAAGCTCTCTTATTTATCAAATTAGAAAAGCAATGTCCCTATATAAGTGAGAAATTTATCTTTTAGCTAGACCTTGACATTTTTAAAGATGGTTTTCAAAATGTTAAAAGGTTAGCCTCATGCAACAAAAAGATCCCATTTTATTTACTTTTTAAAAAGTAGTGATGGAATTATGTAGCTCATATATGCTTGCTGACTAAATTTATATTAATGTTTCATATAATAGCCTAATGTGTTATAGTTTTTAAAGCTATTCACTGCACGCACAGTCTTCTTTTGGGGTACGGCCTGAGATTTTTAAGGCAATTTGTGTGTACTCCCTTAAAAAGAGTGTGTGTCATGGAGAACGATGTGAAATCGTGTCAGTTTTAAATCTACTAAACATCAATAACCAAGGACAGTACTACTTTGATGAGTTGAAAAATTGTTATATTTTAGCCTGGTGTACCATTTGTATCTTGATATATTCATATTGTAATAGTACAAACAGTAAAGCTACATCTACATGGTTACTCTGCAATTCACACTTAAGTGCCTGGCAGAGGGTTCATTGAACCATTTTCATACTACTTCTCTACCATTCCACTCTTGAATGGCGCATGGGAAAAAGGAACACCTAAATCTTTCCATTCGATGATTCATTTTATAATTCAGTGACGATTATTAACCTCTAACTTATCCAATATTCAGATATTTTAGGCAGTTATCACCTCCATTACTGCCAAGCTTCTTTACTATGCTGAATAAATTTCCTATTTTTTTTATTTTTTTTTTTAGTATAATTTTTTTGGAACCAGTATTTGAGTACTGATTTACTTGATTGTGCTAACATAAAAATATATAAAACTTAATTATTTTCAAATTAAAAAAAAAATAAATAAAACCTTTTACAAAGTGTGCCTGATTTTGTAGAATGACCCATGTATCAGTTTTCAATTAACAAGTAACTGTTGAACATACGTCACTAATATGCAGACTGCATCAAACTTGAGAGAGTTTGAACAGTCTTCGAACATACTGCAGCAGTACTGGTCACAAACCGTCTTTATGAACACGTGATATTGTTGTAAAAGACAGTAACTTCCAGTGGTCAAAGTTTAGCTGCACGTTTCGCTTCTAAATATGTTGATCTAGAGTGAGTAGGGCAAACAAGTTCATGCTTTTTACCATATACCTTCTCAGTCTGTGCATTTCTTGACATATCCTTGTATCTATATGGAGCTGTGTAAGTTGATTGACCCTAATATTTGTGTAGGAAAGTTTAGTATTTCCTGGTACATATTATTTTTTACCAACAAAATTTCTATCCAGATATTTTCTCTGTGCAGATATTGATTCGTACAGAGGATGGTCTACGACTGGTGCCAGAACTCTATGCAGTGCCTGGTGACAAAGTGTCTGGAGAGTATCAAGAACCAGGAAGTCAGAAACGCATCGCTGTTGGTCGTTGTCCTTTTATGTGGGCACAGTCTTTATACATTCTGGGCAAGCTTCTGCAAGAGGTACCATTACTACAGTTTCTTCTTTTGTTTCTTTGACCATTTGATTAAAACTACACTTCAAAAATCTGCCTAATAGATTATCTTGTGCTGTAAATTATTGTTATGAATATATTAAATGGGGAAAGAAACAGGCTGCAAATTAAATATGATGTAATTGATTTCTTTCCATGAGTTTGTATCACTTTTTAACCTAGTTTATGAGATCATTATTGTCAGGCTGTAACGACAATTGAATTCTAATCCAAAGGCGAAGTTTCCAATGAAGTACAACACTTAGTATTGAAAGCACATTTATTACAAACACCACCATACAGACAGAACAGAAATGACCGTCAGGATAGAGAGTGCCACTATTTATACAAACTTAAAACATTCCAGATTCTGGAAATATTATAAACATAAGAAATTTCGAGAATCTTCCAGAATTAATAAGTGCTAAATAGCAAATAATTTCTGGTGATCAGGTATGAACTGACAACCCACAACATGTCAGCCAACAACGCTAACCTTTACACCACATTTACATGTAGCACAGCTTGCAACGATATGACTTCATACAAATGGTTCTTGTTAAAGCAAAAATAGAAGAGGTACTTTAAATGAAAGTTTAAGGAACAATTGATAAATCTGTATGTCTGCAAGAGTTCATCTGTTAATAATTTTGTGCGACAGACATACAGACAGACTGGCTGGCCAATACTTATCTTCAACAGCCAAAATTCTTAGCACTGTTGATAGACACATACCGAAATAGAAACAAACCATCCTAGCTTTTGGAACTACCAGTTCCTTCCTCAGTGTGGACTGAGGTGTAGGTTGGGGAGGGCGGGTTACTCAGATGCCAGTATGAGATGTATCCAGCTTCTGTGAGAATGTATGGGACAAAGATGAAGCGGGAAATGTCAAAGATAATCTCATTGTCTTTTGAAGTTTCCCCTCATGAAATGACTATTCCATGAGATTTCAGGATTTGAGTTAAATGATGTCCACTTCTTGCCATGATATTATTTCTGACAGCCAGGTAGCCATCTTAAGGCTTATTATAAAAGGACAAATTTTAACAATAATCTTCACAATTAAGGGTCATTTAGCAAGTGCATGAGAGACATTAAGTAAGAAATATTAATTCAGGTAATAGTTAATTATGTCTGTTTCAGGATTCTGTACTTAGTCCACAGCTTTGACAATGTTCTCATGACTCATATTTTAGAGTTTAGATGATGAGATACATTGCAAACCATAATTATCTCTCTGAGGTTTTTAATTACTGTATTTCTTCATTTGAAGATGTGATAACAGTATCGCAAACTGGTCATGCATAATCTTGGAATAATGGATTGTCAGCAGCTAGTGCAGTGTCTGGAATTTTTTTTGGAAGATTGTAACAAATTTTTAAAGAAATTTTTTAACTTCTGAAGAGTATTTTATTATGTTGCTGGTGTTAATGGTGAATCTTTTTATTGATTTCTTGTCTCATTTGCATTGCACAGGGTTTCTTGGCAGTTGGAGAGCTTGATCCGTTAAATCGCAGATTGTGCTCTGAAAAGAAACCTGATGTTGTTGTGCAGGTTGTTATATTAGCTGAAAGTGATGACATCAGGGAAAAATTAGCACAGCATGATATTACTGTCCAAACAATAGCTGAAGTTGCTCCCATAGAAGTTCAACCTGCACGTGTTCTGAGTCACTTATATACATATCTCGGTGAGTGCAGATAAATTAGTTACTACTTCAAAACTGAAGCAAAAAGTCAGCAGCAACCATGCATTGTCAAACATAAAACATATTCTAGAACATCTGACATTGGTGCATCATACTCTCACAAGGCATATTTGTAAACTAAAGGCAGCCATCTTTACCTACCAAAGATAAGCACTATACTGTAATGTAGCACAGCCCCAAATGATAATACTGTCTATCATAAAATCTGTAAATTTTGTATTTCAAGGACTAGAAAATTATAAAAACCTATACAACACCTTTGTTTCATTGTGTGCATCCATTTCGAATACCAACATAAAATTTTATATCTAATGCCTCTAATGAGAATAAGTTGCTGGCTGCTCCTCAAGGAGAACATCACTAAAGTGGGTCCATAAATGTCCCTTGAACACTTAAGTCTTCACATTTAACACACTGGTGCACTCCTGTGTTAAAGTACAAAAAATCTCAACTTCCTCTATATTTAATAGCAACCATCTTTTGTCCTCAAAGTGCTGTACTCTCATGTTGTCTATGATGTTATCCAGTTAGTGCTGCTCATTCTTGAGTGCTTTGCCACCTCTTGTGAGCCATTCTGTTTATTAGTATGCACTTTAAACCGTAATTTAAAATTTCTACCCCTTTTCGCAATCCCAACACTTTCTTTCATAAACACACATGCTGCAGCAGCACAGTTACGTCCGTCCATTACCTGCACCTACCTGTGAACACATTGCAGCAGATCGCTGGTAGGAAAGCCAAGCAGAAACCTACTGTACTGCAACTCGCACCATGCTGCATACAACTTAACTATTCTAAGAATCAGGAAATGGTCTTAATTTTGAACGAAAGGCGGAAATACTGGCAAAACTTCAGTATATTCTAAACCAAATACTAACAAGGAGATAGAGGGGCTGGCTAGTACTTACCTCAGCTCAGTACAGCCGATAGATACACAAAAAACAGAACCGAAAATTTACGTTCCTAGCTTTCGGAACAAATGTTCCTTCATCAGGGAGGAGAGAGGGGAAGGAAAGGGAAGAAGGGAAAGTGGATTCAGTTACTCACAACCCAGGTTATGAAGCAACAGGGAAAGGAAAACAGGGAGGGTAGCAAGGATGGAGGCATGGTTGTCAGAGGGAAGCCAAAGATATTCTACTGTAAGTACTGTGCCAGCTTCAAACCAAAGAGGGTGCATACAGAAGTAAAGAGGTACATAGTATAAAGATAAACTCAACTATGTAGGATGAAAAGATGCGTGAATGGCTAAAGAGGAAAGGGAAAGAGGAGAAGACTGAAGAGTAAATGGGAGTGAGAATGTTTAACGTAGGTTCAGTCCAGGGGGATGGCGGGATGAAAGGATGTGTTGGAGTGCAAGTTCCCATCTCCGCAGTTCAGAGGGACTGGTGTTGGGTGGGAGAAGCCAAATGGCACATACGGTGTAGCAGGTTCCTAGGTCCCTAGAATTACGCTGGAGGGCATGTTCCCTCAACAATTACACCAATAACCTGACCAATGCTTTCCTCTCCCGCAACTATCCTACAGACCTTGTCCACAAACAGATCTCCCGAGCAATACATTCCTCCCCGTTCAACAACAATGTTCCTACCCCCAGACCACACAGAAGCACCCCCCTTGTCACCCAGGATTATCCTGGCCTCGAATACATCAACAAATTACTCCGCCAGGGATATGACTTTCTCAAGTCAACCCCTGAAATGAGATCATCCCTTGACAAAATTCTCCCCACACCACCCAGAGTTGCCTTTCGTTGCTCCCCTAACCTCCGCAACATCCTTGTTAAACCCTACAATATTCCCAGACTACCTTCTCTACCCAACGGTTCCTACCCCTGTAACCGACCCCGCTGCAAAACCTGCCCCATGCATCCCCCCACAACCACTCACTCCAGCCCCGCTACTGGTAAAACATACACAATTCAAGGCAGGGCCACGTGTGAAACTACACATGTCATTTATCAGCTGACATGCCTGCACTGCACAGCCTTTTACATCGGTATGACAACAACTAAACTGGCTGAGCGCATGATCGGACACAGACGAACTGTCCGCCTAGGAGATGTACAATACCCAGAAACGGAACATGCCCTCCAGCGTAATTCTAGGGACCTATGAACCTGCTACACCGTATGTGCCATTTGGCTTCTCCCACCCAACACCAGTCCCTCTGAACTGCGGAGATGGGAACTTGCACTCCAACACATCCTTTCATCCCGCCATCCCCCTGGACTGAACCTACGTTAAACATTCTCACTCCCATTTACTCTTCAGTCTTCTCCTCTTTCCCTTTCCTCTTTAGCCATTCACGCATCTTTTCATCCTACATAGTTGAGTTTATCTTTATACTATGTACCTCTTTACTTCTGTATGCACCCTCTTTGGTTTGAAGCTGGCACAGTACTTACAGTAGAATATCTTTGGCTTCCCTCTGACAACCATGCCTCCATCCTTGCTACCCTCCCTGTTTTCCTTTCCCTGTTGCTTCATAACCTGGGTTGTGAGTAACTGAATCCACTTTCCCTTCTTCCCTTTCTTTCCCCTCTCTCCTCCCTGATGAAGGAACATTTGTTCCGAAAGCTAGGAACGTAAATTTTCGGTTCTGTTTTTTGTGTATCTATCGGCTGTACTGATCTGAGGTAAGTACTGGCTAGCCCCTCTATCTCTTTGTTAGTATTTGTTTCACATGTTTATATGTATATTCTGAACCTTGAGATGTGCACATTCACTGCCAAGCCCGTGCTAATCTTAACATAGTCATGTACAAACCCTTTCATTCAGGTTAGCAAGTTTATGATAATGTATTTCCCGAAATCTAAACAGCTTTGAAGCACGGATTGTTCTTAAATGAAAATGCTCGCCATACGATTAAGTTTAACAGTGTCTAATGCACTCAGGCTTTTAGTCAACGGTCTACGCAGTATTCCAAGCTTTTCTCACACACAAAATTACTTAAAAAATCCATACTTTCTAAAAAACACACTGGAGTAAATATGCCTTTACTTTAAAACACTTTTGAAACATGTAGCACAACTAAAACCTGCAAATTATAACTTCCTATGGAGCTCATCCTACACACGACCGTACCATTGAAAGGCTGAGCTCAGACTCCCTTAGACTGCTGTAAGCATTCTATATCTCCAAGAGAAAAGACATGTGAAGAATACTCCACTCTAATTGGTCAGTTTTCTTTAAGGCCAATAGAAAAACAATAATCTCCCGCCTTAGCCCACAGTTTTCATGACTAACCAATCAACAGATAACACACTTTCGAACTGAACTTTTTCCTGAAATAAATATTTAACATTCTGATATTTTGTTTTACTTTACGTTTTTAACTATTTTCATTTGCACTGGAATTAGCTTTCCTTTTACCATCAACTTACTTAACATATTATGATACAAAATTTCCTGTCATCTGCCTTCACACTGTTTTAAAACTTTCTCACACTAGTTCGTACAGCGTTCGTTAGTAGAACAAGGATCTACATATTTACTTTAGACCACATTCATGCATCATTCACACTACTAAAAGCACATAAAAAACTATACAAACATAAATAAACAAAAAAACCTTCAAGAAGTAAAGATAACAGTTCACAAAAACTTTCTCTTGATCTGTTTCTTGAATATGTCTGTGCACTACTGGAGTCTGGTGGTCAAAATTCTTAACTACATTATAGTTATTTCTGTTTAGTCCAGTCCGCTACTGTTCTCTAGTAGATGAAAATTAGAACTACGTACTCGACTGAATCCACTTCAGACCATCTGTCTCTGTGCACGCACGAGTCATTCTCCCAGTACACAGGCTCAACACCTTCCACATCCAGTTCTCCCCTGTACCAATCTGATGCTGCAGCGTCTGCTCCAGTTTGTCATCGATCCTGAATGCAATTTTAATCCCTTAGTTGTTAAATAATCTCAGTAGTTTATATGAGATAATTCCCCAACATGGTGTGATTGTTTCTGTGAATTTTTATGTATCCAGTTTAGCAATGTGTTCTTTGAGAAGCAGGCACAAACTTATTCTGATTAGCAGCATTAGGTCTAATATTTTATTTTGGTATTCAGTATGGATGAACACATCACAACATAGGTGCAGTATTGATTTATTTATTTTGCTAGGATTTGACATACAGCATTAAACAATTTTATGATTGTTTGGGGGATGCAGCAGCTACCATTAGTTTACACTAAACCTTGTGAGAGTATGATACACCAACATGAGTTGTTCTAGGAAAAGTTTCTTGTGTTTGACAATGCACATTTGCTGACACCTTTTGATTTTTGATGGTGCCTAATAGCATAGAAGCAATATAAATATTTACATGGTCATCAGTATGTGTAGATTACAATGTTTTAAATTGTTTCCTTGTTTTATAGTACTTGATAATGGGATGACTTAGCCTCAAAACATGTTGTGATAAATATTTCACAACTGGTGCATAAGTAATGCTTCATCAAACAGTTGTGTGATGGCTTCACCACAGGAAACTGTTCAGCAATCTAGAATCAGCAGATGAATTTGCAGATATATACACTCCTCAAAAGTTTACAGATCAGTGTACAAAAGCTGTGACAGCAGTGAATGTAGTAGATGCAGACTAAATTACACTCATGACATGTTGAATTAGAGATACCTACCTTGTATATTGCATCCTCTTCTGCCTTGATGTGGGAACACACTGTGGTGTAAGGTAATGAAAGTGATGGGAAGTCCTAGTGATCCATGATTGTTCAACTTCTGTCCAGAATTTCTGGTGTTTGATTGGAGCTGGATTAGGGCATCCATTTGTTCCATTTTTCACGGAACAGTCCTGTCTATTTCCAAGATGTTATGAAAGTTCTTTTGGGGATGCTCAAATTCCTGCATTTTTGTAATTCTGTTTGGCTAAAGTATTTTATGGTAGCAGATCTTTGATTAGTAATTTTTGCACATTGTGCTGGTATGTACCAACATGTACCTGCACCCACCGTTCAGATAACCTTTCTTCATAGTTGTCAGATGGTTTTGTTTTTACTTTAATACTAACCTTCATGGGCAATGACATGTACCATAAAGAGGTCCATGGCTGGGGCATTGGCTCCTTTACCATGAAGCAAGATGTTCATTCTGGATGATGTTGTTGTTTGCGGGCATTTCTTATCTCATTTATTGGAAATTATTTTTTGCACTGTTGCCTCTATATCCGTTGTTAAAATTTGCCATGTTCATTCCATGCATTACCTCAGAAATGTCCGCCCCGGTAGCTGAGTGGTCAGCGTGACAGACTGTCAATCCTAAGGGCCCGGGTTCGATTCCCGGCTGGGTCGGAGATTTTCTCCGCTCAGGGACTGGGTGTTGTGTTGTCCTAATCATCATCATTTCATCCCCATCGACGCGCAGGTCGCTGAAGTGGCGTCAAATCGAAAGACCTGCACCAGGCGAACGGTCTACCCGACGGGAGGCCCTAGCCACACGACATTTCCATTTATACCTCAGAAATGAGATGTTCTCATATCTAGGGCACCTTTCATCTAGCCTCAATCTAATATACTGTATATCTAACCCATACTGTCCTTGGTTGTCATCTCACCAGCCAGTTCAAAGTCTGCTGTCATTGGACTCACGTAACACCTCAATAAATTTCACTTTCTCTCCAATACTACAGCTACTCAGTTGCACATGACTGTAAATGTGTTTAACTTTAAAATGAAGACACCTGTTTTGGATTATATCAGTAAACTACCCTAAGTTGTAGCAGAGAATGTGACAATTTTGACTTGTTCTATGAATTTTTATTATGTAAGTGCTTGTATTGAAAGCGATAACCTTTTTCAAAGTTACTTTTGGTTTTGTTAATAAGCAAAAGTAATGTAAATCCTATGACAATGACAAATAATGTGTGTACAAGTTTGCTACATCTACATCCACATCCACATCCATACTCTGCAAGCCACCTGACGGTGTGTGGCAGAGGGTACCGTGAATACCTCTATCGGTTCTCCCTTCTATTCCAGTCTCGTATTGTTCATGGAAAGAAAGATTGTCGGTATGCCTCTATGTGGGCTCTAATCTCTCTGATTTTATCCTCATGGTCTCTTCGCGAGATATACATAGGAGGGAGCAATATACTGCTTGACTCCTCGGTGAAGGTATGTTCTTGAAGCTTCAACAAAAGCCCGTACCAAGCTACTGAGTGTCTCTCTTGCAGAGACCTCCACTGGAGTTTATCTATCATCTTCGTAACGCTTTCGCGATTACTAAATGATCCTGTAACGAAGCGTGCTGCTCTCCGTTGGATCTTCTCCATCCCTTCTATCAACCCTATCTGGTACAGATCCCACGCTGGTGAACAGTATTCAAGCAGTGGGTGAACAAGTGTACTGTAACCTACTTCCTTTGTTTTCAGACTGCATTTTCTTAGGATTCTTCCAATGAATCTCAGTCTGGCATCTGCTTTACTGATGATTAATTTTATATGGTCATACCATTTTAAATCACTCCTAATGCCTACTCCCAGATAATTTATGGAATTAACTGCTTCCAGTTGCTGACCTGCTATATTGTAGCTAAATGATAAAAGATCTTTCTTTCTATGTATTCGCAGCACATTACACTTGTCTACATTGAGATTCAATTGCCATTCCCTGCTCCATGCGTCAATTCATTGCAGATCCTCCTGCATTTCAGTACAATTTTCCATTGTTACAACTTACCAGTTAAGATTGGAGAGCGTACAAAGTGAAATGGACTACACTTTTCAACAATTGATGTCAAAGCAGACGGCATAGTTTGTATTTATACACTCTTAGTTTATGATGAGAGAGATGAAATAGAAACAATACACATAGTTACTTGTTACTGTTCCATTTGTCACCAGTGTCATTTTCTTCTTAGTATTTGTAAGGAATCTGCTGCTGTATTATGCTGACACTTTTCAAATGGCGTCACTAAACTACCTAAACATGCTAGATAATTAATTGCTTATGCCTATTAAAGAATTTCAATTTCTTTTTTTAAATCTGCTCTGATCTTTGCACAGTACAATAAAATAATCTGTTACTTTAGTATGTGTATGCAGGAGTCCTCTAAAAAGAGACACTGCATTATTACAACATGTTTTGTGCGAGGGGTAATTCTCCATGTATGATACAGCGAAATCTTTCCAGGTCGAAACAAGAAATTGGGACTTGCAGGCCGTAAATCTCATGATGTTGGTATTTTGAGTACAAGCAAGTTGTACTCACTTCATGATCGTATCTTTGCATTCACACCACAGGTAACATTGCTATATTTACACAAAAATATTTTTTCTTGTTGTTTTAATCCCATCTGTAATACTAATATTAATTACATGGTGGAAATCACAAATAGTTTATGGTGCACTGCTGTTTGTTTTGCTTAATATATTACGTTGAAATGTAAATAGCTACAAAAGTCTTGAGCACAAATATGTTTTCTTTGACAATACCTGATATATACTGAAATTGTCGGTCTGTGTTGTAACATAATTTTAAATTTTCCAGCAGCAAAGCTAAGGGAAGACAAATGTGTTGAAATGTAGCAGTTATAGCTGAAAGGATAGCAAATCATGTGAATTCGTGTGTCAATATAGAGCCAACATATTAAACGTGAAAATAAAGGTGCCTGCTAAATGTGGGCAAATGTGGAACTTATGGATTCTATCACAGCATTTGAACACAGGAGTTTAATATACAGTGCTATGAACTGGTACAAACACATGAAATCAGCAGTAGTTGTGCAATGGAAGACATATTTGTTGGAATAATTCTGGGAAAGTGTGCTGCATGTGTAAATGAAACCACATACAAGATGCTAATGCAGCTTACTCTAGAGTACTGCCCAAGTGTTTGTAATCCCTATAGAGAACACTTGGTTCAAGAATCATAAAAGAAGGTTGTATACATGGAAGAATCCTGGAGATACTAAAAGGTATCAGATAGATTATATAATGGTAAGACAGAGATTTAGGAACCAGGTTTTAAGTTGTAGGACATTTCCAGGGGCATATGTGGACTCTGACCACAATCTGTTGGTTATGAACTGTAGATTAAAACTGAAGAAATTGCAAAAAGGTGGGAATCTAAGGAGATGGGACCTGGATAAACTGAAAGAACCAGAGGTTGTACAGTTTCAGGGAGAGCATAAGGGAACAATTGACAGGAAAGGGGGAAAGAAATACAGTGGAAGACGAATGGGTAGCTCTGAGGGATGAAGTAGTGAAGGCAGCAGAGGATCAAGTAGGTAAAAAGACGAGGGCTAGTAGAACTCCTTGGGTAACAGAAGAAATATTGAATTTAATTGATGAAAGGAGAAAATATAAAAATGCAGTAAATGAAGCAGGCAAAAAGGAATACAAACGTCTCAAAAATGAGATCGACAGGAAATGCAAAATGGCTAAGCAGGGCTGGCTAGAGGACAAATGTAAGGATGTAGAGGCTTATCTCACTAGGGGTAAGATAGATACAGCCTACAGGAAAATTAAAGAGATCTTTGGAGAAAAGAGAGCCACTTGTATGAATATCAAGAGCTCAGATGGAAACCCAGTTCTAAGCAAAGAAGGGAAAGCAGAAAGGTGGAAGGACTATATAGAGGGTCTATACAAGGGCGATGTACTTGAGGACAATATTATGGAAATGGAAGAGGATGTAGATGAAGATGAAATGGGAGATACGATACTGCGTGAAGAGTTTGACAGAGCACTGAAAGACCTGAGTCGAAACAAGGCCCCCGGAGTAGACAACATTCCATTAGAACTACTGACGGCCTTGGGAGAGCCAGTCCTGGCAAAACTCTACCATCTGGTGAGCAAGATGTATGAAACAGGCGAAATACCCTCAGACTTCAAGAAGAATATAATAATTCCAATCCCAAAGAAAGCAGGTGTTGACAGATGTCAAAATTACCGAACTATCAGTTTAACAAGTCACAGCTGCAAAATACTAACGCGAATTATTTACAGACGAATGGAAAAACTGGTAGAAGCTGACCTCGGGGAAGATCAGTTTGGATTCCGTTGAAATATTGGAACATGTGAGGCAATACTGACCTTACGACTTATCTTAGAAGGAAGATTAAGGAAAGGCAAACCTACATTTCTAGCATTTGTAGACTTAGAGAAAACTTTTGACAATGTTGACTGGAATACTCTCTTTCAAATTCTAAAGGTGGCAGGGGTAAAATACAGGGAGCGAAAGGCTATTTACAATTTGTACAGAAAGCAGATGGCAGTTATAAGAGTCGAGGGGCATGAAAAGGAAGCAGTGGTTGGGAAGGGAGTAAGACAGGGTTGTAGCCTATCCCCGATGTTATTCAATCTGTACACTGGGCAAGCAGTAAAGGAAACAAAAGAAAAGTTCGGAGTAGGTATTAAAATCCAGGGAGAAGAAATAAAAACTTTGAGGTTCGCCGATGACATTGTAATTCTGTCAGAGACAGCAAAGGACTTGGAAGAGCAGTTGAACGGAATGGACAGTGTCTTGAAAGGAGGATTTAAGAGGAACATCAACAAAAGCAAAACGAGGATAATGGAATGTAATCGAATTAAGTTGGGTGATGCTGAGGGAATTAGATTAGAAAATGAGACACTTAAAGTAGTAAAGGAGTTTTGCTATTTGGGGAGCAAAATAACTGATGATGGTCGAAGTAAAGAGGATATAAAATGTAGACTGGCAATGGCAAGGAAAGCATTTCTGAAAAAGAGAAATTTGTTAACATCGAGTATAGATTTAAGTGTCAGGAAGTCGTTTCTGAAAGTATTTGTATGGAGTGTAGCCATGTAGGGAAGTGTAACATGTACGATAAATAGTTTGGACAAAAAGATAATAGAAGCTTTCGAAATGTGTTGCTACAGAAGAACGTTGAAGATTAGGTGGGTAGCTCACATAACTAATGAGGAGGTATTGAATAGGATTGGGGAGAAGAGAAGTTTGTGGCACAACTTGACCAGAAGAAGGGATCGGTTGGTAGGACATGTTCTGAGGCATCAAGGGATCACCAATTTAGTAATGGAGGGCAGCGTGGAGGGTAAAAATCGTAGAGGGAGACCAAGAGATGAATACACTAAGCAGATTCGGAAGGATGTAGGTTGCAGTAGGTACTGGGAGATGAAGGAGCTTGCACAGGATAGATTAGCATGGAGAGCTGCATCAAACCAGTCTCAGGACTGAAGACCACAACAACAACAACAACAACATAGAGTAGGCATTACAGCAGACGTTAACAGAATCCACACACACTGCTAGGATCATTACAGGTTCTTATAGTGCACGCAGAAGTGTAACGGAGGTACTCAGGACACCTAAGAAAGAACAACTTAGTTCTCCCAATACACTGTTTGGTGAATTTACAGAACCGGTATGTGACACAGATTGTGAAACTATTCTTCTTCATCAATCCTGTATCTCACTTAAGTACTGTGAGACTAAGATGATAGAGTAGGCTTTGTATAGAGGCATGCAGGCAGTCCCCTTTTTTCCCCTGCGAGTACATTTTTGTTGACTGGAACATGATAGGGAGAAGCTCATACTGGTAGGAAGTTCACTTTGCCAAACACTGTAGACTGACTTACAGAGCATTTATGTAGCTGTAAACGTATGGTTTAGCAGGAGAGGAAAGTATACCACAGCTAATTATAAAGTAAAAGGGGAGACAGTAATGCTCACTGCATCCATAGAATTTTATAAGCTATACATGCCTCTTTGGCTGTATGAAATTGTGAGCACAGATCTAGGCATGCTTCAGTGATCTCGATAAGGCTCAGCAGAGAATGTTGAGTGTCACGAGAAGAGATGATCTTGACTTAACCATCCACATTACAAGGATGGTACAAACCTAAAAAAACTTCACTCTTAGAGTTTCCTGTTGTGCCAATGAGATGGACAGCTGTTGAGGCGGAGCAATCTGTAGCCTGTAGCAGCATCTTGACTGGGCAAGGTGGACCCTCTGTTGTCGATCCCTGCATCCATATCTCAGTGGCTTGAGTAACATCTGTGGTGTGCCGGTGTGGCCAGTTTCTCATACGGCTGGTGCAGTACGTGGATCTGGAGTGAGGCATACTGCAAAAGGTAGTGGTAACTGTTGGTTTTCCATGGGGTGAGGATGGAGGGGGTATCGATACCACCACTTGATCCGACCTCGAGCCGGGCGGAGAGCAAGGTGTGCAACCTCCATCTCTTCTGCAGCCTCTGTGGTGGACACTGGAGACAACGTCATGACCACAACTTGGCTCTGGAGTGGCAGCCACTCCACTGAGGCACCGTCTGGGGATGTCCCCGACTGGTAGCTCAATCTGAAGCAAATTGTTGGTCTGCCCCAGGGTGAGGAAGCTGGCATAGAGGCTGGACTCGCCCCCAGTGGCTGTGCTGACCTGGAACATTTGATGGTGGTATTAGAGGAGGGAGGAGGATTTGGTGGAGTGGGGTTGAGGATGAGCTCTTCTTCCACAAAATGATATAAAAACAGGATGCGGTAGTGGGATTGGGGAGAAAAAGATTGGGGGGAGGGGGGGGGGGGTGTCGAGGGGCATTGTGTAACCACAGCTGGTCCCGGCATCAACTGATGATCTGGTCTCTAGTACCAAGTGTAAAAAGCTATTGTCCATGATGCTGATGAATGATGGCTGGAAACCAATGATCTTGTTGGCCAAACAGTTCGTCCCACACGGATGTGCCGGACCAACGGAACTTTGGAGAGTATGTCCGAATAAACCTCTCAGCCTCTCCATTTAAGTGGGGATGAAAAGGAGGTGAACAGATGTGCTTCATTCCATTTTTAGTGCAAAATTTCTCAAAGACCTCCACTAATGTTTGCAGCACCGTCGATGGCGAAAATCTTCAGCAACACAATCACTATGTATTCTGCTGTTGTTGTATGGCAGTTAACAATATATAGGAACCTGGAAAAAGTATCAATTATGATGATCCGCATGGTATTCAGGAACAGGCCTGCAAAATCAAGATTCATTCATTTGCAAGGTTTGGTCGATGCTGGCCAAGGCAAAAAAAACTTGTTTGGGGGCCACCTGCTGTTCTTCACATCTGTTACTTTGATGGACAAAGTTCTCCATTTCTTGGTGGATGCCCATCTGATAACCAGGGCATTGAGTAAACAGCTTGGTCCTGGAAGTGCCCCAATGCCCCTTATACAGCAACTGTAGGATCTGTTGTCGTAAGGCTTGTGGAATCACTGCATGTGTTGCAGTGTGGTTTTTGATTAAAAAGGATGACATCATTAACTAAAGCAAATGGTGTTGCAACCCCTAGTAATGCCAAAGAGAGGAGAGACTGTTGCTGGCCAACTACTCTGGCCACCCACTGAAGATGAAGGTGCAAACTTGTTTGAGAGCGGCATTTGCCTCTGTGGTGGTGGTGATGCAGACTGATCCCATAATGGGAAAATTGTCCACAGCTTGTTGAGCCTTGTTGTCTAGGCAGAAACAAAGAATTTCTTCTTAATGGAACTTCTAATCTGGCACCAAGGGGAGGCAGGAAAGAGAATCCACATTTCCATCCTGGGATGTGCCTCTGAAATTGATTGCATAGATTTTTATTGAGGAACAATGCCCAGCACTGAAGCTAATGAGCAATACGGTCTCAGACATGAGATGTTGGGTTGAAAAATGTGGTCAGTGACATGGTTCATTACCAGGTGCAACTTGGGGCCATAAAGAAAGACATGAAATTTCTTCAAAGTGAATATGATTTGAATACTCACTAAATATGGTGCTATACCTATACTATAGTATAGCTATACCTGTACTATAGTACATCTGATTCAGCCTGATGTTTCTAATGATTTAGCTTGAGAGACAGTGGACTATGATGTCCATCTGAGGCAACCATCCAGTCCCTCAACAAGACCCCTCAACCAAAATGTTTTTCATCTGCTCTGAGTCTGTTAGTACTTTACAAGCTTTGTAGCAAATGTACGCAACAGAGAAAATGTCCCAGTTAATACAAGACAAACTACTTCTTTGTCAACAACAGGGGAAATAGATGTCATTCTGCTAGGTACTAGAACATGTAGAAATTAAGCGAAATGAACTATCATATGTAGCACAGCCATGGAAACCTGGAGGGAACTCAGTATAACTCTGTATTCCATTTTGCTTCAGGCTGTCCTCTCACTGTTGAGTCAAAAAGCAAAACATCTGTGAGAAGAAGAGAGGCAAGGCATAAGCGGCAATAAGATGCGGTCAGTGTAGCCAAGTATTTGGCTGTGGCGTACTTCATACGAGTCACTCTGATGGGATGAAATCACTCTGACCTGACTCCCAATAGGATTGTGTCCATTAACATATAATGTTTGGCTTCCTGGTCTGGCGAGAGGAGACAACCACTCCTTCCCCTCACTCTGCAGTGACTGTGATGTGCTACTCATCCTATGCCACATGTTAGATGATACTCAATGCCCCATCGCAGTTAAACTGTCATCTCTTTTAACAATCTGAATAATTTGTTTTGCCTCGTCAGACAGTTTTGAACTCTTCATAATATGTGAAGCTAATGTGTATATAAACTTGTAGTAATGTGATGGATGTTGGTTGTGCATCTATCTATCTATCTATTATTTATCTATCTATCTATCATCATCATCATCCTCAGTTGTGTATTTGTGGTACAAGATCGCTTTCCATCTTTGTCTGTCCAGGTACACTTCTTCCTCTTGACTTGATGCCACTCTACTCCTCTTTTTTCCATATACTGTTTCAATTAAGTGATCAGTTTCCTGAACTGACCTGTAGGCATCTTAGGTTTCAAGGCTGTATGTAGTTACGGGTAAAAAATAAGTAAGGTAAAAAATTTTCTTGAGTTTTAATTCTGTTAATGATTTCTATGAAAGAATTGGCTTTTTGAGTTACGACACTACCAACATACTGAAAGTGGTCCACATTTTCTAGCTTCTTTTCTTGATCAGTGTTCTCAAATTCTTGTTTGTTGAGTGCCATCACAACCATTTTTGTGTGGTTAATTTTTGGGCTAAAATTGGTAGTCCTGCATTTTATTTTTTGGTGTATTTCTTCTTCTGTGCTCGTCCTCATCATCACATCTTATGCAAAGGTAAATGCATTCAAAGTCATTGTCAGTTTTTGTTTAAGAGACATCGTTATTTCATCCATATGGCGATGAGTTGAAGCTGTGACAATGCATTGCCCAGTTACACTCCTTTGCCTGTGGCAAACCAGTCATAGCAACCATCTTCTGTCTGCACGCAGCCTTGGCAGAAGGTCCACAATGTTTTTACTTTTTTGTGTCTATCTTGGCTATAATAACGCATTCGTTATGCTGTTCACACTGTCACACGCACATTCCTATGTTCTTAGCCATTATTAAACCTGTTTCTGCATTACCCATATTCGATTGTGTGTTGATAATTTTATACAATTATGATATGAACTGCCTTCAAAAGCAGATATTTCAAGTCATCCACAGTGAAATTATGTGAAAATATCAGAGGAACACCTTTTGTGATACAATGCATTTCTTTTCAGGATCTAGTTTCTCTGTAAGCTTGAGAGTTTTTTTTCACCCATTCTCTTCTGATAATACTTGTGTAACCATCCTTATTTACTTGTTTCATGGTTTTCTTAAATCGCTCCAGGTGAATTGTGACAAGATGGCTTCACAAAGCCCTATGACTCTGTACTGTATCCATGTCCCGCTGTCTCTCATTTCAGTGACCATACTGAAATAAACGCAGCCTATAACGTAAGTGTGATTTGTAACTATGCATTACAAGATGAACATTGATGACAGTGCTCTGCACAAATATGCATTTCATGCAAATTGTATTTGATTCGAGGATGATATATCCACTTCTGTAGCTATAGATGCACTTAAATTTGGACTGTGCCTAAAACTCGTTGGATGGTGTAAAGTATTTTGAAATACAGCCCAGTGGAATAATGTCTTTCTTCAAATTTATCAAGACTGTGGTTATTTCTCGTTCAGCTACAGGCAAAGCGTGATACACTTACAAACATCAACATAAAAATTTAAATTAACATTAACAATGATTTACAATAAAATTGTCAGGGTTTCCAGCCACAAAAGTGCTTGGTCACTTATCACATGTATGTCCATCAGATTTCCTCCCTTAAGTCCGTGTACGTCGCACTCAACTATATGCTGCATGGTTTGACTCTCTCCGCACTCACAATTGGGGTCCTGGGAGAAACCCCACTTTTTCAACAAATATCCGCACCGACCAACACCTGTCCGCAGACGATTTAGAGTTACCCACACTCTACGTTGGAGTTGGAAGCCTGGAACTCGTTGAGATGGGTCCTCAATAAGGAAACTGTTATTCACTTTGCTTTCCTGCCATTGCTGTTTCCACAGGTTATCGATATCAATCTGTTGTTTGAGTTCTTTCCAGAAGGGATTTCTTGACATCAGTCTGTCAGGGGGAGGGGGTAGGTCCCTGAACTTTTCTTTGTACCTCTGGATTGCTCTTTCACGTCTAATCGAGGGTGGTTCGATATTGGCAAGGACGGGCAGCCAAGGTTTCGGGGTGGGTCTTACTGTTCCTGTTATGAGCCTCATTGTCTCGTTAAGTTGCACATCAATATATCTGACATGCCTACTGCGGGCCCAGACGGGTGCGCAATATTCCGCTACACTATACAGAAGTGCCAGTGCTGATGTGCGTAGAGTTTCAGTGGAACATCCCCAGGTTGTTCCTGCCAGTTTCATTATGATGTTGTTTCTTGTTTTCATTTTTTGGGCGACTTCGTACAGGTGGCTCTTATATGTGAGAGTGCGATCTAACTTAACACCCAGATATTTTGGCGTTCTATCGTTTTTCAACAATTTACCTTTTATTTGCACTTTTAGCTCACGATTTGCATCTTTGTTACACAAGTGCATTATTGATGCCACGGATTTAGTCGGATTTACTTTGAGGTGCCAGTTGTCATAATATTGTTGTAGTCGTTCCAGATCCCTGTTTAAAATTTCTTCCAGTTCTTCGAAAGTGTTGGCGTGAGCCGCGATAGCGATGTCATCTGCATACATAAAAGAACGAGATTCCAGGTTTGGGATGTCCGCTATGTATAAATTGAAAAGGCATGGAGCCAGCACAGACCCTTGGGGGAGACCATTTTGTAGTGTCCTGTAGCTGCTTGTTTTCCCATTCAGAGATACCTTGAATTTCCTGTTTATCAACATATTTCGGACTAGATCTATGATCTTCTTGCATTTCACGACTTTTGACAGTTTATACAGTATCCCTTTTGTCCATACGGTGTCGTATGCTGAGGTGAGATCTAATAATACCATGCCCGTTTTCTTTTTGTTTTGGTAACCTCTTTCAATGAAAGTGGTTAGGGCGAGAACTTGGTCGCAACAATCTCTTCCTTTTCGAAAACCGCCTTGCTCTGGGGGAAGAGCAGCTTCTATTTTACTTTCTATTCTGCCTAGGATGACTCGTTCAAACAACTTGTAAGTGGTGCACAATAAAGATATCGGTCTATAATCTTTAGCATTCTCTCCTGTTTTCCCTGGTTTCTGGATGGCTATGACTTGTGCGTTTTTCCATTGCTTTGATAACCAGCTGGTATCTATGATATTAGAGAAAAGAGAAGACAGCCATGCTCTTCCCTTTGGCCCGAGGTTCTTCAAGAATTCTGGAAGAAGGCCGTCACAGCCAGCTGCTTTACCAGGTGACATTTTCTTTAGTGCTATATTTATCTCTTCTTGTGTTACCCAGTTCGCTAAACCTGCTTCCTCCTCGCTTGCATCTAGCTCTTCGTTCATCAGTTGGTGCAGTTCTTTTTTCTTCGAGGCGGAGGCATGGATTCTGGATGTTTGTAGTATAGAAGAGCATATCTTGTTAGGGGTCATTTTATTATTGATGTTCCGTCCCTTGAATTGTGCTCCACCAAGTTTCCTCAGTAGACTCCAGCTCTTCTGTGAGGAGTGCGTAAAGTCCATTTGTTCTATCCGCTTTTGCCATCTCTGTTTGCGTTCCTCGTCCATAGCTCTTATGAGCTGTTCTCCTAGTTCTGGATTCTATGTTTTGTTATATTCATCGAGTAGTTGTTCGCACTCCTTTGTCCAGCATGGGATGTATTCTTTCCGCGCTCCTCTTGGTATTGAGTTATGTGCCGCTTTAATAATTAACTTTGTAAATCTGTCGTAATTTTCTGGAATTAGGGGAATTCTGTTTACATTATTTTCAATGGTATCTTTAAACTTAACCCAGTTAGCCTTCCTGAGGTTCCAGCGGGCTATAGGGGGGCTCTTTATTACTGGTATTTGGATCCCAAGGTCTATAATAACTGGTCTGTGTTGGCTCCGAGGAATACGGCTCAGTACAGTTCTCTTGGACGGAAGTGCTATTCCAGTTTCTCCAGATGAGACAAAACAAAGATCGGGCGTTGATGTTGTGCCCCACGCTCCTGAACAGAAGATGGGGGTATCTTTTGCATCGTATATTAATGTATAATTATTTATATCTGCCCAGTCTGCCAGCATGAGTCCTTCTTTGTCGCAAGACTGATAGCCCCATCTGGGGTGGTGGGAGTTAAAATCACCAATTATGACTGCAGGGTGTTGTGGGTTAGGTAAAACAGGTTGTTCCCATTTATCTGAAGGTGGCTTGTACACGTTATACACAGTCATATCGTTTAGTTTGATTCCCACGGCAAATTCGTGGTGCATAGTTTCCTCAATATTATCAACCAGTTCTTTCTTGATCAGTGTTGCAATACCGTGTTTATTATGGGCTTTATAGCCCACAATTTCATAGCCTGGTATTAGAAGTCTCGAGATATTTTCTTCTGATAGATGTGTTTCCTGCAGGGTCAGCACATCAATTTTTTCTTCTGTTAGTAGCTTTGTGAGGATGTCTCCTTTTGTCCTCGTGTATCCTTCTATGTTAACTTGGCATATACGTATTCGTCCACGCACTTGGCTCCGGGGGGGAAACTGAGGCATTTGTCTCGCTCTCTTGCGTAACTTCGCCTGTAAGGGCCGGGAGGTATTACTACGTCCGGCCGCCGTTTGGTGGTGACATTTGCTTCTCGTGTCGCAGCTCGTTCTGAGCATTTCGATTTTCTTCTCGCAATGCGATCGTTGTGCGGCACGATACTGGGGGGGTAGACCACGTCGAGGCTGTCACCAGACTGTGGTGTTCGCCTAGAAGAAAATATTGATTTATTCCCTTGCTTTGGAGGGCAATAGTGCTAAAAATAGATACTGTCACACTGAGGAGTCCTTTGATGCGGGTGGTACTAAAAACTATTGATTTGACCAAATTACTTTTTCAATCCTCTGTTGTCAGTCCAACTTAAAACTCTGCCATACATGAGCTATTGACAGTTTGTCATGTATTCATTTGACATTACAAACTGTTGATGTAGGTACGTCTATAATGGCTGAAAGCTCGTACCCAGACTAATTTCACAATAAAAGAATGACAGCTTCACAGTACATCCTGTTGTGCTTCTTTTTCCTCTGTTATAATGAATGCAGACTATAGCCATTTGTACCTTCCTGTTGTTGATGTTTTTGTGTCCACAATAATCTTTTCCAATGGTGTCTCGATTATACAGTTTTGCTCACTTTAATGTAAGAACCTCATTTATTTTATTGATATTCATATTAATAAGTTATTTCCTTTTGTTAATTTTTGTCACTTTATCTTTAGTGCAGCATTTGCTATTCTTTTTGCTTTTAGCTAACTGATCTGACACAGTTCTACATAGCTTCTGATTATGAATTGATGATCGATATTTTCAAGAATGAATTTAACTTTCTGAAGTCAGCGTGGCAGAATATGCTTGGCCGTCCACTTGTTGTGATGATAATAAGAAGTGTTCACTTAGGTATTTGTTGCATTTATTGTTTGGTGTTCAACAGTTTCCTTTTAAATATACTGATGCACCGTACAGTGAATAATCCATTCTGATGTGGTCTTTTGACAGAGTGGAAAAATAATAAGCTGAGATTTATCTACTAATAAACAGAAACCAATCTAAATTACCTGTCTGGAATGTGCAGCAAGTTTTGTGCCCTGGATGTGTATGTATGTATGTCAACTAAACAAATTAATGTTGGTGTTAGAGCATGTAAACCTCCCCACTCAGCGAGTAATAGGACAATTAATCACTAGTTGCTGTCCTTTCTGACTGACAGTACAACTGATCTGATACAGCATATATATGAAGATACACTGAATATACATGCTGGAGAAAACTGATGATTATGTTTTAACCAAAGTGAATTTAATTCTTAGCAATTTTTTTCTATGCCATAGTAATTCACTGCACCTGTTTATGCTGAAGTATTAATATGATTTGGATCCCAGAAGACCTGATGACAGTCATAAAAATAATAGTGTTTTACAGAGTTGCAGTTCTGTTTGAATGGAAGTTTAGAAGAATGTAAATCTGTGACTCATGGTCTATTAATTGTGTTTGAAGAAGGGTTTCATGTGTACCTTTATAAAATGTTACATAGTTTGATTTTATTATTAAAGTCTCATCTTGTAGCCAGAATTTTAGAAAGAGAGAGAGTGAAATCAACAATAATATACTAGAGAAAATTAGCACAGAAGTATAGTAGAGTAAGTTAACACAACGTGGATGTATTAGAGATAACAATTTTCCATGGGAAGAAAAGAAATCAATGATTATGGAATCTTGTCATTGTAAAAAGATCATTTCTTATTATTTTTAGTAATATCTTTGGCCAAAGAGGTGTGATTACTTGTCAGTCAGCAAAATGGGAGCAACTTTAGCAGACTGACAAATACACAATGTTGCACATGGCTTTAGCATCATTATAGTTGTTTCTTTCAACACCTGACAAGAAGACACTTCTTTAGTCACAAATGTTTGTTATATTTCATTTTTATTTTTACATTGAGTGTGTATATATCTTTTTACCTCAGTTTGTTTGGTGTATTATTTTGGGCCTTTCCTTTAATACAGTCGTTAGGCCAGTTGGCATGACTCTTTAATACTTTTGATTGCATTTAAAATTTGAAAAACTAGTAGCACTTTTCTTCAGCTCAGTAATAAAAAGCATGTACTAAAATATTAGTATGTGTGTACATATGATGCATCTGTATTATGCACTAAATTTCAGAAAAAAAACTTGCTCAAGTGAGATAGTGAAACAAGTTGTATGGAATATAAGTAGTTGTTTCTAACCATTTTATATCTCTAACTGATAATTGATGTGCTATCTTATGTTCAGACTTTTGCATAAAACAATTCGTAATTAATATGAATATGTTCCACTGTCTCGAAGCAGATAGTAAACTTTTTCAAAATGTCATAATTATCCATTCAAGAAAAATTTTGCCAGAAGAATCGTAGAGGGAGAATTCAAGTGAAATGAATTTTCTTTGGCTTTTGCTATTATCGTTTGTCTATTTATGTAGTGAAATCATTAATTTTTCTTCCCCCAGAGTAAAAAGTTGTTCATTTTTAATGTTGTATTGCATACATATAAAAATTTTGAATAGTTTCTTCAAAAGAGGCAACTCCATGTGAATTATGTGCTAAATTGTTTTGATAACTGTTGCAATATCTTCATTCACATTTGTTACCTTAATTTTCTGTTTGCACAACATATGCAATACATTAACAAAATGAAAAACTTAATTTTTGGGAACAAAACGAAATAAATCCATGAACAAATTTCGTGTAAATGCTGATACTTAAAAGTTCCTCTAGTAAGTTAACTGTTACTGAGTGCCGCATGCTTACTACTTCTGTCAGCTGAAAGACAGATTCTCCACCACATGGGAACTGCAACTTCATATGCATTTAAATTTTTGCCACATTAATTCAGTCTGTGTTTCTCTTTTTTTATACGAGGTACGCCCACGAAATAAGTTCCATTTGGTTATATAAAACAAACGTGCACAGATGCAGAAAAAATATTTATCATACAAAAATCTACAACTGTTAAACTACTTTTCTACATAGTTTCCAAAATTTTGTAGGCACTTGTCATAGCGTGGCACAAGTTTTTGTATACCTTATTCATAGAAGGTTCCTGCCTGTGTATTCAACCATGGGGTATTGTGCAGCGCAATTTCTTAATGGTCTCGCAGTAAACATGTGCATTGATTGTTTGGCCTCGTGCTAAGAAATCAATCAGCAAAATGCCTTTTCTGTCTCAAAAAACGGTGCACATGACTTTTCAAGGTGTCAAGATTTGCTTAGGCCTAACCTTCAATGGGGGTGAAGTGTGCCTCCATTCCATTGATTGCCGTTTTGTTTCAGGGGTGTTGTATGATACCCAAGTTTCATCCCCCGTGACTATCTGAGAAAGAAAACCATTGCCTTCTTCATTGTAGCATGTCGAAAACTGAAGTGCACTGCCAGTCCATTGTTTTTTGTGTTGTTCAGTAAGAATTTTGGGTACCCGACTTGAACAAAGTTTTCGAAATTTAAATTTTCAGTAACAATTTCATGAGTTAGTGATCGTGAGATTTGCGGAACTTGCATAGCAAGGGCATTAAGTGTAAACTTATGGTTGTGCTTAATCTTCAATTGTGTGAACCAGTTCATCAGTAACCACATACGGACATCCACTTCATTCTTCAATGTGCACTTGATCACGTTCTTCATGGAACAGTCTGACCCATCTTCTAACCATTGAATCACTCATAGCATTTTGTCCATAAACCTGGCAAATTTACCGATGAATTTCCATTGGTTTAACTTTCTTTACATTTAGAAAACAAATCACAGATCTGATTTCACACATAGTGGCATTTTCAATTACAGCTGACACACTAAAGAAGCACTACAAAGCACACGTCGGCAGCAGCGATCTGAAAATGGCGTACATGTCTTCTCCTTGAGTCAGAGTAACTGCCGCACATGCTCGGAACTGGGATCATAGCACTGCCATGAATAGAAATAGAAATGGAAGTTGCTTTGTGGACAGCCCTCGCATTAATTCATGCTCTGTACCTATGTGTATTTGCATGAGCGTGTGCATGTGCATATATATGTCTGTGTGCAAGTCTGTATGCGCAAGTGCCTGAGGGAAAACATTCACTCGTGCATATGTGCAATAGTGCATGCATTTGAATATATCACTGTATGAATGATACTGTCACATTCCCATGTTTGTGCTTCCTTCTTAAGTTTCACCTTTTAGATATTGCAGGTGTATTTTGTGCTCCTTAAATAATCCATCCATGTCTTTTTTTTTTTTTTTTTTTCTACTTGATGAAGTTTAGAAGTTTGACACGGAACAATATTATACGGTAAATGATGTTGACCTGCTCATCAACAATTTCAAGAATGACCTAGCTTTTCTTACCATGAATTGGCGACACATGCTGGGGAGGCCGACAGTCACAATAATTGGCCACAATGGCTTGCTAGGTAAACATATAATTTGATTTTTACAAAATAATTCCTTTACAAATATTACTGAATTTACGGGAAAATGCCTGAGAACAATTATGGAGTCAAATGTTTGTACTTTTACTGATTATGTACAGGAAATAATTGTATGAAGAAAACAATTCACCTTCATCCATTTAATTAAAAGCTTTGAAATGTTGTACATAAAATTTATGCTTTTCACATTTACTTATCATTAGATCTCTGTCCACTGTATGACTGACACCCATCTTTGTTTTTATGTCAAAGACACCATGTATAATGGAGTATTGCCTGATTTTTGAATATAAGCCTTTTTGGGCTACGTATTCAGTTGTGGAAATCAGGATGTTATTTTAGTTAGTATAGCATGGATTGTGCACAGTCTTTACAGGAAGGAGCGAAAATGTGCTGAGGGTAAAGTGCCTCTTGCAGCATTTAGCAGATAAAAAATTACTATAGACATAAAATTTTGGTAAGTCTGTCAAAATAATGTGAAATATAGCTTTAACATTAACAATTGCCATTAATGATATAAAAACCGGGCAAGTGTGAATAGGACTCCCACTCTAGATGTTCTGTACAAACTTAATTGTGTGTATAGATAGTTAATGCATAGGCTTTGATGAGTGTGCACATGTGCACGTGTGTGTGTGTGTGTGTGTGTGTGTGTGTGTGTGTGTGTGTGTGTGTGTGTGTTTGTGTTTGTGTTTGGTGGGGTGGGCTGGGGGGGGCTTCTCAAAGGATTTGCCCAAAAGTTATTATTTTTCATGTGCCTGTTATTGACAACTCATTGCATCAGCTATTTGGTGAGTGTTGTAATTTACCTTTTACATTCTAATTGTTATCCTTGTATCACTATGCATTAAATAGTTAGTCATTTGTTACAACTAGATTCATTTTGAATTGCCGTTTACTTTGTATATTTCCACATAATCACTGTAAGCATTCCACAGAACATGGCTAAAACTCCCTAAAGTTAATTATTTCATGATACTGCTAATTTGTACTTAAGATAAGCATTTATTGAACATTCTAAATGGGCCTATTGTCCCATATGCTACACTGAAGGCTATTTGCTCTTTCTCTGCTTACCAGGTAGTAGTATTTTGACACACCATAGATGCCTACTGCATCAAGCCAAATGGTGTAAACACCAGGGAATTCAGCCAGACATTGCCGTCCATCGGTCTGGCAAACTTGGGGTTTCTGAATTGGGGACTCGTGATCACTGCCAGAACTATCAGCTCTAAGCTCTAGCCATGCAATTACTGCACACTACAACATTGAAATGTTGCGTGTCACCGTATCTTGAGTTGACACTGAACTGTAAAATTACCAACTTCAAGGAGCAGTGTGTCAATGGTGTGGATAGTTATTGAGGTAAAAAAAAGTGTAGACCTCCTGATCAGGCATAGTCCAAATTAAGAGCTACACACAGCATTTCAGGTAGACATTATAGAGGATCAGGAGAAGTGGTTAAACAAAGAAGTCATTGAAGTTCATAACGTAATGTGTCGATTAATGGTATTTAAAAAGAAAAAAGGGAGGGGGAGTAGCATTCTCTCTGATGATTGACTCACAAGTTGTCCTACAATATATAATAGCTGTATTTATTTGGCTAAAAGTAAGACCAAATATCTCAAACCTTATGGTGCTTTAATTGACAGAAATTTGAGCAAATCACTAAGAGCTGTAATGGTCCGGAAACATGTGGAAAATGTGAAATTCTCCATCTTGCTGAATAAATCTAATGCACTGGCCCATACTTCCATTTGAACTGCCTAGGTGAACACTAGGTGGGAATATGTAATGCCTCATCTTTCGTAAAGAGAAGGATCCAGGAGCTGAAGGTGCAAAAAACATATCACATACTAAGGTAAAGAAGGAATACAAGTCCCTTCAGCTTCCTACATCTGTCACAGCCACCCTCAATAAAAATACTGAGAAAAAGTTTTTAGCAAAGCCGACTCAGGCCATGGGTATTAATATAAATGCTCATAAAAGTGCCCTTGCAAAAATAAAATTACTAACAAATCTGCTGTTGAACCAAAACAGTTTCACAGATCACCACAACTCCAGCATTTGTTGTTGCATGCCTCATTCTAAATTGGCACCATCGTAAAAAAGGGAGAACTGATGAAATCCAGGAAAAAAATGACAACTACAAGATCATAAGTTGGTTACATCAGATAATGAGTTCTCTGTGACACACATTGAACTAAACTCAAATGGATCCATTTAGTTCTCCTCTTCCTGTGTTAGTAAACCTTGCTCAAGCAGGCACTCGTACTTCTCCTCTTTCTGTTTTAGTAAACCATCAAGTTCACATATCTCACATTCTGTCCTTGTATATGCTGCTCAGTAGAAAGTGAACAATGAATTTCACTCAGTTGCCTACGTCACTGTCTAAAGCTACTAATCAGATGGGACAGAACTCAAGAAGAAGCATGTAGCATGTTCAGCAGAGCAGACTGGAAATTTTACAGCCAACTGATTCTTTCCAAAAACCAAAACAGTGACCAGAACTAGAAGGATCTTGCCACAAACATTTATTCCTAAGTCTTCAAGAGACTTCATATGCCACATATCCTATTATGGTATGACCAGTGTTGTTCTGCAGTTGCGGATTAGCGTGCAACTATGCAATGGCTCAAACGCCAACCATCTGTTGAGAATCTTGCAACTTTTTGAATCGCAAAGGCAAAGTCTTGAAGAGCAATGATAGGAAGAGAAAAAACCATGGCATGTGTTCTTAGGTTTGAAGTATCATACTACTACCACCACAGAAGTGAGGGAAGCTACAAGAGAGATACCTGGCAAAAATGTCAGGTCAACAGTAATTACTATACTGAAGCAGGGGTATCATTAAACTACACCAAGTGATTGTTTAGATTATGTCAAAACATTTTGTTTCAAACACTGTCACTATAAACCAGAATTCAGATTTTTCTTGCTGTAGAGCATGTATGGTGCTAGTTGGAACTTGTATCCCAACAACACAGCCGTACAGGAGTCTCTGTTTCCATGTGGAATTTTTCCTTGTGCCTTATTTGAAGCCTAGGAGACTGCCCTGGCCAATCACTGAATCCACTACAGCAGTTTTAGAGAACCTTGAAAACCAGGCAGATAAATTCTCATTGCTGTTTTTAATCTTGCTGACAGGAGGAAATTACTCTTTTTAATTAATAACTCCCATTGTGGGTTCAGATGATAATGTTCAACCTGTGACAACCTCACCATCTGGAGGTGCCAGTACAATATTTCCAGCACAATTAATCTCTTGTTGGTGTATTTTCCATTACTGAGAGAGTCTATGACAATATTTGGAAGCATAATGTCCTTGGACAGCTTCACAGATTGGGCTTTTGGAGACACCTGCCCAGTATCATATAATCCTTTGATTTAATGTCTAAAAAAGTGGCTGGACACAGATACACTTCACCAGAGAGAGAGAGAGAGAGAAATAAGAGAATGGTGTCTGTTGGGGATGTATTTTAATTATGTCTGTATTTGTTATAGCCATCAATAGCATTACATCCAGAGTTAAGACTCTCAGCCAGTTGTTTGTGGATGACTTTGCTATATTCTGTTCTCTTTCTGGATTTGTAATAACCATTGGCCATTATAATGGGTAATTGGAGGAGTGGACACATAGGGTAGGTTTCAGATTGTTATCACATACTACCCCCACATGAACCATGGACCTTGCCGTTGGTGGGGAGGCTTGCGTGCCTCAGCAATACAGATAGCCGTACCGTAGGTGCAACCACAACGGAGGGGTATCTGTTGAGAGGCCAGACAAATGTGTGGTTCCTGAAGAGGGGCAGCAGCCTTTTCAGTAGTTGCAAGGGCAACAGTCTGGATGATTGACTGATCTGGCCTTGTAACAATAACCAGAACGCCCTTGCTGTGCTGGTACTGCGAACGGCTGAAAGCAAGGGGAAACTACAGCCGTAATTTTTCCCGAGGGCATGCAGCTTTACTGTATGATTAAATAATGATGGCGTCCTCTTGGGTAAAATATTCCGGAGGTAAAATAGTCCCCCATTCGGATCTCCGGGCGGGGACTACTCAAGAGGATGTCGTTATCAGGAGAAAGAAAACTGGCGTTCTACGGATCGGAGCGTGGAATGTCAGATCCCTTAATCGGGCAGGTAGATTAGAAAATTTAAAAAGGGAAATGGATAGGTTAAAGTTAGATATAGTGGGAATTAGTGAAGTTCGGTGGCAGGAGGAACAAGACTTCTGGTCAGGTGACTACAGGGTTATAAACACAAAATCAAATAGGGGTAATGCAGGAGTAGGTTTAATAATGAATAGGAAAATAGGAATGCGGGTAAGCTACTACAAAAAGCATAGTGAACGCATTATTGTGACCAAGATAGATACGAAGCCCACACCTACTACAGTAGTACAAGTTTATATGCCAACTAGCTCTGCAGATGACAAAGAAATTGAAGAAATGTATGATGAAATAAAAGAAATTATTCAGATTGTGAAGGGAGACGAAAATTTAATAGTCATGGGTGACTGGAATTCGAGTGTAGGAAAAGGGAGAGAAGGAAACATAGTAGGTGAATATGGATTGGGGCTAAGAAATGAAAGAGGAAGCCGCCTGGTAGAATTTTGCACAGAGCACAACATAATCATAACTAACACTTGGTTTAAGAATCATGACAGAAGGTTGTATACATGGAAGAACCCTGGAGATACTAAAAGGTATCAGATAGATTATATAATGGTAAGACAGAGATTTAGGAACCAGGTTTTAAATTGTAAGACATTTCCAGGGGCAGATGTGGACTCTGACCACAGTCTATTGGTTATGACCTGTAGATTAAAACTGAAGAAACTTCAAAAAGGTGGGAATTTAAGGAGATGGGACCTGGATAAACTGAAAGAACCAGAGGTTGTACAGAGTTTCAGGCAGAGCATAAGGGAACAATTGACAGGAATGGGGGAAAGAAATACAGTAGAAGAAGAATGGGTAGCTTTGAGGGATGAAGTAGCGAAGGCAGCAGAGGATCAAGTAGGTAAAAAGACGAGGGCTAGTAGAAATCCTTGGGTAACAGAAGAAATATTGAATTTAATTGATGAAAGGAGAAAATATAAAAATGCAGTAAATGAAGCAGGCAAAAAGGAATACAAACGTCTCAAAAATGAGATCGACAGGAAGTGCAAAATGGCTAAGCAGGGATGGCTAGAGGACAAATGTAAGGATGTAGAGGCCTATCTCACTAGGGGTAAGATAGATACTGCCTACAGGAAAATTAAAGAGACCTTTGGAGATAAGAGAACGACTTGTATGAATATCAAGAGCTCAGATGGAAACCCAGTTCTAAGCAAAGAAGGGAAAGCAGAAAGGTGGAAGGAGTATATAGAGGGTCTATTCGAGGGCGATGTACTTGAGGACAATATTATGGAAATGGAAGAGGATGTAGATGAAGATGAAATGGGAGATGTGATACTGCGTGAAGAGTTTGACAGAGCACTGAAAGACCTGAGTCGAAACAAGGCCCCCGGAGTAGACAACATTCCATTGGAACTACTGACGGCCTTGGGAGAGCCAGTCCTGACAAAACTCTACCATCTGGCGAGCAAGATGTATGAAACAGGCGAAATACCCTCAGACTTCAAGAAGAATATAATAATTCCAATCCCAAAGAAAGCAGGTGTTTACAGATGTCAAAATTACCGAACTATCAGTTTAATAAGTCACAGCTGCAAAATACTAACACGAATTCTTTACAGACGAATGGAAAAACTAGTAGAAGCCGACCTCGGGGAAGATCAGTTTGGATTCCGTTGAAACACTGGAACACGTGAGGCAATACTGACCTTACGACTTACATTAGAAGAAAGATTAAGGAAAGGCAAACCTACGTTTCTAGCATTTGTAGACTTAGAGAAAGCTTTTGACAATTTTGACTGGAATACCCTCTTTCAAATTCTAAAGGTGGCAGGGGTAAAATACAGGGAGCGAAAGGCTATTTACAATTTGTACAGAAACCAGATGGCAGTTATAAGAGTCGAGGGACATGAAAGGGAAGCAGTGGTTGGGAAGGGAGTAAGACAGGGTTGTAGCCTCTCCCCGATGTTGTTCAATCTGTATATTGAGCAAGCAGTAAAGGAAACAAAAGAAAAGTTCGGAGTAGGTATTAAAATTCATGGAGAAGAAATAAAAACTTTGAGGTTCGCCAATGACATTGTAATTCTGTCAGAGACAGCAAAGGACTTGGAAGAGCAGTTGAATGGAATGGACAGTGTCTTGAAAGGAGGATATAGGATGAACATCAACAAAAGCAAAACAAGGATAATGGAATGTAGTCTAATTAAGTCGGGTGATGCTGAGGGAATTAGATTAGGAAATGAGGCACTTAAAGTAGTAAAGGAGTTTTGCTATTTGGGGAGCAAAATAACTGATAATGGTCGAAGTACAGAGGATATAAAATGTAGGCTGGCAATAGCAAGGAAAACGTTTCTGCAGAAGAGAAATTTGTTAACATCCAGTATAGATTTAAGTGTCAGGAAGTCGTTTCTGAAAGTATTTGTATGGAGTGTAGCCATGTATGGAAGTGAAACATGGACGATAAATAGTTTGGACAAGAAGAGAATAGAAGCTTTCGAAATGTGGTGCTACAGAAGAATGCTGAAGATTAGATGGGTAGCTCACATAACTAGTGAGGAAGTATTGAATAGGATTGGGGAGAAGAGAAGTTTGTGGCACAACTTGACCAGAAGAAGGGATCGGTTGGTAGGACATGTTCTGAGGCATCAAGGGATTACCAATTTAGTATTGGAGGGCAGCGTGGAGGATAAAAATCATAGAGGGAGACCAAGAGATGAATACACTAAGCAGATTCAGAAGGATGTAGGTTGCAGTAGGTACTGGAAGATGAAAAAGCTTGCACAGGATAGAGTAGCATGGAGAGCTGCATCAAACCAGTCTCAGGACTGAAGACCACAACAGCAACATCACATACCATGTGTATATATCAGTTTTAGTTGCTACATCACCTTTTTAACTTACTCATACTCTAAATGAGAAACACTGTTTTTAATCTTAAGAACTTGTAGACGTTTCTGGGTTTCATTTAAGTGAATAGGTTTACATGAGTACCGCATCCAATGGATGCAAAGGCCAAAGATCTAAAGGCACTGCATTTACTAAAATCATGAGAGTAGGCTGAAAGTACCTGATCATAAAATTCTATACTGGCAGAGAGACACCCCAATTCTGGCACTATTTGTTGAGTCTGGTGAACAATTACCTATTATCCAGTGGCTGCTTCTCATGATGATGCATAATACATAATATGTACTATCAATCCTGGGCTCACCAGCATTCCGTACTATTACTTGCCCTTGAGTTGAGTGAATAACTATGAACTGACGATAATAAACAAGACCATTCGAGATTGACAATAAAGAGGATCTAATGGTGCAGTCTATATTATATTACCATCCTGTTCCCGAATTATTTTAGAAAGATTTGTACTGTGGACATAGTTAAGTGCATATTTGATGAAATTTTAGTACAGCACCACAACTGCATTGTAGTTAACAGCAGTGAGCTGGACTCAGATGCATACTCTGGTATTATCTGAGTGTGTGCTCAAGATATGTCTACCTGCTGAATTCACTTTTTACGTTCAAGTATATATCTGAGTGTGAGGGCACTGAAGCAGGTGAGGTGTAATTGTGGCACTAAATTCCTCATCTACTCTGACTCCCTTGGTACCTTTTAGGATTCCATGTTGTATACCCAGCAGGTAAAGAAGTCCAGACAGGTCAGCATATCCTACTCTTTCTACAGGGGTGGGTAGGGATGTGGTATTCTGCTGAGTAACATGGCGTATAGAATTCAGGGAATTGAAATAGTAAAGAATAACTGTGTGGGAGGTAATGTGGCACAGTGTGTAACAACAACAACAACAGAAACAACAACAACAACAACAATAATAATAATAATAATAATAATAATAATAAAATATACAGTGTAATGTGGAATCCGAACCAAGAGTCATTACTGGTGATGCAGCTAATGTGGTACATGTTTTAGCATTTAATGGTATTTCTGATCTCAAATTTTCTAGATAGAAGACTTTAATGGTTAGACAGGCTCACAAGTTCAACTTTTTCGCCTTCTGTAGTCTACCAGTCACTATACCAGATAGAGTGATTTAATGACTGGTTGTTCTACCATTTTATCAATGGATTTTATGCATTCACTATAGGCCAAGTTGCATGTATTTCATTGTATCATTGAGGAAATATGAATAAATGCATCTAATGTTGGGACTGCTTTCAGCTTTAAACTGGTATTGAGGTATAATCTAGAGATATTCGTTGATTTCTATAATGAAACTTGAGTGAAATAGAGGTAGAAGAAACTGCTGTGTACTATGCCAAAGCAAAAAGAAATTCTTTTCTTGGCCAGCATTTGTCGATAAAAAGAAAGAATGTAAATTTCATACAAGGAGATGCATACTTGATCAGTTCAGTGTTTATGTTGTTGATTCCTTGTGTCTTCCTGTTGTTAATTTTTCATAACATATCCTCTATTTTTATTTTTTATTCTGTCCAATCTCACCTCTTTCAGGTGTTACTGTTTGTTCTCGTTAGATTCTACTTGTTTGCTTCTCATTTGTCATAAACTTCCAGTAGTAATCTAATCATTGTAACTTACTTATCACTTTGATGTTCATATTACCATCTGTATCATTATTTGAATACTTAATTGCTTCATATGCAAATTCTTGTCTTCCATAAATATCGTATTCTACTACTGAAATTAATTTGGCCTAGATCTACTGTTTAATTGACCTCCAGAGTTGACTTGCTTCTGTTTTTAGGGTCATGTATTCATCATTAATTTCTGTTCTCTTGTTTTACAGCCATCTAAGATTTTCAACTCTGTTCTCTTTAATTACTTTCTCTGTATCTAATAGCTCCAGAGGCAAAATTTCCATCATTCTGGTATTTTAATTATTTTTTTTATTTTTTGTTGACTTGCAGAAATTTGCACTTTATTATTTGTCGTTATATTTATTCAGTCAGTCCTCACATTATTTTCTTATGAATATTTTTGTGAGCAGGTAGATTTTTGACTTCTGTTTGAGTACTCATACCACAGGGAACTTTCTTTACTAAAGACAATCTACAGACATAGAATGCCGCTACTTTACTGTGACTAATTGTCACTCTTAGTGCAGTTGTCAGTTACACAAATTATGAAAGGGATATATGAAACATTTATGAAAAGGATAGATTGCTACTCACCTTAAAGATGACAGGTAGTTGCAGATAGGCACAACCAAAACACTCTTATACACTGTGCTTCTGGTCAACGCTTTCTTCAGAAAAGAAATGAAAACACACAATCGGGCACACTTCATGCACACATGACCACTGTATCTGGCTGCTCTGGCCAGACTGCAAATATTGCGTTGAAAGAAAGCAGCAATTTGGAGTGGGACAGGGAAGGGGGAGGGATAGAAGGGTACGGGTGGTGGGAGAGAAGAGCACTGCCTGCCGGACTGTGCAGGGACTAGAAGGTGCAGGACAAGGCTGCCAGATGCAGTGTCCAGAGACTGTGGGGAAGGGGGGAGATGGAGAGCAGAAAATGAGAGGGGAAAGACTGGCAGAGACCAGTGCACGGTGAGGCTGAGGGGACTTTAATTGAGAGGAGGTGATAGGACAGAAGGGATGGAAGCTGTGGATGGAGAGTGTGGAGACAGTAGGTTACTGTAGGTTGAGGCCGTAATAATTTTGGGAGTTAAGAATGTGTTGTAAGGATAATTTCCATGTTCACAGTTCAAGAAAGCTGGTGGGGAGGGGAGGATCCAGGTGGCCTATGTTGTAAGGCAACTATTGAAATCAAGCATGTTTTGTTCAGCGGCTTGTTATGCCACAGGGTGAACCATTGGGGGTGGCCATTCATCTCTGCTGACTGCTGGTTGGTAGTCATACCAGTATAAAAAGATGTGCAATGCTTGCGGCCGGACTGATTATGACATGGCTGCTTTCACAGATGGCTCAGACTCTTGAGTGGGTAGGATAAGCTTGTGGCAGGACTGGAATAGGAAGTGCTGGGTAGGTGGATTGGGCAGGTCTTGCAACTGGGTCTGGGATGTGATCCCTACAGCAAGGGGTTGGGATTGGGAGTGGCCTAGGGATGGACTAGGATGGAGTGGAGGTTGAGTGGATGATGGAATATCTTTTTAGGAGGGGTCGAAGGACCTTGGGTAGGATATCCCTCATTTCAGGGCACAGTGATAGATAATCATAGCCCTAATGAAGGATGTAATTCAGTTTTTCCATACTGAGATGGTATTGGGCAGCGAAGAGTGCATTTCTTTATGGCTGGTTCTGGACGATTGCAGTGGTGGTAGGAGGATTGGGAGTGTGTAGGGATGTGGTGCAGAAAATGTGTTTATGGACTAAGTCTGGGAGATAATGCCTGTCTGTGAAGCCTTTGTGAGACCTTCAGCTTACTGGGGAAGGGAGTTCTTGTCACTGCAGATACCCCTTCCATTGGTTGCCAGGCTGTATGGGATGGATTTCTTGGTGTGAAAGGTATGGCAAAAGTTGAAATGCATGTACTGTTGATGCGGTATGGGTTTAATGTGAGCATAGGTGTTGATGAACCCATGAGAGGATGAGGTCAACGTCCAAGGTGGCACATTGCATTGAGGAAGACCAAATGAAGTGGATGGGAGAGAAGGTGTTGATGTTATGAAGGAATGATTATAGGGTGTCTTGGCTCTGAGCCCAGATAATGAAGATATAATCAATGTAGCCAGTTATTGTGTCCCACTGAAAGAATTTCAGCCCTCAGTGACAAACACCTCCAACCAATTGCCCAAAATCTAGCCTCTCATGTCAGAGACACCAACCACTTTCTTCACTGACTCTCCACCATCCCTACCCATTAACCTCCTGGATCCCTACTCATCACTGTTGGTGCCACTTCCCTATGCACTTAACATCCCTCATACCTATGGACTTCCCACTATTGGACACTACCTTTCCCAACATCTTTCAGACTCTAAACTCAATATGTCACTCTACATGTATCTCACTAACTTTATCCTAACACACAACTACTTCTCCTATGAAGGGAAGGTACACAAACAAATCAGTGGCACAGGCCTGTGCATCAGTGTGGCACTCTTCTATGCCAGCATGTTTATGGACCATCTAGAGGGAACCATCTCAGCCTCCCAAAATTCCAGACCTGTGGTCTGTCCAGGGTCACTGATGATATCTTTGTGACCTGGACACGGGGCCAGAAAACTCTATCTGCATTCCTTCACAATCTCAACACCTTCTCTCCCATCCACTTTACCTGGTACTCCTCAACCCAATGTGCCGTCCTCCTGGACGTTAACCACCTCCTCTGTGATGGCTCCATCCACACCTCTGTCTATGTTAAAATCACCAACACTACCTGCATTTTGCCCGTTGCCATCCCTTCCACACCAAAATATCCCTCCCATATAGCCTGACCACCTGGAGATGGTGTATCTGCAGTGAGAACAACTTCCTTGCCCAGTATACTGAAGGTCTCACTAAGGCCTTCACAGAGAGGCAGTATCTCACAAACCTAGTACGGAAACAGATTTCCCTTGCCATATCCCCACATGCCCACAGTCCTCCCACCTCCTCCAAGAACTAGCTACAAAAGAGTGCCCTCTTTGTCACCAAGTACCACCCTGGAGTGGAGCAACTGAACCACATTCTTTGAGAAGCCTTTGATTATCTGTCATCATGCTCTGAAATGTAAATATCATGTGACTAGGGCCTCCCGTCGGGTAGACCGCATTCCACCCAAGATTCTTCCCACCCTTCCTAAAGTGGTGTTCCAATACCCACCCACCCTCCACAACATCCTTGTTCTTCCCTAGGCCACTCTCAGTCCCAGCCCCTTGCCACATGGATCATATCCCTGAGGAAGACCTAGGTGCAATACCTGCCAATCCACCCACCCAGCACTTCCTAGTTCAGTCCTGTGACAGGATAATCCTAATCCATCAGAGGGCAGGCCACCTGTGAAAGAAGCCATGTTGTATACTAGCTCTGCTGCAATCATTGCACAGCTTTTTATATTGGTATGACTACCGACCATCTGTCACCCAGTATGAATTGCCAAAGTGGCCCAGGGGGAAGTGGACCACCCTGTGGCACAACATTGCTGCTGAAAATAGCATGCTTGATTTCATTGGCTGTTTCACAGTCCAGGCTATATGGATCCTCTCCTCCACCATCAATTTTTCTGAACTGCGCAGGGAGTTATCCTTACAACACATTCTCTGCTCCCAAAAAGTATCCCAGCCCCAGCCTGCAATAGCGTACTGTCCCCACAAAATTTCTGCCCCTTCTATCATACTACATCTTCCCAATTTATTTCCTGACACCCTCATTGTGTGCTGCTCTCTGTCAATGCACCCACCAATTTTCCCTTCTCTTCCATCCCCCCCCCCCTCCATCCCCCCCTTTCTCCCCACCCGCTCCTCCCATCTCTCACAGCATTGGGCAGCCTTGCTCTGCTGCTGTCTTGTCCCTGCATGCTTTGCCAGGAAGTGCTCTTCTCTCCTCCCACCTGTACCCTCTATCCCTCCTGCTTCCCTGCCTCACTCTAGATTGCTGCTTTCATCAACACAATAATTGCAGAGTGGCTAGAGATAGTGGTTATGTTTATGTAAGATCTGCCTGCTTGCATGAATGTATGTATGTTTTCCTTTCTCTCTAGAAGAAACCTTTGGCCAAAGGCTCAGTGGTAGCAGTCTTTTTGTTGTGCCTGTCCGCATGACATCTTTGTGGTGAGCAGCAATCTATCCTTTTCATAGTTGTTGAAAAACTATGTGTGGATTAACTTTTTACGCAAGGTTTGAACAAAAAGATGCGTGCTTTACCATAAATGCAGATGCTAACCAAGCCTGTATGCTGCACTGTTGTGTTCCACCATAAATAACACTTGTGCAATGTACTCAATATGTTACAAGTGTCAGTTTTGATCAGAATAGTATTCTATGTAGTTGGGATCACATTATGTTGGATCTAAGTAAATTTGAATGTAAGCAAACTGTTGGTGCTTGTATGGTGGGAGTGTCTATAAACAGGGGAGCCAAGGTGTTTGGTATTTCAAGAGATGTGGTGGTGTAGATTTTTTCCACATACAGGGAAAGTGGAGAAATATCATCCACTAAGTTGTACAGGTGGAGCTTTGTCTTGACTTGCCATAACAAACAATAGTCAATGTGGATGATTGTGGTGAAAAATAAGAGGATGATAGCTGTAAAAGTCACTGCAGGACTGAATGTCACACTCACAAATCCCATAAGCACCAAAATAGCATCAAGGAAGCTTCAGAAGAAAGGAATTGCAGAGCGAGCTGGGAACCACTCTTCAGTGATGCAAAAGCTCATGACTGGAAAATGTGGTGCTGAAGCCAAGAAAATTAGACTTTGGAGTAATGGAAGAAAGTCATTTCATGGGATGAGTCTTGTTTCACACAGTTTCCAACTTCTGATCCAGTTTACATGCCAAGAGTGAAACATGGTGGGGCTTTGGTGATAATTTAGGCAGCCACATCACTGTATTCCACGAGCTCCAGGGATACTCTGCAAGGGCACATTATTGCCAAGGATTATGTGACCAGTTTTGCTGATCAGGTCTACGCTATGGTACAATATTTGTACCACAGTGGTGGTGGTGATGATCCAGGTTCACTGGTCCTCTGTTCACACAGCTCGCTTTGTCCAGGACTGGGTTTGTGAGCATAAGGATAAATTATTACATCTATCCTGACCACCACAGTCACCAGATCTCAATGTTACTGAGCATTTGTGAACTAGAGAGAAATGTGTGTGATTGTGATCCACCTCCTCCATCATCACCTGAAACTGCCAAAATTTTGAGGAGTACTGGTATAAGATTCCCTTTAAAACTGTACAGGATCTGTATTTATCCATTCTGAGATGAGTGGAAGCTGTTTTGAATACCAGCATGTTTTCTACCCTGTATTAGGCATGGTAATGTGTTATGTTTTTGGTATTTCCATATTTTTGCTCAACTTGTGTATCAACGTACTGTGTACACAATTGCTCATCTCTTCAGAAGATTTAAGGCTGACTTCCCAGGTTACAAATTCTATCATATTGTTTATGGTCCTTGATGTAAATTTGGTTTGGAAGGTGGTGATCATTTACTCATTTAAACTTATTGGTCATATTATTGTTGGGGAGATGTGGTCTACATTCTCAAAATACTTGAAGCAATAAAATTCTCTGATAGTTACACCTTATTAATAAGTAAAACATTATTGATTTTGAAGTTAGGGTGTTACCTGTTGAATCAGTGAACTTGTGTGTGGATAATAATCTCATGCATGTTGCTGCAGTGACAAATATAACCAAATTTGTAATAACCCATAAAAGATTATAACTGTTAGATAACAATTCTTTGTTTGATAGAAGCAAAAGTATAAGTAACAAATGAACAATACTCAAATGTGTTGGTTAAAAAACAACGTTCTGCAATATTGGAAACTTACCAACAAATATGAATGCTAAAAGCATTGTTAGCTTATGTCCGTATTGTTCAGAGCTCTTTACTGGAACATAAACAAATTTCTGTAAACCAAGTGAAGTGACAATGGCACCCGTTTGATCAGTTTCACAATTGGCATGGTTTCAACATAAAACCATGCATAAAGGTACTTGGATGGTACCTGAGAGGCAAACTGTAAACCAGATAGGCCATGTATGCATCCACAAACAAACAGCATCAAAGATACGCAAACCTGTAGAGGAGCAGACTGTAACACATGATTTCCAGGTGATAAGTAACGTGAACATTAAATTTAAGAAGGTGTGTAGAACAGCAAAGCAGACTACATATTGTGATATACGAGGTGCTACCTAAAATATCCAAGAATTTCATTGTGAAAAACAGAAAACTATACTTACATCCTGATGTCCTCTGTCGTCTCCAAAGTAGTCGCCTTGGGCATGTATGCAACAATCCCAGTGTTGCTCCCATTTTTGGAAGTACTCCTGGAAGTCTGCAGGGTGAATGGTGCTCAGGACCCATTGCAATACCACGTGGATGTCTTCAGTCAAGTCAAAACGTTGCCCTTTGGATGTCATTTTCATCTTTGAGAACAGGTGGAAGTTGCGTGGAGCTAGAAATGCCAAGTAGGGATGGTGGGGGACCATTGCCAGTTGGTTTTGGCAAGGAATTCCTTCACAATGAGCAAAGTGTGCACGGGTGCATTGTCATGATGCACCAAACTAGTCTTTATTTTTCCATAATTCTGGCCATTCACACCAAACATTTTCCCTCAGTTACCTCAAAACCTCAAAGTAAATCTGTCTGTTGACAGTTTGGCCAAGTGGAACAAACTCCCCAAACATGAGAAAAATATTATTAGCATTGACTTCATGTTGCTGTGAACTTATCAAGCTTTTTTTGTCCTAGGAGAAGATGGTGTTTTCCATTGTGATGATTGCTTCTTTGTTTCAGGCTCATAACTGTAGACCCAAGGTTCATCACCTGTTACAGCTCTAGATAAGAATTTTGGAAACTCTCGAACTCTTTGCTGCAGTTTAGTGCATATCTGAATATTGAGGTTTCATTGGTCACTGCTTAGAAGGCAAGGGACAAACTTTGTTACAATTTGTCTCATGTTCAGTTCATTGGCTAGAAATCATTGACATGTACCATAAAACAGCCAAAACTATTACAAACATCGTGGACTGTCTGCCTTTGATCATTCTAAATCATATCACGCACTTGCATGATCATTTCTGGTGTTGTACATGTTGATGGTCACCCAGAAGGTTTATCACCTTCCACAGATTCTCGGCCTTGAACCACTCAAATGTTCTTGTTTGATTCAGGGCATTGCCACTAAATGCTTCTGTCAGCATGCAGTGGGTTTCACCTGGAGTTGTCTTTGACTTGAAACAGAATTTGATGCAAATCCAATGCCCCTTCACATTATCCATGTCATAATCTGCAGAAGCACTGAAACACATCCTGACATGCACCACTACAACTCACAACTGAATGTGCCAAACATGAGGCAACTTTGTGCCGCAGTAGCTAAGACATGTACCTCGAGACACATAGCAGCAGAATGTCATATTGGTACTGGTTTGTCTGGTACAATGAAATTCTTAGATATTGTGGGTAGCACCTTGTAAGTAGATTAAAAGAGAACAGTTTAATAGAACATATGAGTTAAAACTAGCAAAAGACGTAGTTAAATGTGGCAAAAAGGTATGAGACAGTGGTATCAATAGTGACTGGTCTCAAATTAAGGAACTGGTAAACAGTGTAGTTTTTGAAGTTCTAGACAAACAGAAGAGGTCTGGTTGATCAGTCAAATGTGCCAACAAAAAACAGAAGAGATGATGGTGGCTAGGAATATGCTGGTAGAAAATATGAAGGATCAGGAGCTACAATATAAATATTTCAGAATATGGAAGAAAACAGTAACTATATTATTGCAGTAGAGATGGAAATATTACAGAGAGCTAATAGAAGAAGCTGAAGAGGTCTGTATAAAAGGTAGCACAGAAATATAAAGAAAAGAAAACTTGTATTGAAGACATACATGGTAATATCCTTATGAATGAGACTGAAGTAGAACAGCGATGGGCAGAGTACTTCACAGTATTAGTAAAGTATTATGACTCTAATTGGTCTATTTTGAGTGAGGCACCAGACTATTTTGAGTGAGGCACCAGACATTGGTAAAGTAGAGATCCACCAATGAAGTAGAAATATGATAAATATTAAAAAACCTAAAAAAGCAATAAGGTATACAACCAAGATCAAATTGCAGGAGAGCTAATTCAGGTGGTGGACTGGTACTGGTTCAAATAGTTATGAAACTGTTAAAAAGTTTGGGAATATGAGAAATTGTCTGACAACTGGAAAATGGGCATAATCTGTCCTATGCTAAAAACATGTGACCCTGATACATGCTAATTATAAAGGGATTGTACTCCTTAATGCAAGCTACAAAACACTATCTTAGTCTGTACTGAAGAAAATGATCCCATTTGATTTATATGACTATCGATGCAGTTTTAAAAGACCTAGCTCAACTACAGATCAGCTTTTTGTGCTCAGACAGGTAATTGAGAAAGGGTGGAACTTAACGTTGATATTCACATGGTTTTTGCTGACTTCAAAGAAGTGTTGTGACAGCATATATTTGGACACAGTCACCAATGCTTTGAAAGAGTTTATTTCCACAAAAGTTAATATGCCTAGTACAGATGGGTTTAGAGAAATTCAATTGTCCAGTAGAGGTCAGTATAGAAATGTCAGAGCGTTTTCGAGTCAGAACCAGCCTTAAGCAAGGAGAAGCAATATCTCCATACACTTTTAGAAAAAAAGACGGAAAAGAACGCAAAAAAATTAAACCCAGCTGGAATAAGACTGAGTAATAACACAGTAAATCAGCTTGGACATGTTTGTGATGTTATTCTAAGCAGTGATAGCAAAGAGAAATTGCAGCTCATGACAGGTTTTTACAGTAATTTTCCAAGGGAAGCAGGGTTAAAAATTAACGAGAACAGACCTAGTACATGGTCATATGCAAGGCACTCAGTGATTGTACACCACTGACAGTTGGTGAATTCTCTTTCACTTTTAAAACAGCAGACACATTTAAATATTTGGGAAGCATTTTTATCAAACAGAATAGAATAGAAGTTGGGGTTAAGGCAAGGATAACAGTGACAAATTGAGAGCCATTTCGTGAAATTTTAACATCAAACTACACTAACAGTGTAATTCTCCATCTAGCTCTGTATGGGTTTGAAACATACACAGGGTGATTATAAATTTAAACTTTCAAACCCCTGTACTGATAACACCACTGGTCAGAATAACGTCAAATTGCAACAGAATATTATCAGAGAAGGGGGAAAACATAAGGCAGAAGTAAAGTAAATAGTTACAAAATGTAGCAATAGACAACGCTGTAAGCTTCATAATAGTGGTCGATTACAAATGACAAATGAATCATACAGTAATGCCTAAGGTGTACATTTGACGTTAAACAAACTGTACAGCTCAGTGTGCGTCTGTGTACAGGTGCGATGCTGTTAGTTGCCTAAGGCCATCCGCCACGGCAAGGTCATATCACATCAGATGGGAAAAATCAGTTTTTAATTGTCCTGAGGCCAAAAACAGCATAAAAAGCGCCAATCACATCGGTTTTTAATTGTCCTGAGGTCAAAAACCACATAAAAAGCATGAATCAAATCTGATTATTAATTTCTGTGTGACTGGCGCAAAACATGTTCGATATGCTTCCACCGTTTTCTGCAACAAGTTGAATTTGAGAAACAGCATGTTCCACAACTGATCGGAGTGGTTCCGGGGTCACGTTCAGAATGTGTTGCACAAATGCAGCTAAGTTTGCAATCGGAGCACTAAAGACAACATCTTTCAGATAGCCCCACAGCCAGAAGTCACACGGATTAAGATCAGGTGATTGGGATAGCCAAGCTGTAGGGAAACGGTGGCTGATAATTCCAGCGTTTCCGAAATGGCACTGCAGCAGCTGCCTAACTAGATTTGCTATGTGTAGAGGTGTGCCATCTTGCATAAAAATGATCCCACCCACACATCCACACTATTGGAGAGCTTGAATGACATGGTTGCGCAAAAGACTCTCATAGTGCTTACCAGCGATGGTACAGATAACAGGACCGGAAGCACCTGTCTCTTTGAAAAAATATGGCCCTATGATAAATGATGCCGTAAACCCACACCACACAGTGACCTTTTCAGGATGAAGTGCTGGTTGGTTTGTGTGTAGATTTTCCATTGCCCATATTCGACAATTCTGTGTACTGACATATTCTGTCAGATAGAAGTGGGCTTCGTCTGTCCACAAAATCTTCCACGGCCGGTCATTGTCCACCTCCACTTAAGAAATTCTAAAGCGAAGGTCTCTCTCTTGCTGGCAGATCAACAGGAAACAACTCGTGCACATGGGTAATTTTGAATGGGTAGCAAAGAAGTATGTTTTGTAGGATTTTACACACCGTGCTCATGGCTATGTCCTTCAAGCAATTCTCTGTGCACCACACGTGTGCACACCACCACTTGTCTCCTCCTGCATTGCTGTGGCCTCTACTTCCACTGACCTCGAATCACTTTGTTTCCTCCATCTACCATGTTGCACACCAAAAGAACCCTTCTTTTCGAATTTCCACGGCAGTCATCAGACCCACGCCATTTTTCCAAACCCTTCAATGTCTGGAACTTCTGCAGAGTGATGTGCACAGTCGTCATTCTTTACAAGCAGAGCACGTTTCTGCATTGAGACAGTCATGGCGAACATCACAGATGTGAAAGGGGGGAACCCCCCCGATAATATTCTGTTGCAATTTGACATCATTTTGACCAGTGGTGTTATTTCTACAGCGTTTTGAAAGTTTAACTTTAATTATAATCACTCTGTGCATTAAGGAAAGCAAAAAAATGGCTCTGAGCACTATGGGACTCAACTGCTGAGGTCATTAGTCCCCTAGAACTTAGAACTAGTTAAACCTAACTAACCTAAGGACATCACACACATCCATGCCCGAGGCAGGATTTGAATCTGCGGCCGTAGCGGTCTCGCGGTTCCAGACTGCAGCGCCAGAACCGCGCGGCTTCTTCGGCCGGCATTAAGGAAAGCAGATGAGCAGAAGTTGCAGGTCTTCAAGAGAAAGATATTAAGCAAAATGTTTGGCACCAAGAGGGATCCTATGTCTCAGAAATGAATGGTATTAAATAAAAAGGAAATTGCAGAGCTTTATTCACAAGCTGAAATTGCTCAAAGGATGTAGAAAAGTAGATTGATGTGTGCAGGACACGTAATTAGGATGGAAGAGGAAAGACTGCCGAGACTAGCATTCTGAGGATCTGTGGAGGGTAGAAGGGGCAAAGGAAGACCACGGACACAAAGGACGGTATCACCAAGGGTACGGAGGCAATGAACCCATGAATAGAATGGACCATGGAAGCCAGGAACAGAAACAATTGGTGGAGGTATATAGAACACACACAAGGTCTTCAAGACTAAAGCAACAATTAAGAAGACAAAAAGAAGTTCTTAATGTGACCTAATCCCTGTCTCATGTCAGTTTAAGAATGGGAAGACTAGTGTCTAAATTTTTGTATGGATGTTATTGGATAGTCACACTCCATTTATCATTATGAGGGGGGGGAAAGAAAAAAGGTAGGCACTTAAAAAGAAAATGCTAAAAATTAAAAATCTGCCGATACACGAGATTTCTACTGTCTTTCTGCTTGCTTATTTGTTTGTCAAATGTTGAGATTTATGAAATAATTATGGGCGAGTTCCATTTTGTCCTTTTACAAGACAAGCAGATATCAAGCAAGGGGTATTTACTGTTACTAAATGCTGAATTTTTGCCGTCTATTATATCCTCAGTCACTGTGGAAAGGTGGAGAATGCTGATTACACATGTCAGCCTTAGTGTAGTGTCAAATAATTCAGAGAAATAAGGTACCTTGCAAGAATCATCAGATTATAGGTTGTAGATGGCACCCAAGACTCTTAATTGGTTCTTTTCTTTTTATAATGGGAACCAGAATCAGAAACCTGAAACTTTTATGTATGCTTCAATAGTTGATATCTACATCAATGACAGAACATTATTACATTCAACACTACTTTTTGCACATAGTGCAGCCTTGCTCAAGAGATCTGACATGGCAAATGTTAACAACATTTCACCTGCTATTAAGTGCCCACTTTTCAAGATCAAGACTGAAATCAAAAGTACGCAGAATTATTATTTTTTTTGTCTTTCTATTGACTCAGCTGTGTAGCAAGCTGATATTTCATTCAGTAGTTTTTGTACTACATCATAGTCAATGTCCTAAATATTTTTGTACTTCCATTGCTTGCCCTACCTCTTGGGAGCTTAGAAGATCAGAACTGTCACATCCTCTTCACTATGATGAGCATCAAAGGTGATGCTCCCATCAAAGCTTTGCAATCATCATATGGGTTCATGTGGATATTCAGTTTTCTTGAAAGAGAAGCCCTCATCATTGAACTGCACCTCAGGACTGTTGCGGAGTTTCATATGGAGGATGTGAATGGCATCTCTGTGTTTTTGCCTTGTTGATGAAGGCTCATAATGCTCGACTTCATATATAATGCCTGATAAACGTTACAGTAGCGCCCAAAGTGGTGTTTTAGTAACTTTTCCTACAGTTACACATTCCGCACAGGTGTAAAAATCCATATGAAGTCATCTGAACTGTACCTCTACGACCAGTACTTCGTGTTATAGCAACTGGGTGTCCAGGATCCATATGCAAGCCAACCATATTGTTTCTTAGTTCTTGGATGGACTTAGTTGCCATTCACTAGATGCCCCATGATTTTTACTTCTTGTGTGGTAAAGAGGCGCTTTCCTGGACTCAGGCAGAGACCTGCAGTCAGAGGCTGTCAGGAATTAAAAAGGCAGTCTTTCCTTGGTCAGTCTCGTCAATCGCGATTTGCCAATAACCAATTACAAGTCCATTGTTGAGAAATACTTTGTTCCTCTCAGGTAATCTAGGGTGTCATTAATGCATGGTGGTTGATAGACACTGATTTTTGTTATTTTGTTCATTTGTCGCTATTCACTGCAGAAATGCCATGTGCCATCCTCCTCCTTCACAAGGACTGTGGTAGAAGACCAAGGGCTCTGAAGGTTCAGTAATGTTATCGTGCAGCATCTTCTCCACTTTCTCATGGATTATCAGCTGGTGGCACCCTACACAAGCACTGGATAATTCATGGATGATCCCCAATGTTGCTATGTTGTTTTACCATTGACCATTTGGTCTGTCTTTTCTTCACTCCAGCAGAGCGTCAGTAAATTGATGCAGGGCTGCTAACACTCACCAATGTTGCTCCTTAGTCAGGCCAAATCCTTTTGGCTGTTCTATAGTAGCTTCCTCCCGTACTTTATCTGTAGGGATAGAGCAGCACGGTTCTTTATTTATGGTATTAAGCTGCTCATTTGGACTGGTTCAATTGTCCCTACACCTGTATCTTTAGGGACGAGCTGTTGCTGCTCAAGGCAGGTAGTGATCCGAAGTTCATCTTCACCATGTACAATGCTTATGACTTTCCTTGGCACATAGATTTGTTTTATGAGCCTGAGTATTTTTTTGCAGTTGATGAAAGCTTCATAGTTTAACTGATCACCTAGCGTGAGGACCTCATTGATGATGACGGAATGATGGAAAACAATCACCCAGACAATCTTTTTTGTGTGTACGTTTTTGATTAGCTACAGCGATATGGAGTTTTGATCTACCACAGTCAGTGTCTCTTTCTGCTACCTGCAGGAATTCCCATTCAAGAATGACATTACAACTACATTCTGATAAAAGGACAAATTGAAAGGGTTGTCTTGTGTCCTTCATAAGTTATTCTTGCAATATATGTTCCTTTCAGCTGGACATATTTCCTGTTTATACTTCAGTAAAATCACTTCATGTCAAGGAACATATGAGGTGCAATCAAAAAGTTTCTGTTTTATGTCATTGCTGCAGCACATGTGTAGTGTAGCATGACTCTGATGCGAGTATATAAGTACTGACAGGTAGGCAAGAGTTTAGTGTGGCATTCATATTTGTGATGTGCCTTTGGTACATGCGGTAACATTATTAACAGATGCATCCAAACAGGACCAATGTGCTGTTATTCTTTTCTTGGCCACCAAAGGACAAACACCAGCAGACATCCATCACAGAATGAAGAATGTGTATGTGGTAATATGTCTATCAACATCGTTGTGGAATGGTGTGCCAAGTTCTGTGATAGTTACATTTTTACAGAATCTGGCAGGCCAGCCTCACTGAAGTGGGAGACACTCGAGCATCTGCCATGTAGTCCTGATCTCTCCCCATTTAATTATCATGCCTTCATTCCCTTAAAAAAGACTTTGAAGGGCCAATGATTCCTGTCTGACAAAGATGTTCGGCAGGCAAGTAGGGAATTCTTCAAGCAGTTGGACATGATGTTTTACCAAACAGGTATCTTCAACATTGTGTGTCGGAGGGATGGATTGCAGTAGTGCTTATGTTGATTTTGCCAGATTGGCATACTGATTTTGGACTATACCACCATTGAGTAGAAGCTTTTTGATCGTCCCTGATAGTATTCTTTAGCTGCTGAAGATAAGCATTTAACATTAGAGAAAAGGATGCTCTTGAATCAAGTAGAATCCAAACAGGTTGGCTGTTGAGAATGATGTTAATCAGATTTACCGACTTCTTGGTGACTGTTGTCTATTTAAGATATTCATATGTGTCACCTTCATCATGCCTTGCTTAGTTTTCCTTAACTCAGCAGGTAGGGATCCAGCTGGTACCTCCATAAGGGGACAGGGAATGGCTATGGTATGTTGGGGAGTGACCTCGTACAGGATACGGTGATATTCTGTGTCGTACAGGTCACCTATAATTGTCTGCAGTTAACTCATGAATTAGCTTTGAGATGATTGACATTTGATGGCACAGAGTTTGTCAGAAACTTGCCTTCTTTCTCTCCTGTAGCTTACAAGTCCAGGGTATCTGTTATGGAAACTGGCATATTGTCCTCTGTCCTCAAAATGTCTATTCTTCTGCAGTACATTACACTTGGCAGAGATGTTGATTGTACCTGAGTTGGTTGGAATCTGGATTGTCATTTGACAGTTGCTGTATAAATCTGAGTTGGCAGAGTCCATTCTTCATGGAGCATTCAACTGGTGGTGGAGATCGGTCCTAAACTCAATACATCTCATCTTCAACATTCTCTATTACTCCAGCCATATTAGGTAGACATTCATTCCTGATATCTCTCACTTACTTGGTATGAGTGTTCTGGCTGCCATAAATTGTTGTATCTCTTCTGTTACAACCTGGTGTATGAGAGAAGTGAGGTCAATGTGGCCTTACACAACTGCCATAGGGACTACATTCAGGAGTCAATCGTACCCGTTTCATCGGACTCTTTTTATGTTGCTTATTCTTGATGTGCTGGTACAACTTGATGAATGTGTCCTGCTTGGTACATGTATTCTGAGACTCTTTTCACCAAGTGTGAAGTTCTGTTGGCTTCTGTCATATTCAGATTCAGTTGTTCTTTAGCTAAATGGGCTTGCTGCTGATTGCTGCTAAATATTTTCTTCAGTTTGGCCTGTGGAATTTATCCCGTCAGTTGAGCTTCTCTTTGTTGTTCTCAACCCACTGCTGGGCTATACCACCCAAGTAAAAGTACATATTTCTCAAATTGTCATCCAGCTGTTGTATTTCACAACTTAGTCAAATCCTTATGACCATTTTGTTGGGTCTTGTCTAGTGTCTCCAGAAAACACATGAGTATGTGTTGTGCAGCTGACTTACTGCTGTTTTGAAATCAGTTGGTCTCCTGAATCTATGAACCATGGGAACAATGTTCCCATATAGGTGACAGCATTTAAACTGCCTAATTGGAGCTGTGGTGATGTAGATGTTTTTGAAGTACCCAACATCTCCTCCAAAAATAGTCACATTGTAACCCGAATCAAGTCCAAGTCGACAAGCAGGGACATCAGTGACTTAGCATGCAATCACATTTATTATGAACACCAATTGGACTAAACTACTGGATGGAGAATGCAGCTGCTTATACTAACATTACAACTATAATAAATTTCAAGAACCTTCCAGAACTGATAGATACTAAATGACAAATGACTGCCAGTGATTAGGTTTGAACTGGTGACCCACAGCACACCAGCCAGTGATGCTAACTGCTACACCGCATTACATGCGCTGTGGCATGTGGCAAAGAAGTTGTGCTGTATACAAGGATGATACAGTAAGAAAATTAGGGTTATTTGTTTATTTAAAAAAAAGTTAGAAAAACATTTCTCTGGCAGTTTTTTTCCTACAAACATACTTAACTTTGCCACATAATTGCTATTCACTTGTTAACTCTTACAGTAACTTTAAACTAGCATCTTCAACTCCTCTGGATAAAAGTTCTTTGCACAGGAATTGAATCAGTTGATATTGGTGGTCTGTAGTTTGTAGTAATCTTCAAACAGTGGTTGACCAACCCATTGTTTGAAGTACAAGAAAAGATTATAATCACTGATGTGAGGTCAGAACTTTTGGGTGAGTTGTTGAAAAATTCTCAATGGAAATGCTTAATTTTATTCTTGTTAAAGGCAGCAGCATATGGATACATGACGACATAGAGAAGACCATCCTGACACTATCCAAGAATTTCCACAATAATTGTGTAAATATTTATGTGTTCAGCATCAGGAAATCAATCAGCCAGGATACCAACCACGAATCATTGATTTGATTGCAGATTTTGGTCTGCTTGCTGCAAAATTTCATCAGTCTGGATACTGGGCCTGGCACTCATGCTCCTTATGGTCTGCATTTGTACAGCCAGTTTTTAAGTGTTAGCAGCATTATTTGACCTTCCCTTCACTCATTAATGTAGGCTCATGAACTAGGCATAACTCACGATGAATTTGGGCTTTTGTGGATATTTTTGTACACATAACTTGAATATAGCACATACTTTACAGTTGATGTGACCAGTGATTTTTGAAGCCATTATTATTTGCTTTCACTCTTAGTCCAGTGACTATTGGATCAAAACAGTGACTTTTGTGGTTTTACAATAAATCAATCAATAGATGGTTCCACATGAAACTTCATTGTGAGCTGATAGCATTTAAATTTAGACCGAGAGCCATTACATTTTTAATAAACCATGAATAGATTTCAACTGGTAAAAGTTTGAGGAGAAAAGATGACTGATAAGAACTTAGCTTCATGAGACAAAATACACTCCTGGAAATTGAAATAAGAACACCGTGAATTCATTGTCCCAGGAAGGGGAAACTTTATTGACACATTCCTGGGGTCAGATACATCACATGATCACACTGACAGAACCACAGGCACATAGACACAGGCAACAGAGCATGCACAATGTCGGCACTAGTACAGTGTATATCCACCTTTCGCAGCAATGCAGGCTGCTATTCTCCCATGGAGACGATCGTAGAGATGCTGGATGTAGTCCTGTGGAACGGCTTGCCATGCCATTTCCACCTGGCGCCTCAGTTGGACCAGCGTTCGTGCTGGACGTGCAGACCGCGTGAGACGACGCTTCATCCAGTCCCAAACATGCTCAATGGGGGACAGATCCGGAGATCTTGCTGGCCAGGGTAGTTGACTTACACCTTCTAGAGCACGTTGGGTGGCACGGGATACATGCGGACGTGCATTGTCCTGTTGGAACAGCAAGTTCCCTTGCCGGTCTAGGAATGGTAGAACGATGGGTTCGATGACGGTTTGGATGTACCGTGCACTATTCAGTGTCCCCTCGACGATCACCAGTGGTGTACGGCCAGTGTAGGAGATCGCTCCCCACACCATGATGCCGGGTGTTGGCCCTGTGTGCCTCGGTCGTATGCAGTCCTGATTGTGGCGCTCACCTGCACGGCGCCAAACACGCATACGACCATCATTGGCACCAAGGCAGAAGCGACTCTCATCGCTGAAGACTACACGTCTCCATTCGTCCCTCCATTCACGCCTGTCGCGGCACCACTGGAGGCGGGCTGCACGATGTTGGGGCGTGAGCGGAAGACGGCCTAACGGTGTGCGGGACCGTAGCCCAGCTTCATGGAGACGGTTGCGAATGGTCCTCGCCGATATCCCAGGAGCAACAGTGTCCCTAATTTGCTGGGAAGTGGCGGTGCGGTCCCCTACGGCACTGCGTAGGATCCTACGGTCTTGGCGTGCATCCGTGCGTCGCTGCGGTCCGGTCCCAGGTCGACGGGCACGTGCACCTTCCGCCGACCACTGGCGACAACATCGATGTACTGTGGAGACCTCACGCCCCACGTGTTGAGCAATTCGGCGGTACGTCCACCCGGCCTCCCGCATGCCCACTATACGCACTCGCTCAAAGTCCGTCAACTGCACATACGGTTCACGTCCACGCTGTCGCGGCATGCTACCAGTGTTAAAGACTGTGATGGAGCTCCGTATGCCACGGCAAACTGGCTGACACTGACGGCGGCGGTGCACAAATGCTGCGCAGCTAGCGCCATTCGACGGCCAACACCGCGGTTCCTGGTGTGTCCGCTGTGCCGTGCGTGTGATCATTGCTTGTACAGCCCTCTCGCAGTGTCCGGAGCAAGTATGGTGGGTCTGACACACCGGTGTCAATGTGTTCTTTTTTCCATTTCCAGGAGTGTATTTAGTAACAACAATAGACTCGTATAACAGGATATAAAATGACACAAGCTTTCAGAATTACTAACTTGTTCCTTTGGGAGGAGAGAGATGTTGGTGAAGATCAAAAGGGAAGAGCAGGTCACTCCGGACCTAGGTTGAGTAGGGCATATGTACTGTGCTACTGTGGTGAAAGTTGGCCTTGTTTTTATCCTGGCTCAAAAAATGCATTCACTTAATCCATACAAATTGTTCACAGCCTAATCATATTAACAGTGAAGACTTTGTAATCCATTCAAGAGTGATAGGTTTTCACACTTGAAATGCAATGCGCCGCACTGGTCTACCACTCACATAACAGAAGGAATGATGTGTGTGTGTGTGTGGGGGGGGGGGGGGGGGGGCTGCCTGTCTGCTGTCTGTCTCTCTGCAACTACTTTGGTAAGGTTGAGCAGCTTAGGTATTCAGATGTATTATTCTTTGTGCTAAAATATGTTGGTTCCTGTGTCAGTATATACTTTCTGTGTTATTTACAACTAAATTTATTTTACAACACAGTCCATATCCTAGACTGAAAAACACAGTACTTGGAGAATCATTCGTTTACAAACATTGTTGTTTTGACATTATGTGAACTTCAACATAACAATATAATTGTTGTATTTTTTAAACAAATTGTGCTTTGAAAAAAGTGTGTAACTAACAATATAACTGTTGAAGAATAAGTATGCTTTGCTTATAATATCATCTAATTATGTGAATATGAAGTCCTTTGATTCCATGATCACCAGTATAAAGCATTGACTGTTTCTTATCTGACAGTCAACACATTAATTGTTTTTGGTTCTTTCCAGATCAGGGAAAAATACCACTTGCATTGGTGACTACTATGAAGAAACTGAAAAGTGGTTACATTAATGGAACAAGGTGAGACCATCTTAATTTTCGGTGGTGTAGTTACAAAAATCATTGTTATCTTGTGCACAAACGAATTTCTAGTTTGTAATTGTATTTCTGCCTCATCTTCAAACTTCACCATATTGTCCAAAGTAACACTTGACGGATGTTGAGGTTTTAACATAACTGACTATAGTTAGTTTTTTGTTGTATTGGTCAGACATAAGAGTTGCTGTTATGTGTGATAAACATTTATATATATTCCGAAGTGTGTACATTAGTGCATGTGACAGGAGCTTCATAAACATGATAGAGTATCATTTGCAGCCTGTCACAGCTCTTAATGTTAATTGCCTCTTGTGTGACTCTTTTCTTTATTAAGTGAAAATGAATTTAATATTATTATTCCATCTCCAGTAACGATATTTTATTCTTTTGATAAGTATAATGTACTTCAGAAGTTTGAATAGCTGTACTGATGTTTTTGATGGTATCATCTGATTCAGTTTTTCATCTAATATCAAAGAACTGTCATCAGTCTTATTTTTTTGAGAATTGTCTCTCTCTGTTTATGAATGGAAATTCATTGTAAATAACAATTCACAATATTCATGTCAGACCCAAAAACATGACATACCATGGGTTGTATGTTGTGTGGTTGGTAAATGCAAGAGTAGTTCAGATTAGCCAGTAAGAGTGGAAAGGCTCCAGATGACATAGAGTTTGGTGCAGCCAATAAGTTTAATTTTCATAGTGTGGATATACATCTGTCATGCATGAAGCAAATTTAATTCCTGTCCACCATTTTTCTGCAGTCAAGGGCATCTTCTGATTTATGACTACAGCTGAAATTACCTTTAACTAACTGCAAATAGCTCATGCTAGCTTTATTTCTTCTCCAAAATACAGTAAGCAGTGCACTGGCAGCAACAACTGCTGACATTTCAATTGAAATATGGATAAACTTTTCAGTGCCAATAAAACTGCAAGACAATTAAAAACCTGTTAGTGTACTCAAGATAACTTCTCATTACTCACAAACTGAACCTAAATCAATGCAATTTCAGCAGGTACCACCTGAAGTTTATGTAGTAAACTTCAAAACATGTTATGGTTAACTTATAGAAATGGTGACTGGTGCAGAAATTCTGTATTTTTGATTGTATTTTAAGCATTCAGCCGTAGCTGCAAAAACCAATCCACTGTGAACGAGAATATTTTTAAGAAAATTTTGTGTTACAAGTAATTAACACAAGTAGTTCAATAATAATAATAATAATAATAATAATAATCACTCAAAAAATTATAAAATAATTTATTGTTATTTCATTTCTACAGTCTTATTATTGTCATTTCATTTTTGCAATGTTTTTATTGAAATTCTATGTTTGTAATGTTTTTGCTGACCTTTAAATAAGATGAGCTTGATATACAGTTGTCTTGCAACTTTACCTGTCTGCTCAAAAGATTTAGATTTAGAGAAATTATTTATTCTGCAGAATCCTTGAAGTGCAGGTTTTCCCCAAATTCAGTTGCTGTAGAAAAGTGGCCACTGTTGATAAATAAAGAACTTCTCCGTAATCATAATGAGTGTTCTTTGGTGATATAATTTGACAAACTTAAGTAGCTATACGTCTTAACAGAATAAAAATGTAGGGTCCGAGTCAAATTCCTTATTTGCTGAGAATACTATGATATTTTGCCATTAGCCTGAAGTTCCAAAAGCTGCTTCAACAAAACTGTTATGTATGTTTTCACTATTTAACATATCAGAATCTGAAATAAATAGTCTTAATTTTCAAATGAGGAACTCAGATTTCTAACTTTTTTCCTAAGTTGCTTTGCATATTTCTTTAGTAGCACATTATATGCTTGTACTCTATCGTATTATGAATTGATATTATTATTATTATTATTATTTATTTATTTTATTTTACATTGCAGAGTATAACTGTGATCAGCATAAATAGGTGAACTAGGCATCAAAAGACTAAAATGTCACCAGAAGATTATAATAATAATGTAACTGCTTAAAAAATAGAAATTATTGGGGTGTGTTAGTGTCTCCAGACCTAATCAGAAGTGGGAATCGAAGAGCTTGATTTCAATGCATTAAGCTCCTCTTAATGTTCTGATCACTGTAGAAACAGTGGCCAAATTAACTTTGGTTACTGCAAGTAGCGCTGTAACTTGTGCTAGCTGCTCTATGAAATTTTATTTCATAGAGCATACAGCTATTGCTGTTTAGCACAGTGTTACCCAACTGTGATTACTGTACAATTAATGTCATTAGATCCTTCATACCAATACTACCTTATTTTAATTGTGCAAGTGGTTCCTGCCCCCCCCCCCCCCCCCCCAAACCAGTCTGTGTGGGCAACTGAATTACAACAGTCAAATCAGTCAGTTGTCACTTTACACGTCGGTTGGATAGTTTTTTTTTCCGAGTAATAGCAGTGTGTGGGAGCAACCAGATGAAAGCATTCGACACAGTTTGGATTTTGTATTGACTGAATTATTCATTCTTTCTTTTCAAGTGGAAACAGTCAATAGTTTTTCTGTCACTTCAACCATTTATTCATTCTTTCAGCTGAAACCACACTTAAATTTTTTAGTTGACTGTCTGTTAAGTCTTCAGAATGAAACCAGCCAGAACTAAAGCAGTGGATTACACCACCAGAGGGTAGCCCTACCCCCAGAGTAAATCGAGCAAACGTATAGTTGTTACGACCACGGCGGACAGAGCCATCACACCGACGTCATCTCAGACGCCGTCGCAATCTGTTCCACCGCGCGACCGTGGCGCGGGGCGTGGACGGCGATGGGAGCACGCCGCGGGCGGAGGGTATTTAAATCGGCCGCCGCCGCGACCGAACCCAGTTCCCTCTGAGCAGCCATAGCGTACGGATCTCCGTGCCGGCACGTTCACAGGAGCTCAGTCCGTCAGTTCACCTGATGATGGCGACATGTATGATCGCCGAAATATTGTGCCCGTTGGACACTATAGACCGGCAGCACACCCGTGGATATTTTGATTATCAAATATGCCGGAGAAACTCAAGAATCACAAGATCATTGTATTTTGATTGTTGAAAGAAGCTGCAAAGTTTGAAATCAGGAATGTATTTTGTCTGTACTGTTTAAATTGAGACAAACAATACAGCAAGTGATTCTGATGTGCCAAAGCCTTATTCACACGACTAAGTTAGATATAATCCTCAAGATAAATTCAGTGCAATAAAAAATATCTGCAAGGATGATTCACATTATGAAACTATATTAAGGAAAGAAATTCAGAGGAAATTGACAAATAATGACAAAAATTTTTCACAAACAAATACTTCCCACAAGTGGCAGTATATGTTTAAAATACCTCACTTCAGAATTTACGAAAAAAGAATTATCAGTGTTGGGTGCTAAGCGATGGGGGGATAGACAGAGACAGAGAGAGAGAGCTAGAGATAGAGAGAAAGAGCTTCAATAAATTTAAATTAGAATTAATTATTTAAGTAAAAACTTTTTAATATAACATGTTTTAAAATGAACTAAAAAGTATTAAATAATTTCCCCTAGTCCCAAGCAGATTCCTGACGTCCTACAGATAGTTCTAAAATTTGAGCTTGTGAATTTTTAATGTCAAACCTTGTAGAATTTAAAACAAAAAATGTGGGATGCATGCAATAGGTAATTGATGCGTGAATAGTTCACCTACATCGTTAACAATTTTATTACGCTTCAGATGATATGAACTGCTCTGTGATTTTTCTCAATGACAGTTACTAAATCTACATTTCTCACTGTTGCCTATTGCGTGCACACCATGTTTTCTGCTTTCAGTTTTACAAGTGTTGTCATAGCTATTAAAAATTAACAAGCACAAATTTTCAGGACTATCTGTACAGCAGTAAGAATCTGTATGGGTCTAGGAGAGATTATTTTATACTTTTTAGTTTGTTTTAAAAACACGATATATTAAAAAAGTTTTATATTTAAACAGTTATTTCTTGCTTCTTAGTCTTGTATGTGTCAAACTTTTCAATTGCTTTTAAACATGTTATAGCAGACACATGTTATAGCAGACACGTGTTATAAGTTTCAGGTTTATTTTTAGTTTCTCTTCAGCTTAGTCAAGGAATATGTTGCTTCCTCTTATGTATATCTCACAAAAGACCATGAATGTAAAAATTAGAGAGAATCAAGCTCACACAGAAGTTAGCAATAGTCATTCTTAACTGCGAAATAGTCAAAATCGGTGAGTGAGTGAAAACATTCATGCATCTGATGTGGCCGTGGAGACTGGTTTTATTTGGTTGTTTCATAGAGCTGGATAAACAGACAGAACAAAAAAACAATTGCCTCCCCAGTCAGTCGTTAAAAATAATCGGTTGTCCCATTACTACTGTAAACCTACGCCACACAGCCCCCTTTGCAGATTGAAGTGGTACCATTTGATGGACATGTGGATTTTCCATTGCTCGCATTCTGCAGTTCTGCATATTGACGTGTACTTTGGGATGGACATGGCCTTCATCTGTCCACAGAATGTTCCGTGGCCATTCCTTGTGCACTTCCATGTGAGCAAGCAATTCCGAAGTGAACATTTTTGCTGGCAGGTCAGCAAGAAGCAACTCCTGAACATGGGTGATTTTGTATGGATAGCAATGCAGGATGTTTCATAGGTTTTTATACACCATGCTCGCAGACATGTCTAACGTTCTGACAATTCCCCATGCACTGCATGGTTGCCCATGACCACTTGAGCCCTCCTGCAGTCCAGTGGTCACATCTTTGACAGATGTTGGATCAACTGGTTTCCTCCCTCTGCTACATTGCACTTCAAAAGAACCTGTCTTTACGAATCTCTAGATTCTTAGCAGACATCAAACCTGCGCCATTTTCGTACCCTTGAGTGTCTGGAACTTCAGAAGGGCTATTGCCTCACAGTCACTGTTCTTGTAAAATAGATTTACCAACTATCTGTGAGCCTTCAAGGAGACAGCCATGTAGGGTGTCTTAAATGCAAACTGAGGAACAGCAGTGTGCCATGCATCTGGTGTTGTACATTTCTGAAGGTTACAATTTTTTCCCCTGATGTTTCCCTTTGCATCAATAATATGCTGATCAAATTTGATGTGATTCGGAGCTGCGGTTCTTTGTCTACAGCATTTTGAAATGGAACTTTAACTACAGACACCCTGTATTACTGTTTTAATTAAGCTTTTGAGTGTAGTATGTATGCAGAGAAACAGAAAATTACTTAATTATTTGAGCTCAAATTTCGGTTTTCTTTCTCTTTCAGAGTGACTTTGGGCTTCTTGAGAGATTTTCTAAACACTTCTTGTATAACAAATTTGAGTTTTCTTGGTAGTCAGGAAGATGGAATGCCTGATCGTAAGTACTTGGTAAATGCTCACTGAATCAAAGCAAACTGAAACTTTTAATTTCAATATAGGCAGCTATTTTTCTGTGCAATCCACTGTACCATAACTCTGATAGAATAGCCATACACCTTTACTATTGTTCTGTGTATTAGCCTATTTCTGAATAATATATTGCTATGACCCACATAAGTAGCACAATCATAGTTGTCTGTTGTATTGATTTAGCATTTGACATTCAAAATTAACTAGCCTTCCTATTTGGGTATCATATTAGCAATTTGTTTCTGAATTATTTTTTTGCAGGTTAAGCTAACATGCTTATTAGATGGAAAAGTGAAACAAATGATTCTATCTTCATTTGGTAAAAAATTCAAGTTAAAATTTATCATAATGTCTGCACAGTAGATTATCTGTTACTATAGGAACTAGAGATAAAACAATATTGCTCTGTTACGACTTCCATTAACCTCTGGACACAGATTAATGTTTCTCAAAGTTATTTAGCTAGTTTCGTGTTCCATGGATCATTTTGCACAGTAAATTGTAATGATATGGAACGATTCGTAACAGTAGGTTAGCTCCCCACACTGTCCACCCATCACATTCCGAACCCCTCTGTCCTATTGCCTCCTTTCTATTCACATCCCCTCACCCTCATTGTGTGCTGTCCTCTGCTAATCCACCCACCCATCTTTCGTCTTTCCCCTTACCTGCCCGATTCCTTTTCCACTCCCTCTACCTGCCTCCATCCCCCCTCCTGCCGTGTGCATCCCTGCCCTCCCTCCTCTTCCCTCTCCTCTCTCACCTCTCCACCATCTCACTGCCCCACAGCCTCCCAGTCGTCTCATGCTTCCATCTAGTCCAGTCCCTGCACGCTCCATCAGACAGTGCTCTTCTCTCAATCAACTCACGCCCTGATATTCCTCCACCTTCACTGTCCCATCACAAATTGCTGCTTAATGTGGCAGTTTCATTCTGGTCCGAGCTGCAGGAGATGGCTGTCATGTGTGTTTGAGGCATGGTTTGCATGTGTGAATGTGTGTGTGTGTGTCTGTGTTTTTTCTTTTCTGAAGAAGGCTTTGCTCAAAAGCGTAAAGTGTAACAGTCTGTTTGTTGTCCCTGTTCGCAACTCAGTGTGTCATTTTTAGGGTGTGTAGCAATCTGTCTTTTCCCTTATAATGTTGAAACTTCATGAGGGAAAAAATACTCTGTGAAGCAGTAATACGAATGCCCAACTCCATAAACAGATGTCTACAAGATGATTACGGGTGAGCACTGTTGTGACTCGCCGATCATTCAAAGCGCCGCCGCGCAATTACGCGCGTCCTCTATGTGCGGCGCTGTCTGCCAGCCATGCAGCAGCTGCGCCACCTAAGCGGCCAGCCGAGCAGCGGCCGCTAGACTGGGACACAGTGCTCATTTGAATGCTAACGTGTACACATGTCTTGCTTGTCAACTTACTCTGTGACTTATATGTGTTGTGTCGTTCTGAAATATATGTGTTAAACTTGACGTTATAACAATTGGCGACGAGGGTGGGATTTTTCCTTTTCACCGTTGAACCACAGGTTTCCATGGCTACTGTCGAGCAACTATTGCAAAATCTCCTTGAACAGCAAACGCTTCTAACAGCGGCGATTCGTGATTTCGTCACGGTGTCAAATGCGGGGCGTTTCTTGTCGTTGGCTATACCTCCTTTTCCTCCTTACGACGAGACGACGGAAGACTGGTCTGATTATGAAAAACGTCTTCGACAGCACTTCTTGGCATTGCATGTCACGGACAAACAACCATGTAAGTCTCTGTTCCTTTCCTGGATTTCACCTCAAATGTATCGGTTGTTGTCGCAGTTGGCTCCTTTGAAGGATCCTGCGTCTTTGTCCTTTGCTGAAATGTGCTTACTTCTGTCTGTCTATTTTCAAAAGCAAATGCATGTGGTAGCCTCTCGTGTTGCCTTTTATCGTTGTCAAAAACAGCCACATCAATCCTATTGCGCTTGGGCTGCTGAACTTCACGGCCTCAGTCGAAAGTGTCAATTTGTTACTGACGTTCACAAAGAATCCTATGCCGATTCCATGGTACGGGTTGCTATTATCCGGTCGGCGCCCGACAAAGAAGTTCGGCAACGGGCCCTTCAGTTGGCGAATCCGACTCTAGATGAAGTTCTCTCCATTGCGCAGTCTTTTGAAATTTCTCGCGCCGCTGGGGCGCAAATAGAGGCGTGGGGTGATGTCAGGGAAATACAACCTCTGTGCGCTGTTGACAATGCGTGCGGCGCATCCCCGCCGGCCGACGTGGCCGCGGTGCGCTCCCCAGCGCAGCCTCGGCCTAACTGTAAACAACCCGCTAAGAAACTGCAGCAAAACCCCCGGCAACTTCCTTCATGTCCGCGGTGTTTTACGAAACATTCACGCGAGGATTGTCCCCAACGTTGGGCTGTGTGTCACAGTTGCAAAAAGAAAGGTCATGTGTCTTGCGTTTGCAAATCCGGCCGCGTACATGATGTTCATGAACATGACGCTGATTCTGATTCTGTGTTGTCTGTCAATTGCACTTCTTCCCTTTCAGGGAAGTTATTCCTCACTGTCCAAATCCTTGGTCGAGATGTTCGCATGCAGGTGGATACCGGTTCTGCTGCCACTATAGTTAATTCTCAGACGTATCTTCAGTTGGGTTCTCCACTCCTGTCACTCGGCAATTACGGACGTGCAATAAACAGAAGATTTCTCTCTTGGGACAGTTTAATGCTGAGGTAATTTACAAATCCGTCGTTCGCAATGTTCTCATATTTGTGGTCGACCAGAGCAACGCAGAAAATCTTTTTCATTTCGATGCCTTTCGCGTTTTTGGGTTCTCCATAGATGACTCTGTCAACATTGTCTCTGATGCTATTCCTTATGCTCAACTGGATTCCTTGTCGACGACATTTTCGTCCCTTTTTACTCCTGGGTTAGGCCATGCAAACGACTCCTGGGTTAGGCCATGCAAACGACTTTGAAGCTCATATCACGCTCAAACCCACTGCTCGGCCTAAGTTTTTTCAGGCTCGGCCCATTCCTGTGGCACTTCATGGTCGGGTAAAACAGGAGTTGGATCGTCTCACTACTTCAGGGGTCTTGCTTCCTGTCACTTCCAGTGAGTGGTCCTCTCTTGTCGTCGTCGTCGTCGCTAAGCCAAATGGTGATATTCGTCTCTGTGGTGATTTGAAAGCCACTGTAAATGCTCAATGCCTCATTGACACTTACCCTATGCCCCGTCCTGAAGAACTGTTCACTAAACTTGCTGGAGGCCAGTATTTTTCTAAAATTGACCTGTCAGAAGCTTATCATCAACTTCCTCTCGACGCTGCTTCCCGGCAGTTTCTGGTCCTTAACACACCTTTCGGCCTCTATCAGTACCAACGCTTGCTGTTCGGAGTTGCTAGAGCCCCTGCTCTCTTTCAGCGATTCTTGGAACAATTATTGCTCCCTGTCCCTGGGTGTATCAATTACATGGACAACATTGTCGTCACTGGCTCCACCACTGAAGAACATCTTCAAAATCTCCGCACACTTTTTCATGTCTTACAGACTGCCGGTCTGAAGTGTAATCTTCAGAAATCACAATTTTTTCAGGTATCTATCACGTACTTGGGGTTTCAACTCTCTCGGGATGGTATTCGTCCGCTTCAGCAAACTGTCGCTGCGATCGATGTCCTTCCTCGCCCTACATCTGTTAAGGAACTGCAGGCCTTCTTGGGGAAAATAGCATACTATCACAAGTTTTTATCGTCTGCGGCTTCAGTGGCTCAGTCATTGCATTGTCTGTTGCATAAAAACGTGCCTTTTCACTGGTCGGCGTCATGCGAAGCGGCTTTCCAGAAATTGAAGACTATGCTGAAACAGGCCCCGTGTCTGGCTACTTATCGACCTGGCCAACATCTTGTTCTTGCCACAGACGCCTCTCAAAATGGGGTCGGTGCAGTCCTTGCGCACCGTTTTTCTGACGGTTCAGAACAACCCATGGCTTATACCTCCAAAACGCTCACGGATGCCCAACAAAAGTATTCTCAAATTGAGAAAGAAGCTTTGGCCATTATTTATGCTCTTCATAAGTTTGGTGTTTTTCTCTATGGCTCAAAATTTCAGCTTGTTACGGATCACAAACCACTTGTTTCCTTGTTTCATCCATCAACGTCACTTCCTGACAAGGCTGCACACCGCCTCCAGCATTGGGCTCTTTACTTGTCTCGTTTCAATTATGAGATTCATTTCTGGCCAACGGCTCAACATGCAAATGCTGATGCTCTGTCTCGCCTTCCCATGGGTCCTGATCAGGCATTCGATAGGGACGAACTTTCGTGTTTCCACCTGGATGTTGCCAAGCAGCGGGTTGTGGACGGGTTCCCCATCACTGGGGACAGGCTGGCGGCTGCTACGGGTTCTGACCCTACCCTCTCCCGGGTTTTACGCTGTATTCAGAAGGGTTTGCCAGATCGCCTGTCCGCTAAGACTTCTGATCCGTTGCGGAACTACTACGCTTTGCGCTACTGCCTCACAGCTAGGGATGGTGTTATCCTCCTTTCCACTGACAATGCTTCGCCGTGTGTTGTGGTACCTGCGTCTGTGCGTGCTTCGGTCTTGCGCCTCCTTCACCAAGGGCACTGGGGTGTGTCTCGCACAAAATCTCTGGCGCGCCGTCATGTGTACTGGCCCGGCATCGACTCTGAAATAGCACACATGGTCGCTGCCTGCGGCCTTGTGCGTCACAGGCCGCTGCCCCGAAGTCATCTTTGTCACCGTTGCCTTCGCCTGAGAAGCCCTGGGAGTGCATTCATGCTGACTTTGCGGGACCCTTTTTAGGTACTTATTGGCTCCTCGTAATTGACACCTACTCTAACTTTCCTTTCATTGTCCGTTGCACGTGGCCTACCACCGCGGCAACCACCAGTGCTCTCGCCCGCATTTTTTCTTTGGAAGGCCTTCCCTCTACTCTTGTTACTGATAATGGTCCGCAATTTGCCTCTTCCCAGTTTGCGGATTTTTGTGCTAGGCACGGCGTTATGCATGTCACGGCCCTGCCGTTCCATCCACAATCCAACGGTGAGGCTGACACTGGTCTGCACATTTAAGGTTCAGATGCGGAAACTTCTGACTTCTTCTGCTACTGATGATGCGCTTCTCCAGTTCCTGGCGTCTTACTGTTTCACCCCCATGGACGACCACATCCCGGCTGAGCTCTTACATGGCCGATAACCCCGCACACTACTTCATCGGGTGCCTTCACTTGGCCGGTTCACCGCCGATGACCTCGTCTGGGTACGGGGAAATGGCAGGCGGCCAAAATGGAGCCCGGGCTGCATCTTACGACACTGTGGCAGACGCCTGTATGAAATCCAGATGGACGCGGGTGTTGCAGTGCGTCATTCGGACCAGCTTCAGCCTCGTGTGCCGGCAACGCCTGTTCCGAATGCCGCTACACCACCTTTGGCTCTACCTGACACTCGGGATCTTGGCATCTCTCAATACTCACAACACAGCCCTCTCACCGTCATCGCGATGCCAGCACAAGAACGGACGCCACCAGGAGACGTGCCCATGCAGGAACCGGATGACCATCCTCTGTCAGAGCAAATCTACTCACCTCCTCCCCCAATGGACGCCGACACATGGCCCATGTCTCCTGTCATATCAACTGGACTTGCTGCAATGGGCAGATTGGTGCATGGGGCCCCAGCAGATTGGACCCCTACGTCTCCTGTCATCTCGACCTGTTATCATTGGGGACACTTCCGTCTGTACGGGAAGCCTCTTCCTCGAGACTTTACGGCGAGTCAAACAACGCCTATGGACGTTAGCCGTCTCCAGGACACCTCCATCAAGACCAGTGCAACAATTTCAAAGGGGGGAAAAGTGTTGTGACTCGCCGATCATTCAAAGCACCGCCGCGCAATTACGCGCGTCCTCTACGTGCGGCGCTGTCTGCCAGCCATGCAGCAGCTGCACCACCTAAGCGACCAGCCGAGCAGCGGCCGCTAGACTGGGACGCAGTGCTCATTCGAATGCTAACGTGTACACATGTCTTGCTTGTCAACTTACTCTGTGACTTATATGTGTTGTGTCGTTCTGAAATATATGTGTTAAACTTGACGTTATAACAAGCACCAAATAAGTTCAAATTGTTATCTCACCACTATGACTTTGTGGATGATTAATTAAATAATCTGTCAAAAATTCACATCATCATAATATTTAACTCTACATCTGACGTTACTATTTTCCAATGCGGCTTCATTGGCAGACTATGTCCAACACATTTTCATTGGTGTGAAATAAATAAGGGTTGGGAAGAATGCAGTGAGTAGAAAAATTGGATTGGAAAGGATTAAGGACCAGAGATAAAATGTATTATTTCAGTTGTGTCCTACTTTCTTTTTAGTTGTAATTCAGTATAGCAATTATTTGAAGTATCCTTCTAGTAGACAATTTTTAAAATAACTTTTTTCAGGTACTTACATAATAAATTATGCCCACCCCCTCTCTAATTCATTAACATGCGTAAAAGTAGATCATGTGATGTACTTCACGATGTATCATGGAGGTGGCAGAACTACGTAGAGGTACAGAGTCAGACGATACAGCACGATGGAAGTATTTGGATTGTATTGATAATCTCATATTTAGTTAAAAATGAATAGAAATAATTTATAATATGTATTAAAAATAGTGCACACACACACACCCACACACACACAGTAATAAAAACTTTACACTAATCAGCATATGTGTGATAGCGATCATGACTAAATCAAAACTGGTTTAAAGATAACATGAATGTTAACAATGGACACTGGATTTCTTGAAAAAGCTGCAAGATGTTTTCCTGGGGAACAGCTGTTTGTGTACACACAATGCGGTCCAGCAATCCAAAAAAGTTCGTACAGAATATCCACCTGCTTACACCAGGCCTCCACATTGAGCATGCACAAATACAAACACCAACAAATATTTTGTATTTTCTTCTAAATAATAGTGAACAATACAAAATTCATTAATATGCATAAAAATATATTATATAACATATTTCAGTCTGCGTCATGGAGGTGGCTGTACTACATAGTGGTTCAGTGCCTGACTAAGTACCCCCTCTGTAGCCTCATGATATATGGTTTTAAAAATTTCGTTGAGGCTATGAACATCTAACATTAATTGAATTTGGTTTTCATAAATCATAAACATGTATTATTTTTCTATATTTCTTTGTATTAAGAACTACTCTTTTGTTGTAACTTCAGTGATTCTTAATACAATCCCATAGTCTTTCTCTTCTTCACAGTAAATAAACTAATGGCTAATAGGTGGTGCATTACGAACTGTTTCATAGCTTAAATACTGTTGGCAAATTAATGATTTGCAATTAATTTCTCAAATGTAATGACTATACTGTTAACTTAGACTGACACATGTGGATAAACTAACTCAGCTGCTCTTGCAACATGAAAAGAAATTGACTTACATTAACAAATTTTGTGGGTAAAATGAAATACATGGTGAGATGAAAAATTTTGCTCTTGTAACAGTGAAAAGAAAGCTAATAACTAACATTTTATAATTCAGCCTTTTTTATATTGGTTCAGTGTATTCTTGCGTATACAACATTTTTTATGTATATAAATATATATAGTCCTTCTACAGGGAAAGACTTTTAACATTAGTTCATTTACAAGTCATCATTAATTGTATATCTATTTTACACTCCATATAAACAAGCTTCTTATCCCTTAAAGGTGAATTACTAAGCTTAATTATATTTGAGCTAAGCCACAAAAAATGAAAAAATTGGCTTTGACAATGGCATGCAGTATCAACTCATATCATGACACTGGCAAAAATATATGTGCTTTACTTCCCCCTCCCTCCCCTCCCATTAATTAATGATGCATTCTCTGACTTGGATAATCGCAATTAACTAGTTATGCATGGCTAATGATTAGTGAGTGAGTGTAAGCTCTAAGATGTAGTTCACATGAGCGCAATACTGTTGTGTAACAATTGTAAGCTATGTGAACATTGTTATTAATCTGACAAACTGATGAAAATAGGTTCTGGAATGCCTATGAACAGTGAGACAGTGCTCTTAATAGCTTTAATTCGACTCTGAATTTATAATCGCTGGATTTACTGGTTAACCACACACGTAATCCATGTTCTTTTAGATTCCTCAAACGTGACAAAACAAACTTCAGTGTAGTTAATAATGCTACAGTTAAACAAATCACCCGAAAATTTATATGAACTTGATCATAATAACATTCAGACCTTCCAAAGAGTGCAAAATCCCTTATTGGGTAGAAGTTTACATTACATTCAGAGAGTGATTACAGAAGCTACACCAAGAACCAGTGTGTTCAAATGTATTGCTGCTGTCATATTCCTGTATTCTTATTAACCTATGCTTTCTCTTATTTTAACTTCCAACAATATTAGGAAAAGAATAGATTGCTGCTCTCCCTGAGGATGACATGTTGAGTTGCAGACAGACATAATGAAAAGACTATTACACATTATAGCTTGCCACTACTAGTGTTACATGTTATTTGTTCACTTAATGCAGCTGGTTGGGCTAAATAGAAAATCACTGTTTAAAACATGTCACTTTATTCCAGTTAAGTGGTCACGTCCACACTCCAGCACTGCCCCAGCGGTAAAGACCCCAAGCCACAATGATTTGTTCTACACTGAAGAACGAAAGATAATGGTATACCTGCCTAATATTGTGTAGGCTCCCCACGAGCGCACAAAAGTGCCACAACACAAAGTGGTATGGCCTCAACTAATGTCTGAAGTAGTGCTGCAGTGAACTGACACCATGCAGGGCTGTCCATAAATCCCGAAGAGTACGAGATGTTGGTGTCTCTTCTGAACAGCACGTTGCAACGCATCCCAGATATGCTCAGTAATGTTCAAGTCTGGGGAGTTTGGTGGCCATTGGAAGTGTTTAAACTCAGAAGAGTGTTCCTGGAGCCACTCTGAAGCAATTCTGGACGTGTGGGGTGTTGCATTGTCCTGCTGGAATTGCCGAAGTCCATCGGAACGCACAATGGACATGGATGGATGCAGGTGATCAGACTGGATGCTTATGTATGTGTCACCTGCCAGTCATATATATACATTCAGGCGTCCCATATCACTCCAACTGCACATGCCTCACACCATTACAGAGCCTCCACTATCTTGAACAGTCCCCTGCTGACATGCAGGGTCCATGGGTTCATGAGGTTGTCTCCATACCTGTACACATCCAGCCACCCAATACAGTTTGAAATGAGATGTGTCTGACCAGGCAATATATGTTTCCAGTCATCAACAGTCCAATGTCATTGCTGATGGGCCCAGGCAACTTGTAAAGTTTTGTGTCATGCAGTCATCAAGGGTACTTCAGTGGGCCTACGGCTCCGTAAGCCCATATCGATGACATTTCTTTGAATTGTTTGCGCACTGACACTTGTTGATGGCCCAGCATTGAAATCTGCAGCAATTTGTGGAAGGTTTGCACTTCTGTCACATTGAATGATTCTCTTCAGTTGTCATTGCTCCCGTTCTTGCAGGATCTTTTTCCATCCGCAGTGATGTCAGAGATTTGATGTTTTACCAGATTCTTGATTCTCACGGTACACTTGTCAAAAGATCATACAGGAAAATCCCCACTTCATCACTACCTCGGAGATGCAGTGTCTCCTTGATTGTGTGCCAACTATAATACCATGTTCAAACCCACTTAAATCTTGATAATCTGTCACTGTAGCAGCAGCAACTGATCTAAAAACTGTGCCAGACACTTGTTGTCTTATAACACAGCTCCGTATTCTGCTTGTTTACATATCTCTGCATTTGAATATGCATGCATACCAGTTTCTTTTGTGCCTCAGTGTACATCCCCAGTCCCTGAAAGTTCATTTTGTGGATGAAATTTCAAGAACTTGGGTGTAATTTTTCGTAAATAGAAGTAGTTGCCAACTTTGATGGATTGCAGTGAATTTTTTAAGAGTATGTTCTCCTTGGTAGTTTGTCAGTGACTAATTTGTAGGAGTTCCCTTTAGTCTAGATCCAGTTGGTAATTTGTCTAAAAATAACTTCAAAGGTAGGCTTTAGGTCAATTTGTTTTCATGAGGCAATGCCACTTAGGCAGGAAAAGTTGTCACTAACTTTGTGTTATAACAACACTAGCTTTAGTTTGTCAATCTACTGATGCTTGCAGTGGACAGTTGGACAATGGCACTGCAAAAATTTCCAAATAAATAGTGTTTCAACAGCTAGATCAATGTCTGTATCAATCACGAGATTGTCAATGCCATGACCATTTCAAAGGTATGTTGAAAAGCAAACACCAAACTGTCCAAGAATGAAGCCGATCATTAACCAAGTTAACAGCCACTGTGATACTGATATAAGTGAGTAGGTGTATCCAAATTGTGAACATAAATATATCGCTGGAGTCGAGGAGAACTTGGAAAGCCCTTTATCCATAGCTTACTGTCACAAGTGCAGCACTAGCAGTGGTGCTGCTTGGATTTGCATTATTCACACGTGGTGCTCTCCCAACAGTCTTGGATCTTTCCTTGTCTTCGTTCATGTCAGTGTTCAGCAAGAGCACTAAACCCCTCTCTCCTCTTTTAAGAGCCAGGAAGTTTAGTCCTGGACAATTCTAGGTAATTGGCAGAGGGAACTGGCTGTCACTTGTAACCGCACACCCAGAAGCTCATGTGCTGGCTAGTAGCAGCTAACCAATCAGTGCTGAGTAGGATCGTGATGCTGATGATAGTGCAAATGGCTGATGTTGCAGCTGGTGGCACCTGGGATGATGTGATATGATGGGACATGACGGCATGGCATGGAGGTGTGATGGCAGTGCTTTTACCAAGGACGTGTGTTGATCACAGTGCTGAGTGCTGTGACTATAATGTGAAGAGGTAGATGTTGGTGATGCCTGTGTCAATGGTCTATCAACTGATCTTGGTGTATCCTATATGTGGCATGTAATTGCATACGTAATTTTGCAATCTTTTATTCTCCATTAATAGTTTCTAAGTGTAGGTGAGGTGCTTGCATATTAACTATTGTGGGGGTGGGGGGAGTTAATGAATGTAGTAGAGTTAGGTAGCTTCAGAGTCCAGGCCCTAATCTAAGCATCAGGAATATTGGTGCCTGCACCATGGATAAAAGAATCTGCGTACACATGGTTTTAACATTTAAACTTGCAGTGTGAGATAAGTTCCATTGAATCTGCTACGCAAATAGCATACGACAGTGAGACCACCTTACAACATTGTAGAAGTGTGATCTAAGTGGTCACAACATGCATCTGAGTACAAAAATATTTGAACAACAGCTACAAATTGCTTTTTAGGTTATTCTACTATGATCTATCACAGGACTAAGTTTACCATGCAGCCCATAGCGGTGAATACTGAAGACAGAAAATATTACATTATAAATCAAAAACAGTTATTTTTTAAGTGCCCTGTTGTCATAGCCTCTTGAAATGGTGAAGACCGTGACATTTTTGTGGTTTGATGAGTTGTGAGCAATTATTGCTATTTCTGCTCCAGTAACTGTATTGTACCTGCAGGAATTATCGGTGGTTCAGGCATTCTGTATTTTATATACACCAAAATGCCTTGCTTGGTTCACTTAAATTATGTCCAGCATGCCCAGTCTCTTTATTTGATATTTGTTTGAAAAGGTGGAAATAATGACAGTGAGCCAAGTATAGCACTCTCATGCAGATGTAGTTGCAGCCAAAGTATGGAATGACTGAGCCATGACAATGTCTGCAGGTATAAGAAGAAGGCACTGCAGCTTCCTGGCATCAGTTCCTAAGTGTGCCTGATGATGAAAATTCATTCTGTATTTGAAATTATTTTTATACCTGACATGACTATGCGGCCATTCACCCGAGAACTTTTCCTTTTGTTACTTATTCATTATACCATGGGAAGGTGAAACATGGAGACACTGATTTGCTTAGTACATGATCTTATATCCATTATTATCTCATTCAAGAGTAACTTAACAGTTTAAGACCATATCACTGAAGTGATGATTGTTAGTATAATATTAGTTTATATAATGAAAATCTGGAACACTATAGTCATTACTTCAGTAGAAAATATCCAATATTTTTGTTATAAAAATGAATACTGCTCTCCTGTGTTTAATACTTTCTGCTGTAAGTTGATGCTGATGTGGGTTTGTAATAAAAAAAATAGTGTCACATTCCTTTCATTTAGATGTAAATATTGCATTACTCTTCGTTCTTTCCTTTGGAATGTTGAGAAGCTTTTGAACCCTGGCATAAAAAATGACTTCATAGAAAGTGTCTGCAAGATATTGTTTTGCACCAATTTACATCTGCCTAATTAACAGGAAACTGAGATTATAGTTTATGTACTGAGTGGATAAGATATTTTGGTTCAAAGTATTTTGCAGATCTGTTTGATAAGCAGTCTTGTGCATTTACATAAATCTATAATTTTTTGTTTTCATTCTGTTGCATTGTTAGATGATTTTGTTTCTTGAAAATATTTGGTGACTGAATTAAATATTGTTTTGATATTAATAGAGTCTCTAAATAAAATTAACGTAAATGAGCAATTGAAATAAAAAAAAAACTGCTATCTTTATCATATACTTCAAAATGTTTTAGGTTTGAACCCTCAAGTTTATAAATATCTGGAAGAGCACTTACTTAAATCAATTACACCACGTTCAACACTTCTAAGCCGTACACCCACAAAAAAGGGCCGCAATTACAGAAGACGCATGTCAGTGAAAGGAGCTATCAAGAAAACAAGGTCAATAGCAGTTGAACGTAAGTTTTTATTACAACATATATTTACAAAATACATTTTAATGGACCCCATAGTTGTTGCTAATAACATCTTAAAGGTGTTACAGGTATTCCACTGATTTAGTGAACAATTTGATAATTGCTTTGCAGCTGAATCGCTTAGCCTGCAGCCAGATGAGCGACGCCAGTCTGTTATCCACATACCACAAGCAGACTTGGAAATAATAAAGAAAGAAGCTCGCTCACCTTCACCAGAAGAGCCTTTATGGAAACAACAGACCACTTCATTCCACAGGCATAGGTTAGTATCTGTACTTTTATTCATTCATTGATATTTGTTTTCACTATTAATGGATCATATGTTTTGTTCTGTATCAACCAAACCACTGTAAATCCAAGAAGTTTCAGTTGTGAACAAATTAATTCTGCTGTGAGTGTAAGTGGATATTAGCAGTGAATTTCTAATTTTCGTAGAGACTTTTCATATTATGTATTTTGGATTTACACAGCTTTACAAAATATCCATGGCATTATTTTCTGATATAAATGACAAACAGCAGCCCCATAGAAGAAAGCTATGAATAAGAGTACATCAAATATATCATGCTGAAGCACATTCTGTTGACAGGGACCAAAACATAACAAAAGAGGGATAAAAATATCTGGACAGGCTTAAGGGAGTAATACATGCTTTTCAGAACAAGTTTTAAGAGACCATTACTCAGAAAGGCATAACTAAAAGTCACTGTATTTGTCTTCTTAACTACTTCTCTGGTCTATCTGCTTCAGCTGTTAACAATTCCCTGTAATATTTTGTTTCCATTTTTTTCTGCAGTAATAAGTGAAAAAGGAACCTTAGGTATCCTACAGCCCGAGATTCAATAATACGTAAATTACAACTCTTTCTGTGCCAATGCAAGTAGGCAATGGCTAGAAAATATTTATAGCAATATAGAAAAATCTACTCACTGATCAGCAAAAGCAGCAATAGTTGGAAACATGGAGGAAGATTTTAAAATGCCAGCTTTGGAGCTGCTCCTCCTCGCAGAAAAAAGGAATGCACTGGAAGAAAAAAGACTGACAAGACTTAAGGATATGGGAAAAAATCCCACTCATGAGCCTTTATTAAGGGACAGAGAAAACAAAAATTCCTTACATTTATAAAACTTTCCACCGTTTTAACTTGAAATGTTAGAGGCCAGAATGGAGAATGTAATGTATGTTTGGATAAATACAAGAAAAGAATGTTTTTCCAAAACTGGAACAACTACATTTGCACTCAGAGCAATGTAGAATAGATACAGGTAATGAATATCAAGTTTATAAATGTAGGTATTCCTTCACTGGCAGCCGATAACATGATGGGTGTGAGTAAAAACAGTGGAAAAAAATGAAGAGTGAGTAGGAAGTCACAACTTGCACATTAAAAATTGTTGTTGTTGTTGTTGCTACTGTTGTGGTCTTCAGTCCTGAGACTGGTTTGATGCAGCTCTCCATACTACCCTATCCTGTGCAAGTTTCTTCATCTCCCAGTACCTACTGCAACCTACATCCTTCTGAATCTGCTTAGTGTATTCATCTCTTGGTCTCCCTCTACTATTTTTACCCTCCATGCTGCCCTCCAATGCTAAATTTGTGATCGCTTGGTGCCTCAGAACATGTCCTACCAACCGGTCCCTTCTTCTTGTCAAGTTGTGCCACAAACTCCTCTTCTCCCCAATTCTATTCAGTATCTCCTCATTAGTTATGTGATCTACCCATCTAATTATCAGAATTCTTAAAAACTAGAGGAGTTTATGTTAACTTAAAAAGATATTTCCTGTGCGCAGTCAATTTTAAGAAATATCCCTATGCATATTTTTGAGTTCCACTTACAACACATTGCACGTGTCAGCTGAACTGGAAAGGATGTAATCTTAGTACAAAACTCTGCTACCACACTAATATTGGCTTCACAGTTACTAAGGAAAAACTAAAGTGATCTTAGAGCTAGTTAATATTTATTTTTGCTTTGTAGTTTTATTGGTATTCTTTGTGGTTAATGTAGTATAAATTAATTGCAAACTGGATATTAACTGCTCAAGTGCTGTGAGGATATTGAACTGACTGGCAACAGTATTACTAACCGCTACTCCTTTGCTTCAGAAGTTAAACCAGCGATCATGCCCTTCACTTTCCGTGTCACATAAAATTATTTATGTAATTCCCTAGAGCCTGGAAATAATGCATGTGACTATATAAAGAACAATAAAACTGTAATATTTTGCTGTTAGAATTCTTTAATAGAGGTGATTTCTCAACTAGTAATTGGTCTCATTGCAATCTTTTTCAAAATTGTCTTAATTCATGTTACCAACTGGATATTCATTTGTTATACTGTAATGGATATTCAGGCTGCTACTCTTTTGTTCCTTTCCTTCTGAACTTTTTGTGGCAGACATTAAATTACACTTTCTTCACTGAAATTTTTGTCTAAAACATGCTCCACAGCTCTAATATATTTAAAGAAACTCATGATATTACCGTCAGCTGCTATTAGTGTATTATGTGTTACTGACAACTGGTTTCAATAGGAAGTGGTATTCTCAAGTCAGTGTAAAACTACATTGTAATAAAAACCTCTAGGTATGCTTAGGTTAACACGTAGAATGATGTGTCCAGCTTAACAGCTTGATTTGTTCAAGGAAATTTACATTAAAATGTGAAAGTAAGCACTGCTCGGAGGTAGACGTGTGTATGCACTGTACCAAAATGTATAGAAAATGCCCATCTCCAATGTTAATCAGTTTCAACATTGAGCTAGCACTAAATGAAATGAAAGACAAATTTAGAAACGAATTTAAAGCTCAGTGAGAATAAATGAAAACATTAAGGTTTGCCAATGACATTGTAATTTGATCAGGGATGAGGAAAGACTTAGTCGTGCAGTTTCTTGAAAAGAGAATATAAAAGTTAAACATCAACAAAAGTAATAAAATGGCAGTACAGTATAGTTAGATTACACCAGGTGACTCAGATGGAATTGGATTAGGAAATGAGACACTGAAAGTAGTAGATTAGTTTTGCTATTTGGGGAGAAAAATGAATGAGAATGGCCAAAGTAGAGAGGATATGAACTGCAGGTTGACAGTAGCAAGAAAAACATTTAAAAAAGAGAAAAATTTTAATATCTAATATAAATTTAAGTGGTAAGAAGTCTTTCTTAAAATATTTGTCTGAAGTGTAGCCTTGTATGGAAATTAAACATGGATGGTGACTAGAAGACAATAGTAGCTCTATAAATGTAAGGCTACAGAAGAATGCTAAAGTTTAGATAGGTGGGTTAGATAACTACTCAAGAACTTCTGAACCGAATTGGGAAGATGAGACATTTACACCACAAGTTGACTAAAAGAAGGTATCAATTGATAAGACACACCTTAAAGCATCAGCGAATAGTCATTTTGGGAATTGAAGGAAGTGTGGGAGATAAAATTTGTAGAGGGAATGAAGGCTTGATTGCAGTAAAGGTGTCCTATCATGAGACACGGACAAGAAACTGTTTGAATTTCATGACATCACAGTGAGGAATTTCGCATTCCATTACATTTCAAAGTGCGAAAAGAAGATTCAGCCAAGTCAGATTTTTGGCTCCTGAAAACAAACATGGCCAATGACATACTGTGTCAGTTTTACGTCACAGGTAGAACTTAAAGAGATGCCATATTGGATTGAGTCATGTGGAGTTGAAGTCATTGTTATAGAACTGAACTCCATTTTTGGTTGTTTTTTATTGTAACACATGTGCTATAAAAATAAGCTGTTTCAAAGCAGTAACACGTTGAGGATCTCTTGAAAACGCTTCATTTTTGGTGCAATTTGTAACATTTTTGGTGCAATTTGTTATAATAAAATGACAGGGAACTACATATCGGTAGTTAAAGCTTCTTGTAGTTGATGCATTTCATGTTATATCATGCACATTATGAAAGTGTCCCATTTCAACTCTGTGCTACCTAGATGATTTCTCAGAAGCACATTCTTTTGTTACAATTTGTTATGGCTAAATATCAAATTATAACATCTGTGGTTACAGCCTTGAGACATTTGTAAAAAATTTTGTACCACATAATAAATTGGCTGTTATTATGATGTAACTGTAGCATAATTGATAGTGTCATGAACTATAAAGGACAAAATAGCAGTTTTGCTGATTCAGTCACAGTTTAAAAGCAATAACAACATTCATAAATACAGTAGTAGAAGGAGAAATGGTGTACGCTATACATCACTCCGCCTTAGAGTGGTACAGAAAGGAGTGAGGTATTCAATTATAAAAAATTTGTGACCACCTATTGAGTGCCATAAATAATTTAATGGATAATAAAATCGACTTCAAACAGAATGAAGTCACAACTACTGGCCAACACCTTCCACTCCATAGAAGACTTTCTCAGTGTGTTGTAGTATGATTTGTGTGTGTGTGTGTGTGTGTGTGTGTGTGTGTGTGTGTGTGTGTGTGTGTCATCGTGTAAATGGTCAGCATGTTGGCGTACACAATGAACTAAACTTGTAAACCAGGCTCACTCCAAATCATAGTTGCAATTATGATCCATGGAACATGCCAGTAACTAACTAACTAATTAAAATTGTGGTTGTCACATTTGATTTTGTGCAGCTATTAATAGCATTATAGTGCTTGCACCTGAATTCAAATTTTCACTGTTATTTGCTAATGAATTGACTTTTGTAACTATGTCATTTGTTTTAAATTTCTATTCCATACTTTCAGAGGTGCATCAGAAACTCAGTATGCAGACACAGAAGTGGAGGAGCTGCTTACAATGCTTAGAGAGACTGAAAACCTTGAGGAGCAAGGTGATATACTGCAGTATTTGGTGGATTCTCAAGGGTTGAATTTCAATACAGGTACGTTACAAAGACGACAGTTTAGAGAAACGGTATGAGAAGACAGAAAATTTGTGTATTATTCTTTACAAGGGGGGCCGTTGTGTATTATATACTAGAAGTAGTATCACACATTATTGCTTCTCCATGGCATATATATGCATTATACTAAGCAGTTCTGGTTTGTAAAAGCCTTGCTCCATTGGTTCCCTGTAGTTTTACCAATGCATTTGCTGCAGATCTAAATGTGGAAGAAACTGGAGTGCCCTTTGGTTAACCAGTGAAGAGGATAGAGTAATTCCTTATGTTTGTGTATTTCTTGTAATATCATGGATGATCTTCCACATAAATTTTTTTGCTCTGAAGTGAGATTTGGCATGTATTTGTGGTAACTCGTCCATCGATTGCCATAGAAAACTCTTTGGTCAATGGGACAGAGCTCCACTATGGCACTATCTTCGACTGGCAGTTTGCTCTTAGAAGCAGCTGAGTGCACATGCTCTCTCATGTGTACCACAGCATCAGCACATAAGGTGTACATTATCCGCAGTTGCTGCACATTCACTCAGAGTATCCCTAACGGGACATTCTCCACATGGGTGACCCCAACATGACATTGACCCAGACACGATTATCTCACAGTTATCTGATGACAGAAAACTTACTGTCACAGCTGCAAGGAAACAACTTCTGCTTCGTATTGCAATACAACTCCAACTATGATCTCATCACCCTCACAGCCCATCTCCTTGCCTCCCTCACCCCTCTCCAAAGCAGAGCTATCAGACTAATGAATGACCTCCACCATTTCCAGTATCAACTGCATTAATACGACACAGACAGTTATGCCGTGCTTCCTTTGCCACCAGGCCAAGAAATGCTCAAACTGTGTGCTGTTCAAAAAACCTGTCAAACCACAGATGGTCACCTACGCCCGCACGAATATGTCATCTGCAGCCACTTATAGGTACTCCTGTGTCCCCCCCCTCCCCCGTGCTCCGCACTCCCACAGGGGACTCTGTGGCGATTCAGCCATCATTTGCCTTAGCAAACCCTTTAGTCAGTGGGCCAGAGCTCCACATCAACACTATCTTTGACTCACAGTTCTAAACAACAGCTGTGTGCGTGCACGCTCTTCTGTGTACCACAGTATTGGCAGATAGAGAGTACATTACCTGCACTTGCTACTTGCATTGTTCACTATAAGTATTGCTGCCTGAATCCTCTCCATAAATTTGAAAGCTCTCCTTTGAACCTTTCTGTTTTTTACTGTCATGCTGTGATGTAAGGGAATGGGAAGCAGTACTGGTGGACAAGCTTCTTGAGAATTTATGAACCAGATTCTTACATGGACAATCTTTTTTCAGAATTCTGTGGCTGAATTGTAATTTGTCATTTACCTGTTTCATTATTTGCTTTCCACGTTCATTCACCATAGACAGATATTTAAAAAAATGTTTCTCAGCTGTTTGGTATATGATAGTGCTTTCCATGGTTTACTATTGTTCTAGTAGTCAAATAATATAAGGCCTTTCAGTCTGTCTATGAGCATGGCTTATGTTTGCTTCTATCATGACCACTTTTGGATTCATTACACAGTGATCAGTCTGCTTAGGTTCTTCTGAATTTTTAGTACATGTATTTTCTGTGCCAATGGCCTTGCCGCAGTGGTAACACTGGTTCCTGTCAGATCACCGAAGTTAAGCACTGTCGGGCTGGGCTGGCACTTGAATGGGTGACCATCTGGTCTGCCGAGCGCTGCTGGCAAGCGGGATGCACTCAGCCCTTGTGAGGCAAACTGAGGAGCTACTTGATTGAGAGGTAGTGGCTCCAGTCTCAGAAATTGACATACGACCTGTAGAGTGGTGTGCTGACCACATGCCCCTCCATATCCGCATACAGTGACGCCTGTGACTGGATAGTGGTAACTTTAGCCAGCTCTCTCATGTCACAGTTAAACCCTAGTCTCTTCATGAATATTCTTAAGATCACTGACATTAGATATGTTCTGACTGTTTTTATTCTGCACTCAGTAATTAATGTTATGGTACAAAAACTAAAGATCACCACATGAGCCCATTCTTGAATCCAGTGAAATAAAAGAAAATTATATGTATTCATGTTTTTCTGTTGATGTTCTTCCGCATGAAATCCTGTGCTCTTCAGCACTCTAAGTTTGTTGTAATTATCTTAGGAAGAATGTTATTTATTTATTTAATTTTATGGAGTCTGCCCTTGTATGGTGACCATCTGCCATGCACTGATTAGTAATTGCTACAGGAAACACAGGATGCAGTGGTTAAAAATCATTATTTTTAAGTATTTTTCATATTTGTTTCCTAGTTTATAAATACGGACTTACTTCAAAGAGCACATACTTTCATAAAAGTAGTATATATGTATACACGTAGATATTTAGATATATAGTTGACACACTACATAGTTTATAAGCATGGACACAGATAGAAAGAACTTATACGTCCATTAAAAGGGAACATATGCATACACATAAAAAAAAAAAAAATTGAGGTAATGTCTTCTACTTGCCTTCCTCATTTATAAAATCATCCACACTGTAGTAGCATTTGCTTTTTAAATATTTTTCACTGTTTGCACCTGTAGGTTCTGGCTTGCAATCCTTCAACTTTTAACACATTTTATTGCTAAGCCTCAAAGCCATGTAATATGGAGTATTTTCAAATAATTAGTCTGTGGCAAGGTAACATGTAATCTTGTTTGTGCCTCATTTCATAAGCATGTTTGAATGAATTTCCTTCAAAAAGATGGAGGTTTTTTAATTCAAAGAGAAGTGTTTCATATACAAACATGGAAGGAATTGTCAGTAAATCAAGGCTTGCAAATAAAGGTTTCCATGATTGTGTATAGTTTGTTCCAGTCATAACTCTGATAATTTTTTTCTGTAGCTTGAACACATTGAGGAGGCTTCCTTTTTTAACTCCCCAAAAAAATATGCCATGTCTTTGGTCCTGAAGTGGGATTGTATGCCATTTAAGTTGATCTCACCAAGGAGATGATAGACTGTAACATCAGAATGGAATAACAACAGTTGGAACTGACAGATTGCTACTCACCACATAGAGGAGACATTACATTGCAGGCAGGCACAATGAAAAAGAGTGCTAGATACATCCAGTTATCAGACTGAGTCCTTCATCAGCCCTAGAAAACACACACACATTCACTCAAGCCCAACATACACACTTGGCCCTAAGGTCAGACTGACAACATCCAAGGTAGACAGCTGTCTTTGCTGGGGTGAGTAGTGGGGGTACAGAAGAGGCATGCAGTGGCCAGATGGAGGGATAGCACGGTGTTAGTAGGGGAAGAACAGGATAGGGCTGCTACTGGGGGTGTTGGTGGGGGGTTGGGGGGGGGGGGGGGGGTTGCTGAGCAGAAAATAGGGAGGGGGAAAGGACTATGAATGTGGATTTGGGGGAAGGGAGGGGAGGGGGGGGGGGGTAGATGTGTGTAGTACAAGAGTGGGAGCAGGTAAGGGGATAATCAGGTGGGGAAGACATGGAGGTTATGGAAATGTAGGATATATTGCAGGAAGAGTTCCCACCTTCCAATTCAGAAAACTTATGTGTGATTTGACATTGAGTAGTTGTATGAAATATTTCTGAAGTCCTGGTCCAGCACAAACTTTCTCTGCTTATAGCACATCTTGAGGCACACAGATTAGCACGAATGCAGGAACAACCCACTTCAGTGCCCAAAGTATGCGACGAATTTGTTTGGACCAGTATACATTGGTACATGCTGATGGTAGAGTACAAGTGTACTGAAAATCACTCCTAAGCGATGCATTCTGCTTACCAGCAAGACTCTGTTGGGCGGGAGGTGGAGGTTTTTTCCATGTGACGGGTGTTTCCATTGGCTGTTATGGGCCCGAGTTCATCTGCCATTGTCTCTCACCAGCAAATATTCTGGAAACCTGCTATTTGATAATATATGTCTTTTTTTCCCTTGGTTCCATAGTAACTATGAATTATTGAATGACTCCTTGATGCCAGCAACTATTAGGTGTTATACACTTTCAATCATAAGCCATTTTCAGTTTTTTATCATAAAATATCTGTGATGGCATGTATTACCACTTTAGCTGAAGTTGTTGTTACAAAGAAGTTATGCCAGTGATACGCTGTATACGCAGGCAGTTGACTTCTGGTACAATTTCGTTTATGTAAACAACCAAAACAGACAGACACATAAATATTTTGTGGTTTCTTTCTACCCCTTTAAACTTCAAGGAGGGAGATTTTAGTTTAATCATCAGAGCATTATATTCTAAAGTTTTTTTCCTTGATCTCTCAGGAATGGAGGAAGACAAGAAGCCTGTTACCGTGAAGGATTTATTAAAAGTGTTGTATGAAAAGGCTTGCCAGCAAAAGTTGTGGGGATTAGTTCGCCATACAGCTGGAATGCTTGGAAAACGGGTTGAAGATCTTGCCAAGGCTGTCACTGATTTGCTGGTTCACCAGAAGCAGGTATGTCAATTGCAGTATTGCTCAATTTCATGTGTATTCAAGCTTGAGTGAAAAAAATTGTAAGAAAATATACTGTGTGCACTTTGAGTGCTGCTCCTGTTGGTTGTGTTGTGAAAACTGGCATATAAATGCCCCTAATCAGTCTCAAATAACCTCAACCTCAAATTTGTCAACATTTTGTATACACATTTACTTAAAGGGCAGCAACAGGTTCAGACATAAAGAAGTATGCAATATAATATAATAAAGTGCAGTATAATATAACATAACATAACATAATATAAACATTTGTCCACTCATCCAAGTTTAATACTTCCCTTACTCACCACTTCTAATAGCAGACACTGCTAATAATCTCATCCAAACCATTTTGTAAATTACCCCTCCTTGTCACATGACCCATTTTTTCCTTTTATTTCATGTACTGTAGTTCCACTTGTCCTGTTATAAGTTTTACTTTGAATAATTACAAATGTGTCATTTACCTGTTTGGTCTCACTTCTTTTATCATGCAAGTTGGTAATATTGGACCTTTTAAGGGCAAGATTATCTTGTTTAGTCACCCCCCTTAGAACATGTCACCAAATTTTCCTATATTTTGTTCACTCACTTTTCCTCCCAGAACAATTGCTGTAATGTTTCACGTAGTTCAATATTTAATTTGTAACACATTTTATCCAACTTAAATATTTTACACGGCATTTTTACTGAAATAATCCCTCTCATTTCAGTCAAGTGATAACAGATATCATCTTTCGAAACCAACCAAGATACTCTACAGTTATACTATTTTAAAACTTTTGCTCCCACAAAAATTTCTCAGCCACACACATTCATCTTTGCACCTGACAATGGCGTATCAATTGAAAACTGCTTTGTAAAATAATAAATATTGTAGAATATTACACCAGTGTTGTTTGATTTTTCATTTATAATTGCAAAATATTCTTCCAGGATCCAACTGAACAGTCAATTAATGTAATATTAATTCATTTATTCATTGAAGCACTTACATCCTCCTATGAAAGACAACCCATAGTGTTCAGGGATGAATTAAAATTCATATTACGGCAGAAATCTGTTGCAGTAAAACATTTTACTAACAGTTAATTGAAAACGGGCAACTGCGCCCCTAAAATTGAAATGTAGGTACAGCTAAATGTCAGTGTGTTCTATCAAACTAACTGTTGATGAGTGGGTTGTCAATACAGAGAGATGAGTATTATGGAAGAGAGGGGGTAGTCCAGTAAAAAATGGGGGGGAGGGGGAAGAGTATAGTTGCACAAAGAGTTGGTAGGAAAGTATTTGGGAGACAGAAAGAAAGCATCAATGCTTCTGAACTGCGCATGTGGAAACTTACCCTCCAGTTCCTCTCTGTTCCTGCAATCACCTTTCTCTAAATATCTGCTAGTTTCCAATCTTTATCCTCAAATTCTAATCTCTCATTTGTTTCCACCCCTGTCCGAAAGCCTCTCACACTCTCTGCCCACTCAGTTCGGTTACCACTAATCATCTACCATTTTACTACTACCACCATTATCTTACTCCCTTCTTGTTCTATACATTTCCCCCTACCATCTCCCACACCCCTCCCTACTGCCACCCTCATCATATCATCCTTAGCCCGTCTGCCTCATCCTTATTAACATACATGTTTACTTTCTTCTTCATCCATCCGTGTCAACAACTACTCATTGACTGTTTGTTGCCATGGAAGTGATTACCTTATCTGTTATACACCTGTGTGGCAACAACATATATGAAGGAGAGTTGTTGACTATCTTCATTTTTGTACATTGTTTCTGCCTCGTAACTTTGAATTATTGTAATATAAAGAACGATCTGTCAGTAAAGGTGGGCAGTTTATTTGTCAAGTGTACCTGCTGCACTCCATTACATTGAAAAAAGATTGTGAAATAATCTCTTTCAAATAATGAGAGAAGCCACTGTTTTTTAAAATGCCACTGCTCTTCCAAATGTATAATTAATTTCCTGTTAATCTGTTATGAAAAACATGACAATCATGTGTTACATGAATGAAAGCATACTGGTATGGACAATGTACATTGTTTCCTACACTGCTTGTGAAAATCTTAAACAGCTACTTCAATTTAAAATAGTTTTTTATGTGTTTGACAACAGTCACATTGTATTGAGAAATCTCTTTCCAGTATTTGGTTCTCAAAGGTCAACAAAATGATAAAGGTAACAAACATAGGCTTCTCTTGCTGTTGTCCATTTCTTGGGTGAATATCACTTTCATGTATTTTCATTATTGTTTTGTATGCTACGTATTTCAGATCATGGTAAATGGTGCTCGACATTAGCTGTAACATGTTTATTTTGATAATGATGACTATTAGATTCCTTATGGAAGAATATTTTTTGCACTTTAGGTCACAGTTGGTATGCCACCAAATAATGAACACACTATAACGGCACCACTTCCTGAGATGGAACTGAGACAAGTTATTCATCAAGCTTATGGTGATGATGAAAGTACAGCAATGCTTACACAGGTAATCATAAGTGTTATATAGGTGACCCCTACATCCTTCTGAATCTGCTTAGTGTGTTCATTTCTTGGTCTCCCTCTATGATTTTTACCCTCCACACTCCAGTACTAAATTGGTGATCCCTTGATGCCTCAGAATGTGTCCTACCAACCGATAAAATGTTTATGAATCTTAAAAAAGACTTCAACCTATAAGTTTATGTAAACACAGTAAATAATTTAACACAGGAACCAGCGTAATTTTTCAAGGAACTGGTCAACAGAACAGGGGGAGTGACCCATTAGAAAACTCTTCAGTTTAGACTTGAAAGTGCATGGATTACAGCTAACGCAGCAGAATACTGCACACTTTTCTCCACAAGAGTTAAGGACGTGTGATCCAAATGCAGACTGGATTTCTGCCTAATATTAACTGAGTGAAAGCTGCTAATTCTTGGGGATAAGCTGATATTGTCAACAATAAATAACAGTAAAGAATATATGTATTGAGAGGCCAATGTCAGAATATCCAGCCTAATGAACAGGGGTCAACAAGAGGTTTGCAAACTTACACCACTTATTGCCAGAACCCCCCAGTCCTGAGCCAAAAATATGCTTTGAGAATGAGAGGAGTTACCCCAAAATATAATACCATACATCCTAACTGAGTGAAAGTAAGCAAAGTAGACTACTTTTTATATCAAGCCATCACTTACTTCAGTTACTGTTTTAATATTAAAAATGGCAGCATTAAGTCTTTGAACAAGATCCTCAATCTACATCTACGTATATATACTCCACTAGCCATCAAGCGGTGTGAGGCGGAGGGCACTATTCACGCCAAAGTCATATTTCCCCTCCTCTGTTCCACTCTTGGATTGTGTGAGGGGAATAAACCGCTGTCTGAATGCCTTTGTATGAGCTCTAATTTCCCTTATCTTTGAATGGTGATCATTGCACGATTTGAATGTTGGTGGTAATAATATATGCTCTACATCCTCGGCGAAGATCGGATTTTGGAATTTAGTGAGCAGCCCCTTCCGTTTAGCACATCGTCTATCTGCAAGTGTGTCCCACTTCAAAAGTTCTATGAGATTTGTAACACTATCGCGATGGCTAAAAGTACCACTCATGAACCTTGCGGCCCTTCTTTGGACCCTCTCAATCACTTGAATCAGACCCAACTGGTAAGGGTCCCATACCGACGAACAATACTCCAAGACTGGACGATCTAAAGTATTGTAAGAAATTTCCTTTGTTGACGGAATGCATCGCTTCAGGATTCTATCAATAAACCACAATCTAGAGTTTGCCTTACCTGTTACTTGTGTAATCTGGTCATTCCATTTAAGATCATTTGGAATAGTCACACCCAGATACTTGGCGGATGTTACCGCTTCCAAAGACTGGGCATTTATTTTGTACATTAATGGGGATTTTTGCTTTGGTATACACAGTAGGTTACACTTGCTAATATTGGGAGATAACTGCCAGTCATTACACCACACATTTAATTTCTGCAAATCTTCATTGATTTGTTCACAACTTTTGTGTGATACTACTTTCCTGTAGACTACTGCATCATTGGCAAACAGTCTAATGCTGCTGTCAATACTATCAACCAGATCATTTACGTAAATCGTAAAAAGCAGCGGACCTATTACACTGCCCTGGAGCTCACCTGATGTTACACTTGTTTCTGTTGAAGTCACCCCGTTCAGGACGACACACTGCTCACTGTCTGTTAGAAAACTTTCTATCCAACCACATATGTCATCGGATAGACCGTAAGCGCGCACTTTTTGTAGCAAGCGACAGTGTGGAATTGAGTCGAAAACCTTCTGAAAATCGAGAAATATGGCATCAACCTTGGAGACAGTATCTAGAGCCTGTTGTAAATTCTGCACAAAGAGGGCCAGCTGTGTCTCGCATGACCGCTGTTTCCTAAAACCGTGCTGGTTTCTGCAGATGAGCTTCTCAGAGTCTAGGAAGGTCATTATGTCTGAACACAAAATATGTTCCATGATTCTACAACAAATTGATGTCAGTGAAATTGGCCGATAATCAAGTGCATCCGATTTTCTACCCTTTTTATAGATTGCTAAGACCTGGGCCTTCTTCCAGTCCCGTGGAACTTTGTGCTGTTCCAGTGATCTCTGATAGATGATGGATAAGAATGGTGCTATATTTGTAGCGTAGTCAACATAAAATCTTACGGGATACCGTCTGGGCCAGGTGCTTTCCTGGCATCTAAGGAACTTAACTGTTTTACAATCCCAGATACACTAAACACCATGTCAGCCAACCTTGCATCGTTTATTCGATAATTGAAAGGGGGAATGGTGCTGCAGTCCTCTACCATAAACGAGGTTTTGAAAGCTAGGTTTATAATTTCGGGCTTCTGTTTATCATTGTCATTACATTACCCATACTGTCAGCAAGAGAAGGTATTGAATTATTTGTAGCGTTCATAGATTTTACGTACAACCAAAATTTTTTGGGGCTATTTTTAGAATCTGCAGATAAAATCTTGCTTTCAATTCTCTCATTGACCTTTTGACAGCTGCTTTCATTTCACATAATTTCTGTTCGCCAGCAAGGCAGTGACTACGTTTAAAACGACTGTGCAAAATTCTCTGCTTTCTCAGCAGCTTCCTAATATGTTTGTTGAACCAAAGTGAATCCTATTCCTCCCCTGTCTTTTTGCTAGGCACATATTTCTCTAGCACGTGGTGGACAATACCTTTAAATTCCAACTAAAGATGCTCAATATCTTTGTGTCCCAGGGTGAATGCGTGGAGTGAAGATATTCATAAATGACATTATGTGCTTTGCCAAACAAGAAAACTCTATGCTGATTTATTATTATTATTATTATTATTATTATTACCCCCCCCCACCCTCCCCCGCTCCCACCCCCCACCAGCTTCCACTGACATATAAGCCACAACAATATTATGGTCGCTAATACCGTCTTCTAGATTATTTTCCTCAAAAAGGTCAGGTCTGTTTGTCACCAAGATATCTAATATGTTCCCATCTTGAGTTGGTTTTCTAACCAATTGCTGAAGGTTGCTGAATATAACATTTTCAGTTGTTAAACCACTTCTGAAACCAAACTGCATTATATAGCATATTATGTGAAATAAAGTGATCAATTATCCTTACATAACCAGCCGTTTCAATAACTTTAGCAAACACTGATGGCATAGAAATAGATCTAAAATTATCTACATTATTCCTTTATCCCCTTTTATAAAGCAGCTTTACTACCGGGTACTTCAGTCATTCAGGAAACTGACCATTCCTAAAGGAAAAATTACAAATATGGCTGACTTCAGAGCTAGTATGTGCAACACAGTACTAGTTGTTCTATTTACATACCTCATACTCTTGGCCTTCCTAATAACTTTTTAAGCACCTTTACAGAACTGTTTGTAATGGGCTACTATAGTTTGATTGTGACTACTTCTTACATTTTAATATAATTCCCAATTTGTTCTACCACTAGTCAGCCACCGAGGCTGCCTTTTACTGCTAGTACCCTATTTAAAGCATTCTAATGGAAAGCAACTTTCAAAGAGCATGAGAAAGGAATTAAGGAAAGTATTATATTTGTCGTCTGTGTTATCGGCACTATAAACATCCAGCCACTTTTGTTCCTTAATCAAGTTTGAGAAACTCTCTATTACCATTGGATTAGCTTTTCTTCATAGCTGGTAATTATGCATTACATTTGTTTGAGTACAAAATTCTTTTAGTGTTAAAATTCACAAAGGTCTCCTATGGAGCCCTCGTTAAATTAATTATTTAGTATTATTTGTAAATAGGTTTCATTACAAGATCAGATTAATAAAAAAAAAAAAAAGAGACAATTTAAAGAACTGCGTAATTCTTAAAAAAGGTTCGTTTGGTCAGTGAGATAGTATCACAGAAATGCTCGACAATCTGTAATGGGAGACAGTATGCAGTGCTACAGTGTACTGCCTACACAAGAGTTTTCATACACTTTTCGATGAAGTCCTCTTCTGCAGCCATACCTCCCCTGAAGCTACAAGCAATGTTTCTTTGCATGGCTCTGCACATGTTGACAGACAAAATAGTTCAAATTACAGGTCTTGCTAACTACCAAATGAGTGAAAGAAGTTGAATGAAAAGTCAAATATATTGTCACTTTCTAATACAAACTATGTCACGCAGTCTGTGTTAAATATAATTTGGAAAGCGACTTTCAGTGTACACCACAGTTACCCATAGCAATCAGTTCATGGTTTTTCACCCTGAAATGATACCTAAAATACACATGGATTGTCTGCATATTGAATTCTCACTCAGTGTTCTTCAGATTTTTGCTTTGAACTCTTGGTTAGAATCAAACAATGGAAAGCCCAGTTTGGAATATCAACAATATTATGAAAAGGATAGATTGCTACTCACCATAAAGATGACATGTTGATTTGCAGAAGACACAATAAAAAGCATGTTACACATTGACATTTCAGCCAAAGCCTTCTTTAGAAAAGAAAACACACACCCACACACACACACACACACACACACACACACACACACACACACACAATCATGCTTGTGAAACAACTTTCACACTTCTGAGCAATGCTTTGGACAAAAGCTCAATATGAAACAATCTTTTCATTGTGCCTGCTGCAACTTGACAGTTCTTGGTTAAAATTGCAAAATTATTCAAATGGAAGTCACAGTTCACACAGAAAATCTGCAGTTTGCACATTCATCATTTATGCTGATTATGTAACACTTTCCATTATGCCACAGTCTTTTAACTATCAGATTTGGGTGAAGGTCACGGTTAAAGCAGGCTCAGACATGGTAATTGGATGTCTCTATAGGCCCCCTGGCTCAGCAGCTATTGTGGCTGAGCACCTGAAGGATAATTTGGAAAATATTTCGAGTAGATTTCCCCACCATGTTATAGTTCTGGGTGGAGATTTTAATTTGTCGGATATAGACTTGGAGACTCAAACATTCATAACGGGTGGCAGGGACAAAGAATCCAGTGAAATTTTTTTAAGTACTTTATCTGAAAACTACCTTGAGCAGTTAAACAGAGAACCGACTCGTGGCGAAAACATATTAGACCTTCTGGTGACAAACACAGCCGAACTATTTGAAACAGTTAACGCAGAACAGGGAATCAGCGATCAAGAAGCGGTTACTGCATCGATAATTTCAGCCATAAATAGAAATATTAAAAAAGGTAGAAAGATTTTTCTGTTTAGCAAAAGTGACAAAAAGCAGATTACAGAGTACCTGACGCCTCAACACTAAAGTTTTGTCTCAAGTACAGATAGTGTTGAGGATCAGTGGACAAAGTTCAAAACCATCATACAATATGCGTTAGATGAGTATGTGCCAAGCAAGATCGTAAGAGATGGAAAAGAGCCACCGTGGTACAACAAACGAGTTAGAAAACTGCTGCGGAAGCAAAGGGAACTTCGCAGCAAACATAAACATAGCCAAAGCCTTGCAGACAAACAAACATTACGGGAAGCGAAATGTAGTGCGAGAGGCGTTCCATGAATTCAAAAGTAAAGTTCTATGTACTGACTTGGCAGAAAATGCTAAGAAATTTTGGTCTTATTTCAAAGCGGTAGGTGGATCAAAACAAAATGTCCAGACACTCTGTGACCAAAATGGTACTGAAACAGAGGATGACAGACTAAAGGCCGAAATACTAAATGTCTTTTTCCAAAGCTGTTTCACAGTGGAAGACTGCGCTGTAGTTCCTTCTCTAGATTGTCGCACAGATAACAAAATGGTAGATATCGAAATAGACGACAGAGGGATAGAGAAACAATTAAAATCACTCAAAAGAGGAAAGGCTGCTGGACCTGATGGGATACCAGTTCGATTTTACACAGAGTACTCGAAGGAACTTGCCCCCTTCTTGCAGCGATGTACCTTAGGTCTCTAGAAGAGCATAGCGTTCCAAAGATTGGAAAAGGGCACAGGTCATCCCCGTTTTCAAGAAGGGACGTCGAACAGATGTGCAGAACTATAGACCTATATCTCTAACGTCGATCAGTTGTAGAATTTTGGAACACGTATTATGTTAGAGTATGATTACTTTTCTGGAGACTAGAAATCTACTCTTGTAGGAATCAGCATGGGTTTCGAAAAGACGGTCGTGTGAAACCCAGCTCGCGCTATTCGTCCACGAGACTCAGAGGGCCATAGATACGGGTTCACAGGTAGATGCCGTGTTTCTTGACTTCCGCAAGGCATTCGATACAGTTCCCCACAGTCGTTTAATGAACAAAGTAAGGGCATATGGTCTATCAGACCAATTGTGTGATTGGATTGAAGAGTTCCTAGATAACAGAACACAGCATGTCATTCTCAATGGAGAGAAGTCTTCCGAAGTAAGAGTGATTTCAGGTGTGCCGCAGGGGAGTGTCATAGGACTGTTGTTATTCACAATATACATAAATGACCTTGTGGGTGACATCGGAAGTTCACTGAGGCTTTTTGGAGATGATGCTGTGGTGTATCGAGAGGTTGTAACGATGGAAAATTGTACTGAAATGCAGGAGGATCTGCAGCAAATTGACGCATGGTGCAGGGAATGGCAATTTAATCTCAATGTAGACAAGTGTAATGTGCTGCGAATACATAGAAAGATAGATCCTTATCATTTAGCTACAAAATAGCAGGTCAGCAACTGGAAGCAGTTAATTCCATAAATTATCTGGGAGTACGCATTAGGAGTGTTTTAAAATGGAATGCTCATATAAAGTTGATCGTCGGTAAAGCAGATGCCAGACTGAGATTCATTGGAAGAATCCTAAGGAAATGCAGTCCGAAAACAAAGGAAGTAGGTTACAGTACGCTTGTTTGCCCACTGCTTGAATACTGCTGAGCAGTGAGGGATCCGTACCAGATAGGGTTGATAGAAGAGATAGAGAAGATCCAACGGAGAGCAGCGTGCTTCGTTACAGGATCATTTAGTAATCACGAAAGCGTTACGGAGATGATAGATAAACTCCAGTGGAAGACTCTGCAGGAGAGATGTTCAGTAGCTCGGTACGGGCTTTTGTTAAAGTTTCGAGAACATACCTTCACCGAAGAGTCAAGCAGTATATTGCTCCCTCCTACGTATATCTCGCGAAGAGACCATGAGGATAAAACCAGAGAGATTAGAGCCCACACAGAAGCATACCGACAATCCTTCTTTCCACGAACAATACGAGTCTGGAATAGAAGGGAGAACCGATAGAGGTATTCAAGGTACCCTCCGCCACACACCGTCAGGTGGCTTGCGGAGTATGGATGTAGATGTAGATTCCATCATTCACCCAAGTAAGAAACAAATAAAATTGGTATAATATTACATAAAACATAATGTCAATGAAAATACGAAAAAATGAAGTATTTAAGAGGAAACTGTTTTCCCTTGTTACTGAATAGGAAGTTATTGTGAAATAACCGATTCATGGAACTTCTGTATTGCAGGTTTGTATGATTTTGTGTATCTCTAAAAATTCAATATATACAAAAGCTGAAATTAACACAGTTGCTGGATACTAACATATCAAATTGTTCTACAAAGTTCTGTTCCATTTGTTGTATTGCAGAGGTGGAATTTAAGGTATAATAATGAGTTAATATTTTGGCGCTTGTAAGGTGGTGACATCGCTCGGCAAGAGCAGCAGGCAGAAGGCATCTGTTACATTGAAGCCATGACTCATCACATTTATAGCTAGTTGTCTGATTCTATATGGGCAGTGTATTTGACTATTCCTCAACTACACGAAAGATCTTGTGTACGTTGGAGGGCTTTATTCATGGAAATTGCAAGAGCCCAAATTCTAGCCTGAATCTAGAAACACATATTGCATATTAACCAGAATTATAAAGCAAAAGGAGTTTGCCATCATACAGATGTTACTGACAACTGTTCTTCATGTTTACTATCCATTGAGTGCACCAAGCTTTTTCTCATTGTGTGTGACATTCTGGCTGCAGTATTAAAACTGTGCAGCTAGATCAAATCAATCATCCTTTAACTGATGACTTTCATCAGTGGTCAGTGTTTAGATCCCCTCTGTTTGGTTAAGACCCCGTCTGTGCTGTTTGCACTTAATGCTTGCTTTCCAGTGTGCGAACTTCTTCATTTATTAAAGCATGTTGCTCTTTTCAGTTGAATCATCTCAGAACACATTCATATCTCTTAGTTTCTGTACAGTAGACAGTAACAAAAACATCACCCTCATCAATTGCGTTGCCAATTCTAAACGAGAAAATGGAAACATTTGATACATTTCTTTCCTACATTGTTACTTTAGAAAGTTATTAATGGAGTCCCCACTCAGTGCTTGATTTCTGAAGTCCTTTTGCACTGAGGAAAAGTTGCTTTTAAGCATACTTTATTAAGAGAACACTTGCAAATTATGTATTACTGTAGTTCAGAAATAGTGTCACAGTATTGGAATGCCTGTGTGAAGTGAAGTAATGTTTTCAAACATTCCTCTGTTTGAATCTTATGTTCTTCACACTTAATTGACTTCACTGCCCTGCAAACAATACTTTAAAAAGATATCAGATAAAGTAACTTTTCAGTAGGAAGTTGTACAACTTTCTGTTGCTGAAGACAGTGATCTGAAAAGGAAATTAGAGATGTGTGTGTATCCATTTTGAACTTCTTAATATGTCCTGTGAACACTTGTGTTTTCTGATTCAGTGAAAGCAATGTGTAAGTCCCATTTTTCTGTACATGTTAAAGAAATTTGTAGGCTAATTATTGGAGCTGTTAAATAATACACATTTTAGTTGATATCATTTTATAAAGGTGTTAACTCTTCTCTTCTTGATTACACAAACTTCAATGTGCGACCCATGTATTCCAATTGTTGAGGTCAACCACTCCAGTTTCTTCAAACTATTGCACGAATCAACGACCTGCATTAGTGCATATGAAATCTTCTGTAACTGATGAATAATGCTGTTACTTGGCAAATAATCAAAGAAGATACATAATTGAGACCCACTGAGCAAACCTGCATTCTCATATATAGTACCACTTTTTTATTTGTATTATTTTGTAAAGTCATTTCATTTGCTGTTACAAAATAATTGTAATATCTAAAACTTCTCTTTGTAATAATGTAACTATGACATCTTTTATTCTACATGTTTGAAAGTTTTACAGTGTGTAGATACACCCTTTAGGAACAATATTTTCATTTCTCGAGTAATTTCCATCCCTCTCAATTGCCTTACGCCATCTTGGAACCAGCACCTGTATACCCGCACTGTAAAATTCTGGACCAACCTGTTGGAGCCACTGTTTGGCAGCGTGCACAGGGGAGTCATAATCTTCAAACCTTGTTCCACGAAGAGAGTCTTTCAGTTTCCCAAAGAGATGATAGTCACATGGAGCCAGGTCAGGACTGTAAGGCGGGTGTTTGTGTTGTCCATCAGAGTTTTGTGATCGCTTCCATGGTTTTTTGACTGACATGTGGCCGTGCATTGTCATGCAACAGTCAAACATCCTGCTTTTGCCGATGTGTTCGAACACAACTCAGTCGAGCTTGAAGTTTATTCAGTGCCATCATGTATGCATCAGAATTTATGGTGGTTCCACTAGGCATGATGTCCACAAGCAAGAGTCCTTCAGAATCGACAACACCATAGTCATAACGTTTCCAGCAGAAAGTGTCGTTTTGAATTCCCCCCCCCCCTCCCCCCCCCCCCCCCCCCCCCCCCCCCCCTTGGGTGAATTTGCATGATGCCACTCCATTGATTGCCTCTTCGTCTCTGGTGAAAAATGATGGAGCCATGTTTCATCACCTGTCACAGTTCTTCCAAGAAATTCATCTCCACCATTCTCATACTGTTCCAGAAGTTCGCTGCATACCGTTTTTCTTGTTTCTTTGTGAGCCACTGTCAGCATCCTGGGAATCCACCTGGCACAAACCTTTTTTAACGCCAACACTTTCAGTATTCTGCAAACACTTCCTTCCTCTATCCCAGCTTAGCATGACAATTTGTTCAGTGTGATATGTCTGTCAGCAGTCACCAATTCATTAACTCTGTGCACATTGTCTTGAGTGTGTGCAGTATGAAGCCTGTCTCTGCGAGGACAATCCTCTATATTGCCGTTCCCGCTTTCATCACGTAACCTGCTTGCCCACTGACTAACTGTACTGCGATTGACAGCAGCATCTCCATACACCTTTTTCAACCTCTTGTGGATGTTTCCCACTGTCTCGTTTTCATAGCACAGGAATTCTATGACAGCACGTTGCTTCTGACGAACATCAAGTGTAGCAGTCATCTTGAATACATGCTTTGACGGCGCCACTCACAGGAACAGGTTGAACTAAGCTTGAAAACAAGCAGGAAGGATGTATCTACACACTGTAAAACTTTCACGCATGCAGAATGAAAACTGTAGTTTTACAAAAATAGTGTGCATTTCTTTTGGAGTGACCCTTGTATATATTATGAACCCAATAAAAAAGAAATCGTCAGAGTAATGTAGTTAAACAAACATGTCTTTCCTTGTTTGTGTTTCTTTTATAACTTAATACTAACTACAGGATTTCTCTTCACCCTAGGAACTTTTGGTCTACTTAGCCATGTTCATAAGGACAGAGCCTCAGCTGTTTTTAGAAATGTTGAGATTACGTGTTGGGCTTATAATACAGGTAAGATGAAACCTTTTTAATATTTTTTATGTAAAACTTATTGCAAAATCCTGAAATTATATGCAATTAAATTTTTTGATGTCAAGCTAGGTGCAATTCTTGAGCTACATATGTAATAAAAAAACTACTCAAGAAAAACTTGGATAAATTCTAGTGTCTGATTTCACTTGTCGGCTTTGACCTATGACATCATTCTTAAGGCAAAGATGCTGCATAGAGGAAGTCTATGAAAGCAGGAGCGAATCTAGAAGTCGGGCAAGGGGGGGGGGGGGTCTAACAGCGGAGGGTGGGGGTGGGGTGGGGGGGGCGGATGGAATAATGAGAGATTGGGTCCTCCACTGACAAATTTGTTAAAATTTGGTGTTGCTTAAAGTAGTTTATGGTAACTGTTTTGGAGTTCGGGATAAAAACGGGTCTACAGAATGTGTGTGCCTAGGAAAATAACACAATTAGACCCAGATGTCTGGTGATTTCCAAGTTTTTGTCTGGGGTCAGCAATTTGAGTCTTAGTAGGCATACCCGGCATATTTAGCTTTTTTGATTATTGTAAGTGGCACTCGTACATTAATAAACATCCATTGTATATTAATAAATAATAAGAGTACAATAGAAAGAAACATTCCACAAGGGAAAGCGCTCCCGGGATTGGAATGACTCCTTACCCTCTCCCTTAAAACCCACATCCTTTTGCCTTTCCCTCTCCTTCCCTCTTTCCTGATGAAGCAACCGTAGGTTGCGAAAACTTGATATTTGTGTGTGTGTTTATGTGTTTTTTATTGTGTCTATCTACCAGCCCTTTCCCATTTGGTAAGTCACAGCATCTTTTTTTAATATATTAATAAATAATAAGAAGCCCATTTTAAGTTAAATTATATTTATTGGTTTAGCTAGTAAACTATTTGCCGCTCTTATTCTTTTGTTAGAATGTGTTTGAAATACATTGCAACCTATATTGCCACATAATTATAAAAAACATGATTGAATCTGTTGAAGCCATATATTCACTGATTTCTGAAGTCATTTTATCCAGTGTAATATGATACTCCATTGGGGGGGGGGGGGGGGTGCAATAGGCCCCATAGCGCCCCCCCCCCTTTCCCAGTCACAATCACTGCCCTTTTATGATAGGAACGGATCATACGCATAACCAAACGAATGTAGCATGCGATAAAATTACTCAGATTTAATGCGCTTATTATTTACACATGAATTACATATAAGTGACTTGAAGATAAACGAAATAAATAAGAACAAAGGGGGAAAAATTTATGTGTGATTAGAATTATTATCATAATTTATGAGAGTAGGGTGGCATAGAGGACCATTAAACAGCATTATCATATTGCACATGGTGAAGTTGTACTATTATAAAATTGCATTAATTTTAATATTAATTATTCATTCAAAAGGGAGAGGCGCAGGATAGTAGGGGTTTTGAGTGGGGAGAAAGTAAATTACAACAGAACAATGGAAAAATAAAGTGAATGATAACAAATACGAATTTCTAACATGAAGTATGGAGAAACCAACACTCTTAAAAAAGCAGGTACACAAGTAAAGAAAATGCATATAAAGGAACAAATATTGCAATTGATAACTAGAATTGATCTATATATGAGTTTAATTCTAGTTATATATCTAAAAACAAAGATGATGTGACTTACCAAATGAAAGTGCTGGCAGGTTGGCAGACACACAAACAAACACAAACATACACACAAAATTCAAGCTTTCGCAACAAACTGTTGCCTCATCAGGAAAGAGGGAAGGAGAGGGAAAGACGAAAGGATGTGGGTTTTAAGGGAGAGGGTAACGAGTCATTCCAATCCCGGGAGCGGAAAGACTTACCTTAGGGGGAAAAAAGGACGGGTATACACTCGCGCACACACACACATATCCATCCACACATATACAGACACAAGCTGTCTTTAAATATGTCTGCTTGTGTCTGTATATGTGTGGATGGATATGTGTGTGTGTGCGCGAGTGTATACCCGTCCTTTTTTCCCCCTAAGGTAAGTCTTTCCGTTCCCGGGATTGGAATGACTCCTTACCCTCTCCCTTAAAACCCACATCCTTTCGTCTTTCCCTCTCCTTCCCTCTTTCCTGATGAGGCAACAGTTTGTTGCGAAAGCTTGAATTTTGTGTGTATGTTTGCGTTTGTTTGTGTGTCTGTCGACCTGCCAGCACTTTCATTTGGTAAGTCACATCATCTTTGTTTTTAGATATATTTTTCCTACGTGGAATGTTTCCCTCTATTATAACCATATCATTTAATTCTAGTTACCATTTCAAATATTGCTAACTTTTTTGCAGAAGTTCAAAGCAGCTATGAGTGCAGAAATGGTATTGTATTTATAAAGTGACCTGGAAAAACGATGTAATTAATGAACTATCGAATAGGTAGAATTGGTAACTGGAATTGACCTCCTACATAGGAGGTGAATTTTAGTTACCGATTTACCGATTCCAATGTTTGTAGCTGTTTCGCAATAATTCAGAGAGCAATCGCAAATGGAAAAATCTTATTACATATGAGGCAGAACCATCGAATGGCTGTAATTAGTAACTGGAATTGATCTGTATACCTAAATTCCAGTTGTCAGTTCCATGCTTTCCATTATAAATAATATATCATTACAGGTCAGTTGTAGTTAGCAATTCCACAAATCATTATTTTTCAACGTCTTTGCAGTAATTATGTACCATAGTATGTTGTAGGATTTCTATTTTGCTGTTACTTTCTGTACTACTGCAATTAATAAATTGTTTATTTGTCACGGAAGGACAAAGAGGGAAGCAGTAATGGAAATACTGAAAGGAACCACTGCAAAAACACATTGTAAAAATGCAGAACTTGCATACCTTGGAACTGACAAAAGAATTCACCTATATAGGACAAATTTATTAACCCATTTCAAAGAACATTATTGTCCAAAGTGGTAAAGAAAACATTTCTAAACATGAAAATCGTTACAAACATCACTGTACACTCAGAAAAATAAAACGCAAAAATGACAAAACCTTGGAACCAATGACTATACTACACGTAAGTCATACTAGGTATACAATAGCTCGAAAATAACAAATGGTAGAATTTATACCTCAAGAATTGAAGTAAAAGTAACAGAAGTATAGCAAAAACACCGAAAAGGAAAACATGATACTGGCCACATAAATAGAAATCTACCACATATGAAGTTTCAAAGGAGTGAAAGAGCGAGGCTGACAAGAAGAACAAAATAAGGACATAACAAGAAATAATAATGTTAGAAGATTTAACTATAACGAAATAAGCAAAAACCAGACTAACTTAAAAAATTAGTAAGAAACAAAAACTGCCAGGCATGAAAGAGGCACCACCAATTCTTCCCTACCACCTCCCACCAACCATTTTAAAATAATAAAAATAAGTCAATCAAATAAACTCAGTCCGCAGCTTGTGGTCGTGCGGTAGCGTTCTCGCTTCCCGCGCCCGGGTTCCCGGGTTCGATTCCCGGCGGGGTCAGGGATTTTCTCTGCCTCTTGATGACTGGGTGTTGTGTGCTGTCCTTAAGTTAGTTAGGTTTAAGTAGTTCTAAGTTCTAGGGGACTGATGACCATAGATGTTAAGTCCCATAGTGCTCAGAGCCATTTGAACCAATAAACCCAGCAGCACAAGATATAACAACCAATGCCTCACCCTACCATTCTATCCAAAAAATATTAAAACGACAGAAAAACCTCCCCCAGAGAATCAAAAAAGAAAAAAAAAAAGAAAAAAAAGAACCTCAACATAAAGCAAGAAACAAATGTGAAATCCACCCACACCTAACAAAACATTTTGCTGACTATTTTCATAAATGCTGGAAATACACAATATTCTTTAAGGAATACTCTTCCTCCAACAGTATTCATCCAAATGGCCTTTCAGAACTGAAATCCTTCTCTTTTGCCTCCCAGCAACAGATTTTACAGCTCCCCAATACCCCTCGATAATATTGGTACATGCCCGCGTCTTGTAATCTTTAAGCTGAATATTGTGATTTACAACCAAATAATGATAAGCTCTGTCACCCAACCCCTTGTATGAAGCAAACCCACCCAACATTACCTTATTCCACATATTCTTCGAATAAAGATGTTAACACTTCTTTTGTACAATTTGGAACGACCCTAAATACAACATCAGCACAATCCCTTCCAGAAACTACTACTCCAAAACCCAAAGCCCAAACATCTCATGCCCCCTTTCATACTTTCTCTTTCCATAACATAATGTGACTCGTCTACTTCAACTCTAAACACCCCCCCCCCCTCCCCCCCCCCCTCCAATGATCCCCTGTACTTTATAAATTCCCTGCAAACGTCTATACAAAATGAAAACCAGTCAACTGTGGTGCCACACACAACTCCTGTCTCATGCATGACGGATTTAGAAGAATATTCATAACAAAAGTAGTAAGTTAACATGACTATTATTATAAATTCAGCCTCTATCTTTCGAACTAGGTCCCTCTGTGTATAGACTTCCATATATTATTTTTTCTGCACGTCCACTTGTATTCATCGGAAGTTCTCGAAGTGGAACCTTTGTCAACACCATAGGGATTATTGAGGAATGGAATACAACCCATCAGCTTTGACCAAAGACATCAGATGTTACCAGAGACAGCAAAGACGAATGGTGAGAAACTAAAGAGTTCAGGACAGAGAAATTCATATTTCGAACATAACCTTAAGTGTATCGCTTCTTTGAGTCCTAGTGTTCTATGCTTCAGTTATGCTGTATAGCTCAACTGAAGAATGGGATACTAGTGCAAAAAATAAAGAAAAAAGGGACAGAAGATAGCATGGAATACCACAGTTGACATGTATGAGTTGTGTCTCAAACTTCAGTTGATCTGTGTAGGTTATTTGGGTAAGGGATGCAAATTTATTGTAGGTCAACTTTTTCGCCTTCACTAGCACTATTATCCTATTCTTCAGTTGACCTATGTAGGTCAACTAAAGTATGGGATAAAAAATTTACAATTGTTCCTTTTTTTGCTTCCGCTACTGCTAGTATCCTATTCTTCAATTGATAATGTACTAACAAAGGCGAAAAGAACAGCGTATGTAAAATTTGTATCCCATACTATAGGTGATCTATGTAGGTCAACAGAAGAATAGGATACTAATGCTAGTGAAGATGGAATGCATTTTTTTTTCTTCTTCGATACTAATAGTATTTTTGACTGAAAGTTATCGTAGTAGTACTAGCAACAGCAAAGAAACCTGCAACAGGAAAGATTGTACCTCATTCTTCGGTTGACCCATGCAGGTCAGCTGAAGAAAAGATACTAGTATTAACAAAGGCAAAAAAGTCAACATGCATAAAATTTGTATCCCTTACTTCAATTGAACTTTATAGGTCAACTGAAGAATAGGATACTAGTATAAGCACAGGCGAAAAATAGAAACGTTCATAAGAGTTGTGTCTTGTGCTTCAGTTGACTCATATAGGTTAACTGAGATACAGGATGCCAATGTTGCATACAGTATGTTGCTTTTTTCATCTGATATAAGTGAACTGAAGTACAGGATACAAATTTTTCGTATGGCGGTCATTTCGTCTTTGATGACGGTAATATAGAGTGAAGAATGTCGTAGTAATACTAGTGCTAGTGAAGGCAAAAAAAGCAACAACTGTAAAATTTGTATTCTGTACTGTTGGTGAATCCTGCTTCAAGTCTTCCATATTCATAGGAATAGATAAATCCACCCCTTCAAATGAAAATCAAAAAATAGAAATTGTCCAGAATGAAAAACACTTCTTCCAAAATATCTCAGACTCATTAAGAATGAAAATAAATACCGAATGAACTGGAATGAACAAATGATTTAAATTAATACAAGCGACAAAAATTTTACGGAATGTCTAGTGCTGTCTTTTAAAAGCATCGTTCATTTATTTCGATTTCCAATGATGATGCCTCACCATGGAACATAACTGACTTATTATCTATGGCTTGAAAATAAAGACATTAATATCTATGAATAAACTGTGACATTGTTGGTCAAAGCTGACAGTTTGTATCACGTTCGTTGACCCACACTATATAATTACCACAAATGCTGCACTTGCAAAATTCTGCAATAAAGCCCAATGATTGTAAAAATTTTGTAATAGGTTTATGGTCAGTCATTTCATCAAGGAGAATTTTCGCTGTACAGCCTACTGACTCATTCATGATGTAAAGCAATTGTGTGAGAAATTGGAATCTGATAAATCATAAATACTTTCATCAAAAAAAACAAAAACAAAACATAAAACAGATAAGAAAACAGAATGATGTACATGGGATTTTTGATATATGCGCGTAACGAAGAAATCCAGAAAAGTCATTTAACATTCATAACTACAATCTGTGGTACAAACAAAATAACATCACACATTACATCATTGGTCAAAGCCAACGGGTGGAATTGGACACTAGAACTGACCCAAAAACTTTATGAATGAATTACAAACACTATGAAAGAAAGATAAATATGTTATTGTATTGGCCAAAATATAAGCCACACTTTCTCCCAAAATTCAACCATGAAAAAGATGAATGCATCTTACCTGTGTGACCATAAAGACATCGGTATATTTTCTTAGTGCAAAATGGAGCAGCTATATTGGTAGTGTTTGGAAATTAATCATTGTATACGAGGTAACAATGTAGCCCTCTTCATTTGTTAATTTTTCACTTAGCTAGTGGTTATTGAAATGTTCGTAGTACTGTAATATTACCCGACAGAACAAGCATTTCTTTTCTCTAAGTAAAGAGTAAAAATTTAGTCTTCACCAATGAATGGTAATGCCTAAAAAAATCTTTAACAAACTTTGGAATTCAGCATAATTATTATACAAATTTCAAACTTCAGTTATTCTTTAGGTCAAAAATGCATTTAGTATAGAAACTGACAAAAATCTGGCATTGGATTTCTTTGGAAAATAACCTGCAAATTGCCATTTCATAATGAAATCTTACAGAGGGCCAAAAGCTTGGAAATGTCCAGAATTTGAAGCTAGGATTCTTTCTGTGGTACAAGATTAAAGGAAAGATGGCTCTCTCGACAAGGAATCCAGTAAAAGACCTTGGAAATTACAAAGACCTTAAATGTGCCACAGACACCATTCTGTGGGTGTATTGTTCAGATCGCAAGTTCCTGTGTGGAAATTTTTCTCTGTCCAGTGCAGTATGTCACTAGCAAATAGATTGCCAAAAGATTTTGCCAAGAAACTCATTGACTTCAGAGGCATATATTTCTGATGTGGCAATGTCACGCCTTGTGTCCTCTGCACCAGTTGCCTAGCTGTTATACATTATATCTGCATCCAAAACAGCAGGTGCTTGATGTAATCATAAAGAAGTTCTTTTGACACTGTCTCTGAAAACACTATTTCAGTTGGCTTATAGAAGGGGATCGTGCACTCACTCCATTTGACAAGATTAAGAAACCATCAGTCAGCATCACGTGTGAATGGATTTTCTCTTTACAGCAAACAGTATCACTAGATTCTGTCAGCAGAGTATTCAGGAAGTGTTGTCTGTCAAATACCTTGGATAGTAGTGAGGATGACATACTTTGGGGAAAGAACAATGAAAACACAGTCCTTTATGAACCAAATAATGGTAGTGAAGATAGCAGTGACATTAGTGAAGATTGTGAATATAAGGTGGCTATTTCTGTGTGATTGAACTATATTAAAAATTTTTAAAAAATTAAGAGTTTCCATATTGTGAACAGTTTTTTTGCAAATGAGTAAATTTTTGTCTGCTGAGTTTCTCTCGTTTTTTTTTTCCCCCTTTAGAATTAAAGGCATGACTTATATTTGGGCCAATCTGGTATTTATCATTGAAGTTACATTATGTAACTTGCAGCGGTGATGTGACCAGCACTTATAGTAATTATTGTGTGTGTGTGTGTGTGTGTGTGTGTGTGTGTGTGTGTGTGTGTGTGTGTGTGTGTGTCTGGGGGGGGGGGGGGCGGCCATGGGCGCATGCACGCAGGCGCATGGGCACGTGTGTGTTCTAATACTTATGGTAAATATAAACATGGTGTCGTACCTGCAGACTGATATGTATTGCACCTGCCTTTGTCCAGGCATGACAAGGAGCTGTACTAAAGGTTCTGTGGTCACCGTCACTTACCTGTAGTACCTGCCTGACCATGTTGCTGTATCTTGAGATTGCAGACTCCTGTCAAAAAGATGCAAAGTCCATTCCAGCTGGATAGCTCAAACATCAATTACAACAAAATAGATTTATGTACTGTTCCTTTATGGCACATGTATTTCACCTCTGTCATATACTTTCCATTTCATATTTTGCTACGGCATGTGACTTTAACAACGTTCACAATACAGATTGGTCTTTGTCATTTCTGCTTTGCACGTCCTTTCTGGTTTCTCTTGACCAGTGATGTCATGATCATTCTCATGCTCAGCGATGTTCCATGGTCCACAGCGAATCTCTGATGTGCAACTGCATTTTCATGCAGGTTGTATATAGTCAGAAACAACTGGGAAATCCAGGAAAAACTCGGGAATTTTTTCATGTGGGAGAAAGCCAGGAAAAACACAAGAATTTTGATAATTCTGGGAATTTTTCATTGTTTTAGTTTTCAGTTATTTTTTTTTTTTAAATTCTGACTGATAAGAACTGAAATTGAAACAAAGAATTTTTTTTGCTCTGCTACTGCAGAATAATACTGAAGGAATAAAATTTAAACAAGAGAAAAACCACTGAAATGAAATTTAAATTGCAGAGAAAATGTGCCATTTATAACAAAACATAGCTCACAAAGAAGCATCTGCCAACAGCAAAATGTGTCAAAGGCTTTATGCTGGAAACTATGCAATACTTTGTAACAATTGTTTACATTTTCGTGGGAAAATATTGTGAATGGGGATTTGAGAAACGTTACTTACAAAGTAAATTTCCTTTTACGCTAGATGAATTATGTTACATGTGAGAATGTGCAGTGACTATCTTAAATCGTAGAGTGGTTGAATCTCATTCAAAACTTATCAGTTTGAGAACCACCCATGTAGAAAAATTTCAGTCCCAGAAGACCAGTCATTTATATGATTATTTAAAATTTTACTGGCACATTTGTGTTCGATAAATCTTAAAGGGAACACATGCAAAAAATTACCAATATTACGTGTGAAAGCTCGGCTTTGCTTATATCTATACTATATATACAATAATTTAAACCATCAACTTTTCCTATTTGTGTGTTCACGCTACATAAGAGTGATGTTGCTGTTGGCTGAGTACATCCCATCTGCTCTCATTGACTGGCGAGATCTCATAACATGAGGTGTGATTGGTTGACAAAAGCTCATCACGATCTTGATTTCAGTGTTTTATAGACTAACATGCTGTATTTGGCGGAATTCATATTTATGCTTTTGTAATAAGAAAATACGCAGTGTACATGTTGCTGCGCATCAAAGCTCTTTCCGAAATATCTTTTCACTGTGTTTTGTTTCCTGTTGTGCCCATAAATTCTATGCTGGTGTATAAAATCTTTACCATCCAAAGGATTGATAAGTTTTTTAGCTCCAAGGGAAAATGTCGTGTTTCTTAATGCGGAAAAAGTATAATTTCACCCAGAAGAATGTGTATGTTCATTGACGAAAAAGTGTATTTTCATCCGGAAAAAAGTGTATTTTTAACCAGGAAATCAATGAAAAATGTGGGATTTTATGTACTGTAATTTTAATAAGTATTTGTTTTTGGGGTGCATACTGTGCAGTAATTTTTCTGTTTCTTTTGTACATTTTATGAGAGCGAAAGTGGATGCAGCAAATTTGCAAGGCAGAGACAATGGGCACCCAAATTCCTGTGCATGGAGCCACCTGTTGGTTGCGGCAGTTATTTACATATATTATTGACCTATGGAAAAAAAGGAGCAAGTGGTAATCTAAAAGTGATGCAGAAACAGAAAAATTAATTCTTGGAAGAAATTTTATATTGTTGGTTTTTACAAAAATGATCAAATGGGCAACTGCCATCTGGTCCTTTGCTGTGTGAAAAGGTGTTACAGTTAAATAAATAAATAGGTGGCAATGAATTGTTTATGGCAAGTAAAGGATTGTTGTACAGATTTAAATCTCATCATGAAATTTGCGAATTGGAAGTACAAGGTTAAAAAACGTGAGCTATTATAGATGCAGCAAATTCTTTTAAAGATGGTTTTAAAACAGAATTGGGTGAAAGTGGCTGTGGTAGAAGAAGTCAGATGAAATTGGAAATTAATACTATCAAAATTTTTAGCTTTTGGTGAGAGAGTTCAACTCCAGGATATAAAACTTAGTGAAGATTGAGTAAAAGTATTACTTTGTGCAAACACTACTGAGACCCATAAAATATCTTTGCTCTTTATTGGAAAATCCAAAAACTTCAGATGCTATGACACGATTCCCTAATTTGTAAAAACCAAAAAAGTGCATGGATTAACACTAAAATATTTGTTGATTGGTACACCAACACTTTTTTTATCCCTGAAGTAAAAGAAATTCAGAATGAAATTGGTAGACAAGGAAAAGTCCTACTTTTACTGCATAATGTGCCAATCCCTCCACCAGCAGAACTGTTAGGAAAAAATTGAGTATCGACATTAAAATTTTTACCTCCTAATATGACATCCTTTCTTCAAGCAGTGGATCAAAGCATTATTGAAACATTGAAATGATTTTATAGCAAACAACTTTTACACAGATTTTTATCTGTAGATGAAGGTAACATAGCAGCCATTTTGTCATTTTTTAAGCAAATGAATTCAAAGAATGTTGTTACATTGTTGTAGAGGTGTGGGATTTGATCGAAAGGAATACTTTGAACAAAGTTTGGAACAGAATGATAGAACAGAGCATGGAAATTCAATAAGCAGTACAGATGATTATGTTCTCGAGGATATAAATGAGCTAATGACAAACACAAATATGCCAGGAATTTGATGCCGATGATATGAAAGTGTAGTTCACTTGTGACAGTAATGCTCAAGATCTTCAGACCATTGGAAACATATTGCAGGCAAGCAAACAGCAGGAAATTCAAAAATATGAAACACTCATGTGTAAGCATTTCAAGTTCTGGAAATGGCTTTCAAATGGTTCGAAAAACAAACAGTGTGTGATACCATTAGTTTCCTACACTTAAAAGATTCATGATGTAGCAGTAATAAAGAGAAAAAATTGTTTACATCAAAAGGCAATTACCAAATATTTTAAACAAAATTAAACTACAGTGACTGACTTATGTGACTTTTGTAAGATATTTCAGCAATTTTAACAAAATGTGTATGTATGTATGAAAATGTGTCTGTAATCTCTTAACAAACATTGATTTTTGTTGAATTTATAAATTTAATTCACTTGTGTTGTTTTGAGTAAACATCCTGATTGTGTATTAACCCTAGAAAGATGCAAACAATGAAAACTGCACCAGTTAATTATTTTTGATGCTTAGCACAATGCATTTTGAGATTTTATTCTCATTTTCAAGTGTATTTGTGCACATAAATATGTTCGTAAACAGACAGTGTAAGTGATGATTTACATGAGTGTGACATTCTGTGTAATGGAGGAGGCACAATACTTCAAAAAGACACAAGAGAGGCAGAAAATCATGCATGCAAATGTCACCATATTCACGTAAACAAATGTACAAATGGACTTGAAAATGAGAATAAATTCTCAAAATGCATTGTGCTAAGCATCAAAGAATGAGTGACTGGTGCAGTTTTCACTATTTACATCATGAATGACTCAGTTGAAGGCTTTCCTGGATCATTTAATATGATGAGCGAAATTAAGTACCTTAGATGACCATAAAAATATACCATATGCGGGGGATGCAGGTCGTCTTTCTACAGTAAACAATACAAAAATTGCTTTTTTTCATAGATTCAGTTATTTGGGTTTTCAATTATCTCAATGACTTACAACCACAATAGTCCAGTTAATCATGTCTACCAACACAAACATACGCATTTTCTACACTGCATGAAATAAAACTTGATAATTCTTCATTATGAAGGTGGGTTTGTCCTCATATGATTCTGGGGATATGGGATATGCTCTGCTGTGCTTAACTATGTATCATCAAATTCATTATCATCTTATTCTCGGTTCAGAAGAGTCACATGCTGAAGGGTATTTATGAAAGTTTTACTGTTACCAATGAACCTATGCTATTAATGCCACAAGCTGGTAACAGAGCTCAGACCTCTGTCTTCTTTTTCATTTTTTAAAGGTTTCAGAATCCCACCTGTCCATTCATCCTCATAACCAAAGCTTATAAGACATAGTTTGCAAAAGAAAGTAAAATGCAGTAGGGAGCTGATTTTGAGTGAAAGGATAGTGGACCATAATTTTACTAACAAATATAATAAAAAATAAGCCACTTTATTGCTACAACAAAGAAACCTAACATTCTCAGCAACTACTAGCAGAGTTTAATTTACTAGTGAATTTTCTTTTTTGATGCAGGGCAACTGGTGGCAGAATTTACCTGACCTCTAAAATAACATTCGAGAATTTTTTTTAAGAAAGACAGCACCTACAACCAGAATTTAATTTGCTAATGATCTTTTCTTTTGAAAGCAAGACAAATGGTGCTAGAATATACAAAACCTCTAAAATAACATTAAAAAAAAAATAGGGAGAGAGTCTTAAGAAAAATTTTCTGGCACCTTGGCATTAAATCAAAGCGTTAACACATATGTTTAGTAATTGTTGTGGCATTTAACAACTCATTCCAGATTTAAGCTTTAGAAACCTACAGAAATAATCATCAGGCCATTAAAATCCGACATCCACTGGCAAGTAAAACAGATTGCATGTAATTAGGGAAAAAAAGCAATCCCTAAAATACAATTAGTTGGTTGTGCAGACAAGGTGTCTGCGTAGGCCCAAAATAGCTTCTACCTTTTGTTAATTAACAACACCCAACCTTGTTGGCCAGCTGATTTTTTTAAGCTCTTGTTTTAAAACTGTTAATAGAGAGGACTGATATTTATTTTACTCAAGATCATTTTAGTGGAACTCACAATATAAGCCACTTGTGTACATAAAGTATCCTGTAACATGTAAATTACTAGTTACAATTTTAGAAAAAATTACGATATCAAAAGACACTGGAGAAAATTGGAAAAAATCGAGCCGTGCGCTGAAATCACGTTATATACTGTGTAATTGGGATAACACCAGTTGTGGCCAAACTCAGTCGAGAGGCTTCCACATCACAAGTTTAATAGCCAAGAATACACAGTAAAATGACTTAACTGGAATCACTTCAAAAGCCACAAAAACTGCTTTACAGATGACGATGGATAACCAGGATGGCAAGTAAAAAAATAGCCCTTTTCACCCAAAAACGACAACAGTTGTGACTAATTGAATGCTCACTATGATTTCCAGGGAGTAAGAATGCAAGTCAAGAACCACCCAATCAGTGGCTGCATTTGGTTCAGCACATCCACCCATCACATTCATGTTCAATCATGTGGAACTGGCTGACAGTATCCAAATCGATGCCACAGTGTACAGAGTCTTCTTCCAAGTGATCCAGATCCAAGTACAAGTAGGTGCACAAGCAACACACCTGAATAACTTCTACATTGGGCAATCTCCACTGATCAGACTGACAAAGGGCATCATATAACTCACGCTGATTAATGTTTCAACAGTAGCAGTGACCCAAAGATCTTATCACCCATGACATCATGCAGCTTACTATCTGCCGTTGCCACACAAGCCACTTGACACCCTATCAGACAGAGAGAGAGACACCATCCCTGCAGTCGCACTTAAATGTACCTAATCATCACTGCACTTCCCTCTGACTCTCCCAGTGCCAGTGGTGCTTCCAACCAAAGGGATCTATTACCATTAAATCACACTATAATGTACCCACATGGAACAGAAAGTCTCATATTCTCTTACGTGCAGCTTATGGTAGTCTGTTAAATGATACTGGCTCTAATAGATAACACATTCTTATTAGTTTTCAAAGTATGCAGTAAATTTCATAGTGAATTCTTTGGATTCATGACCCCAGTTTCTACAGTTCTTCTTTACTGGTTACTTGTTGGTCTTAACACTCTTTGCTTGAACTCATCTTGCCCCAGCCTGTCTTTATTTGCTTCTTAATTATATCCTCCTAAGACTAGGCAACTTCCACTTTTCATTTTTTGCCCCTGTCTACAGCCTTGAAAAAATGATCAGTCTTATTTCCTTCTATTGTAAACAGGAAAAATTCCTTTCAACATTTAATGTAACCTTTTTCTACGTTAGACAGTCTATGCCCATAAATATGATGCCCACAGTTACTCCAAGAACCCACCGTTCATTATCATACCACCAACTTTAAATTCAACATAAGCTTGTAGCATAATACAGGATGCTTCAAAAAGAATATACATACTTTAAATTCATATATTATTAAATTGTAAGACAGACATCTATGACACTTGGGACTCATATTTATAAATCTCTGAAATTTAGATTACAGTTGTTCAATATGTCCTCCAACAGCAACATGAGCGATATCACATAGATATTCAGGTTCCTCTCATGTTTGGGTAAGCATGTCCATCATCACTGATAGCAGTACAGATCTGGTTCTTCAAATCTTCTAAGTTCTGTGGTAGTGTGTGTGCTTAAATGTTGTCCTTAAGCAACCACAGAGGAAGTAGTCATAGTGCATCAAATCCAGTGGCAGTGGATGCCAGCTGAGATGTGATTATTGGTCACATGGTTGTTTGACAGCCAATCCAATGGCCCAATCGAGTTTCATTCAGATATTCGCGCACACGGTGACTCCAGTGAAGAGATGCCCCATCTTGCTGAAAAATGAAGTTGTCCCCATTTAGCCAAGGAAATAACCAGTTTTGTAACATAGTAAGATACTGCTGACTGTCAACCATGTTTCCATCAAAGAAGGATGGGCCAGCCATAACTGTGCAAAATACATTGACTCTGGGTTAATCTTGTACATGATCAACATGTGCATGTGAGTTCTGTAGGCTCCAAATTTGGACATTGTGTTTGTTTACTTTGTCACTAAGGTGGAATGTCACTTCATCACCAAACACAATGCATAGTGCAAAAGCGTTATCATTGTCAATATCATTCTGAAGCTCATCAAAAAATGCCACACTTTTGCATTTGTTGTCATGACGTAGAGCCTATAACAGCTGTAACTTGTACAGCTGCATAACCAACTAATACTCAAAAAACATTGTTGTTGTAGGTGGTTGTACCTCGCATCTGGTGTGACAGGTTGATTTTGTTGGACTACATCGTAAAGTTGTTTGAGTTGTGCTACATTTACATCAGAAACATGAGGGCAGCCAGGACTCCTTCCTTTACATGCACATCCCCTTGCTAAACAATGTCGATACCATCAGTGAATGTTCCATCCACTCTGAGGATCAGTTTGATACTTCAACCTGAATCATCTTTGCGCTATAATTCTGGAATTACACTTCACAAATTCGAGAACACAAAGCAATTTCTGCTACAGAGTGGCCATTTTGCAAGATATGATGGTAACCAAGCATACAGAAGAAAACCAACATGTAGTGACACTGAGTATGAATTAGACAATGTACTGGTTCCTGCAATAACTTAACCATGCTGCAGTAATCGTTAATTTTGACAACATAATACTTTGTAATATGTATATTCTTTTTCAAACTCTCTGTATTTGTATCCCGTGTAGTTCAGGATTGCAGCCAGATGACTCTGTGACTTCTTGCCACGATATTTTTGGCTGACAACCATTCAGCATCTTTAGGTGTGTGTTTAGCACTGGAGATTGCTAGTTCACATCACTAACTTTATACTAAAAATTTGGCGCAGAGATGTATGCGCAAAGCCATTACATAAGTGACCTCTGTTGGGTTTCACACTCTCTTCGAATATTGCTCCACGTATGACACTCAGTTTTGCTTGCTATTAGCATCACAATTTCACTGTCTGTTCATTCCTTCACCCAGTGCATAATAAATGCATATTTAATTAAGTTCCTGTTGCTAACTTGCAAATAATACTTGTCCACTCGCATATTAGAGACTGACCCTTCTTCTGTTAGTATCACTAGACTTGCTTAATCACACACTGCCAGTCGGAGGGCTTTCTTTTTTTTCTCCCACCCCCTAAGTTCTCTCTAACTTTGCATTTGGTTAGATGAGCACCTTCTATCCATTCATTCATCCATAATATCAGAAAACTACTTGTGCATATTACAGTTCATCATCCTAATTCTTCTATCGCAATAGTATGAGCTCAGTGTACTGGTAGTTTTAAATGAATGTTAATCAGTTCAGAATAATGGCTACAAAATGCTTGTCAGCCCAGCATATATTTCAGTGTTATCAGCCATCCTTTTCTGCTTTGTGCAAAATATAGCATTTTACTGAACTAACATTTTGCCGAAAATTATTCAGCATGTTCATTTAATGTGAAGCCACACCAGATGTATTTTCGGCATAACAGAGATTCTAAAAACACACAGAGTATATAGTGGGATATTTTGAGATACTAGCCTTTTCTCCCACAGCTTCACCCACGTACACATTCTAAGTGTATATTGAACACACCCCTATGCGTCCACCTCTCCCTCTCGCTATCCACCTCATCCTTCTCCCCACTATCTTTGTCTCTTCATCTCCTCCCCCCTCCCTCTTTGTCCATTGCCTCCACTCCCTTTCTCTGACCATATCTTCCTCCCCCTCCCTCTGACCACATCTTCCTCTCCCCCCCCCCCCCCCCCCCTCTTACAATATCTTCCTCCCCCTCTCTATTTCCATCTCCACCCCACCCCCCTTTTCCTTTCGATCTGCACATCACCCCTCCACACCTAGCACCTGCCTCATACATCTCCCCCCCTCTCTGTCCTTTTCCTCCTCTCTGTGACTCTGTCCATTCCCTCTACTATCCATCCCACCTGCCCCCAGGCATGCCATCGGCATGTTTAACCCCTGTAATAAAGTTCAGTAAAGCTCCCACAAAAGTTTAACCCCTGTAATACAGTTCAATAAAGCACCCACAACATGTTTGTCATGCATGGCAGTCTACACAGTAGGGACTTTAAATTAATTTATTTGCCCCTGACATACAGGCTGCCATCGGAAGCAGATCAATACAATGAGCCAATGCTACTCCAACCCAACATGCCTGCTAGTCAGGGCAACCAAAATGTCGGGGTCTGGAAAACCATTTCTTATCAGTGACATGTAGGTTGAGAGAGAAGGCATGAATGGTGATGAACAGAAATGATTTCTTTTCATGTCGTAGTACTGAATGTGGTGGTGATGGGGGCAAGTAATATTGTAGGAAGTCACACCACACGATATATTATGTAGTAGAAAGTGAAACATGGGTCTGTGTGTTCAAAAGTCATGTCGTCTCCCATGCAGAAGACCACCCATTGATATTTAGGGATCCCATTTAGAACTAGCTACAATAGAATTGATATATTGGTGTGTAAAGAAAAAGTAAGAAATTGAAGTTATGGTTTGTTCAAGGATACATGGTTGATATGTGATTACGTAGGCTTTCCCGGCGTAATAAGTCTTGAAAGTCTCTTCAGGTTTGCTGCCGGATCCTAAAATCAACTTGACTCAATATTTCGTCGATCCAACTGTTCGCCATCTTCAGGAAAATGCTGCTTATGCTGATGAGTCCCGCTGAGAACAGTTCTCAGCGGGACTCATCAGCATAAGCAGCATTTTCCTGAAGATGGCGAACAGTTGGATCGACGAAATATTGAGTCAAGTTGATTTTAGGATCCGGCAGCAAACCCAAAGAGACTTTCAAGATGTGGTTGATATGTTTATACCAAGCCTGTGGTTACTTTCTGGGTGGAAATCCGTACTCACTAGTAGACTGTTTTATTTAATCTGCTGAATTGTGTCATTAGGCATACTTGAATTGCTTAGTTGGCATAGTGTTTCTTGTGAAAACTTCACAGATCATATAGTTCCTTATTTGTTCTGTTAATTGCTGAAGTGATGCATCAGTTATGAATGTATACTTGTTTCAACAGTGTCTTGTTTCACCTAAGGTTTTCTTCTCCTTCTCTTCAGGTAATGGCTACAGAACTCTCCCGCACACTCATTTGCACTGGAGAGGAAGCCTCAGAACATCTGCTTAATTTGTCACCATTTGAAATGAAAAATCTGCTTCATCACATCTTAAGTGGAAAAGAGTTTGCTCTAAGCAGTGGTAAGTAGTGTTCTATATGCTGATAGCAGTGCACTTGATAATCCTTGAAAGAAATGTATTCCCAGAATGTATAATGCAGCTTTCTTTTTTCAATTTTTATATAGTTGGACATGGCAACTTCTCCGTAATCAGCAGCAAATCGAGCCGTGTTAGTAAGGTTGGTATCTTATCTTAATAATGTGAACATTGCTTTTATATAAATGAGGAGAAATAATTGGGAAAGTGATTAAGAAATGCATGGTAAAACTATGTTTGCACACATAGGAAAACAACTATTTGATGTAAAAGAACAAGTGTTTATATTTGAGCAAGAGTATGTAGTAAGCAGGAAAACTAGTTACACACTACCAACGTAAGTGAGGTGGTTCATGCATCAGTGCAGCTTCAAGAGGCAGCATAATATTGGTAAGGATAATCAACACTTTATCACATGTAATTCATAATATGTAGCTTTGATAATTGTGTTTATTTGTATTGTCCTTCAATAAGTGTCTCACTCAATGTTTGTCTTACTTATAACAGGGTTGGCCATGGCATGCAAAACTTTACACATGCACAATGTGCTGCATGTGTCTAGTTCAGGGCTCAGTCTGTGTTGGCACTACTTGGGATTTCTTGACTTTGCTAGGTCCATCTCAGCACTGCTGGGCACAGTGTGACATTTTATTCAGCACTGTTTCTTCTGGCATTTGGTGTAGCATTTCTTGGTCAGCAGGACGTTTTTCTATTCGCAGAATTCTAGTGTCAGTGTTGTTTATTCTTCACTATTTGCTCGTGATATAAAGGACATTTACCATTCAAGCAGCCATTTGCACAAAAATCAGAAGTTTAGTATCTATCATAACAAACCTTCAAAAATGAATGGGAGTCACAGTTATTTTTTGAAGGGAAGGATGAGAATTATTAATGCTTATTATGCCATCACATAATCAACAGGTAACACAAATTTTCTGTACAGTGGCATTAAAACACTGTGCACAAAGAATTTAAGGATGATTTTTATGAGATTTGTTGTTTTGTACATCAAGAAATGCTTTTGGTAAGTTTGCAGGCGGGTACATGTGATGGAATTGGTGGTACAAATAGTAAATTTTCTGTAGTCACATGCTTCAGTACACAGTCAGAGTCAACAATTTTCGATTGAATTGAACAAAGACTAGGAGACTGATGGGGTGTCTCAGAGCATACGGTGTAATTGTAATGTATTATAGCATCCAAACTAATTAAGAAATTCACACCATGTTTTGCTTACGTGACACACATCTCACAAACTTTTCGCACCATTGAGCTGATTTCGACATGTGCACCTTTCACTGCAGGCACAACATCCAGTCTGTATTCAAGCTGTATCCACACCCAGTGCAACATATCCACATCAACTGTGGCAATGGTAACAGTAATTTGGTACTTTAAATTACTGATGTGTTGACAGGCATTTGGTAGACTCTGTCCTTAACTTACGCCCATGGAAAGAAGGCCATGGGTGTAAAGTCAGGTGACAGAAAATGGTAGATCGTTTAGAAAATTTCCATTGTCCTCTGAATGGCGAAGAATGATCACAGTGAATTTCATATCTTATGGCTTCTTGTCTGGTTTTAGTGCGTGTAACAGTTGTAGTCGGTATGGATGCGTCTGTAGACATTCCCGAAGAACCCGGTACATGGTTGCTCTAGGGATTTGCAACTCCTGCGACACCCTCCGAACAGACTTCTGTGGTGGATATTGAAAAGCCAATGGTATTTGTTTTTTGTTGGCTTCACTTTTTCTGGGTCATCCAGTATGAAACTTCATATCAACGCTTCCTGTCTGCATAAAATTTCTGCACCAACAGCATCTCAACATTGGTGAGGGTGGCAACATTGGTGAGGGTGGATGCTTCACTTCATATGCTATGTTTGGAAGTTCCTTTGATCCTGCATGTTTTATTTGGTCTGAATAAACCATTACATACACTAAGCCTTTTCTTGAACTGTTCTCATTATGCTTCCTCACAACAATCTGGAACACACACCAACAAAACTATATGAGTTTGTGTGTCACATACGCCAAAAGTGGTGTGAATATCTTAATTTGGGTGTTATAACACACTGAAGTTGTAGCATACCTTTTGAGACACCCTGTATATTACTGTGAAGGGCATTGGTTAAGTCAAGGGGCACGCCTATAACAATATTTCAATTTAAGAAACACTATTGTTGCATATTTGAATGAAAAAGAAAAGCAGGAACCAAAATTAGAAAATCCAGAATGGACTGCAGACCTTGTATTTTAAGTGAACATGCCTGGACACTGCTCTCAGTAAGATCTCACAAGGTGAAGCAGTTTTTTTTTTCTGATTTGACAGGGAAAGTGGATGCATTTAAAAAGGAAATCACATTGTGGAAGGAACAGCTTCTGACAAAGAACACAATCATTTCCCTAAGCTCACTAGGTCAAGGAAAACAGGTATTTTGAAGAATTCACTGTGGCTTTGAAAGAATTACAGGAAAAGTTTTCGAATTGTTTTCAGGACACCACCAATTTTTCATCTGTTTTGAGATGCTTTTCAGAACGTTTGCCATTTTATTCAAAAGCACCCCTGTACAGGTGCACGTGGAACTGATTGTGCTGCAATGTAATTTCCATTTGAAAGACAAATTAAATTAAAACTGTCCTGGATTTCAACAAAGATGTTTTCAAGGAGAGTTTCCACACCTCTACAATGAGGTTACAAATGTGATATCAATGTTTTGATCAACATATGGGTGTGAAAGGCTGTTCTCAATTATGAAACTATATATGTCACGATTACATATCAGCCTGAGAGGTGAAAACCAGTGAAACTGTCTGCTCTTGTCCATTTGCTTACACTTTCATCCAATTATAAATTTTATTATGTGTCCAGTGAGCCAAAAATAATTAAATACTACTGATAAGTTATTTTATTCAATGTAGTGTGGTAGTGGGGTAAATATGCAGTTAGGTGAGAGAGATCTGCATGAGTACAGAGGTTTTGGCCGTCCATGCCTTTTAATAATATCACGCATGAGCTGTTTAGGTAGCTCTGGTATTAAATTTCACGATTACGATATAATTTTAGAAATTTATAGCCTTTTTGTCCCTAGGAGGTTTTTCATTTGTTTCATGACTTTCATTCAAGTGGCATTGACAACGAAGTAGTTGTTGAAGTTGTAGTGTGCAGCATACTCAGCAACTGCAGCTACTGTTTTCAGTTTGCCAGAGATTGAGGATGATCAATCATGTGGGCAGATAGCTGTACCCAAATAGAACCATATACAGTTACTGCAGTACCAGTATATGACAGGACTGCTTTTACACATGGCTGTGATAGGGCTGCAGTAGGTGTTAATGATTGGTTGTAATGGAGCAGATCTTGCATCTGGACCATCCATAGGGGAATGAAGAAAGTAGTGAAACTTGGGTCCAGGTTTGGAATTAAAATGGGCTAGCATATTTCTTAGGTTGGATGGGTGATGAGATTTTGCTTTGGGTGACCATTGGTCTCTTGAAAAGAAATGATTGAGCAAATCTGTTTTTATACTAACTGAGCAGGATATTGTCTGTTTATAAAACCTCTGACAACATTAATAGCGTATTTGGATATCTCCTGTTTCCCTTCACACTGTAGGTGCCATGGCTGTATGATAGGGATTTTTTTCACATGGAACTACTTACAGCTGTCAAAGTAAAGGTGCTGTTGATTATGCATTCGATACTCATCTGAAACCTAAGCAATATTCTCAGTCTTGTGTATGTGCCTATCAATGACTCAATTCCTGAACTATACGATGAATTGTAACCTTTACTCCTTGCTTTATTTATATTACACCAAGAACTTTCAATTACCATATAATATTTCAGTCTACTAGATATGAAATAATACATGTTTTTAGGCCTCCTTTTTTCCATAGAGCTTGTATTAAATGATGTATTTTTACCAATCCATTGAAACTGTTGCATAATCTACATACTCTCGTGTTTCCTTTGTCGAATGCCTCTTTCTTAATCTGCTGATAACTTTGACCATTTTACATGTCATCTATCATTCCGAGATGCTGCTTCTTGTTCCCTCTAATCTTTCCTTTGCTGCCTCTTTATTCATGACAATTTCTTAACAATATATGTCTCAGCTAATATGTTTTCTTTGTTCTTTTCATTATGACTTGTCTTTATTCCTTCCTCCACTTTTTACAATTATTTCTACAGTTCCTATTCTATCATTCCCTTTCTCTTTATGCACTGTTCTCACCACATTTTAAATATGCACAAGTTCTTCTTTCTTGTTAGCTGAACTACACTCCATATGAAAAACTTCATGAATATCTTTCTTAATTCTGCCAGGGTTCTTTTTGCTATCAACAAAGGTTTGCTTTTACAAAAGCTTTTATACTTTAGATATGCCATTTGTTATTTCCTCCAGACAGTTTGTTTCCATCGCTAAACTTGCTAAATACCTACGTGTATCTTCATTCCACACTCTTTTTCGCAATTTTCCACTCTCTCCACCATAAATTGTAGTTTTTGCTATGATTCTGCCAACACTGCTTGAGCATGTGGATACTTAATAATTTTTATCCTTTTTCCTGTTACTATATGTCCTGAATTTTTAATGCTTCAAAAGTATACTAAAATCAAACTAACTTGTTATGTTGATGTTGCAGCACTTAATGTTTAACAAATTCACACAAACTCAACTCTCTCTCTCTCTCTCTCTCTCTCTCTCTCTCTCTCTCTCTCTCACACACACACACACACACACACACGACCACTATGTCTGGCTGCTGAGGCTAGACTGTGAGCAACAGCACATGATAGCTGGGAGAGGGTAGCATGACTAGATGCAGTGGGGAGGATAGACAGAGGAAGGGGGTGGGGGGGAGACAGAGAAGTAAAAAGACTGTGGGTGTGTTGGTGGAATAGAGGGCTGTGTAGTGCTGGAGTGGGAACAAGGAAGAGGATAGGTGGGTGAAGGACAGTGACTAACGAAGGTTGAGGCCAGGAGGGTTAAGGGAACCTAGAATATATTTCAGGGAGAGAACCCACCTGCACATTTCAGAAGAGCCGGTGTGTTTAGGAATAATCCAGATGGTGCAGGCTGTGAAGCAGTCATTGAAGTGAACAACATCGCAGTCACCAGTGTGCTCAGCAATTGCATGGTCTGGCTGCCACAGTTTCTCAGTGGCCATTCTGGTGGACAGACAGCTTGTTGGTTGTCATGCCCACATAGAATGCTGCACAGTGGTTGCAGCTTAGCTTGTTGATCACGTGACTGCTTTCATAAGTAGGTGTGCCTTTGGTGAGGTAGGTGATACTTGTGACTGCACTGGAGTAGGTAGTAGTGAGAGGATGTATGGGACATGTCTTGCACCTAGGTCTACACTACTGGCCATTAAAATTGCTACACCAAGAAGAAATGCAGATGACAAACGGGTATTCATTGGACAAATATATTATACTAGAACTGACATGTGATTACATTTTCACGCAATTTGGGTGCATAGACCCTGAGAAATCAGTACCCAGAACAACCACCTCTGGCCGTAATAACGGCCTTGATACGTCTGGACGTTGAGTCACACAGAGTTTGGATGGCGTGTACAAGTACAGCTGCCCATGCAGCCTCAACACGATACCACAGTTCATCAAGAGTAGTGACTGGCATATTGTGACGAGCCAGTTGCTTGGCCCATACAGGACCTGCAACATGCGGTCGTGTATTATCCTGCTGAAATATAGGGTTTCGCAGGGATCGAATGAAGGGTAGAGCCACGGGTAGTAACACATCTGAAATGTAACGTCCACTGTTCAAAGTGCTGTCAATGCGAACAAGAGGTGACCGAGACGTGTAACCAATGGCACCCCATACCATCACGCCGGGTGATACGCCAGTATGGCAATGATGAATACACGCTTCCAATGTGCGTTCACCATGATGTCGCCGAACACGGATGCGATCACCATGATGCTGTAAACAGAACCTGGATTCATTCGAAAAAATGACGTTTTGCGATTCGTGCACCCAGGTTCGTCGTTGAGTACACCATCGATCCCTTCTTCTAGTCAGGTTGTGCCACAAACTTCTCTTCTCCCCAGTCCTATTTAATACCTCCTCATTAGTTATGTGATCTACCCAGCTAATCTTCAGCATTCTTCTGTAGCACCACATTTCGATAACTTCTATTCTCTTCTTGTCCAAACTATTTATCGTCCATGTTTCACTTCCATACATGGCTACACTCCATACAAATACTTCCAGAAACGACTTCCTGACTTTTAAATCTATACTTGATGTTAACAAATCTCTCTTCTTCAGAAACGCTTTCCTTGCCATTGCCAGTCTACATTTTATATCCACTCTACTTCGACCATCATCAGTTATTTTGCTCCCCAAATAGCTCCTTTACTACTTTAAGTGCCTCATTTCCTAATCTAATTCCCTCAGCATCACCCGACTTAATTAGACTACATTCCATTATCCTTGTTTTGCTTTTGTTGATGTTCATCTTATATCCTCCTTTCAAGACACTGTCCATTCCATTCAACTGCTCTTCCAAGTCCTTTGCTGTCTCTGACAGAATTACAATGTCATCGGCGAACCTCTAAAGTTTTTATTTCTTCTCCATGGATTCTAATACCTACTCCGAATTTTTCTTTTGTTTCCTTTACTGCTTGCTCAATATACAGATTGAACAACATCGGGGAGAGGCTACAACCCTGTCTCACTCCCTTCCCAACCACTGCTTCCCTTTCATGTCCCTCGACTCTTATAACTGCTATCTGGTTTCTGTACAAATTGTAAATAGCCTTTCGCTCCCAGTATTTTACCCCTGCCACCTTTAGAATTTGAAAGAGAGTATTCCAGTAAACATTGTCAAAAGCTTTCTCTAAGTCTACAAATGCTAGAAATGTAGGTTTGCCTTTCCTTAATCTAGCTTCTAAAATAAGTCGTAGGGTCAGTATTGCCCCATGTGTTCCAATATTTCTACTGAATCCAAACTGATCTTCCCCGAGGTCGGCTTCTACCAGTTTTTCCATTCATCTGTAAAGAATTCGCGTTAGTATTTTGCAGCTGTGACTTATTAAACTGATAGTTCGGTAATTTTCGCATCTGTCAACACCTGCTTTCTTTGGGATTGGAATTATTATATTCTTCTTGAAGTCTGAGGGTATTTCGCCTGTCTCATATATCTTGCTCACCAGATGGTAGAGTTTCGTCAGGACTGGCTCTCCCAAGGCTGTCAGTAGTTCTAATGGAATGTTGTCTACTCCCGGGGCCTTGTTTCGACTCAGGTCTTTCAGTGCTCTGCAAACTCTTCACGCAGTATCGTATCTCCCATTTCATCTTCATTTACATCCTCTTCCTTTTCCACAATATTGTCCTCAAGTACATCGCCCTTGTATAGACACTCTATATACTCCTTCCACCTTTCTGCTTTCCCTTCTTTGCTTAGAACTGGGTTTCCATCTGAGCTCTTGATATTCATACAAGTGGCTCTCTTTTCTCCAAAGGTCTCTTTAATTTTCCTGTAGGCAGTATCTATCTTACCCCTAGTGAGATAAGCCTCTACATCCTTACATTTGTCCTCTAGCCATCCCTGCTTAGCCATTTTGCACTTCCTGTCGATCTCATTTTTGAGACATTTGTATTCCTTTTTACCTGTTTCATTTACTGCATTTTTATATTTTCTCCTTTCATCAATTAAATTCAGCATTTCTTCTGTCATCCAAGGATTTCTACCAGCCCTCGTCTTTTTTACCTACTTGATCATCTGTTGCCTTCACTACTTCATCCCTCAAAGCTACCCATTCTTCTTCTACTGTATTTCTTTCCCCCATTCTTGTCAGTTGTTCCCTTATGCTCTCCCTGAAACTCTGTACAACCTCTGGTTTAGTCGCTTTATCCAGGTCCCATCTCATTAAATTCCCACTTTTTTGCAGTTTCTTCAGTTTTAATCTACAGTTCATAAGCAATAGATTGTGGTCAGAGTCCACATCTGCCCCTGGAAATGTCTTACAATTTAAAACCTGGTTCCTAAATCTCTGTCTTACCATTATATAATCTCTCTGATACCTTTTAGTATCTCCAGGGCTCTTCCATGTATACAACCTTCTGTCATGATTCTTAAACCAAGTGTTAGCTATGATTAAGTTATGCTCTGCGCAAAATTCTATCAGACGGCTTCCTCTTTCGTTTCCTAGCCCCAATCCATATTCACCTACTATGTTTCCTTCTCTCCCTTTTCCTACGCTTGAATTCCAGTCACCCACGACTACTAAATTTTCGCCTCCCTTCACTATTTGAATAATTTCTTTTATCTCATCATGCATTTCATCATTTTCTTCGTCATCTGCAGAGCTAGTTGGCATATAAACTTGTGCTACTGTAGTAGTCATGGGCTGCGTGTCTATCTTGGCCACAATAATGCGTTCACTATGCTGTTTGTAGTAGCTTACCCGTACTCCTATTTTTTTATTCATTATTAAACCTACTCCTGCATAACCCTATTTCATTTTGTATTTATAACCCTGTATTCGCCTGACCAAAAGTCTTGTTCCTCCTGCCACCAAACTTCACTAATTCCCACTATATCTAACTTTAACCTATCCATTTCCCATTTTAAATTTTCTAACCTACCTGCCCGATTGAGGGATCTGACATTCCACGCTCCAATCCGTAGAACGCCAGTTTTCTTTCTCCTGATAACGACGTCCTCTTGAGTAGTCCCCTCCCGGAGATGCAAATGGGGGACTATTTTACCTCCGGAATATTTTTTCCAAGAGGACGCAATCATCATTTAACTATACAGTAAAGCTGCATGCCCTCGGGAAAAATTACGGCTGTAGTTTCCCCTTGCTTTCATCCATTCACAGTACCAGCACAGCAAGGCCGTTTTGGTTAGTGTTACAAGGCCAGATCAGCCAATCATCCAGACTGTTGCCCCTGCAACTACTGAAAAGGCTGCTGCCCCTCTTCAGGTACCACACATTTGTCTGGCCTCTCAACAGATACCCCTCCGTTGTGGTTGCACCCACAGTATGGCTATCTGTATCGCTGAGGCACGCAAGCCTCCCGACCAACGGCAAGGTCCATGGTTCATGGGGAGCGGAAAATATGTATAACTGTTTTTTCTATGCTTTCTGTATACTCTGTTGCCACCAATCACAAACATGCTCTGTCAGTTAGTTCGTTGTCATTTCCATTTTGCTTTCCACACAGGCTGGGAAAATTTGGTAATCACCTGAGGCCAAGTCTGGGCTACGAGGAGGATGCTAAAAAACTTCTCAGTTAAACTGTTGAAGCAAATCCTTCATCAACATAGCAAAATGTGACTAAGCATATCATAAGGAAGCACAATGTTGTTGGACAAGAGTCCATACCATTCATTTTGAGCAGCACAGTGTAATGGGTCTATGATCTGACAATAGGCTGTTCCATTCTCTCCTCAGGGCATGAAGTCGATGCGTAGGCTACCCTTTCGATCCCAAAACTCTGTGGCCATAATCTTTTTGGTGCTCAGAACTTATTTTTTTTGTGATGGGTTGAGGGGGGAGGGAGGAGGGGGGGCATTAATGATACCATTCCATTTACTGTCATTTTGTTTCTGGACTGTAATGCGCGACCCAGATCTCATCACCAGTAGTAACATAGTAGTTCAGAATTTCTTCACCGATCTTTGTCTTATAGAGGGAGGAGGGAGAAATTGTTCATAATTCTCTCTCTCTCTCTCTCTCTCTCTCTCTCTCTTCTGGCATACACTTTTCTATTGCCCAAATCACCTCCAATGATTTGATAAGGAACTGATTGCACATTTTTAGGAAAGCAAAAGCTCAGTCCATCAGTAGTGAAATGTCTATCTACCCTTTTTTCCCCTTAATCCTTGATTTCAGTTCATCAGTCACAACAGAAGGTTGAGGGGATTGTTGTTGGTACTGAATATTTGATTGCCTGCCATGAAAAATGATGCGCCATTTTTGAACTAAAGCTTCATTCATCATATTTCAATATATTTTGTTTATCTGTCAGTAAATTTTGATAGAGTGGGTTTTTTTTCATTCAGAAACTGTTTTACACTATGAATCTCTCACTTGATGAGATCATTATTTTCATCACGCATTCTAAAATCTCTGAAATAAACGTTAAATGATTGTTTTTGCTCATTGTTAGCATTGTGGTGGCACCGACAACTAAGGTCTATGACATGACAGTGGGGTGGGGGGGGGGGGGGGGGGGGGTTCATCAGGCCAAAACATCTACACAGATAGAAGTTAGTGGGTCTAATATGATATAATTTCATGTGAAGAAGAAACAAAGACATACGGTTGTGAAGAAAGTGACAAGATCCTTACTCAGAATTGATGCCATTAAGTTCATTTTCTTTTGGGGTTTGCACTTGAAAGACAATGATGCAGGTGGGTTGAACAAAAGCAGGAAATTATGTGCATTAACTCTGATTGCTTGCAAGTAGCTTCCACCTAGTATTTTGAAAAATATGAATGAAATTAGATATGGAAGAATAGGAGGAAACAAAACCAAAAGTATTGTAGAAAATGCAAATTTGGCATAGCAGAGTACATTGCATAAATCAGAAGAATTTATGGTAGAAAAATATCAGGGATTAGGGGCAGTAAAGGAGCATAATAAATAATAAGAGAGAGACAAAGGAAATTTGTTGTATAGGAAGATATGATGCAAAAATCTGTAATATAGTAACAAGTCTGTAATTATTACATACAAAAATAGACTGTATTACAGGCCACTAAAAATGGTTCACCAGTAAAAAAGTGGAACATCTACGGCACAATAAAAACAGCTGCTCATTTAGTTGCATTAGACAAACCACATCCCACGAAAGTTTGTTCAGTTTGCATCTGTCAGTGATGTGAAAATATAACTGAATCATACATTTCATTCGGTATATTCTTGGCTACTGCAGGTACTTTTCTCATCAAAGACCAAGCAAGCCCCTTGGTTTGTGTGATACTCTAATGACTATTGTTTGTGAGATCCCGTCTATGGGGTCACAAAGACATTGTAATACTCACACTGTGGTGATCATTTGTATTCCTGACTAACAGGACCAATTAATTTAATGAAAATGTATGCTTTTACGGAAGAAGAAAGCTGTTAATGTCAGATCCATTAGAGCGGGAGTGCTGCACTTCATAATCATTCTGAGGTTTTAATTTCATCAACTAGTTCTCTGCTACTAAAAATAACTCTTTTTCCCTACTCCTTATGTGTCTCCCAAAAAATAATTTAGGGCATGTTATACTTCCATCCACTGGCTTTGGGCCAGTTGTTCTTATTTCAATGACTTGCATGTAAACATGCATTTGGCTCTCATTTACATTTACATTTACATTTACATAAAATAAATTCATACACAAGTATTTATTACTATATGTTGAATTATATCTAAAAAGAAAGATGATGTGACTTACCAAATGAAAGTGCTGGCAGGTCGACAGACACACAAACACAAACATACACACAAAATTCAGGCTTTCACAACAAACTGTTGCCTCATCAGGAAAGAGGGAAGGAGAGGGAAAGACGAAAGGATGAGGGTTTTAAGGGAGAGGGTAAGGAGTCATTCCAATCCCTGGAGCGGAAAGACTTACCTTAGGGGGAAAAAAGGACGGGTATACACTCGCACGCACACACACATCCATCCACACATATACAGCACAAGCAGACATATTTAAAGACAAACTCTTTTGTCTACCTGCCAGCACTTTCATTTGGTAAGTCACATCATCTTTGTTTTTAGATATATTTTTCCTACGTGGAATGTTTCCCTCTATTATAACCATATCATTAATTTGAACCCAACAATTATGTTTGTTATTGTCGCTGTTGCATTTCGAAATCTTTCCTGTCGTCTTATTTTCTCTTTATTTTCTCTTTCTGTTTTTACCAGTAGTCTCACTTTGTATTCACCTTCCCCTTTTTACCGTAATACAATTTTATCCCGCCTATATATACTCAATAATACGTAACCCACTTCCAAACCATAACAAAAAAATTTTTATTTTCCACTTTCAACACTACCGCTGCTATAAAATCCACCGTGTCTAGTTCAATAACAGCTGCTTTCACGTATTAAACAACCATTTTGGCTAGTTCTAATAACTTTCACTTTATTTCCACTTCCGTTTTTCGCAAATCACTGATCATTTTTAGCCGCTCCCCACAGGTTTTAACGTCATTATTTCTTCGTCAGACAATTGTTAGCCCCATTTTCGTTATCTTTCACCACAACACCACTCCTTAATACATTTACACGTTTTTTCGAAATTTTCCCGAATTTCTCCGTCCTTTAACGTATTTTAGCGGCAACACAACCACCTAACCTTCATGCACATCGCTGTCTACCAACCCAAGTTCACCACAGGATCAACTTAACCAACACTTTTTCGCCTTTTTTCATACCAGATCTCCAGTTACTTTCTAGTTCACCCTTATCTCTTCCCATATATTTTTATCTTTCACTTTCATTTCAACCTCCTTCTGATACCATGTCACCCTCACAACACCCCCACAACGACCCCATTAAGTTTTATTTACATTCCCTCCGCAAACATGCCTTCACCCTAGCCAGATAAGAAAACTCTTTGTCTTTAAATATGTCTGCTTGTGTCTTTATATGTGTGGATGGATATGTGTGTGTGTGCGAGTGTATACCCGTCCTTTTTTCCCCCTAAGGTAAGTCTTTCCGTTCCCGGGATTGGAATGACTCCTTATCCTCTCCCTTAAAACCCACATCCTTTCGTCTTTCCCTCTCCTTCCCTCTTTCCTGATAAGGCAACAGTTTGTTGCGAAAGCTTGAATTTTGTGTGTATGTTTGTGTTTGTTTGTGTGTCTGTCGACCTGCCAGCACTTTCATTTGGTAAGTCACATCATCTTTGTTTTTAGATATATTTTTCCTACGTGGAATGTTTCCCTCTATTATAACCATATATGTTGAATTATTTATGCACAAGTTTAGGTCCACGAATTCTGTCCCCCTCTTCCTATTTCTTTGCAGGCAGTGGTATCAGTTATCAGGGATGTAGCTTATCATGACAATTATGATGAAATTGAGGAAGGTTTGGAGGGAAAAGGAGGATGCTACAATCAGCAAGCGACTCTAAACTTAAGGAAAACCACTGTTATGAGCACAAATAGGTGAAAGTCGCTCACATCCTTTGAGTATAGCATCACCATAAGTTGCTAAGCCGCTATAGTCAGTGACCTGGCCAGATATTTTCATGGGCCATTCGTAGAGAAATAATCTTGAATAATGGTTTGAATCTGAGCTGAATAGGAAGGCAAATGCCGTATTAAATTTTTACTTGAATTTTTTTGTTGTTGTCCAAAAAGCAAACATGAAACAAATATGGAGTGAGGGGGCAGGGGGCAAATAATATAAGCATCAGTATTTTCTGCCTTGCTCACGTTGGTATTAGTTGTATTATCTAGTACTCTGAAATTTAGTTGTGTCTTTGTCTATGATGGCCTTTGTTAATTGCTGTGTCCACCTTAGAAACATTGTGCATTTCTCATTTCCACAGAGCATTCCTGTCACATATATTTTATTCGTATTTGATAATACTGTACTTGCCTGCCTTTCAGATTAAGCAGTGTACAGGACTACATAAATTGTAATATTTTATGCAGTTTGTCTGAATTTATTACATGCTAATGATTACAGAAGAGCCAGATTGGTATCTTGCTGGGCTCAGACCTAGAAGGGAAAGATGATGTGGAGCCAGATCGGCAGGGCCAGTGGCTTCGCCGGCGAAGACTAGATGGAGCATTGAACAGAGTTCCACGAGACTTTTATCCTCGAGTATGGGGAGTCCTAGAACGCGTACGTACATTTCTCATGATCATTATTATTAGTTTTTACCCTTCAAATGCTACATAGAAAGAACTGCTACAGTGTAGTACAGAAGGTAACTGAAGGAAATACACAATGAGATGAACAGAAATGACACTTTTATTCAAAGATAATAATTACACTGAAGTCACCATGATTTATGATGTTCCCTTGGATATTACAAGAGGCAGGATGTGGTTCTTAACACATCGACTGCCAGCTATGAATTATGTCATACCTGATGACCTGACCACTGGTGCCAACTAAGTTAACTTGTAGGAAACGCGTTTCTGCATAAAGTCAGATATGTAAACATTCGTAGTAAAGATATGCGATTTACAGGTCGTCAGGGACAGGTATAGTAAATTGTTTGGGAATGGTTTAACAAAATTTTTATTTTCACATTTGGAATAAACTAACAGCAAAGTGCATACAAAAATTCATACAAATATGTTAGCTTTAGGCATAAAATGTACACTTTGTGTCACTAATGGTAATGAAAATAAAAGTTCTTTTACTGATGACATGTCGTGAAGTATTCTTCCACGCCAAGAGCCAGCTTTTCTTCACAAATGCTACAAAAGTACTGTGATTCAAGGTGTTTCTTTTGTTTGTGCACACTTTGCATGTCTTTGTTGGGTGCACCTTTTTCTTAATGGTGAGTGTTGCCTCTAAATAATGAAAGCTGCCATTTGTCCTGATTGTCTTTTAAGTGTCTGGCATGTTATATTCTGTCAGTGGCTGAATAAATTTTTCTGTAAAAGCTAGAGACTTAATACTGTATGTAAATTGAAGGGGGATGACTGCTATCAGCTGCAGCAGGACATTAAGCGGAATCAGTGGTGACAACCAAAAATGTGTACCAGACTAGGCTATGAACCCGGGATCTGCTTACTAAGCAGTGCACCATCCGGGGCACAGCATTATCACAACTGCACAGTCCACCTTGGTATGCCTCACAGCCGATGTACACTTCCACCGAGCATCACACCTATCCGTAGTCGCTGTCCATTTTACTCCTATTCACGAGTTAGAGACGTATTCATGCATTTGCACTGAAGAAAGTGGATCCATTGCCCAGTCAGCCTTATGAATTATTTGAATGCAGTGTGTAGAGAGACTGACTTAATACTTACTCTTTCCTGCAGTTATAAAACTGATGGGCATTGTGCAGATAACTTTCCATTACATGTAGAACAAGTGTTATCAGCTATCCAATAGTTTTTCACAATGCTGAATAATATGACAGCATTTGATTTGACTGATCAGCACCAGCTATGCCATTGTTGTAGTTTGTGACTATGTTGGTTTCAAGGAAACTTCGTTGTTTCGATTGTGAATTTCCATCATTTCAGCATGGTGCATATTAAAAATGGTCAGGACTTCCCTTTTGTCCTTCCATTTACAAACAACAACACTGTCGTCCACAGCTCGTGATCGTGCGGTAGCATTCTCGCTTCCCGTGCCCGGGTTCCCGGGTTCGATTCCCAGTGGGGTCAGGGATTTTCTCTGCCTCGTGATGACTAGGTGTTGTGTGATGTCCTTAGGTTAGTTAGGTTTAAGTAGTTCTAAGTTCTAAGTTCTAGGGGACTGATGACCATAGATGTTAAGTCCCATAGTGCTCAGAGTCCTTTGAACCATTTGAACAACACTGTCATTTCTTTTCCATACCATCTGACGTTTCTTCAGTTTCGTAGTATTTAACAATTTTGGATTTTCTTTTCTGGTGTTACATAATGTTCCACACAGATAGGTTTTGTAAGTCAAAAACAGTATTGTAAGTGATATAGAATTATAAAAATTGTCCATATGAAGCAAATATCCTTTGTTCAAGAAAGCTTCCATCAGCTGTAAAACAACTTCAGATGCATGACCCATCGTGGCCTTCTCCTGTGATTTTCCACAGCAAATTTTTATTTTGAGAACCTCACCATTAGATTCACATGGTTCGTGAAGTTTTGCACCATACTTGTTTCTTGTTTTTGATATACTGCCTGAAAAACAGACAGTTGTGTCACAAAACCATTGATTCATCAATGCAGAGATTCCTGTTTGGAATATTATGCTACTGAAATGGTCCAAAATTGGTCTAATTTTGTGTAGTTGTTCACTGGATTGCCATGAGTGGTCTGAGAAATGTAGATATCTCAGTAAAACCTGAAATCGGTTTCTACTCATAACAGATCTCCAGAACGTGACACTGTAAGAAGGACTTGTCCTCCAGTGCAACAACAGCCCCAGAAATACATTCATTTCCACAACGTCTGTATGCGTCCATCTCAGGAGCCTCATTAATGTCTTCCCATGTTCTTTTCCGTCCTGGCTCACATATAGATTTGTTTGTTCACATAATGACATTAAGAATTCTTCAAGGAAAAAAAGGAAAAAAAAAACCAACAAATCAACAAGTGCGTTAACACCAAATTTTATGTCTAATTTCAGTCCCACATCCTTGTTGAATGCAAATACTGGTGGATCTTGAGGAATGTCACTCCTGTAGTGGCACTACCATTTGGGATAGGAAAAGTCAGTTTTGGTGCAAAATTTCAGAGCACACAAGTTACAGCCAGGCGTGGGCATGCTGACAGTAAGTTACGCTACCAGTGGTTGTGAAGTAGAATGGAGGCCACAGGGCTGTAGACCTGCTGAAAAGAGTAAATGCAGTAGTTTGCATGGCGCAAGTTACAGGCAGAAGGGGCCCGCTGGCCTACCGAGGTCTTATGAGTACGTGACTCGGAGCAGTGCATTAACAAAACAGAAATGCACAGGCACATATAAAGAGGTGCCGGTTTTCTAACAAGGCATTCAAGTGTGGCAGCTCTTCTGGACAGCGGGCGTGTCATGCCACCAGCTACACACAGCAGCAGATGGGGCACCAGCATTCCAGTCCCCGGCGGGTCGCTGTTTCGACCGTCTGAGGCTGATGCGGGGTCCGTAGCCAGCCAGCGACGGGCCACTCCACTGCTCACTACTGCGGGCAGTCGTCTTGGCTCCCAACACGCACCGGAGACATCCAGGGTGAGGGCCGCAGATTCGAACGCTGGATCGCGGTCGCTCGGCACTGCGTTCTTAGCCACGCCAGTGGAGGGAGCGCGCCTTGGGTCACCCTGCAGCGGGTGGCGCTGAGTGACAGAGGCGAAGGCCGCTGAGTCCCCTGCCGGCACATCCTGCCGATGCCGCAATTCCGCTGCTGTACAAGGCTTACTTACAGCAGTGCGTGCACGGGTCGCTGAGGCAGCCATTCTGCGCCAAGCCATTTTGCAGAAAGCGAAGTGGTGTCCTCAGCATTACAGGACCTGGTGCTGCAGACCAAGAAGAACGGGGGCACTGTAGTTGGAAACAATAAATCACTTGGAAAGCTTGGACAAGTCTTAATATGGTGCCTTCCACCTCTTCCCACTACATTTGGTGTTCCTGTTACATTCAGTGTCAGAAGTTGCCACTACATTTGGTGTCAGAATAGCGGACATCGTCTGTACAGTACGATGTTTGAGCCCACTGCCTGCATTACAGTCACAAAATGTGGTGAGTGTTGACCAATTTTTCTTTTTGAGTGTTGGAGACATTTTCTTTCTTTTTTGTTTGTGTTTTGAGTATGGCTCTTGGCAGGCCATTTTGGATGTTTTGCGTAGGCATATTTTTTTTTTTTTTGGGTCAGAATAAGTGTTAGTGTAGATGTTGTTTTTCGTGGCATTTGATTACTTTTGTATTGGTTTATGATGATACTGAGTGTGATGATATGGAGCTGTAGGAAGTCGGGTTGTTCTTGTAGTTAAATGTTTTGTTTCGGGACTAACTGAGAACGAAAGCAACACAATGGCAGAGTCAGGAACGCAAGGTGTGCTGGCACCAGTAGCAGTATGGATTGTGTTGGAAAAGGTAGCACAGTTGACAGTGGACAATATACAGTTGAGGAGTGAATTAACATCTAGAAGTGAGCGGGAAACCGTGTTTGATCAGTCGTTGTTGCCTAGGATTCTGCAGCAGGAGATTGATCTAGCTGCCACGAGTTTGATTATTCTGTTTTCTGGCATCTGAGGATGTGCGTTCGTTTGTGGAGGACTTGGAAACTTCAGCTATGATGAATCGTTGGTCGGATGAACAGTTGTTACATGTAGCCAAGATTTAGATTAACGGGTGAAGTGAAGGATGTGTAAGGTGTTCTGAGGCCTTAAGGAAGGCACAGTTTAAGCAGTTAAAGGAGGTGCTTTTACAGAGGTACAAGAAACAAAATAGCACTTGGTACTTTAGGGAGAGCTTGAGTACAATGACGAAGAGACAGGGGGAGATGGTAGAGAAATTTGCGAACGGAATAAGAGAAATTAACGAGTACACTTATGAATTGGGTCAGAGCAATGAAGCTAATGGTGTTCTGTTGCAGAAGGCCAAGCAAAGGGGACTTGATGTATTTTTGAGAGGGTTTCCTGTGTATATATCGCGTAAAGTGTGTGAAGGGACTACGAAAGATTTGTATTCTCCAATGTGAGGAAATAAATGCGGCAATGGGGGTACGTGATAGACAAACTGTTTACAGCGGGTAGAAAATGTTATAAGAATGGTCGTACAGGAAATGTGCAGAGGCAATGTACCCAGTCACAGAGGAATAGAGGAAGGGGTGGAAATCAGCAGCTTGGAGGATGGAAAAGTGGAGTTAGTAGAGGTGAACAATCGTTAAACGGCAGAGGGGGCCCAAGACCCACCCAAGGGAGCTCCTGTTTAATTTCAATGCTACAACTACGTATGCAGAGGTAGGACATTCAGTGGTAGGAGGCATAGGAACTAAAATGTTGAAGATTTTGTTGGACACAGGGGTGCAAGTGTCAGTGGCTACTACAAGTTTAATGGGACGAAGGATGTTAGACCCACCACGTTATAGGCTGCGTGGAGGGGGGATAGCGAGGTCACACCTTTGGGGTCAGTGGCAGTTGACTTTCGCATAGGTGAATTCCGATTTGATGCATGCATGGAGGTAGTACCATGGGTAAGCGAGAGCTACGATATGATCCTAGGAGTAGATTTCTTGCATCAACATCATGCCAAAATTGATCTTGGACAATGAACTGTGGAATTTGGTGGAATGTTATTTCAGCTAGGGGAAACTGTTGTCGATGGAGAGCTGTCGCAAGGGGCGTTCAGCGTAATGAACAAACCAATTGGACCGCGTACATTAGCATTAAGGGTTAATTCTCATGAATGTGTGTCTGGTGGCACTGGGAAGTCGCTTTGGGTAACTGTGGAGTCGAATCAACCTGTGGGTACAGTATGTGTTGTTGAACCATACGAGGATAATGAATTTTTGGGTCCATTGGGTTGATTTGTGAAACGTAGTATTGTATGCGTTCAGGAGGGGAATGACGGGTGAGTAGTTCCCTTGAACGTGGATAATTTTAGTGCTGCAGATGTGAATTTGAGAAAAGGAGTTTTAGTAGCAAATTTGGATGTACCAGATGATGAAAACTGGTGTTCGAGAGGTATGTGAAGGGCTCAACCTCTAAATGCCGATAGTACTGCATTGCGTAACAAAATTAAGCATTTGAAAGGAGGAGAAAGAGAGCATATGGAAGAATTATTGTCGGAATTTAAGGACTTGTTTTTTCTGCAAGGGCCACTGCCAACAACTCCACTAGTTCAACATAGGATACCAACAGGGAATGAAGCACCTGTTTACCATAAACCATACAGAATACCGAGGTATTTGCAGTCGATTGTGGAGGATTTCATTGATCAGCAGTTTGCAGACGGTATTATAGAACACAGTAATAGTTGCTGGGGAGCAGGCATTGTCATTGTGCCTAAAAAGTCTATGGATGGAACTAAGAAATGCAGGTTCTGTTGTGACTGCTGATACCTCAATAATAAGACAATAATGGATGCATACTCCATTCCAAACATATTGGGGGCTTTGATGACTTAGGACATGCCAGTATTTTTCTATGATGGATTTGACAAGTGGTTATCATCAGTTAGAGGTGGCTCCAGAGGATCGCCCAAAAACTGCTTTCTCTACTCCTGGAGACCATTACCACTACATCAGAATGCCATTTGGTTTGAAAAACGCTCCAGCAACATTTCAGAGGTTGCTAGACTGTGTCTTGAGGAGTTTGAAACCATGCCAGTGTCTTGTCTATTTGGATGATATTATAGTGTTTTAAAGTAGTATGGAGTAGCATAGACAGCGGTTAAGGGAAGTCTTTATGAGGTTAAGAGCAGCTCATTTGATGTTGAGCCTGGAGAAGTGTCATTTTGCATTAGAAGAAGTAAAATATTTGGGTCATATCATCAGAAAGGACAGAGTGCGAACAGATCTGAGGTTGGTACAGGCTGTAAGGGATTTTCGGGAACGAAAAACAGTTAAGGAAGTGCAGTCATTCATCGGAATTTACAGTTTCTATTGAAAGTTCATGAAGGGTTTTGGAGATTTAGACGCCATTGACGCAATTGTTATGGAAGGGTGTGAAATTTGAGTGGACAGAAGAGTGTCAGAAAGTGTTTGACAAACTGAAAGAAATGCTAACATAAAGTCCAGTTCTTGTGTTTCCAGATTTTGAAAAGGAGTTTATACTAGCATGCGATGCCTCAACTCAAGCATTAGGGTGAGTTCTTAGTCAGGAAATTGATGGGAAAGAACATCCTGTAGCCTATGCATCTAGGCGTTGAATGCAGCAGAGAAGAATTACTCAACGACAGAGAGAGGGGGATGCTTAGCGTAATCTATCAAATCACATATTTTAAATGTTATTTATATGGGAGAAGATTTCAGGTAGTGACAGATCTTGCTGCATTGAAGTGGTTGTTGGGGTTGTAGGATCCGTTCACTAGACTCGCTGGATGGGCTGTGAGGCTTAGTGAATTCGACTGTGAGGTGTTGCACAAGCCTGGGATGAAGCATGGTAATGCGGATGCACTAAGTAGGAAGGTGGCAAAAGTAGGAGTCATAGGTTATGACCTAGCGGTATGGCAAGAATTACAGGATGCTGACAATGCTTGTAATTTGTACCAGACAAAGCCACAATTTAATATGTATGGCGGTTTTCTGTGCAGGGAAACGAAGTTAGGGCCAAGGGTAGTAGTGCCAGCGAAGTTGAGAGATGAGATTTTAAAGGAAGCACATGGTCACATGTTATCTGTTCATGGTGGGTGTAGAGTGACAAATAGGTGAGTGGCGAAAAGGTGTTGGTGGAGAGGTAGGAAAGGAGATGTGGATCAGTATGTCATGAATTTTATACCATGTGTGCAGAGCGCAGATTTGAGTCAGAAACAGATACAGCTACAACGATTATCGGGAGCGGCATTTTCTTTGTTGGGGACTGATGTCGTAGGACCTATCAGGTGAACACCATCGGGGAACAGATTCGTTCTGACAATAATAGGCCATTTTTCAAGGTATGTGGAGATGCAGCTATGCCAAATCAACAGGCAGCAATGGTCGCGCAAGCATTAGTAAACAACTGGATTTTGAAGTTTGGTATACCAGAGACAGTAATTACTGACCAAGGAACAAACTTCACGTCAGATTTAATGAAGGAACTGTGTAAATTGTTGAACGTAAAGAAGTTGAGGACGAGCGCATTGCATCCACAGGCCAACGGAAGGACAGAATGAGTACACAGAAAAATTGGGAAGATGCTGAGATTTTATGTGGATTCTCATCACCATCAGTGGGACAAGTATTTGAAGCATATTGTATGTGCATATAATGCAAAAATCCATACAAATACTGGTTTGTCTCCATATGAGGTAGTGTATGGGTGAAAAATGCCATCACCGTTTGATTTGGTGAGGCTACGGACAGGAAGGACCGGTGAATCTCTACGTCAATTCACGAGAACAATTTGGGATGTTTGGAAACAGCTACAAAAGGTAAATACGAAAATGGAAAGGCAGGAAGACGCAGTGAAGTGGAAAGGATGTTTACCACAGTATAGAGTAGGGCAAAGGGTAATGCTGTCCAGCCCCTATACGCAAAAAGGGAAAAGGAAAAATTTCCTCGTGAGGTATCAAGGGCCATACGAAGTTGTTGAAACCACAGCCCCCGTTAATGTTAAGCTTCAGCTGCCAACTAGAACAACGATAGTACACATTGGGCGGTTACGGCCATTTAGGGGTTGCCCTGATGTGATTCCAGGCGTGTCACAGGGAGGAAAGAGGAGGAAAGAGAGAGTGAAGAGAAGTGCTAAGCATAGAGAAAACCAGGAAGATAGAGTACAGCATGAAGTACCGTATGCTTTGTGATCCAGAAAATAGTAGAGTATTTGTAGTTTTTTTTTGTTTTCTTGTTTTGTATCATTGGGTTTGCATAGATTAATTAGGCATTGTATATTCATATGTTTTCAAGTATTGTGAGCCTGTTAGGGACAGCAGTCTTTTTGAAAAGGGAGGAAGGGTGATGGTGATGGTGATCCCTGCCCTCAGGTCACTGAAAAGGGGAGCGTTAAACAAGTTGGTAGAAGTGAAAACTAAGGAGGTATAGCTGATTTCAGCAGCTAGCAACTGGTATGCTGAGATGACAAGCGAGGAATTATGAAGCTGCCATAGAGGAAAGGTAACGGTATGTCCAGCCAGAATGGTAAGCACTAATCTGGATACGTGCATGGTGCAGTTATTTTTAGCCAGGAGAGAAGAAATAGACTGTCCAAGGGACATCATGGAGCCAAAATTGAGCTTGCAACAGGTTGGGATGCATTGGATCTTCTCCATCTACAAAAAATTAATAGTAGTAGCAAGTTGTTTTGACCAATGAGTGTGGTGTCACCGCCAGACACCACACTTGCTAGGTGGTAGCCTTTAAATCGGCCGCGGTCCGTTGGTATATGTCGGACCCGCGTGTCGCCACTGTCAGTGATTGCAGACTGAGCGCCGCCACACGGCAGGTCTAGAGAGACGTCCTAGCACTCGCCCCAGTTGTACAGCCGACTTTGCTAGCGATGGTTCATTGACAAATTACGCTCTCATTTGCCGAGACGATAGTTAGCATAGCCTTCAGCTACGTCATTTGCTACGACCTAGCAAGGCGCCATTATCAATTGCTATTTATCTTGTGATGCATGTACCGTCAGACCGATGTTCACCAATTATGGATTAAAGTTAAGTATTCCAGTAGTTACTTACGTTCTTTGCTACTATAAATTCCCTTACCTGTTCCAGACCTCACGCCAGCCTGTGTGAGCTTAAACGCGTGCCTTTCGGCTACCCGTCACTGTGGATTGGCTGTCTTGCCAGTCCACAACAGTGAGTATTTGCAGAAGTGAAACATATAAAGCTCGAAGGGAGCGGAATTTTAATCAATGGAACTGCATGTAACGTAATAGGACCAAACTAGTTCGTTTCAGAGCAGGAGGGGCGTATATCAGCTGAACAACTTGTGCAACATGTCGCGCAGTATAGGGAAAGGCAACAGCAAGTAACGACTATTTTGAGCACATCTGTGCCAAGTGTCTTCGCAGCCTTAACTTTGTTATGTGTTGTTTTCATTCTGATCAGGCGGAGAGCCAATTCCAAGAGGGAACCAAGGGTAGTCCAAGTCCCAGTGGACTGGATACCGAGGGCGTGAGATGAGTAGGTAAGGGGTTTATTGAGCAGTGGTCATCCAATAAGGAATTTTTACATTTTGTTTTGTGCCATGTGTTTAAGGAGCACTAGACAACATTTAAGTTTTCTAAAAGTAAGGAAATATGTCATAGGTGCCGACCCAAACAAGTTAAGAGGTAGTTAAAGGTCAACCTGGGGACCAGGTCTTTCTGAAGGGGGGAATAATGCAGCGGCACTATCATTTGGGATAGGAAAAGTCAGTGTTGATGCAATATTTCAGAGTGCACAAGTTACAGCCAGGTGCAGGCCTGTTGACAGTAAGTTGCGCTACCAGTGGTTGCAAAGTAGAATGGAGGCCACAGAGCCTGCTAAAAAGAGTGTACGCAGCGGTTTGCATGGCACAAGTTACAGGCAGAAGGGGCCCACTGGCCTACCTAGGTGTTATGAGAATATGACTCGGAGCAGTGCGTTAGCAAAACAGAGGCACACAGCCACGTATAAATAGGTGCCGGTTTTCTAACAAGGCATTCAAGTGTGACATCTCTCCTGGACGGCGGGGCATGTCACACCACTGGCTACACACAGCAGCAGATGGGGCACCAGCATTCCAGTCCCCAGCAGGTCACTGGTTCGACCCTCTGAGGCCGATGCGGGGTCCGTAGCCAGCCAGCAACTGGCCACTCCACGGCTCACTACTGCGGGCAGTCGTCTTGGCTCCCAATGCGCACCAGAGACATCCAAGGTGAGGGCCGCAGATTCAGACGCCGGATCACAGGCGCTCATTGTCACCGCGTTCTTAGCCACGCTGGCGAGGGAGCGCGCCACGGGTCGCCTTGTAACGGGCGGCACTGAGGCGGCAGAGACGAAGGCCTCTGAGTCAGCTGCCGGCTCATCCTGATGATGCCGCAACTCCGCTGCTGTACAAGTCCGAACACAGCAGTGCGTGCACGGGTCGCTTAGGCAGCCATTTCGCAGACAGTGACGTGGTGTCCTCAGCATTTCAGGACCCAGTGATGCAGACCGAGAGGAACAGGGGCACTGTAGTTGGAAACAATAAATCCCTTGGAAAGCTTAAATGAGTCTTAATACGATGCCTTCCACCTCTTCCTGCTACATATGGTGTTTCTATTACATTCAACGTCAAAAGTTGCCACTACACTCCACTTGTCACTATTATTTGTAGTGCGTGCTATTTGGCCATCCACCTCATCTTCTTCTTCATTGCATTCACTGTTATCTTCATTCGAGTCCTCACTTGAATGCTCGCATGAAGATGGTCGTAGGAACTTTCACCATTCGAGAATTTGTGCATGAACCTGTTCCATTCTGATTTGTTTATGTTAGCTGGCTGGTCAAGTTCTACATCACTCAGTTTCCTCTTATTACTAGCCATTTTACAAGGAAAATTGAACACAGATAATGATAAATGTGAGTGAATCATCTACAATGAAGGATGAACAATTTCCGATGCAGTTACAAGAAAGACATGATTTCCATTGTCAAACATGCTTAGAGATACACAAACTGGTGATTTATTGTTGTCAGTGAGCTATCTCATAGTGAATACCTGAGCTGAACGTTATACTCTGTATGCAACTACAAGATATCTCGTAGGTTTTTTGAAGTTGTGATGATACAGATGGACTACAAATAAGATGATGAATCAAACTGTATCAACCACTTTACATGGCTTCTGGGAACAGTTTACTTATTTTTGCTGTGGCAGTCAATCTGTTAAAAGGGGGTTGTGATCACCATGGACAGCAATGCATGCTCTGCAACTTGCTCCAAGCTGATCACACTATGGCATTCCATTCTGCCACCGGCATGACTGTCAACTGCTGGATGGCCATTGGTGCATGTAGACATGCTAAAATATGTACCCCCAATGCAGCCCACATGTGTTTGATGAGAATGGACAGGGGAATGGACAGGCCAGTGCATTTGTCGAATATCCTCTCATTCCAAGAGCTCCTCCACCTACACTGTTCAGTGTGATCACACATTGTCCTCCATAAAAATGAAGTCACCACCAAATGCATCCCTGAAAGGAACACATGGGGAAGGAGTACAGTATCACAATAACACTGCTCAACGAGTGTAACGTTTTCAAAGATTTAGAGGTCAGTACACCCATGCAACAGTACGCCTTCCCACACCATAACGGCTGGACCACCAAAATGCTTCTGTTCAAGTGTTCCTGGGTGCTTTATGTGTTGCCGCCTCTCATCACATGAGGGTACATCCAGAATTACTCTCGGTCTGAATCTGCAGTCATCTGAGAAGAGCATGGAACCCCACTTCTCTTTGGTCCAGTCCCTATGCTCTTGCCATCATCACAAATGGTGCCGCAAATGTGCAGGTGTCTGTGGAACACAAGGCACTGGTCATTGGGCAAAGAGTCCAGTCCCTTGTAGCAACCATGCCACTGTGGAATGCATTTGATTGCCTTGTGAATGTGTTAAATGTGGTTGCAATCACACTTGCTGTTTCACACAGGTCTCTTCTTGCGTGCTTCACAATTTAGTGATCATCTGCAGCTGTAGTTAACCATAGTTCATCACCTCCTCTCTTTCAGGCAGTAGTGCCTATGATTTGAAATGCTCCCCATGTACATGAAACAGTACTGTGAACAGTACCAAACTGCTGGGCTACACTTGTCGCTATTTGTCCTCCTTCCAGTTTCCCAATTATTCTTCCCCATGTGAAGTCATCCAGATACTGTCTCTGGGCCATGTTGTAATGAAGACCAACACCAGAGTGCATTGTAACTGGTCACTGATTAAAACACACTGTCTTTTCCCATTCCTTCGACTGCCTCATGTTGCTGGCCTGGCCCCATTTGGCACTACAGTCACATTATCCTCAGGCCATGTGATATGTCTACCTTATGTATATAAATGGAAGACCTCTGAGAACATTCCCCAACACTTTCATTCATTTCAATCTAGTAGTTAATAAGTTATGTTACTTTATCTATCTCACCCTTAAACTTTGCATAATCTCATTGACTGGAGTAGAACTGTCTTCAGTGATGAGTCCTACTTCGAATTGAGCCCCAATGACTGGCGAAAACGAATTGAGCCCCAATGACTGGCGAAGACGTGTCTGGAGGCACCTGGTCAGCTGTGGGGTTAAATCTGACGACACCTGCCATGTGGCCGGACAGCCAGGAGTGATGGCCTGGGGTGCCATTTCTTTTCATAGCAGGACCCCTATGGTTGTCATCTCTGGCACCCCTTACAGTACAGCAGTATGTCAACAATATTATGTGCCCCTTTTTGTTGCCGTTCATAGCAAGCCATCCTGGGCTTACATTTCAGTAAGGTAATGACTGACTGCACACAGCAAGAGTTCCTACTGCCTGTCTTCATGCTTGCTAAACCCTACCTCTGCCAGCAAATTCTCCAATCTCTCCCTAATTAAGAATGTTTGGAGCATTATAGGCAGAGCCATCCAACCATCTCAGGATTTTGACAATTTAACATGCCAGTTGGACAGAATTTGGCACGATATCCCTCAGGAGGACACATGACAACTCTGTCAGTCAATGTGAAGCCAAATCACTGCTTGCATATGGGCCGGGAGTAGACCAACAAATTACTGACTTGCTAAGTTTCTGAAGCTCTTTCTCTTGAATAAATCATCCAACTTTTCAGAAATTGTAATCATTTGTTTGTCTGTACATGTACATTACATCTACCAACTTCCATCTCATTCAGGTATTTCTTTCTTGGTGCATATTTTAAACACAGCTGGTGGCAGGTGTTGCCCATTCAGTAGTGATGCCCAACAGCTCAGTGATGTGGTTTACTAGGGTGCACTCATGGGCATCAAAGATAGCACTGCAGTAAGCTCACTGCAGCTCTGCACAGTATGGTGGTGCATGTAAACAGTTGTCATGGCCTTTCCACCAGAGGAAGCCATGGACGCTGGTGTCCACTCACAGAAGCAGTTACCACACCTTCCTGAAACAATGACAATGCGCCCGGAATATACGTAGCTGTCTGCTGGGGGCAATACATTTTGCATTGACGAATATGACAAAATGTGGCCTGGTTTTCTAGGCTTCTCGGCATCTTCATAGCATCATGTTGTCCCAGCTTTTCTTTTCAGGCTTTCAGTTCATTACTTTCTGCAGTGGTTGGCAGAATGATGTTATGCTCCCTTTTCAGGGAGATATTACTGCTGAATTTGTGATTCAGACACCTTGCTCAAGTGACATGTAGCAGTGGCCTGAGATGTATGCCACGCTATTGCAATATCAGATCTCTTGGCTATTTCACATTCCGATACAGACACTGCACAAGAGCCTGCCTTGTCTTGTCACTAGCCAGAGAGAGACTTAAAAATTTTTATATTCATTCAGAATACCTTTATACAGTGCAACAGTTCTGTACCAGGATTGTGTAGATAATGTATTTATGATGCATGCTGTAATTTCACCCAGTACATCATTTAATAATTTCCAGCTTCCATTTACTTCACATTTCTTCATTTCATGTTTTTATTGGAATATGTTAACTTTTGATTTACTTTTAATTTTCTGTACTGTAAATAGTTGTTGCTAATTGCTTCCACCCCCTCTCAACCCCTTCCCTCCCTTAAAAAGACAAACCTGACTAGAAATAACACAGGTGTGATCTATTGGAATTGTATCAAAAAGAAAAAAAATTAACTCCTAGATAGCCTCTTTTTGGTTGACATCTGTTTAAAAGATTGATATCTTTCAAGCTGTCTGGAGACAAACCCAGTTTGATTCTGACAACACCCACAGAATGCAGTGCTCACTCCAGATATCTTTCTACTCTATAGATTGCAAATACATTTCTGCATCCACTTTTGATGATAAATAGCATCCATAATGAAACTATTTGTTGGTTATCTCATGTTAGCTCCTGTTAACATCAGCTTATTTTGGCAGAGAATTTAAATTGTGTGTTTATTTAGTGATGACGAAGAAAAGTGTGTGACTTCGATGCATTAAATAGTAAAGTAGTTACTTGATAAATGTTAAAGATTCATTGATGGTGTATTCTCTGTGTAGATTATTTTTACATAAAATAGTATTTGTCAGTCAATTTCTTTGTATATGTCAGATGTGGACTAATCAATCAGTTGAACTATTTGCACATAGATACAGGTGCCTATTTCATGACGTGACTTATTTAGTGAGTTCTTAGGATTGCTTCAGCAGCTGTCTCTCAGATATTATGTGACAGTTATAACGTTAAAAAGTGTTTGCTGTTTTGGATAATGTACTATCCTACTTATGGATACAAGACTAAGAAATTAGAGCTCTGTTAGTAGGTGAATACTAGGTTTAATGTTGGTACATGAAAATCAGTGTTGAACATTGTAACTGATGATGAACTGTGACTAGACCAATTTAACTGTGAGCTGAAATGGCAGTTATTTGCATGGATGTTAACAGTGATACATATCCAACAAAACTGAAGTCAGCAAAGAATGTGGAGATAAGAATGTTGTGCACTTTCTTTGATGTGACTGATCCATCACAGTCTGACTTGAAAATAGCAGTAGAATAACCACAGAGTATCATGATGGGATATTATGCCTTGCTAAGTCTCTTTGATGAATGCAGGAGAAATGACCAAAAGCATGCCATTGAGAGACCTTGTTTCACCAATGACAACTTCTATGCTCACAGACAGAACAAACCAAAACCAGTTCGTGAGGAATTGTGAACCCATCTTAGAGACCAGACCCAGCAAATTCTGTCATTCCTCTCACTCCAAAAGTGAAAGCTCCCTGGAATGAAGCAACTTAGAAGATATAATTTGTTGTGATGGAAAGGCAAAGTTTTAGAAAAGCCGGATTTTTCATTGATTTCTCAGAATGATAATTACCTCTTCACAACAATATTAACAATATCTTTGAGATACAAATGTAAAATGAGAGTAGGAAAATGTCTAGGCACAAAAAAGTTAATTGTAGTGCTGAATCCCAGTGATACAAAATGTCTGACAGATAACAAAGTAAAATACAAAAACAAACAGTAAAAGTTTCTCCTTGACAACTTATTTTATTTTGTAGTAGAATTTATATTATTGTAATGTGTAAAAAAAAGTGCTTGGTGGGAATTGCTAATGCACGTCTGTATGTTTTTTTAAAAGCACATGCAAATGATCAGCATGTAGCCATATTTACAAAATAATTTGTGATTATCATCATCATCATTTAAGACTGATTATGCCTTTCAGCGTTCAGTCTGGAGCATAGCCCCCTTATAAAATTCCTCCACGATCCCCTATTCAGTGCTAACATTCGTGCCTCTTCTGATGTTAAACCTATTCCTTCAAAATCATTCTTAACTGAATCCAGGTACCTTCTCCTTGGTCTGCCCTGACCCCTCCTACCCTATACTGCTGAACCCATGAGTCTCTTGGGTAACCTTTGCTTCTCCCATGCGTGTAACAAGACCACACCACCTAAGCCTGTTCGCCCTGACTGCTACATCTATAGAGTTCATTCCCAGTTTTTCTTTGATTTCCTCATTGTGGACACACTCCTGCCATTGTTCCCATCTACTAGTACCTGCAATCATCCTAGCTACTTTCATATCCGTGACCTCAACCTTGTTGATAAGGTAACCTGAATCCACCCAGCTTTTGCTCCCATACAACAAAGTTGGTCGAAAGATTGAACCGTGCACAGATAACTTAGTCTTGGTACTGACTTCCTTCTTGCAGAAGAGAGTAGATCGTAGCTGAGCGCTCACTGCATTAGCTTTGCTACACCTCGCTTCCAGTTCTTTCACTATGTTGCCATCCTGTGAGAATATGCATCCTAAGTACTTAAAACTGTCCACCTGTTCTAACTTTGTTCCTCCTATTTGGCACTCAATCCGTTTATATTTCTTTTCCACTGACGTTACTTTCATTTTGGAGATGCTACTCTTCATACCATAGTCCTTACATTTCTGATCTAGCTCTGAAATATTCCTTTGCAGACTTTCAATCGAATCTGCCATCACAACTAAGTCATCCGCATATGCAAGACTGCTTATTTTGTGTTCACATATCTTAACCTCACCCAGCCAGTCTATTGTTTTCAACATATGATCCATAAATAATATGAACAACAGTGGAGACAGGTTGCAACCTTGTCTTGCCCCTGAAACTACTCTGAACCATGAACTCAATTTACCGTCAACTCTGACTGCTGCCTGACTATCCACGTAAAGACCTTAAATTGCTTGCAAAAGTTTGCCTCCTATTCCATAATCTCGTAGAACAGACAATATCTTCCTCCTCGGAACCCGATCATATGCCTTTTCTAGATCTATAAAGCATAGATACTATTCCCTGTTCCACTCATAACACTTCTCCATTATTTGCCGTAAGCTAAAGATCTGGTCCTAATAACCTCTAAGAGGCCTAAACCCACACTGATTTTCATCCAATTGGTCCTCAACTAATACTTGCACTTTCCTTTCAACAATACCTGAGAAGATTTTACCCACAACGCTGATTAAAGTGATACCTCTGTAGTTGTTACAATCTTTTCTGTTTCCATGTTTAAAGATTGGTGTGATTACTGCTTTTGTCCAGTCTGAAGGAACCTGTCCTGACTCCCAGGCCATTTCAATTATCCTGTGTAGCCATTTAAGACCTGACATTCCACTGTATTTGATGAGTTCCGACTTAATTTCATCCACCCCAGCTGCTTTATTGACCATTTTCTCCACTTCCTCAAATGTGATCCTATTTCCATCATCATTCCTATCCCATTCTACCTCGAAATCTGAAACATTACTGATCGTATTTTCACCTACATTGAGCAACTCTTCAAAATATTCCCTCCATCTGCCCAAGGCATTCACAGGATTTACCAGCAGATTTCCTGACCTGTCCAAAATACATGTCATTTCCTTCTTACCTCCCTTTCGAAGACTGCTAATTACACTCCAGAATGGTTTTCCAGCAGCTTGACCCATAGTCTCCAAGCTGTTTCCAAAGTCTTCCCAAGATTTCTTCTTGGATGCTGTAATTATCTGTTTGGCTTTGTTTCTTTCTTCAACATAACTTTCTCTGTCTACCTGAGTTCTAGTATGTAGCCATTTTTGATACGCCTTCTTTTTCCTTTTACAGGCTGCCTTGACTGTGTCATTCCACCAAGCTGTTTGCTTCATCCTACTTTTACACACTACTGTTCCAAGATATTCTTTAGCCACTTCTAGTACTGTGTCCCTGTACCTAGTCCATTCCTTTTCCAATGACTGTAATTGACTACATTCAACTAACTGGTACCTTTCTGAGATCGCTGTTATGTACTTGTGCCTGATTTCCTTATCCTGAAGTTTCTCCACTCTTATCCTCCTACATATGGACCTGACCTCCTGCACCTTCGGCCTCACAATCCCAATTTCACTGCAGATTAAATAATGATCAGTGTCATCAAAGAATCCCCTGAATACACGTGTGTCCCTCACAGCCTTCCTGAATTCCTGATCTGTTATTATATAGTCAATGACAGATCTGGTTCCCCTGCCTTCCCAAGTATACCGGTGAATGTTCTTATGTTTAAAAAAGGAGTTTGTGATTACTAAGCCCATACTGGCACAGAAATCCAAGAGTTGTTTCCCGTTACTGTTGGCCTCCATATCTTCTCCAAATTTACCCATAACCTTTTCATACCCTTCTGTTCGATTTCCAATCCTGGCATTAAAATCACCCATGAGCAGAACACTGTCCTTGTCCTTTACTCTAACAACTACATCACTGAGTGCCTCATAAAAACTATCGATCTTATCTTGATCTGTCCCTTCACAATGCAAATACACTCCTGGAAATGGAAAAAAGAACACATTGACACCGGTGTGTAAGACCCACCATACTTGCTCCGGACACTGCGAGAGGGCTGTACAAGCAATGATCATACGCACGGCACAGCGGACACACCAGGAACCGCGGTGTTGGCCGTCGAATGGCGCTAGCTGCGCAGCATTTGTGCACCGCCGCCGTCAGTGTCAGCCAGTTTGCCGTGGCACACGGAGCTCCAGCGCAATCTTTAACACTGGTAGCATGCCGCGACAGCGTGGACGTGAACCGTATGTGCAGTTGACGGACTTTGAGCGAGGGCGTATAGTGGGCATGCGGGAGGCCGGGTGGACGTACCGCCGAATTGCTCAACATGTGGAGCGTGAGGTCTCCACAGTACATCGATGTTGTCGCCAGTGGTCGGCGGAAGGTGCACGTGCCCGTCGACCTGGGACCGGACCGCAGCGACGCACGGATGCACGCCAAGACCGTAGGATCCTACGCAGTGCTGTAGGGGACCGCACCGCCACTTCCCAACAAATTAGGGACACTGTTGCTCCTGGGGTATCGGCGAGGACCATTCGCAACCGTCTCCATGAAGCTGGGCTACGGTCCCGCACACCGTTAGGCCGTCTTCCGCTCACGCCCCAACATCGTGCAGCCCGCCTCCAGTGGTGTCGCGACAGGCGTGAATGGAGGGACGAATGGAGACGTGTCGTCTTCAGCGATGAGAGTCGCTTCTGCCTTGGTGCCAATGATGGTCGTATGCGTGTTTGGCGCCGTGCAGGTGAGCGCCACAATCAGGACTGCATACGACCGAGGCACACAGGGCCAACACCCGGCATCATGGTGTGGGGAGCGATCTCCTACACTGGCCGTACACCACTGGTGATCGTCGAGGGGACACTGAATAGTGCACGGTACATCCAAACCGTCATCGAACCCATCGTTCTATCATTCCTAGACCGGCAAGGGAACTTGCTGTTCCAACAGGACAATGCACGTCCGCATGTATGCCGTGCCACCCAACGTGCTCTAGAAGGTGTAAGTCAACTACCCTGGCCAGCAAGATCTCCGGATCTGTCCCCCATTGAGCATGTTTGGGACTGGATGAAGCGTCGTCTCACGCGGTCTGCACGTCCAGCACGAACGCTGGTCCAACTGAGGCGCCAGGTGGAAATGGCATGGAAAGCCGTTCCACAGGACTACATCCAGCATCTCTACGATCGTCTCCATGGGAGAATAGCAGCCTGCATTGCTGCGAAAGGTGGATATACACTGTACTAGTGCCGACATTGTGCATGCTCTGTTGCCTGTGTCTATGTGCCTGTGGTTCTGTCAGTGTGATCATGTGATGTATCTGACCCCAGGAATGTGTCAATAAAGTTTCCCCTTCCTGGGACAATGAATTCACGGTGTTCTTATTTCAATTTCCAGGAGTGTATAATGACACAATCCTAATTTTCCTGCTAGACACTGTCAAATCTATCCACATCAGTCGTTTGTTTACATACCTTATTGCAACTACGCTGGGTTCCATTTTTTTCCTGATGTACACCCCATTGTGCTATTCCTGCTTTGACTCCTGACAGGTAGACCTTGTATTCTCCCCTTACCCGAATGTCACTAACAGCTAAAACGTCCAACCCCATCTTACTTGCAGCCTCTGCCAGCTCTACCTTCTTCCCAGAGTAGCCCCCATTGATATTAATAGCTCCCCATCTCATTACCATTTGTTTGCCAAGTCGTATCTTAGGAGTCCCTGGTTTGTCAGTTAGTGGTGGGATTCCATCACCTCCAAAGGTCCGAGGCATTTTGCTCTGATTGTTGCCAGCATCATATTTAAAGTACCACGGAAGCAGGTTGCTAGCCTTACTTTCCCCGAGTCCCATTGGGTATTACCCCTAACGGTTGAGGGACTAACCGGTGGATTTGTTAGTCTTTGCCGTATGAGCACAAAGGTGACCACGCCTCAGAATATGTCCGAGATGCCCTGCCTTATTCCAAAGTATCTGGTATCCCGACTGTCAGGACTACTTACTTGGCCACTCATACGTTGCCCGTGGTTCATGAACTAGGACATGACTACAGGAACCCACATCATGAACCACGAACCACCTAATTTGTGATGTGAATATAAAATCACTAGTCCCACATAATTACTATTAATTGTGCAAATGATCTCTGCAAGTTGAAACTAACTTATTAACTAACCAACCAGCTAACAAGTGGAATTTAATTTGTATCAATAAAATAATCTTTGTAACATCCTTTATACCTTCCCCTGGTAGGAGGGTTCTTTGCTGTGGTTTAATGATAATTAACATGGGTATGTCTGCTGCCTCCCCCCAAAAAAGATCATCATAAAATTAACTCACTCACCCCTCCCTCTCCCGCTAACCTCACAGGTAGACGTACCAATTCAGTTTCAATTGGAGGAAAGTGCAACATGTAATGAATACTGATTAGTCACAACTGTACCTAAAAAGAAGTTGTCATGGAATCAAGACTATTTCGCCATTCACTGTGAAACAAATATAAGTTGCACCCTCCCTTTACCCCAATCATCATCTTTGCTCAGATCCTGAATATGCTCTTCATTATTATTGTGTAGTTCATAGTGCCTTTACAAAGTAAGGCATAATTGTGACACTAAAATGGTATTAATTTCTTAATTTTAGTGCCAGGGATTAGCTATTGAAGGACAAGTCTTACCTCAGCATCTGACTCAGGAGGTAAGTGTTTTTGCAAATTGCTGCACATTCTAGTTCATAAATATAATTCATCACTAAAATGATGGCTTTTCACAGATGACTTCAGGAGAACTTAAGTTTGCATTGGCAGTGGAAACTGTTCTTAATACTATTCCACAACCCGAATATCGCCAGCTGATTGTTGAAGCTTTGATGGTACTGACCTTGGTTGCTGAATATAATGTGGCTGCCTCCTTAGGAAACATAATAACAGTGGAGAGTCTTGTACACAAAGCGAATCAAATATTTCTGGAAGATCAGGTAAGATAACTCTATTTGTTGACACTTTTACAGGTTAAATGTTATAAATTGTATAACAATATGTCACAGTTTTTGTTCTTTTCTACCAAAGAAGACTAGTGTATCCTCAGAGTCTTTCACAGCTGCATGACTGAATGAAATCATCTTGCAGTAGGGTTACACTCCGAAGTTGAATATAAAAAGTTTTAATTATCTTGTCCACAACAAAGTTGTCTTAAACACCTCAATATGTAGAACTAAAACAATGTCCATTGACAGTCATCATCAGTTTTAACACAAGTATTTAAAACATAAGTATGACAACATCTACATCAAGAAATGCCAGGTTTGTATAGTATTTCCTGCAAATGTGGTGGTATTTATGTAAGACATGCCATTCACACTGTGCTGTTTGGAGAGGCACACATACTTTATAAAAATCTACTGAAATGAAAAGTATAGAATCTTGCAACAACTTATTGCAGTTTGATTTTAAAAGTGATAGCACTTATATATACATCTATATATATATAATAGAGGGAAACATTCCACGTAGGAAATATATATCTAAAAACAAAGATGATTTGACTTACCAAATGAATGTGCTGGCAGGTCGACAGATACACAAACAACCACAAACATACACACAAAATTCAAGCTTTCGCAACAAACTGTTGCCTCATCAGGAAAGAGGGAAGGAGAGGGAAAGACGAAAGGAAGTGAGTTTTAAGGGAGAGGGTAAGGAGTCATTCCAATCCCGGGAGCGGAAAGACTTACCTTAGGGGGAAAAAAGGACGGGTATACACTCGCGCACACACACACACATATCCATCCACACATATACAGACACAAGCAGACATATGTCTTTTTTCCCCCCTAAGGTAAGTCTTTCCGCTCCCGGGATTGGAATGACTCCTTACCCTCTCCCTTAAAACCCACTTCCTTTCGTCTTTCCCTCTCCTTCCCTCTTTCCTGATGAGGCAACAGTTTGTTGCGATATATATATATATAGATGATGTGACTTACCAAATGAAAGTGCTGGCAGGTCGACAGACACACAAACAAACACAAACATACACACAAAATTCAAGCTTTCGCAACAAACTGTTGCCTCATCAGGAAAGAGGGAAGGAGAGGGGAAGACGAAAGGAAGTGGGTTTTAAAGGAGAGGGTAAGGAGTCATTCCAATCCCGGGAGCGGAAAGACTTACCTTAGGGGGAAAAAAGGACAGGTATACACTCGCACACACGCACATATCCATCCACACATACAGACACAAGCAGACATATTTCCTACGTGGAATGTTTCCCTCTATTATAACTATATATATATATATATATATATATATATATATATATATATATATATATATATATATATATATATACACACACACACACACATACATACTGGGCTGGGCTGGGCTAGCCGCCAAGTAGAGTGTGGCGGAGGGCACAATTCGCACTGTCTGAATGCCTCAGTACGAGCTCTTATTTCCCTTACCTTTGAATTGTGATCATTGCGTGATTTGAAAGTTGGTGGTAATAATATATACTCTACATCCTCGGTGAAGATCGGATTTTGGAATTTAGTGAGCAGCCCCTTCTGATTACGCACCGTCTATCTGCAAGTGTGTCCCACTTCAAACTTTCTATGAGATTTGTAAAGCTCTCTGAATGGCTAAATGTACCAGTCACGAATCTTGCTGCTCTTCTTTGGACCTTCTCAATCTCTTGAATCAGACCCAACTGGTAAGGGTCCTATACAGACGAACAGTACTCCAAGACTGGATGAACTAATGTATTGTAAGCTATTTCCTTTGTTGAAGGACTGCATCGCTTCAGGATTCTACCAATAAACCGCAATCTAGAGTTCGCCTTACCCGTTACTTGTGTAATCTGATCATTGCATTTGAGATCATTTCGAATAGTCACACCCAGATACTTGATGGATGTTGCAGCTCCCAAAGACTGGGCATTTATTTTGTACATTAATGGGGATTTTCGCCTTGTTATGTGCAGTAGGTTACACTTATTAATACTAGGAGATAACTGCCAGTCATTACACCACACATTCATTTTCTGCAAATCCTCATTGATATGTTCACAACTTTTGTGTGACACTACTTTCCTATAGACTACAGCATCATTGGAAAACAGTCTAAGGCCGCTGTCAATACCATCAACCAGATCGTTTAGGTAAATTGTAAAAAGCAGAGGACCTATTATGCTGCCCTGGGGCACACCTAAAGTTACACTTGTTTCTGTTGAAGTCACCCCATTCAGGACGACACACTGCTCACTGTCTGTTAGAAAACTTTCTATCCAACCACATATGTCATCGGATAGACCATAAGCGCGCACTTTTTGTAGCAAGCGACAGTGCAGAACTGAGTCGAAAACCTTCTGAAAGTCGAGAAATGTGGCATCAACCTTGGAGCCAGTATCTAGAGCCTGTTGTATATTGTGCACAAAGAGGGCCACCTGTGTCTCGCATGACCGCTGTTTCCTAAAACCGTGCTGGTTTCTGCAGATGAGCTTCTCAGAGTCTAGAAAGGTCATTATGTCTGAGCACAAAATATGTTCCATGATTCTACAACAAATTGAGGTCAGTGAAATTGGCCGGTAATTAAGTGCATCCGATTTTCTATCCTTTTTATAGATTGCTAAGACCTGGACCTTCTTCCAGTCCTGTGGAACTTTCTGCTGTTCCAGTGATCTCTGGTAGATGATGGATAAGAATGGTGCTATATTTGTAGCGTAGTCAACATAAAATCTTACGGGATACCGTCTGGGCCAGGTGCTTTCCTGGCATCTAAGGAACTTAACTGTTTTACAATCCCAGATACACTAAACTGGACTCGCATTCGGGAGGACGACGGTTCAATCCCGTCTCCAGCCATCCTGTTTAGGTTTTCCGTGATTTGCCTAAATCGTTTCAGGTAAATGCCGGGATGGTTCCTTTGAAAGGGCACGGCCGATTTCTTTCCCAATCCTTCCCTAACCCGAGCTTGCGCTCCGTCTCTAATGACCTCGTTGTCGACGGGACGTTAAACACTAACCACCACCACCACTAGATACACTAAACACCATGTCAGCCATCCTTGCATCGTTTATTCAATAATTGAAAGGGGGAATGGTGCTGCAGTCCTCTACCATAAACGAGGTTTTGAAAGCTAGGTTTAGAATTTCGGCCTTCTGTTTATCATCGTCGTTACATTACACGTACTGTCAGCAAGAGAAGGTATTGAATTATTTGTAGCGTTCATAGATTTTACGTACAACCAAAATTTTTTGTGGTTATTTTTAGAATCTACAGATAAAATATTGCTTTCAAATTCGTTAAAAGAATCTCTCATTGTCCTTCTGACAGCTGCTTTCATTTCGCATAATTTCTGTTTGTCAGCGGGGCAGTGACTACGTTTAAAACGACTGTGCAAAATTCTCTGCTTTCTCAGCAACTTCCTAACATGTATTTTGTGCCAAGGTGGATCCATTCCCTCCCCTATACTTTTGCTAGGCACATACTTCTCTAGCACATGGTGGACAATACCTTTAAATTCTGACCAAAGATGCTCAATATCTTTGTGTCCCGCGGTCAATGCTTGGAGCTGACTATGAAGATATTCATTAATGACAATTTTATTTGCTTTCCCAAACAAGAAAACTCTACGCGGTTTCTTCCCCCTCCCCCAACTTCCACTGACATAGAAGCCACAATGACATTATGGTCGCTAATACCTTCTTCTGGATTAACTTCCTCAAAAAGATCAGGTCTGTTTGTCACCAAGATATCTAATATGTTCCCATCTCGAGTTGGTTTTCTAACCAATTGCTCGAAGTAGTATGTTGAGAGCACTTCTAGAATAACTTCACACGATCTTTGCTTCTGCCCCCTGTGATAAACATTTAGTTAATTAGGACAGAATAATTTCAGCAGAGATCATGGTTACACTGTTGGTATGGACATTGGATATGTGGGAGAGCTGTAGAGACTGAACAGGAACAAAAACAATACTTGACAGTTACAAACATGTGGTGAGATTGGTGGTTTGGTAGATGGCACTAGTTCCTCCTGCTCCACAGTGTCACAAGATAGGGTGGTACTACCACACAGTTCATTACTCACCTCTCTCTCTCTCTCTCTCTCTCTCTCTCTCTCTCTCTCTGTGTGTGTGTGTGTGTGTGTGTGTGTGTGTGTGTGTGTTATCTTAGAGAGTCTGCCAGTTCAGATTTTTCAAGATTTCTGATATCCTGTCTCATGAGTTGAACAAACCTGTTACCATTTGGTTTCAACTTTTAAAACTATTTTTAAGTAAAGAATCTAGGAGTATACTCTCCCCTACATATTACTCCTGCATAGACAGCAAAGACAAGAGTAGGCTAATTGCACTTCACACAAAGGCATTTAAGCAGTCATTACACCTGCACTTAGTACGCAAATGGAATGAGAAGAAACCATAATACATGCCTGGCAGTGGTGTGCAAAATATGGATATAACTAAAGGTAGTTATAGCTTAAGGAAGGGATTTCGGTATTCGGATGAATAATACAGTGTGGTTGAGGTTGAAGTCTAGAGGTAAGTGGAAGATGCAATGATAAATTAGACAGGAGTGACAGCAAAAGATTACATTTAGAATGAGCCATGAGAGAAGTGTAGAAGTAAAAAAATCATTCAAATTAAATGTATATCCTCCTTTCATATACATAAGAAAGATCCTGTTGTAGGCTTTCCATTCTCTCAAGTTTTCTTTCATCCATTATAAAATGGTTGTTTGAAGTTTGACTGTAAGTATATAAAAAAGTATTTGATTTTTACTTGATTAGTGTATTGAAGAACAATGAGAGTGCAGTTGGAGAAACTTTTAAATTGTTTACTGTATGATACAAAAAAAAAAATCTCTTTTTTTATAGATGAGAGTGGATGGTGATGCTACGTTGTGTTGTGCGAAGCCTCGAGAGCAACGTGAAATGATGTCTACGGGTGGGTTGCTGTGTGGTGGAGCAGCATATATCTGTCAACATTTTTATGACAGTGCCCCTAGTGGCAGTTATGGAACCATGACATATGTGACAAGAGCTATTGCAAGCCTACTGGATTGTCTGCCACGTGAAGGAGATATGGACTGTACAATTAGTTAAGAGCAAAAGAATCTCAAGCAATGATGTGTAAAACACAAACTCCAAAGTATCCTCTTCTCCATTTAGTTGTACTTCCTTCATTATGTGCTACCTCAGAAAACAAAGTGTCATAGTTTTGAAGACTAAAGTATTTCATGCAGAAAATGTTGACAAATGCGATAACAATGTCATTTTTGCCAATAGCTGTAGACTAATAAGACCAGATATTGTCAGAATACATTGAAAAATTTATTTGTTAATAGATTCCCACATTTTTAAAACACAAAACATACATATTTTATTAACTGTACAGTCTTAAAAGTAAATAAATAAAATAAAAAATTACTGATTGAGGTGGTGCTATGTTTAGTACACTGACTCGCATTTGGGAGGACGACTGTGAAAATCCCACATCCAACCATCCAGATTTAGGCTTTCTGTGATTTCCCAAAATCATTCCAGGCAAATTCTGGGGTGGTTCCTTTGAAAGGGCATGGCAGATTTCCTTCCCCATCCTTGACACAATCCAAGTTTATGCTCCATCTCTAATGACCTTGATGTCGACAGATTACTTAACTCAATCTTCCTTCCTTTCCAAAAAAAATTAACTATAAATTATTATTAATGAATAAAATTTCTGTGTCAGCATGTGATGCTGCATGCACTGAAATTAAGAACTGATTGTTACTTAATGTTTTTTCAGAGTCAGTGGTTTGGGACTGATAATAAGGATTACAACAGTAGAACCCATCTGAAGTGGTTTTGCAGTTGTTAGGTAAAAGTGCAACAACAACTGATGCATTCAGCCAATTACAGTGGACCATAAGTGGGACTATATTCATCTAATATGAAATAATATATCAAGTACTCTGACACAGAAGCTATGGATCCACCAAACACGATACTCTGTGCAAATTTTTGCATAAAAGAGATGCATGATAAATAAGCACTTTTCTTTATTGCCTAAACATGAAATACAGTTTCTTTGTTGCCCAAATGTCACGAGAGATTTTCAGCACATATATAAACACTAACATTTTCTCATACAAATAATAATAGATCTGTTATATGTTCATAAAGCACATTTACAGGTAAATAGTTTCCACCGTTATCAATCAGTTACCTGTCCTGTAATAGAGCATGACCCCATTCCAAAAATATAATATGAAGTTTATTTCTAGTTAATATTTATTATCCAATTTTCTTTTGAAAAAAGGAATATGACTCAGAAATAAGTAAGTTTAACCCTTCCCACTGACAGCAAGACTTTCAGAGGTGAAGCTTTTCTCAGACTAGGCAAGGATAAGGAAGGAAACAGCCTTGTCCTTCTAAAAAAAAAAAAAAACTTCTTTTCCTCCCCATTATCTCTTCATTGGTGCCCCCCCCCCCCCCCCCCTCCTTGGTTCTTTCATCCTTCTGTAGGCCATTGTAGGGCTTTTCAGCAACTCTGTGACTGTTAATAATAATGGCTCAACTCTTTACTATCTTAAATGATTTCTCAATCTGTCCCAATTTCCTGTAGGTCTTCCTCCCAGCTGTTGTTGTTGTTGTGGTCTTCAGTCCTGAGACTGGTTTGATGCAGCCATCCATGCTACTCTATCCTGTGCAAGCTTCATCATCTCCCAGTACCTACTGCAACCTACATACTTCTGAAATTGCTTAGTGTATTCATCTCTTGGTCTCCCTCTACGATTTTTACCCTCCACGCTGCCCTCCAGTACAAAATTGGTGATCCCTTGATGCCTCAGAACATTTCCTACCAACCGATCCCTTCTTCTAGTCAAGTTGTGCCACAAACTTCTCTTCTCCCCAATCCTATTCAATACTTCCTCATTAGTTATGTGATCTACCCATCTAATCTTCAGCATTCTTCTGTAGCACCACATTTCAAAAGCTTCTATTCTCTTCTTGTCCGAACTAGTTATCATCCATGTTTCACTTCCATACATGGCTACACTCCATTCAAATACTTTCAGAAATGACTTCCTGACACTTAAACCTATACTCGATGTTAACAAATTTCTCTTCTTCAGAAACGCTTTCCTTGCCGTTGCCAGTCTACATTTTATATTCTCTCTACTTCGACCATCATCAGTTATTTTGCTCCCCAAATAGCAAAACTCATCTACTACTTTAAGTGTCTCATTTCCTAATCTAATTCCCTCAGCATCACCCGACTTAATTCGACTACATTCCATTATCCTCGTTTTGCTTTTGTTGATGTTCATGTTATATCCTCCTTTCAAGACACTGTCCATTCCGTTCAACTGCTCTTCCAAGTCCTTGGCTGTCTCTGACAGAATTACTATGGCATCGGCAAACCTCAAAGTTTTTATTTCTTCTCCATGGATTTTAATACCTACTCCAAATTTTTCTTTTGTTTCCTTTACTGCTTGCTCAATATACAGGTTGAATAACATCAGGGACAGGCTACAACCCTGTCTTACTCCCTTCCCAACAACTGCTTCCCTTTCATGTCCCTCGACTCTTATAACTGCCATCTGGTTTCTGTACAAATTGTAAATAGCCTTTCGCTCCCTGTATTTTACCCCTGCCACCTTTAGAATTTGAAAGAGAGTATTCCAGTCAACATTGTCAAAAGCTTTCTCTAAGTCTACAAATGCTAGAAACGTAGGTTTGCCTTTCCTTAATCTTTCTTCTAAGATAAGTCGTAAGGTCAGTATTGCCTCACGTGTTCCAGTGTTTCTACAGAATCCAAACTGATCTTCCCCGAGGTCGGCTTCTACTAGTTTTTCCGTTTGTCTGTAAAGAATTCGTGTTAGTATTTTGCAGCTGTGGCTTATTAAACTGATTGTTCGGTAATTTTCACATCTGTCAACACCTGCTTTCTTTGAGATTGGAATTATTATATTCTTCTTCAAGTCTGAGGGTATTTCGCCTGTCTCGTACATCTTGCTCACCAGATGGTAAAGTTTTGTCAGGACTGGCTCTCCCAAGGCCGTCAGTAGTTCTAATGGAATGTTGTCTACTCCCGAGGCCTTGTTTCGACTCAGGTCTTTCAGTGCTCTGTCAAACTCTTCACGCAGTATTGTATCCCCCATTTCATCTTCATACATCCTCTTCCATTTCCATAATATTGTCCTCAAGTACATCGCCCTTGTATAGACCCTCTATATAGTCTTCCACCTTTCTGCTTTCCTTTCTTTGCTTAGAACTGGGTTTCTATCTGAGCTCTTGATGCTCATACAAGTGGTTCTCTTATCTCCAAAGGTCTCTTTAATTTTCCTGTAGGCAGTATCTATCTTACCCCTAGTGAGATAGGCCTCTACATCCTTACATTTGTCCTCTAGCCATCCCTGCTTAGCCATTTTGCACTTCCTGTCGATCTCATTTTTGAGACGTTTGTATTCCTTTTTGCCTGCTTCATTTTCTCCTTTCATCAATTAAATTCAATATTTACGCCACAGGCTATTACTGTCTGCAGTATTTACCTTCCACCTGATGGTGCTGTCGCGCAGCATGTCCTGGCTGCTCTGATAGCCCAACTGCCGCCACCTTTTTTGCTGCTGGGCGATTTCAATGCCCACAACCCTCAATGGGGTGGGACTGTCTCCGATGACCGCGGTCGGGCCGTGGAGCACGTGTTGGCTCAGCTCGACCTTAGCCTCTTGAACACCGGTGCTCCCACGCATTTCAGTGTGGCCCATGGCTCGTTCTCGGCCATCGATCTCTCTATTTGCAGCCCTGGACTTGTCCCATCCCTCCACTGGAGAGTGCATCCTGACCTGTGTGGTAGTGACCATTTTCCCATCTATTTGTCACTGCCCCAGTGTCATTCTTCTGGGCGTTGCCCCGCTGGGCTCTCCACAGGGCTGACTGGCCAGCTTTTACTTCCGCTGCAACCATTGAGTCTCCCCCACAGGGTGACATTGACGAGGTGGTGCGTGTTTTAACCACGTCCATCATTTTAGCGGCCGAGGCTGCCATCCCCCGTTCTTCTGGCCACCCTCGGAGGAGGGCTGTACCCTGGTGATCGCCGGAGGTTGCTGAGGCTATTCGCGACCGTCGGCGGGCTCTCCAGCGTCATAGGCGGCACCCGTCTCTTGAGACCCTCATCACCTTTAAGAGGCTCCGTGCCTTCGCCCGTCGTCTTATTGCACGGCGTAAGCAGGAGTGCTGGGAGAGGTATGTCTCATCCTTGGGCTCCCATGTCTCCCCCTCGCTCGTGTGGTCCCGGATCCGGCGGATTTACGGATACCAGACCCCTATGGGTGTCCCTGGGCTCTCCTTGGACGGCGCTGTCTGCACGGACACTGCCGCCATTGCTGAACGGCTTGCCGCGCACTTTGCTCAGAGCTCTGCGACTGCATCCTATCCCCCCGCCTTTCGCTCTCTAAAGGAGCGAGCCGAGCGGACGCCGTTCTCATTCCACACGCGTCGTTCTGAAACATACAATGCTCCTTTCAGCGAGAGGGAATTCCTCGCTGCCCTCGCCGATTGCCCTGATACAGCACCAGACCCAGACTGCATCCACGCGCAGATGCTGAAGCATCTCTCCAGGGACTGCCAGAGACACATTCTCGCGATATTCAATCGCATTTGGAGCGAAGGCGTGTTCCCGTCGCAATGGCGAGAGGGTGTTATTGTCCCCATCTTGAAGCCCGGTGCGGACCCACTGGCGGTGGACAGCTATCGTCCCATTACCCTCACCAACGTTTTGTGCAAATTGCTCGAACGTATGGTGGGGCGGCGTTTGTGTTGGGTCCTTGAGTCGCGCGGTCTCCTCGCTCCATCCCAGGGTGGCTTCCGTCGGGGCCGGTCTGCCACGGACAATTTGGTGCGGCTGGAATCTGCAGTCCGTACGGCCTTTGCTCGACGTCAGCATCTCGTTGCTGTATTTTTCGATCTGCGGAAGGCGTATGACACCACATGGCGGCATCACATCCTCGCCACGTTGCATGAGTGGGGTCTTCGTGGTCGGCTCCCGGCTTTTCTTCAAACCTTTTTATTGCGCCGCTCTTTCCGGGTGCAAGTCGGTGCCACCTCTAGTTCATCTTATATACAGGAAAATGGGGTCCCGCAGGGCTCAGTGTTGAGCGTCTCCTTATTTCTAGTGGCCATTAATGGTCTGGCTGCAGCAGTGGGGTCGTCGGTGTCTCCTTCTTTGTATGCCAACGACTTCTGCATCTCATTTAGCTCCACGACTACGGGAGTCGCCGACCGCAGGCTGCAAGTCGCCGTTCGCAAGGCAGCATCATGGGCTCTGACTCATGGTTTTCAGTTCTCTGCAGCCAAGACTCGAGTTATGCACTTCTGCAGGCGTCGGACGGTCCACCCTCATCCTGAACTTTACCTCGACGGCCACCTGCTTGAAGTGGTGGACACTTGCCGCTTCTTGGGACTCGTGTTTGATGCCCGGCTCACATGGGTTCCTCATGTTACTCAGCTGAAGCAAAAATGCTGGCAGCACCTCAACGCCCTCCGCTGCCTTAGCCACACGTCTTGGGGTGCAGATCGCTGCACGCTGCTGCGATTGTACAGAGCCCTTGTGCAGTCCCGGCTTGATTATGGGTGCCTGGCCTATGGGTCTGCATCACCCTCAGTGTTGAAGTTGTTAGACCCCATACACCACTGTGGGGTTCGGCTTGCAACTGGCGCTTTTCGTACCAGCCCCGTAGATAGTCTACTGGTGGAGGCCGGGGTTCCCCCGCTGCGGATTCGCCGCCATCGACTGCTCGCCGACTATGCTGTCCACGTGCATTGCTCGCCAGACCATCCCAATCGTCGCCTGCTTTTCCCTGCCATGGTCCTCCATCTGCCCGAACGGCGACCTAGGTCTGGGCTTTCCATTGCTGTCCGCGTCCAGTCCCTGCTGTCGGAACTGGGGTCATTCCCTCTTCTGCCTCCCTTCCAGGTCCGTGCACCTACGCCTCCCTGGTGTTTGTCCCGGCCGTCCGTCCGTCTGGACTTGGCACAGGGACCTAAGGACTCGGTTCCGCCTGTGGCCCTCCGTCGCCGTTTTCTTGCGCTCCTCGCCTCATTTTCGGACTGTGAGACTGTCTACACTGATGGTTCCCTGGTTGATGGTCGCACTGCCTACGCTTTTGCTCACGCTGCCCATGTTGAGCATCGCTCCTTGCCGGCTGGCTGCAGTATTTTTACTGCAGAGCTGGTGGCCATCTTGCGCGCTCTTGAGCATATGCGTTTCTGCTCAGGTAGGTCCATCATCATCTGCAGTGACTCCCTGAGCAGCCTTCAGGCCATCGACCGCTGCTATCCCTCTTCTCCTCTGGTGTCCTCTATTCAGGAGTCTGTTTCCGCCATTGCCCGTTCTGGACGTTCGGTGGTCTTGGTTTGGACGCCAGGTCATGTTGGCATCCCGGGGAACGAACGTGTTGACAGGCTGGCCAAAGGGGCGCTCGACGCCCCAGCTTTGGAGATCGGCCTCACGGCTCCCGATCAGCAGCTGGTGTTGCGCCGTAAGGTGCTTGGGATGTGGTCTGCTGAGTGGCGAGGCTTGACAATGCCTAATAAACTGCGGGCTGTCAAGGAGACGACCGATGTGTGGCACTCCTCCCTGCGGTCTTCTCACAGGGACTCTGTTATCCTGTGTCGGCTCCGCATCGGCCATACATACCTGACGCACGGCCATCTTTTGCGTCAGGAGGATCCCCCCCTGTGTCGGTGTGGGTCCCGGCTGACGGTCGCCCACATTTTATTGGAGTGTCCCCGACTGCGCACCCTTCGGCAGTCTTTTAATTTCCCGGGCACCTTGCCTTTGATTTTATGCGACGATGCCTCCATGGCTGATGACGTTTTAAATTTTATCCGTGCTAGTCCTTTTTATGGATCCATTTAGGGGGGTCCTGCACTTTTCCGTTTCTGTGTCTTTTGTCCTCGCGTCTCTCCATATTTGTTGCTGTTTTGGTGACTCTTTCCCTTTTTTGTTGTCGTGGTCAGTCAACCAGTCTCCGGCCATCTTCTTTTCTTCTATTTCTTTCTGTCTGGTGTTCGTCTGTACTCTTCTTTTCTGTAGTGTTCGTTGCCTAATTTGTGTTCTTTAGCACCTGGGGGGTGGGGGGGGGGGGGGCAGTCTCCTTCCCCTTGGGGTTTTATCTGCTCTGCGACTTTGTCTCGCTTGTTTTTGGAATGGGGGACTGATGACCTTAGCTGTTTAGTCCCCCTTAAACATCCCAACAACCACCACCATCTTACCCCTAGTGAGATAAGCCTCTACATCCTTACATTTGTCCTCTAGCCATCCCTGCTTAGCCATTTTGCACTTCCTGTTGATCTCATTTTTGAGACGTTTGTATTCCTTTTTGCCTGCTTCATTTACTGCATTTTTATATTTTCTCCTTTCATCAATTAAATTCAATATTTCTTCTGTTACCCAAGGATTTCTACTAGCCCTCGTCTTTTTACCTGCTTGATCCTCTGCTGCCTTCACTACTTCATCCCTCAAAGCTACCCATTCATCTTCTACTGTATTTCTTTCCCCCATTCCTGTCAATTGTTCCCTTATGCTCTCCCTGAAACTCTGTACAACCTCTGGTTCTTTCAGTTTATCCAGCTCCCATCTCCTTAAGTTCCCATCTTTTTGCAGTTTCTTCAGTTTTAATCTACAGGTCATAACCAATAGGTTGTGGTCAGAGTCCACATCTGCCCCTGGAAATGTCTTACAATTTAACACCTGGTTCCTAAATCTCTGTCTTACAATTATATAATCTATCTGATACCTTTTAGTATCTCCAGGGTTCTTCCATGTATACAACCTTCTTTCATGATTCTTAAACCAAGTGTTAGCTATGATTAAGTTGTGCTCTGTGCAAAATTCTACCAGGCGGCTTCCTCTTTCATTTCTTAGCCCCAATCCATATTCACCTACTACGTTTCCTTCTCCCGAATTCCAGTCACCCATGACTATTTAATTTTCGTCACCCTTCACTATGTGAATAATTTCTTTTATTTCATCATACATTTCTTCAATTTCTTCGTCATCTGCAGAGCTAATTGGCATATAAACTTGTACTACTGTAGTAGGTGTGGGCTTCGTATCTATCTTGGCTACAAAAATGCATTCACTATGCTGTTTGTAGTAGCTTACCCGCATTCCTATTTTCCTATTCATTATTAAACCTACTCCTGCATTACCCCTATTTGACTTTGTGTTTATAACCCTGTAGTCACCTGACCAGAAGTCTTGTTCCTCCTGCCACTGAACTTTACTAATTCCCACTATATCTAACTTTAACCTATCCATTTCCCTTTTTAAATTTTCTAACCTACCTGCGCGATTAAGTGATCTGACATTCCACGCTCCAATCCGTAGGACGCCAGTAGTCCCCACCCGGAGATCCGAATGGGGGGACTATTTTACCTCCAGAATATTTTACCCAAGAGGACGCCATCATCATTTAATCATGCTGCATGTCCTCGGGAAAAATTACAGCCGTAGTTTCCCCTTGCTTTCAGCCGTTCGCAGTAGCAGCACAGCAAGGCCATTTTGGTTATTGTTACAAGGCCAGATCAGTCAATCATCCAGACTGTTGCCCCTGCAACTACTGAAAAGGCTGCTGCCCCTCTTCAGGAACCACACGTTTGTCTGGCCTCTCAACAGATACCCCTCCGTTGTGGTTGCACCAACGGTACGGCTATCTGCATCGCTGAGGCTCGCAAGCCTCCCCACCAACAGCAAGGTCCATGGTTCATGGGGGGTCCTCTTAGCTAACTGGTTCAATTCCTCATTAATAAAGTTAGCATCAGAATTTTGTTTGAGAGTATGTTGCTATTCATTCAACATAAGTGGCCAAAAAACTGTAATTGCAGTTTCCTTATTCAATCTGTTGTATTTTTCCTGTAAATTGGTAGATTTTATTTGATGTCTCCTTTGTCCAAATGCCATTTTCATATTTTGGTCCCTGAACTCTTCTTTTACGATTTTTTAAATTTTTTATTTTATGTTACTTTATTTTTTTAACAGCGTATAAGCTTGAAGACATTTTGGACATCATATTGCAGAGTCCAACAAAATCAGTGAGGAAATTATCACAAGAAGCTAAAGTCTCTTGTACGACAATAACTAAGGCCATAACCGAAGAACTGGGGATGTATCCATGTAAAATTACTGCTGTGCAAGAATTGTATTGTGTGGACCATGTAAAACAAGTAGCAAATTGTGAATGGTTTCAGCGATTTATTAACTGCCACGGAGCTGGTGTTTTAGTTCAAACCATTTTCATTAATGAGACTCGATTTCACCTATCTGGCTACATTAATTCCCAAAAGTCACGAATTTGGTCATTGTAAAATCCACATGCCTTAAGAGAAATGCTGCTGGATACAGAGAAAATCAGTGTGCGGGGTACCATAGTGCAAGTGTGAATTATAGGGCTGATCTTTTTTGATACTATTGTCACTTCTGATATCTATCGTTCCCATGTAATTTATCCATGTATTGCCCTGCTGAATGAAAACAAGATTATTTATTTTTCCAACAAGATAATGCTACTGCTCATATGAAACATCAGTCCCTACGGCTTTTAGATGAAAGGTCTGTTTCCACCTGACTATTTCCTTTGGTGTGCAACTAAAACATTTGTGTATCATAATAACCCAAAGACAATAGATGAACTGGAGACAGTGATAATTGATTTTCCGCATTTGATTACATGCGAAAAATTGGTAAAGGTGTTTGCAAATAAATGTAAACATGTTGAACCATGCCCTCAAGAAAGGGGAAAACATTTCCAGCACATACTGTGATATTGGTGAGTACCGTTTGTTTAATTGCAATCAATATAACTATCTAATTTTGATGTTTTAATTGTATTAATGTAGGATCCCATCTTTCAACATAACTGCAGCCACCAGCAGTGAATCCTGGACCTTCGCTGGTCTAGCGACATGAATGTGCTGCCAGCCTTACACACCCCGCAAGGCGAGACACGGTTTTTATTATATCTGTTCAGATCTAGTTTGTATATTCCTTACAGGTCTGCTGTTTCTTTGTTAGCTCCCCAATTTACCTTACCAGTTTAATGATGTCAACTAAATAGTGTAGAGGTAGGAGATAGTTCTGAATCTAGAGATAAATGTTGACTGTTGACTCCAGATTTGTTTCCTTCGATATACTGTGTCTTCTCCTGATTAGTTATCTAGTCTATCCATCTAATCTTTTGCTTTCTTCTGTAGCATCAGATCTAAAAACCCTCTATTATATTTTTACCTTTTGTACAAGTCTATACACCACACAAGTATCTTCAGAAAGACTTCACAACACTTAAATTTCTGTTTGATGTTAGCAAATTTATCTTTTGTTTTACTTGTTGTTGTCAGTCTGCATTTTACATTCTCTCTACTTTGGCCATCATCACTTATTGTGCTCCTCATATAGCAAGTCTACTCTACTCTACTGTTTGTATTGTTTCATTTTCTAGTCTAATTCCATCTGCATTGTCTGATTTAATCCTCCATTTTTTAAATAATGTTCATCTTCTAACATCTTCATTCCATTCCATTCAACTGATCTTCCAAGTCCTTTGCCAAGCCTGACATAATTATGTCATCAGCAAACCTCAAAGTTCCTCCCCCCCCTGCTGAACTTCAAATCCATTTCCAAATCGATGGAAATTCCTGGATGAAACACCCCCCCCCCCCCCCCCCTTGCCACACCCAGGATAGCATGCGCTGCTTCCTGGATGGGGAGAACCACTGGATCAAATCTGTCCAAAGGATAAAGATGAGGATCGGTGTGCCAGCCAGCCTGGATGTGATTTTTAGGTGGTTTCCTTTATCCCACTAGGTGAATACCAGCCTGGTACCCAGGTCCCACTTCAGTTCCATGATTCACAGATATTTGGAAAACTTTTGCTCAGCTTCACATGAATAATATTTCATGCAGATAGTGGCAACATGAATGTTCCATTTGTCTAGCTCCAACAACCATTCTGTATTCAAAGTCTGTTAATTTCTGTTGTGCAGCCCTAATCACATTGGATGCCTTTTCAAATGAATCACCTAAGTACAAATGACAGTTTGACCATTGCAATGACCTTTTATAGCTTGTGTGTGATGATGCTACCCCCATCTGTAAAAATTTAATAGTCATGGGTGACTGGAATTCGAGAGTAGGAAAAGGGAGAGAAGGAAACATAGTGGGTGAATATGGATTGGGGAAGAGAAATGAAAGAGGAAGCTGTCTGGTAGAATTTTGCACAGAGCATAACTTAATCATAGTTAACACTTCGTTCAAGAATCATAAAAGAAGGTTGTTTACATGGAAGAATCCTGGAGATTCTAGAAGGTATCAGATAGATTATATAATGGTAAGACAGAGATTTAGGAACCAGGTTTTAAATTGTAAGACATTTCCAGGGACAGATGTGGACTCTGACCACAGTCTATTGGTTATGAACTGTAGATTAAAACTGAAGAAACTGCAAAAAGGTGGGAATTTAAGGAGATGGGAGCTGGATAAAATGACTAAACCAGAGGTAGTACAGAGTTTCAGGGAGGGCATAAGGGAACAATTGACAGGAATGGGGGAAAGAAATACAGTAGAAGAAGAATGGGTAGCTTTGAGGGATGAAGTAGTGAAGGCAGCTGAGGATCAAGTAGGTAAAAAGACGAGGGCTAGTAGAAATCCTTGGGTAACAGAAGAAATATTGAATTTAATTGATGAAAGGAGAAAATATAAAAATGCAGTAAATGAAGCAGGCAAAAGGGAATACAAACGTCTCAAAAATGAGATCGACAGGAAGTGCAAAATGGCTAAGCAGGGATGGCTAGAGGACAAATGTAAGGATGTAGAGGCTTATCTCACTAGGGGTAAGATAGATACTGCCTACAGGAAAATTAAAGAGACCTTTGGAGAAAAGAGAGCCACTTGTATGAATATCAAGAGCTCAGATGAAAACCCAGTTCTAAGCAAAGAAGGGAAAGCAGAAAGGTGGAAGGAGTATATAGAAGGTCTATACAAGGGCGATGTACTTGAGGACAATATTATGGAAATGGAAGAGGATGTAGATGAAGATGAAATGGGGGATACAATACTGCGTGAAGAGTTTGACAGAGCACTGAAAGACCTGAGTCGAAACTAGGCCCCGGGAGTAGACAACATTCCATTAGAACTACTGACGGCCTTCGGAGAGCCAGTCCTGACAAAACTCTACCATCTGGTAAGCAAGATGTATGAGACAGGCGAAGTACCCTAAGACTTCAAGAAGAATATAATAATTCCAACCCCAAAGAAAGCAGGTGTTGACAGATGTGAAAATTACCGAACAATCAGTTTAATAAGTCACAGCTGCAAAATACTAACGCGAATTCTTTACAGACGAATGGAAAAACTGGTAGAAGCCGACCTCGGGGAAGATCAGTTTGGATTCCGCAGAAATGTTGGTACACGTGAGACAATACTGACCCTACGACTTATCTTAGAAGCTAGATTAAGGAAAGGCAAACCTACATTTCTAGCATTTGTAGACTTAGAGAAAGCTTTTGACAATGTTGACTGGAATACCCTCTTTCAAATTCTAAAGGTGGCAGGGGTAAAATACAGGGAGCAAAACGCTATTTACAATTTGTACAGAAACCAGACGGCAGTTATGAGAGTCGAGAGGCACGAAAGGGAAGCAGTGCTTGGGAAGGGAGTGAGAGAGGGTTGTAGCCTGTCCCCAATGTTATTCAATCTGTATATTGAGCAAGCAGTAAAGGAAACAAAAGAAAAATTCGGAGTAGGTATTAAAGTCCATGGAGAAGAAATAAAAACTTTGAGGTTCGCCGATGACATTGTAATTCTGTCAGAGACAGCAAAGGACTTGGAAGGGCAGTTGAACGGAATGGACAGTGTCTTGAAAGGAGGATATATGATGAACATCAACAAAAGCAAAACGAGGATAATGGAATGTAGTCGAATTAAGTCGGGTGATGCTGAAGGTATTAGATTAGGAAATGAGACACTTAAAGTAGTAAAGGAGTTTTGCTATTTGGGGAGCAAAATAACTGATGATGGTTAAAGTAGAAAGGATATAAAATACAGAGTGTCAATGGCAAGGAAAGCGTTTCTGAAGAAGAGAAATTTGTTAACATCGAGTATAGATTTAAGTGTCTGGAAGTCTTTTCTGAGAGTATTTGTATGGAGTGTAGCCATGTATGGAAGTGAAACATGGACGATAAATAGTTCAGACAAGAAGCTTTTGAAATGTGGTGCTACAGAAGAATGCTGAAGATTAGATGGGTAGATCACATGACTAATGAGGAGGTATTGAATAGAATTGGGGAGAAGAGGAGTTTGTGGCACAGCTTGAGAAGAAGAAGGGATCGGTTGGTAGGACATGTTCTGAGGCATCAAGGGATCACAGATTTGGCATTGGAGGGCAGCGTGGAGGGTAAAAATCATAGAGGGAGACCAAGAGATGAATACACTAAGCAGATTCAGCAGGATGTAGGTTGCAGTAAGTACTGGGAGATGAAGAAGCTTGCACAGGATAGAGTAGCATGGAGAGCTGCATGAAACCAGTCTCAGGACTGAAGACAACAACATCATCATCATCATCATATACTGTGATGTGTGAAACCGGAATTGGCCACCATCTGCAGCACAGTGCAAATATATTGGGATTAACCATGTGTAAAACTCACTTTGTGTCCAGTTTACATCATTTGAATCTCTCATAACTGTCATCAGTGTGATAACATAAGAGATTACTTCTTCAAAATTTAGTGCAACAAAATAACAGGTAAGCAGAATGTCGCATGTGGTGCCCCAGTTTGAAGACTTGTTCCATAAGGGCACAATTGACAAGAACACAGGTGGATAATACAAACTTAAGATCAAACGTGACCAGTGGTAGTGTTAATAAACAGGCAAAGAACATAGTGGGTAGCACAAGTGAAACAAAATTGTGTGTGGAGTGAAAATAGGGGGCACCAAGTCATCACACATGGTGAAGCCGTGTGAGCGACATATATTTGGTTTATTACTGCAAAACAAATTTATACAAATGTGGAACAGTGGCGTACAAAATTTGCAAATTGTGACATAGACCAAAGTAACTAACAGTGCACTATATAAGGACAGTATAACGGAATTTTACAAGATAATGAATGGGAACTTGAACTTTAAGCAGAAGCCACCACTAATGAAGCCGACAACATCAGCCAATCAGTGTGCGAAATCAAATGGTGTTACATCCCAGGGTGTAGCAGCATAGCAATGTGGATCAGAGATGGATTAAAGGTTTGTCCACATGTATGTCTCTTTCCTCATGCACAATAGCAGATGCAAGGAAATAAAAGGGCATGCACAAAAATTTGTGGAAGGAACACATGTAGGCCTATGCATGGATGTTCTCATGTACACACATTGCCTCACTGCGTAAGCAGTCTGCTGTGAATCCCCTTCCTTGCTTAGGAGCTTGTATTGCACTTATTGTGATAAAACAATGACAGAAAAAGAAAAGGTAAAAGTAAGTGTAGGTAAAGAAGTATGTGAATAATAGAGGTAAGAGAAACACAAAGTGACAATGATATTTTGTTTGCAAATTTCCGAAGGTTACAGTGAGATTTTAGATTTTCTGGTTGGGAAACTGCAGAGATAGGGCTGGAATAACATTTCATTAGCTAGTAACTGGCAACTTATGTACCAGCTTTTCAACTATTAATTTCACATTTCAAAACAAAGCATATCAGTTGTTACTGAAACTGACAATTACTTAAGGGAGGTTCTTAGCTGTCATGTGAAGGTTAATTAACTTTCAGTGTGTCATTTGTATTTTTATTTTATAATAAAAGTTGTTTACACAGATTTACTTATGAAAGAATATACATAGATTAACATTCTCAGACTCAACAAATTTGTGAACTTCATAGATGCCAGAATCTATTACAACAGAGGTTGTCTTCCAATTTTGCATTATTGGTGTCCTTAATTTCTGGTTGTAGTAGTTTGTTGAGGAGCTAAAATACCCCATCATTTCTTTTGTTCAGATGGCAGGCTCCTCAACTGTTGTGTTATAAAATTTCCGTAGCATGAATATTCGTCCACAGTTTTCATGTTGTTGTTGTTGTTGTTGTGGTCTTCAGTACTGAGACTGGTTTGATGCAGCTCTCCATGCTACTCTATCCTGTGCAAGCTTCTTCATCTCCCAGTACCTACTGCAGCCTACAGCCTTCTGACTCTGCTTAGTATATTCATCTCTTGGTCTCCCTCTATGATTTTTACCCTCCACACTGCCCCCCAATACTAAATTGGTGATCCCTCGATGTCTCAGAACATGTCCTACCAACTGATCCGTTCTTCTAGTCAAGTTGTGCCACAAGCTCCTCTTCTCCCCAATTCTATTCAATACCTCCTCATTAGTTATGTGATCTACCCATCTAATCTTTAGCTTTCTTCTGTAGCACCACATTTCGAAAGCTTCTATTCTCTTTTTGTCTAAACTATTTATCGTCCACGTTTCAATTCCATACAAATACTTCCAGAAACAACTTCCTGACACTTAAATCTATACTTGATATTAACAAATTTCTCTTCTTCAGAAATGCTTTCCTTGCCATTGCCAGTCTACATTTTATATCCTCTCTACTTCGACCATCATCAGTTATTTTGCTCCCCAAATAGCAAAACTCCTTTACTACTTTAAGTGTCTCATTTCCTGATCTAATTCCCTCAGAATCACCCGACTTAATTCGTTTTCATACACCAGTTCATTTTCCATAAATTTCTGGCTTCCGTTCTCCTCCTTCATGTGTATGTTATTCTATACAGTAATATTATCAGACTTTTTATCAAATACTTATGCTTAGGGCATCAAATCTCAAATTTATATTCAAATAATCTTTAGAACACTAGCAAACACCCCATCACATATTAAATTTTTAGGAGAACTGTCAGAGTCCTTTGAAATCAACACAGGTTTGAGACAAGGAGACAGTCTGTCTCCGATCTTGTTCAACTTTCCAAATGGAATCAGGCTAGGCCACTAACAGTCTGGGCTTACATTTGAATGCATTGTGTTTGCAGATGATTAGTTGCAATTTGCAGATTCTCTGCAAAAAAAACTATAACAGATTGAAGTCCTCAAGGAAACAGCAGTGAAAGCAGGATTGCAAACATCTTTTGAGAAGACACAATATATGAACGTAAATGCCACTGATCCAGTCTGAACAATGAGGACCAAGTATGGCGACATCAAAAGAGTTAAGAAGTTAAAGTACCTAGGAGGGATTTTGACTCCAAACAACAATGAAAAGGCGGCAATTGAAGAACAGACAAGAAAAATGGAAATATCATTTAGATTGTGTCAGAGCACATACAAATCTAAATCACTCTCATACCAGCAGGACATGGTGAGGGGGGGGGGGGGGGGGGGGGGGAGAGAGAGAAAGGAAATTCCTTAGAAAGTGTTATAACCTTTAATCACTAATAAAGTGCGTGGAGATACAAAAGTAGAAACACTCGCGGGTTACATGTTACTAACTCCGTATCTGTCACTCGACTGCCGGGCCGTGACATGCGGCCGGCGCCGTTCATAACCAGGTGGCGCTCCCGCGCTCGGCCGAGCTGCGGAGCACCTCTATCGCCGTGTTCGCGTACTAACGTAGCGGCACTTTTGAATGTCGTGGTACTGTCACAACACTTTTCCCCCCTTGAAAAAAAAAAACGCTCACTTTCGTGGAGACACGGACAGTGCGGAGACATCCATGCCCTCTTGGGAGGTCCCGAGAAGATCCCGCGGAGAAACACGAGAGTATGGTCGAAAATGTCCAGGACGGAAGCTGGCGCGTGGAACGTGCCTCCTGGACGAGATGATGGGTGAAAACTCCGGAGCAGCATCCATAGGTGTCGTGGACCTGGGGGTGTGCTCCAGCGAGATGGGTCCCGGAGAAGGCGGCGTCGCGACTGGGGCCGGTTCCGGCGTACTCGGAAGCGGTAGCGACGGCGGCGGCAACAACACGCCCGGAAGATCGGCAGCAGCGACAGGACTGGCTTCTCGGACTGGTGGAGACGAAAGAAGGGGCGGTGGTACCGGCGTGGCCACCACTCGTGGGCGCATCTGGTCGTAATGGCGAACAACCATGCCGCCGTCCGTACGTATTTCACAAAGCCGGCGGCCGCGAAGAGCCTGGACCACCCCTGGTATCCATTTAGGGCGAGATCCATACCCCCGTGCCCACACGTCGGCGCCCACCGGGTATTTTCCCGCACTAGGGGACGCAGTACAAGGCCTGACAGGGTGAAGCAGATGCAGTAGGGTGCGCGGTTGGCGGCCATGCAAGAGTTCAGCAGGGCTGCGATCACCCAGAGGCGTGAAGCGATAAGAACTCAGAAATTGCAACAGAGCGTCATCTGTGGAAAAATCACTAAGGAATTTTTTCATTTGGCTTTTGAAAGTGCGGACAAGGCGCTCGACCTCCCCATTCGATTGCGGATGGAAGGGCGGTGCTGTAACATGATGAATCCCTTGTCCAGTACAAAAATCACGGAAGGCCTGCGAAGAGAACTGAGGGCCATTGTCCGTGACAATCGTGGATGGAAGACCTTCTAGCGCAAAGATTTTTGACAAAGCCAGCGTCGTCGCCGCAGTGGTGGGCGACGGACAGCGAACAACAAACGGAAACTTCGAGAAGGCGTCAATCAACAGTAGCCAATAAGTGCCGAGGAAGGGGCCGGCAAAGTCAGCGTGCACCCGTTCCCACGGCTGCGCCGGATCAGGCCACGGAGAGGGCAGAGTACGAGGCGCAGCCAGTTGTTGAACACACGGAGCACACGCAGCGACCATGTGGGCGATGTCCGAATCGATACCGGGCCAATAAACGTGCCTGCGGGCCAGGGACTTAGTCCGAGAAATCCCCCAATGGCCCTCATGCAATAGTTTGAGAACAGCTGTGCGAAGAGAGGCGGGCACCACAACCCGTGGAGATGCGCCATCCGTGGCCAGAAGAACAACACCCTCACGAACAGACAGACGAAGGCGCAAGGCATGGTAGTTGCGAAGGGGATCCGACGCCCGGCCCTTGGTCCTGTCCGGCCAACCCCGCTGAACAAAACCAGTCACCTGACGCAGGACCGGATCCCGCGCAGTAGCCGACGCGACCTGCGAACCTGTAAGTGGAAGACCCTCGACCGCACGACGTTCTTCCTCATCAATGTGGAAACAGAGGAGTTCATCGCGATCGAAAACCGGGTCAGGGCCCATCGGCAAACGCGACAACGCGTCAGCGTTGGCGTGCTGGGCCGTGGGGCGATAGTGAATCTCATAGTGAAAACGAGACGAGTATAAGGCCCAACGTTGCAGGCGGTGAGCTGCCTTATCCGGAAGCGACGCCGAGGGGCTGAACAGAGAGACCAGCGGCTTGTGGTCGGTGATGAGGTGAAACTTAGAACCATACAAAAAAACGCTGAACTTTTTCAGAGCATAAACGATAGCGAGCGCCTCCTTTTCTATTTGAGAGTAACGCCGTTGGGCATCGTTGAGGGTCTTGGAAGCGTAGGCGATGGGTCGTTCCGACCCATCCTCATACCGATGGGCGAGAACAGCCCCTAGGCCACACTGTGACGCGTCAGTCGCCAGAACCAAGTGCTGACCCGGACGGAATGTGGCAAGACAAGGCGCCGACAGCAAATGAGCCTTCAGGCGGACAAAAGCCTGCTCACACTCGGCGGACCAACAGAAAGGAACGTTTTTGCGTAACAGCTGATGCAGAGGATGAGCCACCGCCGCCGCGGAGGGAATGAATTTGTGATAATAAGCAACCTTGCCTAGAAACGCCTGAAGTTCTTTGACCGTAGACGGCCGGGGTAGAGCGGTAATGGCCGCAACGTGCTGTCGTAGAGGACGTATACCCTCACGGGACAAGTGGAAACCAAGATACACAATGGAGGGTTGGAAGAACTGAGACTTGTCCAGATTGCACTTCAACCCTGCTGAATGCAGAACCCGAAACAGTGAACGCAAATTGCGAAGGTGCTCCTCAGTGGGGGCCCCCGTGACAACAATGTCATCCAGGTAGTTGATGCAGCCGGGAACGGAAGCCGTGAGCTGTTCCAAAAACCGCTGAAAAATGGCCGGCGCGCTAAGACGCCAAATGGTAACCGCTGGTACTGATACAACCCACAAGGAGTGTTGATGACGAGAAATTCCTTGGAGGAAGCATCCAACGGCAACTGATGGTACGCCTCCGATAAGTCAAGTTTGGAAAAGAACTGGCCCCCAGCGAGCTTGGTAAATGACTCCTCAGGACGGGGAAGAGGATAAGTGTCAATGAGGCTTTGAGCATTGACGGTGGCTTTAAAATCACCACACAATCGCAGACTCCCGTTTGGTTTAGAAACCACCACGACGGGCGATGCCCATTCGCTGGAGGTAACAGGAAGGAGAATCCCCGAAGCTGTTAACCTGTCTATCTCAGCTTTGACAGGCGCACGCAACGCCATCGGAATAGGGCGTGCCCGGAAAAACTTAGGGCGAGCCGTAGGTTTAAGAGTAATGTGGGCTTCAAAATCCTTGGCCCGACCCAGACCCGCAGAGAACACTGACGAGAATTCAGAACACAAGCCATCCAGCTGTTGATACGGAATGTCCTCAGATATGAGGTGCACATCATCATCAATGGAAAACCCGAACAACTGGAAAGCATCATAACCGAACAAGTTTTCAGTGCCCGCATGATCCACCACATAAAACGTGAGGGGCCGAACAACAGACTTGTAGGCAGTGGAAGCATCAAACTGGCCAACGATAGGAATTTTCTGCTTATTATAAGTTCGTAGATTTCGCGTAACGGGAGACAAGGGAGGGGAGCCCAACTCCAAATACGTGCGAGAATTAATGAGAGTTACTGCAGAGCCAGTGTCCACTTGCATGCGAATGTCTTTATCCAGAACACGAACAGTAACAAACAACTTATTCGTTTGAGAAAGCACACAGTTAACATCCATGTCCGATGCCTCGTCCTCGTCGACAGGAACTTTAGGGGACTGACACACAGAAGCAATGTGGCCTTTTTTCCTACATGAATTACACGTGGCCCAACGTTTTGGACACGCGGCTCTGTCATGCTGTACGAAACAACGTGGACAAGAAGGAAGGGCGGAACGAGCCTGCTTCTGTGGTTGCTGTTTTCGCTGCGAGCGTGGCGGCCCAACGCGACGTTGTTGACGCGAGTGCACCGCCGCCACATCGTCGTTTTCCTGTGAAACAGGCACATTGTCTGCGTCGAAAGTGGTGTGTACAGCGCCTACATCACACCACGCGTCTATTTGCGCACCAGCAGCGTGAGACACTTCAAACGATTGAGCGATGCTGAGAACTTCCGACAACGACGGGTTTGGCAATTGTAAGGCACGTTGCCGAACTTCTTTATCAGGAGCAAGCCGTAAAATAGCGTCCCGAACCACCGAATCAGCGTAAGACTCATGATGAGTGTCCGTGACAAACTGACATTTCCGACTCAGACCGTGTAGTTCCGCCGCCCAAGCCCGGTAAGATTGATGGGGCTGTTTACGACACCGGTAGAAAGCCACGCGGGCGGCAACGACATGGGTGTTTTTTCGGTAATAGTTAGACAATAAGTCACACATTTCTTGGAAGGACAGAGAGGCAGGTTCCCGCAGAGGGGCTAACTGAGAGAGCAGCTGATAGATCCGTGGGGAAATCCAAGATAGAAATAACGACTTACACATAGGAGCGTCGACAACACCAAAAGCCAAGAAGTGTTGCCGCAAACGCTTCTCATAATCCTCCCAGTCTTCAGCGGCCTCATCATAAGGAGGAAACGGAGGCGGAGAAGAGGAAGACAGACGATGAGTAAGCGACGTCGACAACGCCTGAATAGCAGCCGTCAGCTGTGTTTGTTGCGCCTGAATAGCAGCCGTCAGCTGTGTTTGTTGTTCAAGAAGCGCTTGCATAAGCTGTTCCATGTCTGCCCCGACACGAACACACAAGTCCACAACGCAGGGGAAAAAAAAATATCCCATCCTCGTCGCCAAAAAGTGTTATAACCTTTAATCACTAATAAAGTGCGTGGAGATACAAAAGTAGAAACACTCGCGGGTTACATGTTACTAACTCCGTATCTGTCACTCGACTGCCGGGCCGTGACATGCGGCCGGCGCCGTTCATAACCAGGTGGCGCTCCCGCGCTCGGCCGAGCTGCGGAGCGCCTCTATCGCCGTGTTCGCGTACTAACGTAGCGGCACTTTTGAATGTCGTGGCACTGTCACAACAGAAAGATTCTTGGGCCTAGAAAAATATCTAATGAATTTACGTTCCGCCTAAGATCAAATCAAGAACTTTATCAACGATTTGAAAATATAACCACCACAATGAAGAAAAGAATACGGTCTTTCTGTGGGCATATTAAAATAATGGAATCAGAAGAGGCTTGCCAACAAGATTCTTCTCTTCCAGGAGAACAGGAAGACACAAGTTCCTAGAAAAATGTGGGATCACAGCAGATGAAATTGTGAACAGGCAGATCTTTAGGAAAAAGGTTGCAGAGGTGGAGGATTTCGAGGAGAAAACAAGGAAGAACAGAGTATTCTCAGCAGAAGAACGTGCACGAGTGAGCCAATGGAGGAAGGAAGAGAACTTTAGAAAGTGAGGAAGTTGTGTAAACGTAACCCATAGACAGCTGTAACAAAAATAAGTAATAATAAAAAGAGTCTTTAGAAGTGGCATCCTTTATGATTTTTCTTTGTCTGTAATCATCTATAAATTTAAATGTGCTTTGTTTGGATTTAACAGATGTTATTGTACATAAATCACTTCACAGCATAACCTCAACACACTACACAGTGAAACACACATTGGCTCTAGCTGCCTGTCATCTGCTAAAAAATGCAAAGATTCCCACCAATGGTGGGAAGCAATGCACTCTATGCATGGCCTCCATTTCCAGGAAATTATGCATGCACAAATGCACATGTGTAATTCCACTGTTGGAAATTTATTCACATGCACGAAGTTGAATAGAAAAATGACATTGTTTGGACGCACAACAAGCAGCCAACCAGATGATACAGCAAAGGAGAGCAGTCTGTGGCAGCAGCCAATATCAAGATAAAACAGGGTAAAGTGTTATTGTCATTCAGTGGTTAACTATTTTGTCAAAATGAGTGATAGGGCGAAGGCCAGGAAGTGTTTGACAGTGAAACTTTGAAATAGGTGATTGATACTGTACAAAGAACAGCTTTCAATCCTTGTGTGCAAGGGACAGTTGTCAGTGAAATTGTACAGTGAAGTTGAGGAAATAAATTGTGATGTAACTATGGTAGGTAAAGTAATTGTGTTTGCTGGGTGACAAATATCCATGGCTTCTGTTGTGTACTCTAGTGGAATGGTGAATATTTGTTAGTATGATGGTGAAGTTTTCACCCCAAGTTGCAAAAAGAGATGGAGGAGGAGGTCAGATTCATAGTGAATCCACCGTTTGATATGAGGTTCATTAAACTCTGATGAACACACTATTTAGCACATAGTACTTCCCTGAGCTGGGTGATTCTATCCTTTTCTGGAATCACTCCATTCTTTGACTGCCCTACCCTTAGCTTGTAGCAAGGGAAACTCAATTATTTCCTACTATTCACAAATGTATATAACGAATCAGTATGCAAAGGATTAAATTTTCTATGAGTAACTTTGTATTAAAAGTTCAGTATGATAATGTATGTAGACAAGATATTACTCGTGGGAATATCAACCTCAACCTCATAAGTGATATCGGAATGCCTCTGGCTGGACTGGCATGGATGATCTTTAGCACAGAGAGGAGAACAACAACAACAACAACAACAGCAGCAGCAGCATTGCAGTCTCGGTTAGCTTTCAATGTAGGTGGATGTAAAGTTACTCTGTTGAATAAAGTGTATGTATGCAACTTTGTCGCATCTTATTGAAAGAACAGTTCCTGTCATACCATGCTCCACTCTTCCCACACTGATGACCGCTTACCTGTTGTGAAAGATGCATTAAATTCACTACCCAAATGTTAATACAGTCAAATAGATAATGTCGCAACAATGTGCCCATTACACAATGCATCGCCCAACTCTGGATTACAGTGAAGGTTATGCAGTGTGGTCAGTGTGCAAATACAATGATGGAAACTGAATGCATCAACAGTTCATGACAACAATGGCCTAACCCCACCTCAACAATCGTGGCCAACAACAAATCTTCTATTGGCCTTTGAGAACAATACTACCACACACAGGGTCCTTAACCAACAAAGATCACAACATAAATGTAATGCCACTTTTGTGTCTTCTGTGCCTTCCACAGCACAAATCGGACATGAGCAACCACATACCATGCCACCACAACTAATTGTGTGCCATGAACATTCAGCAGCCATATTGCCTACTGCACCAAACAATACTACAATTTCTTAAGCCTCATGTCTCAGGTTCTGCTCACACCTCAAATTACGACAGTTTGACCTCACTCATCTGGCCTTATGGTTCACAACAGTGGACAGCATTTTCCAAGCAAGTGGTGTTTTAGATGATAATTCAAAACATGTTAACCTGCTCTGCCATCTGACAGGACAGGCTGAACTAATTACCGAGCTTATCCTGTCTCCACCACATGCAAAACAAGTACAGCACAGCAGACTGTTCTCTTGCAGACTTTTTCTCAAATCCTGAAACAACAGCTGCGTGAGGCTATCTACGAACAGCATCTCCATGACAACATGCCCTCACAACTTTGGTGTTACTTCCGCACAACTATTGATTGTACTCTCATGTTGGGTACAACTTATGGACCATACTGATCATCAAATTACTGACAGAGGTGTAACATGACGATCACACGAGTTTGAACCTCAAAAAAATGACTCACACTGGCAGATTGCATGTCCTCTGTGATACAACATCAGCGAATATTAAACAGACAGACAGACGCCACCCTGTGGGGCACTGTACCAATGAAGTCTTGTGTGCCACCCATTCTCTGTCAGCCCAACACAACATGAGAGTGTTGTGTTGATACATTTTGGCAGGGAGTAACGTGACAACCTTGCCTGCACCATGGACCAATGACAAACCTGTTGTCACAGCCAAACCATGGCCATCAATCTGCTGGTTCCACAGTGAATTCAGACCTGCTGCTCACAAATGTCATGCTCCCTGTGAGTTCTCAAATTACATCAGTGGATGGAAATAGCACCATCCACATATATACAGCAAAATCTTGTGTCACACCACAATGATCACACAAGGTTGCCTCTTTGAGCCTCACCACACTACACAATGGTACTTTTTAATGGGCATGGGGCTTACCAAACAGCAGCACATCAACCTTTGAACAGTCTTCCATACCTACTTCATTTGCCGAACTGTTCAGAGATACCAGTCTACAGCACCTCTACTCGCACTGTTCATCTATAAAGGAACCTTCTGTGTACCAGGACTTTCCATTTAACAGATGTCAATGAACCAATCATCAATATGGACATTCTATAGTTCTACCGGATCCTGCCCGATAAAGCACAGGTGGCATCACAAACCTCTGGTGGATGCTATCGGGAACCTGTCTCAAGATGCCAGTCCGCGATGATCCAGATATATAGAAGTTACGGTACAGTACCCCACTGACATACATCACATCCATGTTGCGGACAATATCATTACAGACTACCTTCAGTGCAAGTTCTCTTTGATATAACTACAAGCACACAGCAGCTGAAAAAATGACCTGAGCATCAAAGACCTCCTTAACAACCATGACACAGACTTCACACTGAACACTGGTCTCTCCCTATGTCTCACACAACCCTGCTGCGAGACATTTTACAGAACAGGCATGGCGATTAGTGACACTTATAATGTGCTGTGAGATATTTTAGTGGGAACATAACCTAAGTCAGTGTGATGTGAAGTTAACGGTGTGCCTAGTCGTGGACATATTTGTATCAGCCAACATCAAGTGAGATTCTCTGTTGCCACTGGTCACAAAGCTGTCTCGTGTGCCAGCATAGCAAGAAAGGCTGTGTCACACACAGCCTCACCTCGGATGCTTCCCCATCCCAAAGACGGTTTCAACATTGTTGGACTTCTGCGAGAGTTGGAAGGATTTTGATACCTTATGTCTGCGAATGATGGGATGTCATGATGGGTACAAGCCATATCCATGCATGACAGCACAGTCAAGACAAATGGACTTGCATTTGTTGAGATGTGGATCACCCACTTCTTCACTCTACACTGGTTATCACTGATCAGTGCTGCCAGTTTGAATTAGTCCTCTTCAGCACCCTGTGTAGCACCTGTGGGATCACTCATGCAAACTACTGCATACCACCAGCAGAGTAAAGGCTTCATTGAGAGGTGGCACAGGAGCATGAAGGCAGCCCTGATATGCCACAGCAGTTCCTGGACCGAGTCATTCTTGTGGGTCCTGCTCAGCGTACAAGGATGACATACGGCCATCTCTAGCAGAGGTCTTCCATGGTGAGCCACTTGTCTTACCTGTGGACTTTGATGGCTGACACAAAATGGCAGATTTACCTACAACAGTCATTGTGTTCAGCAACATATTTGGAAAATGCACGTCTCGTGCTGCCCCCCCAACTCATTCGACCCTAAAAATCTTTATACACAAGAACCAAACAGTACTCCCAGTAGTGGGCTGTTTGGGGATAGTGATCTCTAAGCAACACCCAAACGTCTCTGGCTAGTACAGAATGAATGATCTTTCAACAGAGAGAGGAATGACAGTGCATTCTTGACTAGTGTCCGATGTTGATGGATGTGAAGTTACTGTCTCCAGTGAAGCGTATGTACATTAACTGTGTTGTGTATTACTGGACAGCCAGTTCCTAATGTACCGTAGTCCACTCTTGCCACATACTAATAGGAGAATGGAATGGATTAATTGTAATGATGGAAATTTTGTGTTGATAAGGATTTATTTCAGCTAAGTATGAAATTTAGAATAAGAGGTAATCCAAGGTATATGGAAACGCTAATTACCAGGAAATACTGAATATCAAACAAATGAAAATCCAGGATGGAATAATGACAATATTATGAAAAGATAGATCACTACTTACCATATAGTGGGGATGATGAGTTGCAGACAGGCACAACAAAAAGACTACTAAACACATTAGCTTTTTACCAGAAGGCCTTCATCTGAAATAGACCACCCCCCCCCCTCCCTCCGCAATAAGCGCGCGCGTGCACGCGCCCACACACACACACACACACACACACACACACACACACACAGAGAGAGAGAGAGAGAGAGAGAGAGAGAGAGAGAGAGAGAGAGAGAGGGGCCAGTCTGACCCCGGCAGCCAGAAACAGTAGTCATGTATGTGAGCTGCATTTGCGTGAATGTGTGTGTGTGTATGTTGTGTATTTCAGAAGAAGGCCTTCTGGCTGAAAGCTTATGTGTTTAGTAGACCTTCTGTTGTGCTTGTCTGCGACTCCACATCTTCACTGTATAGTGAGTAGCAATTTATCCTTTTCATAAGATTGTCAAAATACTGAGTGTGAAATTTAATGGAAATGTTATAGCAGCAGAAGGAAAAGATGTTTAAAAGTAATATGTAGTTCAATTCCAACTGTAAAATTATATACAAGTGAGAATGTGATTCATTCATTTTAAAGCGAAATTAAGTTCAACTGTTTGTATGAAAACTCATTTCTCATCTTTTCAAGAAATGTGTGAAATACGTTAAACCCTTAAGGCCAAGACAAAGAATGTTACAGAAAAATAAATAATGTTGTCTTCAATAAAGTGTATCAAGAACAAAATGTGTCATGGAGTTACCCTTCAGGTGTGAAGAAAGTTAAGTGTGTATTAAAGTAAGGTTCTGGTCTGTTATCTAATAAACTGATCGGCCAGAACATTATGACCATCAACCTACTATCGAAATAAACCGGTCCAGGCAATAGCAGTGTCACGTGGCGAGGTATGACTACTGATCAGACACATGCACAGTGCATGTAGTATCAGTGAGTGTAGAATGGGGAAGCCATGCAACCTATGTGAGTTTGAGCAAGGGCAGATTGTGATGGCCCAGAGGCTCGCCACGAGCATTTCAGAAACTCCACGACTTGTCAGGTGTCCAAGGAGCACTGTGGCGAGTTTCTGTAACACGTGGTGAAACCACGTTCAGACACCGCAGGGGTGGGCGGCCACCCCTCATTGCAGAAGTCAGACGTCATAGGATAGGCAGACTGGTAAAACTGGACAGGCAGTGAACTGTGGTAGAACTAACACCAGGCTTTAATGCTAGGCAGAGCACAAGTGTGTCTGAACATACAGAGCACCGAAAGCTCGTAACGATGGGACTCCGCAACCGACGACCCGTGCATGTGCCAGTGTTAACACCATGTCATTGGTAACTACAACTGAAACGGGCAAGTGACTATTGGCACTTGACATTGGTGTAGGGACAGATTGTTGCATGGTGTGATGAGTCCTACTACCTCCTTCATCACGCTGATGGGAGGGCATGAATCCATCGTCTCCCAGGGGAACAGCTCCGTGACAACGGTACTGTGGAACAGAGACAAGTTGCAGTGGCTCCAATACGCTATGGGGAACATTCACACAGGCAACCATGAGTCCAGTGGAACTTGTGCAAGGAACCATTACAGCCAAGGAGTATCGTACACAGGTTGCAGACCACGTACACCCCTTCGCGATAATCGGGTTTTCTGACGGCAGTGGTATTTTTCAACAAGATAATGTGCCATGTCACAAGGCCAGAAGTGTGATGGAATAGTTCAAAGAACACAGTGGTGAGTTCTGTGACGCATCGCTGCTGTTACCTGTGGCAGAGTCAGACATATCGGCTATTAGGTAAGTGGTCATTATGTTCTGGCTGATCAGTGTAGAAGGTAAGGTCTTGTCAATAAGATTAGATTGGATTCAGTTTTCGCTCCACAGACCCAAAATTGAGATGATTCTCGAGAGTGTGGAACAAGTCCGAAAGTATAACATAAAGAACATATAACATTTGTAACGTAATACTCTCTTCTCTGATCTTTTTCAGGAGATTGTCAAAATCTGCGAATTCATTACAGTAAACTGGAACTGCTAATATTTACAGAATTTACACACTGTCAGAATCAAACATAGTAATGCAACTTTTAATAAATTAAATACCTGATCTTGACTGTTGAGGCCAAGTGCTGTCAAAACTGAGCCCTAACAGACATTTTTACTTAAGCTGGTCTAACAGTCCCTGTTAAGACATACATCTATAGATTACGAGTTACCTATCAAAAGTCTTTCAGACTCTGCTTAAACTGTACTTTACCTGATCGCAAGTTGTTAATGGTTGCTAATGACTTATTGAAAATCTGCATTCCTGAATATCGGATCCATTTTTGGACCAAGACAGTGATTTTAGGCCTTTATATAGTTTGCTCTTATTCCTAGTATTGAACTACATATTGAGTTATTGGTTGGAAACAGACACACATTACTTGCAACAAATTTCATAAAGGAATAAATATACTGAGTAGCAGTGGTTAGAATACTAAGTTCCTTGAACAGGTTTCTATATGATTATCTTGAATTTACACCACAAATGATTCTTATTACACGCTTTTGCATGCTAAAAACTTTTGCTCAGGTTGATGAGTTACCCCAGAATATGATCCCTTATGACATAATAGAATGAAAGTAAGCAAAGTATGCAAGGTTTTTTTATTTTTATATCTTCTGCATCTGACATCATTTGCAATGCAAATACAGACTTGTTTAAGCACTTCAACAATTCTGTGGGTTGCCCGTCCCAACTAAATTTATTATTAAGTTGTAGCCCCAGAATTCTAACACTGTCAACATCATCTGTCTGCATGTCTTCATATGTTATACACATGCTGGACGGAAATCTCTTACAGGTTCTGAACTGCATATTGTGAGTCTTTTCAAAGTTTAATGACAGTGAATTAGATTTAAACCATTTATTAAAGTCAGTGAAGATTTGATTAGCAGCCTTTCTATATCTGTGCTTCTCTTGCTATTTACTGCAATGTTTGTATCATCTGCAAACAAAACAAATGTAGCATCTGTCAATGTAACAAATGAGATGTCATTAATGTACACAAGAAAAAACAACTGACCCAAGATGAAACCTTAAGGAACGCCACATGCAATTAATTACCAATCAGATGAAGACTGACTGCTTACTCCACAGGTATTTTGCAATGATACTCTTTGTTTCCTCTTAGTTAAGTAAGACTTCAACAATTTCACAGCATTGCCGGTGACACCAAATATTCTAATTTACTTTAGAGAATGCTGTGATTCATATAGTCAAAGGCTTTTGATAGGTCACAGAAAATGCCAATAGCCTCTAATTTGTTATCTAGTGAATTAAGTACATTTTCACTGTGTGTGTAAATAGTCTTCTCTATATCAGAACCCTCAAGGAACCCAATCTGTGACTTGGACAATATATTGTCTTCAATCAGGTGCTTAGTAAGACTCTTGAACACAATCTTTCCAAATATTTGATTGTATCTCTTTATCCCCATTCTTGTAAAGAGGTTTAACTTCCACTTATTTTAGCCAGGATGGAAATGTTCTGTTGATAGGAGACTGATCACATAAATAACTTAAAACTGAACTCAACTCACACAAGTATTCTTTGATTAACTTTGTTGATGTGTTGTCATAACCATTAGAATACCTCGATTTTCAGGAGATATGAGTGTCATTAACATTTTATTGAAGTTATTTATGAAGACTGGTATCAGATTTTTCATTGCACTGTTTACTGGACCCGATAACCCCAAGCTGTCAGTAAAAAAACAAAGAACTTATTAAGAGGTTTGCAACACTACATACATTTGTTACCAATGTCTCATTTGTTTTTAGAGTTATCTGTTCCTCTTGCATTTTGGCTGTCACGTGTTTCTTTATTACATCCCACCTAGTTTTTATTTTATTGCCTGCTGTAATTATCTTTTTCTCATAATAAAGCTGCTTAGATTTTTGAATTACTTCCGTCAATATTTTGCAGTATTCTTTGTAATTCATTACAATGCTAACATCAGAGCTGTTCCTAGATACTAGATACAGTCTCCTTTTTGTCCCACAAGATGTCTTTATTCCTTGTGTAAATAATGGTTTATATTCTGACTTCTGTTTGATTTGCATTACCTTTAGGGGAAAACAATTTTAAAAAGAGGAAGTCTTAATTAATGCTTTGTAGTTGCCATTTGAGTAAGAAGTATCGTAAACATCTATCCAATTGATGTTGTTGAGCGATCTCCTAAAATTCTCAATTTTTGACTGATTTATTACCCTTCTGTACTCAGATTTAGTAGATTTTGTACCCCGAAAGTTTCAACATTTACCGTAACATACGACACTGCATAATGCAGTTTGTTGACGCTGAGTGTCATTCAGTAGAGTCAATATTTTTGAATAATCAAAGCAAGGATTTGCAAGGATGTTTAATTAATGTTTAAGTAATGAGATATATGGCACAGTGACTTATTAAGTAATGGGGGAATATGTGGCAAAGAATTGGCGGAATGAGGTTCAATAGAAACCTTCTAATCTGGTACCTTGAGGTAGTCGGACTACTGAAAATACCAGATTGCCAAGGCTCATTAAAAATAGCAATGTATGGAGTGAGATGCTGCAAGGTAAACATGGGTGACTGAGCCTTGATTATTTATCTTTATGTTCTTTGCCTCCGTTACAGTGATAATAAAATGAATAGCACCGCAGAAAACATTTTAGAGAACAAATTAGAAAAATTTTGTTGCCTGCATCCTGTAATGTAAGTTTCAGATTTTATGTTTAGTTCTGGACAGTACAGTACATGAAGTGTTCCTATATTTTATTCATTTGAAATAAGACCAAACGTCATTTTCTTCCCCAAAAACTCTATACAAGTTTTGCAGTGTTGTACAATAAGTACATAAGTGTACCAATAATGGCCACTGCTTCATTTCAGGTAGGTGGAGGTGTTAGATTTGTTATGTCAGACCCTTCATCTTCACCCATTCGATATCTGGTGGTTGACCTTCTTGTTGTGAGCCTATCACAACTTTCTACTGTCAGTTCGTCTGATATTTCTTTGACTGCAGATTCTTTATTGTCAATGTCTATACAGGACAAAACTTCATCTTTCAGCAAATGTTTTAATTTCATTTTGATCTTTATCTAACATTTTAACAACAGAATTATTTTCAGTTGGAACAGTGGTGTCTGTTTCTTCTTCATCATAGGCTTGTGGCCAGAGTTTTCACCAGCAGTCTTAACTGTATTCCATGCCAAAGTAGTTCTAAAAATAGCAGCTTTAATGTTAGATTTTTTTTGAAAATCCACCACAGAACAGTCTGAATTCATATGCACTTGGAGAAAAGAAGCCCTGTAAAAACATTTGAAATTTTGAATTACTTCCTGATGATTGGCTGAATAAGGGAAGTAAAGTTTGCTGGAAGACAAGCCCCCAAATACATTCCCTGAGAAAATCAATACAGACACTGAAGGATGGGCTGTACAGTTATCTAGCAACATTACATCATGCTCTGTTCAGGCAATCCAAGTTTAAAAGAAATTCTCTCACCGAAGGTACAAAATTATGGAATAACCAGTCCCTACACAATTCTGAAGTCATCCATGCATTGGAATGATCTCCGTAAATTGCAAGAAAATTAAAATGCATTTTAAACCCTAATTTTTTGTACTTGCCAAAAATGCAAGGAGACAACATGTGGTCACCTAAAGCATTTGAAAACAATTAAACTGTCAACTGATCCTTTATTTATTTATTTTTTTAATATTAAAACCTTTGACTCGCTTTTCATCTTTACCTGCCAAAGCTGAACTAGGCAAACAACACCAAAGTAGACCTGTTTCGTAGGCATTGTGGATCTGACTAGGAGTTAAGTTGTGCAAAATGTTTCTTTGTATTTTTTGTATTTTTCAGCTGCATTTTGGTCTGCTGATCGTAATTCTCACTTATGTCAAGTTTCCGAATTCCATGACAAGTTTTGAATCAGTGCAGCCAACTGTAAGAAAATGCACATTCAGTTTCTGCCAACCCAGTGAATTTTTATCTCAACAATGGAAAGGTCTGTTCATATTTCACTCGACGCCATCCTTTAAACAGTCGCCATTGAATATGGATGTGGAAATGTATTAATAATTGCTTGAATAATTGGAAAAATTGATGGAAAGAATAGTTGAGAAAATTTTGAAGGTAATTAATGAATCTGTACACAATCTTGGGTGAATTTTAACTGATGCCAGTATCAACAGACATTGAATATAATTACATTCAAGGTCAATAAACATCATTTGCATTATGTATTGCTGCTTCCAGTAGTGTGTGGTACCAAATGATGACCACAACCATTGAAATTGTCAATCTGTCTAAGTTCTTAAATACACGTAGCACAATATTTTTAGTATAAGTAAACCACATTCTATACGTGCCTATCGAGTCTGAGTTGTGTTTAGCCTTGTGTGTGACAATGTCGATACAGGAACGTTCCAAAAGATACAGCGTTAATTAATTGCCTGCACCAAACCTCTTTATGCAGGATCTGGGCTGCGAGTGAAATGATGAACAGATAGGAGTTGAAATTATAACTGGTGAATAAGTATTCCTTTTCTAACAACTTTTTATAATACTTTTAGCAAATGGTTAAAATACACATTTTTAACGATGCTGGTACCACAGATCGAAGCGTACATCCATATGCTACCATTTCCCGAAATAAAGGGGTGAAAATAGATGAATTAATAAACTGAAAAGTGTATTTCTTACTTTGTTTCATACAGATATTTAATGGCATATCAAAATATATTGAAACAGTAATAAATAATGTAGTTCATGAAATAAGTTCGTGGCTTGTGGAAAATAATTTGATGCTAAATCACGGTAAGACTCAGTTATTACAGTTTCTAACACAATTCAACAAGAACCAATATTTTGATCAGACAGAATAGGCATATTATAAGCGAGACGGAACAGTTCAAGTTCCTAGGTGTTCGGATAGATAGTAAGCTGTTGTGGAAAGCCCATGTCCAGGATCTTGTTCAGAAGCTAAATGCTGCTTTATTTACCATTAGAACAGTATCTGAAATAAGTGACACTTCAATACGAAAAGTAGTCTACTTCGTATATTTTCATACGCTTATGTCGTATGGTATTATTTTTTGGGGTAATTCTTCTGATTCAAAAAGGGTATTTTTGGCTCAAAAACGGGCTGTTCGAGCTATATGTGGTGTAAGTTCGAGAACCTCTTGTCGACCCCTATTCAAAAATCTGGGAATTCTGATATTGCCCTCACAGTATATATTTTCTTTAATGTCATTTGTTGTTAGCAATATTAGCCTATTCCCAAGAGTCAGCAGCTTTCACTCAGTTAATACTAGGCACAAATCAAATCTGCATGTAGAATGCACTTCCTTGACTCTTGTGCAGAAAGGAGTGCAGTATTCTGCTGCATCCATTTTCAATAAGCTACCACAAGAACTCAAAAATCTTAGCAGTAGCCCAAACTCTTTTAAGTCTAAACTGAAGAGTTTCCTCTTGGCTCACTCCTTCTATTCTGTCAAGGAGCTCCTGGAAGAGCTAAAAAATTAAGCAAATTCCAGTGTTACATTGTTGATTTTCTTCATTTAAACTTACGACTTGTCACCTGAATATGTTTTTTTATATTTCATTTTATCTGTTTCTAATATCGTGTTATAATTTCATGTATTGACTCGTTCCATGACCATGGAGACTTCTCCTTAATTTGGTCCCACGGAACAATAAATAAACATTGACCTTGCCACAAAACTACTCATTTAACTTTTGGCTGTGTCTTTGGTCCATAGCTCATTCAGTTTACACATAGCTTATATATAAGGAAAGAAAGAAAAATAATGACTCAATATGACCTGTATGCCTTAAGACATCAATTTTGAGTGTTAACATACTGTGGTTACGGACTTCTGCTTTGGACTTGTTTTGACAGCAGTTCAAATGGCTCTGAGCACTATGGGACTTAACATCTGGGGTCATTAGTCCCCTAGAACTTAGAACGACTTAAACCTAACTAACCTAAGGACATCACACACATCCATGCCCGAGGCAGGATTCGAACCTGCGACCGTAGCGGCCGCGCGGTTCCAGACTGAAACGCCTATAACCGCTCAGCCACACCGGCCGGCTTTGACAGCAGTTAACAAGCAAGAGTGTCATCATATGTTTACTGCCCTAATGACCAGTTCAGTGCTTTGGTATTGTGCACTTATTTTAATTCAGTAAATTCAGCTGCTATAACAATAGTAATTTTCAAATCTACTTCTTTGGCTATATGATTTCTGTTACCATATAACATTAAGTTGTTGGCAAGTCTTGAAAATTAACAGATTTTAAAAAACATAGTTACCAGCTATGTGTTAGCATATTCTTTTTATGGGAAAAATGGGGAAACTAAAAACCAGACCTAGGATTGCTTGAGTTGCAGATCAATAGCTATTAATCTGGGACATTAACTTTATGCGGACTTCCCTCAAAAGCAGATGCACTGGGTTTTGTGTTACCCAAGTTATTGCTTTTGTAGTTGCACTACACTTCAATAAAAGTCAGCCAACATGCTACAGGTTACATCAATTTTCTCTCATAAAAAAATATTTTTTTTATGAAGCAGGTTATTTACTTAGTCATAAAACTTTTATAAATAAGGGTTTCTTCTTATGCTGATGGTTTTTCTTCCTTAGTAGCAAAAGGATTTATTCTTGACAGCCATGAACCTCCACTGAAATAAAACAAAATTTTAGTTTGAATGATATATTACAAATGAGATTAAAAATTTCATGTAAGATGAATTTTATGCAGCTCCATACCTTTCCTTTGGGACAATTTTATCAGTGACTAGAGTTTCTTCTAGTAATTCAGCAAGCAGTTCAGCCCTGAACTGATGCTTTAGGGGCTTTGGCTCAGACATAGCCTCATCTGACTGTTTGAGTTTTCTGCAGGCTTCACGATAGGTCAGACCATACCACTCAATTTCCTCTTCAGTGTACTATTAACGACAGAATTCCATACAATCAAGAAAACAGCAGAACAGGGTGAAACACTTATGAAATAGTAAGCTGTAAGAGGATTCCTCAAATTTTATTAGGGTAAATTAGATGATAAGATTTTTTTGAGAGGCTGATGGAAGCAATGTAACAATGCAATAGAGGGAAGGCTTGGTGAAAGGTAAAATGGCTGGACAGCAAACTCATTGATTAGGACAGGACACAAATCTGAGACTGAAGGAAGAAAAGCGACACTTATGTAAACTAAAGGAACAAACCCAATTTCAATGCACACCATATGTGAATTATATATCTTTACATCACTATGGTCAAAATAGTGTTGTGGGTGCCGTATGTAATATCCAACACTTACCACAAAGTAGTAATTATAATTTCAGTTTTTAACATGTTGAAACTACTTACAATTATTCAGCTAATGAGATAACACACGCAAAGAGAAAAAGAACCAGCAAGAGAAAACTGCAGAATAAACATCAATGTAGCTTGTAAAATTTTACCGATTTCAAATAATGACCATAATCTTCATGTATCTGTTTCTGCTTTTCAGAGTTATCAGTGTGATAATCTTTCTTCAGCAAAGCTGTTAGAAGCTGTCGCTTAACTCGTACTGCTAGCTCTGATTTTAGATCACATGCAGGGGTCTACAAAATACAAAAGTAATAGTTATATACACAACATTAACCAAAAATCAATAAATATTGGGCAGCAAGAATATTGTTTCTCTGTAAAAACTGATGGAACATAACAAAAAAATAACAAATTTGCTAGATAAAGTAGTACCTTCAAAATATAGTGGTCAAATCCACAATTCTTGTGGATCAAGTTTATTGTCCTTTCAGTGACAACAACAGACATATATTTATCCAAGATTTCACTATACACAACTGATCGTTTTAAATTCGGAGTCCAGAAGTATGGATTTCTTCTGACAGTTCGTTTCTTCTTTGTGAAACCTTGGATAACACCTTCTCCACCCCAAAGTCCCTTATGACTTTCAGCTGGATATTTTACAGGAATTGGTACATTTTGTACTGGAGTTCTGTAAATTTTATCACAATTGATTAATTTCAGTGTCAAAAGTTAAGGGAGGCTAATAAAACCAGAACTAATTTTATAATACACTGAAATGTGCAAAGGTTATACTTCGGGTTACATAATATAAAGCTCTTAGTCCACATTAAGGTTGCATGAAAGAATCATTATTGCCGGCATAAGAGAAAACATATTCTGTTGGTAAAATACAATCAGGCAAGTCAGCAGCACTTTGAATGTCAAAATCAAAGATTGTCTCAAAATGAAGACAAACAAAAGGGTGCTGATATGATACAAAGAGAGGGGGGTGAGGAGGGGAAGTCCTTTGATTTAGTAAATCAAACATATTTCAATGCACAATTACTCTGTTAATATCAGGTGACTATGATGCATTCAAACTGCTGCCCAGAGATGCCCATGCACGTAGTGGTGTTGCAAACAAATGCCTTACCACACAATAACAGGTATCTATTTACATGTAAAATAAGAGAACTGATGATGACATATTTTTATCACAGTACTATGATTTCTTGTACTTGCTCTTTTGTTTTCTGATCTTAATAAAATATCACGAACTTTGTTGCTGTTGGTCCCCAACAATTACTTATTTGCAAACATGCCAAATGAAAGTATTTATCACTTCTGCACTGCCATGTGGTGTTCCTTCTGCATCAATATCACGGACAATACAGCTAGTACTATACATTCCTATCTATGTTTGTTACATAATAAAACAATGGAAAATCCAGGATGGAATGTAACAATATTATGAAAAGGAAAGTTGCTACTCACCATATAGCGGAGATGCTGAGTTGCAGATAGGCACTACAAAAAGACTGTCACAATAGACAACACACACACAACTCACACACAACTGCAGTCTCAGGCAACTGAACCCATAGTGTGTGTCATTTATTGTTGATGAAGGCCTTACTGGCCTAAATCAGTGTGGTTTCAGTTGCCTGAGACTGTAGTTGTGTGTGAGAGCTGCATTTGCATGAGACAGAGAGATATTTGTGTGTGTGTGTGTGTGTGTGTGTGTGTGTGTGTGTGTGAGAGAGAGAGAGAGAGAGAGAGAGAGAGAGAGAGAGAGAGAGAGATTGTTTACATAGGCCTTAATGGCCAAAAGGTTCATTTGTGACAGGTTTTTTTTTTGTTGTGCATAACAGCGGCTCAGTATCTCTGCTATATGGTGAGTGACAACTTTCCCTTTCATAATTTTGTTACATAATATGTGTTTCAAGTGATATAGAAAGTATGTAAAAATTCAGGTGCCCAGTACCTAGAATACACCTGTAATCTTCCTGTGCATAATAGAGATGATGCTTCATCCCATCTATTCTCTCATCACTGAAGTAGTAGCAGTCTGGTAAGTATAATGACACTGCCAGGCCTTTATTTTCCAGGAGTTGTTTTGCTATCTTGCGCAGCAGGCTGAATTGTCCTGAGAGCTGCCTGGAGGAATTTACTGTGAAGTAACATCTCTGCCTCTATCTCATATTGAAAACAAACATCCAGCTTATAATTAAGTACCATTGTCCAAATTCATGTCTTACCCAGATGCAGAATTTTGCAGCAGTGTTGCTCACAGCTGGAAGCCACAGCTGCATTAATTTCAGTGTTACTGTTATAATCTAACTTCTGAAATTGTGCATCTATAAATCACTTACTCTAAACCACTCAATGTGAAATGTCCAGATATTAATCATTATGTTTGAAGGCTAAGAACCATGTCAGTTTTCAAATAATCAATACTATACCTTTTGAACATTAGCCTCTTCCTTAAAATCATTCCAGATATTTTAATGGCATATCACCATCTTTCAAGAGTTCTATACATTGTCCTGCAGCAATAAAATTTTAATTTAATCTGCAGACTATTGACAAGAAGTATTTAATATTTTACCTAACTCTGGTGGATCAACAACAGTTTGATTCTTATATATGAGTGGTGTATGATGTTGACCACACTCATTCTGCCCTGATAACTCTCCCATAATTGATCATATAGTTTTAATTTTGTTCTGAGAGCTTTCTATTATTTTGGTGTAATGCCTTTTTTTAGCCTGTCTCGTGATATTCCTAATTTTTCTCACATTGTACCTATAAATTTGATAACAATCTATGAAGATATTGTCCATGATAATGTTTCTGTTTCGTTTCACTCTTGGAAAATATACTGACTGCACCAGGTTGTAAAATTTAAGTAATTCCATTGCATTTTTTTCTCTGGAAAATCAAAGTTTGTATTGAAATACTCACAAAAATCAACAGTTCTTCCTAAAGAATTGACCCTGCAACAGTGTCAAAACAGGAGAGGAAAACTCTGTAGTCTCAAAAGGGGGACATATTCAAGCCCATACCCTCTCAGGGGACACCGCCTTATAGTAGGCACCTTCAGTGCCGGGCGGGAGGGTTTGCGTGCTTCGGTGAAGTCGAGAGCTATGCCGGCGGTAGCATAGCTACTGGCAGGGTCTCCCAAGCCGGACTGGTCCCGACAGAGGAGCCAGACAAAGTGTGTCCCACAACATAGGGCAGGGAGGGCTCTAGAGGCGTAGTGAAGCCAGCTTCCCTAGAGGAGTAAACCTCATACAAATCCTGGTCCTCCAGTTTGGGGGTTGGGCATGGGGCTAATAACCCCATACTGTAAAAAAAAAGAATATTACGGAAATTCAACAGAAGCCTCGGAAACTGGATGGAAAGCATGTATCACGACCCCGGCAAAGGAAACGGATAAAGGATCTAACAGTAGCATCATGGAATGTGAGGACAATGCTTCAGCCTGGAAAGATGAAAGAAATAGCTAATGAAATTTTAAAATTTAAATATGATATTGTAGGGCTACAGGAAATAAGATGGCAGGGGAATGGGCAGATAGATAAACCTGAGTACTCGTTGGTATATAGTGGACCAGAAGAAAGAACAGGCCAACTTGGAACAGGGTTTATAATAACTAGGGAAGTTAGGAAAAGCCTTCTAGAATTTGAACCCATAAATGAAAGGATGTGCAGACTCAGACTAAAAGGTAAATTTAGGAATATATCAATAGTTAATGCACATGCACCAACAGAGGAAAAAGAGGATATAATTAAAGAACATTTCTACGAAGACTTGGAAAAAGTATACGGTGCAGTACCTAAATATGACCTGATGCTAGTAATAGGAGATTTTAATGCAAAAATAGGGAGGAATGAACATCTGTATGGGGTTTCTGGAAAATATTCACTACATGAAGAAAACAATGAGAATGGAGACTTATTATGCCAATTCGCAGCAAGGAATAATATGATTATTAAAAGTACCTGCTTTCCGCATAAAAGGATCCATCTGGGAACTTGGAAGTCTGCAGCCAATGGAGTAGTCAATCAGATTGATCATATTTTAGTGATTGCACGCCACTCCACGTCAGTTACGGATGTACGGAGCTGCAGAGGACCAAACTGTGATTCAGACCACTTTCTGATAAAATCAGTCTTGAGAGAGAAACTGTCACTAACAAATGGCAACAGAATGGGAAAGATGATGAAATGGAATACAGACAAACTGAACATCCCCGATGAAGTAAAAAAATACCAAGCAACACTAAGCAGAAAGTTGAGCAATGAAGAGACCACAGAAGGAGTAGATGGAAGGTGGAACAGGTTTGAAAAAGCCATTAAGGATGCTGCAGAGGAAATAATAGGCATAAGAAGGAACAGAAGAACCCAGGAGTGGTTTGATGAAGATTGCAGGTCAGCAATGGAGGAAAAGAACAGGGCAAGAACAAAAATGCTACAGAGAGAAACCAGAAATAATATGGAACAATATAGAGAATTAAGGAGAAGAGCTAACAGACTGTGCAAGAGAAAGAAAATAGAGTGGAATAAGAAGAAATTTCAAGAACTAGAAGAACTAAAGGAACAGAGTGAAATAAGAAAGTTCTATCATGCCATAGGCAAAATGAAGAATAGATTCCAATCAAAAACAATGGCCTGTTCCAGTAAAGATGGGAAAATGATAAGGGAGGAAGAACAGATAGTGGGAAGATGGGCAGAATATTTCAAAGATACACTAAGCACCAGCCTAGAAGATGAAGAGACAGCTGCACAGGAGGGAAGAGTGGAGCTGGAAGTAGACAATGAAACCAATGAGGCAAGAAAACCAACACTACAAGAGGTCTCCCAGGCTGTGCACAAGTCAAAAAACAATCGAGCCCCTGGGGAAGACAGCATAATTGCTGAATTAATAAAAACTGGTGGTGAGGCTGTAATAAAGGAACTGCACACATTAATATCAGATATATGGGAAACAGAAACTATGCCAGATAATTGGAAAATTGGAATAATAGTCCCCATTTATAAGAAAGGGGACAGAACAGCATGTGAAAACTATAGAGGTGTAACACTCCTAAGTACAGCTTATAAGATCTTCACAAGTATATTAAACGAAAGGATACGGAAGTGTGCAGAAGGCATACTAGGGGAATATCAGTGTGGCTTTCGACCGGGCAGAGGAACAACTGATCAAATATTTGCGATAAGGCAAATGATGGAAAAGTTCTATGAATATGATATAGATCTGCATTTCTTATTCATCGATTTCAAACAAGCCTTTGACAGCATAATTCGGCAAGAACTATACAGAGTACTGAAAGAAGTTGGTATATGTGCTAAATTAATAAGACTAATCAGAATGACAATGACAGAGACAAGAGCAAAAGTAAAGGTCCTTAGCAGAACAAGTGAGAGCTTTGACTTTAATAAAGGTGTGAAGCAAGGGGATAGCCTCTCCACTGTCCTATTCAACATTGCCCTGCATAGTGCAGTAAATAAAATCAACAAAAGAGGCACCATATTTATGAAAACTAGCCAGATATGTGCATACGCTGATGACATTGCTATAGTAGGAAGAAATACCAATACACTCCTAGAAACATACCGGGCAATGGAAACAGAAGCCTTAAAAATTGGCCTCATAGTAAATGTAAACAAAACAAAATATATGGTAATGTCACAATCTGAGGCCAGAAGAACCCCTAAAAACCTAAACATCAATGGGAAATGCTTCAATGGAGTGTCCTCTTTTAACCATTTGGGAGCCCTAATAACAAATGATAACAGTATTGGAAAGGCTGTAAGGGAAAGAATACAAGCAGGAAACAGAGCTTACTTTGCAAATATGCAGCTTTTCAAAAGTAGCCTTGTTACAAGAAAAACTAAATTGCTAATATATAATTCCCTAGTCCGCCCAGTTATCACATACGGCTCAGAGGTATGGACATTGACAGGACACGATAAAAATGCTCTAAGAAGCATTGAGCGGAAAATACTACGCAAAATCTATGGGCCAATAAGGGAGGAAGAAGGCTGGAGAATACGCTACAATGCTGAATTACAGGAGTTAATACAAGGCAGGGACATAGTAAAATTTGTTAAATCACAGCGAATACGATGGCTAGGACACTTGGAGAGAATGGCAGAGGATAGAATGCCAAAGAAAATGATGAAACGTATGATCCATTCAGCTAGGCGAAAAGGGAGACCTAGAAGAAGATGGATCGATGAGGTAATAATGGATATCAGCAATATGGGAGTCCGGGGGTGGAAAAGAGCAGCAAATAACCGAGAAGTGTGGAGGAAGATTGTTGAAGAAGCCAAGGCTCACCAAGGGCTGTAGAGCTACTGAAGAAGAAGAGAAGAAGATTCAAGCCCATAACGAAAAAGTTTTTCCATGAAAATTCGAACTCTCCTGCATAACTTCCTCTCACTTTTTGTGCTATGAAATTATTCTTTAAAGCCACAAGAATCAAGCGAAATCAATGACATAATCATGCTGAAAGCAATGGAAACAACTTTATGAAGACTTACTCCATTACAACTTAATTTCTGCAGTTTACTTTCACATTACTTGTTGGCAAAGCCGAGGCTCACCAATTCAACTGAATTTCTTACAATACATCTACAATGGGGCATTAAAGAAGCTATTTTATTTGCCTTACAGCCATTTAGTACATCTATGCACATGCATTCATTCTGTATTTATAGTCTGTTTGTTCAATGTTTTCACAAACTCACATGTGCAGTATCACATCATTAGATTAAATATACCGCTCACTCTGTGGATCCAAATTAAGGAGATCCTCAACGATGTGTAACTTGTCATGAAACAAGAAAACGCGATATAAAATCCAAGGTGGAATAAGATTATTGTTGTGACAGTGCCACGACATTCAAAAGTGCCGCTACGTTAGTACGCGAACACGGCGATAGAGGCGCTCCGCAGCTCGGCCGAGCGCCACCTGGTTATGAACGGCGCCGGCCGCATGTCACGGCCCGGCAGTCGAATGACAGATACGGAGTTAGTAACATGTAACCCGCTAGTGTTTCTACTTTTGTATCTCCACGCACTTTAGTAGTGATTAAAGGTTATAACACTTTTTGGCGACGAGGTCGGATAATTTTTTTCCTGCGTTGTGGACTTGTGTGTTCGTGTCGGGGCAGACATGGAACAGCTTATGCAAGCGCTTATTGAACAACAAACACAGCTGACGGCTGCTATTCAGGCGTTGTCGACGTCGCTTACTCATCGTCTGTCTTCCTCTTCTCCGCCTCCGTTCCCTCCTTATGACGAGGCCGCTGAAGACTGGGAGGATTATGAGAAGCGTTTGCGGCAACACTTCTTGGCTTTCGGCGTTGTCGATGCTCCTATGTGTAAGTCGTTATTTCTATCTTGGATTTCCCCACGGATCTATCAGCTGCTCTCTCAGTTAGCCCCTCTGCGGGAACCTGCCTCTCTGTCCTTCCAAGAAATGTGTGACTTATTGTCTAACTATTACCGAAAAAACACCCATGTCGTTGCCGCCCGCGTGGCTTTTTACCGGTGTCGTAAACAGCCCCATCAATCTTACCGGGCTTGGGCGGCGGAACTCCACGGTCTGAGTCGGAAATGTCAGTTTGTCACGGACACTCATCATGAGTCTTACGCTGATTCAATGGTTCGGGACGCTATTTTACGGCTTGCTCCTGATAAAGAAGTTCGGCAACGTGCCTTACAATTGCCAAACCCGTCGTTGTCGGAAGTTCTCAGCATCGCTCAATCCTTTGAAGTGTCTCACGCTGCTGGTGCGCAAATAGACGCGTGGTGTGATGTAGGCGCTGTCCAGACCACTTTCGACGCAGACAATGTGCCTGTTTCACAGGGAAACGACGATGTGGCGGCGGTGCACTCGCGTCAACAACGTCGCGTTGCGCCGCCACGCTCGCAGCGAAAACAGCAACCACAGAAGCAGGTTCGTTCCGCCCTTCCTTCTTGTCCACGTTGTTTCGTACAGCATGACAGAGCCGCGTGTCCAAAACGTTGGGCCACGTGTAATTCATGTAGGAAAAGAGGCCACATTGCTTCTGTGTGTCAGTCCCCTAAAGTTCCTGTCGACGAGGACGAGGCATCGGACATGGATGTTAACTGTGTGCTTTCTCAAACGAATAAGTTGTTTGTTACTGTTCGTGTTCTGGATAAAGACATTCGCATGCAAGTGGACACTGGCTCTGCAGTAACTCTCATTAATTCTCGCACGTATTTGGAGTTGGGCTCCCCTCCCTTGTCTCCCATTACGCGAAATCTACGAACTTATAATAAGCAGAAAATTCCTATTGTTGGCCAGTTTGATGCTTCCACTGCCTACAAGTCTGTTGTTAGGCCCCTCACGTTTTATGTGGTGGATCATGCGGGCACTGAAAACCTGTTCGGTTATGATGCTTTCCAGTTGTTCGGGTTTTCCATTGATGATGATGTGCACCTCATATCTGAGGACATTCCGTATCCACAGCTGGATGGCTTGTATTCTGAATTCTCGTCCGTGTTCTCTGCTGGTCTGGGTCGTGCCAAGGAGTTTGAAGCCCACATTACTCTTAAACCTACGGCTCGCCCTAAGTTTTTCCGGGCACGCCCTATTCCTATGGCGTTGCGTGCGCCTGTCAAAGCTGAGATAGACAGGTTAACAGCTTCGGGGATTCTCCTTCCTGTTACCTCCAGCGAATGGGCATCGCCCATCGTGGTGGTTTCTAAACCAAACGGGAGTCTGCGATTGTGTGGTGATTTTAAAGCCACTGTCAACGCTCAAAGCCTCATTGACACTTATCCTCTTCCCCGTCCTGAGGAGTTATTTACCAAGCTCGCTGGGGGCCAGTTCTTTTCCAAACTTGACTTATCGGAGGCGTACCATCAGTTGCCGTTGGATGCATCTTCCAAGGAATTTCTCGTCATCAACACTCCTTGTGGGTTGTATCAGTACCAGCGGTTACCATTTGGCGTCGCTAGCGCGCCGGCCATTTTTCAGCGGTTTTTGGAACAGCTCACGGCTTCCGTTCCCGGCTGCATCAACTACCTGGATGACATTGTTGTCACGGGGGCCTCCACTGAGGAGCACCTTCGCAATTTGCGTTCATTGTTTCGGGTTCTGCATTCAGCAGGGTTGAAGTGCAATCTGGACAAGTCTCAGTTCTTCCAACCCTCCATTGTGTATCTTGGTTTCCACTTGTCCCATGAGGGTATACGTCCTCTACGACAGCACGTTGCGGCCATTACCGCTCTACCCCGGCCGTCTACGGTCAAAGAACTTCAGGCGTTTCTAGGCAAGGTTGCTTATTATCACAAATTCATTCCCTCCGCGGCGGCGGTGGCTCATCCTCTGCATCAGCTGTTACGCAAAAACGTTCCTTTCTGTTGGACCGCCGAGTGTGAGCAGGCTTTTGTCCGCCTGAAGGCTCATTTGCAGTCGGCGCCTTGTCTTGCCACATTCCGTCCGGGTCAGCACTTGGTTCTGGCGACTGACGCGTCACAGTATGGCCTGGGGGCTGTTCTCGCCCATCGGTATGAGGATGGGTCGGAACGACCCATCGCCTACGCTTCCAAGACCCTCAACGATGCCCAACGGCGTTACTCTCAAATAGAAAAGGAGGCGCTCGCTATCATTTATGCTCTGAAAAAGTTCAGCGTTTTTTTGTATGGTTCTAAGTTTCACCTCATCACCGACCACAAACCGCTGGTCTCTCTGTTCAGCCCCTCGGCGTCGCTTCCGGATAAGGCCGCTCACCGCCTGCAACGTTGGGCCTTATACTTGTCTCGTTTTCACTATGAGATTCACTATCGCCCCACGGCCCAGCACGCCAACGCTGACGCGTTGTCGCGTTTGCCGATGGGCCCCGACCCGGTTTTCGATCGCGATGAACTCCTCTGTTTCCACATTGATGAGGAAGAACGTCGTGCGGTCGAGGGTTTTCCACTTACAGGTTCGCAGGTCGCGTCGGCTACTGCGCGGGATCCGGTCCTGCGTCAGGTGATCAGTTTTGTTCAGCGGGGTTGGCCGGACAGGACCAAGGGCCGGGCGTCGGATCCCCTTCGCAACTACCATGCCTTGCGCCTTCGTCTGTCTGTTCGTGAGGGTGTTGTTCTTCTGGCCACGGATGGCGCATCTCCACGGGTTGTGGTGCCCGCCTCTCTTCGCAAAGCTGTTCTCAAACTATTGCATGAGGGCCATTGGGGGATTTCTCGGACTAAGTCCCTGGCCCGCAGGCACGTTTATTGGCCCGGTATCGATTCGGACATCGCCCACATGGTCGCTGCGTGTGCTCCGTGTGTTCAACAACTGGCTGCGCCTCGTACTCTGCCCTCTCCGTGGCCTGATCCGGCGCAGCCGTGGGAACGGGTGCACGCTGACTTTGCCGGCCCCTTCCTCGGCACTTATTGGCTACTGTTGATTGACGCCTTCTCGAAGTTTCCGTTTGTTGTTCGCTGTCCGTCGCCCACCACTGCGGCGACGACGCTGGCTTTGTCAAAAATCTTTGCGCTAGAAGGTCTTCCATCCACGATTGTCACGGACAATGGCCCTCAGTTCTCTTCGCAGGCCTTCCGTGATTTTTGTACTGGACAAGGGATTCATCATGTTACAGCACCGCCCTTCCATCCGCAATCGAATGGGGAGGTCAAGCGCCTTGTCCGCACTTTTAAAAGCCAAATGAAAAAATTCCTTAGTGATTTTTCCACAGATGACGCTCTGTTGCAATTTCTGAGTTCTTATCGCTTCACGCCTCTGGGTGATCGCAGCCCTGCTGAACTCTTGCATGGCCGCCAACCGCGCACCCTACTGCATCTGCTTCACCCTGTCAGGCCTTGTACTGTGTCCCCTAGTGCGGGAAAATACCAGGTGGGCGCCGACGTGTGGGCACGGGGGTATGGATCTCGCCCTAAATGGATTCCAGGGGTGGTCCAGGCTCTTCGCGGCCGCCGGCTTTGTGAAATACGTACGGACGACGGCATGGTTGTTCGCCATTACGACCAGATGCGCCCACGAGTGGTGGCCACGCCGGTACCACCGCCCTTTTCTTTCGTCTCCACCAGCCCGAGAAGCCAGTCCTGTCGCTGCTGCCGATCTTCCGGGCGTGTTGCTGCCGCCGCCGTCGCTACCGCTTCCGAGTACGCCGGAACCGGCCCCAGTCGCGACGCCGCCTTCTCCGGGACCCATCTCGCTGGAGCACACCCCCAGGTCCACGACACCTATGGATGCTGCTCCGGAGTTTTCACCCATCATCTCGTCCAGGAGGCACGTTCCACGCGCCAGCTTCCGTCCTGGACATTTTCGACCATACTCTCGTGTTTCTCCGCGGGATCTTCTCGGGACCTCCCAAGAGGCCATGGATGTCTCCGCACTGTCCGTGTCTCCACGAAAGTGAGCGTTTTTTTTTTTCAAGGGGGGAAAAGTGTTGTGACAGTGCCACGACATTCAAAAGTGCCGCTACGTTAGTACGCGAACACGGCGATAGAGGCGCTCCGCAGCTCGGCCGAGCGCGGGAGCGCCACCTGGTTATGAACGGCGCCGGCCGCATGTCACGGCCCGGCAGTCGAATGACAGATACGGAGTTAGTAACATGTAACCCGCTAGTGTTTCTACTTTTGTATCTCCACGCACTTTAGTAGTGATTAAAGGTTATAACAATTATGAAAGGTGTATGTCAAAAGTCCTTGAATAAATTTTTATTTAAGAGGTAACGTCAAACGTGTCACAAATATCTACAGGTATTCAGGCATACACTGAAATGCTATAAGGTAACAATCTACTCAACTGGTATACCACTCTACATTTCATTGTTATTGTGTATCTGTTTTTCTATGCTCTCCCATTGACCCTAGATGTATGCTGCTTGACTGTCAAAAAACATGCACTATCAGGGATTTACTTTTGGGAGTAGGATAAGAGGTCATGGTCCAAGAAATTCTTCTGTTCCTGATGTCTCATCCTGAACTGCGCTGGACATCCTCAGAGGTGCTCCTCCACTGAGTCTTGCTGACTGACCGGTCGGATGTCCAAGAGTGACATAAATACTGTAGGAAGAGATGGTGTGGTCAAAGTAACATGCGATGAGCAGAGATAATTATTGTCAGCAATAAAAATTAACTATCAATTGTTGTCTTGTCCAAGATAAAAAGATAAAACTGTCTAGCGATTCGCCAGAGATACTGTCCATATGTCGCTAAATTTCATTGCCTCTTCTTTCCTATTAAAATTATCCTAATGCTCATAAATTTCAATGGCTTCTCTACAGAGCTGCGGATAATAATGTGACATTGTTAATAAAATTTCTGTTTCATAAAACTTCACTTTGTGGCTTCTTGACTGAATAGCATGATCAGCTACAGCTGATTTCTCTGTTTCTCCTAATCGGCAAAGACTTTTGTGCTCTTTTAGCCATGTATTTATGCTCCTCTTGGTAGTTCCAATACAAACTTTACCACATGTATATGGAATTTTGTATACACCATGTCGACAGAAGATGGCGTTTATCCTTCACAGATCGGAGTACTCTGCTTATTTTCTTTGTTGGCCTAAAGACTGGTCTGATGTTATGTTTCTGTAAAATCTTACCAATCTGATCCGTTACTTATTTAATAAAAGGGAGAGAAACTGTGTTTTTCCGTCGTCGTAGTTCATCCTTGTCCTTCGGTCTTCTGTTCTTTGGTCGCAAAATTCTCTTTACCCCTTTCCCTGAGTAGCCATTTTATAAGCATCAGGATAATTTTAATAGGAAAGAGGGAGCAATGAAACTTAGCGATATATGGACAGTAGCTCTGCAGAATCGTTACACAGTTTTATCTTTGACAAGACGACAATTGATAGTTAAGTTTTATTGCTGACAAGGATTATCTTTGCTCATCACATGTTACTTTTACCACGCTCCCCCCCCCCCCCCCCCCCCTTCCTAGAGTATTTATGTTGCTCTCGGACGTCCGACCAGTCAGCAAGACTCAGCAGAGGAGTGCCCCTGAGGATGTCCAGTGCAGTCCTGGATGAAACGTCAGGAACAGAAGAGTTTCTTGGACAATGACCTCACATCCCAAAAGGTTTATGGGCAGCTATGTCATCCAGTTGTGAAAGTCTTCATTCTATGATCAGTAGGATAAGAACCTTTAAAACTAGAGAGGAGCTAACAAGAGCAAATACTGACACTGTATTTTCTCCTTTTCATATCAGACAATGTATGCAAATAGAAGATAGCACATCCTAGTAGTGCTGCAAGGAACAAGCCAGTATATTTTTCTAACACCAGATGTCAAGCATAAAATTACAAAGTAATATCACCGATAAATTAGCTACCAATCTTTGTACAGGAACATCTGTAAAAATTGGTTTGTACGGGCAGGCATTTTCTAACTGGCTCTCTTTTTTCTCTAACCTGCTGTAGGGGAAGAAGCATAGGAACAAAGAAATCCACTGGTAATAATTGTAATGATTTATTTCATTGACTCAATAAAAAAATCTGTGTCAGTAAATGTTGTGAAGAAAAAGAAAATTAATTAATTAATTAATAGAAAACTAGCAGCTTTTGTAATGAATAACAAAGCAGTGCATATAAATGAGGAATTTCTTTCTAGTTGCCATGTTTTGCAATTTCAAAGTATTTTTGTTCTTTTGCCTTTTTTGAGATCATTAACACTGTTGCAAATAGTCACTGATGAATTGACACAACTAAAAATGGTTACTACACACTTATGATTTCTTAATGACACACTGCACAACAGAAAACAGTTCGAAAACTTTTCCATTGGAAACTTACTGTAGCCAACATAATGAAAACCTGGCCTGCTGTAGTTTCCTTTAAATTTTTATTGGCACTTTGAATGAATGCAGAAGCTACTGAAATCCGGTGCTACAGGAGAATGCTGAAGATCAGATGGGTAGATCATGCAATTAATGAGGTGGTACTGAAGAGAACTGGGGAGAAAAGAAATATGTGGCACGACTTGACTATAAGAAGGGATCGGTTGACAGAACATGTTCTGAAACATCAAGCGATCACCAATTTAGTATTGGAGGGGAAGTGTACGTGTGTGCGGAGTGTAAAAATAATAGAAGGAGACCATGAGATGAATACAGTAAGCAGATTCAGAAGGATGTAGGTTGCAGTAGTTATTCGGAGATGATGAGGCTTCCACAGGATACAGTAGCATTTCACTCTCTTACCATTATGGTCTATCAAAGTCCACTTAAGCTGCAGTGAGAACTATTAGAATGTGGTATAGAAATGTTTTGTTTGTGACTGATTACTGTATCATTGTCTAGAAATATTTCAATTAATATTGTCATAATACATTGGCATGATAGTAAGTTGGTTGTCATGTCAACGAATATCAATCAGGACATTTCTGTTAATCACTACACCATTTGGCACACGAACTTAGGACCTCAAGTGTTATATGGATTCATTATATTATAAACTATGTGAGGATTATTAAATAAACTTACAGTATGTAAGTAAATTCTTAGGCTATTAAGCACAAAACACCGGACAGAGAGCAGTTTACAACACGAAGTGTTCTTGTTACTGCACTGAAGATGTCTAGTTATGATTTTACACAATACTAACTTTATTTGATATTATTAATAATATGTACAGCAAATGGTTTTATTAAGAAATTTGTCAATGGAATAGGAGTAATTGGCTACCAATGCTTTGTTAATAACTAAACTTTTTTTAGCTAGTTACCATAAATGCGTGTTCCTAATTAATGAACACCTTTCTGGGTCAAATTAAGCAACTTTAAATCTATATTTAGATAATTTTTATTTCTTGCATTGATTACATGCACTTAGCTATTTGTTTGAAAAAGATGTATATGGTACCATATTATTTATGACACATTTCATTAAGGAATCGGGAAGCAGTAGTCAGTATCCCCAAGTTCCTTGAACAGGCTTCTGCATCAAGTTCATGAGTTCACATTATAAATAATTTGATATTACATACTTTTGGAATCAAAAGACTTTTTAGCATGACTTGATGAGTTACCCCCAAAAATGTCATCATCATTGACTCACAAGTCGCCGAAGTGGCGTCAACTAAAAAGGACTTGCAATACGGCGGCCGAACTTCCCCGCCTCCTCCCGGCCAACAATGCCATACTATCATTTCATTTCAATGATCCTATCAAGCACTAATGAATGGAACTATGTGAAGTATGTTAGCTTTTTTAATGTTATATGTCATCATCAATTACATTGCAAATAAAGATTTGTTTAGGTGCTACAGCACTTCTGTGGTACGCTCCTTATTTAATTTATTATGAAGCTGTTACCCCATGAATTTAAGATTGTCATCGTTCACTAATGAGATGTACATTATGACTACCTGCTTAATAGTGTGTTGGCCCACCTTTGGAATCCTATACAATACCGATTCTGTGTGCCATGGATTCAACACGTCCTTGGTAGGTTCCTGGAGGTATGAGACAAACAGGTCAAGCAAATCCTGTAAATTACAGGCCAATGATTCACGGACGCAGAGCTGGCGCCCAACAGTGTCCCAGATGTGTTCCACCGATTCAGATCAGACAAATTATGTGGCTAAGACAGCAACATGACTTCACAATCGTGCTCCTCAAACTACTGTAACACATGATCATCAAACTTCTTCTGGGTGTTGTACCACATCATTGTATACAATATATTAATTATAAACTTGAAGTCAATGTTTCGGCCATATTACAACAGACCCTATGCTGTTGTAATATGGTCAAAATTTTGATTTAAGTTTATAATTAAAGTACTTTATACAATGATGCGGTACAACACCCAGAAGAATTTTAATCATCATGACACCAAGGGACCATGTAATTATTTGCTGCAGCACAATTCTGGCCTTGACATGTCAATTACCCTATCCTCACCATTGGGTAACAAACGGCATGAGCAGATGCAGATAGCCTGCAATAATGTTCATGTAGCCCTTAGCTGTCATGGTGCCTTTGACCTTTGGTTACTACCACAGATGCATGTAAGCCCCGGTTAACATCAACTATGGCATAATGCTGACTCCATTGGCCGGCTTCAATGGCACAGTGCTTGTTTTGAGCAGCCATTCACCGGAATGATGGCATATCCAGACATGACCACTGACCTGGTGTAAGAAGAAGCTTGATACATCCAACCAGGTGACATGTTTCCACTGATCCACAGTCCCATGTCAATTATCCCTTTCCCACTGAAATCTTAACTGACAATGTCATTAGGTCAAACACATTGTGGGGAACACACAGTGGTCACCGGCTGCAGAGCCACATGTTCAAGAATGTGTGCTGCACAGTATGCTCTGAAATGACTGTTCCTGCACCAGCAATATACTCTGCCATGAAATATTCCACAGAAGGCCATCTATCCTGCTCTACACAGTGGACAAGCCTCTGACTCTGACTTCCTGAGATGAAGCATAGACATTCAACACCTTGTTAACTACCCATGGCTTCATCATTCTTCAACTACTTACCATAGTTGTTCAGGATACTAGCACATGAACAACCGAGTAGATTCATCATTTTTGATATGTTCATTCCCAGACTTCGTGCCATAATAATCGTCATTTGTCAAAGTCCATTATGTCAACAGATTGCCCCATTTGTGACCTGTATTGTTGCAAGAAAGATTCCCGATTTGTTGCTGGTCTGCTAGTACAGTTCATTTACCACATCGCATGCCTGCCACTGGATGGCATCCAATATCACCATGGGCAATAGCCACAATGTTTTGGCCATTAATGTAGTAGAGGAATACAAAATTAAATCTGTAGGTGATTCATGGGTACACAGTATGCAAAATTTTGTACATAGACCTGCAACCTCTGTCAGTGGCAACAACAGCTGTAATTTGACTGCAGAAAGAGCCAAAATTTGCTGGGATGACAGATACAGGTATGTCATTCCATGCTGCTACTGCTCTATGTCAGAGTTCATGAATTTGTCCAACAATTCTCTAGGAATGACGTCATCACCACCCTGAAAAGTAGCCAACATAACAGTTCCAAAGAGTGGAAGTGATCAAACTTCTCTAAATAGTAATATCCATGAAAAGCTTATTAATCACTATTTCTAAAACTATACTTGACTGTTATTTACTGCAACTTTTCTCTTATTTGCATACATAACAAACTAGACATATTTCAAGAGGGAATATTGTAGGGCAGAACATGAAATGAGTTCCCAGATGGATGATGATAATGGTGGTGGTGATAGGAACAGCTTAATACAAGACTCTTCCCTACTGACATATTTTGTTTACTGTAAGACAGATATGACCGTCTATTCTACAGAATTTTTTGTTATTCAATAATATTCTAATATACTGAAAAGAATATTATGAGTTACATGTAGTCAAAAGACTCTGACACACTGAAAAGTATATCAGTAGCCATAATTTACAGTGTAACAAATTAACATCCATTCCATGCAAACAAGGACATTTACAGTTAATCAGTATTTTGCCTCAATACAAACTTATAATACATCAAATGAAAGATAAAAGATTGAAGAATGCAATCATCATCATCATCATCATCATCATCATCATTTAAGACTGATTATGCCTTTCAGCGTTCAGTCTGGAGCATAGCCCCCTTATAAAATTCCTCCATGATCCCCTATTCAGTGCTAACATTGGTGCCTCTTCTGATGTTAAACCTATTACTTCAAAATCATTCTTAACCGAATCCAGGTACCTTCTCCTTGGTCTGCCCTGACTACTCCTACCCTCTACTGCTGAACCCATGAGTCTCTTGGGTAACCTTGCTTCTCCCATGCGTGTAACATGACCCCACCATCTAAGCCTGTTCGCCCTGACTGCTACATCTATAGAGTTCATTCCCAGTTTTTCTTTGATTTCCTCATTGTGGACACACTCCTGCCATTGTTCCCATCTACTAGTACCTGCAATCATCCTAGCTACTTTCATATCCGTAACCTCAACCTTGTTGATAAGGTAACCTGAATCCACCCAGCTTTCGCTCCCATACAACAAAGTTGGTCGAAAGATTGAACCGTGCACAGATAACTTAGTCTTGGTACTGACTTCCTTCTTGCAGAATAGAGTAGATCGTAGCTGAGTGCTCACTGCATTAGCTTTGCTACACCTCGCTTCCAGATCTTTCACTATGTTGCCATCCTGTGAGAATATGCATGCTAAGTACTTGAAACCGTCCACCTGTTCTAACTTTGTTCCTCCTATTTGGCACTCAATCCGTTTATATTTCCTTCCCACTGACATTACTTTCGTTTTGGAGATGCTAATCTTCATACCATAGTCCGTACATTTCTGATCTAGCCCTGAAATATTACTTTCCAGACTTTCAATCGAATCTGTCATCACAACTAAGTCATCCGCATATGCAAGACTGCTTATTTTGTGTTCACATATCTTAACCTCACCCAGCCAGTCTATTGTTTTCAACATATGATCCATAAATAATATGAACAACAGTGGAGACAGGTTGCAGCCTTGTCTTACCCCTGAAACTACTCTGAACCATGAACTCAATTTACCGTCAACTCTGACTGCTGCCTGACTATCCACGTAAAGACCTTTAATTGCTTGCAAAAGTTTGCCTCCTATTCCATAATCTCGTAGAACAGACAATAACTTCCTCCTAGGAACCCGGTCATATGCCTTTTCTAGATCTATAAAGCACAGATACAATTCCCTGTTCCACTCATAACACTTCTCCATTATTTGCCGTAAGCTAAAGATCTGGTCCTGACAACCTCTAAGAGGCCTAAACCCACACTGATTTTCATCCAATCTGTCCTCAACTAATACTTGCACTTTCCTTTCAACAATACCTGAGAAGATTTTACCCACAACACTGATTAAAGAGATACCTCTGTAGTTGTTATAATCTTTTCTGTTTCCATGTTTAAAGATTGGCGTGATTACTGCTTTAGTCCAGTCTGATGGAGCCTGTCCCGACTCCCAGGCCATTTCAATTATCCTGTGTAGCCATTTAAGACCTGACATTCCACTATATTTGATGAGTTCCGACTTAATTTCATTCACCCCAGCTGCTTTATTACACTGCGATCTATTGACCATTTTCACCACTTCCTCAAATGTGATCCTATTTCCATCATCATCCCTATCCCATTCTACCTCAAAATCTGAAACATTATTGATCGTATTTTCACCTACATTGAGCATCTCTTCAAAATATTCCCTCCATCTGTCAAAGGCATCCACAGGATTCACCAGCAGTTTTCCTGACCTGTCCAAAATACTTGTCATTTCCTTCTTACTTCCCTTTCGAAGACTGCTAATTACACTCCAGAATGGCTTTCCAGCAGCTTGACCCATAGTCTCCAACCTGTTTCCAAAGTCTTCCCAAGATTTCTTCTTGGATGCTGTAATTATCTGTTTGGCTTTCTTTCTTTCTTCAACATAACTTTCTCTGGCTACCTGAGTTCTAGTATGTAGCCATTTTTGATACGCCTTCTTTTTCCTTTTACAGGCTGCCTTGACTGTGTCATTCCACCAAGCTGTTTGCTTCATCCTACTTTTACACACTACTGTTCCAAGACATTCTTCAGCCACTTCTAGTACTGTGTCCCTGTACCTAGTCCATTCCTTTGCCAATGACTGTAATTGACTACATTCAACTAACTGGTACCTTTCTGAGATCGCTGTTATGTACTTGTGGCTGATTTCCTTATCCTGAAGTTTGGTTCAAATGGCTCTGAGCACTATGGGACTCAACTGCTGTGGTCATAAGTCCCCTAGAACTTAGAACTACTTAAACCTAACTAACCTAAGGACATCACACACATCCATGCCCAAGGCAGGATTCGAACCTGCGACCGTACCAGTCGCGCGGTTCCGGACTGAGCGCCTAGAACCGCGAGACCACCGCAGCCGGCTATCCTGAAGTTTCTCCACTCTTATCCTCCTACATATGGACCTGACCTCCTGCACCTTCGGCCTCACAATCCCAATTTCACTGCAGATTAAATAATGATCAGTGTCATCAAAGAATCCCCTGAATACACATGTGTCCCTCACAGCCTTCCTGAATTCCTGATCTGTTATTATATAGTCAATGACAGATCTGGTTCCCCTGCCTTCCCAAGTATACCAGTGAATGTTCTTATGTTTAAAAAAGGAGTTTGTGATTACTAAGCCCATACTGGCACAGAAATCCAAGAGTTGTTTCCCGTTCCTGTTGGTATCCATATCCTCTCCAAATTTACCCATAACCTTTTCATACCCTTCTATTCGATTTCCAATCCTGGCATTAAAATCACCCATGAGCAGAACACTGTCCTTGTCCTTTACTCTAACAACTACATCACTGAGTGCATCATAAAAACTATCCATCTTATCTTGATCTGTCCCTTCACAATGCGAATATACTGACACAATCCTAATTTTCTTGCTAGACACTGTCAAATCTATCCACATCAGTCGTTCGTTTACATACCTTATTGCAACTACGCTGGGTTCCATTTTTTTCCTGATGTAAAGCCCTACACCCCATTGTGCTATTCCTGCTTTGACTCCTGACAGGTAGACCTTGTATTCTCCCACTTCCTCTTCTTTCTCACCCCTTACCCGAATGTCACTAACAGCTAAAACGTCCAACCCCATCTTACTTGCAGCCTCTGCCAGCTCTACCTTCTTCCCAGAGTAGCCTCCATTGATATTAATAGCTCCCCATCTTATTACCATTTGTTTGCCAAGTCGTATCTTAGGAGTCCCTGGTTTGTCAGTTAGAGGTGGGACTCCGTCACCTCCAAAGGTCCGAGGCACTTTGCTCTGATTGTTGCCAGCATCATATTTAAAGTACCAGGGAAGCAGGTTGCTAGCCTTACTTGCCCCGAGTCCCATTGGGTTTTACCCCTAACGGTTGAGGGACTAACCGGTGGATTTGGTAGTCTTTGCCATATGAGCACAAAGGTGACCACGCCTCAGAATATGTCCGAGATGCCCAGCCTTATTCCAAAGTATCTGGTATCCTGACTGTCGGGACCACTTACTTGGCCACTCATACGTTGCTTGTGGTTCATGAACTAGGACATGACTACAGGAACCCACACCATGAAGAATGCAAAAAGATGATAAAAATCTAGTTGATTGTCATTAGTACAGTAATACAAATTGAAAATGCATGATACCTATAATGAGGGGAAGTCATGATTCTGATAGGTGGCTACCCTCTTGTTACAACCACTAAATATTCTGATTTCCAGTTGCCTTTTGTTTTAGAGGGAAAATAACATACCATTGAAAACATTACTAACATAAAACAGTCATTCAAAGCAAGCACTACTGGATTTACCATGAAAACCATTTTAAATGCACTATGACCACAACAGCCACAAAAAGTATGTGTTTATTTCAATTATAAGAAGCGTATTTCATCTGTAATGACGAAATTTCGTAAAAGTTGGATTATGTTGATACCAAATATGTGCGTATAATATTATGTTGAAATTGTAATGCACTTACCTGAATTTTCATGTGATGGGTGTGATGCTCACCAGTGAAGGGTGTGACAATTGTTAAAAGTAACATATTAAGATTTTATTGTTATGTCCTGTTACAATGACTGACTAAAATAAATACTTTTTTAAGGATGTCTCATAAAATTATGATATTCACCTGCAAAATTTTACCTTTTAAATGCTTATGGTAAAAAAAAATTTATAGGCACTGTTACATTAATTCTCTGTTTACTTCACAAGATGGCTAAATCACAGCAAAGAGGACGAGACTGTCCCATGAAAAGCTTAAGAAAGATGAAAGGAAGTGGAAAGAAAAACTACAGCGAGAATGTTGACAAGATAAAATAAGATGTGAAAATAATAAGAAAGAACTGTGCAGAAATAAACTTAAGTTGAAAAGGCCAAACGACAGAGAAAGGCAGATGTGATGTCATTTAAAGAAACATTTATTAGTAACTGGAACTACTAAACAACTGTCAACTACATTTTCTCCAACAGGATCTACAAGTGAGCACAATCACTTAGAAAAGTTATGTCTTGATTTTTAAAAAAACCATGTCCTATGAGTAAACAAAAAAGTGCCACTTAAAAAGAAACATATGTGTATGACTATTAGTGAAGTATATGACCCATTTAAAAAGGAAAATAATAAAACTATGAATTCAAACAAATCAAAATTCTATGATCTTAGCCCTCAGTTCGTTATACCAATCAAGGAAACTCCTAGCAATGTTTGAATTTTCAAGTATCACGTTTATTTTGATTTCCTGATAAAATCTGTGAGATCCTTAGATCCTGAGAGTTCAGGAAATCCTAAGAATGTTTCAAGTATGTTATGTTGCAGTACTGAAGATGAACAATGTATAACTGATTTTTGGCTTGAATGTAAGACTTCTGTTCAGAATTTATTACATGTTGGAGTGGATTTTGACAGCCCTTTGACATTGAAACAATGAGATGAAGTGGAATGATTTGCTAGGCTTGTAGAGATTGATGGCTCATTATTAGATGCCATAAGTGAAATTGACAGTAAACTTGCATACATGAAAATCCACTACTATGTTAAAACTGTCCAGTCTGAATATTTTGAGAGCAAAAAATGTGTCATAGAGACAAGTTGACTATGCCGAGAATTACATGGCTCTTTTATCAGGACGAGATATCTAGTGCACACTGGAGTCATTTACAATTAACAGTGCTCACCGGCTGTGCTTGGCTTAAAAGTACAAAGAGGCCAATTGTAATTATAAGAGATGAACTTTCTCATGATATGGTGGCTGTCTGGGTTTTTCTAAAATCTATACTCACTAGGCTGAAAACAGAGTTTCAACAAGGAAAAAGTATTTGTGATTTCTGATGGATGTTCTTTGCAGTTCAAAAACAGATATACGCTACTGAATCTGTGTTTCACAATTGAAGATTTCCATGTGACAGGAAAGTGGAATTTTTTTGCCACATTTCTCGGCAAAGGGACAGTGGATAGTATTTGTGGCACTGTAAAGCATAAAGCATTCATCCATGCCAAGACAAGGAAAACTATTGTCAATTCTGCACTTGACTTCTACAATAGCGTTTCACAACATGTGTCAGAGATTCAAGAACTGTATGCCCCAACAGAGAAAGTAGCTATACACAGATCAGTGTTCAAAAGAGCTGTGGAAGAAATCTAAGCAACACTTTGAAGTAAAGGATGGGAAACATCTTTTAGTGGGAAGAATGGTCAAGTCTGCACTGGACTCTATCAGCGTGTTTGATAAATCTGAACTTGGACCTCTAGATTTGTTATTAGCATATCTTGAGCAAATTATCTCCACCCAGGACATTTCACTGCATAATTTCGTACAAGTCGCTCTAGAAATGGAAACTCCAAAATGCAGCAAAGTTCAAATGAATAGGAAAATTCTCTATTATGCCGAGGTAACTGGTATTAATGCAGAAAGATGTGACATACAAATGAATTACATACATCGCAGTGGTAGTTTCTGGATTTGGCCAGAGAGAGAAAAAAATTTCAACAGAAAATATCTCTGTGACTAAAAGTGTCTGTTCCAGTTCCAGTGAATAACACGGGCCAGTTTCCATTCAAAAAGCTGTCTGCTGGAGTGTGCAGGGACTAGACTGCCAACCGGTGCAGTGTCAGGAGGTTTTGGGGCAGAGAGGTGGGAGGAAAAAGAGCAAAAATGGAGAGGAGCAGGGAAAGATGGGTGGATGTGTTGGCAGAAAGCTACAAATAAACAGGGTGGGAGATGAGAACGGGGAGCGGATAATAGGACACACGGGGTGAAACTATTGGGTGGAGGGTGTGGGGACAGTATGTTACTGTAGGTTGAGGCCAGGATAATCACAGGAGCGGAGAATATGTTGTAAGGATAACACCCATCTGCGCACTTCAGAAAAGCTGGTGGTGGAGGGGAGGATCTGGCTGGCTGCAGTTTGATTAATATTTCCCCCAATCCTCCTACCACGTCCAAGAACCAGTCACAAAGGAGCGTCCCCTTCATTACCCAGTACCATCCCAGACTGGAACAATTGAACAACATCCTTCCCAGGGCTTTGATTACCTATCATCATGCTTTGAAATGAGGGACATTCTAACCAAGAAATTTTTCACCCCTCCTAAAGTGGTGTTCCATTACCCACCCACTCTCCACAACACCCTAGTCCATCCCTATGCTACTCCAAATCCCAACACCTTGCTACAAGGATCATAATCCTTTAGCAGACTCAGGTGCAAAACCGACCCAATCCACCCACCCAGAGCTTCCTATTCCAGTCCTGTCAGTGGGTTATCCTAACCCATCAGCGGCGAGCCACCTGTGAAAGCAACCATGTCATTTACCAGCTCTGCTGCAATCACTGCACAGCTTTTTATAAGTCCACCAGGCTGAATGGCCACCCCCAAACTGTGGCGAGGGCCAAAGGAGACTATCCTGTGGCACAACATGCAGCTGAACATAAAATACTTGGTTTCACCACCCCCAAGCCACTGCTTCACTATCCAAGCCATGAGTCTTTCCCTCCATCACCAGCTTTTCTGAACTGCGCACCTGGGAGTTATCCTTACAAGACATTCTCCACTCCCGCAATTATCCCGGCATCAACTTACGGTAACATACTGTCCTCACATCCTCCACCAAACAGTTTCCAACCCCTCTGTCCCATCATCTCTTCCCCATTCTCATCTCCCACCCTGTTTATTTGCAGCTTTCTGCCAATGCATCCACGTCTTTCCTTGTTGTTCTCCTTTTTTGTTCCTTTTTCCCCCACCTACCTGCTCCACAGACTTCTGACGCTGCACCTGTTGGCAGTCTAGTCCCTGCACACCTCACCAGAGAGCATTCATCACTCTCCCCATGTGTACACTACTATCCCTTCCCGTTCCCCTTCCCCACCCTTCCAAACTGCTGCTTGTATCCCATGTGATGTGGCATTCTGGCCCGAGATGCTGGAGTTGGCAGTAGTGTGTGTGTGTGTGTGTGTGTGTGTGTGTGTGTGTGTGTTACTGATGAAGGCTGTGGCTGAAAGCTATATGTGAGTGTCTTAATTGTGCCTGTCTGCAACTTGATGTGTCTTCTTTATGGTAAGTAGCAATCTGTCATTTCCTACATTGTTGATATTCCCCCCATTACTATGGAATGGATGTTAAGCAGCCTTACATTCTCCTTGTATGTGTAAACAGAATTCTCAATATCAATATCCTCTAGAAATCCTGACTGTGACTTGGCAATATAACCTGATGATTAACCCTCAAGTGGGCACGCTTGTATATAAAATGTGCCAACCACAAATAATACTGTCTTTTACCATTCCACTGCTGTTTTAAATTGCAAGCTCATGCCTGTTCCTTTATCATTGCTTCATCTAACACAATGATAAATTGTGTTGTCATGTGTCAAATGAGCAGCAGTAATATAAAATAAACAATGAGATAAGTGAGCAAAAGTTTACGATCTGTGTAACAAAATGGTCCAGTTTATGGGATAGCAGCACAATCCCACAATGAGGCAGTTGTCTATGAGCTAATTAGTAATCATAAAAGTGGCTGGTTGGAATCTGATGCAACTATACTGTTTAATGCTTGAGTGAGTCATTACTGTCTGCGGCAATAGAGCAATATAATTAACATTCATTTTATTATTATTTAATTAAACAGTGCTTTAGCTCATATTATGGCAGTTCATATGATTGTTGTTTAATTAAACTAAGATTAAACTGTGATTCTGCTTATACAAGTTTACCTACGTAACATAAAGACAGCTATTATTTACATGTGTACAAAGTACACTGGGCATCCATCACGTTACAAAAAGTGGTGCACCTACTCAAGCATTAACAAGCTGATTGCATATTACCTATTGCAAAATTTTCAAATTTAGTTGCAAAGTGTCCTCTAATGGGACAAGAATTTATGACTGCAAACATTTTTATGTAAAGTACGCTACAGAATCTTTAACTATTTCTTTTAAAAGTGAAACAACATGAAAGGTATACTGAGAAGTTAGACAGGCGGATAAAGACAGTAGGGCACTCATTGATAAGGTTTTCTTTGGTGAAGCTTAAGGTTTTCTTTGGTGAAGCTCAAAGCAAGAAAATAATCCAGTAACAAAAACTCTCTCTGATCATGACACACAGTGACTTAGGATAAATAAGATAGTTCTTCACAGTACTGATACTCCTCAGTGGAAATTCTTTGGCATAATTAATGACTCAAATACAAATGTTTTTAGGGATAGTTTACTAGAGATGACCTGGGATGAAATTGACAATTAACCACATGTTGACATCAAATTTAATCTATTCCATGATAAACTCATATCATTATATTAAAACAACTTTCCCCATAAGCTAGTCAGAAAGGACATTGAGCAGCTATGTAAAATACCGTGGATCACTAGTGGCATTAAAGTACCTTTTGAGAGAAAAAAGGGAACTGTAACTGTTGGTAAGAACAAGTAGAGTTCCTGCAGTAGTTCCATCCTACAAAAAAACTCAAATTACTATGCAAAATTATTAAAAAATCAAGGAACTTGCACTGAATGTCAGAAATCAGTAATTCTGACAACAGACTTGCAGCTGTATGGAGTGTAGTAAAACAAGAGACAGGACATCCAACCACAGAAGAAGCTAGCATCTCAATTGAACTGAATCAAAGGGCTATAAATGATGATCACACATAGCAAGCATATTAAATAATCATTTCTTAAATATAGTAGAAAGTACAGGGACAAACAGGTCAAGAGGAGAACAACAGCAGTACGTTGAAAAATCATCTCTCATAAACTCAATCATGTGAATCCTCCCGTAATTAAAAAAATTATATTTATTCTCTCAAAAATAAAAGCTCATCAGGATTTGATGGTGTTTCAAATGGAGTACTAAAGATTTGTTTCCATATGATAATCCCTGTCTTATAGGAAAGAAGTAAACAACTGCCAACCTGTTTCACTAGTGACATCATTTTCCAAAATTTTTGTGATGGTGATGTATTCTAGAGTGGTATCTCATTTGAGTAGCTATAATATCCTCAATAAATCAGAGTTTGTATTTCAAAAGAGTTGTTCTAATGAGTTTGCCATTTACATTTCACTCACCAAATTTTACAAGCATTAACAAAATGGCTCTGGCTGATGTGTTAGGTAATCTATCTAAGGCATATGACAGTTGAATCACAATATCCTCCTAAATACATTGAGGTTTTATGGGATTGATAGTACAGCTAACCATTGAATAATGTCATATCTAACCAAAAAAATCCAGAAAGTTGTACTTCGTAATTCAACCAATGTAGTTCAGAGACATTATTCTGACTGGGGAGAAATCGTGTACGGGGTTCTCCAAGACTCGCATCTTATGTCCACTAATGTTCCTCATATATGTAAATGATCTCCCATCTAATATACAACAAGCAGACTTAGCTCTTTCCGTGGACAACACTAGTATTTTAATTGACACAAGCATACATAAGAAGAAGAAATGGTAAACAATGTTCTTTAAACTATCACTGGCTGGTTTTCTACAAATGGCCTTACCATCAACTTTAAAAATACTCAATATGTTCAGTTCTGCACATATAGGGGTACTGATGTTAGTTGTGGTCTTCAGTCCAAAGACTGACCTGATGCAGCTCTCTATGCTACTCTATCCTGGGCAACCCTCTTCACTACTGCAACCTACATCTTCTCTGAATCTGCTTACTGTATTCACCTCTTGGTCTCCCTCTATGAATTTACCTATCACACTTCACTCCAGTGCCAAACTGGTGATTCCTTGATGTCTCAGAACGTGTCATATCAACCAATTCAAGCAAAGTTTTCTACAAATTTCTTTTCTCCCCAGTTCTACTCAGTACCTCCTCAATAGTCACATGATCTATCTATCCAATCTACAGCATTCTTCTGTAGCACTACATTTTAAAAGCTTCTTTACTCTTCTTGTCCAAACTGTTTATTGTCAATGTTTTGATTCCATGCTGTAATAAAACTGCCACTTGGGCATCCTTTGCCACCCCCTGAATAGACCACAATTATTTTATGCTTAATTAATTGTTTAATGTACAATGCTACAATGCACCTATACCAGTAATTAGTCTGTTTGAGGCAACTCATGTAAAATCTGAGTTTGCTATTGTATTCTGCAGTCAATAAAAAGTTTGTGAACATGCTAGGAATATTTTGTTTTCAATAATTACTAAGTAATTGATCTAAACTTGCTACACTGATAAGTCTGTTAATTAACATTTAACATAAACCATAATGACCCACATAAACAAAGAGCATTTTGCAGCTTAGGAATTTATTTTCAGCAAATTGGTTAACTATTTTTGATAAATGAATTATTTGGAATTTATACACATGCAGGAACACTTTTCGTTCTTTCTTTTGACTGTAATGAACTAAAGTGTAATGTGTATTTTTATTTTCTGGAAGCTTGTAAATTATTTCAACAAAATTATGTCCATGTCCACACAAAATTGTAAAGCATTATTTTCATTATTTTTCTATGCACCGTGAATTAATTTTATTACACACTTTTATTTATCACTTCTTAACATTTGTAACTTCTGATTGTCAATGACTGTTATAAATTATATAAATACCAGTGACTGCATACAGCAGGGAGGCAGTTTGTAGCAAACATCAACAGCAATATTTTTCGCCGCCTAACATCTTGCATACAGATAAGGCAGTTTTGTCAAAAATCTGTACCTGGAAATTATTTTGTACATTACATGATTAGTTTTGCATTTACAGCAGCATAGCAGAAGAGCTCAGGAGTACTTACAGCAAAGATACACCTCAAGAATGTAGATCTTACAACTGACGTAAATTTCATGAACATTTTTGGTAACAACATTTCATTTTAAATTAATGAACAGTTCTGTATTTTTTTTAATTCAATCAATTTGTTGAGACAGTTGTATCTTCTCAGCTGGATGAGGCCCATTTTTTATATTCTTGCAGTTCACATTGTTATTGTGGCCACAAAACTCAGTATAACTTTTGGCATAAACTTTTAACTTTTATATGTTTGCAAATATTTTATTTATCAGCAATCCATATCACACACATCCGACACAATGCTGACTTCTTCACTAGCCAGCAGTTCCATTTTAATACACATTTATATTCCAAACAAATATCTTCCTGGCACTTAGATCTATACTGGACATTAACAAATTTCCCTTCTTCAGAAATACTTTTCTTGCTATTGCCAGACTACATCCTACACCATCTCTGCTTTGGACACAATCTCTTATTTTCCTGACCAAATAGAAAACTTATCTACTATTGTAAGTGTCTCGTCTCCTAATCTAATTCCCTCGGCATCACCAGATTTAATTTGACTACATTCCATTATCCTTGTTTTACTTTTGTTGATGTTCATCTTACATCCTCCTCTCAAGACACTGTCCACATCATTCAACTGCTCTTTCAAGCCCTTTGCTGTCTCTGACAGCATTACAATGTCAGCAGCAGATGTCCAGGTTTTTATTTCTTCTACAGAGACTAATTCCTACTCCAAATTTTTCTTTGGTTTCCTTTACTGCTTGTTCACTGTACAGATTCAGTAATGCCAGGGATAGGCTACAACCCTCCCTCACTCCCTTCACAACCTCTGCATCCATTTCACGGTTTCTCTACAAGTTGCAGACAGCCTTTTGCTCCCTGTATTTTACCCCTGCTGCCTTCATAATTTCAAAGAGAGTAGGCCAGTCAACATTCTCAAGAGCTTACTGTAAGTCTACAAATGCTATAAACTTAGAGTTGCCTTTCCTTAACTCATCTTCTAAGAAAGTAATAGGGTAGTATTGCCTTGTGTGTTCCAACATTTCTTCTGAATCCAAACGGATCTTCCCCGAGGTTGGCTTCAGTCAGTTTTCCCATTCTTCTGTAAAGGATTCATGCTAGTACTTTGCTACCATGACTTATTTAAGCTGATAGTTTGGTAATATTCACACCTGTCTGCTACTGCTTTCCTGAAATTTGAATTATTGTATTTTCTTGAACTCTGACCATATTTCGCCTATCTCTTATGTCTTTCACACCAGATGGAAGAATTTTGTCATGGCTGGCTCTCCCAATGCTACCAGCAGTTCTGACAGAATGTTGTCTACTCGCAGTGCCTTGTTTCGACTTAGGTTGTGCAGCACTTTGACACATTATTCTCGCTTCAACATATCTCCATCTCCTCTTCATCTACAACCTCTTCCATTTCTATAACAACTGCCCTCAAATATATTTCCTTCTATAGACACACTATATACTTCTTCCACCTTTCAGCTATCCCTTCTTTGCTTACGACTGGTTCACCATTGAGCTCTTGATATTCATACAGCTGGTTCTCTCTTCTCCATGGACCTCTTTAATCCTCCAGTAGGTGGTATCTATATTTTCCCTAGTGATATATGCTTGTAAAACCTTACATTTGTCCTCTAGCCATTCCTGCTTAACCACTTTGCACTTCCCAACAATCTCATTTTTTAGACACCTGTATCCCCTTCCACCCACTTCACTTACTGCATTTTTATATTTTCTTCTTTCATCAGTTAAATTCGTCTCCTGTGCTATCCATGGATTTCTACTTGGCCTTGTATTTTTAACTATTTGATCCTCGGCTGCCTTAACTATTTCACCTCTCAAAGCTACCCCTTTGTCTTCTACTGTATTCCTTCCACTGTTCCAATACAATGTTGCCTTATACTCTCTCGGAAACTCTCAACAACCTCTGGTTCTTACAAATTCTCCAGGTCCCATCTCCTTAATTTGCTATCTTTTTGCAATTTCTTCGATTTCAATCTACAGTTCATAGCCAATAAACTGTGGTCAGTTCTCCCCCTCCAATGTCTTACAGTTTAAAATCTGCTTCCGAAATTTCTGTCTTACCATGAGATAATCAATCTGAAACCTTACAGTGTCTCCACGTCTCTTCCATGTGTACAACCTTATTTCATGATTCTTACACCAACTGTTAGCAATGATTAAACTATCCTCTGTGCAAAATTCTACTGGGCAGCTTCCTCTTTCAATCCATTCCCCCTGTCTATACTCACCAACTATTTTTCCTACTCTTCCTTTTCCTTCTATTGAATTCCGGTCCTCCATCACAATTAAATTTTCCTCATCTCTTTATCATCTGCGGAGCTCTTGTTTATAATATGTAGTATTGCACACAAACCTCTCTCATGAATCAGTCTACTGGTGAAAACCATACAAAGATCCCTATAATAGTTCCTGAGATTAGCCTTCATATAAAGAAAGAAAACTGTGGTGTGGGACTACTTATGTACAGTCTGGTCAAGCTGCGCAGCTCTATGGAGTACCAATAACTATTTAATTTATTACTTTTTCTAACAGATACTGCTTCCTCTCTGATGACCAGCTCATAGCTCCCACCACTGTGGTTACTGGAAACATGCAATTCCACCCACCTGCTTTGATCCTTGACATAATGGCAGTCTGGTGTGTGACATCAGAGCGGCACGGCGTTTTTGAATTAGTTCAAATTTGTAGATGTGTTGTTGTATCTGGTGACATGCTCTGGTGGTGGATTGACATGTGAAGTTGTTTGTGTAACATGGATATTGAGGTCATTTCAGTCTTTGTCATCAGTGTGGTTACATGGGTTTGTTTGAGTCTGGGTACTCAGTGCTGTAACGTGGCTTTGGAAGTGTGTGTTCTGTTTCCAGTGAGTTGTTATGATTTTTTTGGTTTCTGTGGTTTATGCGCTGTGTGTTTTTGTTAGGTTTGATTAATCTGGTGTTCATCATACAGAATGAAATTTAATATTTTTTTCATGTTTGTCAGGGATCAATATGACTGATAAGTTTACCAGCTTTTTGTTACATGCTACTTCAGGCAATGATATGTTGTCATCCTAACATTTCTGCAGCTTTTTGGATTAACAGGCTTCTGGGCAGTGCATGAAGTTGATGAGAGTTCCAGTGTGTCAGACCAGGCACCAATACATGCAGAGGTGCCACCATGACAACATCCGGCTGTCAATACGACATGGTACCTGATTCAAGAAGCCTAGGCTGGCCTTGTGCAAGACTGTGTTGCTTACATATTGCTTTTGTTATAAGTCATTTTTAAGTTTTGTGCATTTGAGACTGGTATGAGAGTTAAAACTGTATTAGATTGGTTTTCTTCGTGTCATGAGTGTTCAGAATATGTTAAATATCGAGCAAAGTAGGGTGGGCCAGAGGATCACTGAAACTGGTGAGTCCCAGATTGGTAAGAAGTAGTTAGGGATGGGTGATTCTCGGGTTGATGTATGAGTATGGAAGTGGGGGGGGGGGGGGGGTTGTTTGTTTATTTTGGGGGAGGGGGTTAGGTATGCTGATTGTGTTTTCAGGGTTTTGTACAGTCATAGCAAGAGGGAACTTAAGGGGCTTTTTGAGGAATATATTGAGGTGGTTAGTACTGTTATGGCAGATGTATTTTCACTGTGTAGGGGTTTGCGGAAGAGGGGTTATGAACATTTAGTCATTAACTGTAGAATTCAGTTTAAAGATAATGACACTGGGGCTTGCACTAATATCAAAGAGGGGTTTTGGGAGGCAATTTAATCTGTTATACGGAGGAGAAGAAGCACTCTTCCAACCTGCAATCCCATTTAGAGGAGCACTGCTGGTGGAAGAATACCCCTGAGAATTTTTTTTTTTTTTTTTTTTTTTTGGGGCTTTCGAGGATGTACAGGCTGAGGGTAGTGAGTTGAAGGGCTGGGTTCAGTTGGGTGGGGGAATGGGGATGAGGTTGTGGCTATTGGTTGTGGGGTTGATGGGGTAGGTTATGGGTTGGGTGTTTAAAGGGTTTGATGTGATTGATTTTGGTTTTTATTTATTCCTTTTATTTTTGTTGGTTTTGTGTTTGGGAGTGGTATTGGGCAGAATAGGGTTGGTTTATGGGTGGGAGATTGTGGGGAATGGTGTGTGTGTGTGTGTGTGTGTGTGTGTGTGTGTCTTGGAATTTTGTACTTATGGGGGGGGGGGGGGGGGGGGGAGGCTACCTAGGTAAGGAGGCTTTTGTTAAGTAATTTTTGTTTTGTTCCACAAAATTTTGGGAGAACTGCCAGATGTTTGTAACTTCCTGCCACAATATTTCACAGAGTCTTCTGCCATCTTCAGGTAATACTGGCAAAAACTCCCTGAGCTCTGGTATTTAAGGCCCAGCCGGCACATGCGTGGTGGATTCACTTGGCGTTGCATGTGCACTCACTGGAAACCACCATCACGATTAATAGGAGACACACTGTCAGACAGCCATATTTCCACAGATTCATTAATAATAGAACATGACCAGTGGAAATACAGTGTTTGGCGATGGCAGACTTACAAGGCTGAAGAAGGTGAGTATGCTGCTGATGTTCTACAATGCGATCCTGCACATTACGTGTTGTTTGCCCTATATAACACACAGAATCCTGTAAACACCTGCCTTGCGCAGCTCTAGGTCGTGTTTGACAGATCCCAACAGCAATGAAATTTTTGCAGGAGGGCAAAAGATTGCTTTCACTTTATATTTTCTTAGTATTCTGCCTACTTGCACTGAAATATTACCAATATATGGTAAATAGGCAGTCGTTTTAAAGGCCTCTTCCTCTTCTTTGCTCCGTTGTTTATAGATCTGAGCACTCTCTCCACTTGCTGATGCAAATACAAACTATCGGTGGCAGAGATGACGTGGTCTCAGTGAATCAATGTCTTCAAAATACCCAGCGTTTACGCCGGATGGTGGCAACTAGCAGCTTGCAAGTAAAGGTCTGTGTGAATGGGCTTTCTATATGCTGAATGACCAAGTGTGCCATCGCTTACGTTGCACCAAGACGTCTAAAAACTTGGTCATTCAGAATACAGAAAGCCCACGCACACAGACCTTTACTTGCAAGCTGCTAGTTGCCACCATCTGGCACAAATGATGGGTGTTTTGAAGACAATGATTCACTGAGCCCATATCATCTCTGACAACGATAGTTTGCAAATGGAACTGGAGCACCTGCAAACTGTATTTACGAAGAATGGGGATTCGTCCCAGCAAGTGGAGAGAGTGCTGCAAACCTGTAAACGACGGAGCAAAGAAGAGGAAGAGACCTTTAAAACGACTGCCTATTTACCATATATTGGTAATATTTCAGTGCAAATAGGCAGAATACTAAGAAAATATAAAGTGAAAGCAATCTTTCGCCCTCCTGCAAAAATTTCGTGGCTGTTGGGATCTGCCAAAGACAATCTAGAGCTGGGCAAGGCTGGTGTTTACAGGGTTCCACGTGAATGCAGCAAATCTTATATAGGGCAAACGACACGTACTGTGCAGGATCGCATTGTAGAACATCAGTGGCATACTCACCTCCTTCAGCCTTTTAAGTCTGCCATCGCCCAACACTGTATTTCCACTATTCATGTCATGAATACAATGAGACAAAAATTGTGGCCCATAAGTCTTACTTTCAGAGTTCGATTATTAATGAATCCTAGGAAATACGGCTGTGTGACAGTGAGTCTGTTATTAATCATGATGGCAGTTTCAAATTGAATTCGGCATGGAATCCAATCATCGAAAAACTTGGTGTCGTCCGTAGCCAGCATGGTTCTGTGATGGAACTGCGGGAGGACAATTGAATGGATATCGATGCAGCGAGTTTTCACCACAGAGGGCGCGCGGCACAGCAGAATAAAAAGCGCTGAAGTAGTGCACGCGCAATGCCAGGTGAATCTACCACACGTGCCGGCGGGGCCTGAAATACCAGAGCTCAGAGAGTTTTCGCTAGTATCATCTGAAAATGGCCAGAAGACTCTGTGCTGAAATATTGTGACATGAAGTTACAAACATCCGGCAGTTCTCCTGAAATTTTGTGGAACAATATGTATGCTGGGGAAGTTTTCAAACTAACAGTTTTTGTTTTGGTTTTATTTTAGTGATTTTGATGTTTTATCTGTTTGTATTTATGGCACTCCAGTTGTATTTTATTTAACCTAGTGAATATGTTGTTTTTTTTTTTTTGGGGGGGGGGGGGGGGTTGGTATCATTGGTTTGTTTGTGAAGTTTGTGGTTCTGGCATTTTCAATTTTGGTTTGGCAATAGGTATGGAGGGCTTTGTTTGAGCTAAAAAGGTCAAGGGATTTTTTCCGTTTCCACATTTTGGAATTATATGTGTCATGTTTTTGATATCAGGGGCTTCTTTTGAGCTATATAGGTCAAGGAAATGTTCGATTCCACTTTTCAGGGTTGCATGTATTGGAATTTGGTATTGAAGGCTTCTTTTGAGCTATATAGAAGGAACGAAATATCTGAGTTTGCTTTTTAGAGTTGCACGTGTCTGCTTTTTAGAGTTGTACCAACAGCTTCGTTTGAGCTATATGGGTTGAGTGAAATGAACCACTCCTACGGTTTTTGTGGTTGTGATGTAACATAATAAGTTCAGAATTGTTTTGATTTTAGGGATAATATTTGCTTTGTGATGGTGTAGTTTTTTTCCCCCTTCTGTATTTAGCTTGTCCCCGCCCTAAACCCCCTACTTCCCGTGGCTGTCCCATTAGTCTTATTTTATTGTTGGGGTGATATGCCCTTGTGTTTTTATTTTTGTTAGCATTTGTTGGCGTGTGTATATAGTACCGTTATGGTAGATATCTTGTACGTGCTGGACGTAGGTGTTTCCTCCATACCGATGCCATCATGGGTCAAATCAGGCAGGTGGAATCTGATGCTTTCCCTCTTAACACCAATTAAATATGGAACAAATAACAATACACATATATATTACACACTCATCATTACTAATAACATATATCCAAACTGCCCTTGTGATTCAGCCTATCAATTAGCAAAAACTGTACACCCAATTTCTAGATTATCATCCACATGTTTACATACATAAATGATTACCTACTTGCAGTTTTCGAAGATGCAACTTTTGTACTTTTTCCAGATGATAATACAAAATAGTACCAATTTCCCTTATTAAAATATAGACACTGAAATATTTGAAAATACATAACATATTTATATATTCTGTGTCTATGTATATTCTGAGTTATTTATATTCAGCGTACTACAACGGCACACATTATATCATTGTCAGATGATCTACAGATGACTAAATCAAATCACCTCCTCAACAGATAGTGCAAGGCAAATGGATCATCATTGAATTTTGAAAAGACACAGTACATATAGTTCAATATTTCTCACAGAGCTCCAAAAGACAATGGAACAATTAACAAAGTGTTAAGTTTTTGGAAATAAAGACGGATCAACCTCAGTTGGAAAATCCACTGTCTTATCAGTAAAGGCCTAGGTTCAGCTATGTTTACAGTACACACGATTACTGCTATAGGAAATTTAAAAACTGAGGAACTAGTTTATACTGCATATTTTCATTCGCTAATGAGTTGTGAAAGCATTTTCTGGGCAAATTAAATTTATTGGGGTAATATTTTCAGAATACAGAATTGTGCTATAAGAATATCTGGTGTTCCTTCAAGATCATCCTGCAGGGACCTATCAAAAAAAAAATGGTTATTTTAACTACTACTTCACAATACATGTATTCGTTAATGTCCTTTGCTATTTCCAATACAGTGTTCACAACATTAGTGAAAAGCATGAACAGAACACCAGAACCAAAAACAACCTCTACAAAGGCCTCAAGAAGTTAGTTAACATTAGTACACGAACTTGCCATATACATGGGTACATATGTAGTCAACAACCTACCCCCTGTAATATCATTTTGTTAATGTGGTAGAGTTCAAAACTGAATTAATGAATTTTTCTACTGGCCAATTCCTTCTACTTCACGGAAAAATATCTTCAAAGAAATTTTTAAATTAAACGTTTTAGATGATGTATAATTAGATTTAGCAATAGAACACAGTACTGTACTTTCATTTCACTTTATTGTACCTAAATTAAATTACATCCTCGATTTCTTTCCACATCCTACAGACCGCTATCCGCAGGATCTATGGGCCAATTCCTTCTACTTCACGGAAAAATATCTTCAAAGAAATTTTTAAATTAAACGTTTTAGATGATGTATAATTAGATTTAGCAATAGAATACAGTACTGTACTTTCATTTCACTTTATTGTACCTAAATTAAATTACATCCTCGATTTCTTTCCACATCCTACAGATCGCTATCCGCAGGATCTATGGGGTATGGCTAATATAATGAAATGCCTGGCACAAAGGAGACTTACACCACACCAGTTACTGGGTCACGCCTCCACTTCCCTGGTTCTGGCACGTAGTGGACAGGCTCCGGCTTTCTAACCTTCCATTCATCCCAAAATTTTCTATATGCTTCTGGAAGTCGTGCACCCACTCGTCCTGGATCAAATGGCCCCGGCCTCTTAAAATATAAGAGTTTAAGACCCTGAAATATTAAGTATGGGGGTTACCTTCTACGAAGTATTTAGATTTTTTTAAAGCAGGAATAATTGCACAAAGAAAAGTGCATTACGTTTGCTAGCCTAGATTCCATTTCAACTTATAACCGCTTTCCTCGCTTTGTGCATCCACACATCCGTACAGTCCGAACGCACCTTCCTCTCATCCCTACTACTGATCAAGTGTTTACACCTGATTTCAATTGTTTCACCGACTGTGGTACACGACACACGTTGAGTAACATCAAAGTTAAGCTGTGATTCGAGCTGTCTGCAGTCGAGGAGGAAAGAAAAGAGTTAAGATTTGAAATACGTGGGCCAGTAAAATAATGTTTGGAGGATATTTAATCGTTGGGAACACAGATGAACCGCTTATATTGGCCGCCCCTGCGTGGAAAATTCTTTAATAAGGACACCGTGGTAACATTGCAGCACCAACTTCTGTTAACAGAGAGTAACATATCTTCGTATCGAGTTAACGAAATAAGTGACAAGTGCGTGAAGAAACATATGTTTTTATTGTGATGTATTTACTTCGTTTACACGAGTATAAGCATGCGATGTTATGGTCGTTAAATTACCTACCTTTGGCGTGGATATATTGTAGGCTTCTGTGTTTATAAGTAATTTCTTGATTTTAAATTTTAGTATAATGTTAATCGTGTTTCAGTATTTGATATCACATTCGATAATACGAAGCGAAACGAACGACTCTTAGAAGGGTATGTGTCACTTCTCGGAGCGAAGTGTTCTAATTAAACTTCCTAAAAGCCCAGAAAAAAAATCAGTGAGGTAAAGCGATATTGTTTGACGTGTCATGTTCCTGTAACAATCCGAGAAACGATTTATTATTGTTTGGCTTATGTTTTGTGTGTCATCTAGGTGACAATGTGGTGGAGCGAGAGTTCTGATCCACCAGGCGACCAGACGCAGGCGCCTGCACAAAATGTGGAAGTAAAAGAACTTCAAGACCAGTTCGAACAGCAGCAAACGCTAATCGCCCAACTGAAGGAGATGTTGAGGAAAAATGAGCAACAGCTTGTCACAAAAGAGAAGGAAGTTGAGGTTTGTAGAATAGAAAACATCTATGATCAGCGGATCATCTGAGCCCAACTAATGTGCATTTGACTTACTTTATTTACATTAATTAATGTCATGTATGATGATATTCAGAACAATTCTACACTTAAACAAAGAGCACACTGTATTGGATAAATAACATGTCATCTAGCAGTTTCACACTCAAGTGAGGAATCAGAATTTCTGGTTTCTCTCTGCCGCCTTATGAACAAAATGTGGAGTTGTGGAATATCAAACTAACTGTATGTTAGAAGTGAAGCCTAGCAAACACATCACAGCATGTCATACTCAAAGGAGAGAAGTCTTCAGACAAAAAAGTGAGTTTGGGCGTAGCCCAAGGTAGTGATATATGTTCATTACTTTTCCCGATATATGTAAATGACATAGTAGGTAACATTGGAAGTTCCATGAGACTTTTTCTGGATGATGCTATTGCATCCAGAGAAATCACAACACTTGGAAAATTTTAACAAAATGCGGGAAGGCCTGTGGAGGGTTGACACTTGGTGTAGGGAGTAGCAACTGATTGTCAGCAGAAACAAATGTCACATAATGCATATAAGTGGGCAGAATGGCATATTATTGTTACACAATTCAGAACAATCACTGGAAGTAATTACTTCGATAAAATGCTAGGAGTATGTGTATACAGAGTGATTTAAGGCGAAATGACAATATAAAACTAATTGCAGGGAAGACGGATGTCAAACTGATTTCCGTTGCAAGAATCTTAGGGAAACATAGTCTGTCATCTAAAGAGGTAGCTTACAAAACCATTGTGTGATCAGTAATTGAATTTTGCTCATCACTGTTGAATTGGTATCAGTTAAGGGCTGATAGAGGAAGTAGAGAAGATCCAAAGAAGAGCAGCACGTTTCACTATATGTCCTCTTCATAAGCATGGAAGTGCAACAGAGATGATCAATCAACTCCAGTGGCAGACAAAGGAAGGGAGGCATTAGACAAGGAAAAGCATACATTCGTAGAATAGTCGATAAATATTTGCGTTCGTCCTACGAGTATCTCGCAAAAGCACCAAGAAGATAAAGTTAGAGGGATTCAAAAACGTGGAGGTTTACTGGCAATTATCCTTCCGCAAACAGTTTGCGACTGGAACAGGAAAGAGGGTGTGAGTGGGGAGAAAGAAATACTGGTACACAAAGTACGCTCTGTCATATATTACAAGGTGTAGATGTAGATACTTTGTCTTTCATCCAGTTAACATTAGCAACAATTACAGTTTATTTTACTAAGTAGCACTGATCACGAAGTCCATCCAGGAATTGGAATTGTCACAGTGGCTCTAGAATAAGTAGTAGAGTGTGAAAGCAGTAGCACTTGTTAAAGGTTCTTGAAAAATGAAGGAAAAAGGAGTGTAGTGAACAACACGAGCCAACAGTATATTGTATGAAGTGTGGCATTGTATATTGTGCAGATGCTTTCTTCGATGTCTGTATTTGTATATTTTAGTTGCAGGTGTTATGTTTGTTATTGTTTGTGGTGGCTTGGATTGTGCCGTTGTCTAAACCTCTGTATAGTTCTAGAGGAGGTAACGAGTGTGTTGAAGATTATGATACTGTTGCACTTTGGTCAGTGTGATTACTATGACACATATTTAATGAAAGAGATATTGTGGTTGTGTAACTCGAGGCCTAGTTAAAAGACCTAGTTAAGAGGTGAGGCGAGCTGTCAAATCCGATAAATATTTCGTGGAAATATATTTATATAGCTATTGTACATTCCATAGGTATACTTGTGTGCCTGATTAACAAAAAAAAAAAGAAAAAAAAAGCCTAGTTCCCTCTGTGCTCTGGTATTTTCAAGTTTTTAATATCATTCAAATCATTAATAACAAGTACATCACTGCCCAAAGCACCCTTTATTTCAGAAGAGATTCTATTTGTTGGTTTTTGTATTGTGAATGGTCTGGTGTTTTAATGATGTCATCTGTTCGTCATTTCTTGAGAGTCAAATCTTTGTCATGTTAATGACATTATCAGTCTTTCATCATGGTATTGTGTCGTTTATTTCTTCCTGTGGTAAGTATCACATCAAAGTGGCTGATATCAATATTAAATGCTGGACCAATGTGACATTGACATGAGGAAGATTCCAATACTCACTAAGAGTAAGGATCAGTTTTCAGAGAAATTATGCAACTGGTCTTGATTTTCAGACTTGGAACTCGGTGAACGATCCACCTTGGTCCCACAAGCAATGAAATTTTCAACAAATTTGAAGAGATATTCTGCCATAGGCATTGTTTTCTTTTATCCATTAACGTTATTTCTGTATTCTGTGAAAAAATCTTGTGTCAGGATGGTCCAGAGTAAATTCAAGTACGGCTTATTTTCAAGGTATAAATTTACATTTGAATTCTGTCATCCATGTGCCTGTTACTGAAGTTTTCTTGAAAAACTACTTATCAGCATCAGTTAAAATGTACATTGAAAGGTGTTTGAAGGGACAGCTGGTTGATATTCTTAGGAAACATTTCAAAGATGTGCGTTATCGTAGACTGTTGTAAATATTTCCTGTCTCTGTCAATTCCAGATGTCATGTGTTTTGTCTGCTTGTTACAAATACCAAAAATTAACAACATGTACTTGTCATACATGTTCTTATTAAGCAGAAGTCAGCTGAATCATTTAGGCACATTATATAGCAGACCAATCCATGCTGCACAGGAGTGGTCTGCAGAAAAATCTGTAAGAAATACGTTATTAATATAATAGAGGGAAATTAGCGGAGCGCCAGGCCTCAATCTCCGTTAATTTGAAGTTGCCGCCACTCATACGTCACTTGTCTGTCAACAACTTCTTTGCCTCTACACTTCCGCCTCGACTGACATCTCTGCCCAAACTCTTTGTCTTTAAATATTTCTGCTTGTATCTGTATGTGTGGATGGATATGTGTGTGTGTGCGAGTGTACACCTGTCCTTTTTTCCCCCTAAGGTAAGTCTTTCCGCTCCCAGGATTGGAATGACTCCTTACTCTCTCCCTTAAAACCCACTTCCTTTCGTCTTTCCCTCTCCTTCCCTCTTTCCTGATGAGGCAACAGTTTGTTGCGAAAGCTTGAATTTTGTGTGTATGTTTGTGTTTGTTTGTGTGTCTATCGACCTGCCAGCGCTTTCGTTCGGTAAGTCACCTCATCTTTGTTTTTATATATAAATACGTTATTATATCTAAAAAGAAAGATGATGAAACTTACCAGACAAAAGCGCTGGCAGGTCGATAGACACACAAACAAACACAAACATACACACAAAATTCTAGCTTTCGCAACCAATGGTTGCCTTGTCAGGAAAGAGGGAAGGAGAAGGAAAGACAAAAGGATATGGGTTTTAAGGGAGAGGGTAAGGAGTCATTCCAATCCCGGGAGCGGAAAGACTTACCTTAGGGGGAAAAAAGGACAGGTATACACTCGCACACACACACATATCCATCCACACATACACAGACACAAGCAGACATTTGTAAAGGCAAAGAGTTTGGGCAGAGATGTCAGTCGGGGCAGATGTACAGAGGCAAAGATGAAGTTGAAAGACAGGTGAGGTATGAGCGGCGGCAAATTGAAATTAGAAATTAGCGGAGATTGAGGCCTGGCGGATAGCGAGAAGAAAGGATATGCTGAAGGGCAAGTTCCCATCTCCGGAGTTCTGACAGGTTGGTGTTAGTGGGAAGTATCCAGATAACCCGGACGGTGTAACACTGTGCCAAGATGTGCTGGCCGTGCACCAAGGCATGTTTAGCCACAGGGTGATCCTCATTACCAACAAACACTGTCTGCCTGTGTCCATTCATGCGAATGGACAGTTTGTTGCTGGTCATTCCCACATAGAACGCTTCACAGTGTAGGCAGGTCAGTTGGTAAATCACGTGGGTGCTTTCACACGTGGCTCTGCCTTTGATCGTGTACACCTTCCGGGTTACAGGACTGGAATAGGTGGTGGTGGGAGGGTGCATGGGACAGGTTTTACACCGGGGGCGGTTACAGGGGTAGGAGCCAGAGGGTAGCGAGGGTGGTTTGGGGATTTCATAGGGATGAACTAAGAGGTTGCGAAGGTTAGGTGGACGGCGGAAAGACACTCTTGGTGGAGTGGGGAGGATTTCATGAAGGATGGATCTCATTTCAGGGCAGGATTTGAGGAAGTCGTATCCCTGCTGGAGAGCCACATTCAGAATCTGATCCAGTCCCGGAAAGTATCCTGTCACAAGTGGGGCACTTTTGGGGTTCTTCTGTGGAAGGTTCCGGGTTTGAGGAGATGAGGATGTGGCTCTGGTTATTTGCTTCTGTACCAGGTCGGGAGGGTAGTTACGGGATGCAAAAGCTGTTTTCAGGTTGGCACAGTGTTACACCGTCCGGGTTATCTGGATACTTCCCACTAACACCAACCTGTCAGAACTCCGGAGATGGGAACTTGCCCTTCAGCATATCCTTTCTTCTCGCTATCCGCCAGGCCTCAATCTCCGCTAATTTCTAATTTCAATTTGCCGCCGCTCATACCTCACCTGTCTTTCAACTTCATCTTTGCCTCTGTACATCTGCCCCGACTGACATCTCTGCCCAAACTCTTTGCCTTTACAAATGTCTGCTTGTGTCTGTGTATGTGTGGATGGATATGTGTGTGTGTGCGAGTGTATACCTGTCCTTTTTTCCCCCTAAGGTAAGTCTTTCCGCTCCCGGGATTGGAATGACTCCTTACCCTCTCCCTTAAAACCCATATCCTTTTGTCTTTCCTTCTCCTTCCCTCTTTCCTGACAAGGCAACCATTGGTTGCGAAAGCTAGAATTTTGTGTGTATGTTTGTGTTTGTTTGTGTGTCTATCGACCTGCCAGCGCTTTTGTCTGGTAAGTTTCATCATCTTTCTTTTTAGATATATTTTTCCCACGTGGAATGTTTCTCTCTATTATATAAATACGTTATTAGATATTTGGTATAACCCATGACAAGACAAACAGCCTACTTCACAGTTTAAGGCTTATGGAAGCTAGGAGTCTACAGCACCTGTGTTAATGTCAAAAGTCATATATTATCTAAACTTGCAGAATAGTGAGGTTCATTCCATGGAATTTCAACACCACTTTTTAGGACTGTTTTGGAACACCATCATTGCATGAATTATTGTGAGATGAAAAGCCTGCTCAAATATAGAGGCTTCACCAAGTGGAGATCTTCAGACAAAGCTGGGTAAAAGCCTGATGAGTAGGGACACAGGCTACCTATCACCTTAACAATACTTGAGACTCTGCCTTACATTCGTTGAAGGAGCAACTGCACTTGCATATAAACACAAGAGACAGAGTTCATCAACATCAATATGGGCAAACAATGCTTAAGTAGCTCTTCATGCTTGTGGCAACATGAAAGGCTAAAGGAGAGGGTAGAGCTCATGTGTTACGAAAAAGCATCTCCCTCCACATCTTGGTATGCCAGAAAGTAACTAACAATGTCAGCAGTGATGCACTCTGAAGAAATATTGTGTTATGTAGCCATAGTATGTCGCTTAACACTCAAGAAGACATCTCAGATGTAAGTTTTGGGAAAATCATTAGAAGCTACTACAGAAACTTTGACTATATGGAACATGTAACTTCCACTCTTAATTCCTGTGTTCACTCTAATACTGCTAGCATATCCTGTCTGTTACTCGTTCCTTTGTATGTGATTACACAGTTATTTCTCAACATTGCCACTGCTTACCCTTTCTTTTAGTCTTAAAACAATGTGCTACACTGTCTCAAAATCTGTTATTAACTCCAACTCCTTTACTGATAGTATCTTCTATACCTCTTCCACCTGAACTCCTTTTGCCTTGTTTTGCAGAGACTGAGTCATCTGTGGAACGGTATGTCTTATGGTAGTCTTTAGCCCCTCCTTGCCTTGTACATCCTTCCCTACCCACTTCCCATTTTCATCTGCCTTGCCAAATGCTATTGATAACCAACAGTCAGTCTCACTGTGGCCACAGGCGTATGCATTTGGGTGACTGTGGTTGTGTATGAATGTATGTGCTTCTACTAGAGCAAGAGCTCAGAAGCTAGTATAAAGTGTTTTCTGTTGCGTGTTTCTGTGCATCACACGTCAGGCAGGTATGGGTGAGGATGCCTTTCCTTTATTTTATGTATTCTTTCATCCAAAACCTTCCTTTGTTGTTGTAGGAGAATACAGAATGACTAGGAAAGAATTTCTGTTTGATGTGATGTGTGGCAACTTGCTCTAATGTGGAAAAATGTAAGTCAACGCATATGAGTCATTAAAACAATCCTGCAGTGTTTGAATACAGAATTAGTGATGTGCTCCTTGATGTCACATCACCTAAATATCAAGGCTAAGTGGTATAAAATGGAACAAGCATGTAAGATCAGTTGCAGGGAAGGTGAACTGTTGACTTTGATTTATTGGGAGAGTTCTAGAAGAATGAAGCTAATCTATAAAGGCATCAGAAACATTCGAAGATGTAGTGCTAGATTTCTTACTGGTAGATTCAGTCAACCCACAAGTAATGTGGAAATGCTTTGTGAGCTCAAATTGGAATCTCTGAAGGGAAGCTGATGTTCTTTACACAAAACACTGTCGAGGACATATAGAGAACTGATACTTATGACAGACTGTAGAACAATTCTACTGCCATCAAGATACATCTCTTGGAAGGACTGCAAAGACAAGGTAAGAGAAATCAGTTCTCATGCTATATCAAATACAGGGTGTTTCCATAAGAGCGTGCAAAAATTTAACAGGACATAGAGGAACCTGGGGTCTGGGAAGCCAGCTTAAGGAGATAGTAGGAATAAAATCACATTACTTTGTACTTTTTTATTTACATTAGTTACAGTTAAATGCAAATACCATCACCAACACAATGAACGTAACATTTGTACTGTATCTTACAAAATGTACTGAAACTGAAGGCCATCAGCCTCAGTGCAAGCATGACATCGGCGAACAAGATTCTGATGCACCCTGACAAATATCCCTGGTGTGTTAGTCATACCACAGGCAGCTACAGTTCTGCCAACAAATTCCATCGCCATATCCACTGGTGTCTCATACACGTCCCCAAACGAAATAATCAAGTGAATTCAGGTCAGGTAACCTCGCAGGAATAGGACCTCCTCTTCCAATCCAGCGACCAGGAAATACAGCATTGAAATGGTTGCAGCCATCCACACTGAAGTGAGGTGCACAGTCATGTTGTATCCACATCCTCCCATGAACATCATAGAGTACGTTGTCCAACAACTCAGGTAGAATTCTTTCCATGAACATTAAGTGCAGTAGGCCATTCAGATGGCCCAATGAGATTATCGCCCATATCCAGATATTCACAGCTAAACGTACTTGATGGTGTTGCTGTACTACAGTGTGAGGGTTTGCCTCATCCCACACATGGCTATTCCTGCTGTACAAAATACCATTGTGATCAAATGAGGCCTCATCAATAAGCAGCACATTTTGGAGGAAATCTGGTGTGATCAAATGAGGCCTCATCAGTAAGCAGCACATTTTGGAGGAAATCTGGTTGATCAGTCCATTGTTGGAGTAACTAATGAGTCATTGCGACCCTTGGTGCAAAGTCAGTCACAAGCATTGCATGGACTCGTTGTGGGTGATATGGATGTAATTGTTGTTTGCGGTAGGCTGTTCCATGAGAACATGGACACAACCCTTAAAAATTAAAAATATTCTTATTACAAATCTGATTGTCAGTTCTGTTAGCTGAAACTTTTTTTTTTTTTTTTTTTATTTTATTTGAAGCTTCGAAGTGCTGAAACTGAACAAATGGCTTTATACCTTGTCTAAAATTTCAGCTTCTATAAGCTCTAAAAATTAGTGTAAAGTAATTTATTAACAGAAAATATCTGAAGAACTTAAGCCAGCCCATTTCAATAGGTTATATTGATTTTATTTAATTAGTGAAGTCCCAAGGCTGACTTATTTTTTGTTGTTATATCCTTCATTCTGTTACCGAAAAAAGCCTGAAATTTGTTTTTCGGGGTCAATGCAATTTCATAGAATCCTGAAAGTAGGCGTGCAAATACAGATTTACAAGCTAGATAAAAGTCTCACAGCAGAGGAAAATATATTCATTATAAACAATATTTTGTAAAGGTAATAGAATGACACACATGCAGTAACAAAATGGTATAAATGGAGTAATGGAATGATAATAATTTTATTACTGAATTTGACTGACGTTCCTTAAGATGTTGTAGATCAAATACATTTATATGTTGGCTATACCGCAATTTTGTATGTTAGCTATACTGTTAGTAAAAATTGGAGGGAAAGTGGGGAAGTCCCACAAACCAAGAATGTACTTTTCAGAGAGAAGAATCTCATATTCAGTGAGTCTGAAGAGTAATTGCTGAAAGATGGGTTAATAAGCTTCTTTAGTAAAGATTACAATGAAATGACTAAATGGCTGCATACCACATGTAGAATGGAGTTAATTATTTTGATAAACAGTATTTCTTCTTCCATAACCTATTCTTTCTCTGGGAAGCAATGGCAATGCCAAATTATAAGAAAGCCGCAATAGAAGTTACTGACTTCCTATGAACTGCAACAGAATGTTGATTATCTTTGAAGGTTACTATGTACTATACCTAAATAACAGACATATTTTTATGTATTTTGTTGTTAGAAGATCACTATATTGAATAGAACATTTTATTTAAAATAGATATTGGGTTATTTGTAGCAATTACACTGTTTCCACAATAATTCTCAAACAAGGTCTTTCATTTTTACAGTTGTTAATCGTGCCTCTCACATCAGCTGAGAAAATGAGAAAGTACCGGAAATGGCTCAACGGGAAAGGGTTAATGATGAGATTAAGAGAAAGGACAGGGAAAGGACAAGGCTGAAATGGCAAAGTTTTAACTGCTGCTCAACTTCAGAAGCGAAGAGAAACTTAATCAAGGGAAATTCAAAAATAAAGTTAGAGGCACCAGTGAAGGCAGTGGTGGGGATGCTTGCATCATCTACACCAATCGTCCATATAAATCTCCAGCTACATTAAGGAAAGCAATTAAATGTTTGGAAACTATGTTTATCTAGAACTCCAAGAAGTTGTCTTGGAATTAGCTGCTACTCATGGAGATTTGGTAAATGAAAAACAGGTGAAAAATCAGATTCAATGCTTAAATCTAGGCACAAAAGAAGCTGTTGCTACATTTTATGTTCGAGATGATATTTCATGACAAACTCTTGGAATAAAAGATTATTTGATAATGAGGGATAAAGAAGGTGGAAAAACCAAAGTCGAGAAGAGGTACATGATCCAGACCTTGAAAGAGGCACATGCTATATATCAAGAGGATTTCCCCAAGATGCCAATAAAATTGTCCAAGTTCTGTGCATTGAGACTAAAGTTAGTGTGCACCTTACAGGATATACCGCACAACGTGTGTCTCTGCCACTACCACGAGAAAGTAAAGCTCCTTTTGAAAGTTATAAACGAGGTTGTTCCACGAGTGAAAACCACATTTTCTGACGTAATTAGCGTAATAGTTTGCAGTCAAGAGAAAGAAGTTCGTGATGTCAAAATGTGAAAAGTGCGCAAATGTATCTTTGAAAGATAACTATTCTTAGGATGAGAACTTAATGAAGAAGCTGATCAAATGGACCTAATGGCAAGCAGTGAACCAGCGAATCTTTCAAAGAGATTCATGGTACTGTTGATCAGAGTCTTGAGGCTCTTTCGAGCATGCTGCCCCAGTTCTTACAAAATACATTCATTAAAAGACAACAATCAAATTTTTTTGAAAACAAAAAGTATTCTGCAAACAAGGAACATCATCTTGGTGCAAGTAGATTTTGCAGAAAATTATACTGTTCAACTGCAGAATGAAGTCCAGAATGCCTCTTGGTTAAAACCACAAATCACTTTGTTTACAGCATATGTTTGGGACTCACAGAATGATGCGTGTTCTTGTGCTGTTGTTAGTGATGAACTTGATCATAATAAATATTCAGTGCATGCTTTCGTAGGTAAGATTGTAGAGCACATTATATCCACAAACCTGGAGGTAGAATCATCACATTCATGAGTGATGGTGCAGCCAGTTGATTTAAGCAGTGTTTCCTGTTTGCCAACTTGGCATTTTTCAGAGAATGCAATGGAATAAATATTTCATGGGACTTCTTTGGTACATAACACAGCAAAGGTGCCTTGGATGGGACTGTGGAACTGTTAAGTGTGCATTCTGGAATATCTGCAAATCTGGGAAACACTTACTATCTGGTGCTGAGGACTTGGCAAAAACTGCATGTGAAAGATGTCATGGCATAAACATCTTTTATAAATCTGCCTTGAAAATTGCAGGGAATAAGGAGGAATTAGATCAAATATGGATGGGGAATAGTTCCAATAGAGCAGACCGAAACCATCCATGCTGTTACACTTATCACTCCATATATAAGTGGTGTTCAAAAAGAAACGAGCTGGAGGCATAATTACAGAAACCAGTACCTGTATGTTAGAAGTATTGACACTGGCTGTTGAGACACTTGTCCCCCTGTGACGCAAGTCGGTGAATGGTTGATTCATTAAACTCTCGGGGCTGTGATGTTAACCAGTTACGCACGTACAGCTAGACGTCGTCCGAGATTAATCATTTGCCCCTTAGAGCCTTTTTAAGGGGACCAGAAAGGGTGTAATCACTGGAGGAGAGGTCCGGACTGTATGGAGGACAGCCGAGAACTTCCCATTTTAATTTCTGCACAAGAGCCGCGACTGTGTTGGCCTTATGTGGCTTTGCATTTTCGTGGAGCAGAATGAATCCACAGGTGAGATTGCCTGGTCATTTTGATTTGATCGCTTGGCAAAGGGTGGTCAAGGTTTCTGAGGAATGCTGGCCATTCACTGTTGTCCCTTGCTGCAGGAAGTGAATCGGAAGGGGGCCATCTTGGTCAAAGAAGTACATTAATATAGAGGCAAACAGTTCACCTCGATCGATGACGTCCAGCTGTATGTGCGGAACTGGTTAACATCGCAGCTCCAGGAATTTTATGAGACTGCCATCGCCTCCTTGTGTCACAGTGAACAAATGTCTCAACACCCAGGGTCAATACTTATAACATACAGGTACTGGTTTCTGTAATTACACCTCTGGCTCGTTTCTTTTTGAATGCCCCTTATATTATTGAGTACCAGCATTACTCGCTATCTCCCTGGACGTTTGTGCACTGTTTCAAAAAGCGATCTTCAGCCAAAGGAAATTCACAGGGCCTGATCAATCATACGGCCTTGTATCAAGGGGATTTAGCTCTGGTTTCCTACACTGGAAGAAACACATCAAGATTTTTTGTGGGGCAGTGGATTTATGTTGAAGATGCTTACAAAATTTCATTTCTTAGAAAGAATGATGCAAATGGAAGGTGTTTACGTTTCACTCAAAAGGAAGATAAATATTGGGTAGAAAAAGACCAAATTGTAGAGAAACTAGCTGCACCTACTACAGACCAGAGGAATAAGTACCATTTTCCCTACATACTCAGCATTGCAGAATAAAACTGGTAATTTTCAAGTGAAAGTGTCATTCCATTACTATTAAGTGTCTTTCCGTTACCAGTGATTTTTTTTATTTTGTTAGTAACATATGAGTTTAGTGATTTATCTTCTGTGCCATTTTGTTTCCCATTTATTCCTCTGGACAATATAATTTTTGTGAATTTTTATTGGAAATGGTCGAGCTGAATTATTGTTTCATTGTAAATGAGAACAATATGCATGTCTGAATTATGTCATTCCATTACCAGAAAGTTGTTTTTTTTTTTTTTTACGTTAAGTCTCAAATGAAACTGAAACCATTAAATTAAAAAAATTGTGTTCCTTTGCGTATGTAGAAAATGAGATATCAAATTTTTTTGTCTTTTATCATGTTTCTTGGTCTTTTCTATGCTTAAAGTGCAAAAACAATTACTGATTGTCATTGCGATACTCATGGAAGTACCATGGAGCACTTGCAACATGCTAGTACTAGCGTCCATTTCAAGTGCAGCACGATATTTGTGGTAGGGTCCGTTGCAAAATGTTCCTGCACTTCTCTTCAAAATTGGATGTGCGAGAGGCACCCATATTGCCAGGTTCCTCATTTCTTCTTTCCAGTGAACCATCTCCCGCAGTCGTTGATTGAGAGAAATAAACACCCATCATGATAAGTGATGCCTGTTAGGAAATTGTTTTCTGTACAGTCTTTCAACAGCGAGAGCACTGCAGGATACTTCTCCATACACGAGGTTCATGTCAGTGAGTTCTGCGAAACTCTATCAGTACTGCTCCATCATATTGTACTGTATGTCTCTGAATAGCATTGAGTAATGAGTGGGTCTGTTGTTGACTCATAGCACATTTGTCATGAGACAGTATAAAATGGAAATGTCGTGTGGCTAGGGCCTCCCGTCGGGTAGACCGTTCGCCTGGTGCAGGTCTTTCGATTTGACGCCACTTCGGTGACCTGCGCGTCGATGGGGATGAAATGATGATGATTAGGACAACACAACACCCAGTCCCTGAGCGGAGAAAATTTCCGACCCAGCCGGGAATCGAACCCGGGCCCTTAGGATTGACAGTCTGTCACGCTGACCACTCAGCTACCGGGGCGGACGATGAGACAGTGTAAATATACGATACAACAGAGCCACCTTAGGGACAAGTAAAGTAAACAAAACTTGCATCATCACTTCCTAATAATCACGTTTGCACTCCTTGTTTCCTTGCAGAAAGTAAACAATGTACATGTAAATAAACAGTACAGTACGTGTAAACTTGTACACATGTTAGTTGTAAATAAGCTGGAAAACAGTCATTATAGACAAAGTGGTTGACAAGTTTACTTCCATATCTCCTTAAGCTAGCTTCTCCGACTCCCCGCCCCCCTCCCCACCCACTTCAAATTGTTCAGAGGAGCATTCTTTATGTCCTGTTACATTTCTGCATACTCTTACAGAAACACTCAGTAGAAAGTCATTTTTCCCATGCTCTATTTGTGAGTGGAACAGGAAAGAAAGTGTCTAGTAGGGGTACAAGCTATCCTCTGCGTGCACCATATGGTGGACTGCACAGAATACATGTAGATTGCTGTTCATATTGATCTGAATCCATGTTGATGTTGTATGCCAAACTGATGCAACCAGTTTGTACATTTAAAGGAAGTTCTGGGAGTAAAACGTGAGACAGCAATGTGAGTATGGGGACAACTGACAGATTAAAACTGTGCCCGTGAAAGGCAAAGGCCCTAGTTTGAATCTCAGTCTGGCACACAATTTTAATCTGTCAGGAAGTTTTGTATCAATGCACACTCCACTGCAGAGTGAAGATTTCATTCTGGAAACATCCCCCAGGCTGTGGCAAAGCCATGTCTCTGCAATATCCTTTCTTCTAGGAGTGCTAGTTCTGCAAGATTTTCAGGAGAGCTTCTGTGAAGTTTGGAGGGTAGGAGACGAGATACTGGTGGAATTAAAGCTGTGAGGATGGGTTGTGTGTTGTGCTTGGGCAGCTTGATGGTAGAGCACTTGCCTGTGAAAGGCAAAGGCCGGAGTTAGTCTCAGTCTGGCACAGTTTTAATCTGCCAGGAAGTTTCAGTCTAGCTCCAGCTGCCAGAGACTGTGGTCATGAGTGTGTGAGTTGCGTTTGCATGTGTGTTGGGGGGGGGGGGGAGGATCTATTTTTGACAAAGACCTTGTTGCCCAAAAGCTTATTTTGTAACAGTCCTTTAGTTGTGCCTATCTGCAACCCAGCATCTCTGCTATATGGTAAGTAGCGACTATTATTTTCATAATATTGTAGCACTTGTTATTTTTTTTACAACCCCCAGTGGTTCATTGTCTACAGCATCATCATTTTGCTTCACCTTCACACCAAAAGCTGACATTCTGTTAGAACTCAACTTGTTAAGATTGCTGATATAAGTTAATTCCCATTTTCATCCAAATTTAGGTTCTTATAGTACATATGAATGATACCCTACTTTCTTCGCTGCTCTGTATGATCTGTTGTAAAATAGACAGAACATAGCATCTCTCTTCTCCAGGATGTCAGCTTTTTTTGTGGTTTCATATCAAAACTACTTCTAGCAGTCATGTAGTTTTCTTTTTTTCAGCTTCTTTTCCTTGCCATGAATTCTTTCTAGAGACAGGGAGATTTTTCTCTTTTTTTCTACTCTGGCTCAGGTGGCAATGGTACAGTTTCTTCTATAGATTAATCTGTCGTCCCATTGGCACCCTGTGATTGTGGAAAGGGGAGTGTTTTATTTCAGGTTCAGTTAGGTTGATTACTATAAAAGGCTCTCTCCATGTGGGAGCTGGATTCTATACTTTCTGAGGCTAATAATATTGCACCCAGTCACAACAGAATAATGCTGAAGCAACTTGGAAATATGTCAAAGGAAACTCTTGTAGAACTTGTGGATAAAATATGGTAGACAAGACACTTGCCTAGCTAATCTAGGAAGGCAGTTAGCTAATGTAGGAAGGCAGTTCTGGTCCTCCCACACAAACCAGGGAGACATCAAACATACCTCAACTGCTATCAGAACATTGCCTTTATTGGATTTGTAGGAAAGATCCGGGGTAAACAGTCATCTGATATGTAGGAACTTCCATAGCAGTTTTCAGTGTGAGTTTTTGAGATATCAATCTGCCATTGACAAATGGACTCTGCTGCAGAGAGAACATGTTTTTTCTGTGCAGGCAATAACTGATAGGCAAAGTGTTTGATGCAGTAAAGTCATATGTACTGCTGGGGGACATTATACTCTCAAGACTGCTTCAGCAGTGGGCCGTTCGGAACACCTGCTTTTGTGATACTGAGCTTTCTATTACCGTGTTTCTAGATACATAGTTGGTAGTATTCAGACTGACTGATTTGAGCAGGAAATGGTGCCCCTAGAGCGTATTGTAAGTGTAAATCTTTTGTCATAAAAAGTATATAATGTCTGTGATAATATAATGTGACCATTGAAGTGCTCGTATTTGTAGATTATTGTGCAGGTTTTTGATCCTCCTCCAGCCCTGTTTTTGTAGCTAATTACTGTAAGATACAATTAAGAGTTTGGAAGAGCGAGCTGCTTATATTGATTTTACATTCTACAAATAAGTATATATTTTAACCTTTCTTGTTGAACTTTTAATTCAAATGATCAGCGTATGAAAAACACCATTTTAACCTTTAATGATACAATTAGATTTCTGGGTTTCATATTTGATTTCATACTGTTTTGGTTATTACACCTAAGGAACCAGAAACCAAGGTCCCTTCAAACACTGAAAATTTTGAAGTAGTGTAGGTACAAATCTTGAGTAGCAGGCAGACACTGTCTGCTCCAATTTCATGAAGCTGTCATATGACCCTGAGTTAGATTATGGGTGCACAGTTTATGGATCTGTGAGTCCTATATACCTTGAGACTGTCAGTGCCATCCATCATGTGAGCATTATACTGTCACAGGTATGTACTGGACCAGTCCTATATTTGGCTACTGTTCTGAGGCAAATGAACTGCCACTTCCCATCAGGTTTCACTTCTTTATAATTTGTTATGTGTACAGTTTCTTCGCTGTTTCAAGACCGCTATAGTACCAAACGTCATTGAAACATATTGATTAATTGTGTTTGTGCCGGTTATTTACGTCTTTCCTACATGATATTTCAACTACGAGTCACACAGTTGAAATATTGTGCAGGAAAGACGTGAATAACTGGCAGAACCCTGATTAATCAACATGACTGCTCCTCACCGGGAAAGCTTGAAGAATTATGTCATTGAAACAACTGTCACAAAACAAATACAGCCTTTCAATATCCATGCAAAGCACGACATATTGGAATTCGGTGGGGGCCCAAATACCACCAACAATCTGTGGTTGAAGCTGACTACTGCCAAGAGGTATTTTAAACTTTCTGAGGTACAAGAGGGACAGTACCTACAGAATAATTTTAACTCAATACTCATTGACAAATTAACTAAGTAGCTATAGCAAATCCTGCAGGCCCCACACATACAGGGGGCCTCCACCTGGGTGTAAAAAATCTATCTCAAGTTAGATATGAATGGTATTTTACCTACTCATCATCATCATCTTGGACAGTTCCCAGCCACTGGCTGGGTCTGTTGGAAACACAAGCCTCTCCATCGTGTTCTGTCTTTCCACCATTCCCCCTCTTCCACCTTCGTCCAGTTCTCTCCTCTTCTCATCACACATTCCTTCACTCCCTTCACCCATCTATCTCTTGGTCTTCCTCTGGGCCTCTTCCCCTCCAGTTGCAGATCAAACATTCTCTTTGGAATTCTTCCCTCATCCATTCTCTTCATGTGTCCATACCACTGCAGTCTTGATTTTTCTATCCTGTCCTGTACTGGTTCCTCCTTTAGTCTTTCCCTCACATACACATTTCGCAATCTGTCTCGTCTTGTTACACCCAACCTGCTCCTCTGGAACTTCATTTCACTAGCCTGTATTCTACTTTTGTCGCTTTTGTGCATTACCCATGTCTCACTTCCGTATGCCAATATGGGGACAAAGTAGGTTCGGTATATAATTCCCTTGGATTTCTGTGGCACCTCCTTGCTCCAAATAAGCCCCCTAATGCATTTGTAGAACTGCCCTGCTTTTCTGCACCTTTCATTTATTTCCATTGCGTTTCCCCCCTTACTTTCAATCACGCTTCCCAGGTACTTGAAGTTCTCTACCACTTGTAGTTTTTCCCCTCCACAAGTTATATCCACATTTGGCCTATTCTTCTTCCTTGTTGTGACAATTATTTCACTTTTCTTTGCAGAGAAATGCATTCCATATTGTGCTGCCGTTGCCTCCCATGCATCTAACTGCTCTTGCACCTCCTTCTCGCAATTTCCCCATAACATCAGGTCATCGGCAAAAAGCACTGCTTTCATTTTATGATCTCCAATTGCATCTGATACTTGCTGTAGGATTTCATCCATAACAATAATAAACAATAAAGGCGAAAGTGCACTTCCCTGTCGCAGCCCATTTTCCAGCTTGAACCATGCAGTACGTTCCCTCCCCACTTTCACACAACTCTCACCTCCCTCATACATTTTTCTGACTTTTCGTGTTATCTCTTCATCTATCCCTTTTGCGTTCAGCACATCCCAGAGCTTGTCCCAACAGATACTGTCATACGCCTTCTCAATATCTAAAAAGGCCATGATTAAGTCCTTCCCGTACTCATAGTGCCTTTCCTGCAGTTGCCTTACCGCAAATATGAGGTCCGTTGTTGATCTTCCCGGTCTGAAACCGTACTGCTCCTCTTGCAGTCTACTTTCAATACTGCTTCTTATTCTCTTCTCCAGGATCTTTTCATAGATTTTTCCACAGTGGCATAGCAGGGTGATTCCTCTGTAGTTCTCACATCTCCTTTTATCCCCTTTCTTGAAGATCGGGACTATAATTCCTTTCTTCCAATCCTCAGGAATTCTATTCTCCTTCCACACCACCCTCAGCACTCTGTATAGCCACTGGGTTCCTACTTCTCCTGCTGCTCGTATCATATCCACTGTTACTTCGTCCCAACCTGGTGCCTTGCCCCCTTTCATCCTCTTTATGGCTTCTTCCACTTCATTCCAAGTTAGATCATCAATTTCCCCACTGTTATAATCGTCTGCTGCCTTAGGCTCTCCATCGCTGTTAGTTACCCGCTTGGCGGCATTCAACAGATCTTCAAAGTACTCCTTCCTATTCTTTTTTAGCTCATGCATTTCCTCCACAGCTCTTCCATTATTATCCATGATCCTCAGGCACTCGCTTCTGTCGTTCCTCTTATTTCTTACCATGGTGTAAAGTACTTTTTTGTTCCCTTCACTGTCCTCTTCTAACATTCTTGTCCATTTTTCCATCCACTTCTTCTTCTCCGCCCTTACTATGGTCTGTGCCGCTTTCTTGCTTTCCTTATATTTTAGCCTAGCTTCCTCTGTTCGGGTCTGGAACCATTCTCTGAACGCTTTGTTCTTTCGAAGTACTGCCTCTTTACATATGTTGTTCCACCATGGGGTTTCCCTACTTCTCCTCTTTGTGCTAGTTCTTCCGCACACAGTCTCAGCTGCCTCAACTAGAGCCCTCTTAAAATCTCCCCATTCTTCTTCCACTGTTCTCTGATCTTCCTTTGGCAGCTTCTTCCTGATCAGTGTCTGGTACTGGGTCCTCCGTTCATCCTCTTTCAGCATCCATGTCTTCAACCTTTTCTCCTGTATATCTGTTGCCCTCCTATCTTTTTTCTCTCTCAGGGTGGCTACCAACAGCCGATGGTCACTGTCTGAGGCCTCAGATGGAATGACCTTAACATCTGTGAGGCTGCTCATCATCTGCCTATCCACTAGTACATAGTCTACTACTGAAGTTTGGGACCAGTTCCCACTGTACCAAGTTATTTTGTGACTACTTCTCTTCTTGTACCAGGAATTTGCGATCGCCAGCCCATTCCTCTTGCAGAATTCCAGCAACAATTTTCCTTCTCTATTTCGGTTCCCCCAGCCCTCTGGTCCCATTATCTCCTCGAATCCTTTCCTGTCTGTGCCAACGTGTGCATTGAGGTCCCCTATTATAATCTGATTTCCTCCATTTAGCTGCTTTTGCATGTCATCTTCAAATTCCTCCTTCTCCTTTTTTGTACACCCCACCTGTGGGGCATATGCTTGGATGATTTCAATGCTTTTTCCTTTCACCCGTACTCTGGCTTTTATCATTCGATCATTGATACCTTCCACCTCCTCCTGCAGACCCTCTCTGACCACTATTGCCACTCCATTCCTTCCCCTCTCATTCCCTATCCAGTACAGTTTACATCCTTTACTTAGTGGTTTTTCACCAACTCCTCTCCACCTAGTCTCAGCAAGTCCCAAGATGTCCAATTTCCTCCTTTCCATCATTTCTACAATTTCCTCTAACTTCCCAGTTAGAGTCCTTACGTTTAAGGTGCCCAGTCGTAAACCATCTCGTAATCCTTTTCCATTGCTTGGTCGGTTTCCTTTAAATCCGTTCCGTGATCCGAGGCATGTTCCCTTTTTAAAAGCAGTTGATTTATCCACTACCGGCTTGCTAGGCCTATCACAGCTTCACCAGAGCCCCGTTAGCCGTCACGTTTCAGGGTTCCCATAGGGCCTTCTCAGCTACCGTAGCGGTCCTGGGGCACACGAAGTCCCCGCTGTACATCGCCCCTATAGGCAGTCCCCTACTTTGTGCCGTTGCCCATCTCCCACGACTTGGACGAGGGGTTGGACTTATGGGAGATGGTATTTTACCTACTGCCCAATGGAAATACTATTGTGCCCAAATATACTGTGAGTGGTAATAATTTTAGCTCGTGTCTAGAAGAGAGCAGTGGCCACAACATACACTGTGTGTTGTAAGCTCACAACAACATAAAACTTGGGGAATTCCCTAATATTGCCCAAGCTAGTCCTAATAATCCAATCAATTAGACTGGTGTTCTGTTTATTACTTATATGAAAGTAATTAATGAATACTGCATTGATGTTGATAAGTCTGCTATTGCAATTGTTCATACCTTCTACTTTTCATGTAGTACTTTTGACACAAGCTGTCTAGAGTGAAGCTTCTTTTCATGTTGTTGGACTATTGTTTGGATAATGTGTTGTAGTTTTGCAGTGCCTCCTTTTATTTTGTGACATTGTTTTTTTGCCAGTTGCTGTGGATTATTAGGATGCAATACTACTTTTTAACAACAGTAGAAAATATTAAGACAGCGAAATATAATTTAATCTGGTCATCTAATGATTGTGAAATTTGCTGACAGGAAAACGAGAAGCGCCGAAGAATAAGTTGAGCTTATTTGTTTTGTTTGATATTCTTCGAAGTTATAAAGACAAATAAGTTGAATGTGTGATGTATATAACAGTATAGTTACCAGTTATCAGTGTTGGAACTGATAACAAAAAATTATTGTTACAGTCAATTTACTTCTGAACACCGTAAAAATTTATTTGCAACTCAGACACCAGTGGTGGGTTTGACTTCTTGAAACTACCCATATAGTGGTGTAGGATTGGGTGCCAGATTTGACACCACACAGCCATCCGCACTTATGTTCCCTCATTTGTGAAAATATGATGAAAATAATTTCTCATGAGTCACTAAACCACTAAAATTACCATGAGTTTACTCAGTAGCTCCATAGCATAATGGCTGAGGCTCTAGGCTCCTGAGATGAAGGTCACATGTTCAGTTGTTAGAGAATGATAACTATTTTAAAAATATAATCAAAATAATTGTGCCCTTTATTTCTTTTTATTTTTAGTCATTTAATTTGGTTTGAAATATAATTATTTTCTTAAATTTAAATTATGTTCCTTGATTGCTTCATTTCAATCATTGTGTTAACTTTATTATTTTGCGCAAAGTGATTTTCCGTAACGTAGAATTCATATTTTCTCATGTTGCCAAATAGAACTTGTGTTTTAAATGTTTGTATGATGATAACCATCCCAGAAAATGTAACTTTCCATTTTGGTATGAAAGTAAAGTGCTGTTTCATTTTATATCCTAAATTTTCTACATCTACATCTACATTTATACTCCACAAGCCACCCAACGGTGTGTGACGGAAGGCACTTTACGTGCCACTGTCATTACCTCCCTTTCCTGTTCCAGTCTTGTATGGTTAGCGGGAAGAACGACTGCCGGAAAGCCTCCGTGCCCGCTCGAATCTCTCTAATTTCACATTCGTGATCTCCTCGGGAGGTATAAGTAGGGGGAAGCAATATATTCGATACCTCATCCAGAAATGCGTCCTCTCGAAACCTGGACAGCCAGCTACACCGCGATGCAGAGCGCCCCTCTTGCAGAGTCTGCCACTTGAGTTTGCTAAACATCTCCATAACGCTATCACACTTACCAAATAACCCTGTGACGAAACGGGCCGCTCTTCTTTGGATCTTCTCTATTTCCTCCGTCAACCCGATCTGATACGGATCCCACACTGATGAGCAGTACTCAAGTATAGGTCAAACGAGTGTTTTGTAAGCTACCTCCTTTGTTGATGGACTACATTTTCTAAGGACTCTCCCAATGAATCTCAACCTGGTACCTGCCTTACCAACAATTAATTTTATATGATCATTCCACTTCAAATCGTTCCGCACACATACTCACAGATATTTTACAGAAGTAACTGCTACCAGTGTTTGTTTCGCTATCATATAATCATACAATAAAGGATACTTCTTTCTTTGTATTCGCAATACATTACATTTGTCTATGTTAAGGGTCTGTTGCCACTCCCTGTACCAAGTGCCTATCCGTTGCAGATCTTCCTGCATTTCACTACAATTTTCTAATGCTGCAACTTCTCTGTATACTACAGCATCATCCGCGAAAAGCCGCATGGAACTTCCAACACTATCTACTAGGTCATTTATGTATATTGTGCAAAGCAATTGTCCCATAACACTCCCCTGTGGCACACCAGAGGTTACTTTAACATCTGTAGACGTCTCTCCATTGAGAACAACATGCTGTGTTCTGTTTGCTAAAAACTCTTCAATCCAGCCACACAGCTGGTCTGATATTCCGTAGGCTCTTACTTTGTTTATCAGGCGACAGTGCGGAACTGTATTGAACGCCTTCCAAAAGTCAAGGAACATAGCATCTACCTGGGAGCCTGTATCTAATATTTTCTGGGTCTCATGAACAAACAAAGCGAGTTGGGTCTCACACAATCGCTGTTTCCGGAATCAATGTTGATTCCTACAGAGTAGATGCTGGATTTCCAGGAACGACATGGTACACGAGCAAAAAACATTTATGTCTAAAGCAAACTAAGGGCATCTTAACATATGCTATGGGCACTGCACTGGCTTAATCCGACACTGTCAGTAGTTTACATTTTGAATGAGCACCACACTTATAAGGCTGTATTCGTGGTTGGGTCTAAGCAGCTGCTCTCTTAGCTGCTTATGTTTCTTGCAGTGTGTGCCTTCAACATTGATTTACCAAAAAAGTTTTTTCTGTTTTCGATACAAAATCCCGTGCAATATTGAGAACAGTGGAGTAGACGGAATGTAGTCATGTTAAGAAATTGCTTAACTGCTGCTACTACGTGACTGCCCTTAAATCTATACAATACATGTACTCGCAGGCAGGTTTTTCCAGAACATTCAGAACTCCGTTCTCCACCTACAGAGGCTGAGAAAGGAGGTGTTATTCAGCTGGGTACCTTGGCAATTCGGGAAGATGAATTAGCAGATCTGACAGACAAAGAACCATGTATTCAAAATCCCACGACTCAACATGCTGTCCCCAGACATGCTGTATCCTTGCTATTTATTGAGGTAGTCGTGCATCATTGAGAAGAAAGAGTAGCAGGATGTGATGGGCAATAAACAACAGCTAGTAAAATCTACTACTATGCTTTGCTGTACCCCCTTGTAACCATGAAGGGGACTGTGGGTCATATTTTGGTGTGCAGATTGACAGTCCATTAATACTCATACCATGTCAAAACTATGAAGTTCAGTTTATATGACATTGCTAGACAAGTCCCCCGCTTATTATTTTCTTTTATTTGTAGGTACAAGTTTATTTTCTAACAACACAGAAATGAATAACTTCCAATTATTGAAGAGTTGCCTTTTGTAGGCGATAGAGATACAGCAATGAGTTAACCGTTCCTGTACTTTTGCAAGAACAAAACTGCATGAATATTCCTCTAATATTGAACCGGTTAAATTTTCCAGGTGTTTCTCATATGCTGCAAAGTTAATAAAATCACAATTATAAACAATGTAAACTCCTATTTTTTTGTGAATGGCTGTACGTTCTCTGTTTTACAATTGTGAAAACTTTTATTTCTTCCTTCTCTTTGTAAGACCAAAAATATAATACTAGGTGGCATAAAGAACAAAAAATTTGAAGTAGCTCACAGGAAAGTAAAGAAAATTAATTTGAACGTTTTATTCTTGAAAGCTAACAACAAAGTAAACATCATTAAGTGTCGTTAAAAAAACCTTTCTAAAAGTAACGTGAATAAGGTGATCATTCAAATGTATGTATTTCTGGCAGTGAATGCTGAGATTTTGTGTGGCACTTTGAATTACTTCCTTGGAAATCACAGCAATTGCTTTTGGAGTCCTTGTTTCCAACCTAGCAGTTGTTCTTTGGTGAGTGGAGTACACGTCACCCCATGAGGAAAAAATCTTACTCTGACAACACTGGTTGTCATTGTGGCCGATAGATGTCGCAGAATTATGAAATGACATTGATGCCACAAAGCAGTTGATTGGTAGCCATTGATGCTCTGGTAGTATCGGCCATGGCTGCAGGTTTCTAAAACCAAGGATTATGAAAATTGAGGAAAGTTCTGAAGTTGTGTTCTATAAAAGTCTGTAGCATATCCACTTATTCTTCATAAATTATTATTGTTGCATCCTCTCA